>NC_092016.1:19775000-21147500 GCF_042242105.1 Pempheris klunzingeri | reverse complement strand
GAGTGCGTCCATACTTAGAAATTCTTGCTGGTATAGTGCACATCCAGGATTTTTTCACATACACAAAATCCACGTACTATATAGTTGAAACACACTCCATACTCAATAAGACGTCATAATCCCGCAATATAAAAACACAATCATGTAGAGCTATATGATAACGGGTGGAGCCATATTAGCAAGACTGTAAGAGTAGTCCACAAAGAAGCAAACAAGGAGCGCTCCCTTCCACAAACACCTTTGCATAGAAATGTGTTGCATCAACTTGTGCTTTGCTATGCTGTTTTACTCATTTATCTGTTTCCATGTCAGCAATGCGAGAAGTAATGATGACATCATGAGTTTCAGGTCTCCTCTTGTGCATGCATTGCATTCTGACTCACACATGAACAGCGCCACAGTCCGATGTCAGACCAGGATTCAGCAGGTTGAACAAACGTGTCCGTGTGAATTCATCTCACATACCATGTACCTTTAAAATCACATATGTGTACCATGCATTGTGGGTGATGTTTACATTGAAGTGGTCTAATATTGTAAATAATGCAAAGCCATTCTACCCAAAGAACAAGCACCGACCCACATGAGCACACTGATACTGTCAGTATCTGTCCATTTAAGTAGAGGCTAACAATCAACATAATTAGGCCAGAATTGAATTTTCTAGCCAGGTCACCTTCATTACCATGAGCAGGCATGCACTAGGTGAATTCAGTGTTTTTTTCCCTTGTGTATGTGCATGTTGGTATGCTCTAAATTAGCTCCCAATGCTGCCTGAATCTGGTGGTGGTGCTGTTGCTACAGAATGAAAGGTCAGCAGAAATAGAAGCTATGATCTTTGTCAGCATTGTTACAAAGCCCATTGCAGTGTTAACCACCTATAGAGCTAGAACTCCATGAATGTAAAATGAAAACAAGAATGTAGATGTTTACAGTGGGACTTAGAAGTGAGACAATGTGCCTTTTGCACAGGTCGGGACTTGCATCCTCTTACACACGCCCAATGACAGGCTCGCAGAGAGGGCCAGTAAAGAGATGGCTGGTAAAAACTTTATAGATTTTTTTTGACGATCCACTGCGGCCCACCGATGCTGCGCATCAGGATTTATCATCATGCCAGATGGCCAGTACACCACTGCGCTCAACCCAAATTACATTACTAAAGTATGGGGTGCGGCTTGGGGATTAAAGGCGCCATTCTCCCCAGTAGAAGTTAGTGTACCATCAAAATGATTTTCAAGCCACTGTTTTAAAGTAAAGATGTTGCTTTAAAGAAATTTTCACAGCTCGAAAGATGGTCTTTTCATAGTCCGGGGCTGTCTATGCATAAGAAATGTACGCATATTTTTGAAACTTGTTCGCAAAAGGTAGAAGTCTACAACAACCAGAATGCACTGTGGTAGTTGGCTGGTGCTTTAGTCTTACCTTTACCTCTTCCTCCTCCATCCATCCATCCATTGTCTATACCGCTTATCCGTCAGGGTCGCTGGGGACTTGGAGCCAATCCCAGCTGACTTCGGCCCTAGAAACACATCATCTGTGGACTTGTGCTGGTAAATGAACCCATGGAGAGAAGTAAACCTTGTTCACTAGCGTTTACTACCTATTTTAATGATACAAAGCTGGTTGAAAGTATCCCTTTAATAGTGACAGTATGTTGAAAATGAATAAGTGAATTGGCTATATGTGTTATTATCTCTAAGAGTATGGTTTTTGGTTCATTAACCAAATTTAATCACAAGTTTTGTGACTTGTAGACTAAAATTGGAGCCTGTGTGCTTGATCCGCAGAATATTTGGAATGGTCTCTACACTGAGCTGACTCAGAGTTATGACTTTGCAGTGACTTCCAGTGGCTGCCCCAGGGTGCCACATTAACAGTCCTGGCCTTCTGATATAGGGATTTGGAGCCTGATAGGGGGGCAAGGGGAGAGAATATGTTCAAAGGCAAATGTGACCTCAGGCAAAGTGTCAGGCTTGGTGCAATGAAAGTGGGAAGTAACTTTGAACAAGTTAAAGTAGAAAGTGCAAGGACGGAGGAAACAGAGCAAATGGGGAATTTCTTATTGCTGACATCTGTTTTATGAATTATTGAAGTGTCAAAAAAAGAATAGAATTTAGTTGATTTGAGTTGATTTGTGATCAGTAGAAAAAATGTACTTGACATGTTTTGAGCAACCAGTTCGTTCATTTAAATCCAATAAAGAGTAGAACAGCATCGTCCTCTACTGGTTGCTTTGGGTAAAGCACAACCCGAACACTGCTCCCAAGGAAGCATTTCATAGTCTTTGAATTTTTGTTTTTCACATTTAGCCACCCAAGGCTCTTAGGTCTTGCTTATGTCACCACTTGGTGAATCACCTAGCAAAGAGCTACAAAATTGAACATCCTGTTTGCGGAAGCCGGCCAGGGCTTACCAGACCATAAACAGAGGAAGAGATGGGGCTCTTGATAGTTGGCGTTGACCCTGTGGTCATCCTTAAAACAGTTAGCACTCAAGTGGTGAAAGCAATTTCAATTTGTTGGAGATGACCTCTTCAGGAGAGGTGAGACAGAGCACACATTGGACACGGTAGGAAATGTATGCTCAGTCGGCAACTAATTCATTGTAATGTTGGGGAAAAGAACTCCCATTCTACTTTTATACACCCAGGCAAGAAAAAGTGATCACCTAAGCTATTTTCCAGCAACTTATTGCCTCATAAATTCAGACCATAGCTGTTCTATACAGCCACAGTTCTCTGCTCTTCTGCACTGAGAAGTGTTAACTAACCACCAGTCTTTAAGGCTGCTGTACAGCTGAAAATTCATTGAGGACCAATTTATTTTCATGTGGAGTACACTTCTTAAATGTATGACTGAATCAATAGACACATAACTACTGCTGGAGGCTTAGTGCTCCTATCTTGAAGATAGTTTGATGGTGAGGGAAAGCTGAATATTTTGCTTTTTCACTTCCAGCTCACATATTTCACCAGGCTGCACCCACGCATGAACCTTTAACTTCTCAGTCTTGAGGCTTCTTCTTGGGTTCAGCACACTGCTGTCCATATAACACCCATGCACAGTACTAGTGAGGTGTGACCCTGAGTCAGTATAACACTTTGAAGGTGAAGGTGTTCCTTAGATTAATGTGTGACCTTTGAGAGCATTTGAAGAAAGAAATCTGGACTAAAACATGGGAGCCTTGTCTGTGAGTGCCTAAATGTCTGGAAGAATGGTGAGTCTTTCACTCATACATATGTATGTGTTGCACTGGTTTATAGTATACTGTCACAGTAAGGTAATTAGCTGATGATGCAGTGCAGAGTATGGCGACTCTGCTACTCACCTTTATCTGCAGTGGGATGAATCAGGCGTAACAAACACACACACTCTCACACTGACAAAAAGACACTGTGCAACCCAACAAACAGCATTTACATATCCTGCAGCACGCAAAAGTGTTCTGCTTACTTTCAACGTCAAGTGTCTTTTAATTAAACCCCTGATAACAGCAAAGTTTAATTAGCAAGTCAAATGAAGTCAGGTAGGTGAGAGGTGCCTTATTAGCAGTTGAGCATACTGGATTACTTGGGCAGAATATTTAAAAAGTGTGGAAAAATAAATAAATAACATGCCTCAGAGGGAGTGTTTGTGGAGATAATTTTTTTGCTTGTAAGTTTTCACAGAAAAGCCACAACGTGAAAACATTTCCCTAAACCAAAGATAATTCTTATAATTACCATTTATAGGCAGCAGTTTTTCCTGGCCATTGTTTTGCAGTTTGTGTCTTGAGTGTTTGATACATTTGACAGTAGAAGTGGTGGCATGTTGGTGGGTAGTAGTGTCATTAGTTAGCATTGTGCTTTGTACCAGGCTACTCTTAAGGAGAACAAATTCATGTTGTCTTAATGCATGTTGTGAAGGTCAGATTTCTTCTTGACCATATAACTTATGCATTCTGTGAATGAATTTCAATGAGCTTTTGCCGCCCACTCTTAAATGACCAACCTTCTCACCAGCGCATAAACACTGGTCAGAGGACTTTTTATCATAAATGAGTTTTTACTAAAAAGTAAAGCTTTCATGAAAGTGTCAACAAGGTTCTTGTTACATGTGTACACCCACACACGTTTTCACTCTCTCCCTCCACTCTTTCCACTCTACTGGTGGCTTTGTTGTACCTGATAGGGCGAGACAACTCGCACCACACCCAGCTTCACTCTGAAAAACATTGATCAGACAAAGAAACAATGAAGAAAGAATGGTATGGGTTAAAGAATATGACAAACTGTAAGGTTGAAAGTCTACTTGTAAAGCATGTGAAACTCTTGTGTCCTCGGGTCCTTTAGTGACTTGTAAATTCAGTGGTTGATGGTTGAGATCCAATTTAAAAGGACGTTCACCCAGAGTCTCCTTTTCCTCCAGTTTCATAGAGGGATACGTTAGCCCGAATATCCTTTGCTCATTTTAGAAAGTGATTTAGTGGACACTCCTTTCATCAAACATCTCTCATTAAGCGTGAAACTGATCGTGCTCTTAATTGACCCAGCTGGTCAAGAAAAGGTCAGAACAAACAGAATTGAAACTTGCTCTTGGCTCTCTCATGGAAAATGTATTATTGAGAAAAATTCTCAGGCTCTCTCTGAGGGTCTGCCCTGATACCTTGTGGTTATTTATGGATGTGGGCTGGTCATTCATGAACTTGTCTATGACCCTGCCGAACTGGTTGTGTCAGTCAGGACTGTGTGTCACCTCATTAGACTAGCACTAGAGAGAGGACCTGACAAACAGACACCATCTATCACCATCCATCTCCGCCATATAACCCGACAGGTGTGTGTGTGTGTGTGTGTGCGAGAGAGAGAGAGAGAGAGAGAGAGAGAGAGGAGACTAGGTGTTGGTGTATATGTACCCATCTGCTATGTGTGTAGACTATATTTGAGTGTGCGTGAGGGAGGGAGTTTCAGGGCATCTTGTGCATCTGTTTTGCGTGTGTGTGTGTGTGTGTATCTGATGTGTCAATAAAAACATCCATATCTGGCCGGCCAGATGTCTGTTAACTGAACGTGAAGTCAGTTCCTCCTGAGTGCCTGTGAAGTCAGAGAAAGACCATCCTCAGCTTGTTGGGTGTGGCAGACTATAGGCTTACTATGACAAAATATTATCATGACACATTTTCTATATGGTTTTTGTCAACATTCATCACTACTTGTACAAATAATGCTCTATTGGAAAAGTGTCCTGATACTGATGAAAGAAACAACATTTTAATTTGCTACAAATAAAAACATCTAGCAGTTTGTTCAATGTTCAATGTTCAGTTTGAACATTTGAATATGCAAGCATGACCTGGAACCTACATAGATTATTGTTATTTTCAGTTAATCATGTTGTCTATTAAAGGTTAGAAAATAGTAAAAAAAATAAAAATAAATAAATACATTGTGAGTTTTAGAGCCCAGGGTGATGCCATCAAATAGTTTATTGGGTTCAACCAACAGTCCAAATCCCCAAAACATTAAATATTAAACTATTTTAAAAAAGCAGACAGCAATAATATATTACTCAAATGATTGCTACGTACAAAACTGAGAAAATTTCTGTAGAATCATTAATAGACTAAATATCGCAATAGTCTGGTTTAGCTATATGATAAGTAACATTAAAGCAGCAGTGGGGAACATTGGGAAGAGAGTGGACTTTGAAAGAGTACAGCTTCAGGTCCCTCTCCCTCTCCGCTGTGCTTCAGTTCTGCCTCCAAAGCCCCTCCCCACTAAGGAGGCTGTAATGCACGTGCAAGCTAACCACGGTAGAAGCCAGGTATACAATGGGAACCACATCAGTACACAGAAGTAACACTGCAGATGACAAGCCGGCGACAGAGCTACTGGTAGTGGGTTGGAGCTGCAGAGTCGCTCGCTATGTGGAGATCACAAGCAGCCCTGTGCGGACTATTGGAGACTTCCATAGATGTCCCTGCTGCTCTCCTGGAGTTTCAATTCCACCCATTCCTCCCCCACATGCTGAAATTTCAAAAGCAAATCCACTAAATTTATTAGAAACAGGGATCACTGCTGTTTGTGATGGTGTTTTTTAAATTACAAACTTATTCCATATATTTGTCAGACGGAGAGCAAAGGAAATCTCAGACAGGCATAGACACAGAGAGAGGTGTGGTGGGGTGCTTTACATTATAAATGCATGAGGTTATTGATAAAGATCAGCTCTACGTGTGATTAGAAAGAGCAGAGGAGCAGAATGCAATGCACAAACCCCACACCTCCACAGAGCTGAAATAACATGTTTTTGGCTCTCTCTCCGCTATAGTGTTTGCTAAACTCCTCCTAGCAGCTGAAAGTAAGAACACGAATAACTGTTATTGAGGTCAAGCTCCTGTATTGCTGACTACTGTATATTCTCACGTTGGACACGGTGGTTTTAACGACACCTGCATGAGCCTGTCATTTCATCAGTCTGTGAATTCACTGGGATGGGGGAGATTAGCTTATTGTCCTGGTTTGGCCTAGCTGAAGGTGTAATTTGCAATTTTATTTTTTTCGTCCTTGCTGCTTTTAAATAACCAAACCGCTGCTTAGTCAGCATGTTTCCCACATACGGAGGTTCAAATGAAATCATTGTCACTTTGTTCTGATTCATTATTCTCGTTCCACTTTACTCCTCACAATCGATGACCTCTTTGGTTTTGCTAGCAGCTGGTACACTGTGGAAGCAAACCACAGCCTGATCACTTGCACTGTGGTCTGGCTTGCTTGATTATTAAAGCCACAGAGTGCCATATTAAAGCCTTATTGAATGCAAATTCCCAAAGTGTATTACCCCTATTGAGGAAGTTATACAACCATTTTGCTGTGGTTTCCTTGGCAGGACAGTGGTAGTGCCCTGTGCCACTCTGCAGCAGGGGAAAACTCTCACACTGGCAGAAAAGATCCCTTAGCTCCTAGCTACTTAGTGATTTTCTCACTCTTTCATGTAGCCTTCTCCTTCGCTATCTATTTCTACTTCTATCACTTTTAAACCCTCTCCATCCCTCTCTCTTCCTCCTATTTTTGCAATATTATTTCCTATCCTCTCTTGAATTGTTTGCTTTCTTCCTCATCACTGCATGCTAACCTCCAGTGAGGAAGCGTGTCTGTCAGGCCAGCTGTTGAAACCAAAAGGATTCACACTTCAAAGGCAAGTGGTGACTTGGGCTTAAATGTGCGAGGTAGTGTACAACAAAACTGCTGATTATGGACATGCTATACCTCCTCTACACTGTGGAAGTTGTAGTTTTTAGATGCTTACCAAGCTAAAATTGTTGTGGCATCATTATACCAGGAATCTCTATAAAGTTTCTCCAGCGATGCATACAAAGTGGGTGAAATTGTCCAGTGACTCATAAGATTCTTGGAGGGTAAATGGACATTAGTCCTTGACTCCACAATGCCAGGGAACTAGCATGATAAACACAGGTCCCTGTGGGGTTTAAGCTCATTATTCCCTCATTGAGTCAAACTGAAATGAGATGGGCCTCAACCTTTCCTCCTTCACTCTCTCACGGCTTCGTTGCCCAGTGTGTTGTGCTCTTATTAAGCCCGATCAGAGGGAATGTGATAGAGTCACACTTTAAAAACCCTTTGGCTCGCTCATTAAGAGAAAACTTTCTGCCTCGCGCACAAATGCCTCAGCCATAAAGAAAACATGCACACTACAACTATTTCTAAATTATGATTCTTAACTGGTGTATTTTCTATATTTCAGTGAATAACTGGCCAGATGTACACTATGTAGGTTGTTTGGAGACTTAGTGGCATGATTAAATCTGCTTGTGCCAGTTAACCCCCCCTAGCATCTCTAAGTTCATGAGTCATTCATGAGTTTGCGAGACACTGGGTAAAAAATAAAAACACAACCTCTCATAGAAAGTTTTCAGACTCTAAACTTTACAAAATTTCTTGGATGATTCACTTTGTAGAGGAACAGGAAGTCACAGCTGTGTGTATAGTAGTGGATGTAGCAGGGTGCCTGCTTTGCCGCTGCCCTAATTGGAGAGGTGATGCTGCGCCGAGGGCACTGTGCCATCCATGAGACACCACTTGCACAGAAATCTCTGACTCCTCTCCAACATGTCGTACTGTGCTTCCTGAGAACATCAGTACCTGCAGGACTGCCCTCAAACACACACACACACATACACATACACATACACAGACAGACAGACAGACACACACACACCTTTAAATCAGACGATGACAAACATCCAAAACTGGCTAGAAAAATACCCATGTTACCGAGAAACCAGGATATCAGAAAAGAAAGAGCTTGTTGACAGTATGTGTCTTTTGCAGGCTGTTTCGTGTGTGTAATTTAGCAATATTTGCTGTTCCAGCAGTTTTACCAAAGTGGGGCATTCAACAAGCAGCTCAGATTATCAGAATAACAACTCTTGAATAATAATCAATCAATTCCATCTTGTATCCATAAAGAAAAAATTTGCAATAACTATAGTAGAATTTCTTGTAAACTCCTTTCAAGCTATGAAGGCCAACAGATTCAAGCTGAAGTGGGCCATGATCATCTCATACTTCATTACTCGAAATTTAAAATTTCATATTGGAAGTTAAATAAGTAAAAATCTGCAATCTCTATAAGATGCTGTTGTACCTGATATGATCAATAACAATCAGAACATCAACTTTTACATTACTTACTTTAAAAACTTTAAAACAGTCTACTCTGAGTAACCAAGGTTTGCCACAAATGACTCCATTCATGTCTCACACTGGAGCAGCATTGGAAAACATGTCCCATTTCCCCAATGTAATTAACACCCTGACACTGGAACAGCGGGCACATTGGTGGACAAGCTCATGTCACATGGAAGCACACTGCAAGGAGCACAACTCTCAGTAACACTCGGGTAGCAGACGCACTCAGGTTAAGTAATGGTAGCATACATCTTTAATGGCCACCATCAGCAAGGTTTTGCAAATATCAAGCATATTTGATGTGGACAGGACTGCTTGGTGTGGTTGCACATTTAGGAGCAGCAGGGCAACAGTCATCTAATAGCAAGTTGGCATGAAGTCCCGCCAGGATGTCTGTTTTTATAATCTTCCTTAACCGAGTCCCATCAACTCTTACAGGGAACATTTCTCTGTCCCTCTCGCAGAGAGGTTCCTCAGAGAAACATCTCTACGGCCAGCCATCTCTCTCTCCTCTCCACCCTCTCTTTCTTTGTCATTCTTATTACTCTGCCTCTGATGCAACCTCCTAGCAAGAACATGCCTGCTCAGATTTAGTTCCATCTGCATTATGTTGTACAAACAAGCACCGAAAGGGGCTAAAGGATGTTAGGTTGGTTATGAATAGGCCCAGTCAGGCCCAGTCCATTATATAGATGCACTTGTGACAGTGTTGACACCAAACTTGATTTTGTTATGGGGTGGTTTTCTTGTATATTTGGTAAGTGATATTATTTAGATTGTCAACTTATGTCAATCAAAGCGTATGTTGACAATTAAGCTGTAAGCTTACTGTTCTTTCTCATTTAAAGTGATGCGTTCACATAAAGGCTATTGCTAATTATTGTTTGTTCTGCTAATGAAGACAAAAAGTGTTTGGTGCACACAAAGGAGCAAATTGTGCTTTAATCTTTGATTTAATGTGTCTTATTTAAAGTTAACAGAGGCAGAATGTGGAATTTACATGAGCAAGTAAGTAAAGCACCAGCATGTGTGTTAGTGTTTGTATCACCAGCAGACTCACAGGCGGTCGCTTGTACTTACTACTATTCATACAGTAGTTTAAAAAAAACATTTATTAAGAATTTGCCTTTATTTTACATATTCAAATTAACAGTCAAATAAATTGTAAATAATCCCAATTGGAGCAGCTAATTTGCATTTTCTTTTTGATAGTCTTTATGTTTGTTATGGCTTCTGTTGCTTCATCTTGTTTAAATTGTACATAGTTTTTTAGGTGTATATCTCCGTCCACTAGTTTATTATTTATTGTTTTATTGAAGTTCTATTTCTGCTGTTCTTTTACTTTTACGCACTTGCTGCTGTAACTCTGTGAATTTCCCCGCCATGGGACTAATAAAGGAATATCTTATCTTTCTTTTTCTTGCTCTGTCTCCACTGTGTTGAGATGGCAAAAAAAATTTGAAACCAACATTCGAATGCTAAAAGACTGAAAACGCATTTTCATGCTGAAGATGTCACATTGTTCATTATTCATCCCTTTGCATATTAATGGTTAAATATTTATCCTTGCTAGCCCTGGCCTGGCTTTGCCACTCACCCAGTATTGTAGTTGCATAAAAAGCAAAAGGGATAAACCGTCCCAATACACTGCAGTGGACATTATTTTAGGGTGGTAACTACACACACACACACACACACACATACAAGGAGAAGAGAAGGGAACAAAGGAAAGTAGCCAGTTGCGTAGTGAGGAAGGTCAATGGACATTCTATCTAAATAATGACTTTTAATTAGGCACTGCTGTGCTAATTACTGTCGGCTCAGGCTGGGCGATGAGGTAATTGTACCCTGAGGAAGAAGATGAAGAAGCATTTGTGGCTGTGTGTGTGTGTGTGTGTGTGTGTGTGTGTGTGTGTGTGTGTGTGTGTGTGTGTGTGTGTGTGTGTGTGTGTGTGTGTGTGTGTGTGTGTGTGTGTGTGTGTGTGTGTGTGTGTGTGTGTGTGTGTGTGTGTGTGTGTGTGTGTGTGTGTGTGTGTCCTGAGGGAGACTAGACCACAATTGATACAGATATCCTCTGTTTCTTGCAGAAAAATGTAAATTTCTCTGTTTCTTGAGATCACTCACCAATTTCCATTATTGCACCACACTCTCTGTTGTCACTGCTCTCATTACTGTGGGAATGTCAGTTGCAGTCATCTGAATGTTATTAAAGGGAAATTTGGCCACTTTTTATGTGGATGTCCAATCAGTGTTGTTGGTAAATGCTGTCAGTTGAAAAAATGAATACCTCCAGTGTTTTTTGATGTTCACCAGGAGAGCAGAGTTCACCTGCTTCCAGGTCACCTGCACCATCATATGATGTAGTTGGTGACCTGGAAGCACTACAGGCTATTTCACCTTGGATGTCTAGTCTGTGTAGCCAGTAACAAAACTTCTTTGTCCTCTTCGGTTGTGTTGCAAACTAGCTACTTTTCCAACAGCAAAAATGCCATCCCAAGTGCAGCGGATGCTATGGATGAGGAGGCACTTTCCAACGTTGGGTGGGGGGACCCTCCAGAACCTGACCTGCAGAGAGCAACCAGCAAACAGCTGGTGGTGCCTTTGCTAACGGCCTCCAAACACAGCAGTTAGTGAAATGAGCAGATGGTAGGACATTGTACCAAACCTTACTTTGGACCATGGTGACCTCCAATGAACATTACTTTTAGTGTGTGTGTTGATATTTAGCCAGGAGTGTATTTTGAGTTAGTTGTTGTCCTCTGCCTGTTTACATGACACATAACACACAATAGTATGTGAGATTTGTTACTGCAACCTGCTAGCTACAGTTACTGTGCATTTCCTGTTGTTTACATCTAGTGACTAGTTACATTGACTGTCATTCATTTGTTGAGCAGTTTGAGAGCTTGTTCAGTGCTAATCACTAGCTTATCATATGATGTCTTGTAGCCTTCAGCTCTATATGCTAGCTGTTGTCTGTGTAAATGCGTACGGTAGGAGCTTTAGGCGGTGTAGCAGTAGGGGTGTTGTGATAAACCGGTATTGGCTGTAACAATATTCAAAAAATGAAATACTATGTTAAAAATACACATGATAATATAATTTTGATGAATAAGGCACCTCTTAAATATTTTCTGTTTCATCTGGTTCTGGCCTCACTCTGATAATCATGTTGTTAAATTGCAACAGCCCTAATTTCTAGCTTAGGTTTGTCTTTGCTGTCTATGCTAGATTTTCCATTTTCCTAATCAGCCTGCCCTGCTGCGATGAGTTTCAGCATGGGCTGTTTTTTTTGTTGAGTCTTGTTTTTGCCGTTTTTGAGCAGCCTTTGAGCTTGAGAGAGCAGAGCTCTCATTAGAAGCTCATACTGAGGTATTTATTGCTTCAGCTGACTACATTTTCCATCAACACTTATTGGACATCCACATAAAATGTGGCAAAAATCCTCTTAAGTATGTGAAAATTGCTTTATAAAATCTAAAGATGAATATGTGGGAGAAAATAATACAGTTGGCTGAATCTGATACACTGTGGAAAAAATAGCAGCTTTTATCTGAGTTTAAGTATTGTACTAATTTTATCAATTAAATTTATTTGTTCGCCCTATATATCACATGATAACATGCATTTGTAATTCACATTACAGTTTTCCCTGTCAGACATTCAGAGTCGGAGTCCCTTCCCAGCACCATGACTAAGCAGGACATGTGGAGGCCTGTAGTACAGTAACACACACCTCATGTTTATTCATAAATGATTTATCCAAATTTAAACTTGATCAAGTTAAGTTTTCCTCAGTGTTTTTGTGCTATCTGTCATCCGCAGTTAAGCACTGTCTCCCATGTGTGTTGAGTGCTTTGTCATTTATACATGTTGGATCGTATTTACGAACACACTCATCCAGCATTATGTCCTTCATATCCATAGCACTAGGAAATGTGAAAATGTTTACAGTCCTGCACAGTCACTACCTTGTGATGCTTCTAATAAACTGCAATAATGCTGCGTATATCAGACGTGCGTTTCAAGTACTCCATCCTGTTGTCAGTGTTGGTTGCACATTAAACTGTGTAAACCATGTACACATTCAGACCTTAAAACCACACAAAGAAAATGTATGTTAAATGTGAACGCCTCTTTTCTGCCATGAAGGTCAAATAGTTTGATCTGGAAAGCTATTGACATGGACGGTGTAATTCTTCAGCTAATAATAGTCCTGCTGCCCCCCTTCGACTTACTTTCCAATTGCATTATCTTTTATTTACACCTGCTTATCTCTATAGGAAGAAAGCCCCCCATTGATAACATGTCTGCCCTTGCAGACCCTAATAATAGTTTGGACTGGCTTGGTCCCCTGTGCTGTGCTGTCCTTATCGGGACCCCCTGACTTCCATCTGGTCAAAAGCTGATTATTATCGGACCGGATCACCTTCACACACAGCCGGGCTTAACTTTGTCTCTAAAACAAGAAGGGAGCAAGGAGGGAAAGAGAAACAGCGTCGATGCACTCTATGTTCATCATGAGGTACTTAAGAGAACGAGTCAAGAACAAGAGAACCCAAGTGTAGTTAATTTGATGTTGTAGTGTCTGTCTCCATCACGCTCTCCCAGCGTGAGTTCTCTAGTGATGCTTCACCTCCTCGATTCCATCCACTACTCTCCACCATCCTCAGCACCAAGGTCACCACGTCTCTGCACTTTGGTTTCACCACTCTGTCCAGTTATCGCTCATAAGACACACAGCTCCACGGTCCACTAGAACAGCACTTCAGCCTGTCACAACCCTTTTATTCCTGCTACTAACAAAGGAGCCACAAAACTCACGCTTAAGTAGAGTTACTTAAAAACAGATGTGTACATACACGTGATCTAAAAAAAACTAGTTGCGTTCACCTTTTATTTTTGTACTTGGGTAGGATTTCAATTTACAAATTGTCATAAGAGTCATGTACAGATAGACATGTTTGACTTTTTATAGATTGTGGCTCTGTTACTATTAGATTATAATGCTGTAATCAAACGTCATTTGCATTCATTAAAATAAAAGTCATTTTAACTTTACTGTATTTGTAGTCCTACTAGAACAGGTTTACGTGGTTTAATGTTCACAAACACATTATTTTTCTCCTACCAGACATGGCTGCTACAGTATGAGAATATGAAAATGTGGCGTGACGCCTGCTGACCTGAGTACAACAACCTGAATCTGGCAGCATCAGCAACCAACTCTGATTTTAAAGTTCCTGAGCAGAAAATTATTAATAAAAGGTAGTTCAAAATGAATGATTTGGGGGAAACTCCCTAGTATTGTGAGCTGTCTGCTATGGCAGATGAAAATAGTCTCAGTGTTTGGGATTAGCCGATAACAGCTCATCATCTAACAGCCACAAAAAGAAAACATATCTGCTCACTCATCACACCGGATGAACTTTGAAAAAACACATGAAAAGAAAGAGCAGCACTTTCTTTGAAACAATGCAAACTTTTATTTTGCTGTAGACAGCAAATCCGAAATAAGCAACAAACTTCAAAAAGAAAAATGCTGAAGCTTCTTAAGGCCAAACCACCTGCAGACACCTGATCTTGTGTGATCTTTAAAAGAAGATTTGAGACATTTACGGATTTAGCTGGCATGCGAGGCAAGATACAGAGGCTTATACGGATGATATCAGGACAAGTGAAGGGCAATGCCAATGAAGGGTTTTTTTATCTTCTTTTTATTTTCTCTGCTTAAAGGAACTTACAGTGCTGGATAGAGGCAGGAGGAGGAGAGTACAGAGAGGAGAGAGGGAGGAGGTGCGGCGACTGACAGGGTGAATATGAAAAGAGAGTTATTAGGAGAACAGCAAAAAGAGGTAGAGAGTGGAGGTCTTCTCTGGTCCTCTCTGTTCATAGTCACTTAGAACAGATGGTGGAGCATCATGCCGCTTTCAGTGTTTCTATTTGTTGGCTATTTGCGTCTGCAAAGTAATGGTTGGGTTTAATTATCCTCTGGTCTATTTCTGACTGGTTCTAACTGAACCTATGAAGACATTCAGAAGAGTATGGTAGACAGAGAGACTAAAAAAAAATCATTTGTGATCACATTTACATCAGCCTAGAGCAGGGCGACCTAGTACAAATTGTTATCATGTTATTGATGTTAAGAATATTTTTTCCAATATCAATATGCCATTTTTCAGTTCCAATATGTGGTGCCTGGTAGACTTACACTAACCATGCACAGAATATTAGCATTTTATACATTTAGAGTATGGTCCTCGTTTTTAGTTTAATTTATGGTTTTATTATTTATCTTTTATGTGCTACTTGACTGCTGCAGTGCTGCAATTTCCCAGTGGGACTGATAAAGTATTCTATCTATGAGCTATTTATCTGTACACTGTATATCATGTATGGAAAATATATCCAACAAATCTATAAAATAATGAACTGATGCTCAATGCAATAACTCCTCACACACAAACAAAAAGCCCACTGTATGTACATACATACATACATTACATACATTACATACATTACATTACATTACATACATTACATTACATACATACATACATACATACATACATACATTACATTACATTACATTACATGCATACATACATACATACATTACATACATTACATACATTACATTACATTACATACATTACATTACATACATACATACATACATACATACATACATACATACATACATTACATATAGCCCAGTCATGTACATACATGCATACATTACATACATACATACATACATACATACATACATACATTACATTACATTACATTACATGCATACATACATACATACATTACATATAGCCCAGTCATGGCAGACTGGTCAGCTGTACCTGATTGGACAGGAGCCTTTTTTTTTTGGTAATGTGGTGTGTTGGTGACTGACTGACAGGAGTGGGTCCATCAATCTTTCTGTCCTGAAGCTCAGTGTCTTCACCAACAGACATTCACAAAAAATGTTTGAATTGGCGTTTTCTGTCCGTCTCTATCCATTAACAGGAGTGTCACACAGAGAAGTCATGTGCCCAATGTGATTGGTTGTTCAGTCCCTGTCAGTGAGGGAGCGGATATTCTCACTAGGATATGGAGCTCTTTAGCATCCCACAGTTATTCTTTTATGAAACGGGCACGGATGTGGAAACCATTCGTGTGCAACAGAGGTCAAGCAATCCCACAATTGTTGTTGTGGGTCTTTAATGCCAATAGAGCTCATTAGTTAAGCCTCGCCTGGGTCAAGAGGCTCAAAAAAAGACCACACACACAAACACACAGTGAGGAAGCAATCAGTCATGGAAAAACACAGCCATGGTTCACCAGCAAGGTCATACCTCCTCCTCCTTCAGAAGTGCTGCTGCGGCAGAAAATCAGAGGAAAGAGGTTCTTGACAAAGATTATTTGCTGCAGACTATAAATAAAAGGCTCTTCTCTCTCTCTCAGATCATAGTTTTATGATTTCATCTTTGTTTCTTCATTGATTTTTTTTTCTTAATTAGCGGTCTAAATAGAATAAACAAGAGGTAATAAGTGTATCTTACTAAATAGATAAACAAGATCAAATAAACATAATCATAGATGACAATTTGAGTAAAACATAGTAGCTATATGGTAAATACAGTGTGTGTATGTATATATATATATATTCTAATATAGATGAAGCAATAAACGGTGTGCCGTCGTCCCTGTGAATAGATAGATTAGATTAGACAATGCAGACAGGTGTTTTTGTTTTAACAACAAAGGCTTAGAGAGACCACTGCAGTGCTGTTAGGGATTAAAGAAACAGTTGTGGTTCTCTGTTACAACTTAATTTATTTTGGTAATTTACTGCACATAAAAGACAAAAATATTGGGGGTCTACTTTCGGCAAAGTGGGCAGTGAAGCAACACATCCAAACCTGGATTAAACATGTAAGCTGAAAAGATAACACAGCAGAAATAAATCAAAACGCAAATGCATAATGAGGTGCTACAAAAGGCCCCATTCTCCTGTGGCAAACATACACACAGAAGCTATTGGAAATTAAAGTAATTGTACTGGACATTGTGATTCCCCTGTGTGTGTGTGTGTGTGTGTGATGAGATCAGGAATTTTCATTTCTCAGCAAAGTGCAGAAGAAGGATCAGCTTTACACAGCGACATTGTGGAAGTATTATCTTAATCCTGCTCTCCCCAGTGAAAATGACCTTGACTGCATCGTCTTGTTCATTTTTTATTGCACTTTTCATTGCTTATCACTGCCTCCCACACTTTTAGCCATATTGTGCTTATGTTCTCCAGTAAGTGAGCCATTAATTACTTTGTTTTACTTACTAGTCGACTACTCTAAATGATAACATGTTTACTTTTTGTTTTGGCAGCTGAAGAGGTCAGATGTTCCCTTTATGTATGATCGAAGACACACAGTAGCTGGTGACCGAGCTCACAGCTCTCAGGAATGTGACTTGAAAGGTTACAGCCAGGCATGTGTGAATTTGGGCTGAAATAGCAGTCCTTGTTACCACAAATAACCCTTGTAACGCATGGCTGGATCCGAGCTGTCTGTTCTCCACACAGTGCCGGTGTTGGTCCAGTCTGACACTGCTTAACTTCCCCTCTTAAAACTACTCTCCACTGGGAAGCGTCTAAACAGTCTAGCAGGAGGGAGCGAGAATGAAATGGAAGGAAAGATGTGAAGGGGAGGCAACTGCAAAAAAAAATCATTGGCTTTTCTGGAATCAGGACTAGATGGTTCTTGTCATCAGTGCTTCTTTGTTAATTTCCCTTTGATTTTCTTACTTAAATGAGGTTTGTGTTGACTGGTCAGTACGTGGATTGTTTTGTGTCTGGATGAATTTTATAAACACTTAGTTAGAGTGTTCTGTAATTTAAGAAATCCCAGGGAGAAATGGCTGTAATGCTCAGTCAGTGTTGCTCATATTTGTGTTAGTAAATGAACCGAATGTTTCACCAGAGAAGGCGGCTGTGTAATGAAGTTCCTCGGCTCACAAGTTAAATATGAACTAGTTCAAATCCACCTGGGAGGGCAATTTGTTCCTGTGTGTGCTTCTGTGTGTTACATTCCCACTGTAACTTAATGAGTGGACATTATTCTTGGAGCTTTTTGTATTATTCAGAGAGCTGACAGAGAACGAGGGAGACACAGAGAGCAGTGGACCCTTTCCTATCTGTCTTCACTCAGACCTGTTCTGCTGGTGGATGAGGTTACATTTCTGCTGCAGAAACAAGCCTTTTTTTGGTTTCTCTCTGGCCGCTGGAGAGAGTTCAGAATGGTTCAGTGAATTTCTGTCCGTCCAAATGACTGCAGAGCGTACTTCGTGTCCCTATTAAAGCCTGTCAAGAAGGTATTAGAGGATTCTTCTGGGGTGTCAGTCTCAGTACTCTGTGGAGTTGTGTTCGTGAGCTGAAATAGACAGATCACCCTTGACCAGTTTCCAGATTATGCTTTACTTCTCAGTTTGATCTGTGGGAAGACTAAAAAGGAAAATCGTTTTTTTTTAACCTAAAAAAGTCCATAAAGTCAATTACATTCCACACGTCCTAAAAGAAGACCGGCGAGCCGAGAACCGGCCTACAAAAGACGACTAACAGCAACTTTCACACATCTTGAAATACACAGAGCAGACTCCACGGAGCTGAGCTGTTCTGCTCGCACACCGTCGTGCTGAGTCAGCATATCTTAAAGCTCTGTAGCTGTCAGTGTCCATCCATGTCTCTGTCTCAGAGTCTCTATTCGCAGCTCTGAACTGTACTCTCCCTGCTCGGCCTGATGGGAGATACTGCGAGTGGCCTCCATATATTTCTACCTGACTGACTCAAGGCTACTCTCCCTCTCTTTTGGTAAATCACTCACCCTCCATCCCTGCTCCCCTCTCTAATCATCCTCTCCCTCCTCTGTGCAGCTCGTGTGATTGTGCTGTTGAGGTCTCACATCACTGCAACAAAGTCGTGACGATGCTACACCTCAGACACACCAGCTCCCGACTTAACACCTGAACAGACACACACTTACACAAATTGATTGACTTACCCTGCCTGAGCAACTTCACATCTTCCCAGAGTAACTTCATACACCGGTATTGACTTCCTCGGGGCTGTTTCCTCACTCGTTTTTAGTAATTGAATTGTTTGATCTTGAACGGGCTTTGTGTAAACAAAGAGTCTGTGTGAAGAAAGAGCATCTCGCCTCCTCCTGGCACTCCGGAGCCTCTGGGGTCTTTGAAGTGTGGCCCTGGCCTCGACACACACTAGACAGGAGGATGGTGTTCGGAAAAGGCACTGCTACCTGTCCTGTCCTGGGGTGACAGAGCGTCAACCACAAAGGAAAAGTGTGTGTGTGTGTGTGTGTGTGTGTGTGTGTGTGTGTGTGTGTTTGAGAAGTGAAGACACTTCTTTTTTTAGCTTGCATAATGGGTGAAAAAAAGAGTTGAAACAGTGAGAGGAAAGAAGGGAGCTGGTCAGGAAAAGGAAGCCGGAGATGATGCATGATATGAGAGGAGGACAAATAAAAGAGATGACTCCATGAATGATGCATGGCTTTCTCTTCATTACACTCTTCCGGGCAATTTGATTATGCAGGTAAACATACAAGGCTGTATAAGTGAGCGATGAAATGGGATAGAGAGAGAGAGGGGAAGCGTGGATAAGATGAGGGGAAGTGGGTGTGTATGCTTTATGCATGAAAATAGATGGGGTTGCTGTGTAAGAGGACAAGAGAGCTGAGAGTTTTTTTTCGGTGTCTTGAGTTAGTGTGAGTGTGTGTGCGCGGTGCCGATAAGCGGGGAGAGAGGGAGGTGACGCTGAATTAAAAACCGGGGGGTGAAAATGTGAGAGGCTCAGCAGGAGGCTTTATGTGCTGAAAAGTTGACAGCAGTTTTGAAATACCACTACTCATTGTTGCAGCTGTCAGCATGTTTGTACTTCACCACCTTGGCCTCATTCAAACGGAAATGAAAGGGCTTTTATGTTGCTGATAAAGGGCAGCCTCTAAGCCTCTCCTGACTCTCCAGTCTCCCCCTGCCAGCCGCCAGTGGCTGCAGTGACTCAGGTTTGATGTCGTGTTGAAGCACAGGGGCATCAGGAGCAGAGAGAGACTTGTGAGTAAGAGCTGAACTGTGCCAGCCTCTCTGTTTCGGGCTCTTTGGCTTCTGTCACTGTCGGAGTTTGTGAGAACAGACATAAGTCATACCCTGAGAGTTGCTATTTGTCAATGTGAGAGGGAGCTGTGTGAGAAGCACGTGTGTGTGCCGCATTGTGTTGTTTCGCTCTCTTCTTCCAGCTCGCGCGTCTTTTGTCAGCTGGGAGCGGCGTGTGTTTTGTGGCTCTCGGTAATAAAGCCATTAATCACGTTCACAGTTTGCCACAAACATGCCACGCTGCACTCACTGCAAGATGTCTCACTCTGTCTGTCCCAGGATGCAACAGCAGATGCAGCTCACTGGAGTGGTGTGTGTGTGTGTGCGCACGTTGTGTGACCATATATGTACAGTAAGTGCGGCGATATTAATGACAAGGCACTGCTCAGACAGAGAAGCACTTAAGGAATAGGGAGGGATACATACTGTGTTTTCAGCATCCGCTGTCACTCATTGGCCAGCCATAGCAGTTTGAGTCTCCTCAAAAGAACAATTTTCACCTCACCGGATGGAAACTTGAGATGTTATTGAAAGCTTGTATGCAACTTTGAACAATGACAGCTGTCCTAATCCACCTAATTTTATTACCTTTATTTAGGTGCACAGCATGGGTGCTATAACAATTATTTTTGTTATTGGTTAATTTATTGATTCATTTTTTCCTTTCATTAATGCAGCAGTTAGAAAATCACAGCTGAGAGTGATGTTTTAGAATTGTTCATCTCTTTGTCATGAAGAGTCAAAAAAGGTATTCAATGAAACTCATAGAAAAGCAAGCAGATGCACACATTTAAAAGACTGTACACGGCAAAGACTCAGTAGGCTGTCAGAATTGTCTCTGATTCATTATCAATCAACTTATCTATTCATTGTTTAATCTAACTTCCCAATCCAAATCCCAATCAAACTGGTGCTGGAACGATGACTTATAGACATATTTAAATCACAATTGATTAATTGTTGATGTAAAATGCAAAACATTCTGTAGTTTCACCTTTTCAATGTAATTGGCTGCTTTTAAATGAGTTCTGGGCTGTTTGGTTGGTCTGCAAATGTGATTTGCAGAATCACCTTGGGCTCTGGGAAATTGCATTTTTCACTATCTTCTGACTTTTTGCTTTTGTTTTTCTGCCTTCGTTAGATAATTGACAGTGGATGCAGGGCAGGAAATGTGGGAAGGGAGCAAGAGGCATGACACACAGCAAAGGTCCTCAGCCTGGAATTGAACAGGGGAAGTTGCAAACACATTGTATGTGTCGGGTACATGGTCCATTCTATAGATTAAACGGCTATGATAGCTGTTTAATAGACATAGATTAGTAGAGAGTAAGAATTTGTTGCATCCCTGAAACGACTTGTCCCATCTATGCAGAAAGGACATGCAGACATAGCAGACATAGCAGACGTAGCAAACACCCCCCCCCCCCCCCCCCCCCCCCCCCCCCCACACACACACACACACACACACACACACACACACACATACACACACATTCCTGCTCATGTGGGTGCAGCCTGTTCAGTCAGTGTGAAAGGTAAAGGTGGCACATATTGAAGTCAGGTGCTTCGCAGTGTGCAGTGTCACACTTGAGTCACCACACTAACATATTCTTATTTAGCCATCAATTCCCTTTAGCTGATGTCAGCTGGTTTTCCACCACTCTATGGTCATACATAAGCAATGAGAGATCGTTGATCTCCTCACATTAAGGTCCATGATGAGGAGATAGCTGATGGTCACCAGAGTGCAGATGCAGTAGGTCTAGTGTTTCCCCTCACAAGCTTTCCGTGGTATCTTGGCAGCGTCCAAACTGTGACCTCTGAGCCAATAGCAGAGACGTTGTTTTAGGTTACTGCTCCACCGTGACATTTAAAATGTTCAGTCAAGTCCGATTAAAATCTCTGACTTTTGTACTCAGACGCTGGTGCTGGCCAAATTGAGTCCCTGTTTTTAGAGAACAAACAACAGCTTTAACCAGCAGCAGTCTGTGTATTTATCAGTGGATTATGAAAGCCACACATGATGAATAGAGTTGTGTCAGTGGAAATATACATAGCAAAGGTAATAAACCCTCTAAATGTATAGCCTGGCCTCACCAAAGGCCAAGTTATTCCAAAGTAATAGAAATGTAAAAGCTTTCGAGTATCTCATTTATCTTTGTTCCATTCGTTTATGCATGTGCACAGTATCGATTTAGGAGTGCTGTCTTTGCAGAATTTCTATGCATCCATTAATGAAACACTCCTCTTCCTGCTCTCTCCTCCTCCCATCTGTTTCCCTCGCTGATTTCAATCCTTGCCTGTCACCATTGCTCTTCTGTTTCCATTTTCACGTACTGTAAGCACCCTTTCACCCTTCGGCACTGCACACACACTCATGCATACACACACACACACACACTTCACTTGGTCTGCATCTTTATTCGATCATCTCTTCAGGCTCTTCTGACTGCTTTCTTTCCTTTAAATCCACCCACACTTTCCTTCAATCTTCGCTTCCCATCCTGTTTCCCCTCTTCTCTACCTGACATTTATTCAGTTTAGTTTTTCCAGGCTGGAAAAAATACAGATGACAAGTATTGAGTGTAAGTTAAAATTATTTCTCTGTATCTACTTTATTCTCTCCACTGTCCAGACTTGGACTTTCGCTACTTCTGGAAGTGGAGCGTGTTCGAGGACTACCTGCTCTTCTGCTTTGGCTTCACCGTGCTGTGTGCGGTCATCACCCTGCTGCTACTGGACTCTGCTGTGTTTGTGGAGACACTGGGCTCCCTGGCCGTGATGTTTGAGGCCATGCTGGGCCTGCCGCAGCTGCTGCAAAACTTCCACAACCACTCCACCAAAGGCATGAGGTACAGCACGCTTTGAGGTCAAATCAAGTCACTGCACTCTCACACTGGCATACAGTGGCACACTCCCACAGGACTTCAGCTGAGATCATTAACACCACATGGAAAGTACTCACTGACCTAAATGTTCAGGGAGTGCAAGTAATTTTATATTCTCCTGAACAAACTACTAAAACTGCTAAATTACAGTCATTAGATGGTACATAAAAAACTAGTCAAGGTTTAGATAAACCTAAAGACTTAAGCAATCATTTAACATGATTATTTCTTTGATAAGGGTACCTGTGTTACCGGTGATGAACAGCAACACACTGATTTAATCTAAAAAAAAAAGGTCAGACATCACGTTTAAAGTACACTAATGGCAGACAGGTAAGTGAAAAAAAAGAAAAAGACCGTGATGATGTTATTGTAAATCAATTAAGTATCTGCCCTTTCAAAGAATCTACACATCCTCTCCAAGGAAGTATTATTACATGCCACATTTTAAGATAATTAAACTGTACCCAGGTTAAATTCAAGGTCACCTTGAATGCAAAGAGATACTCGAGGGTGAAGGAGGGAGGCCAACAAAAATCTTAGCTTGCATTATAAATGCTTTTGCTTGTTAAGATCATGTCAGAGTGTGCAAAGGTCAGTGTATACACTGATTAGCTTCTCAGGTAGAGAACTGTGAGATCAATTACCCTCCTAATGGCACAGAACCTCTCAGTAATTATGACCATTATTTCCTCATTATGTCTCTTGTCTGTCATCAGTGTAAAAACCATGCATCGTGTGTGTGTGTGTGTGTGTGTGTGTGTGTGTGTGTGTGTGTGTGTGTGTGTGTGTGTGTGTGTGTGTGTGTGTGTGTGTGTGTGTGTGTGTGTGTGTGTGTGTGTGTGTGTGTGTGTGTGTGTGTGTGTGTGTGTGTGTGTGTGTGGCCATCACAATTTCCTAAAACTGAAGATGAACATATGTATATAATGTTTACCATGCTAATTGTAGTTAGCTTGTTTGCAATTTCTAACCTGCGCTAAACCCTGTGTACATCTGCAGCTCCTAAATGTCGTTAGTTTTTCCCAACAAATTAACTGTTAATGAATCTAAATGAAAACTAAAGAGATAAACTAAAGTTATTACAAATCATGAATATCTGCACAAAATTCTTGGCAATCCACCCAGTTGTTGTTGAAATATTTCAGTCTGGGGCCAAAGTGGTGGACAGCCTGGCAGACCCAGCAGTCCCAAGGCCTGAGGCTTGGTCATGGCTACAGTTTACAGTTTGTCTTTTGCAGAAACATTACCCACGTATCCTCTTCTCCCACTCTAGCTTACTATTCCCACTGTTATTTATTATAATCTTTTTTTGCCATTGTTCCTTCCCAGTTGCTACATTATATTTGTTTTTTGTTGATTCCCCAAAGTATAAGAATACCATAAGAGGAAAAAAGAGGAGATGAGAAGGACCTTGATTCATGAAGGTGATGTACATGTTTTTCCCTTGAGAGATGATCCTTTTCACAGGAAGCATGTGGATTACTTTTCACTCAGTACCGTTACAGTAGCTTTTATACTGAAACGCACAAAATTCAGCCAAGCCTGCACATATTTAACACATACTAGACATACATCCGTAAGGAATAACCTCTAAATGTACTTTAGTCATCAAGTAATGCAGCAAGGAACTTAAAGATGCTGCAGTGTGGTTGATTTACTGTTTGAATGGCAAGACCTTCTCGGTAATATGCCCCATTTCACATAAAGTGTCCTCAGGGTGTACATCTGGGCTTGCACTTCCTGTGAGCACCCATTCAACTCAGAGTGAATATCACGCCAAGATTAAATACGCAATAACACCACATTAGGTCTCTGGGATGACTGATGAATGAGTTAGGAACGTCAGTTCACTAAACTAAGATCTATGGCGAAGTCCCAGCATACCCCCTAATGTCATAATATAATATGAGCCACCAAAAACAGCACCATTGTTGGAAAATACTTCACGATACTAAATGGCTCCTTTTAGAAAGTAATGTAATTTCATCATGAATATTTTCTAACCTCACTATCGACCTCTGCATCCAAATGAGACGGATTACCCTGCTGGGCTGAAACAGCCCATTCAGCACTTCTGTCTGTATGTTTGTAACATGTTTGCGATCTTTTGACCCACATCACATGTGCTTAAGGATTCTCCCATTTGCTCAGTTAAAATTGGACAAACTATTTTCCAGATATGATGACGCAGCACGTAGCCTGCACCTCCTCTCATGTTATTCCATGTGAAACAGTTATTTGTTATTGTTGAGTCAGAATCCCCTGAGTCCTGTTACTGAAGAGTGATGGTGAGTCTATGAATCCATTTCATTAATGACTGCTCACCTTTTCCAGGTCGCCCAACTGATCGCCTTCAAGCAGACACATGTTGTGGAAAAGCAGAGTTAGAGAGACAAATCCAGACATGTTCAATGGCACACACTGTAATTATGCTTCCTGGTCACTAGTGATTATTTGCATGTGTGCATGTGTGTGTGTGTGTGCATAGATTCACACTCATTCCCCTACTCCTGGGAAACCAAGGAAGGGACAGAGTGGTTATGGAAAGATACAATAAAGAGAGAGAGAGTGAGAGAGGTAGAGGGGCAAGACAGATGGATGAGGTGTGGAAAAAAAATATAAATGGAGGGATGTATACGAGGTCACATCTGAAAGTGAGCCTCCTTTATTTCTAGCCTCATTTCTTTACATGCACTGTAAGGTGCTTTCACACCTGTTTGGAGCGATTCAAACAAACTAACTCTGGTTGGTTTGCCCATTTGGTTTGGATGCTGTAAACTCTGCCAAAAGGTGGGTCTCAATCCATTCCAAACAAACTCTGGTGTACGTCTGTAGTGCGAAAACATACCAGACCAATCACATGAGATATGTCATTTTAGCATAAAGCTCAATTAGATATACTTAATTCATGTGTGGATCATGAGGACTGTCATGGAAACAATCTTTAAAGCAAGCTGTATAACAATCTTTATGATTATGCTAGGTCAATGAGCTACCATGGCGTGTCCCTTTGTCATCACCAAAACTAACGTGCCCTTGAGCAAAGGCCCTGAATGCCAACTGCCCCACTGGAGCTGCTCGTTTGCCAACATATCAGGCTGTGATTTAATTCCAACTTATTTCCATGACCTCCTATTATTTCAGAGACTCACAGCAACTACAGTACTTAAGAGTATTCTGTGCTATTCAGTCAAAGAATAAAGCTGTTGTTAACTATTCAATAAACAGTGCCTTTATGGAGATGCCAGGTTTTCATCTGACAGAGTATGGCTCGTTGAGTGATGCTGTCGCTCGCCTGGCGTTAGAAAGCACTGATTACTCAGGTGGAAGCTACAATTGAATGGTTAAGTTGCGATTCGTTTGTATAAACAGCAGTGTGTTTGTGTGTGTGTGGGTAATTGCTCAGCGCTCTTGCAGGGAGCCCGTCTGTTTGTCTCTTCCCTCACACTTAACTATGTTGCCTCCTCTCTAGTTCTCCTCTCCCAGCTCTGCACCAAAGCAGCCAACCTTGACAATGTCACTCAGTGACAGTGGTGATGGTGGCAGTATGTCTGTGGCACTGACTGAAAAGTATGCAGACACATACACCAGTGCTTCCCTTTCCAAACAGATACTTATCTCTGTTAGTTTCCTTTCTTACGCTTCCTCTGCTTCTCTATTTTCCTTAAATTTTTCTGTCTCTCTGAATTCAATTTACTGATCTTCATTGTCATGAATGTAACAAGAGTAGGAAAACTACCTACATTCAATTGAGTCCAACAAAAAGAAAAGAAAATATAGTGTATGCATTAACACCTGTGCTGCTATTGTGTGTGTGCTGCATGTTCAGCCTTTGTTCCCTCTCTTTGTCACTCTGTCGCTCTCACACCTTTGCAGCAGCTTGTTTCTTGCTCTCAGTTCCAAGTAACACCCCTCAAGCGTTAACGGTGGTCCTGTTGCGGTGACCCTTAAATAGCAGCCTAATGGCGGTTTTGCATTTCTCTTGAGGCAGCCATTACCTTGAGGCTTAGGACAAAGGGCCAGTACAGTAGCCAGCACATCCAGAAGGTGAGTGTGAGGACAGTGGCTGGCTCCATAGAGTTGTAAATATGACATTCTTGGTTGGGTGAAAGTTTGATTAGAAAATGCATCTGTGCTGAGCATGCAGGCTTAATGTAATATTACCATGTTCACCATCTTATTTTAGTGTGGTAGCACGCTAATATTCGCTAGTTAACACCAAACACAACACATTAAAGTAAAGCAATCTGACAATGTCACTTTGAGCTCTGGGAGGTAGTAATGGTCCTTTTTTGTTGCTGTTTTCACATTTCACAACTATAAAGGCTTACAAAGTCAGAAATGTAATATTATCATTATGCAGCTCTATTTTGAACATATTAAAAGTGGTGTATATATGTGGACTCTCATCAGTGCAGTACCTGAGTAGTTTTACCAGGTTACTGTGCATGTAGTGTGATGGACATACACCAGAAATGTTTAATCATTTTGAAACTGTTTGACAAGAACACTGTTCCTTCTTTTATCACTGACATTAGCACGTTTTCTTCTCACAATGTGAAGCAGCCAGTGTACATTCAGGGATTTGCCCTTTGATTGTATTTGAGTCTCTCTGTGGGAGACGTGTGTGTATATGCAAGGATGAGGTTGTGCATGCTTTCTGTGCTTACATAGTATAGTGTGTAAGCAGACTACATATAATAGTGTTTGCTAGGATACAGTTAGCACGATTAAAACCATTGTGTAACAGTGCAGTAGCCCTCAATGTTAAATAAGAGTCCTATCTGCCCTAGGGGAAGACAAGACAAGAGATATGTCATGAAATCTCTCTAATGTAATACCATATTCGTTTCCATAACTGCAGTAAACCTCTTTTAAAAGTCAAGGTTATGTTGTACCAACATCTTAGGACCAAACTGAAGCAGAGCTACGTGAAGCTCAAAATACACTGTCAGCATCCATGCCCATTGTTTTCTTTGTAAACCAGCACACTAGGGCAGCAGTGGAAATCAGGGCGTTTGCCAGACTCTTATTGTTGTTATATCAGAAACATATTGTCAGTGTAGAAGAAAGAAATCAAAAGTCCAGGCTTTTCAGAGATAACCATCGAGCCATACAGTAGCACACAAAACCATGAGACACAAAAACTCCTGAACTCAGGGCAGCACTGTAGATTCACTTTGCATGCTTTACATTACTCTTGTATTGTAGGAAGGCTACTTTGGACTAAGGGCAGCAGTGCTAACCTGGGTCATTAAAAAAATGTAGTTTACTTACCTGAAAAGTGACTATATTCATTCAGTTAAAGATGAAGTGTGTGTTTACCTTGATAGACAAGAGGGGGCATTGATTGAACATAAGACTGGAAGAGGACAAATAGGCTTTTTAAAATACCTTTTAGAAGATTGTGTAGCCTTCCAGAATATGCCTTTTGTTTTCTATAAGCATTCACGCTTGACTTTTTACTTAAGAAATGAAGCTATGACTAATAGAGCGTTGCTTTAGATTACATAAGATTTTAGATGTAATAAATATACTGAAATATCCATCACCAGCAGGCCATCATCTGTTCAGCTTGTTTACATTTTCCAAAAAAGTATTTGAAATATCCTCAGGCAAACTCAGCGTGATACGCCTTCTTCTCCTCACCTCCCCTCCGCTTCATTTGGTGAAGCAGAATCCATCTTTTTCTGGCAGGTTGGGAACTTTTCCTTGTTTGCCTGTGTGCGATCGATCAACATGCATAATTCATAGTTAGTGGGTTAAGAGCAGCCCGGCTTCTCTCTCGCTGGGCCCTTTGATTTTCGTCTCTCTATCTGCCCCCCTCAGGGAGAGCTACAGCCCTGCTGCTAAATCACCTCACACACACTCTCATGTGTGGGCGCACACGTGTGTATACACAGATACACAAGCGTGGACACACATCATGCCAATGCACACATGCATGGATGTGCTGAAAAAGAGATGATAGAGGTGATTGAAGCCCTTTAAAGCTTTAAACATCAGCCCCTGCTGCTTGAGCGTGTCTCTTCCCATAGAGTTCTGTATTAGTATAATCAAGCAATTACAAAAACTGTCTAACCCCCCTCTGGAGACTCCTAAAGTCTCACATACAAAGTGTGACTCCCCCGCTTAAAGCTTAAAGCCTGCACTAGATTTAATGTGTGATCAGCTGCCTACTTATCTCCACAACAGTAGTGAAATATGTTGTCACCGAGATACTTTTAGTCACAAAATGTTCTCAGCCATGAGGAACAAAATTCAGACACAGCTATCCACCCAAATACCAGTAAGGCACTCGACCAATGCACCCAGTGTGTCTAAGCCTTAAACGGGAAAGAGGTTCTTTCCAGTGATTTCAGTGTCATGTAATTTAGTCCACATTGTATCTGTTGAAGTTAAAGCTTCATTAACTACACAGTCACCATCACACTTGTACTTTGGACATTAAATGTACATGTATGGATATAAACTTATGTGCAGGGGTTCAGAAGCATAATGATAGCCATTTGTCGTATGCCTGCAAGAAACTTATGTAGCCATCTTTCTTTCCAGTTGACTATTCCTTCATCCCATTACACCTCCATCCATCCATCCATCCATGCGTCCATGCGTCCATTCAGTGATCCCATGGGCAGTGGACAAGGTGAAAGGCATCAGGGGAAGCTGGGACAAGAAGATAACGAGACAGCAGTTGACAGGGGTAGAAGCAGAGAAGGCAGAGTGGGTTCAGGATGAAGATTTAGAAACAGTTTTTTTGTGAAAACAAAGAGAGACAGATTGGTATACACACCAGCAGAGGGATGGGACTAGGGAGGAGAATAGTTCATTTGATTTAATTGAGCACCTGTTCTAATGAAATGTATCTGTTGCAATAAACAAACCAGCTGCAGTAACAGAGATCCTATTTACCCCCAACCCCTATTGTTATGAGTGTTATATGACTACGCCATGTTATATCCAGCACCGACCCAGTGGACTGAGGACCGTGAAGCTGCCCACTGGTGGCTTCTGATTAAAGATTAAAGATGCACCTTTATTCATCCCCCAAATATAAATTAAAATTAAAACATATACACAACAGTTACATCAGAAATCGAAAATCACAGTGAGAATTCCAGTGAAAAGAAAAAGAAATAAAATATACAAAAATCTCGCTGCTGTTCTCCTAGAGTTCCAGTTCCCCTGATTTTTCTTCCTATATGCTGAAATTGCAAAAGCCCATCCACCATATTTATTAGAAATAGGCTAGTATCACTGCTGTTTGTGATGGTGTTTTACGAACTTATTCCAGACAGACAGACAGACTGCGTTAGAGACTCCTCCTGCTGTGATTGGTTGTTTTGTTTTAGATTAAAAATCAAATTTACATGAGCAGCACATTTAAAAACAAAGCTTCAGACAATACACCGTATAACAATTACAGATGATAGAAGATTTCAGCATTATAGAGAGAACAGATGCTGTTTAGCAAAGGGACATTTAAAGTTGCATCGAGCAACTTCACAAATGTTTGGGATGTGAAAACGCTAAATTGCACACACCAAACTCATGTCCTTTTAACTCTCTCTGGCTCTCTGTCTCACCCTCTCTCTTGTCTCTTTTTCTAAATGTCACTCCCTGTTTCCTGTAGAGCTGCACCACTCGTCCACACCAGCCGCTTAGAGTTAATAGCTGGCCTGACAGCACTCGTTCAATACACAGCACAATTACTGCCGGGCCCACGTACGGCACAGCCATCACACCGTGCAATCAGACCCCCCCCCCCTCGCTTTCTCCATCGCTCTCCCGTGTCCTGTCACTCACCAACTCTCCATCAGGGTGGCTTCGTTTCTCACTCCTCTCTAGATTTATCATTCCCACGGCCAGCTACATTGCCATCCATCTCTCATCATTTTCCTTTTACCTCCATCCTCCCCCATCCATCTCCTAGCCCCTGTCTTTTCCTTTCCATCCCTGAAGAACCAGTTCACCATTTCACCCTTTCCTCTCTCTCACCTCTTGCCACTTGGCTCAGATGAAAGTGTCAGGTCAGTAGTAATGAATGATGAACTGAACTGGGGAAGCGTGAGTGTCTGTGTCTGTGTGTGTGTGTGTGTGTATACGCCTGCTTTGCTGAGAGTGTGAGAATGAGCAATTTCATGATTTGCATTTTCTGTTTTTTCTGCATTTCTTTGTGTTTTAGTGCAGTTTAAAGTACAAACTGGCACACATGAATGTTGATGTATGCGTGTGTGAGACTGAGGTCGTTCAGTCAATATTCTCAATCAATACCATAATAACTCCTTCTCCCTGTAGACACTCAAAGCCTCACTCAGGACCAAGTTCAAGTGTTTGTTCTGTGTGTCTTTCATCACCTGTCAACTGAGCCACAAGTCCCACGATTAATGGTATCACTGCCAGATGAAGCTACATGAGACTAGCATGACAAACAGAATGTGCAAACCATGGGAAAAGTGTGTGTCTGTGTGTCTTTCTGCCAGAGATGAACGACTTCAAACTTTTGTCTCCATTCCACTGCACTGCTGTAGAGACTGCTTTTATACAGATGACCCGCCCTCCTTAATTACATTGTTAATGACTCATCCTCGTTAATGATGTTTGCCGTCTCTTGAGCAAAGAAATTAGCCAAAGGGGGGAGCGGAGAATTTGGGAGGGCGCGGGAGGGCAAAGGGAGGCAGGGAAGGTTACTCAGCGAGAGTGGCAGAGAAAGGAGGGTAAAGAATAAAAGGAAGGTTGCAAAGAAAGACAGAGGAGACAATTAATTTAAGGGTGCATTTTCATGGTAGAAAAAAGAAAAAAATGTCTCCACTGAATTCCTGCCAGCCAGCTTTGGGTGCATGGACACGCTGATCTTCTTTTACAGCTCAGATTTATATGGTTATATAGACACACAATTGATTGATATGGGTAATTGGGTAGTCGTGTGCTAAGATTTCTTTGGGGTGAGGGGCAGTGCTCTGCACTGATTTTTAACCAAAACATAAACTCAACTTTAACCCCAAATACAATGACCTCCATATCGCACGTCCAGAGAGATTCCAGTCAAGACTGGAGGCTGAAGATATCACCGTGACAATTTTACTACGTAGAAGAACAGTGGAAAAGTTTTAGTTTTTGCATCTCTGAATTCCCATCCTGACTTTACTCTGTGACTTGACTGAGTACTAAAAATCCCACGCATGGCAAAAGATATTGGAAAGGACAAGGACAGGTTAGAAAACTAATATTGTTCAAATGGAAGCTTTTGAATAAAAGAATGACAATTTCATTCCATTGTTTTAATTATAGCATTTACAAGCATTTTTTGGGGGGGATTTGTTCCAACCAGCCAGCTCACTGTGCCTGTAAAATGGAACTTTTGTTTTTTGCCTTTATCACTCTTCTCAGTAGAAGCTGATGAAAGTCACGAACTTTATTCCCTTTCACAGAGAAGAGAGGAGCAGAGTAAAGGCAATAAAAGTAAAGATGACAGTTGATTGGAACGACGGAGAAAAGAAGAAAGTGGCGCAGTGTGAAAGTGAAAGGAGAAAAGATGAGGAGGGAGATGAAAACAATTCTGAAGTTCAACTCTCTGAGGAAAAAAAAAAACTTCAGTGGAATATAAAGCAAGTATTTTCCTTGTGGAATACTGGCAGCTTAGAGAGACAGAGAGAGAAGTGAAAGCGTGACGATTTTAAATTCTTTAGCACACTTATTTTTGGAGCAGTTCAATCAAACCCTGGAGTGTTTACCCCGAACGTTTAAATTGTTAGGGGAGCAGAGCACATGAGAGTGAGAGTCAGACGGGCTCTTAACAAGCGCTGCTTGGTCAGCCTATGGGAGAGGTGGATATAGCCCAAGTCTTACAAACACCTGACGTGGTTAAATTGGAGCTGGGAGGAGCAGAAGGACCAAAGAGACAAGAAACAGGGAGCTGTGTGTTGACTGAAGCAGATTAGCTTTGCCTCGTTGCCTTTTTCTGCATCTCTCATCGTAGATCTGCTGTAGCTCTGGATTGGATCAGATTAAAACAGGAATATGAAACTTTCGCTGAGCAAATGCCACTGTAGGCATGACTGACAATAATAAAACAACAAAACAGTAAAGTGACAATATTATTTGTATGTTTTTTACATATAAGTTTGCTAACATTAGCTAACAGAAGTCCCCAAAAGCTACTGGTTAAAAAAAAAAAAAAAACCTAGTGGAAACATAAATTTCTTCTTTTGGTAATTACTATTGTGCCCAAATAAGTGCATAGGTCAAAAAAATTAATTTCATGTTTACTCATCCATTTACCGCAGTGATCACTCCATTTTGGGACAGTAATTCAAATAATTTATGAGTGCGTCCATGCGGATAAGATTGCCTGCGAAAGTGTCCAGATGTGCAGCCTGCCTGTCCCATGTATAGTAACAGCTGTGAGCTGGCCTTCGATCAGTAAGCATCCCATAACTCTCCAGCACAGCCTGCGCCAGTCTGGCTTAATAATCACATTTCAGTACCCCATGCAGTGTCTAGATTTAGTACATTCTCAGACATGTTGAATAACAATGTCCTCATTTCCATGCCATGGCAGGATTGCTTGCTGCAAATGTTTCGGTTCCACATCGGGGGCCCAAGGGGAGCCCAGAGGAGAGCTGGGAATTTGACATGACTCTGCAAGGAGAGCTCAAGGATAGTACAGGACAGCTGTCCCCGTAGTCATTAGGCTGCCTCTACCCCCACATACACTCACCATCCATATCTATCCCACAGAGGTCCTCCCTCTTTCTCTCTGGTGGGTTTGTTGCTTTATCCCCGTCTCTCTTACTGCATGCCAGATAAATGCTGTCCTCTGCAAGCTCTCTGTCCCTGTCTCTCTCCTTCCCTCTCTCCCTCACCCCCCTGACCCTTACAGTATGTCTCACTGATGACTGATGGTCCTGCTCCGTCCCCAGGCCCAGTCATCCCTAATAAAAAAGAATAAACTCGTGTTGCATTTACACCTATGGGACATCACCGTCCAGAAAGCAAGAACAGAGGAGGGAGCAGAGATCAGGTGGAATAGGAGTGAGGGCAGAGACTGTGAAGGGTAAGAGTTAAAGAAACATGACTGCAAATCTTTCGAGACGGCAACAAAAAATATGGATGGTGGCGGGGGATGAATGAACAGCATGAGACAGGAATGAAAGCACAGGAAAAAGAGCTGATGTGGGATGAAGACGAGAACAAGAAGCAGCGATAGTAGGCGAAGACTATCCTTCCTATGCTCCATCTGTTGCTTTCTGTAAGGTTTCAGAGGATTCCTTCTGGGTATTGTCTTGGCATCAGGCCGCCAACATGGTAGATGACTAGTATTTTCTTCAAGGTCCGTCTTCTCAGCCTCTATATCTCTTTGACAGGCAGTCTTTGTGTGTCTCTCTTTCCTTCAATTTCTCTTACTTGGTGTGATCAATTGGTAGTTTACTTCACCCTGTTCATGGATTTTCTTACTGCCCCCCTGCTGTTTCTTAGAGAGCAGGAACTAAATCAAGACCAAACCACTTCAAAAATCAGCCAAATGTTCACAGATGAATGCGGAAAGCGAGCAGACTGCTGTTATTTTACTTCTGCTGTACCTCTTTTACTTTGGGTTTTTTGGGGAACGTCATCAACATGGAACATTGCTCTGAAAATGCTGATTCCGCTCTGGAAATAGCCAGGTCTTTTAGCTCATAATATATACATGGTGTAGAGGTGCTGGAAGGCAGGTTTTGTGAGACCTTTACCTTTAAAAAGAGCTAGGCTCGCTGTTTCCTCCTGTTTCCAGTCTTAAGTTTCTTCGGTTGTCGAATTGTCCCCCTCAAAAGAAATCTCCTCAGTTCCCCGTGTCCTCACACACCCTCACAGTGTCCCTCTGTGTTTCCATTGCTCCAGTGTGAAGATGGTGCTGCTGTGGACGGCCGGCGACATCTTCAAGACCACTTACTTTGTGATGAACGAAAGCCCGGCTCAGTTCTGGGTTTGCGGTTCAGTCCAGATCGTAATTGACGTGGCCATCCTGCTGCAGGTCCTTTTCTACTACCAAGACACACGGGTCAAGCTAGGTTGAACAAGGCTTTGGGCGAAGTAAAAGCCAGGGCTCAGATGTGAATTTCGAGGAGCCCGATGATTTAAGGCCTTTAAATAAAATCAGCCGCATAGTGGATGGAATTTTGATGGGAGACATTGAGCATCAACAACAAGAAAACCAAAGTCAGTATAAGTTTTTTGTCTTTTGAGTGTTCAGCCTTGATTCAAACCATTGGTATATGAAAATCATGCAGTCCCAAACAATCTACCCTCAAGTGCAATTAAGCCAACAATTTTAGCCTTGAACAAAGTACCTTGCATTTTCATTAGAAAGACCTTTGCCTTTAAATTCGTAGTAGAATAAGAAAGTCATTTGGTGCGTTTTTAGCATTTTACACTATTCATTAGCTCTTCTACACTTCTTGGATCCTGAAGTGTGGTGGACATGAAACTGTAAGAGGGAAACATTAGTCACATTGGCAGCTCACTAACAGCAGATCTATGCTGCTGTAATGGCAGCTACAACAACCAATCCTGCATCAGAAGCACTGCACTGGAATCTACTGCCTGACTGATGAGTCTCCCCTTTTACCCCACACCTCACTGGACTGTTTCCACGCTACATACTGTGCGTGTGTGCGTGTGTATGTGTGTGTGAGCGCGCATGTTTGTGTGTGTGTGTTTCTTTGTGTGTTTGTGTGTCACATGCTGCATACGCTGTTGTGTATTTGAAGCCAAAATTGATTTTTGCCATTGGCAACAAGTGCCAAGCCAGAACGTGCACCAAGTAATGGTCACTACGGAAGACATCAATCTGTGTGTCATGGCTGCTTTGTGGTTTCATTGGCAAGCAATGCAGGTCTAATGTAGCAATGCTGCAATGCTTTGCACTATCCTGCAGTCACACAGTCTTTTGCAGGCACCAAAGAACACTTCAGACTTCAGGTTGATGGAACAGTATTACTGAATATTTGTGACATTGTCATTTCTATCATCCCATTACTTGTTTTGAGCATCATCTGCTCATTCTGTTTTTAAAGAAAGCACTCATGTTGTTTGACACGGTAATAGTGATGGAATGACAGTCATAAGCACTGTGGATAAGTAAAGGTGAAATTAACATGCTGGGCAGGAATGTTACAGTACATTTTACAGTACATTTTTTATTGGACACATTTATTGTTCATCACCCACTGCTGTTTTTGGACTTATAGCAACTCAGGCATGGTGTTGGTTAAAAGATGGACAATCAGACATACTGACCTTATGCATAATTTAGGTAGGAGTAAAACTATTAGAACTCAAGGTTCAGACCCTCAGAGCTGCCTCCTGTCACTCAGTGTCACTTTCATTTGGCAATTTTCAGTTTTGCCTCTAATGTGTGCATTGGTGGGAATAATATAGTTACGTAAAGATGTCAATGGAAGGCTAAAATAAAATCCAAATCAAGGCTGAAAAAAAGACTCTCTGTCCTCCTAGAAGTCAAACTATCCTCCCTTTAGCCAAATAAAATGTTATACTGTCCCCATTTTCTGACCATTGCTCACCCACATATAATGTTGCACTATCTCTTAGATTAAAATATCTAGTTTCCCTTTTATAGCATTTTTAGTAATTCCTAGAGGGTCTAAGGTAGTAAACAAATTTTGAAGAGCCTTTATTCACCCAGAATTGCCTCATTAAATGGAGGACAATTTATGTGATGTATGGTATTGCAAAGCACTGAAACCTTATTCATCCATTCCAGCCTTCCAAAATGCAAAACAAAATGTTCACAAACATTTTTATTCAAGTTCTGTTTATAATCGAAACACTAATTTAAAAATGTATTCCCGAAAAGCAGTGCTTCTTTCACCTCAATAGTTTCCTTCTACAAAAGCACTGCAGGATGAAGCAGCTGATCAGAAGTCAGCACAGGCTTCTTTCTTCCCCCCGGGCTCCATTTAATTAAGCAGTGAAGGTACTGTACTGTTCAGTCTCCCTTTTTAACTTAGCGGCCAGTTTTTGTCCATCCATTAATCTATACTTGTCCGCTTTTAATTTCTTTCCAGTAAACATCTTGTTTAGATTACACTCTGCAGTGGTAATAGTTTGCATCATGCAGACAACCTCTTCCTGCAGCTGCCAGTGTGGCTCAGCCAGAGGTTAGCACTTGTAGAAACAGCAGAATCCACTCTGTGTGTATTTCAGTACTGACTATACACATTATCCTCTTTAACATAACAGTGATTAAGCATCATGTCAGGTGTTGCCTCTACTTTGATATTGTATCTGATTTTTAAGATTTTGATGATCAATTGTTGTATTAAAGCAATAGTTTGACATTTGGGGAAATCTTTTTCTTACACAAAGTTAGTGAGAGGGTCAAATATAGTTGTATCTAATACAAATATGTTAGTATGAAGCTACAGCCAACAGATGGTTATTTCAGCTCAGCAGAAGGACTGGAAATGGGGAAACACTTAGGGTATCCAAAGGCAACAAAATCCACCTACCAGCACCCATCTGCTGGGTGACACGGACCGCAGGACGTTACTGGCCAAGAAATGGTGCAGCACTTATCCTACTTGTAAAGTAGCATTTTTAAATACGTTTTTATATGGAGCAAACAAATGAATTATATATGTTTATTATTGTGCGTTAGAGGTGCTAGTAGGCACAGTTTTTGTCTGCTGGACAGAGACAGGCTTCCTGTTTCCACGTTTCCACTGTTTATGCGATGCTAAGCTAACTCACCACTGGCTGTAGCTCATCTCATCTAACTCTCAGCAGGTTTTCCCATAAAGTCAAGCTATTGCTTTAAGGTTAATCACTTAACTTAAATGTTATTATCAGTTATTATAAGCCATTACAAGGTCACAGGCCAAAGGAAATCACTCCCTTCTGCTTTTATTTGTATATATTTATTTGTCATGTGTGTGATGGATGAACTTCACTGTGCCACGTTATGTAGGAGTCCATGAATCCAGGTGTGCATTGCTGCTAATGCTGCAATACATGGCCTCAATATATTTTTGGGTTCGGTCAAAATGCTGTTTATAGAAGTGTCCCAGTGGCTGATAGACTTTTCTGATGTCCAGCTAATGCTGCACACTGTGGGCTTTGTTGTTCAGTGACCTTCTGTTGTGTTTATCGCTCCACATGGGGGTTATGTGCATTCTCCAATTTCAGTTATCTCGCATTACATCTGTTTGCCATATTGTAAACTGCATGTGTCATATCTCTTGTACACTGCATACCACAGCTGTGTTGCAACTGCATTATTTCTGTATTCTATATGCTCTTATCAACAGATGTGTATCTTTATATATTGTCTCCTGCAGCTGAGGCTCAGAGCAGCACCCTCAGTGGATTTAGTTTAACATTTGGGGGCTTCCTCTGGCCTCTTTCTTCTGAAGGTCAGTAAAACAGATTAACACACACGCTGCCTGGCTGTGATAATCTCTCAACTACATTCACATTACGGTAAACATGGATGTTGCCTTACTACCACTGTACTGATAAGAAGTACATGGTTTGCCATTTCTGAGGGGGGAGAGGGCGGGGCTGTTCCTTCTACCACATATTTATTCTAAAAAACAGAAGCCTTGTGGAAATTTTAGTCACTGTTTTAATGTTCACTGATGATTCTTCAGGTGATTTATTTACAGGAACTGTGAAACCAAAAGTAAACTTTGCCTTTAGAGTCTACTGGACTGCTTAATTCAATGTCATTTAACACCATGACGATGATGACATCACACGTGCAAAAAATACTCCAAAATGTTACTGTGCAAATACTTTCTACTTTGTCATGGACATTGTATGTATGTGACTTATTTATCATGATATTTTCTCAAATATAAACTGTCAAGATTTCAGCATGTAGTTTTGTCTTGTTACTATCAGTGTGTGTTTTGATGTGAATGGACGTCTTGGAGCGTGATTAGAAAAAACGCTTTTGACTGTGAAATCGAAAAAGAAAACAGAACAAAAGTGTGATCCGAGCCCAGCAGGCTGCAGCTGTGATTTACCGCTGGATTTCTACCCAAAATCTGAACTGAGCCCTTTGAGTTTGAACCAGCTCAACCAGGAATATCAGAGCCGAATCATATAAAATATGTTTTCATAAACCTGTAAATAAATCCATTCTATGCAGCAATTCCCACTGCAGCTATCACACAGAGCTGTGATATAGAGAGAGTGTGTGTGTGTGTGTGTGTGTATGAGTGCGCTGTCCAGGGAAAACCTTCAATTCCTCTATTTGGAAGGATTGAGTGTGTACCTGTGCACCAAAGAAGTCATGAAAGACGCTGAAGCTGAGCCCTACTGCTGGTCACACGAGGGGGAAATGATGAGTGGGGATTAATTAAGATGTGTATTGCTTCAAGGCTTTAATCCCCTCTGGCTCATGCACCATCACACACACAGACGCATACTCCGTCACAACGCAGGACCACCGACAGTCAGCAGTGCAGAGACACACTGCAGTTTGGATAGTGAAATATTAAAATGGATACAGTCAATAATGGGAGGTACTCTCTGTGCTGCACCTGTTGGTGCCTTAACTGTAGTCAACGCCTGACCTGGATTGTAGATCCATTAATAATACGTCAGGCTGGTAACATGTCTTACCTAAACCTGCAGCGTACAGTCTGCCTGATTGTTATCACTCACTCTGCTCAACCAACAAAGACACACGTCTTTGCCTATGAAATATTCAAGATATTTCATAGTAAATCTTGTTCATAATGGAGCCGTCTGGGCGCCTGCCATCGCCTGCCTTCCTGTCTTTCTGTCCACCCATCCATCAGCTGATCAGCCGACATGTCTGTCTATACAGTGGCTTGTTTTAATGATAGATGAGGTGGGCTAAAATAGTCCACCTGCACTTCACGTCTGTGATGTGCAGCACTGGCCTGTCCCGCTCCATTTACTGATGTTAGCGTGTGTCGTCATGCCGTGAGAGAGAAATGTGCACTCTTCATCCTCGCTTTCGCAAACTCATTTTTAGTCGCATAGTGCACTAGTGTGGACATATTCTTGGGATATGTTTTACCAGGTTTGGTTTCAGAGGTGAAGTCAGAGGTTCTTATACAAAAACAAACAAGAGCACAGTATAGTGTTGTTTCCTTCATTTATAGGAATTTATATCATCAAGACAATAGATTAATTCTCACGCTTTCCATAATGGCAAATAACAGCCACTAACCCAATAGTCAGCCATTGTTTTCTTTAGTATCATTCTGATACTTGCAAATAAATATTTTTATTATCTTGACCTGACAGAAAGAAGGTTTTAGATTTATAGTCATTAGGATGTAAGAGATTACAAAGTGATAGTCTTTGTAGTGGACATCTTTCCCACAAAAAGTACATTACATGTCGTAATTTGTTAATGATGATAAAACAATACATTTTCTTTTCAGTTGTTTCTCATTTGATGCGTTTTGGAAGCAAATATAAAACAATATTTAAAACCTGCTCTACTGCCTAATACTCTTGTTCCAACTACTTCTTCTTCTTCCTCTACTGCTTAATATTTCACTGTCCCTCAGTCATTTTTAACAGAAGAGTCTCACTGTCCCCTACAATGGACATGGTTAAAATGTTTATTCTGACAGGCTTAAAAATTAACAAGCGCCTTTAAAGTCTTAATATAATATATTTGAGACTTTCATAAATAAAGAAACAACATCTTCATGAAGAACTGAAACAATGAATCTCTCTGCCATGAAATGGGTTTTTTACGCTCCCTCAATTTTGAAAGGACAGAAGATGTGCTTTGTCGGCCATAACCTTATGTCTTTTACATCTAGAAAGCACAGGATGTCCTCTTGACAGGACAGTAGGACTCTTGTAGACATATGGGACACAACCATTTTCCTCCTTCAATGAACACTCACCAGTAATAAAAGGAAAAATGAGCAGGAGAGAGAGATAGAAAGAAAGATCAAACAGGCAGATGGTCTTTTATTAGGCACGCAGCGGAGCCGCTCTAAAAGCTCTTCAGCGGGAGACCGGGAGAGAGATTGAACTCATATCTCGTCATCAAAACTAATCAAAACATTTTACTCCACATTTCTAGTAGGAACCGCTTCTGAAATTGACCTTTGACCAACCCCCTTTTCCCTCCCCATGGTCAAAAAGTGGATGATGGGGCACAGAGAGGAGAGGTTCTGATGACAGAAGCCAAACAGAGGGAAAACTACCTTGATTTTACAACCAGGTCACCTCTCAATCCAGTGATGTCCCTTCACTTTGTAGTCAGGAGAGGAGACAGGGAGACATAAGATAAAGAATAAGGTATTACGTAGTTTAGATTATTACAGGAAATGCCATCATTAGAGAGAGGATGAAAGGGTTAACGATGAAAGTGCAAGACAAAAGTGCAGAATATAAGGCACCACGGGGGAAGGCAGAGTGCAACTCTGACTATATGCTTTTGGGAAATGTAGCGTAGCCAGATGGCTCTGGGCTTAGAGCAGTCTCATGGCCCCCATCCACCCACCCCCAGGCCTGTAATGACAGGCCGGGCACAGCGGGACAGGATCAAACTCTCAAGATGGATGAGTTTGCTCTTAGGTCACACACTGCAGAGAACAGAGAGTTGAAGGGGGGGAAGAGAAGGACAACATGCCCAGAGAGAGACTTTTAAAAATTCAGGTGTTTAAGAATTTGAGGGCAAAAAAGGTCACGTTTTCAATAGGACAACAATGCATTTTGAAATTTCTTTCTAACTTTATTGAACATGTTTTCTGAACCAATATAAGAATGTTGAAAATGTCTCATTTCCTTTTAGATTTTAAAGGCATGTTACATAACCACCGCGGTGCATTAAGTGACTTTATGCTGCAGCCCTGAAGCTTCTAGACGTACAGATCTTGAGCATCAGGCATAGAGACGAGGGAATAGGGGACGGATTTCCCTCTGTACGGAGGGAAACAAGCACAGAATCCATCAGAAAGACATTATTTTCTGCACATTTCAGCCAAAAAAAGAAATCCCTCTGTACATCTTAGTCGTTGATAACTATACATGACTTTCTCATTCTGTCCATGTCAGAAACAGGAGACAGTGATGCGTGGGATTCACTCCACTTAGCTACTCAGACTGTACTTTAAGCAAATATGTTTAAAGCTGCTCTAATCAGTGTTTTAATATTAACAGTGGATCAGATGACTATGTGTGATGGGAAACGTGTCCTTCGTAGCGATGACCCCGCTGAGCATTATTACTAGCCTCTGCAGCTCCCCTGAGCTTTTTAACCTTCCGCTCATTGTTTTGGTTTAATTGCAGCTTGACTCATCAGCCTTCTTTCCAGCTAGGAACGGTCCAGTGCACAAAATTCACAGTTCGGTATATCTCTGTTTTGGTGTCACGCTTTGGTATGTTTTTGATACCGGCTAATGTGACTAACTACCCCAACTAGCAGGTTACAGCTGAGATATTATTTTAGCAAAGATCGCAAATAAGCAGTGATTCTAGTTTTGTTTTGGATCCAAATATCAATATTTCCTGGTTGTCTTAGTCTTCTCTGGTAGTAAGGTAGATATCTATGTCTTTTGTACTGTTAGTCCAAGACAAGACATTTGAAAATGTCATCTTGGGTTTGTGACAGATTTTGATATGGTGAGAAAAAAAACACAGTGGGGAAAAAATAACATATTTAGTACCAAGCAAGCTGCTAATTACTCCTAACTATCCATTTTATTGAATATATACTTACTTTTCATTAAGGTGTTCTAACCCTAACCCTTTTAAGCAGAGCTTAGTGACTGTGGAGGAAGTAAACCAGGCCTGAAGCAGGCAGATGGTGCAGAGCCACTCAGAGCAGCTTCGCGCAGCACGAAGAGGAGGGAGCAACCCAGCAGGACGAAGATCAAACCCCTCTGATGGATGGTCTCATCTGGCCTGTGACTCTAACCAGAACCACAGCAGAGATCAGAGTGGAGCATCACAGGTCACACATCGCACCACGGACAAAATGTAAAGGACACGCTTAGCAGCTGAGACAATCTATAAATGAAGCTGTGTGACCTCTATATCAGTTATTCTACAGATGGGGTGCTGCTGCAGCTTCCTGTAGCCTGTTTAACTAAAGAGAGAGGAGCATTTTCTGAGTCTCCTTGAGGATGCCCTTATTTCACCAGCCTGTGGAGTGCATGTTTTCCTCTGCTTTCACTGTCGTTTCTCCATCTGAAGATCGCATCCACAGATGGCCAAATACTTCTTTTCTGGTTTATTTTGGAGTCATTAGATCTGTGAAGGGGACAGGTTGTGAAGGAGCCACACACTGTGTGTATGTGCTCATATGGAGTGTAGTGTGGGTGTTCACATACTGTCTGTCATGATGGAGAACGCAGCGCAGCGAGTGTCATGTTAGCTGCTGTTGTCACAGAGGAGCCAGACAACTTGCCAGTCGGCCACTAAGCACAGTTTACAGCAGTGACAAAGACTGAACTCCAGGAAAGATGACAGACGTCTGTAGCAGCCTGTACTGGGGAGAGACTTCAACTTGACTGAGTATCAGCTCAGTTTACTGCCTGGGAACAATTACATCTTTCACAGTAGAAGTGGATGAGATTGACATTAATTAACTTTCCTCTGAGTGTTGTTTCATTGTGCCGTTTAACTGGAAATTTCACACATCCCACAAAACAGTGATTCAGACACATAAACAGAGCTGCAACATAAAAAACTAACATAAAAGTCAGGGAGACAAATAAAGGCAAAGGACCAAATGTTCTGGTGAGAGTGAAAAAGAATCAGTGGGAGTGAATGGCTGAGGAGAGAGCAAAAATAATTTAAAATATTACCTTTATTGAGGCTGAGCGCATTTTGAATTATAGTTTATTTGCAATAACCACAATCTTTCCCAGGCTGTAACCACACTGCAGTTTAACTTTCACCCAGCTCATCATCTTGCAAAAACACCAAACATTTGCTGCTTTTTAGCTTCTCAGACGTGAGGATTTGCTGCGTTTTCTCTGGGGTTTGGACTGTCGATCAGACAAAACAAACGGTCTGAAGACTTGTGGCGTCTATGTGACGCTAATGAAAATAATCATTAGTTGTAGCTGTAGTTCTGAATGACAAGCGTCACACACTCCAAACATTCATTATGGCTGCTTCCTCAGAGTTTCACTTCTTTCTCTCTCTCTCTGTCTCTCTCTCTCTCCCTCTCGCTCTCCCTCCCTCTCAAGACCCCTCTCTCTCACTTTATCAATGTTAAATGACTTCATAAGTAAGTTTAATTGAGTGGACTGCAGTCCGACACTGAAGTTTCCACCTTTTGACTGTGACACAGCTGCTCCCCGATTTGAAACAGAATAGCAGCATTTTGTGCTTTTTGATTATATGTTCCCTTGCTCAGAGAGGTGTGTGTGTGTGTGTGTGTGTGTGTGTGTGTGTGTGTGTGTGTGTGTGTGTGTGTGTGTGTGTGTGTGTGTGTGTGTGTGTGTGTGTGTGTGTGTGTGTGTGTGTGTGTGTGTGTGTGTGTGTCCGTGTGTCCACGTCCCCTTTTGCAGCACTCTGCTGTTTTCTCTCTTCTATTCACTAGTTGGCATGTAAGGTCACGCAGGCAACACACTCATATAAACACATCTACTCATCCACCCATACACTCACACACGCACACCAGCTGTTTTCTCTGCACCAAGACAAACGGCTGCAGCACAAGCAGCAGACAGGAGAGCTTCCCTGGAAACCTCAGCATTATATTTTACATAAACTCTTCTGTCCTTGCACAGCCATTCACCAGTTAGGGTTAGATGAAGGCTGATTCCAAGGCTTTTTTTTTTTCTTTTCACACTCCCACACATCCAATTCCTCCATTCCCTCAGCAATTAGCTCAGGATTAGATTGAGGTCAATACCCTCAACTCCACTGCGTTCCCATTTTGTGTAACATTTTAATCAATTCCAGTTTCTTTCCCTTCAAAACAACTATCTCTTTCACCTTCCTCCCTCTCTCTTCTTGTGCTTTAATTTATATTCAAATCAAACCATCTCTAATCTGGCAGCTAAACTGAACACCGGGACTCTATTGTAGCTTCTCAGACTATTAATCTTCCTCTCAGGTGAGGTAATTATAATGTCTTTCTGTACAGAAAGTAGTTTACGACTCAAAGGGGCTGCATGCTAGTATACCATCACCAGCCTGCACCAGTCTATTGGACAGGTGATATAAGCAGGAGGGGCTAATGATGATGATGATGCAAGTGATAAACACGGCCATGATGAAGATGATGGTATGGGTCATAACACTCCTTGCCATCAGCGGAAAACCGATTTCCTCCCACAATTACTTGAGGAGTAGAAGGCAGAACGTCCATCTGCAATATTTTACAGTCCATAGGGTTTACACACCATTACTCACTACTACTGATGGGTATTGAACTAAGGGTCATTTGCATGTTATGGCACTGCATTAGCTTGATGATCTTAGAGCTTTACAACACATCTCAGCATGTGGCTGATGGGGATTTAACCAAAGGTCATCTGTGTGATGTGCGTGCCAAGATAACTTCGGTAGAGTTTCTTGTCACAAAGTCTCAGACTGTCGTTAGTTACAAGCTGGAAGTGAAACTAGATGCATAACAAGCTCATTAAACTTATCTTCGATTTATAATGGGGAGAAACGCTGAATATCACGGCTGAAAAATGTCACAGCGGAGCTCATAAATTGCTGAATGGAAAAATATCAAATCCTCTGACAAGTGTGGAGGCAACGCAGCGAGAAAGCCTTTAATCATGTGAGGTCAAACTGGTTTGGGTTTCTAATGTTGTTTCTGCTGCTGTCAGCCATTGACCTCCATTTAAAATGGTAACTAATTTAACAAATATGGTGTAAGCTGCACATGTAGTTTAAACCCATCATTGGTGCTACTCACAGTTACGCAAGCTAATTCCACCTTTCACTGTAAATTTGGTAAACGAACACACCACTGTGAACAAGTTAGATAATATCACATGCACATACTGAATGAGTTTTATTTAGGAAGCTCACTATTTCATCCATTACACTGTAATGCTAGCATTATAAAAAGTAGCCTTAGCTGTTGGCTTGTGTAGCGATGTTGCCGTGGGGCCCTTTAAGATGTTTGACACACAAGAAACATCAATGCCAAAGTCAGCAAACTATCTCGTAGCTCCTACATGGTTGAAGTTACAGTAACCCGCTGCTACCTCTGTCTTCAAATAAGGTGCTCAACTCTTTCTTTAGGTCGTCAATGTACATATTTTTAATTAATCATTTTTTGGTTTCATGTGTGCATCGAACGCTTGGTAGCCTGGCATAGTGAGTTATTTCTCTGCATAAAACATGTTAAAGAAAAACCAGTCGCACCACAGAACCTTTCCTTTTAAACAAGTCCTGCATCCTCCTCTCGTACATGTGTGCTGCCTGGGCAGCATTAGTAAGCACACAGGCAAAAGCTGGGCTTAAGAATAACTTGTTCTTTTTTCATACCCATAATGAAACATGTTAGAGGTTTAGCCAAAGCAAAAGAGTATAACGTGCAATTAATATAATTTAAAACACCACCACTGAAAGAGGAAGCAGGTTTGATAACTGAGGTCAAATTCAGTTGTAAAAGCTGCTTAATGTAATATGTCTTTACAAAGTCGAAGTGAAAACATTAACAATCTTCAAGATAATGAAATTAAGGACAGTTCCATTTTGAGTAGTTCTTATGTAACCACTGGAGGACAATTGGAGATGAAGCCATAACTTGACTGAAAAAGTCTAATTTAACTGCACAAAGGCTGAACTGAACTTGTAGGCAACGCAAAAGAATTTCACAATAGACAAATTCCCACCCTGACGTGTCGGAGCTGCGTACATTTGCAACATTTCTCCATGCAGTGACTTTGCTGTGTGTGTGTGTGTGTGTGTGTGTCACCTTCCTCTGTGGGAAAATAAAAATCCAGGCACAGATGTTGGCAGTGCTCTTGAGATCCAAGGGCAGCGGTGCCCTCCCCTGCCTCACCCTGAGGGAGATAACTGATGGCTGGAGGGTGAGAGGACAGAGGAGGAGATGAGAAGGGAGGAGGAGGAGGAGGAGGAGGAAGAGGAAGAGCATGAGTCAAGATGAGAAGAGACGGGGAGAGGATGGGTGAATCTGACTGTGAGGAAAAAGACTTGCTACGTGACGGGGATGGGAGGCCGCCCAAGATGGAAAAGATGATGAAAAGAAGGAAGGTTTAAAGGGTACCAACAGGATGTTTGGGTATGCAAGCTCCAGCTGTCTCCTCATTATTCCTCACACTGTGCTGGGATGTTGGAAAAAAAAAAAAGCAGGTGATGAAAGTCTGTTGGCGATGACGGCCTTTCCATCACAATAAATGTTTATTGTGGAAATATGAGGATAGAATAACAAATGCCTTGTATATGGCAGCTTTGCAGGCCGTGAAGCTTTTAATACCGCGGTTTCATTCTCAATCACACCTCTCTTTCATGCAGCAGGTTGGATGGAAGCATGCGTGGCTGTCACACTTTATGTTCACAGTTTCCTTTCATCAGGAAATCACTTTTATTTCTGTTTGTACCACACTCTGTAATGATTTACAGTGCTAGACTGTACATTATGTGTAAATGATTTCTCATTGGTGCTACTCAGATGTCACTTTCTATAATCATGCTGCTAACTCGAATGAATGAATGAATGAATGAATGATTGGCTCATTCAGTTCAACTCAGTCTGCCAGTGCTTTATGTCCTCAGCACACCCTGGACGTGGTTTGCTGAGAGGTGTTAAACCAAGGACGATCTTTTTCCTCGTTCTTTTGGCCCTGCAGCTTTACAGTTCTGGTCCCTGAGCTCATAAACCAACTGCGCAGCACCAAGCTGCCATGTTAGCGACTAGCTGGGAAACGCAGGAGCATTTAGAGTATTTTCCTCAGGTGATGATTGATGGATGTTACTCTAAATGGGACCATCATCTACAAACTGAATAGCACGCTGTGTTGAAGAAGACTGTAAACTAGCAATTGAGACCATAAACTCATCTAGAGAATGTTTACTGAGGTCATAAATCAAGTAAGAGGGAAGGTCATTCTTTCACAGACTTCTCTACAATCTGACCTCTGTTTTGCACCCAGCAGAGTCGCCCCCTGCTGGCCTTTATAAAGAATGTCCCTTTAAGGCATTTCCACGTTGCCTTTACTCCTCAGACCTGGGGGCCATGTCCACTTCTTCATACAGTCTTTAGTAAAGAGGGAAACTTCGCTGACACATTCTCCAGCTTGCTGCACCGCCCCCAAATGACCAAAGCACCAATGAAGGCAGGTTTAAGATTTGAAACAAGTTCTTTTACAAGGACACTGTGATGACACAACCTCAAGAGTGAATAACAAACCCAAAACCCTCTTGTTTTTCATTAAAGTCACTCCAATTGTTAAGGAATCAGTGCTTCGTTCCCTTTACCCCATCTTTGTGATGCCTTCTGATGTGTTTAGACACATTAAACCAGCAACCAGAGAAGAAAAATTAAGCCTTTTGGGGAACTGTTTACCGTTACCAATCACCGTTAATGGGCTAACCTGGTAATATATGAATACAAACCGAAGCAAAGTATATCAATGAATAAGTCCAACAGTTTGCCACTTTGCATAAGGGCTCTGTATTATAACTTTTAACCTCATTAATGCAAAACTTGCACTTTGAGTGAACAGGATGTTTCCTACCTCACTGTTATTTGAGCGGGCCTGCCTAAATGGATGTAAGCTTCATAAAATCTAATAGTATTTTTCCAACCCATTAGTTACCTTCTCTGAGACATGGCAACGAATGGGAAGGTAAGCTGAGAATGCTTCTATTTGTAACAGCAACATGAGAGCTGGAACAGAGACAACGAAGCTGACGGAGAAGACGGGGAGGGTGACGTGGATGAAAATGAGACAAGAGCAGGGAGAAAGGAGGATAAGGAAGAGAAAGCATGAAAGGCAATCAGATAAACACTGAGAGAAAATGGTAAGAGCGGACCTAAAAAGCATTTCACTTACTGTGCTTTGCTTCTACACAGTTTTGGTGCACAAGATAGCATGAGTGGTGGACAAAAGTCTGTGTTTTCTTTAGCTTTTAGGCTGAGAAACCAATGTCCTGAAACCATGCAACACATAATGTTTAAAAAAAAAAACAAGATGGGGCCATGCTGGGGCAGCGGGAGCAGTATTTATATCCATACCAAGTATTCTATAGAGGCGAGATGTAAAGCAAAACCAAAATGGAAGGGTGAGCGATCTAAAATAGGAAATTAATGGAACACTTACTATATTTTACAGACTAGAGGACAATGAATTCCACATTTTACTGTCACTTTCAAGTCCATCACTTTACAACAAATCCACTATAACACACTGTCTTGTACTGAGCAGCTCTGGGCAGCAGGAAGCTAAAATATGACTCGATTGACAAGCTGTCATCAAGGCCTTGTTCTCCATTAACCATACCATTACCTTGATTGACATGACGAGCACTGCAAAGTGGTTCGCCGCCTCTGCTAACCAGGATGCTCTCAGTGAATTAGAAGAGTAAGAAAGGAAAGAAGAGTCTCCTCGGGGAGAATATTATGTCACGTGACGCTGGAGTGCGGCCGTGATATGCAACATGCATAGATTATCATTTACAGTTGACATTTTTTTACTTATCTAAAATTATCAGTGCAAATCAGTCCAATATCTACAAATTGCATCCATACTGGCCAAATCTGCACCTCACAATGTCCCCCCCCCCCCCCCCCAAACCAAAGCACAGGTGCCAGTGCTGTGGTGTAGAAGTGTCCTATTTGTAGCGGGGAGCAAGCAAGGGTGGAGGATGGGCAGGGAGCGTGTCTGGTTTTCATGCAGGGGACCAGGTTTTTGCAGAATCGTACAACGCTGATGGTTAAGTCTGGCGATAGGGTCGCCTTCACCTTTTTTGTTTTCTCCTGCTCAAAGGTTATTGTGTTTTCTGCTGCAATAAGACACTGACCACTACAGTTTCCAGTAAATAGGATAATAGAAAGTCAAGATTACACACCAGTTTCTCTGTAAGTGCCAAAAAATATATAGTATAAATATAGTATTGAAATAAATGGGAAATAGTATTTATAGATTTGAATTTCACCTGGATTGTTAAAGCATTGATTTCTGTTTTATTCTATCTTTATGTTGCACCTTTTTTTTTTATTGTATTTTAAAAGCATACTATACACTAATCAATTCAGTGATACTATATTGATATTGTATACATGGAGAAACATGGCGAACAGTGTGACACAGGCTCAACATAAAAGCACACTTAGTCACCAAGTACATAACCTACACACACACTCACTCACACACACACACACACACACTCACACACAGGGGATGTCCACTGCAGTCTCCTCTCCTGGTAAACAACTCCTCAACCTTTTCCACTCTCGCATCCTCTATGCGACTTATCTGCCCACATGGAGAGTTTGCATGGTTGCACCACTTGTGCAGACACACACACACACACACACACACACACACACACACACACACACACACACACACAGACACACACACACACACACACACACACACACACTCTAACACACTCTGTTTTTGTCCTTTCTCACTCACAGTCTCTGTTGCTTTCAGATACAGTACATGACACACAGAAAGATGAGAGCTAGAAAGAGACTTTTCTCCTCCCACACACCTAGCTTTCTAAAACAGGCTCCTCTCCTCTCCTCTGCTCAGCTGTATCATTGCAAGCCTTTATGGACCTCTTGTTCCCAGTGTGAATTATTAACCATCGCTCCACAGGCCCAGACAGGCTAGCGGAGCATCTTTCAAACACTCAGCTTCAAAGAAGAGAACTTCACTTTTGTTTTTAGCGGCGCTTCCCTCTCACTTTCCAGCCAGCCATGCAAAAACACTTGAGGAAAACCTGCCCCATTACTGTCTTTTTCTACTTTTGATGTCAATAATGAATGTTGTGCAAGAAGAAGCCTAATACTAGGTGAGAGAGGAGATAAAAAATTAAGAATTATGCGAGATGTGTGTGTGTGTGTGTGTGTGTTTTCGTGCAGTAGAAGGGATCATCCTGTTACTGTTACACTGCTTTAAAGCACCAGCCTCTGGCTTCTTTAATCCTCTCTCCGGCCACAGACTCCCAGCATGCTGAGGAACAGGTTGAACGGGTTGAATGGTCTTCTGATCTTCTTTGCTGCCTTCGTCGTGCTGTTTCAGCGTTCACTTCCTGGTGCTTGAGGGCAAAAAGCCAGCACACCGTTCACTGTGACCACAGCAAATGTTGTACAACCTAAAATGTCTTGAACGTGACTAAAAATCCAGTTTCAGGCAAAGGAATGATAGCAGAGGTAGGTGATAAACACACTGAAGGGCATATTGTCTTCTTAAAAATACATATTATATATAACTTTACATATTTCAACGAACTTAAATGTATCACCAAGTGTGTCAGGGGAGCTTTTGAACCACAGCATGCAGTGAACTGACTGTATGAAGACATGAGCTTTAAGATGTGTAAGACGGGAAGAGACAGCACGTGCAGCTCCCTCCAGTCTCTATGCTGTCCCGAGCCACCGTGGAGGCCACAAAGTGCAAACACTGCATTTACTGTATGTCACGGCGAGCCTCCGATTCAGAGAGCGGAAATCATTTGATCATCTGATTATTATGGATCCCCAGTTCCTTTCAACGTATCATTTCAAGCGTGTGATATGTGACTCTTTGCCTGTTAACTGATAGCCTCAAATAATCAAAGACAAGGGCTGGATATAGACATGACTCACATACAGGAATGGGTGCGTTGGCTGGTTCTGCTTGTGAATGGTCACTTGGTTTTATTGTATGTGCCGAGTTTTTAGATGTCAGGTTCAAAAAATAGTCCCTAAGAAAACTGTTGGCAGCATGTGCTGTGGAAAAGGTGGCATTTATTTCTGGAAGAGGCTATTGAATTTGTTTTATTTCTTCATTTCATGTGTTTCTTTGTTGTGAGCACCACAAACTAAACTACAGTCACCTCCATTTGTTTTGGGATGGAGGCCAAAGTCTCAGATAATTCAAAAACTGCTATAACGGCTATAAGCTACAGAAGCGGAGGGTGGCCGTGGTTATGATAATTTTTTGATATCATGAGTTGTGCTTGAACTATGAGACACTGATTTTAGTTTAAAATATGCGTATTTAAAAAGCACAGGCTCATGCTTATGTAAATATTAAAGTGACTGACGGCTTCATTCCATTTAGCTGCTTCAGTTTGTGGGTCCTGCTACTCTGCATACTGGCACACTGTACTGTAACCTTGAAATCCCACGAGGCGCGTCTGTGCCGCGTTCCGGCTGCAGTCTGCTTTTGCTGCATCCTCCATGCGGCTTCATATCCCACCGGGAATGTTTCAGAAGAGTTTCAGAAGCAGAGTGTTTCACCTGGCTGATCAGTTGACCTGCTCAGATTTTGTTGGTTTCCCCTTGATTTTCATGCTTCTAACAAGAGCAAACAGACTTCGTTTTAAATGTGTTCCTGCTTTGTTAGTGCTGTAGCCTACAGACAGCAGGCTAAAGTAAAAGTGTTGTCCACTTCCAAGACGAACATCTCATCGTCCACAGTGTTAAAAAACGTGTTGTCATCTGGCCTGGTGCCTCCAAATATAAATGAATACTGATGTAATGATGAGATATGCGATCAAATTTGTTTTAAAACCTGACCACAATCTCACAATCTCTGCTGCTTGGCATGGCCAGGCCAGGAGCATATTTGGAGCGAAGCGGAGCACCGGGCCGCTTCTGAAACGCATCACCGTGCTTCTGGTGGAATTGGAAACATGGAAACATTAACTACAGCGGCTGCTATCAGCTCCAGCGGCCAGAGCACGACACAGACACAGTTACAATATGATTTTTATTTTCACATTAATTAAACAAAACGTATAGAGCTACTATATGTTCCTTTTTTCTATACCTGCTTACATCTTGTGGACGGTGATCAAACCAACTCAAAACCGCAACCCTTGTTCTTGTGGTTTATTTCCTGTGTTGTTCCTGAGGGACGCCGGTTACTTCTGCCTCAGGCTAGACGCTTATTCAAGGTAGACAGCTCATCACGATGAGTGACAAACGCTGGGGCACGTACTTGACCATCTGAGGGGGAGGAGGGCAGGACTAAATATACCTCCTGCCTCAAAGTGAAAAGTTGCGAATCGCACATTGATGGGAACTCCACTGGCACGCAAACATGGCTTTCATCCAGCTTGTTTATCATTTATATAATAAAAATATCCTCAAAAATAACAGCAGAGGAACAGGGAAAGAGGAAGTCTACAGATTGAACCGCAGAAGCGCTACATATTAATTTGTGTGACGGTAATTACTGTATTCCACAGGGTTGCAAACCATACAAACACGAGGCACGAGAACAAAGATGTAAAGCGAGAACTTCTAAATTACTGTGGTCTGCAAGATTTGCTCAGAGATATTGTTTATTGTATGTGTTTGGAAGCGGGACATGAGCTAATTTGTTTTGTGAATAAGAATGAGGGGATTAGAAATTATAGGAAGCGGGAGAAAAAGTTCCAGACAGCTGGTGAAAGTCGATGACTCATTAGAGGGTTTTCTCCTTTTCTTTTCGATCTTTCTGCCTTAACTCGGTGCGTGACAGCGTGTCCTCCCCAGCTCTCGTGACCCAGCTAGTTTGCCTGCAGCACCGTGTTCCCTTGTTTAGAGTCTCGCGTGTTGATTAGAACAGTTGGCATCCTCTGCCTCCCCGAACAGCTCTGCCCATCCATATGTTGATGCACCGCAGAGCATCGCTGCACCATTCAGAGGTGAACAATGATTGTAGGTTAATTGTGATTTCATATAACCCCATCATTGTTGTGCGAACGCTATAATTTGAGTGCGTGAGGGTGAGAGGGGAGTGAGCGAGAGGGGCTGAAAGAGAGACGGGAAAACTTGGAAAGCGAGGGAAGAAGGAAGTGAAGATGGAGTGATGATGAAATGACAATAAAGAAAGACGAGAAAGGCTGATGAAAGGATTGAGTGGGATCCCAACACTGTATATTTTTCTGCAGGCTTTCCTTTGGGCTGAATTCAAGTCATGTTTCATCACTCTCTCTCTACCAGACACACACACACACACACACACACACACACACACACACACACTTTTCTCTGTTGAACAGCTCTTGCTAGCTCTGAACAGCTTCCACTGCCCGAGGTCAAAAGAGCACACTTCAAACAGAAAGCATGATCATTCCCTTATACAAGCTACTGTGATGCATATAAACACGCAACTACATGAATGCGCACGTAAAAAAAAAATCATCCCCAAAAGGTAGGAGCTGTAGTTGTATTACATCTGAGCTTTTGTGCACTCACTTCACTGTCCAGGAAAATGAGTCTGTCACAACAAATCACCACAGAGCTGTTAAAGGAATAGTTTGACATTTCGGGGGAAATCCTTTTATTTGCTTCCTTTCTACACCACTTTCATGCCTGTGCGTTAAATTTAGCTCCACTTTCACCGTACAAGCACGAGAGGGGTGATGATCTTTTACTCTAACTCTCATTGAGAAAGCCAACATATTTTCCATTTTGCTTTCTACGTCACGGACAAGCCAGGATTGCGCTTTGCATTTTGATCACAACACACAAAAACATACGAGCACAGTGCAGTGAGCCATACAGTGCAGCATCTGACGAATAACCTGCTTGCTCAGGCAGATTCTGAGTGCAGGCAACACTGGGATCAATTGTTTCCGTTCTCCAGTATCCTCTTATGGTTTTCTGTTTGCTCCATTAATCTGAATCAATTGAGAAACAGGGAGATAGATGTAAGATATGATACATTATTGATGGCCAGTTCATGAGGGACCTCCTAACATACAGTTTGCTCAAACAGAGGCCCGCTGCACTGAATGAACTTAGCCTGTATCAATGCTAATGGTTAATTGTCATGGTCGAAGCTGCAACTGATGCGCCCGATGCCAGAGTTTGTGACAGAGGCCGTCAGGGCCACAAAGAAAGCCCAAAAATGATGGAGAGAAAACCGTCTTTATGCATCTTTCCAACTCTTCTGCCTCTTTCTTCTCCCGTCTCTTATTATTCTGCTTGAGGCTGACACGGCTCCCCTCGCTCGCTCCACTCCACTCCTAACGTCGTGCTCTCGGGTGGGAATTAGGAAGCGCTGTTTGAGCTCAGGATAGAAGCGAGGATGGAGATGGTGAGGGATTTGATGAGAATGTATGGATGTGGATACATGCGTGTATCTGTGTGTGTGTGTGTGTGTGTGTGTATGGCAAACACACACACACACACACCTCCACTCCTCTGGAGACCTTTGTGTGTATGCGATGGAAAATCTGAGAAATTACTAGATCATAGTCACATTTAATTATCGAAGTAGTCACTCTGTTAATCTTCTCTTTCTGCTTTGCCTTGACTTTAAAGAAACATTTTGATATTTTGGGAATTCCGTTTATCTTGCTGAGGGTTTGATCGGAGGGATGGCACCACTCTCACTCCTGTATGGTGATCAGAAGCTGGGGACAGCTGAGCTTAGCATGAAGACCAAATCTAGTTTAACCCCCTTTAAAACAGTAAATCCTCATTTTTTTACACTTCAGTTTTGTGCGAATAAACAAACAAGCATTAATAAGCTTTGGTGGTGCTGGTAGGAACATTTTGTCCGACAAAACCAGGCTAGCTGTTTTCCCACTTCCTGTCTTCATGCCAAGCTAAGCTAAGCGGCAGCTGCATATTTACAGACATCAGACATCGGTGTCAACCCTCTCTCTGGCTCAAACGAATATTTCCCAAAATATCCAACAATTCCTTCCCAGGGGAACGTGGGAGCAACGAAGGGGCCACAATTTACATAAAAAGTTGTTATCCATCTGTGACTCATGACTTATAGAAATCCATTGCAAGTAAACGTTCACAAATCTGCTTAGGAATCATGGAAGAAATAAGCTCCTTTTAACTCCAGAACTTGCCTAAGAATCATGTTTTTTTTATTTGTAGAAATTGTCCAGAGATAGTTGTCAGTACATCCATAAAAAAAAATGTGCTGAAGTTGTAGCTCTCAGCTAAATAACTAGTTCCATGACCATATTTTACATCCTGTTTATGTCCCCCAAAGCCCCAAAATGATGGGAACTATAGTTCCATAATTTAGCATGATTATACCCCAAATCGAAGTAATAATAGAATTGCAAAATTCTAGTTAACTTCCAATTAACTTTTTTCATGTTGCACTATTCATTTCTTTTCTACATTGCCAAGGCTCCCATTAATATTCTCCTTCTGTTCCTGACACACTGACAGTCTCCTCTATCTGTCTGTATACACGTATTTGCCCTGTGGTGAAAACCTGTGAACATATAGAAAAAAGTCCCTAATTGTCTCAGTTTTATCTGAGTGTTGCCCAAAGTGTCAGACTTTGGAAGTCCTGTTTTAGATATTAAGCACAGCTCCATATAGCCCTTCATTCAGCTCAGCAGCAAATGTTGCAGTTAGATGTAAATTGGGCCACTTTGGTGACATTTTCCTCCCTTACTGAGTTCTCAAAATGGTATTTTGTATTCACCGCTTCACTGCTGTCTGCCATTTTGTATACTTTGGCTTGCTAGTGGAGCCTCGTCCTCTGAGAGCTGCTACAGTTTGATAATCATACTCAGCACTGAGCCTCTGTGACGCTCTATGAGATTCAATCTACAAGCCCTCTGTTTCTTTGTACTTCTTACAGCATAGCTGAGGTTTAGAGGGAGTTGTACATTTCTTTGCCTTTAATTTCCTCCTCAACCCCTCCTCTGGAGGCTTGTAGTCATTGTGCTGAGGCTCCAGTTGTTTCAGTTGTCACCCAAGCACCTGTACCCCAGACTAACAAGCAGCAAGCAGTCCAGGTTGAGTCCAAATGAGCAATGAGTGTGCAAGCTCCACTGCCAAGCCTCCAAAATATGAGACTAACAAGCTCCAAATTGCTGCTGTGGAAAATATTTTTTTCCTTTATTTTTCTTTTAAAGTAATTTCAGTAATTCTCCTGAAAATCTCAGAGTAGATAGATATGACAGGTGTGACTGTAACTGGATATCACCACCTTCATCATGATGATGATAATGGTGATGCTGGTGATGCTGGTGGTGTTGGTGGTGTTGGCGTCTCTGATGACTCACTCTCTTATTTTTCTTTGTTGCATCCTGGGATGATGTAGGCGTTTAACACTGTCAAATGAAAACACACAAGACGCGTTAGAGACAGGCTGGTAACTACAAAGTACCTGGTTTGCTTTTTGTATCATCGTGTGAGAGCAAATGAAGGAGAGAAATGGGCAGCAGTTGAGGGACGGACTGATAAGGTAGATGACATAATGACCGAGTCATTGCTATCACAGTGGGGCAGACTGCAGGCCAGCTAATCCATTTCAGTTGTGACTGAAACATCAAATGAGTGAGAACAGGCCGGCGTGTGTGTGTGTGATCAGTCTCATACTAACTAGCCGTGGGCATATGCTCCACTGTAGGCCACTGTGCAGTGATGGAGGGATCCAATAAGCCCAAACTGTCTCTGTCCTCACCTCCTGTTAACACTTTCTTACTGCCCTCACTATTTCTTCTCTGTCATAGAGACTGATTGCCTGCATACCTCTGGCAGTGAAAGCATTGCTACATTCCCTCAACACCCAGAAACCCAGGGGCAGTTAGGGTAAAAAATGACCACTCGTAATGCATTATAGCATGCTGACATGTTTAGAGGGGATGCTCTGATTAACAATGAGGGCAGCTGACTCTCACACACCAGGCTGCCCAGATTACACAGGGAAAAGTGCAAACACACCGCTGGCAAGATACAGCAGCACGCATCACAGCCACGGGCTAACATGCTTGCATATTAGCATAATGTCCAGAGACAGACAGAGGAACATTTATGCACAGACATTTCACACTGCATGTCCATAGCAAAACAAAAAAAAAGTTACAAGTTTAACTAATATCAAATCATTATAAATACAAGGGGCGTGAAGATGGCCAGCAGAGGGCAGCATACATGTTAGTGTTCATCACAAAGATGTATTACACAAATTAATGCAATCAGCTGCTCAATCACAGCTTTGGGGCAATTTGTTTGTTGCTTGATTTGTTTTAATTCAGGCAAAACATTATAAATGCACTGGCTGCTGGATAACGGATGATAGTCACAGATCAAGAGTTGCACTGAGGTCATAAATGGAGGTTAGCCTAACCTGTTTCTAGCTATGCACTGAAAACATTCAACGGGACGACCGGGTGCAATGCTGTCTCCAAAGAATGCACGGCGGTGACACCACAAACTTCACTGCTTGAGGAAAGCTTTTGAGAGGAGCAGTCGACAAAAGGCAAGTAGCATTAGCTGCTAATGCTACTTCAATACCGCGCTATTGAAAATAGCAAATTCAGATGGATGACACTGCGCCAGGACCTGAAGTAAACTATAACTAGTGAGACACATTTTGGTTCTGGCCAAGAGGCAATCCACTGTATCACTGCCCATGTTTAAAGGTCCCATATTATGCAAAACGCACAACATCAAATGTGTATCCCTGGTTTGCCTAGAGACCCTCAAACTATGTGAGTGTGAAACTATGAGTGCAGATCACCCTCTCTCTGTTTCTCCATCTGTCACTAAATATGTGTGAAAACGCTCCACTTAGATTTGGCTTCTCTTATGATGTCATAAGGGGATCTGTTGAACATGTGACCTCCTCCAGCCCTTCAGCAGACCTGTGCCCGCCCACGGAAAACCTCCAAAGTCTGCCATTGCTTTTTCCTCACTTACGCCAGCTCTGAGTAACACGAAGACATCGAAGGCGAGAGGGAAGCAGCAGACCGTGCTCTTTTCGTAAATCGTAGCGTGAAGACAGATGCTGAAAACAGCTGCAGCAGCTGTGTCTGCTATGAGAAAAATAATGTGTCTTTTGAACATCAAGCCATGTAAACCTGTTGCAGTCGGACCTCCAAATGCCAGTGTGAACGTCCAAATGAACAGAATATGGGACCTTTAATGTTGGTCGTGTGTGTTTGAGAGTATTTAAAATGAAAATAAAGGAAACTCACTGATCTGAACAGAGTAAGTCACATGTATGGGAATGTTATGTAAGAACCAGAGCGTACTGCCCTGCAGAGTTTTGAAACCGACAAAATGCTGTCCACTTCATCAAGAGAATCAATACCTTTCCAATTAGTGTAATGCTGATGAATAAGTGGCTACTGCTGATCACCTGGCTAGATTAGGTTCTTCTTCTCTCCACCGATATTATCACCCTATCGAGGACTCTATTTTGATCCCAGGGCACGATACTGTGTATTTTGTTACGTGTAATGAGATAGAGGAGGAGAGAAGCATACCTGAGAGAGAACTTGAGAGTGTAATGAGAGTCAGCAAGGATTTTGTTTCCAGCTCTACTGTTTCCTCTGCCTCCTTATAGAAAAGGAAACGTCCAGGTTCAAATCAGGGCAGTTGGGAGGAAAAACATTCCTGATGACCCCCGACCAAACATCTGATGACGACACATCGTCTGGGGGCTGAATGAAAGAGGTGGCCTTTTCCAAGCCCTCTCATGTGATTTGTTATGAACTAAGCAGCATGGAATTTAGCAGTAACACTGTTTTGTAAAACTGTACCAAGATTTGACGATTAGGTCAAGAGTGTTTGCTCAGCTTTGCCGTCTTTAGCTGAGAAATCTCTCCAGAATGAGTTCATTTATCTCACTTCTCTACATTTTTATATCCATGCTTTTGTGCGATGGCAGTTCTCTGTATTGCTTCTTCTGTAGCCGAAAGAGCTCCTCGCGTCTTTAGGCTTAAATGGAGCAGGAAAGCTTTCAGCCAAAAGCTGAGACACAAATTGCGTGTTGAGTATTTTTCCAGTGGTTGCTTAAGAGTTTTGGACCGGGCTTCTTAAAGATACCTGGCGTCTGAGAGGGTAAGAGAGGGGAGTGCAGGCTTGTGATGGGTTGCTTATTTTATTTCCATTTAGTGGATTGCCAGTCAGCAGCACTCTGCAGTTCCTATCAGCAGAAGTTTGAATCTGAATTCTTTCACCAAGCAAATGATTTTAGTACTTGTGCATAGGTGCTGTGTCCAGAGGAAGATGGATAAAAGTATGCCTAGTGCATGTACAACTTGAATCTTGAAATAGATGGGATCCAACTAGGATGAAAAGAAGGAATTAATGACAGACATGGACAAACAGAGAGGACTGAGACAGCAGTTTGTGCTGCCCACCTGGTAGCCTGCAGCCTGTTATATAGGATTCCCTTTATGCTGAAAGGGATTTTGAAGTCAGAAGGGAGCCTTGTTGATAAGCTCTGAACCTGCTTTGAATATGAATTATTTCACCCTGAGCAGCGTATACAAGGCTGGCTCATTTGGATTGATTCAGCCCATTGGAGCCTGTGCAGTTTTGAATATTTTTACATTAACAGTACCCATTTGGATTCTATAAATCAGCCATCGCTCATCATTATAAAGACTAAGGTCACTAATGATTATTTATCAGAATGCTCCCATCGCAGCTTCAGGACCCACTCCAGTATTATCCAGTTTAAACAACAGCAATTGCCAACCTCCAGATCCAGCTCTCCACAGTAAAATACCCATAGTGGATAATTTTGCAAACCCAGGATTTTGTACAAGGCCAAAGTTTTTTTATTCCATTATTCCAGCTCTACCATATGAGGGGTTATTGGCAGCCACAAAGAACAACTGGACAGAGATGTTATGTTCTTGCTATATGGTCAAATTTTGTCAAGTTTGGAAAAGAAATGGTATGGTTGTAGTACGTAACAGGTAGTTAATGTAAATAGATCGTGCAATAGGCAAGATCCAAAGTGGAGGCAAGAATTAATTAAACAAGCATTTAGGCATTAATAGACAATTGACTTGCGCACACACAAAAGTGCTGGGTTGTTTCTGTAAACACATTGTTGGGTCATAATTCTGGGTTATTTGGGGTACTGTAAACACTCTGTTGGGTTGCTCATGCTGGGTTAAAAGAGTTGTAAAAGGTTCATTTGAAGCTGAACAGCTGTCTGAGTATGTTTGACCCAGCTGCAGGTTCATTTATTTCCCATTCTCACTCAGGTTCGCACAGCACATGGTAGGCAGGCTTTTATGGTAGTTTAATATGAATCCTTAACCTATTGTAACAGTTTGACTATCCCATTTAATTGAACTTACCTGTCTTTAATGTGCCCCTCGGCTTCCCAGCGCAGCGGGGCTCAGAGAGCAGAGGTGGGCAGCAACAGCCCAAAGAGGCAGCAGACAACATCAGCGCAAAGAGCTGGAGTGTGTTCACACATAACTGTGATAATTAAGGATTTATTCCAACAAAACCAGAGTTGGTGCTTTTTGAAGCAGTGGAGACACTAAGCAAGATGGTTTTGGTGAGTTTTACTTTGTTTGTATTGAATTTGAATTAAGTGTGTTGTCAGTTAACAGAGAGCTGGTCATGAAAAGAAAGAAAGAAACTTCAGTGGAAGTGTAGAATGGTACTTTTGTATTGTTTCTGGTGATTGTTTGCATTGATTTTTGATTTGAAAAACATCATGCATTGTACTTTTGGGCTGGTAAAAACTGTTTTATAGTATGGAAAAACATGTTTAATTTCAGAGACAATGGATTTTTTTGTCAAATCATTTCATTTATTGATTGCTGTTGGTCTGTCATGAGAATTGTATCAAATATAACAAAAATTGCTTTTAGAATAAGTTGCCCTCAGTGCCACTCACTAGGTTGGGTCAAATGAACAACCCATTATATGGGTAATATTAGCCCAGCAATACTTTCACTCAAGAGGCTGGGTCAGTTGAACAACCCAGTGTTCTGGATTAAATGGAGAAACCCAGCATGTGTTCTGCCCCATCGTTACCCAGTGGTGGGGTTAAAGTTGGGTTATTTTTTAATGCAGTGTAATTATCTTCACTGTCGCATTGGTGTTCACAAATAATAATCCATGATAAACCCACGTCAATGTATTTTATCCCCAAAGTCTGGAAATATTTCATCAGTTTAATTGTTGAAAGAACTATATTCAATAGTTTCACATCCACAAAATTAACCCATATTCAAACTAGTACTTTTTTTTCAACAGTTGAGAAAATGAGTTTGGGCCTATTAACAAATTTGGTTTATACAATACTTCGTAGTATTTCAGGTTATGAATGTCACATCGCCGCACAGCTTCCTTTGGGTGGAGCAGCTTTTTCAAAAGTGTGGGGGTTCTACGGGGCAACTGAGCATTGCAAACCTTCGGTCCTGTTCCAGTGTCTGCACTGTGCCACATCAAAACGATTGCCGTGCATTTCTACATTTTCTTCACCATCACATGTAAATAATATTGAATTACTGTACTATATTCACCAGCATGAAACTTACCAAGGTATGAAGCAGTTGCCCGCTTTACACTGTAAAACACACGCTTTTGACAAAACTAGACAGAATAAGACTTTAATAATTATTTTTCCTGTTTTAAAGGTCAGAAAATATCACCCATAAGTCCACATAAAATACACAGGTTAAAAGTAACTTAAGGTACAGTAACTTACGCAGTTATCAGATTGCCATCTATGTCGGTTAGAGTGCCATGTATTTAAAAAATCTTGCAATTGATAGAAGAGAATAAACTAGTTTCTTAGTTTTGGCTATTGCAGGAAACCACTGAAAAACAAAATGGTAAAACTTATATTGTTGTGAGCCTCAGATATATTATTTGCCTGTTTTTCACCATTAAATCATCAGTTGACCTTAGTGACATGGAAAATTCTTAACTAGATACCATTAGGCTCGTCATAAGGTTATAAAGAATGTTTGCATAGTGAAACATAGGGGTTGACAATAGTATGCTAAAATGCTTTCAGGAGCAATAAACAGACAGACGCTACATACTAAAGTAATGCAAGTTAATACATTATAAACCATAACTCATTAAATAAAGTATAAGAAAAGGCAGTGACAGTTTTCCAGAGGATGAGTTCAGTGTGGCTCTGGTTTCCAAAGCCCACTGGGTAATACTCAGGAGCATGCAGCCTTGCTCTACTTCAAATCAAAGAATCTCTAATCTAACATGGCAGGACAGACATGCATAAAGTATGGTGTGAAACTGCCAGTAGCCTCTTGCTATAGTCTGGCAAAGTCAAGCTTTAGCACTAAAGAGCTGAATTTCCTGTGCATCTCCTCCATAGATATTTCAGAAAAAGTTGCTATTGAGTTAAATTTTTAACTAAAGAGCTACCACTTGGAACAGGAGCATAAGAAGAGGACACCAAAGCCAGAAATGCATTAAAATGAGAACAAGCCGAGAGTATAAGACGGTGTAACAAGTACACAATGTTTTTAGTACGAGGCAAACTGCTCAATTATACAGCCTCCATTTATACCTTGATTTGAGTGTTGATGGCAATTTGATAATTACTAACTATAAATGTTGTCACTGTGCTTTCTCATCTGTGATCACAACCTGATAACAGAATCAGGGTTGTGTGATTAAGACTGTCTAAGCATTTCATTAACATATCTGACCGTTTTACCTGTGATGTTTTTGGCTAAATAAGATTCAAGTTTTGATTTAAAGAAGGGCTGTTTTGGCTGTTTACATTTATTTATTTATTTTTTATCAAAATGAAACAAAACAGAACATTTCAATAAATTTAGACCCCTCTAATGTTAAGACTTCTAGACATTTCTAATAGAATAACAGAAACAGAAAACCTGTGCTACAAATGGGATTGCTGGATTTGAAAGAAATGGGCATTTAGAGGGTAGGGAGGGTCTATTAGAAGACTCTGTTGAGATGCATCATGGGAAATGTAAGTTCTAGTGCATTTGGAGGTACTGCAGACAAATGGTGAATGGTCTGTATTTGTATTGAGCCTTTCTAGTCATTTCGAATACTCAAAGCGCTTTTACATCACATCCTCATTCACCCATTCACACATCATTCATACAGGAGGAATCCAAGCTGGAGGAGGCTATTCTTTCACACACATTCACACACTGAAGCTTCAGGAGCAAGTTGGGGTTCAGTGTCTTGCCCAAGGACACTTCGACATGGACTTGAAAGTCGGTAGTTTCAAATGAAATAAACAGTATTGTTTTGCCCTACTTACTATAAGAAGTTCCAAAACCCTTGTAAGGAAAATAGTACTCATGTAGCCTTATTAGATATGATCCTGTAAATTATAAAGACTACAAAAAACACAAAACACAAAAGACCTATCAGACACCACGACAAAGTAGCAAGCCTTCTTCTGCATCTCTCCTTCTCTCTCGCTCGATTTTCTAAGATCTTCATCTGCTCCTGTAGATGAATGATTTTAGCAGCCATGGTGCCGTCCTTCCACGGCATGATGCTCAAAAACATGCAGACGCTCCCCAGGCTCACCAGTCTAATAACCAGGATTTCTTTGCTGACGCTGTGGTCGTTCAGGATTAGTCCAAAACAGGCTAAAGCCACGACCACTTTGAGGAACCACCACAGCCACCTCAGAAAGACGGTGACCAACAGAAAGGCGAGAGCCATCACTCCGTAGCAAATGAGAAGCAGGAGAGCCCAGTGGCAGACGAAGATCACCCCCTCCGTTGTCACCGTGTAAAGGCTGACTGTGGAGATGTAAGAGATGTTCATATCATTAGCAGGAACGTAAAAAGAGATTTCCAGTCAAGTAAAAAGGTATAAGATTATCCTGCATTTGAAATCTCTTTTCTGAGACTTTGCAGTGCTGCAGGAGATGCTTTTAAATGGCACAGAATCTGAGAAACTCTCACTAAAATGACTTTCAGCAGCAGGTGGTGGGGGTTCCTGGGTATTCACCATTAAGCATTTTTATTTTAGACTGTCAAAACAAACAAATACAGATGGTAAATAGACAGTATCCAGATCCTGCCCATACACCCGCCCAAATCAGCTGTCAATCATGACGCAGCACCCCCATTTTTTATAGCGTCAAAGAATCACTTTCAGTCAATGAAAGTGACCTACAAAAGCTGAATGGCAAGAAACACGTAAAATCACATAACCTGTGAACTGTGAAAATGTTACACTGGCGCATTCTCCATTTTTACTGAATGACATTTTCAATTCTCTTTACCTTGGACTCCAGTGGCCTGCAGGAGGGGGGAGACATACTGTAAGAGAGCGTTGAGACCACTGGCCAAACTTCCAGCCACAGCATCCTGAGTCTGGTAGATGGTCTGGTGGATGCACAGGTATGAAGACATGACTTAAGGGAGTCTGTTCATACACGCTGAGCAGAGGCTGGGATCGCCTTGCTGTAACTTTTTTGATTATCAGACACTGAACCTGAACCAGGAAGTAACTCGTCATGTCTCACCCTTTCAGTTTCTATTTACACTGAAATAACAACAGGCACTTTACTCAGACATATATATCCAGTCCAGTCCAGAAGTCCAGAAGAGGTAAATGTTTTTTACCTCTTCTCATGAAATGAGATATATCTTCTCAACTTTATTGACTCTTCCAAACATATCACAGTGAAACTTAAACCACAATTAATCTTTGCAAACTGTGTATTCAGGCTTTAACAAAATTGGGGGTACTGGACAATTATTCCAACTTTATGGGCAGTATATATATGTATATATAGATATACAGTATAATATGTGTCTATGCAGCCATATAGGGATTACTAAAGCATTGCAAAACATCTATGTAAATAGTGTTTCAGATTAAAGATAAAAATGTAGCAAACATACATGTATTTGTTTTATAATTAATATTGCACACATTGCCTTACATATGTTTGATCTAATATGTGTAATTGTTTAGAATACCTGCAACTTACCTGTTTAATGAGGAGCACCCTCTGTTTTCTTTCCTCCTCTTCTGCCTCCTTGTCCACAAACAAATGATTCACTGCAGCAACCAGAGTAAAACTTAAAAGCAAGGCCAAACTCTTGACATAGGCGTCTGGTTGTTCAGGACTTACAACCACGTTAGAAGCCATTATGATATACGAAGTTCAGCCAAGACAGTTTTCCTTAACGTTGCCGACGTCAACAATGAAGGGTGTGTGCCACCTGACTCTTAAGACACTCAGTGACTCATTGAAAGGATTTCGCCCTGAGCAGGATATCAGCATACCAATACTTTCAGCCTCTATTGCACATATATCAGTGTATGTGTTGGCAGATAAATTCATAGAAATTGCAGTCTGTTTTACAGGCTGTATTTTCATGCTGATATTTTTCCTCATATATTGTGTATTTCAGTCAGACAACTCAAGGGAAACAGATTTACAGTGTTTACAAGTGTTTAGTGAGTTGATCTGTTTAAACTCTCAACTTGTTCAGTTGTTATCTGTATGACATTTTTCATCCACAGGGAAACTCGATGTGCTTTACAGTCGAGTGTTCAAATGTGCATCTTTAAGTGTGACAACATGAGAGAGCAAAGAATGACAATGACAGACTTGCCTGGGTGGAAAGGAGCTGATTTCAGGTCCTGGATATGCACCATTTCACAGCAAGGAGAGTGTGCTGTGTGGTGGTTGTGGCTGAGCTGACTGCCCACATTGGTTTTATTCTGCATAAGTCACAGACAGTTCATGTTTACAGATACAATTTGGATCTTTCTCCCAGATTTGTCATTCAAGCAGGCACCTCAGACCACAGAGGGCTATAAAACACGTATCAAATGTAGTAAAATCTCTATCCAGCCCTCAAATGAGCAATTTCAATGGAACAACAATATCCAGTATTCAGCAGTCTGCCTGACACGCAGCAGCAATTCCAGACACAGCGAAAACAGAGTTTAAATGAGTAAGAGCACAAAATCATTTCAGTAACACGTTGAGCGTGGGAGGCAAAATGTCATGTGACACAAGGAAACATAAAGTGGTTCTTCAAGTCACTATACGAGGTTAAACATAGTGCAAAGAAACTGGTGAAAGACGTCTCCTTTGGTTCTTACACAATATGATACAAAAATACATCAATATAATACAGAAATACATCAATATAATACAGAAATACATCGATATAATACAGAAATACATCGATACAAAAAAGGAAAATAATGCACAGCCTAACATCCTAACACAGTATAACTGGAGTGCTTCTCTTAGGACTCCACCTCACTGTCGCTGACGACGCTCCAACGTTGGGAATATGGGTACTCAAACCATTCTCAGACATGCAGCACACACAACACTACGTTGGCGTCGGCACATCCACTGTAGTTCAGAGACTCGTAGCATTTCAGCCACGTCTCCTGCCTTTGGCCAGACTGAAACCGCAGCTCCTTCGCTTTATCACTCTTTCTCTCAAATGGTACCTTGCAGACTTGTTTCATGGTCATCTTTTCAACACTCAGTCTTTTGCAGAGATGCAGACGGAGTTGATATATTCAAAAACACCATTGTCCTCAGAAGCTGCACTCTTTATCTCTCTCTCTCTGTGTCAGCATTACTTGCGATCACCATGTCACAGATCTCTTGCTCTTGTACCGTAAAGACTGATCCGTTGTCATCTAGTCCCACATCTATCTACTGTACTGTAATGCACTGTCCTGTACTGTAGTGTGTGCCCCATGTATTTCTAACAGCATGAGTTTCAGACATGCACTGACTTTTATTCTGACTTTTATTGACTTTACGCAATTCTACTGTATTTTTTTTACTTTTTACAGAAAGTCCACTTTACTGCCATAACTAGAACACTGTAACATGAACAATTCCAGTGTTGATGTTGAGTATACGCCAGTTTTCCCTGTGAAAAGTCTGGATAATAATACACTGTAGACACTGTAGCACAGTTTACATTGGGCTGCACTTGCCATGGTTATTTACATGGTCCACAACTGTGGCCCGTTTCTCATCTGGGACAGCTCTCCTTTGTACTCTTCTGCCCCTTTCCTCGCTACACCACCACAGATCCTTCCTCCTCTTCCTCCTCCTTGAGCAAGCAGCTGCCCCTGTTCATCCAGGTTCAGAAATTGTAGTGATTCTGCTGAGATCAATAGCTCCTGTCAGCTAAGTTAACATAATGTCTGACTGGTTGATTTAGATGTGAGTGCCTGATAGGCAATTTACCCATTTTGCATATGTCACAAAAAACCCATATCACTGTAATAATATTCACGGTATTCATGCATATGCTTGACAGATTTTGACAGTTGAATGGACTATTGTGCATGTGATGACTTACACACGTTTTGGAGAGAACAACCATTCAACTGAGAAGCAACAATCAGCTTTGATCAGCAAGATATTCTCAACTTGTAACTGGTTCAACTTGTAGACAATTGTATTAATGTGCATAGATTTCAGAGTTTCAGTTTAGTTTCAGAATATTCATTATCACTTGAGAGTTGTGCCAAAGCAATTGAGAAAAAGCTGTAATAAGCAAACATTATCACTGAGAGCAGGTTAGCATGCTGGTGTAGCTTAACTTAAGTTAAGCTCAAGTACGACCTCTCAGAACTGTTTCAGTTCCAGTAAGAAAAAGCTCTGAACATCACCGAAACATGGAGCTGTTTATCCAATATGGGAATTCTCATTATACCCAGACCTGCCACTTACACTGTGTCCTTGGACTATTTGTCAAGGTCAATGTGGTGAAACGTGTGTGTTAAAAGGTGTTTTCTAAGTCGCTGTTGCTGTGAATCCTCATCTGTCCTGCCTCAAATGTGTGTGTTTGTTCTTATATTTGCGTGCGCGTGTGTGTGTATTCGCTTCCTTTTGTGGTTTCTGCCCGACAGTGTACGGGATGTGTCTCATGTAAACCAAAGGCTGAAGCACATCCTTTGGTTTACTGCTTTCAAATGTTTAGTCTACAGTGACAGTTTCAGGCAAAACACGGCGGATCAGACAGCGTTTGAATGTTTTATTCATATTAAAAAAACAACAGTATTATCTTCGGATCATATGAACCTTGTTATCAGAGACACTAATTGAAACAGACCTGGTGTAGATGCTGTCTTCCACTATCAGCCAGGTGTTTCATCAGCCTGTCTCCACTCCTGTGTTCCCTCTACACCATCTCTTTTCCTGCCCTCTAAAAGATGTTTCCCCGTCAACATTTTTCCTCTTTTCCCAATCAAACGCCCTCCCTCATCTTCTTCACCTCGTCTATTCCATTATGCTGATTCTGTGCCTGTTCTGCTCTCTTTTCTGTCAGCCCTGCATGCTCTTTGCTCTTTATTCCATCCTGACCACTGAGTGTTAATCTGTCTATTCACGCTGTCTGCTGAGAGAGCAATTAACCTGATCAAAACTTCCTGGTGCTGAGATCAAACAAATTTCGGCAAGGGGAAGGCGGTAGGAGAATCACAGAGAGAGTGGGAAAGGGGACAGGCAGAAAAGAGAGTTCTGGGGTGAAAGGGAGGAAAAGTCGGACGGGACCATCTGGTGGGACCTTCGGGTGGCCGTCGGTGTGAGAGGGTGTGTTTAAATAGCTGAGTGACTCATTGCTCTTCTCCTGCACGCACCTCACTCCACTGCTCATCAGACCCCAGCGCGCCGGCTGCTGCGATCTCATCTCAGCCCCTCTTGCCTGTGAGGGATTAAACTCTTAATCCGCCAGACTGAGGCTTGCTATTAGTACCGACAGGGCTGCGGCTGTGTTTGTGTTTTCTGCTGCATGCGTGCATGTGTGTGCTGGCTTCTGGTGTGTGAGATGGATAGTGGGCACCTGCAGGTATACTGTATGGATGTGTGTGAGAGATTAATAAAAAAATAAAAAAAACAATAAGGCCGGGGCACAGAGAGAGTGCTGGGGGGTGGGGGGGTGGAGCACATAAACAAGTTAGCCAGATTAATGCTAGAGGTCTTGGGTGTTCCCCATCTACCACCTGTGAAAAAACCTCTCTGTGGGTGTTTCTTTCTGTCTGTCTGCATGCCTGTGATAGAACATAAGAAGATGACAGACAGAATTAAAAAGACATATTGCATTACTGCCTCAGTGAGGAAGATTGCAGGTCACCTAATCCATTCAGCTGTGACTGAAACGTTGTCTCCTTTGTAGAAAAAAAAAAAAAAGCTGACTGGGAACTAATAGCCCAGCGTGTGTGATCAGTCTCATGTTGCATACTTTAACAGCCCTGGGCACATGCTGCACTGCAGGTTAATGAATAATGATGGAGGGATTCAATAAGCTGAATGTCTCTGTTCTCAACACACACACACACACACACACACACATACATAGACCCCCTGTCTTCGGTTTCCATCTCTACCCTTGCTAATGTGTCGTGTGCTCCGTTAGCAGCCATAAGGGCCTGGACAAAGTGTTTGCTTGTTTTAGCAGTTCCCTCGGGCGCATAAAACCTAATGAGCTGCCTCTCAAGGACAAAGTGGGTGTGTGAGGCCAGCGACGCAGACAAATATGCAAGCATAATGATATTTTTTTTTCTCTGAACTTTCACCTTGTACAACTTTGGTTCCAGCATTGCAGAGTTAGGCTTGATACAGCTTGTGGTGAGCTCCGGCAGGCAGGGTTTTTCAAAGTCAGCACTGAACACTGAGGTCCACAGTATGTACACAGTCAAAAGTTTATTCAGCTGTTCACTGTCACCTAGATATATCACTGCCTTTCCTACATCTGCTGGACAGAGACCTTCTATCTGTGGCACTCAATGATTAGACACTGAACCTCAGTTACAACATTATAAAGTACTTCTACTTCTATGTGCTTTCATATGACATATTTATGTGAAACCGGCTGCAAGCCTAAAATGTATCCTGATGAAGACCTTTTTTCTCCTCTCCCAGAGGAAGATTTCAAAGTTTCACATGTGAACAGCCAACTCGGTCTTTGTGCATCATCCATAGTCACAAAATCCATTTCCTGCTTTATCTTGGTAGCTTCACACAGTTCCCAGTAAAAAAAGACCATGAAGTCATTTTCTATTTTGACTGACATACCGTCCAGTATTAGCACTAACTGTTCTATTATTAAACGAATAGATTACATGAGACAGACTGTATTTTTTGGCTAAAACCCCTACATGCATATTTTGATAGTAGATGAAAAAACAAATTACTTTTAACTGCCACCTGATTAATATGTTCATTAATTTAGTTACTTTAGTGTATATTTTAGCTTATCTATTTATATTTCAGCTGTATCTGTGCCCATTTACATGTTTGTGACGGGTTAAATCACCTGCCTTTTTTTGGTTTTCTGTTTTTGGCACTTTGCTGCACCCAGAAGCGGAGCCGAACGCAGCTAGCCTGTATGTCGCTGCTGCTAACATACATCAATGAGCTGCAAAGAGCTGCAAATACTTTTTTCTCGCTAATACATATAGAAGCATTGAAATCAAGTTTAAATCAGGTTTTATATATTTTTTGAATATCTTAGAATATATGTTATATATACATTATTTCATTTCCCTCTGTTAATTTCCAACTGTAGTGTCTAGAGGCCTAGGGTGTAGTATCACAAGGTAACTCGTAGAGATCTTTGCTTTTTAGATACAGTAAGTGTTACTGTTCTACTTTATGGTGTTTTTTTTTTTTTTTCATGAGTTCACAATATTTCTTTCTCTTTGCATTGAGTTCGCTATGAATTCTGACAGTGTTACAACAGACTCAAACTGTATGCAAAAATCTGACTGAGTCGGTGTCTCCCATCAGATTCTGAGCATGAAGTGAAGGTGATTTTGGAGCTAACCGCGCCCCCTGTTGCGCGTGAAGCGATCATAGTAAGATTCGTGGATGAGAGCGTCTCCACTGTGTCCTTGGATTGTAGGGGGCGAGCCGAGCCGAGCCGAGCCGAGCTTCTGATAAAATGCCATTTTTCTCTAATAAGCTCACATACCTTCGGTCATTATTGCCTCTGTTGTCACCTTTACGCTTGAACTTCAACTTGGGTACCGGGAGTCTCCTCTGTTGCGCACCACGGCTCCGACTCGCCCTCCCCTCCCCTGTTCCTCCTCCTCCTCCTCCTCCTGCAGCACCACTAACCGAGCTGTACGGGACACTTTCAGCGCACCAAACCTTTCACCCGCTCCCATCTCCGGTATGCTCAGACTCTCTGCGCGCCTTCCACCGGCTTGGGTGATGCTGACGCCGGAGAGGCTCTCCTGTTATTCTAACATGTGGCGGCTGGGGATGGTCGTTGACACGCTGTTTTGGTGTTGAATGATCGGAGGGACTGCGAGGCGGCACAAGGATTTCACACCGTGCTGGTTTGGCCGTCTGGAGATGAGTGCGGGGCTCAGGATGGTAAGCTGCACTTTTTAAGTTCTGCTGGTGCCTGCGGGGGTTGTGTTTGTACCTAAATATTTGTCTGAAGTTATAATGCTGTCACAATACTTCCAATGAGGTCGAATACGGCTGGCTTTTCATCATATGTTGTATGTTTCATCTCTAAACACTGCAACACACAGCAGGATCAGACCAAATGTCACCTGCGTGCCTTTGATTTAAAAGGTGTTTCTAGAATTTGAAAGCAAAATTGTTGCCATTTTAAAATGTATTGCTATATAGGAATAAGTGTAGCAACATTTGACCACAGGCTTCCCATTATTTGTTTTCCTCCACCTAACGAAATCTTTTAAACACGGTTTGGTTATGGGATCTTAATTAATCGTCTAATCTGACCAAGTTTAATTAAAGGTCTGCGTTAGATAAGGGCGCAAAAAATAATACCCTGTGTGTGTGTGTGTGTGTGTGTGTGTGTGTGTGTGTGTGTGTGTGTGTGTGTGTGTGTGTGTGTGTGTGTGCGTGCGTGCGCGCTGCCTCTTTTGCAAGTTGGTAAGTGAGGGAGAGGGAGAGGGAGAGCAACTCGATCCACATGAGACGCAGGTCCCTCCACCAGCTCCTCCCTCCTTGCAAGTGCAGTCACTGTTGACTTGCCCATGAATATAATATAAGCTCCCTGACTGACTGCTAAATACAGTATGACCCCACCACAGAGAAAGTCCTTGTGAAAATAAACAAAAATTGAATAAAAAAAAAAAAAAAAAGAAGTACAAGTTTGATTGAGCTCGGTGGGACTTGTATATTCACAGTTAATTCATCTTGTAAAAACCTGAACACACAATTAAACTCCATTAAAAAGAAAACAAGCTGATTTTACTTTCCACCTCCTCTCCTGTCCAGTAGACAGCCAACGGAGGTCGAGCAAAGCTGATAACAACGGTGGGCTGCAAAAAAACACATTCAATTAACTTTCCACTCAGAAAAAAAAACAGCCACAGGGAATACAAATCGATTAATAAATAGTTTATCACGCTCTCCTCCCTCTGTGAGGTGGAAATGAAACACCAGCATCATGACAGAAGTGATTTATCGGTTCCTCCAGTACAGGATCCTATCCTCCTGGATCTGAATTAGTGACGCATGTTGATGTGATTGAGTGCTTCAAACTGTCTGCGCCGTCCACTCACACTTTCAATAAGCCCGCGGTTACTGTAGATGGACTCTCAGCAGAATAATCTCAATACTGATGATGCTGTTCTCATTTCATGTAGGCTGCGGTGCGCAGAACATGTAGTGCCAGCGTACCTGTGACAAACCTGTAGGGTGCCCTGTAATGAAGGTCTGTGTTAGTCTTGCAGGACTCCACACTGTGCTCACCATCAGGGTTGTGACTCAGGGCTTCTCACAGTGACACATCTCAGAGTATGAGATGAGATGAGATGTATGTGTGTGCAAGGGACACTGGCATCTAGTGTGTAAAAGGCTGGGATTGCCCTTAGACTAAATAGCCAATGGCTTGCCTAAATTTCCGTGGCATGTGTAGACAATCTATTGCAGCTTAATATTCAGAAGAAATGCTGGCAGGAGACAAGTGCAGCTCAGCCAAGCTTACCAACGTAAGACAGCTTTATTGTTAGTAGCTTGATACAACAGAACAGAACAATGAGTCTCAAAGAATAATTCCAGCTGTTTCAGCATGGGCCTTATTCTCTCATCATTAGCCACCATACCATTCAGCACTAAAAATACTTTTACCCATTGCCCTTACTGAGCGCCTTTTAACTCTAAAGGCTGTGGAGCCGGCTGAATGCACTCCTGTCACTGGCACAATGTGTCAAATCAAAAAGTCAAGATCACCTTCACTATTTGCGCTCAGCTGGTCTTCATGCACGGAGCGAGATCGAGCAACTCAGCAGCAGGAAACTCGACAAGCCGAGAGTAATTGGTGGTGAATAAATGACAAATAATGTGGTAACAGGACCCAGTTTGAAATAAACCACAACTATTTAAGGCTTTGATACACAGCGAACCATTCTGGGCAACTGTAACAACTTGTAGTGCCAATAAGTTTCAGGGCAATTGTATTGCCAAGAAAAACATTTTGGACCCCGTGCCTCAGTGTCTGTTGCTAGGATTGCTGCCCATCGACAACAGCCAATAATTCACTCTGAGTGTGACTAACACCACAGACCTGAATGTTCTTTTCTACTGTTATTCCTTGAATTTTCTAACACCCGTACTAAGTAAACCAGCCACATTATTGGATGTGGGTGTAAATTCCTTCACTGTCACGTTCAAGTCCCGCTCTGACCACAGTGACTGGCCATTTATAGCAGCAGAACTGATGTGTCCGTCCGTCCGTCTGTCTTGTTTCTCACTGAAAGCTAGTGAAGAGCTGGGTGGAGCCTATAGCACTGCAGTCTCATTGAGGCGTGCTCTCTCTGTCTCTTCATCACCCTTTTCTGTCTTCACACCATCTCTTTCCTGCTCCTTGCCCGTTCTTGCTCTATATTGTGACACCTGCCTCAATGTCAGTCCATCCTAGCTCCATTCTGACATCTCTCTTTCCCTCTCTCTCTCTCTCTCTCTCTCTCTCTCTCTCCCTCTCTGCCTTTCAGTGCCTGCATGATGCCACCACGTGGTTAGGCCCTCCCTAATCCTGCTGCAGAGACACAGAGGATCCCCCTCTGTCCCCGGACACCTCACTGATACACATTTGGCTCCTTGACTCATCCAGCTCATCCTCTGCAGCTATCAGCCACTGATCAATCCTAACCCACTCTCTCTTGTCGGGCTTTCCTTTTCCAGACTCATGCTTCAGACTGGGATTACCCACTGATCTGATGCTGAATCCTGATACGCCAACTGAGTCTATTGTGGACCTCTGACGCCAATGTCAAAACTCACCCACAATCAAATGTGACGGCAGGCTTCCTGACACTCCAGATTCCTCTCCTTTCTGGACTTTTGCTCCGTTGGTTGGAAGCCAAAGCCATAGTTCATCTGTCTCTCCATGTTACGAGGGATTCTGATACCAGAAAGACAGAAAGCTACAGCTGTTTTTATGCTCAGCTTGACTACAGTAGATCTGGGCTGAGGCCGGAAAGCTTTTCTCATGTGCAGGTTTTAACGTAAGTTGTTGGAGGCTGCGAGACAGAAAAGACTGCTCTGTCCTAAGACTAAGAAAAGTTGAGCATAGTCAGATCAGCAGTCTTTTTCTGTCTTCATTACCTGGTCTGAGCTGCCCAGTCTGGCGCAGAGTGCTTTCCAGATGCTGCCATGCCCATCATCAGCAACGCCAACCATGACTTCAGCAATCTGTCCGTCAGCGATGACAGCAGTCTCGACCGCATCTTCACAGAGATCCCAGAGACTGAGACCATCAAGGTATGAATAAGATGGACACTTAAGTAGAATAAAATGTCAAATAAGAAATAGAGTTGGAGGCAACTAGTTGCACCAACACATATTTAAGATGCAGCTCCTCATGCATTGAAGCTTTTCGTTGTTCCCTCTCCAGGGTGTGTACTATAAGAGGGCTCAGTTCATCCGTCGGCCAGAGGACCTGGTGTCCATCGACCACACCCTGCTAGCAGTGATCAACGTTGGGGGAAACCGCTACACCTTCCCCTGGAGCACCCTGGAGCAATTCCCCCTCACACGACTTGGCCGCCTCTGTGGCTGCCAGTCACCTGAGGACATCGCCAACGTTTGTGACGACTATGACGAAGCCCGTAAGGAGTTCTTCTTCGACCGCTCACCGTCCGCCTTCAGGGTCATCCTCAACTTCCTTGCTGCAGGGAAACTGCGCCTGCTGCGGGAGATGTGCGTCCTCTCCCTGCATGACGAGCTGACCTACTGGGGCGTGGAGATGGCGTACATGGAACGCTGCTGCAAGAGGAAGATGTACACGCGCATTGAGGAGGTCCACGAGCTGGAACGGCGCGAGGAGGAGCGCAGGCAGAGAAACGCCATGCAGCGTGTGCCAGTGGAGGAGACAAGGTACCGAAAGGTGATGAACTGGCTGAGAGATATGGTGGAGAATCCGCAGTCTGGCTTACCGGGGAAGATCTTTGCCTGCATGTCGGTGATCATGGTTGCGGTGACTGTCGTCAGCTTGTGTATCAGCACCATGCCAGACCTCAGGGAGGAAGAGAACAGGGTGAGTGAATCATTGTGTTTGCCTGTTATAAATATAGCTTTCTGCAGCACAGGGCCCTGAAGCAAAATCAAAACTGAACTTAATAATCAGTAATAATACTTAAACTTGAACTTGAGGGGCCATAGATTCAACTTCAGTAGTAAGATGCAGCGATAGTGTCTGCCAGTGAGATTTATAATGAGTGATTACAGCTGTGTCTGATCATGATCATGAAGTAACAGTTGCTCATAATGTAACATGACAAACATGTCATCTCCAACATTAACTTTTCTGGAAAGTAACATTAAATTTCATCACCGGTGTGATGTAAAGTGCATATTATATCAGTGTTGAAGAGGGAGAAGAAACAAATATTTGAAACTTGTTTTATTCATATCAGATCAAGGCAGACACTGTGATGCTGCAAAAAGTCTGGCCTCAAAATTTTCAAATATAAAACCTCCCTGTGGTCACACCCTCTTAAAAACCCCCGTGGGATGCGGCTGTGTGTGTTGGCCTTGCTTGTCCTGTGATCTGTGTCTGCCCATAGCACTGTGGGATAATGAAGCCGGAGCTGCTCACTGAGGCCTGTCCGGTGTCTGTCGGTAAACACTGGGGAATAATAAAATGGGCTCACTGTATCTCATACAAAACACACATGCACGCATACAAATGTGCGCATCAACCGACACACAGTCATATGCACATGCAATAGTAATGAACTCATCCACTGTAACTGCTATAGCTCTCTCTTTTGCACACATTAACTCCCAAGTCTGTTCCCTTCTAACTAAAATATTACAGCAGCGGATCCACAGTTATGATCTGTCGCCCTTAAATAAGAAATGGTGTGCATATATGCAGCCTCTGTGTGTGCAGAGACTGGTTGGTGCCTGAAAACACACTGCAAACCTGTTTAACAGCTGCTAAGAAGTCTTCAACAGCAGCACCCCCGTATTGATTTTGATATCAGCAGTCACAGGCAGCCAAAGGATCAAGTGCAGGAGGGTGTGATAGTGGGGAATTTAGGAGGCAGATGAAAGCGCTGGTTGCAGAATGCTTGATGAGTTGTAAAGGCTGAAGAGAGGATTTCAAGAGTCCTGCCAGGAGTCCAGTAGTCTGTGGCAATCCGAGGAACATAGAGGGAAGAGCTTGGGCACAGGATTGAACAGAGTACCTGGTTCTGATTCATTGAGTTCTATAAACCTGCATGACTGGGTGATATGAACCTTTTACTGAATACAATAGGACAAATCCATAAGAATTAGCCTATAAGAAAACAAGCATAATGAACTACTGTACAATGTTTTTTCGGTACACTGACAGAAGCTACAAGGTTCACAACCACAGAGTCGGATGTACAGTACAGCAGGATTCACAGGGAAGCAGGTACTCAGGCAGCAGAGGCAGAGACAGCACGAGTGTTGCTGAATGCAAAGAGGTTGTATTTCCTGGTGTATAGCATTACAGTTGCATAAACAGGAAATTGGGCTTTCCTGCTTGTACGTCTCTCAGGTAAACACAGTGGCAGTGACGGAGACAGGAGAGCTCCATGAGAGACATCAAGCCGTCCTCAGGGGTCAGAACACTCCTCAGGGGCCGGATCGCTTCCACAAACTCCTCGTACACATACACATACAGTACACACACTCACTATTATCATACTGTGCTGATGCCTGGCACAAGAGTGTGTCAGGAAAAAGCAAGGGATTTGTGGAACTTTATACTGCTGTGTGTGCGTGTGTGTGCGTGTGTGTGCGTGTGTGTGTGTGTGTGTGTATGGTCTTGTCTGACGTCTCCATGCGTTGTGAGGACATTGTGGTTTGTAAGGTCATCTTCAGCGTGTGTTCATCCAGCATCTCTTTGCATGTTGATGCTCATTCTTGGAAATAGGATGGCAGCTCCCTACAAAAATAAACAAATCCATCTGCTAATTTCATGTTTTTCTCTCTGCACACGCCTGAGTTTCAAACTATTCTCGTGTGTTCGGCCACTGAACTCATCCGCAGTGTCCGGCCAGCCCGCCCATGCAGGAGTGGCAGGACTCCTGTCATCTTTAATTCACATGGCCCTGCTGTTTGTCTCTGTCTCTGGTCTGCCTTGTGCTGGAGTGGGCCGAAATTCCCTCGTCCACTCATCATTCACCCTGCTTCTCTCCCTGCCTCAGTTTGGGCTAGCAGTGTGAAAGGAGAGATAAAGTAAGTGGAAGATGGTTGAAGAGGACAAATAGAGGATATGTCTGAGAGGGGGAGAGAATGAGAGATGGCGTGGAAGAATATGCTTTGGAGTGAGAATTAAAAAAGGCTGAAAAAAATGCAAGAGATAAACAGTGTTTCATTTTTCCCTCGTCCTGCTCCCCTCTGTCTATCTCGTGCGATGTGTTCCTGCCTCTCCTCAGTTGATCCCCTCTATCAAACAGTATATCACCATGAGCTAAATGCTTTGGGAGGAGCCTTTATCTTTCAGCTCAGTTTCAAGTCCACTGATAATAATAATAACCACTCCATCATTCCTCCTTCCCCTGCTGTGGGTGTGTATCTCTCCGCTGTATAAGTGCTCTGTTCTTTATGTAAAAACTACCAATATGATTCTGGTGCCACTATTATTTCTTCTGTCTACGTGCAGTTGCAGCAATTTGATGGGAAGCGTAACCTCCTCTGATGTGTTTCAGAAATGCAAATAGGTGCGTTAAATATTGATATAAAAACATGGATTCAAAACGGTAGAGGATTTTTAGACCCTGCTGATAGAAAGGTTAGTGGAGTTTATAGGGATTTACTGTTTTTGTTACAGTGATTATCACGGACATTTTTGACAGCATGATTACCTCAAACTAAGTAACTGGACTGGAGTAGAACTTGAAAGTGTACAACATGTACTAATTTGTTACCAAAACCAAAATGTCAGAGGTCATTACGTGAGCATCACGGTTTTCCACCACAGATTGAAATGGGCATTTTGGACAGCTTTTCCTCACAGAGGATAAAGATTCATTTTAAAGATTTAGTTTGGTTCCAGTCTGAATCTCTCTTTTCCCTTGATTGGAGAAACAGCTGGCCAATCTGAGCTTTGTTGTTGGGATCAAGAGTGGGGACGTCATCTTCCTTCATAAATAGTTAGCTACGTGGCTATATTCATGGGAAATAGCAACAGCAAAATAGCAATGAGCATGGGTGAGATTAACGCAGCAGTGCAGGTTGCACTCATTTGGTCAGATTATTATGTTAGGCAGTTTAGATTTTGGTTAAATTAGGATCAAGATCAGTTTTAGATTGAGAAAATAAGATTAGATTAAACTCTTGGTCCTTTCAGTGCCTGAAAATACAGAAAATATTTTGAAAATATCTTTGCATGGCATTAGTAACCAAGGTGACCAGAGTTGAAGAAGGATGTATGCAACTATCCACCGCTGTGCTACCAGTGACCTTTCTTTCACTATTTCAGTGTCATCTCTAGTGGGTGCGTGTGTGATTTATTTACTGCTTCCCCAACATCACACATTGCAGTGGGCATATTCAGCAGTTCATGAGATACATTTCTACTGTCACTACTGCCCTAACCCAGCGTTGACCCTGGTAATCTCTGCCATTGGATAGCAACAGTGTTCGGATTGGAAAGAACAGTGCGCATGCTAGTTTTTAACTGTCTCTGGAAAGCACCAGGTCTCAGCACACGGCGATAACCTGCCAGTGTTTACATCTTGTCGCTGTTCAAATGTCAAACATCCACCAAAGACACTGACTTTCTTTGCACATACACTGTTGCCCATAAAGTTGGAATAAAATGTTTTTTACCTCTTCTCATGAAATGATGGTGACAATGTGATTTATTCTTGATATATAAAGTGTAGATCTTCTCAACTTTATTGATCAAACTCTTCCAAACATATCACAGTGAAACTTAAACCACAATTAACCTTTGCAAACTGTGGATTCAGGCTTTAACAAAATTGGGGGTATTGAACAATTATTCCAACTTTATGGGCAACAGTGTATTTCTGAGTAAAACTTTCCAACAAAGCAGAGACTTTCTCTGCATTCATTTTCATTCATTTACCACATATACATCAAAGTGTTTTACTCCCGGCGAGTGTCGCTCAGATTCATGTCTTTAATATTCTCGCCGGGTGATGGAGTATTTTCAGACAGCCTCATCAAATTTTCTCTCCTTTTCCTAATTCAGTCATATTCTGGCCTGGGGAGTAATTGAAGTAGCCGTTTTATGTCCTTAATGCCATAAATTGGAGTGGGATTTGCTGTTCAATAATTACGTCCCAGGGCATCAATCACGAGTACCTGGAGAGAGAAGGACAGATCGAGTGATGGAGAGAGAGAGAGTGAGAGATAGCAGAGTGGAAGGCTGCATGGCTTAAGCTTCAGACAGCAAGCTGTGACACGTTTCCTCATTGGCAATGCACTTGTTCTCAAGCGGAGACTTGTCAATAATCTTAGTGAACCATCGAACCTGTCTGGGTAAGTGATTATAGCGAGGGCACATGGGTGTGTGATTTCTTATTCTATTAAGAGACAAAAAACAAAGAGAAGTAGAGACAGAGATAATGTGCCTTGTGACGTCTGAAGGGAAGATAAGGTAATTCTTTATATATAAGAAGGGAGGGAGGAAAGGAGAAACATTTGGAGATAACAGGAGAACAGAGTAACGAGAGGATGTAAACACTAAACCAGCAGTGAAGCCTCCTTTCACTCCTCTTTCTCCCTTATCTCTTCTCCCGGAGGAGCTGTTCAAAGTTTAAAGACTGTTTGAGACACAGGGACACACATAAGGAGAGCATGGACACACACACACACACACACACACACACACATACATTCACTCATGCACACACTCAAAACATTCACATACATTCCTGGCTAACTTTAGTACATCTGTTTACTGTTTACTGATGAATTATATAGGAGTTATATTCCAGTGCACAATCAACATTTTCATTCCAACACATGAAGTAGCCTGTAGACTATCAAGTGGGCATGGTGAGCATGGGGAAAAATCTAGATTATCAGCATTTGTCTTCCACAATGTCACATAAGGCCACAGACATTGATTTGTCTCATAATCACAAGAAATAAATCTGTTTTTCTGATCTGATCTGAATGAATGAATGAATGAATAAATGCTCAGCAAAGGTTCTCGCTTTATGATGAGGGCAAAAGATATAGTGCACACGAATAGTGCAAAGACAACCTTTGTTGTGATCACTGCGAAAGAGGGTTTGTTGTGTCAGGATCAGACAAAGTATGGGAGAGCCACATGCATGTCAATCTGCGGCTTTCTCTGCTACATAAGCTACAGTGGGAAAGTTAAAAGCGATTTGTGACTGTGCATGTGCTGCAGAGGCTAAAGAGGATTTTTTCTAGGGATAGACTGAATACTACATTTTACATTACAAACGCTTATGTAGTTTAGATACAGTCAGTTTATGTAATTGTGTGTAATCACATTGAGTCCGTTAAAAGACCTTCCACTCCCGTCATGTTCGGCAGAGCTGCGGGGACGGAATATGAATGTTACAGCCTGGAATAATAACCTGGAAGCGACCGCTGTCAGGAATCCTTTTCTGAGTGTAATTTACATGCGACACTAAAGGTTATTTAGTAGTAATATGATCGCTGAGCTCCTTTTAAGAATAGTAGCTGCAATTTTCCAGTGCATACTCATCTCTCCTAGCAGCGAGGTCTGTATACAATATACTGTAATCAAGATACGAATGACAAAACAAGAAAAAAGAATGACCAGAAAGGATTTTCTCTATTTGACAATATAGATCTGCTTGTCATATCTCCAACAGCCAGAGACTAAAATCAGAGTTTGTATCAGTAGTTTTACACCAATGTCCAGCTCCATTGGGAATCATTTGGAAAAGATCAAAGTGTTGGCTTTGATACAATCTGGGAATCATTTCTGGTTACGCGTGTTCGTCTCCTGCGTCTGAACTGTGCAGAATTGCATTATGTGAATCAACAAAGCCAGTTTCCTCATTTATAGTCTCTGAGGGGGAGTTGTGATTTGGTATCCAACATTTTTGACCGTCTGGACTTGGAAGCATGAATGAATTTCCCCTGCAGCTCAGAGTAACACAGCCAACAGTCAGATCTGTTGAAAGAAGCAAACTGAGTTCTTTTTTTAGTAAAATACAATTGTAGGCCTCCCTAGTATGTGATTTTATTTAAGGTAATTCAGTTCTGCACCTGAAATGTGAAACATATACTGTAACAGGAGATGCAAGAGTAAGGCTTTAAATGAGTGTGTGTGTGTGTGTGTGTGTGTGTGAATACGCTCTTTGTCTTTCTATACGTAGTCAGCTTGCTACATTTCCTGAGCCAGGGAGACAAAGCACTATCATCAATCATGAGTCTCATTTGAATGTGTAACAACAGGGACACAAAATTAAGTATGCATTCATCATATGCCACATTTTTTATCTTCCCCTCCGCATAATTCCAACCTCCATTAAATGAATACGGATGGAGCATAAATAGGTGTCCGAGTTTGTAGACTTTGTTGGCTCAGCAAGGCGAGACAGAGGCTGGCAGACAGTCAGAGTGACTATAAGTCAAGAAACGTAAATAAGACTTTAGGCATGTTGGTGGCTGGAGAGAGAGAGTAAAAAGGAGAGGAAAGAGAAGAAGAAGCACAAAAAAAAAAACAGATGCAGAAAAGAAAGGAGGGATAGCAAACCCACTGGATGCCGATGGTGGGATTAATTATGCCTCACATAGGGAGCTGACCTTACAGTAGCTGCAGGTGACCTTATCATTAGACGTGAGATAAGACAGTTGAAGGTGATAAAGAACAATAAAAAAGCTCTGTGAGTGTGAGTGTGAGTGTGAGTGTGTGTGTGTGCGTACGCGTTCCACAACTTCTGCTTCTGCCCAATTCTTGCCATAACAGGTTGCCACTTCCAACTGTATAGAGGTCGTCTTTCTCACTTACACACCCTGAAGCCACATGAGAATCTTTAAGTATCTTTCTGCTAATTACCAGACTCCCTTAAAGTAACGGCAATACACAAATGTGTGAACGTATGTGCACTAATAACAAGCAAGCGCATACATTTGCTAAGTGTCTATGTCTGCGGGCATGTACAGTACGTATTCTGTTTGACCGTATCTGTGTGCAGCAGATTCCATGCCTATTGCGGCCTGTCTGTTTATGAGCTGTATTCTCTCTGTCTGATGTGCTGCATGGCTGCCAAGTGGGATTATGGGAGAGAACAGCAAAGTATGAGGTGTTTATTCTGTCCATGCCAGGATGGGATTGTACAGCACTACATGGCATAGACGAGTACAGCGCAATGCAATGAGTGGAGCAGGGCCCCTTAGATCTGAATGTGCTGGGGATGGTTGAGAGATTGTAGTTGACAGGTCATGTCGCAGTAAAATAGGGATTTCACAGAGGGGGGTCTCTGATATTTTCAATTTTTGTATTTTATGTAAAAGTTTCGTAGAAGTTACGACTTTTAAAGTCCAGATACTGTATCTACTGTGGCAGTATGGTGCTTAGCACTGTTGCCTCACAGCAAGAAGGTTCCAGGTTTGAACCTGGGGTCTTTCTGTGTGGAGTTTGCATGTTCTCACCGTGCTTGCGTGGGTTTTCTCAAGGTACTCCGGCTTCCTCCCACAGTCCAAAGACATGCAGGTCAGGTTAATTGGTCACTCTGAATTGGCCATAGGTGTGAGTGTGAGCATGAGTGGTTGTTTGTCTCTGTGTGTTGGCCCTGTGAGTGGTTGGCAACCAGTCCAGGGTGTTAGCTGGGATTGGCTCCAGCCCCCCGCGACCCTGACGGATAAGCAGTATGGATGATGGATGGATGTATCTAATGTATCTACTATCTACTGTCTTTCTGTTTTTTAATGATCTTAGCTTTCATATAAAATACATTCAGTCAGGACATAAAGTGCCATAAATGTCAAGCAGCCCTCATAGTTTTTCAGTTTAGTTTTAGCTTTTGCTTCATTGTTGCCAAAAAGGGGAGTAAGATCTTCATGGACATTGTTTACCAAACATGTGTCCTTTAAATGACTGAAGGCCAGCAGTCCTCCCCAAATAAGACTCACCAGACCAAAACTAAGGTTGTGTTCATCACTTGGCCATCAAACAGCCACCACTGTGATAAGCATTAATGGAAAAGTTGGGAAAGTTATTTATAAAGTCTATCATATACCTTGTAAATATAACCTAGTTACCTGATTTACCACATGATGACAGACACATGAATGCACCATAAAACAGCTGCATTGTGGGAAAGGATATGTGGTTTTCTATTAAAGAAGGCTGCGGTTCTTGGCCTCCTTGGAGGAGCTCTTGGACTTTGGACTGTGACAAGCTAGTTGTCCCAAAACAATGTGTTTTCTCAACAAACAAATTAGTCTGAGGGGGAATTATTTTCAGAGATGCTTTCCATCTAGAAAACTTTAAAGCACGTGAACACACAACTTTTTTCAGCGTGTCAAATCTCTGATGATTAAAATCTACAATCTGATGATTTGATGATGATCATGTTTCATCTAAATTTGTGCTTATTACAATATTTTGACAGAGAATAAATGGCTATAATAAAGGAGGCTCGGGGTTTGTAGAATGTAGATACAAATACAGGAGATACATTTGTGTAGTTGAAAGGATAAGTGGGCCAGCAGTCTGAGGCAGGTTGGCAGAATAAAACAAACTGGTACCATGTTTATCAGCTTGATGACGTAAGGACAACTCACAGGGGAGGTTAGTGAACTGCTGTAGCTGGCAAGATGGCTGCTAAGCTAGTTAGCTCGCAAAGAGGACAATGAGTTCACAAAGTTCATTCAAGCAAGGCATTCGTTCCGTCGACTCCTGTCTCGTTATTCTCTGCGAACTCTTCCTCTTGTGTGGTGCTACACAGCCAGTGAGCTTCTTCTTTTGGACTCTATAGTACAATCAAGAATATTGATCCATGGCGCCAATTTGTGTGACAAAGTTGACCAAAGTCTGTGTGGGTTTTTTTCACCCCTCAAGTGAATGCCCCAACCACAGCAGTTCGGTTGAAATTAATTGATTTCACCACAAAACTTTGCTGCTCTAACTGCTGAGGTGACCAGGCCTTATGAGAAGAAAAAATATTGAGGCAAGGCAACAAACAATCTGATGCCAGCATGCAAAACAGCTCTCTATACAGTAATTGTTGATAAGGAGTAGCTGTGAAGGCAGCGACAGATCAGGGCTGATTAACGATGAAGGCATGTGCACATATAGACCCCAGGTGGTGCCATTTTGGCCTCCGACTAGATAAGTGCCCTTTTTGCCAGACCGCTTACGTGCCTGTTATTACACCAATAGCAGCTATAGTCCCTCCAGGTTATAGACTGAGCAGCAGGCATCCACCGTTTCTTTTCAATCTAATTTCATAACATGCTTATTGGTACAACAAATTGATGGGACACTTTCAACATGTTATAATAGATGAAAAATAAGAAAAATTTAGGTATAGGTATTTGCTTGCACAGCACTGGGATTATAAAAGTGTGTGGCTCCTCTGCTGTGTGTGTTTGGGTGTGTGTACTCGAGCCTCTTTTGTGAGCATATTGCTGATGCACCTGTAACGCCTTGAATTTGATGAGACACACAACACTGTCGAATATTGGATGCGAAACCAACATAACACTGAATTGCTTTTACAGCATTTTCTAGAGAAAACTGGAGGCTTCATTTGAATGATAAAGTATGTTTACGTAGTTCTGCTCCTGTATTTAATCTATTCAATCCAATTTTTAAGGTTTGAAAAATTGGACACCCTTCCTCATCCTATATACGATGAAACAAAGTGGAGTCTACTATGTTGTTTTGTGTGTATGTGTCTCACTCTGCCTGTGTGAACTACGTGTGTGTGTGTGTGTGTGTGTGTGTGTGTGTGTGTGTGTGTGTGTGTGTGTGTGTGTGTGTGTGTGTGTGTGTGTGTGTGTGTGTGTGTGTGCAGCATCCTGACAGATGGAGAGCAGAGACTTTATGGGGTACGAAGGGAACCCCGTGCTTCAGATGTCACCTCATCTTTTCCTCATCAGCTAATCTTGTAATCCCTTTCTCTTCTATCCATCTACACCGCTTAACCACCCACTCTCTCTCCATCTATTCTCATCGTGCCTTTGTTCTATCTATCTGTCCTCACCACCTTACCTCCTTCATTTCTCTCCATTAGGCTCTATGTGCATGAACAAGCTGTTGGTCTTTGTCAGTGATAGGACCCTTGGCAGGCTGTACAGCAGCCTCAGATAAAACTGGTTGGATCTCACAATAACATCCACTTTTTTAAATCTCTTATAATAAAAAGATATCCTATCCTATTCATATGAATATCCTAATAATACAATATTTACATCGTAATAATTAGAACAAGTGCAAAAAAACGAAAATCTGTCTTGGAAGGCATGGCGACTTTTTGTTGCTTATCATGATTCGAATAAATGGGTGCAAACACACCTCGTACATGCGTAACCCTGTGTACGCCTGTGCATACATGCAGCTATCAGGTCACAGGAGAAACAGCCTGATGATGGATGGAGGTGTCACATTATACGAGCCCTTTAATAACCCATGACTAGTGAACACAGTGCTTGATGTGCAGTATTTCAGGTTAAGGCCAGCGGTGTGGCATTCGACCACACCCCCTTACTCTCTCTCAGAGTCTTTCTGTTACTGTAGACGCTGTTCGTCCCCATTTTCCTTCTTTCTCTTCCTCTACCTCTATCTCTCTTCTATCGAGAAGCTTTCAAGGTCGGTACAGCAGCAGCATTCAGTGGTGTAGAGTATGTCCAAGGTCTGCTGCAAGGTAAGGCTGATTGATGGGTAGAATCCTTTCTTTTGTTCCCCTGTCTGCCCAAAACCCATGGATCCGGAAGGATCATCATGGGGGGTTTTTTCACCTGATTTAGGGAATTGCCTCGAGAGAGAGATGTGAAAGAGAAGTGACAGCTGTGGAGATAGAGACATACTGTGAAAGATACAGAGAATGAAATTAAAAGTTGTTCCAAAACACCAGGGAGCATTCCTAAAGATTATATCAAATTTTAAACACACTGCAGTCATATAGTTTAGTCATGCAGTGGTTAGAAAAGCGCACATCCACACGTCTCTGTATCATTCATGGAGCAGTACAGTGTGACAGTTGCATACAGAAAGACTCGTCCTAATTACCAACCGAGGACGCTGAAATGTGAGGCTTTATTTGATCCACAAGTAGAGAAAAAGCATTCATAATTCAGAGCTATAGAAGCTTTCTCTTGTCCGACAATAATGGGACACATTTACACTTCAAACCCGTGGTACACAGAGTGGCCTGCTGTTGAAGCATCCAGCAGCTGTCTGCCTGTACAGCGATGGGTCACAGGCAGAGGGTAGATGGGAGGCTGTCGGCAAGAAAGTGAAACTCAAGAAAAACAATGAGATGCAGCCAGTGCTGCTGAATGATAATCACTTTTAGACACCCTCAACCCACATTCAGAATTACTATTAAACATTGTGTTTTTCCAACTTCATGAAGCAGAATCGTGTGTGTGTGTGTGTGTGTGTGTGTGTGTGTGTGTGTGTGTGTTTTCTGTGTCAGGACTTGTTCATATTCAAAGGCAGAGTCTGCATCATTGGAGAAACTAGCAAGAGCAGCTAGGTTTTTAGTGTCCAACTGAATCCCCCTCCCCTCAGGCTTTCCCCCACAACAAACAAACACACTGCCTGAGCAATGTTACTGCTGGAGGACGAGTCCCCTTTCTGTGCCATTCTTGTGTAAGTAGCTCGCTAGCTTTAGCCTTGTGGAAGACACTTGCAGTGCACGCACAGGTAGACAGGCAGGTCGGCCGTTCACTGGAGTTTCTTACAGTCCTGTGAACGCTACAGACACCAGATTGTTTCCTCTCTTTTTTTGCCAATTTATCTCAATCTTTTTCTATTGGACTGTAGTGAAAATATCGGCTAATATAACAAAATAGCTTCTTAAATAAGTTGCAGAAAATGAGTTGTTTCTGTGTGTGTGTGTGTGTGTGTGTGTGTGTGTGTACGTATACGTGTGTGAAGGAGAATTACACTATGTTGCAACAATGTCATCTCTCTAACCATCTGCCCTGTCAAACACTGACATCAATGTAACACCCTGAAAATGATCATAATTATGCAATAGATACCAGATGTTTAATCAGAGAGATGACTGAAAACGAACTAATTGCACTGCAGAGTCAGAGCCAAACATTATAGGCAGAACAATGTCTCACCGTTATTAGATTTTTCCATGACAGTCTGCAAATATAAGTGTCACTGACTATAGACTGCAAAATGTATTCTAAGACATTAGATAGATGTTGAGTCTCATCTTTTTGTCTCCTCCCAAGAAGAAAAACATCAAGGTTTTTTAAGGTCACTTGGAATCAGCTTATTGCGCCCATCTCTGAACACAGTGATTTAAATGGAGCTGACAAAACTTTTAGAGATCTATTTCTTTTTTCCTTTTCATTTGTTTCATTTGTGTGTCTGTGTGTGTGTGTATGAGTCGTCCTTCATTACCTTTTTATAATATTTTGGACAGCCTGGTTAATTATTTGAGCTTGAGGTTTCTTCAATATATGCACCACCTTGCTTTCTGCGCAGTGGCAGCTGTAATATCTTTTTTGTCCTAGAAATGTTCATATGAAAAAAAAGGGATGAAGCAGCATTAATGATGCAGTGGTCTAGCATATGGTCACTTCAAATGTCCCTGTCCCTAGAATGCCTCGTACGATGACGTGATGACTCCAACCTCCCTGCTGTCTTTGTCTTAATTTGACATTGAGATGTGTTAATATGGACGATAATGTGAAACACCATGTGACGCAGCTTCTGTGGTGAACAGTGGCTGCGTTGAAATGAGCTGTCAGTGACATTGGTTCCAGAGAGAGTCGTATAGAGGAGATAAGGTCAGGGAGATTGTGGGTATTGTGGGTATTGTGTGTGCAACTGTGTGTATTAGAAAGAGAGAGAGAGAGTATTAGAAAGAGAGAGAGAGAGAGAAAGACAGAAGTGAAAAGCCTCTAGCTGTAACAAATGGCCTATCATGTAGAGGGGGAGAACGGTGTCACAAAGCCCTGATGGGCCTAATGTCAGCGCAAGAGGGAGAAAGAGCAGCGAGAAAGCGAATAAATGAGCGGTAGAGAGCGCACGTGAGAGACATAACATGTGAGCTGTGGAAAGACAGAGCCTGAAAGATTGATACAGAAACATCAGACAGAGAAAACGTGAAGAATGCAGGCACAATTACTGATTACAATTACAGTGTAAAGGTTAATATTTAGTTAGTGATTTATTAAGGTGGTAATTCTCAGGGAGTGTCTCTTTAAACTATCGAAACTGTGTTTTTTTCCTTTTGTAAATGTCCTCTGCTGGACGAACAAATACCGCCCCAGTAAGTCTATCGGACCTCTGGAGAAATCATGGACTGTTCAGGCGAAGCAATCATGGTTCCACTTTTCACTGTGGTCTGATGCACTGACCACTGCTGCCCTCTGGACCCACAAGCAATGATTAAAGTTTAATATGCCTTAACAAACAAGGAATGAATGATGAATTCCTATGAAATAGGACATTTAAAGCCAGGGTTGGTAGAAATGTGGATACAGTTCACAGAGGGCTAAACAATTATCATCAACATTGCCACTCATCACCTGCTTCATAGTAAATCTACACAGCAAACCATTGCAACACACTGAGATGTCATAGGAAAATAAATTAAACAGCTTCAATCAATCCAGTCATTGCGATCCTGATGCCATTATATAATGTTACATTCATTTGAATTAGCCAGTGCTAATGAACCAAAAGTTATTATGGAATTTTTGCCCAGTGAAACCAAAAATAAACTGCCTAGCCCAGTTTAGATATTTAATTCATATGCGGAACTGAATTGTGTATCTAAATTAATTTGTTTTCAGTAAAAACTGCACAAATCAAGATTTTTTTTTATTTAATAGATGAAATTAAAGTGTGTAATGTCAAAGGAGTCAATTGTAGTGATGAACCCACAGTGATTTATTATCTGACTGCAGTGCTTTTTTAGCTCCTAGTTTTTGTTTTTGGCCTGTAAACTCTGCTCTTATCCACCTCTCTTCCCAGCTGCAGCCAGCAGCTGTTTTCAGTGGAAAAGCCCTAACAAACCCACTGGGTGTTACCTGCCCAGCACCGACCACAGGGCACGATTATTTTTACAGTAATTTTGTTTGAATTGTTGCTCATTTTGCAGTCCCCTACAATATGTGAAGCAGCACAAAAACTCCTAAAATACAGAAAGCCATTTAGTGAAATTAGGATGATGGAAAAGCTGAAATGAAGCAGTGATTCAAATCTGCTTTAATTGCAAGTCTTTAAAATTTGATTTGTAGCATGCTCACTGTGGAAATCACAACACTCATAAACTTTAATTGATCTCCATGATGAGCAGAAAGCTTTTTTTTCACTGCTTCAAGTCATGAAAAGAACCTTGGACCTTTGTCTGACAAAAGTGTAGTCATTTTGGAGGAGTTACCCTTTTGTTGTTATGAATCAGAGTTTAAGGCTTTAACAAGTAGCAAGCTAATGGCGGTCACTTCTAGCTCAAGCATTGTTCAAACTGGCAAAACTGTAATTTACATAATAGTCAGCATTTCGTTTCCAAAAAATACAGACTGAATATCCAGAAAATATGTAGAAACTGTTCCACATCACACATCTGGAATATTTCCATTGGACTGATTGTTGCAGCCACAGAAAACATGCAGTCTTTGGTTTGAATATTTCACTCCGTGTAAACATCATGTAGCTCCAATGAAGAGTTCTGATCAACCAACTGGAGGAGTTGGTGGAGACCAAAACAGAGCTAAATACTGGACTTCGTCAGATTCCTGCAAAATGCTCGCATGCAAGTTTGCCATATCAGCTTCAAGGTATGCTACTACTCACACTTAAAAGGGGGACACGAGGAGAACCTGGGCTAAAATGATACAGGATGTTACGGCCACTGCAGTTCTCATAAAAGATGGATGCAGAGTATAAAGGAACAGATACATCTGAAGCCCTCTGCTACTATCACACCAATGTTACTGTAACTTAGCAACTCATTAAAAATTTAATTTCCAACTCAGTATTTGCACTGCATATGCTGTACAACACTACAAATTGCGCTGATGCATGTTACTCTAACTAACAAGGCAAAAGGCCACAAAGAGTAACAGTCACAGAGTGAGAGTCAGCGAGAAAGGCAGAGAGGACACCAGTGATAAATTAGAGCAGGAGGAATGGGAAATGTGTGTGAGGGATGCATCGTGCATAGAGAAACAGTGGAGGGAGTTGTGTTTCACTTAAAGGAGCACTGAATGAATGAAGCAGAGAGAGAGAGTGGTGTGAGGGGCAAACAGAGAATGAAGGATGAGAGGGAGGGAGTCCGGAGAGGGTGATGGAGGAGGAAACAGAATGAGTGATGAGAAGGTGGAGACAGAAGCACGAGGAGAGAGGGAAGGGAAATAGATGAGACACACAGTAGCAGGGAGTGAACAATGAGAAAATGTGGAGAAGCTGATGAGCGAAGAGGCTGCAAGAACACACAAATAATGTCTGCCTTAATATCAAGTCATGTGGTCACGTATTCGGTGTTAACGTACAAGATTCTGATGCAGTTTTTCTTGGACAAGGCATAAAATACAAATCACTCAAGGAAAATATGTACGAGCGTTCTTGATCTCTCATTAGCAGCTACTGCAGACAAGAAAATCCAAAGATGACGACGACAGGGTGTTGTCTGAGGAGATCATTGTCCCAAGAAAAATGACAGCATTACTTGTTTCTGCAAACGCCCAATAATAAAATATGCTTCCCTTCAATTGGCAAAGACCCCAAGCAGCTGTAGGAAGTATGACTTTTACAGCAGAGGCAAATGAGGAAGTAGAATGTGATGTTGTCGGGGCGGACGGATGAGTCTCAAAATGTTGGGCTGGAAAATCACTGATCGCTGTTTTTGTACTAATGTTCCATTTCATTACAACTCTCACCATTGAGTTCTTCTAACCGTGATTAGTCCTTACCCTTTATTACTTTAACTATGTCAATCAAAGTCAACTTTCTGAGGAAGTGATTTCTACCTAAACCACCATGTTTTCCTATCCTTAACCAAGTCATTTTTCTGCCTAAACCTAACCAAATTGAAACTAAAGCGGTGTCAGATCAATTTTACAGTTCTACAATGCACTGCCAATTGATGTACTGCTGATTCGGGCTTCAAATTATGAAGCACGTCTACATGTTCTTCTGGAGACAAATACAAACAGTATATTTTGTTGTTAAACTTGGAGCACTTGTTGAGCCTGAGTGTCCCTGAGGCAGAGCCACCGTCACAGCTAAGTGTGCAGTCTAAAAGCATCAGGATGCTTAAAATGTGCCTGTAAGATGTTGTGCAGCATCAGAGAACAATTCCCCACACACATTACCTGCGGTACAATTGTGGGCAATGCATGTGACTGAAACAATCATTCAACCCAACGGATCAGTTGTGTGAAGATGAAAAAATAATGCAGGATTTGAACTTCTATCTTTTTCATTCTTCACACAGCTACTTCTATTACTTTTCCTGTGTACAAATGAGTGCGACACCGTGAATGAAACACTGTCAGAAAATGACAATTACAATTTGTTACATCTTGCCCTCTCTGTAACGGCAGGCTTTTAGCCCCGCCTTCCAAGGTCATTTGGAACTGCTATAAACACTCCTGCTAGAACATTATTTATAATTTATGCTTGGTGCCAGCAACGATTATTGGTGAAGACGTATCCTAAAACACTTTGTATTGGCATCAGTGCCAGTTCTCTGTAGAGAAATTATACCTTCCTCTTTTGTATTAAGCATAGAAAAAGACTCAACAGTACATTAAGTGATCATAGATATTTTCTGCAGTGGGATTTGGAGATGTGAGGAGATGGAATAAAGGATGAGCAGAGAACAGACAGAGAAAGCTGTGTGATGGCATCTGTACTCCAAAGACTCCTGTGTATTTTCATTTTGTTTTCCTTTTCTTTGAGACTGTGGTAAGCAAACCTGATAGCTTTCTGTCACCGCTCCCACTGAGACTGTCATATTAATCTTTGAAACCTGCCCTAATAAAGTAATTGATTAATTGCGGCACTGTGTTATCTATCACTGCTGCTGCAGTAGCTTTAGCATACTCAGTGACTGTAGCTCATGCTTTATTAATGATTACCAAGGGTGATGATCTGACCTCAGATTTTTTGTCTTCTCCCCATCTCACCATACCTCCCACCACATCTGTCTTGCTCCCTGTCAAACCCCTGCTCTTCTCATCCTCAATATCTCTCTCGCTCCCCCAACCTCCCCTCTCTACCTCAGGGTGAGTGTTCCTCCAAGTGCTACAACATGTTCATCATAGAGACGGTGTGTGTGGCCTGGTTCTCCCTGGAGTTCATCCTGCGGTTCATTCAGGCCCGCAGCAAGCTGGACTTCCTCCGCGGGCCGCTCAACATCATTGATGCCATGGCCATCCTTCCATACTACGTCTCCCTGGTGGTGACGGAGGAGGACCCGTCCCTGGATCATGAGAGGCCAGGAGGAGGGAAGGGCTACTTAGACAAGCTGGGCTTGGTGTTGAGGATTCTGCGGGCGCTTAGGATTCTCTATGTGATGCGGCTGGCTCGCCACTCCCTTGGCCTGCAGACGCTGGGGCTGACCGTAAGACGGAGCACCCGGGAGTTTGGCCTCCTCCTGCTTTTTCTCTGCGTGGCCGTCACTCTCTTCTCCCCGCTGGTCCACTTGGCTGAGAGCGAGCTCACGGGCGCCCATGACTTCAGCAGCATCCCCGCCTCCTATTGGTGGGCCATTATCTCCATGACTACCGTGGGCTACGGCGACATGGTGCCACGGTCCATCCCAGGACAGGTTGTAGCGCTGAGCAGCATCCTCAGTGGGATCCTCATTATGGCCTTCCCTGCCACCTCCATCTTCCACATGTTCTCCCGCTCCTACCAAGAGCTCAAGATGGAGCACGACCGATTGTTCAAAGAGGAGTGCGCGGCCGCCGCGGCTGCTGCCGCTGCCACTGGGGAGCTGCAGGAGGCGGGAGGTGAAGGAGGGGGGGCGGACTCAGCTCCACCTGGGCAGGGATCACGTCTAGATAAAGATAGTGTGCACTCACTGGAGTCCCTCGCCCTGTTAGGGAAGGGTGATGAAGCTGCGGGAAATAACAACCACAGCCTGCCAGCAGCAGCTTTCTGAACTAATCTCTGTGTTGCATACAATAAAAGTACTGCAAATGACAATTGCTCCAAAGGCTTCACTTCCCATATGGTTATGAAGGTATCTGTGTTGCATTGGACAAAAGGAGACTAAACAAACAGCATTTTTTTCTGCTGACAAGGAGCTGCACAGAAACTGAAAGACTTAAAACCCTTTAAATCGGACTGTCCAGTATGTCCGATCAGAAAGCCTCCGCAGCAATATTAGTAACTGGCTGCTTCCATAAACATGCAATATTCAATCCAAAGTTGCTTTTCCTTCCACTGTGAAATTACTTATAAGCCCAACTGCAACTTTTAGTTTTGTTCGTGTTCCTTTTCAATATGTTGCTTACAGTATGACCTGAAAATACTGTTTACTGTACGTTTCTGTCGAAAAATTCTAAAAGTGCTCCTCCTAGTTTAATAATGAGAAGCTTGAAGCCATGTTCTCGGAAGAAATGTAAGCAAACTGATAGTTTGGCGACCATATGATGTATATCCATCTCTCTCTCTCTCATGTATGCTTGTGTGCTTGGACTCAAAGAGGTGGTGGTTTCTCCACTCTCTACTGTGAACTCCAACTGAACTGTGTGAAGATTTTGCAGAAGTTATTAATCCAAATTGTTTTTTTAATCAGCTGATGTGGAAATGAAAGGATGGAGAGGAAGATGGAGTGTGTGAGTGAGAGAGAACGAGCGCTAACAACATGACGTGTACTTTGCAACGCTCCAAATAAAAGCTCTCCTAGTAATCTGAGAGAAATCCATTTTCTGGCTGTAGTTTTTTGGTTTGGTCTGGGTATGACAGTCTAATCTCCTTGGCTAGCCCAGGATGCTCAATCAGAGTCCTGAGAGAAGAAGAAACAGAAACAGCTGTCCGAGCCAAACACACAGATAAGTATTCTGCAAACAACAATTATGTGACAATTCCCTTCTCCTCTTTTTCATGTACGCAATTACACCACTCTGGGAGGGTGCCATGTCTCTCTGTGGTTTGTAGATGGGGATCTTTGTAATGACAGCTCCGTTTAATGTTACATCTTCAGGTCTGGGAACAACAAATCCACTCACTGTCTGTCAAATCCTGGGGTGGCCTCCAAAACGGGCAGGATCATCCTCCTTTTCTGAGAAGAGTGGGGCATAGACATGGGGTCCTAGAAGGATGTGGAGGCACGCAGGGACATGCCAGATGTGGATGTAATCTAGATTAAAGTTGGGATTAAAAACCCCACAGGCAAACGAGTTTCTGCCTGAAACTTAACTTCATCCAGTTGCTTCAATTTAGATTTTCCTTTTTTTTTTTACTTAACAAAATCCCAGTGATTCCAGTGCAATTGCTTATGGCGCATTGTGGCGTCGATTGGCCATATGGCATCCAATTTCACCTGCTATAGCTCTAGGAAGATTTATAGGTACTGTAAAATTTGTTACTGGAGCTCCTGCAGTAAGATTTGGCTCAGAGGATATCTGTCTGAATGAGGCAATCCAACTTTCCATGATGAGATATGATGGATTACACAGATTACAGCTATTATCCAACTGCAGTGTATACCCAATAGCTTAAAAGCAAGAGTATCAGTATCATAAGCAAGAGTGTACGCATCATATTTCACAGGACTGATCATAACTCACATGGGCCATCATTTCTGTTTGGGGATAATGTGTCCTCATGAGCTGTAAAGATGTACAACAGGTAATAAATATGCTTTTAGCCATTCAGATTGTTGGATGGAGCTCAGTAGGTGTATTGATGAATCTCCACATGAAAAAATGGTCAGTCACAAGATATTGCTCATTATAACTCCACCCAAAAACACTCTTTTCCTGTCTTTCCTTCAAGGACATTTGCTTTTTATTGGCAGAATTTAGCACTAGTACTTAGTGCCAAGAATTGGACGAGAGGTGATATAGCTACAGCTTAGCTCACCTCTGTTTAGCTTAGGTTAGCTCACCTTAGCTTAGCATAGAGACTGAGAGCTGAGGGGAGCATCTTGCCTGTTTAACATTCAAAAACATCCTTCTACAAATAATATTCATAAGCCCACAAATTGCACCCGATGCATTCATGACCACATTCACGCTGCCACTTCAACATGAAAATGGGAAAGCAGCTGTTTGTTCAGTCTGGACTACTATACAAACATTGCAGTGCAACATGGCTACTATATAGAAGAGGACCTGTGCTCCATGTAAATATAAAGGACTCCTTCTAAAAAACACTGCCATTCTTAGTTCAGGTGATTATACACTACTGAAAATATAATCATGAATATTTGATTCCATTTCTTCCACTAGATCCTCTGAAATCATACACACTGCACCTTTCACAGACAGACAACGAAGTGTGGAAGCCATTTGACTTTCTCACTCTTGGTGAGAAGGCACATCACAATCTTCGAAAATATGGAAAGATTAGTTCAACATTGTGAAAAATGCCTATTTGCTGCTGTCTTGCTGAGAGTTAGATGAGATGCTGGTGAGGTTTTATAAAGTCGGAAGTCAAAATAATTTTGTATTTGAGAAAAAAACAAAAACTAGTTCATAGCTCTCATTTTTCAAATGCTTTGAAGCACATTTTTTGACATTATTATGACATTGTCATCAGTATAGACAGAGCCACCAAACAAACAACAAACAAGTTGTGAACAGCACATCAGCTTTGAGGGTGGCAGATAAACCAAAATATTTCATAAAATGGTCTAGCCAGAACCTATAAGGTTTCGGTTCTGTGCCTGTTACCTGTTGTTTCTGTCACCTAAGATCATGTGTGAAACTAAAGATTGCCACGATCAAACTTCTGCACCCAAAATGCCTCTTTTCTCCACTTATTATAATGTAAGTCAAAGGGTGGAGCATAGCTTTAACATTTTAATAATTTCCACACAAAACTTTCAATATTTTATGCTCAATAAATGACTGTCACACCTTTGTTAAATGACTATCCTCGACCTGCAGCCGCTGGAAGTAAATAGAGCTTTTTAAAGCATTTGTACAGTCTCTGACTGCACTCTACGAACAAATGGGGGGGGCGGGGGTGGGGGCGTGTATCAGTGATGAGCCTGTTAAACTCTAGGATTTAATTGGGAAAAAATTTGCAACTATCTTCCAGATTAAAGAACACTTTAGACCAGCAGGAAGTGCTAGTAAATGATTTGCATTTTTCAAAGAAACTAATCCATGTTTTTATGAAGATTTATGATGTAGAAAAGATTGAGCTTTTACACACATACACACATATACACAGAGGCAGGTAAAGCAGTGGCTGTTTCTTGCAATCTCATGATGGAGATGGATCTCCTTTCTAGTCCCGCTTTCTGCCTTCTCATAGCATCTTGTCTGCAGGCTCATCACATACGTTGTTACTGCCAAAGACTACAAATTCCCCTGCTGAGCTCAAATAGCACAGCTCTCACAGTCTGACTCCACGACTAGAATCAAAACAGCATTTCTTTCTTAATTTTGCTTTCTGACTGCCTTTCTCTCTCACTTTGCTTTTTTAAGTTCTATATTTTTAGATTTTGCCTCTCTTTGACTCTTCTCCCTTGAACTGACCCCGTACATGACTGCTCAGCTGAAACACTGTGACCAAACCATTATTCAGAAAGTCAAGCACCACCGCACAGCAGCATTAGATATAATACGTTTGGCCATATCTAATTTATTCGAAAAAGTTAAAACATGTAAACAAATCCATCAAAAGTTTGTTAATGCATGTTTGGCAACTCTCACTCTCTCTGTCTGTGCTGCTCTTTCCCTCTCTCTCTCTCTCTCCTCCACATACTCCCAGACAGATGCTCTCTCACACACACCTACTCACATTGGAGACTGGGGTTTTAGTGGGAGTCTAAAGGTTGTAGGGGTCCCCGCATGCATTCATTTTTCCCATAATGTGGGCATTGGGAAGCCCTTTGAGACTGCAACTGTGATTAAGAAGGCTGTACAGATAAACTTAACTTGCAAATGTGTGTCTTTCGCAGCTGGTAAGAGAGGATGGAGGTGCAGAGGGTTAGCGAGGTAGAAAACGAGATGTTTTGGTGAAGTGAGATGATGACGGAGACTCAGCAGACGCACCAGATGGATCTATTGCCGTGTGTCATCTGCCAACCTCTTAGTACCACGGCATTATAAAAATCCTGGCCAAGCACTTATTACGGTTGGAAAAAAGGGGAGGAAAAGAAAGTTTGATGGTATTCTCAAATTACCATTCTCTCTCACTCTGCACGCCTCTCTGATTCCACTGCTTCTAGCTTGGGGGAAGGTTTTTAAGAGTGACTCAGTTCTGTAGTCTCACTTTTTGAAATTCATTTAAATATTAATGAAACTTTGAGGATTCCTGGAGCCACAGAAAGCCTGAGTAGGATGTGAGTTGGTGACTGTACTGTACTACACATATTATTCAAAATAATCGGCAATGATAAAACAAAAGGTCTGATGAAAATATTACTGATTTTTTACAAGAAATTCATCCGCTTCTGCTGAGCCATTTATCATCAGTTGTAAGTAGATAAAGCTTTGTAGTTATTCAGTGGTCCAACAACAAGAGGGTTAAAGGAATTGTTTGACATTTTGGGTAGGATCTGCTTCCTACATATTTTCCATTTCAAATTCCATACTTCTGAGCTACATGTTTATTACTTAAATAAATGGCTTTAAAATCCAGCAGACTATGTATACTATGTATGCAGCAAGGCGCTGCAGCTCATTCAAACCAATTAACACCAAACTAGTTCACTTCAACTACCACTCATTTTGCTTTGACCCATTCGCTGCCGTGCAGATAAGCTCAGTAGTCATAACACTCTTGCACCAAAGATTTGCAATATAACTCGACCAACAAATCGACTAACTACAACTACTGTCTCCAACTTGCACCTGCAAATACTCTTTTTTTCCCACTAGCAGTGGCACAACACTAAAAATGAAAGCATGCTATGTAGCTTCCTCACTGACCCTAGATAGGCAGCTAACAGACCTATGCATTCAAATCATTACCTGGATGTGGTACCGCAGTGATTAACATTAGCTTCAGTTCGTCAGCTTTCCAGACCTCTAAGAGCGCTGTGACTCTCTCGCTTTCTTTTTCCATTTAATCTTTAATCGGGCTTCACAGTTGGGATTGTCAAGCCAGCCCTCATAAAATGTGCATTTCCCCAGCATTGTGGCCATTCAGTCCTCACTCCGACACAGAACATTGGATAACACTCTGCCCAAAGGGTATTTTCCCTCAACGTATTGAATAAAGTATATTATATTTTTGCTCTCCCCATATGTTTCAGTCTCTCCATAAGTAAAAAACTGAAAATGAGTTGAAAATGTTAAAATAATAATAATAATTTTCACTCTCTGTGCAGCTTTGTTTATTTACTGTCTCCATGGAAATGATTATTAACAACCATAAAGGTTTTGTTTTCCAAGCTTAACATTTTGTGATGCTATGTATATATGCAATTCAAAGATATAGTCACATTTTCTTTCAAACTAATTTGGTCATGGATGTTCAGCTGAAGACGAGTTATATGGCACAACGGGCAGAGCTGCTGTCCAGGCTCTAATGTACATTACAGGCGTGAGCATTCAGTCACAGTCCTTACTTCTTGCCTTACTGTAGATGACATCAAGCCCACTCTGGCATGTGCTCTCTCACACAGAGGTTACACGTTTCAGCTACCTGCTCCAAACAACATGGTAAACACTCTGCTTATATGATCATTTTTATTTTTTTAGAAATTCTGAATTTTATATTTTTGAAAACAGAATAGGGGCACTGGTCTGGAAACAGAAATATTAGTCTCTTTTTGTCCATAATTATGCTGACCTGGAAATCACTGAAATCAAATTCTATATGGAAATGTCATGGAAAGCTAAACATACCTGCTAACTCTAGCTTCATATTAACTATAGAGATGTAAGAGCGGTATCAATCTTCTCGTCTAACTCTCTTCTTTGTGTTTACTGCACATGGTAGTACACTTTTGCATCCAGAGTTCAAACTAAGTTAGTAAACTGAATGATCTGGTAGAGCCAGGTTTGGTTTTTGTCTGATTTTACATCGTGAAGACTCAGCAGTCTCCAACAATCAACCCGAAAGACAAACAGAAGCGTCCTGAGGGAAAGAAGGGAGGAAGGCTGTTTAAAATGCAGAGCCTGCTTTACTTTCATCCTTTATTTATAAACTGATGACGGACCAGCAGCTATGGTCAAGTGCCGAGGGGTCATCTGGGCTTGAGGCTAAGTGCTGTAATTTTCATTGTGAATCCACCTCTTGACTTTCAGTGTTCTTCAACCATTGTTGGATTGGATGTATGTGTGTAGGGATTTTGGCTTATGTGCAGTCATCAGGGTGGGTCACCTTTCACCAATATACATAACTGTGTTGTTGGCTTTAAAAGAAAACACAAAAAAACCCCACCATGCCTTGGTAAGGAAAATGCAGTAGGATGTGTTCATCTTAAGTCTGTTGAGCTGCTGAATTGTGCACTCACATGTTGACATTACTGTCATAAAGCGACTGTTTTTGTTCTGGACAAATCAATTGAACCTCATGTTCATCAACACATTCAAATACATGAAGTTTTCATCAGTCAGTATCTATAACTGATGCTGTGTGTTGTAATGTTGCGTAACAGAATGGTGATATGTTAGCGTACAAAGCATATAGCAGATGTGGCATATGTGCATATGTATAACCAAGTTCATCATCAACAATATACCAAGAAGTGATTCTACCTCAAAATGCAATGGGGTGACACAGACACAGCACTTTCCTGCAATTATGGGCACCCTTAACAAAATGTTGTTTCTGTTTGATAGCAAATTACTGTCTCTGTCCCAGATATATTATGCTGTGTGTGAAAATGAATCACAAATCAGCCATTTGTCACCGTTTAAACTAAAATGATCATTCTAAAAAAAAGCATTAAAATCATTAATAGTGCAAACAAGGTTAAGAATATATATTATACAGTCAGTAAGACCAGGTTTCAGTGCATGTCAGTGATTTTCCCATATGATGATCTTTACTGTCATATGTGTGAATGCTATTGTCAAATTACTGTACGATCTGTGTTGATGGTCTTAGTGGGAAATGCCCCCATATAAGCGTTTTTCTCCTTTTGTTGTAACAAATATCTTTTTGAATTCCTTCTTTGCCATGAGATATGATCAGTCTGTGTTTGCTCCCCGCTGCTTCTCTCCATGTGGATGCACACCACAAGATTTCTGATAAGACGTGGATCCAATTAAACCACACAGACGCAGAATATCAGGATAGAAACCCCTATAGAGACTATATCCCAGCATCTAGATCGAGAGACCATGGCTCAGACTGCAAATGCAGAATTTAATCAGCCGAACGAGTCGTCAAGGAGTCCTGGTGTGTGTGTACTGCCCCTAATTTAGAGGAATGAAATGGAAAAGTGAAGAAAAATCATGCTGGAATCTGCAAACACTGCCTCACTGTGGGGACACTAGAGCCAATATATTGAATAATGTGTACGTCAATAAAGGAGGGAAGGAAAAGTTATTTCGCTGGATTTCTCTCTGATATGAAATGTGGAAGCTGGGATGTGCCAGGGGAGAAATCAGAAGAACGTGGGGGTTTGATGTGAATGCAAGACTACTGTAAAAAACAGAACACCTTTTTGGGTGCCATAAATGAGGAGAGACGGAAAGACAGCAAGTGGTAACATATCAAAGAGAGAAAGGGGGTGGACAGAGTAGAAGAGAGTCTCTTGATCTGCCCTCTTATCGGCAGCTGAGCTCACATAATTCAGCTTGGTAATGAGCTGAACTATGTCCTCAGACTGTCAGACTGTCAGAATCAGCCCTTTATGTGGCGTCAACTTCACCCAGCCCTCTTAAAAAAATACTTTAAAACCTTATATTAGCACGGGACACACATGCGCATTCGCAGAAAATACTGAAGACTACCTGAAGCTGAGCAGGAGGAGAGCTCAAGCAGCAGCTATGAGGCCTGTTATGAGAACTAAAGTCCTTCCTAGAGGAGGCTCTTCATACTGAATCACTATGCCAGAGTCGTACTGCACGAGCGTTCAGTCATGAATGATGACTAACAAAAGAGTACCTCAGTGGGAGAAATAACACAGTTAGAAACCAGGGACATGCAAATTATATTTGGCAAATGACAGAGGCAAGATGAAATGTGATCTTTTGAAAAGTGTGACTGGACTGGAGTGCAGCAGTTTATGAGGTGTAGGCTTGTGTGTTCGATGAGGCCATGTTTCCTAATCGTCCACAGTCACTACGGGACGCTGTTTGTATTACTGCAGAGACTGTCCTGGTCACCTTTCCCATCATCTGATGGATTGGATAAATGGATTGGTTTAAATAATCTCTTTCTGGTAGATTACTAGCCCCCGTTTGAGCCGCTCACGTTCTGTAATCTATAAACAATTTTCGCATTAATTCTATAATTTTAGACGACAACCAAAAGCCACTGTTTTCCTCACATATGAGAATAACTTTGAAAACCGTCGGAGGTCATTTAACATTAAATGAGACAATCAACCTGTGTCAGAAGGTGTGTGTTTCATCCAAACACAGATGATAACTGTTCAGAAGACATAGGTTCCAGGTACAGCAGCCTCCAGAGAGTTTGATGGATATGTTTGGCATTTGGCAGTTGTCTTTCTGGCTATACAGGATGTTGTGTCAATTAATATGTAAGTATGTCATGTTTTGTGCCTTCTTTGTGAATATATGATGAGTTTTCATACGTGTAACTTGACTTGTCTGCAACATTAGCAGACAAGGAGGTTAATTGACCTGCAACGTGAGTATTTTAGTTATTAGTAGATATATTAGCAAATTATTTTTCATCCTAACTTGGCAGTAACATATATTTGCAGTCGAATTGTGTATTCCTTTCAGTGAGAATCTGATATAGTTGCAGAATCTTCATTCTTACTGATACACCGATTTCAAACTCCACAAGAGACCTCAAACATCCTCACAGCAGCTGAACAGCTACCTTCATCTGATATTGGTTTCAGTCCATGAGAATAAAAAGTTTCTCTATTGACTCATGACTCATGTCCCGACAGTGCAGACTGCCATTGTTATCATCTTTGTTTCTTTACCTTTATGTCTTCTGGATAAAGAGGGGGGAGCTCAAAAGCCCTCGATGGCGTTCTAAAATAGTGGCTCAGAAGTAGAAGTATAGCACCTAAATCACAGAGTAACTTCTGAAATGCTCTTAACATCACAGATGAGCAATAGTTTACAGTGTTAGAGCATCTGAGGAATTATTTTTCCTTTACCATTAATAAGAGAAAGAGTTTGCATTATCGAGACTGGAATATTTGAACAATTACTGGATGCGTTGTCATGGCATATGGTACAGACAGTCATGGTGCCCAGAGGATACATCATAATGATTTTGCTAATCTCCTGATCTTTCCTCTAGCACCCCCAGCAAAATGTTCAATTATCCAGCGAGGTATTTCAGCATCTGCCAGAGAGATTGGTTCAACAGTTTGTACAGACATTGGTGGTTCCCGGAGGATGAATCTTGGTGATTATGGTGATCTTCTGACGAGATGGATTGCCATTACATTGGTGATCCCTGCTTTGGTTTTTGACCAACTAATACCATCATCTTCAGCTGTACTTTGTGTTTAGTGCCAATTAGCAAACTAGATAGTAATAATGGTAAACTTTACCTGCTAAACATCAGTATCATCGTGGTGAGACTTTTCAGGACGTGATCAATTTTGAGTTTTTGGGGCATTTGGCTTCCATGTCTTCTGTAGATTTCTCCTAAATTTAGAGTGTCTTTCTTGAAATGAGTTTTTTCTCACACTCAGAGCCATAAATCTCCTCTTCAGTAGCACCTCATACACCAAACTCTCCTATTTATATTCTCAGGGTTTTTACGGAAGGGTTTTCTCATATATCATTCAAAACTTGATTTATATAACTGATTCATGGAGTCATAAAGAAAAAGAACAAAATTTCCTTTATAAAAATCTTTCAACTTGTCTTATACAATGTTCACATGTCCGTTCTGGAAATATATGCACAAGACGATAACTCATTTGCACATTTAAACATACAATTTAAGAAAACTTGTTATACAAAAAAACTAATTCTGGCAATATAAGTAATCAACTGGGGAAGTTTCATGGTGATATCTGTTAGATATTTTTGTTACCCTGTTTACTTGTAGTGCCTCTTTAGTTTGTTTCAGTGGAAAATTAGAATTAGATCAGTTAAGATAATACATCAGTATACGTGTGATGCAATTTAGCTGACGGTGCAGTGACACAGATGACATTATAATGTCATAATGTGGTTTCCCAAATTGTCAAACTATCCCATAACGTTTTTTTTAGTATATAAATACCAAACCTTTTTCTAAACATAGTCAATAAAACAACATCATACAAATAGATCTGCTGTGTATGTTGATGTCCACCTTTTTTCCTCTCTCTCAGTTCCTTTCAGTGCATCAGTCTTCATCCATCCTTAACCTCGGCAAACTGACGACAGCTATACAGTTGAATACACTGAAAGAAATCTAATGCAGACCAAACAGAAGGCTTTGAGATTGCTATCAAGCTATGCATGAGGGAAACATCTTGAAATTGCTTTATCAAGACTGAGGTGAATCCTGTCAAATGCAGCATATCCTGCAGTTGGTAAAGCCAATCCATTTTTCCAACAGTAGCTTTGTTCAACAGGAGGGGTGTGGGTGGATGGGGGTGGATGGGGGGGGGTTGGGGCTGCAAACAAACTCAGGGGAGACTTCCCCTTGTGAAATCTCTATTTTCAAAAAAACACTCTGACAGCAGCTGATCCCGCTCATTAAGCTTCAGCGCCTCCTCCCCCTTGTTTCTGTAAACACCTTTGCATTTCCTGGAAACAACATCCTGACTCAGCACACCTTTCACCTGGAGACCAGCGCTGGACCTGATGGGTGAGATAAACCATTCACATACTCTGATTCTGTTTGAGCTGTGCATATTGAATGTTTTATACAGCCTTTCCCTGCACAGGGAACACAAATGTCCATAACTGTGTGTGTTAAATCCTCATTCATTGCGAGTGGATGGTTTTGGGCGAGTAGAGTCTTTAATGATTTTACCAGAGCTACTCTTGTTTGCTTCGGACTGGGGGACCAAACAGGGATATATCTCAGTTTGGCAGCCACTGATCTGGAACCAAAATCGTGTCTGTCCATGTGTAACAAGGGCATCAAACACCCTTAGTGTTCAAACCAACACTATGCCAGTGTTTATGTAATTCTTTGGATAGTGTTAGTACTTTTAGTCTTTAATAGTGTTACATTTGTGACACTTACAGTGTTGTTTTGTGACATGTCAAGGAATAATTTTAACACGAACGCTCCAAGTGTTTTATGACATCTGAAGGTTTATTTTTTAAGTGTTTACCACCAAATTAATGTGTGCACTCCACTCCCACCGTATATGTTTTCGCCACATCTGAAAATGCTTCTAAACTCATCAGTAAGGCTACAGAAAGTAAGTATGAACACTGTGCTGCTATAAATCTCTCCACTGTGTTTACATAAGTTTAAATGAGTTTACCCGCAAGACATAACAACCTACATGTAATAAATCATTATGATAAATTATCATTAAACTCTACAGGAGAAAAAATGGTACAACTTATATATGCACGTCTATAAAGTTCCAATATATTAGCTCTCATCTCATAAGCATTTTGTATAACATCTTTCTCATCACATTCAAATACGTAGTAGGCATGAAAATGCTCACTGAAATGGTCACTGACAAGCTTGTCCACTAGGAAGTAGATGACACTTTTTTCTTCTGCAACCACCAGCATTTCACATTTGACCTTACAGGGAATGATTAATCCTGCCCTGTGCTCCATCCCACTGACTTTAACCCAGTTAGTAGAGAAGATGCCTTTGAGCGCAGCAGCATGCAGGGCTCAGGCAAACATGTCACTAATGTCCTCATTGTCCACATCAAATGATTTCAGGGGTCCATATTCTCTCGTTCAAAGGTGATGTCTCCCGGTTATATCTTAAGTTCATTTGATGTTTTTGGAAAGTGATTTAGTTTTGTTTTTGAGTGTTTCTGCAAACACTGTTACTACTCGAATCCCACGCTCTGTGTATTTTTTATTCAAGCCAAGTAGTGTATCATAAAGTCATGCATTGGGTTTGATTTTTGATGCTGTGAGGTTTTGATATTGATTATTGATATTAACTGTTTGAACAAGTTATGATGTTTCGTTATTAAATGCTTTAAATGTACAGCCATACCTAGAGTAAGAGATGGAGAAAAATGTGATGTGATGCAGCAACAAAGTCCAGTTTGGGTTTCCTTCAGGCCCAATGTCATCAAAAAGCAAAGGAATGTTTCTTACAAGACAAAGGATCTGAACTACACTGTCCAAGTCCGTCCTCGTGGGATGATTTTTGTGCTCCAAGTACCCATAGCCAAAAGCATAAATTCTAGTACCAGTCTTTGCATCCCTAAGCTGTGCCCAGTTATCTGACAAACAGTGCCATGGCCTTTTTCAGTGGAGAAAGGTAAATCAAGGCAATGACTCTCCTGTGACATTAATCAGAGGCTGTAGTCTGGCTCTGTAGACTGTACACTGGCTCCACAGCTCATATTTCTCATTGAAATATTTAATTCTTTTAGTTTCAGTTTTAAATCTAGCAAATGGGTTTTCAAAATTCCAAATCTAATGTAAATCTTACAAGATCATCTTCAAGCACAACAGACTGTTTTTAATGCTTAACTTGGCAGTGCAGTCCAATAGCAAGCTCTTCCAAATCACTAACAATTATTTGTAATACCACTTCCTTGGAGTTCAGCAATGATTAAACAGCAAACACTTTTTGTATTTTCTTTGTAAAGACCTGATCCATTGTACTCAGAACACAAAGCCTCTGGGCTCTGCATGACACTTGCTCCACTAACCTCTGTTGTATCTTGGAGACTGTTGGGAAAATTAGCATGAAATGACTCTGAGTTTGCAGCAACCCCACTTTGGCAAAGATCCCTCTCATGAACACCAATTAAATGTTTCCTTTAATTATTCCTGATGTAGAAAACTTAGCAAATAATATCTCTTCTGGTTAGACAAAAAATTTAATGGGATAGTTTGACAATTTGGAAAACTGTCAGAGAATCCACAGTCACTGTGTCTGGACAAAAAGCCCAGTTCATAGCCCACTGTAAAACTTTGGTATGAATTAAACAAAGGAGATATAGCATGTTAATTCCTTTTTTCCACCTTTGGATAGAGCCAAGTTAGCTGTTCCTCCCTGTTTACAGTCTTTATGCTAAGCTAAGATAACCATCTACTGGCTCTAGATAATATGATTATGCTCTCTGAGCTAAACTTCAGAATGTCAGATTTTTAGATTTGTGTAGCTTTCTCATCCTCACCAGTAAAGATTTGTTTACCAGCTCACACATTCGTGGAAACACTACGGATTAAAGTTCTCATTTGAGCAAGAGTCACAAAAGGTTTTGCATGGCCGGTGGTTGACCCGTGTGCAATCGGCTAGTTGGCTGCCTCCCCTCAGCATCAACAACACCGCCATCTGGGTAAGCCCACACACACCTGTGCTTTCTGGGAATGTGCCACCGACAGGCAGGCAAAGGCTGAAGCGGGGAAGCAGAGGTGGAGGCCAGGAGAAGGGATGCAGGGCTGGAAGAGAGGGGCAGCATAAGGAGCGACTGTGCTCCAGCTTATCCTCATGTAGTTCTAAAGTGATCAGAAAATCACTGTTATAATAGTCACTTCTGTAAATGGTTTACTCAGCAGTAAGAATGTATTTAGAAGGTAATTTATCCCCAAATTTCTCCTCACTTGCATTTAATTCCCTTGGACAGGTAGATTAAGGAGGAAAACATGCTTATCACAGGGGATACAGGTGTCAGACAAGAATGCATTTGTTCTATATCAATCTTGTGAAAGAAGTTTGGGGAAAATAGGAGGAGGGGTAAATGTCCCACCTGTTCCCGGTGCCACGAGGGCACAGTACAGCCTGATGTATGGATTCATGGTTATCCACGTCAAAAAGGTCAAATCTATTTCCCCTCGGGCTTGTACCAAGTGTTGGCTGAGTTTGTGGGTGTCTGCAGAATTTCTGACAAGCCTGTCAGCCGCTTTTCAAAGGCAGCCTGCTCTACACCCCTCTGCTCCACTCTCCTATTCATTCACCAGAATAATTCACACTCAGCTAAAAACAAAACTGACTTCCGAACATTCTTGGGGGCTGTGAAACGTGTGGAGACGGATGAAAGGATGTCTGCTAGCTACAGGGGTGTGCAGATGTGCAGTGTGTGCTGCAGCGCAGGAGTGTGTGTGGGTTGTGTGAGTGACTGAGTGTGCGTGCGTGATTTGTTTTTTAAGTAGCCTGAATCCTAAATGATCATTGACTAAGCTGTTTTTCGCAGAAGACGAAGTGGGAAAGGTGCCGAGGGCCAGTTTTACAGAACCTGACTCGCCTAAAAATTAGCTCACAAAACCATCCTTTAACTTTCCTCACCCCGGGAACCAGCTGTTCAGAGTTTACAACCTCTCAATTCTCCTAATTAAATCGACAGAGACCGATCATCCTCTGTAATATTGCATATAAGAATATGTGTTAAGGCTTCAGTGTTTTTGTGTGTGTGGCAAGTTTCCAGCAGCATCCGAGATGAGACTTGTCTTCTATCGCAGACAAACACACAGAGATGAATACTAATAAACAGTGATTTGCCAGACTTTTGGCTCCACCACTAATCAGAGAACAGCAGCGAGGTACAGACTGATGCTAGCACACTCCCTCCCTATATGATTACTATCGCATTTTTCTTTTACAATGACCTTGGCTCATCACACAATCAAGTGTCTGATTGCATCACACACGCACCCCGACTGGCTTGTTAGCTTTTATGGCAATTACTGCGGTGCATGTGTGAGTGGCTGTTGGACACATTCAGGGTGCATCAGTATTCAGAGAAGTCCTGTCTAGTGTGACATTGTTGCTGCTCTATGCTGCCAACATCTACAAAATTTGTGCCTGCTGTAAACACAAATCAAATTAGTCTGCTGGCTAATGTTCACACGGCAGGCCAGAGTTTCTTCAATGGGCTGGCTATTTGTTATGCCATGCATTTTGATTTTCTCTCATTGGTAAACAGGGCTCTGAGACCTGTTTTGACCTTACATGGAGGTGAAGCACTTGTACCATATTCAGCAATTGATAACTACCACTAGGCCTTGCTAGCAGTTCAGCTAGGCTGCATCAATGTAACTACAATTCTGTTGTAATGTGACTGGCTGTACCAAGTATCGTTACAATCTGTCCAATAGTTGTTGAGACATTTCACTCAAAACTGCAAATATCAACCTCATGGACGCAAAGTAAGAGTATCACCAAAGTCATTAGGACTCACCCTCAAGGGAACATGAATATCACAGGATAAGTGAAAACCTGTTGATGACACTAGATAAAAAGACCTCCAGAGTCATCTCAGGTCTGTAGCAAGTTTAATGGAGATTCGTTCAGTTGTTGTTGAGAAATTCCAGTGTTGGATGAAGCCAACGTACATTGCCCTCCCTAGAGGCACTCCTGCGCTTTATGCACATGAGGGCTGTCCATAATAACCCTGCTCCCCGTGAAAAAAAAAAAAGACAATATAGGGCTGGTCTTAACCAACATCACTACATTTTTACTGTGGCTAAAAACCAAACTGTTTACACAGAGGAAGCTGGCTGTCAATCAGCTCCAGTAGTTTTCCTTCAAAGACATGGAGTGAAACTATATTTCAGAGTTATTGAGTCACCAACTTGCTGAGTTGCTAAAGTTTTCAAAATATTGAAAAACCCGCAATAAGCAACTCAAAGGTTTAGTCAGCAATGTTTTCTCCAAACTCAGTGTGTTGAAATTCTCAGATTAACTAATTATATGAGGTAAATACTCAATGAATGAGGGCAGTACTCGCTATTTGGTTGTGCAACATGAACCCTGATAAAAATGTAATGATCTTGGCTAAGACTGGCACTATGTTGGGGTTTTTTTTCCACATGCAGCAAGGTTACTATTGACAGTCAAGCCAAGACACTGTATGAAATCCTTGTTGCTTTAGGACTTGTTTGGTGACATTTAGGGGCAGCCTGCACAGAGAAGCAAGTCCCAACTGCAGAAACAATTCATACATACAGCAAAGCCAGATACTGTGAACCTCGGGAGCCTTCAGTGAATAAGACAAACAAAAAGACATCAGAGCCGTCCATCCTTCTTTGGAAGCACAGCTAATAACACATCCATCTGTGCACACTGTGTCAGGACTCATCAGCACATATTCATTATTCAGAAGGTGTTCCTCTCCATCTATACAGTACCACTAACCTTGCCAGTCATCCCCGCCATAGATTTATAATTTATCACCTATGCTCATAAATCTTTAATTGTTTTTAGAACACCCGTTGGGGATGTATAACTCAATGTTCGATGCACCTAAAGCAAGCCTTTCCCCTGAAAGTACAATTGAACATCCTCTGAAAAAGGTTTGAACAGTTTTCTTATTATGTAATACAAAACTATCCAGGAGATCAAGACATGTCTAGATTATTGTCTGGACACTAAACAGATGCAGAGAAAGAGGATTGATTCTTTTATTCCACGTCCCTCTGCCTGCATGTCTGTCTAAGCTCTAATACCCGAGCAGTGCTGCGCCACAGTAACCTTCACCAGAGCCAAACTTAACTTTCAAATCACTCAAACTAAAAATATGACTGTAACATACATATTGACATTGAAAAATTCAATATGCGAGATTCAGAACCACAAGTAGTCACATTAGAAGACCAGCGTCACGGCCCAGACAAACAATTAACGAGATAAACAATAGAATAACATTACCCTTCTGTGAACAATGTTAGCTGATAAGGTATGTACACTAGGCAGGCAGGAGGATGATTTTTACAATTTTGATCCCCTATGGAGGCCAGCAGCAGCCATCTTGGAGGTCAAGAAAGAAGGGCATGGAGCCGAGGGCAGAGCAGCTAGAGGCACAAGGCCCACAGATGGGGCAGTGGAGACCTTCTCTTTTGCTGCCACGTTAATGCTCTGAATGTCGTATAAAGGACCTTTAAGTGGTTTATTGTTGTACAGACAGTTCCAAAAGATTCCGTGTGATCAATAGACCATAAATGAGAATTTGTTGCACTATTATAGCAAGGCTACAAACTATCTCTGCTGCCGTCTGCTGACTCAGGAACCCGAAGAAATGTGGCTTTGTAAAGATGCTTGTCTAGAGTAACGGTCTGGCACACCAAAAGCCTTGGAACTGTGCCTCTTTAGTGAACTGTAAAACTCATAAAAGCAGGCAGATTATAGGTTGACTTAATAGTTTGCAAAAAAGTTTATTGGCAGGCTGAGACCGCTGAGAGACACTTAGATGTATTCATGAGGCATTTGTCTGAGCTGTTTGTAGGACAATGAAGCCATCTGACTGTAAAAAGTCATGTCACATTTCAGATAATGTCCATCTCTCCTGCCAGTTCACAACCATTTAGAAATATTCCAAATGCACCTCGTGTCTTTGTTGTTTCCTGATTAACAACTTGTCAAAACGTAATTTGTTGAATGCAAGCTCCGTCTTGAATTGATTACAATAATAACATTAATATTGCAGGTTTTGAATGATTTTAACAGCATTTCCCAGAAATTAGACAGCATTAGGTTGGGCTTCGGCCTTTGTGAACAAATCTTGCTCAGAAGAAAGTGTGCACTCTGAGCACCTTGTCAGCTTTGCTTTGGTTTGTGACACATTCTGACACATTGATCATCAGAGGATTCATGTTAGCTGTCTGTGCGGCAGCAGGAGAGATCTGAGCACGGAGAAGCTTATCACATATGAAAGGACTTGCTGGGTGCCCTACTGTGTTGACTTGCCCCATGCAAAACGTTGTCTCGGTTGTCTGAGCCTGAAGCCTGATCTTCACATGAAGGTGTTTATCATGTGCAAATTAATATTGTCAGCCTTTGTTTTTGATTTTTTTTTTTTTAGAAATGGTGGCACTTTGCTATTTGTAAATCCCATTTTTAAATCCATCGGGCCATAAGGTTGCAATGCTGCACAACAATAGGAATCATTTGGAAAATCCTGCATTTCTGAATGCATAAAAAAGGCACCATGTGAACAGAATATGACACTTTATCACATTGTTTAGGGAAACTTTTTAACACTTGCCAAACACACTTCTCCGCTACAATGAAGTTTGACAGTCACAAATGTCTTAAAAGACATGGTCGACCTGTAAAGCTTTGAATTTCCGCATGTCGAAGAGATGTGCACTGGGCTGTGGGAAGAGAGAAACTCTGGAGGAATTTGGAAGCTCCCACAACAGCTTAAGTCTAAGGGATATATAAGGCAGTGTGCTGCTAGCTTACTGCTCACAGTAGTGACATCACTGTGGCATTATTTCCAAAGCCAAGCAGCATATCAGTAACTAACTACATTATCTTGTGGTGTCACATTAGAATACAATATAAGAGACTGGTACATTCACTGTGCAGCAGTCACTCAATATGTGGCAGCCAGTTCTTGATGCTATCAGTGCTCAGTGTAACATTAGTTGTTCTGTCCTGATTCGTAAAAGTTTCCATTCAGGCAGCTCCAGTCAAACTCATTACTCAAGATGGCAGTAAGTTTGCAAACCAACTGAGTGTTTTTAGTGTTATATTCCTGACAAATATTAACTAAATGTTTTATTTTATTTCTGAACTTGAAAGTTTTTGTTGCCTTTTTAGTCATAAATATTTAATGTTTTATAGAAATACTCACCTAAAAATACGTTTTCAGGTGCTTGGAGTTATTAAGAAAAAAAAAAAAAAAAAAAACATTTTAATGACAGAATCTGTCTTAATACAGAAGTTATTTTTTTGCGAGGGATATTTTTCTCTTTCCATTTACCTTTGTGATGCCATTCCCCTGATTCACTTAAGTTCCTCACTGTCATTATCAATTTTTTTTAAGTATACTGAAAGAAAGGAACTCATAGTGTCAAACACAAGATAAGATTACGATTCCAATTTGCTCTTTGCTCTTGAATCACGTGCACACACAGCAGCTTACAAAACTTTGCCCTGCATGTGGCTGTTTTCAGCGTGACGACTCAGGCGTCACAGTGACGAGGTGTTTAGCACTGCTGCCTCACAGCCGACTGGGGCTTTTCTGTGTGGAGTTTGCAAGTGTGGGTTCTCTTCCCACAGCCCAAAGATATGAAGGTTAGGTCAAGCGTTGACTCTAAATTGCCCGTAGGTGTGTATGTTTGTCTGTATGTGTCAGCTCTGTGATTGACTGGCAACTAGTCCAGATGTACTCCACCTCTGGCCCAATGTCAGGCCCTGAGGAGAAAATGGGTTAAAGGTCTGTCCAAAACAGCCTGCTGCTTGTGCACACGTGTGTTACACATAACTTCCGTCTGGGATTTCACATAACAAAGTACATGTCACCATCACCTTTCACTCAACATGTTTATTAACCCTCTGTTGTCTTTACAATCTGGCTTCCCCTTCTTTTTCTTTTTCTGTTGCTTATTGTCCATGTTTGACCCTTGCACCCTTTAAGCTGGAACATGATTCCTCTGCAGAGAGCCTGTCAGGCGTGTTGCACCCCTTGCAGTGTCAGTGACACCACAGGCGGCACTGCATGTGACAAGGAAAGAGTGCTAAGCCACCACATGAGATTATGAAACCACAACAAGCCTGGAGAGCTGGCCTGCAGGCAGAACGTGATGGCTCGAATTTGACTACAGCAGGTATGGTAGAAATGTGACTGTACAAGTATGTGTGGTAAATGTGAATTGGATTGTGAGTTATTCTTTTGTGATTCACCTTGACTTGCACTGTGAGCTTTTGGGGTCATCACCCAGAATTTGGTTCAGACCTCTTTCAGTCCAATCACACAGAAGGTTTGTAATCTCAATAAATAAAATGCTTGAAAACAGGTTCTTGTCTGTATATGAGCCCCCATTATTATTATCATTATGTGTGTGGTGCACTTTTCATCAGCGAAAGAAGGAATTAAACTAAATCCTATCATGCATGGTAAATCTAATGTGCTTGCGCTGACTGTGATCCAAAAAGATGACAAGCAGCTGACAATGGCAAATTTTTACTTTTTATTTCCCTGTCTAGATAACTTGTCACATGCTGGCCAGTATCAATGACTCTGACTTTGTTACATTAACAAGAATAAATGTTATTAACTAATCAACCACTGTGTGAAAAAAAAAACATTCATGTGTTTTCTCCCAGACATCTGAGTGGTACAGAAACCAGCTCAGATCAACATGGATTCTCCAGAGAAGGTGCAGAAGGTGAGGGTAGCTGTGGCACCAGCAGCAGCCCCTGACGGTGGCTACGCCTGGTTCATCCTGCTCTCCTGCTTCATGGTCTTCGCCCTGACGTTTGGGGTCATTAAGTCCTTTGGTGTATTCTATGTTGAGATACATAAGTACTTTGAAACCACAGCAACAGGAACATCTTGGATTACCTCTATTGCGGTGGCTACCATTCACATCGTGGGTAATTATCACAATCTTTTTCCATCACAAGTGCACGTCGTAAAATCGTCTGTGAGTGTAAATAAGAATGTAGGACATCAGTAGGACATCAGTGCATGTTTTATTTTCTACAATGTTTCCTAAGTTTCATGTTCATGTCCTTCAAATCCCTCCACTGACATGGGCCGTTATCTTAAATCCTCCTTCTGCAGTCAAATGCAGATAAAACTGAAATATTGACAATATTGCTCCTGATAAACTTCACTTAACGATCAGGCAGTACTGTGGTGCCTTATCTTCATCCTCTCCGTCTAGACTTTTGACATGTCCTTGAGTTTTGATGTTCGCATTAATGCTGACCTTCAAAAAACAACCAAACGTAGGAGACATTCCTTTATCTTATCTCATTCAGACTTCTGATTTTCTCCTTTTACCTGCCTTAATGAACCTTCCCCACACTGTTTATAAACCGTCAGACATGTTGCTGCTAGACTCTTAACACAACACATGTTCACATGTAACACCCATTTTAACCTCTCTTCATTGTTTTATTACGGAATAATTTTAGAATTCATGTTAAAATTTTAGTGCTCACTCACAGAGCCAAACATGGCCAGGCTCCACAGTACATAATGGACCTCTTGCAGCTACACACCAAGAGCCAAGCTCCTAGCTTGGTGCTCTTAGGTCCTCTACTCACTAAGTGTGCGTTTCAAGGCTCGCTGTGATGTAGCAGCCTATAAGCTTTGGATTAGTGTCCCAATAGGCTTGAGGTCTCTGGACTTTGACTCAGACTATTGTATGTTTTTTGACTGTGAAACTTTTTGTGACTGGTGTCTTTGAAAGGTGCTTTATAAATGAACTGCTCGCTTGCTTGCTCTGCACAACACAGACATCTTGAGGTTCGAACCACTGGGTTGCTGCCTCCTTTTTTGCGTTAAAAGAATCATGCCACCTTTACCACAAACAAAACCAATAGGACAATACAGCAAGATTGATATTTGATTTTCCAAATGACTGTGTGGGCAAATTAAATTATTATTGGCAATGTGGGCTTGCCCTGGCGGCAAGAAGCACTGGCATTAATTTAGAAACTCTTAAACCTCTTAAAGTCTTATGTGGTTTAAGTTAATGTCTATTTTCACTGGGAATATTACTGAAACAGGATTATATTTCAAGAGAACATCTTCATTCATACATCTTAAAAATAAATTGGACTTCTTACCTGCTGTGAGGTGCATAACATACAGTATAATTCAATTTTCCTGCCCCATATAAGAATTCTGTATGTGCACTGAATAGGATTATACCTATGTCTGTCTTGTGTGTCCCACCGCAGCTCCTGTAGCATCTGCTCTCAGCGCGCGCTACAGCCATCGCTCTGTAGTGATAATGGGTGGACTGATATGCAGCTTAGGAGTCGTGTTTGGGGCTTTTGCTAATAACCTGGTTGAACTCTACTTAACAGTGGGGTTCCTAAATGGTGAGTGGTTTGAAGTGAACACACAGATGCAACACAGACTCAAAAACATACACACATGTTGTGTGACATTCACTGATCTCATTCGCTGCAGGTTTTGGTTATGCACTGACGTGGACCCCCACAGTGACCATGCTGGGCTTGTACTTTGAGAGGAGACGGCCGGTGGCCAACGCCTTGGCCAGCGCCGGAGAGTGCATCCTTACGTTTGTCCTCACACCCCTGTGCCAGCTGTTGATTGACAGCTACACCTGGAGGGGTGCCTTGCTAATCTTGGGGGGTCTGCAGCTTAACCTGTGTGTGTTCGGAATGCTGCTGAGGCCCCTAAAAGCCACCAGAGAGGTGACGTCCGAGGTCAGAGCAGAGGAGGAAGGCTTGTCCCTGGAATTGCTACCAATAGATGACTCAGAAAAAAGCAAACCAGGGAAGGAGCTAAGAATATCTGAGGGGTCTGATCTGGGGGCCATTGAGGCACTTCTTGAGGACCCCGAAGAGATACCTAATTCATCCATGAAAGTACATGTCTCCAAGAACAGGACTAAGAGGGCTGAACTAAGGACCAAAATTCTCCTCTACGTAGATTATACCCTCATCACCAATGCTCGATTCATGGTCTACTCAATGTTTGGGGTGTTTGCTGCACTGGGTTTCTTCGCCCCAGCTCTGTTCCTGGTTCCATATGCTCGTAGTAAGGGGACTGAGGAGTACCAAGCGGCTGCTCTCATGTCCATCTCTGCAGTGTTGGACCTGTTTGGAAGGGTGTTCTTTGGCTGGGTGGCAAACCTGAGACAGGTGGAGACAGTACGTTCAGTTTTATAGTTAATCAGAGCAACAACGTTTTGAAACTATGGCAGAGCTTTGGAATCTGCACCATTCAGCACAATGCTTTTATTATATTAAAGGAAAAGTTTGACATTTGGGTAGATGATGAGCAGATTGATATCACTTTGAGGTTTAAATGTAAAGCTACAGCCATCGGCCAAGCATGAAGGCTAAGAGGAGGGGGAAACAGCTAGCCTGGCTCTGAACATAGGAAAAAAACTAATCCACCTTCCAACTCAAACAAGTGGAAAACTTGCTTTTTGTTGGTGCTGCATGGCCTGGAGCAGTAACATTCTTTAGACTATCTATAGACCATTACTTGTGTAACAAAAGTCCAGGTCTCCAAGAAATTGTTCAGCACATACATGGTAGGCAGATTTTCTTTACCTTAGGACAGAGCCAGGCTGACTGTTTCCCCCTGCTTCTGGAAAGCAGCTGCCAGTTGTAGCTTTACATTTAGGGTCTGATCTCATCTAAGCAAGGAAATGTTAAACTATTTCGGTAAAGAAGCAATGTGCTGCCAGCACGAAAAGTACACACAGGTGTGGAGGCCACTATTGGTGCAACAGCTGACGTCTCGCCTCTCTGTTCCTACCAGGTGCAGCAGTTGGCAGCTTCAGTGATTCTGCTGGGCACTGTGCTACTCCTCTGCCCACTGGCCTCCTCGTTCACAGAGCTGGTTGCTTTCAGCGCAGCTTACGGCCTGGCGTACGGCGCCACCGTCGCCATCCACATCACCGTGCTGGCTGAGATTGTGGGCGTCCACAGGCTCGGAAGTGCACTGGGGTTCTTCATGCTCATACGCAGCAGCGGAGGCCTGCTTGGACCGCCCATTGCTGGTGAGTGAGACAGATGCTTTGATAGTCAGATGCAAGTACACAGTGTACTTTCTGTGCATATCAAACAGAAATGGATTTCAGCTTTGAGTTGTTGCTATAAAATTCCCTGTGATGTGTTCCACCAAGCTAACGGGCTGCAAACTAAAAATGAAGAAGATGCAGTAAAAAAAAAAGAAAAAAGAAAAGAATAGAATTGTATTCCATTTACTCTATGTTAGCATTTCTATTTTCTGCTTCGGAAAAAAGAATCCCCAAATCATTAACTCAAGGTTACTATGCCTGTCACTTTCCGAATCCTATTCTTCCAAGGCATTTAATCTCACACAATTGATGTGCTCATACACCGTTGTGTATTGTAACTACAGCTCAGTGAGCCTATTCAGCCAAAATGAGATTTTTATACTTCCATGACATGCAGCAACACCCTTCAATTAATCATGAATTTTGTCGATGGTCCATCCCACTGGAGCCTACCTTTTTATATTCAGAGAGCAACTGTGCAAAAATTATGATATCATGATGCTTTATGGTTGTGTTAATTTCATGGCTGATTGCTTCTCAAAGATTCTTTTTTCCCTTTAAATTGAGTTTCTTCCCCAATGACCTTCCATTCGGTTATTTGTGACATTTCACTGAATTCATATACTGTGTCCTGCAGAACATGAGAACAACTGTAATACCATAGAGGTAAAACAAGGGAGCATAGAATAGAAAAAAAGATTTTTCTCAGACTTGGACAAATCTGTGGGTATAACTGTGATGCAGTAACTGATGCTTTGGCCACTTGTGGTCGGGACACTGATGTATTTTAGGCTGATACAGATCAGATACGGAGCAACATTAGCATTCATTTGGAGTCAAGTCCAATATTAACTCTCCTTTGAACTCTGTTTTGGTTTCCAGCTCCGCTATGTTCATCAGCTAGTTGCTAATTTTTAGCGTCTGCTGTTGGGTGCTTGGCAGGTATAGTGCACAGTAGGTTTATCAATGCTTTCTCACTGAAAGCAGTTGGCTGATGAGACTGAAAACAACACTGATGAGAGCGGTGAGAATGAGAGTGATCCATAGTTAATATATAAAAAAATAACTAAAGCATCTTTAAGTTACTGCAAGATACATGAAACATCCAGCACATGTGAAATATTATGGCCATCTTCCTGCTGTGGTGTTTGTATAAATCACATTCTTCTTCTCTCAGTATAAAAATGCTTCTTGTCTGCTTCATGATGCACATTTTTTCCACTGTGATTAAAATGATTTAGTATGGAAAATGAATTAAGGAAAGCGACTCATCCTCTTATCTGTGCACTCAACAATGAGTGTACACGTTCATAATATTTTGTATCCCACTGCCCCTCTAAAATACGTTTTTAATACATTTTAAAGTGCATTTAGGCAATTAGGCAGTGGCTGGAAATCTTCTCAAATGAGTCAGAAACTTTGACAATCTGTTAGCAATTATCTTTATCTATCTATTCAATTGTAAAAATAAAAAAAAAAATGCCTCTGCAGCTATTAAACTTTAAGAGCAGTTAAAATGTTCCCTCGCATCCAGGAGAATAAAATCTTGTTTTTCTGTCCTCCTCTCTGTGCAAGCCAACACTCACTGCAGTCCCACCACCCACAGCGCTGTCCTACAAACCAGTGAGCATTTGAACCTGATTACTGAGGTTATGACCCATTTTCACACACAACTCTAAACAATAGCAGTAAATACAGCCTGAAAAACACCCAGCTTGACTTTGGCACCCGGGCACAGCCGCCCCTGCCAGAAAGTGTCCTGCCTCTGAGCACAGCCAGCAGTAAATCAGCTGGGGAAACCTCTCCAGCAGAGGGGAAAAATAACACAGTCACATAATTGTAGTTTGGATTCATTCAGTATTATTTATGGATTTCCAGAGAAGCTGTTGGCAAAAATAGGGAGTGAGAGTGATTTGAGTTGTTACAGCTTGACTGGCTTTGCAGGATGTATGTGCAGAAGATATGGACTTTCCCTTTTGCACAGTATATATTCTTAATTATACATTTTTAAAAAACGGCCTGATGTATGAGGGAAACACCTAGAAAACATGAGCAAATTACCTTTTGATTCCCCTGCTCAGTCCTCATTTCCATTTTAATATCGCCATTAGTTTCTGTTTAACAAGTTACTGAAAACCTGCTAATTTGAATTAAAGCAACACCACCATGTTTAAGTGTTCAATTTAAGACGCTAAAGGCTGGAAGTGACCTCAAATAAAGTTAAGAGCTAATTAAAGTGAAGGTGCTGTCCTATTTATAACTGAACATGGTCCCTCTGACACAGAGGCTATTTCTAACTTATTTACTATATCGTTCAGTACTTTGAGCACTTTGAAGACCGGAGAGTTGACGGATGCTGAAGATTCATCAAAGCATTCTAATTATGTTTCCTTCACGGGAGGACGACTCTGGCATTGCTGCCTCAGGATAAAATTAATCTTCATGCAGTTCTCTCTTCCTTATCTCCGCCTCAGTCTTTTGCCTCTTTCATCTATCAGCTATCTGCCCTTAAATTAAATCAGAATTATACTGTAATTGTGATAATGCCGTGTTTTTGGCCAGCATAGGTGCATCCAGCCTGAAATGAATGTTGTTTTTAGACTAAAAGATTATAAAAAAAAAAAAAAATAAGACTGTGTCAAAGCCACAAATCACTAACACCCACTTTTTCCCTTTAGGGTTCTTCATAGACAAGATGAGTGATTACGGAACAGGTTTCCTCATGGCAGGAGTGGCTCTCATCGTCTCTGCTCTGTTCCTGCTCCTCCTCCATCAGATGAACCACAGGGGTCGGGCCTCAGCCACCAACAGCCACGATATGCAGAAATGACAAAATGGGACAAAGGGTCAGAGATGAAGCCAGAAAGCTGAGCATGACACGAATGATTCAAGTTCAGAGATCTGAGTCAGTTTATCTGAGTGACTTGAAAGCAACATGTTAAATGGGCACCTGTATACTTAAATCATTTTTTTTTACATATTATTTACTTTATACTTAAAGATTTTGCTTTTTTATTTATTTATTGTCAAAGGAGTTTTGCTGTTCTATTATTTCTATTATTTTGGCTTTTGCAGTTTTTTTCAAGGAGGTCCAGCCCTCTTCACGACATATTATATTGAACATTAACTCACATTACTAGTTTGAAAACTGCAGAAACTGTGTTTTATGGGAAATGTGTCAAGAATGTGGCAATCATTGAACCGATTTCACTCAAAAGCTCAACTTCAGAATCTGGTTAATCCGTCATTGTCGTGGGGGAGCTGGAGCCAATCCCAGAGGCGGGGTACATCCTGGACTGGTCACCAGCCAATCACAGGGCTGACACATAGAGACAGACAACCACTAGGTCACACTCACACCTTAATTTAGAGTCACCAATTAACCTAACCTGCATGCCTTTGGTCTGTGGGAGACCCGGAGAAAACCCATCCAGGTTCCAACATGGATTCCTTCTTGCTGTGAGGCAACAATGCTAACCACCGCACCCTGTCTGCCCTGTCTTTTCTTATTATTGATTATTTGTGCTTTATTGTGATGTCTGAATGCATTCTGGGGTTGGAAGTGAAAATGTGACTATGGCTCCCTCCAGTGGGAGGTTACTGGTACTACATTTGCCACCCTTTACAACAGCTGCAGGACAGAGCTGAAAAGTAAAGACATATGCAGAAATTATACCACAGGGAAGATTGGAGGGGGGGGGGGGTTACAGATGTAAACCAAACAACCAAATTACAGTAAGTTGCATCACTTGTTGGTTCGGCTCTCATACTGCCTCAATCCCAATGCAGCCCTGAAATCCAGTGAGAAAAGATTTTCTTCATTTTCTTCCTGCGCTGCAGAATGTTTGGTATGTGCAGCCATCAAGAAAACGAGCTTTCACAACCCCAAACCGACAAGAGGCACCAGATAAACATCTTCAACCTGGTATAATGCGAATATAGCATGTATAAATAAACACGTCACCCTGCATAAATCTGCAATAACAAACTCCAAACCGAGGTTTACAAACAGTGGCCCATACTGGAATCCCCCCCACCCCCCCACCCACCCACACACCCCCGCCCCACCCCACCCCCCACTCCCACAAACAGACACAAGCTACACGCTCACACACATACACACACCAAAGGAAAGAGACTGCAGAAAAGAAAACTTGCCACAACAAGAGAGCGGGTCACAAAATACCACAAGCCTTTGATCTGCCAGACAGGAACAAAGACATAATCCATGTTTCATAGAAACTCTACATGAAAACCAAACACACACACACACACACACACACACACACACTGTATGTCATGGTTGACTGCCAGGAGAGAGAAGAGGCCACCTATTATCAGGGAAAGGAAGACAGGGAAGGTTCAAAATTATCAGAGGATTTCCAATCCAGTGAACCTGAAATCCTCTGTTACTTGATACATGAGGAAGTTTGAACTTTTAACTGCAGATCAGCCTGCCTGAAATCCCTAAACCCCTTATTTATCCACTGTCTGAACTGCACATTAAAGGAATTACATGTCTGACCAAGCAATTAACACAACAAGAAAATGTGCAGTCACACACCATTTGCTTCAAGATGCAATGTTTTTAATTTATTGAGCTCATAAACAAATAAATTAAGAGCTTAAATACTGACTATGATTTGAGCACGGATGCTCCATCTTGATCATGAGTACAGACGCTGCAAGAACTCGCAGGAAGTTCAGTTTACTTGTTCAGTTCAGTTTCATGAGGAGTAACTCATAAAAACAGTAAAGTAACAGTACAGTTTACTACAATGTCCCATAATCCTGGTGATGTCAATGTGATGTCATCTGGGTTATCTCTGAGTTTGAGGTTTGAGATTTGAATTATTGTTGAAAGAAGTGACTCTTTACAAGGCCTCGAGGCTCGAGTGAGAAGTGATTGAATTGCATCATGGGAAATGTAGGATTCAGCATTTTTGGAGCTTGACCCACACCAGGAACTATACAATAGAAGATCTTGTCTCTTTGCTGCTTTGATTTTGATCATTCTGTACCACTTTACATTAAGATTATCTTCACGGGGGATTATAATCAGTTCACTAACTGCTGACACTTTGAAAATCATTGATAACCTATTAAAAAATCTCAGATAAAAACAGTGACCTGCGGCCTGCAAAAGGTGAACCCACATTTATCTGTACAGTCACGCCTCTTCTCACTTTGTGTCATTCTCCATCAGCCAGAATTTATGTTCATGTCAGCTTCATCAGATTATTAACAAGTTTGTGGCATTTAATCAAAAAGTTCCATTTGGCATATCAAATTATGTCATATCAAACTACTGAGGGTAGCCTTATTGTGAAGTGGTATTGATCACTCAGTTTTAAGTCTTTCTCCCATGAGTCCCCCTTACTTAATGACACACACTAACTATGATCGTTGTTCATATACAAGCGTGAGAGAACTAGTGAGACAAGCCCATGTGCTTCAACTGTTGGCAACTAAGTGTGACTATTACTGTTTCACTTGACCTACAGTCCACTGCATATGAGTGTGAGTGTGAGTGTGAGTGTGTGTGTGTGTGTGTGTGTGTGTGTGTGTGTGTGTGTGTGTGTGTGTGTGGAGGAGCGGCAGGCATATGGGACTGTCTACATTTGACCCTTTCAACATCAACTCCAGTAAAGCAGAAAACGCAGGAAGAGCTTTGAAGTCTAACAGGACTTACTGAAGCGCCTCACGGTCACTTTGACCCCACATAGGAACCCATGGGCTCAGGGTCGCTATAGAAACAGCTGAAATAGTTTTCCAGCTTTCCTCCTTTTTCTTTTTCCTCTTTTTTTTTTTTTTTTGTTAGCTGACCTTGCTCCCGGGGGGTCATGTTGAGGAATGCTGCACAGCTACCTGAGTTCAAAGCGGCCGGTAGCGGGGCGAGAAAGAGTAGAGGTGAGAAGAGAACGAGGAGGGAGAGGAAAAGGGAGAAAACAGAAATGAGGAGAATGAGAGGGGAGAAAAGGGGACGATAACTGCATGTGAAAGAGGAGAAACCAGATGGGAGAGGAAAGCATAAGGAGGAGCACAAGAGGGGATGGGAGCAATAGGCAAGCTGCAGTAGAAAACAGGCAAGGGAAACTAAAAAGAGCTGAGGAAACAATTACTGTATGTTGGGGGGCCCTCAGAGTTAGCTGAGTACAGTTAGAGTTAGGGCCATTAGAGGATAGAGGATAATGATACATAAATGAAATGGTCATGATGGGGAAGCAGTTGAGATTGGGCGTGGCTCTAACCTCTTTACTGATTAAAAGAAAAGAGGCAGACATGGTGGTAATGAGAAATGATTAGTGTAACTGCAGGGGGTTCAGCTTAATGAGCATTGCTAGCAGCCACACCAGCACACCACCTCCACTGAGGGCAGAAATGCACGCTGAAACAGGTTACTGCATGTGTATATGGTCCGTTGCTTATCTGAGATTACAATTTATAATCAGCTTTGGCAAAGAAACACAGCAACGAATAATGTCTAGGAATGTATAGAGATGAACCTCTCATGTGTTTTTATTTTTCCCTCCCTGTCCAAGTTGAAGAAATTATTTCAGACTGCAAGATTTTGCCAATTTAAGATTAGCTCTTTATATAAACACACGGATTCTCTGATTTTCAAGACAAAAGGTTAAAACAATTCTAACCCGAGTCAAAGAGATCATACAGAAGGCAGGCAGATGTTTGGTCTACACTGAACCTCTCTTCGTCTGTTGTCAATCACAGCCCTCACAGCCCTCTTTATCAACCCATCTGCAATTCTTCTGTCCTCCAGCTTGTTGTTTTCTTCCTTTCGCTCTTTGATCCTCCTCATCTTCCTTTTAGTTTTCCATCAGTCAGTGCCAGCCCTTGTCTTTAAACAGCTGTCCCACTTTAACTCATCAAGGTTATTGTGTAGCCATACCAAAAAAAAAAAAAACAGGCATATGATAACACGCAGTAGCAACAATACATCATATTTCAGACTTCACGAGTATGTGTTTTAAAATGGACGGTGCAAAGGTCCATTATCAGATTACATTACCAGCGTAGAAACTTTTCCATGTCTGTGTTGATGTATCTGGGTAATAGTCCAGTAGAGTGGAGTGGATGGCGCCAGTAATACTCTTCATAGTCAAATAAAGCCGCAACACAATCTTGGTCTTTGCGTGCATCCGTTCCTCATGTGAATGTGAGTGTGTTATTTGTGTTTCATCACATCGCTCAAGCTCCAACTGTACAAACAAGACAAACACACATCCCATCACTGAGTAAAACTGCCACCAAGCCAAAGATTTATCTGCCCTATTCTGCTCCTCCAGGTTTACATTTTATCAGACGCAAATGCTGGGATGCTTGTTGAACTTTTATACGGGAAACAGTAAAACACAGCAAAGTGGATTTTTATTGCTGTTGATATGCGGTACATCAAAAGGAGAAAATTAGTTTCGAGTGAACTGCGAGACTCAAAGTCGCATAAAAACTTGTCCTTTGATCAGTACAAGTGCAACAAGATCTACGGCGACGTGTCTTCTTCCTCTCTGGGAACAACAGTTCAGGATGAAGTCACATTAGAATTAATACAGATGTTATGTTATGCTGAACTAGATTTTACATGCTTGTTATATTGTTACATAATAATATCTGTATCTAAATTTGTATCATATTTTAAGTGGACTACACTGAGGTTACAGGCCTGAAGTGCAACTTTCATCCCTCTCTAAATCCAGCAGCCTAGTTGTTACCAACCAGTCACAGCTGACCCCTGACCCCTCACACTGACCTCTGGCCCCCGGCTGACAGCCCTGATTTGGAATGAATGGCTTTGACAGGCTTCTGCTTCAGCACACTGACAACAAGGGTGGCCCACCAGAGTAGCGTGCTGATAAATATTAAAGTGGCAGTAAAATGATAAATGTCCCGTTCACCTTGTTAGCTTGTTCCTGCTGCATAGATTTACTTGACAAATCCTAAACAATCATACCATTTTTATCTTTTGCATTTTTAGCCACACCAGCGCCATGTCTCCATGGATGGGAGCAGCGGCCTTTGAATAGTTGAAATGACTAGAAAGGCGCTATACAAATACAGACCATTTACCTTTAGGTCTGCTATTCAGGCGGTCAGTCCACCACTTTGGTACAAACTGAAACTGCTGCTGCGTAAAAAAACATGAATTTTTCTACAGTGATTCGTGGTCCCCAGTAGGATCCTACAGACTTTAGTGATCACCTGACTTTTCCTCTAGCGCCACCATGAAGTTGCATTTTTTGTCTTTTAGTGACAATTTCAGCCAGATATATGGTGACTAACAGAAGCAACCATTATCACTCACATGTGTAAACAGTCAGACATGCATGCAATAATAGCTGTGTATACTGTATATACTGTATATATTACACCTGTTAAATGTTTTGAGTACACAGACACAGAAACCACACACTATCAACACATCTGCACAAACCTCTGTTAGTCCCCATAGCGCACATATTCTGTCCAGATGCACAAGCTGGACTTCATCATCAAACATGTGCCACTCATATTCCCGCTTGGTTTGTATGGACTCATATTTACCGTGCTCGTGCTATTGTCACATGTGGCTGAGGAGCTGCCCCGACCACTGTGCCAGATCCGTTTCTGGACAGCCACCAACTATTACACCATGAATCAGAATGGAATAAATCTTGACCATCAGTGAGTAGAAGAATGTGATATGAAGCCCCCTGAGACTCACAGACACTCCACCCTGCAGAAACAGCTCCAGTGTGTGTTCGCCTCCAGAGAACGCCTCTCAGATGAAAGGAATTTCTGTCTTTTGAGTGGAGAGTCTGTCAGACTGATCGTCCGTTGGCCGACTTTATCTCTGAGGGTGTTCCTCCGTTTCGCTCAAATTTCCGTCTTATACAACTTTCAGAGCTCACATTTTGCTCTCATTCACAACAAATGGATGTCAGACTGAGTGCCATGTCTGGTTTAGCTGTTGGAGTAGTCATGTGTATTCCCTTGTGTGTATGGAGTTACAGTTCTGTATATATCTGAGTAAGCGCTTAAAGTTCATGCATCCGTAGGTTGGAATGTGTGAATGTTTCACCCCTTATCCTGTTCATGAATGCAGTTGTTTGGTTTATTTAATATTCATGTGTACATTCCAGCCTCAGAAAGGAGGCAGGATACGGATGATGTATGTGAGAACATGTCTAGGAATATTAGCACGCCGTCTACAAATGGACACTGTGCAGCTGCAGTTTTTCCTCTATTAATTGTGGAAGAACTGAAAAGAGCTCACGGTGTACTGCAGTTTTAGAAAATTACATATTATTATATTATTTCTAGTGAATTTCATTCACTTCCACCAAACCATGCCCGTCTGAAATCAAACACACACTGTTGCCTCTGTGGCAAATGCTCTTACACATGTTTTAATAGATTTTCTGGCTTTTTTTTCCTGTGGTGCTTGTTTTTCAATCAATTCAACAGTCAATTAAAGCTTAGACACATTATCTGGATCCAGTCTGTCAAATTTAGGATTCATTCACTTTGTACAATATACATGGTGCTGTAAGAGTGATACTCATTATGTATAGTGTTTGCAGGTGGTGTCTTTTTTTAACCTTTCCAAAAACAAAAATGCAGACGCAAAACTGTAAAGAATGGATTAAACATGGATTAACATTAGCACGTGCGGCTATAGCTTATTAAATACAGTAACAACCTAGCATTACTTTTAAGGCCAAGAAGCTTTTTATGCTACATTGTTTTGTGGGGTCACATGTTTCATGAAAACATCCTGATCACACTTGATAGGCTATTTAATACATAACCTGTTAAAGATAATATTTAGCCTGTTTTTACCGTGGTATATGTAGCCAGACATGAAATACACCTTTATCAAAGTGATGATTCTAAAATGCATTGTAGCGCCATACAAGAACAGAAGCTGGACAGATGTAACACCAGTAGCCTAATTAACGAGGACTGGACTTAGCTAATGCTCATTTCTAAAATGTCTTAAATGCACCTCTGCACCATAATAATGATGCGACCAAACGTTCACTGTTCATCTGTCTCTCTTTCTCACACGTTCATTCATGCAATCTCTCCCACTGCCCTCTTCCACTATCTCTATATCTTCCCCCTCTCTGTTCTCTCGTTTTTCTCTCACTCTAACTCTGTCTTTTGTGTAAGTGAAGCCGGGGCCTCCCAGTGACATGAGCCCTGCTCCTGTAAAACTAATAATGACTGAGATTTGTGCGGGCTTAGCATTCTTTCTCCCTTTCAGCGCAAGACACTGAGAATAGAGTGAGGGGAGGGAATGGGGAAGGGGAGAAAGGTCTAGTTGTAAGGTAGGGGGTGAGAGGGGGGGGGGTTAGATGTCCTAGTTTGAGAGGGTGCAACTTGGGAGACGTGAAAAAGGAGGAGAAGCGAAACACAAGATGGAGAAAGGAGACAGAGAGGCCCCTTTCCCTGAAACATGCCACATGCTTTCGTTCTTTATGGGTCAGTGAGGCTGAAATCACACTGCATCCTCTCCAAACATATCACACACACACAGGAGTGTGTACACACACAGGGACACACACACACATTCATACACAGTCAGGTATGTTCAGCTCTGGCACACTGTTCAATAAGTCATGCATACCCAACCCTGTCCCTGGGAAACATCAGGAATGTAAACGCGGATGATGAGCGGTTAATAATTACAATGCATGCTTGATCTCCGGGCTTGCAGTCAACAAGTATTTTCAAACCCAACACTTAGCAAAGCCATTTATTTTCCCCCTTACAACACCGCACGCAGGCAAAACATGTGAAGCAAAGCCACAGAATATAAAACACAGAGTGTCCCAACCGCACAGTGACACAACTCTGTCAACTTCACATAAAGATCACCAGATGTGCAGCGAGATGCAGCAAGGGGGCAAGGGGGAGGTCTCACACGCACTGCCCTCTCTAATGCTCTCCCCTCCCTCCTTTCACCCTCCCTCCCCTCCCTTCCTCTCCCCTCCTCTCTCCCAGAGACATGTGCGCATGCTGTGCCAGCAGACAGTTTCAGCTCTCAGCAACTGATGCACAGACAGCTGCCGTTTCTCCCTTCCCCTCCTCTCGCTCCCCTAACTATTCTCCTTCTTTCGTTTCTTCCCTACACTGCCTCCATTCATCCCCTGTGTACTCTCCCCTTCCTTCCCTCTACTCTGTCATTCTGCCCTGCACTTTTTCCTCAGGCGGACATAAAGGCAGGTCCTGTTGGAGGGAGAGGGCTTGTGTAATCACTGGCTGCACATGAGCACCGGAGAGCTATTTCTTCAGCTGGAAAGGCTGCACAGCAGAGGACCCACAAAGGCATAGAGGACAAACTTTGGAATAAGGAGAGGAAGGAGGAATACCTCTGAGGCAGGAAGGGAGGAGAAGGAGGGAGACGCAGACAGAGTTTGGAGTTTGGGAGCGGGACACAGACCATGCCGGGCTCTGTGGTGCTGCTGCTGTCCCTGTTGGTCCTGTCCACAGGAAGTGATGCCAGAAGAATCAGGAAAAGAGGACTCAACCATAAGGTGGGGCTGCTAACCTCACCTTTGACTTTTGTATAAGTGCACGTGTGACTGCGAGGTTTTCTCCTCTATCTCTGTCTTAGGGCTATTTTCAGAATATCCTCCAAAGTGGAAGTAGGTGAAAGCTCACAGCATTACAGTACAATACCAGCTCTGTTACCGAGAGCTGCTTTCACACTGTGACAGCACTTTTGTGGCTGAGGTGAGAGGTGGTCGAGTGGACCTGGTATGAGTGATTTAATCTAGTGATGAAAAAGAGCAGTGGTGTAAATTCACTACGTCCATTTAGTACTGTGTTTAACAAAACTGTTCAAAGTTTAGGGAAAATACGCTTGTTTCTCTATTTTTACAACTCACGAAACACTTAGCTTGGCTCTGAGCAAAGGTGATAAAATCCACCGATCAGCACCTCTAAAGCTCAAAATAATGACCTCTTATATCACATTTGCTCAATCCGTACAAAAAAAAAGTGTAAAAACAAAATGTTGCAGTCTTACGAGGGGGTTATGTGCCAGACAATTCCTTGGCCAGGAGCAGTGATAAAATAATTTAAGACTGAACAAACAAGACTAAATGTACTTGTCATTTTGCTGCTTAAGTTTCTGTGTTGAGGCTCGTGTTTCCAACTGTTTCCAGTCATTATGTTTAATGCAAAATAAAGGAAAAATGTTACCAGGGGAAGCACTGAAATAGTCAAAATTAGCTTCTTTTCTAATGCAATAATATAGTAACGTAGCACTGAAACGGAGATCCTGCTGAGAGCCTCTGATTCTTTTGGTACTTTTGATACATTTCACTGATAATGTTTCTGTACTTTGATGTGAAGTTTTGAATGCAATGGAGCGATACTACATGGTGATATTGCCTCTTTATTCAGTAGAGGATCTCCGTCACTGGAGAAGAAAGCGCACACACTTTGATTTTGAAGCATGAAAAATCTTCGTAGACGGGAGAGTTTTAGGGTTTTGATGAGGAGCTCAAAGTGGATGGTGCAACAGGTTGGAATAAGTCACTGATTTTCAAGTTTCCATATGAGTAACTGAAGGGCACACAGGATGTACTACATTTATCTGTGTGTGTTATGTGTGTGTTGTGTGTGTGTGTGCTGTGGATTATTAGGGCAGGAACTGACTGGGCCCCTGCTTGTTAACTCAGCTCAGTGTAGCTGATTGATCATCTCTAACAAGGGCTCACTGTAGCGTGCTGCCTTCTCTTTCTTTTCCCCTCTCTGCAACCTCTCGTGCTTCACTGTTCTCACTTTCTAACTGGTTTATGCTCTCATTGGCCCTTTTCTCTCTCTCATTGTCTGCCCCTGCCCCTCTTCCCCTCTCTCGTATTAAGTAGTTTCACCCTCTCGCTGCCATGCTTCCCCTTCCCCTCGCCCATGTGCCTCTCTAACACCCCGGCACACCATTTTCTCTCTTTGAAACCTCTTTTTCTCGTCTCCTCCTGCGCTCCAAAAGCACCGTCTTGCTGGACGCCGCTTCAAAGCTGCTGTAATTGGAACATGCTGGGCAGATGGAGTTTGTCTGTTTTCCTCTGAACCTTTTCATCTCTGCATCTTTCATTTTTTGACCACCTCCCTCACGCAAACATTTAGACACACACCCTCAGCCTCATTCATAACACCGGGACCGTGCAGAAAGACAAATTATAGCCATTCAGTATTATACGTAGGCACTGTACTGTGCAGTTGTGTGTCTCAAAAGGAAAATTGGTAAAAATACATAACAAACTTAAGGCCACCAGCGTGCTCAGTACCTGTCTGGCATTTCTGCTCCCTCTTGTTCTCTGAAGATTTTACCAGATTTATTTATCTAAAAACACACTGACTTCAAATTTGTGAAACATTCAGATGAGGCAGGTTAGAAGCTACATCTATCAGCATCGTAAAAGAAATGCGGACTTTCCCCAAATGCTTGATTAGAGACTGCTATGATCTCTTAGCTTAAAGAGAGCACATATACTGTAGATATCTGAAACCCCACAGCTCAACTTAATTACTGTGCAATATATTTGAAAGGGCTCAGTGACTGTTTTTATGCAATTTTCCTTTACTTGGTATTTTGTTTTGTAGACTTATATGTTATAAGAAAATACAAACAGCAAACATTACAACACCCTGTAGCTGAACTGCTTAAATGTTACTTATTCTCAGCACCAAAACACTGTGGGAAAGCTAGAAATCTTCCAGGTTCTGCAACTAACTCCTAGAAATTTCTCTCCTTGAAATCTGACTTCCCTATGCTTGTTTGTATTTTGTCTTCTTTCATGTTTTCTGTCTATAAATGTGTGTTTTTGTTTATGCTGGTGACTGTCCCGGCCAAGTCTCTATTGAAAACAAGACGCTTAATCTCAGTTGGCCTCTCCTGGTTAAGGCGAGACACTACAGGCGGAAACTGGCTTGCTTCCAATGACATGTCTTCTTTCAGACTAGTGGAAAATATAATATCCACAATACACATTTTGGTGTTTATTTTAGGCGTCTGTTTCTGTTTCTCCTAAATTCATATCTTTACAGGCTGTTTTCTCAAAATTTGTGTTTTTTCACACTCACACAGAAATCTCCACTTCAGTAGGACTTATTAATCAATCAATCTTTATTTATATAGCGCCAATTCATAACAGTGTTATCTCAAGATGCTTTATATAATGAGCAAGTCTAGACCAAACTCTTTAATTAAGAGAGAGGCCCAACGATTCAGGAATTCAAGAATCCCCACATGAGCAAGTATTAGATATTATATTAGATCAAATATAGAAGTCAGGATGGCCGAGCGGTCTAAGGCGCTGCGTTCAGGTCGCAGTCTCCCCTGGAGGCGTGGGTTCGAATCCCACTTCTGACATCTATGTTTTCAACAATTTCCTCCGGGATAAATAAAGTCGGTCTTATTCTTAGACTTACATGCACTAAACCTTCCAGTTTTGTTCCTATCTATATTCTGAAGGTCCTTACAGAGCGGGTTATTCAGATATATTGCACAGCACATTTTATTCCTAAAACCATGGTGAAAATGGTCTTTTAATGGTTGTATGTGAGAGTATTTTCTCATTTAAAACAATTGTCCTTTAGCTCCGGTATGTCAACAAAATGAAGCAAGAAGTTTGAGCCTGGCTTTATCCAATGTTCAGATTTCTTTTCTGGACATGTATGCAAATTAGTGCATATTAAATTCAGTCGTGCCTAATTTGAATGCTTTAACACAACATTTCAGAAAACTTGTAATAAAAAAAAATTATATTAAATAAAAACTACATGTTTCAACGTAATAATCATTTGGGGAGGTTTAACGGTGATACCTATTACAAATTTTATATTTATATATATATACCTATTTTAATTTTTATTCAGCAACAGCAATGGGTGAAAAATACTAACTACATTTTCCAGGAACTAGCTTAATGATAATGCATTTTTGACTGTGATTAATGAAAAGGTGTTATAAGCCCATGTCTGTGACTGAAGATGAAAAATATAAATGAAAAAAATGTAATTTTCACTCAACAGCAGCAACACATAAGTCTGAAGTGAGAACCTGAAGCTCTTCGCCTCGAAACTTTATTAAATTTACAAGTTCCTCCCTCTTAACAAATCATTGCTTCCAAATCACAAATTCCAGATTCATTATACACACACACACACACACACACACACACACACACACACACATATACAGACACCAGATGAATGAGTCTCATACAGCCTTAACACCGTCTGGCTCCTGCCTGCCTGGACATGTCAGTGAGCCTGAACAGTGTCTGAGGCTGCCACCATAAATCTTTACAGTTTCATTTAGTTGATGTGATGTGGGCCGTTCAGACAGCACCTGGAATTAAGACAGGGGCCCTGCAAATGCTCACAAACATGTGTACTTCCTGTTCCTGGGCTGGCCGGCTGTTTGACTTGGCCTGGGGCTGCTGCATGAAACAAAACCGGTCCGTGCTCCACTCAATCTGTGATGGAAGTTTACAGCTTTTAAGGAGGTGATACTTTGTAAAGATAATATTCCACAATGATGTGCAGATTCATTTGGCTGTGCCACCCAAAGGCTGCGTGTACAAAACTAATGGATAGGAACAGTAAAATTCGCCACAGATGAAATGAATGTGATGGAAAGATTACAGACACAGTTCATATTTACCTTAATATTGAAAGTACTGAAATAATGAAACAAATAATTATTTGTTTTCAGTAGAGCATGGAGTCAAGGCTCAATCCACGTCACAGTTAAGCAGCATTAAAATAACATGTTACAGGGGAATTTCAAGTCTACATTTGGCTCTGTGCAAAGATTGGAGTTAATGTAGTCAGTCAGTCATCCAGTTTACCACTAGTTTTGTGAACTGGTGTGTACGGTGCTAAGAAGGACTAATCCCAGTCAGATGATGTGAGCCTGCCAGTCAGAAGCACATTACTGGACTTAAACTGGAGCACATCGTCGCTCAGTATAATAGATACGAACACACACACACAATCAAACCAAACAGACAAACTAATTTCTACTTACCTGGAGTCTCTTGATGTTCCAGACATTCCTTTTATTTAGCAGCAGACATATTTTCCATGTTACATCTTCCCCAACAACAGGGAGGAAATTCATAGCGAATCTGAGTCTGACCATGTGAGACCACAGACATGTTTGCATTCCAAAGTACAGACACAGCTGCTCTCAAATATAAAATTGTAGTGTTCCACTGTGTTTTTTTCAATCAAACTTTTTAGCAAAGTTTGGTCGTTGAGGCTGTGGATGATCTCAGATTATAACTGCACGTTGTAGCAGGCGCTACATTCAGATTTCCCAACGCTAATTAGTCACATTCACAGTTGTTTTACGTCTGTCCCGTTGTGTAAACCTCATACCTTCTCAGTCTATTCATCTGCATTTCAAGGTTGGACATCAGCGCTCTACCAGTATGTTCACAGTTCAAGGACTGCTTTTCCCAGCTGTGCATTTACCTATTTGTCTGTCACTGAAACTCTCATCTCTGGCTGATTTACAGGCTGTTTGTTTCCCTCACAGTTTATCCTGCTGTGTCTCCATCTATCTGCACGGCTGTCGATCTGTCTGTCAAACTGCCTTCTGGTCCAGAGACAGGAAATGAGTCCTGACAACCCAAAAGCTAACCAGATGTGTGCAGTGGGCTACTTCATTTATAAGACATGGGAGATCGGGCACTTTTGAAAGAACACAGTTTTTCCTTGTTTATGCATATGTTTGCACAACCTTGACCCTGCAGATGGACATATGTCTGCGACTGGGTGTGTTTTTGGGGTATGTTTGTGCAGAAACTCTCATTATCTGTCTGAAATCTCTGCATGGAACCATGAACAGCCTGATCTCAGTACAGTTATGGAGCCAGACAGGGTCTCTAGTGGCTTCTGCCCACAAAGTCCACATAAACCACAGAAAAAGAGCACTAAAAAGAGACACATGGGACGACTAAAAGAGAAAAAGAGCAGTCTGGGATCAATCGTTAACAGCCACCATCGTGCCACTGTGTTTCAACACCAAGAGGAGAAGAAGAAAGGGAGAAGGAAAAAAAACGGGAGGAAGAGAGACAGAGAGAGCGCCTCAGACAGAGACGTGGAAAACACAGATAGACATGAACATCACACGGGCCCGCTGGCAGTGTCTCTACAGGAGAGCGGCGCAGAAAACAGGAGTGTAAATAAACAATGTGGAACATCAGAGAGATGTGCGCAGGATTGTGTGATGGAGCTCAGGATGTGAAGCACGACGGCCCCCCCTGGCATACAAAGACATGAAGGCAGCAAAGACGACACAAGAGGAGCCTTGAGAGTGAAGCAGTTAAAGTGAGAGCTGAATGACAAGACAAGAAAAGTTACGTTAGGAGTATTTAATGTTGGCCAGCGTAAGGTATATTAAAGAGGGTGTACGATATTCATGCTGACAAGCAAATTCACACTTTATGCACACAAATACACGCAGTCACATAAACAGGAAGGGCACACTTGACCTTTTGTTAGAGACGTTTGCAGGAGACTTTGGGATCAGATCGGATATGAGACAAGGGGAGACAACGGTCATTATGTCATTAGCAGACTTTGCAGTCCTCATTCATAGATCTAAATGTACTAAGAGACGTTGTGAACCACTCTGGCTCCACCTGCCCCTTGAGAGCCATGAATGAAGAGTATGAAAGAGCTGTAGTTTACAGTGTGTGGGAGCATGTACCGGCAGAAGTAACTGCAAAAATAGCAGTTAAGTGATTCGGGCTGTGTATTAGTATTGTTTAGAATTTTTTGAGGCTGGTGTGAATGTGTGTCAGTACCTGCATTTTGGTAACAATAACACATTTTTCAATATTTCAACATTTTCTATTTAAGAAAAAACTTTTCACTTGTTCAAAAGTCTGTTTACAGGTCTTGAGAATAAATGTTGCATGTGTGAAAAAATAATACAAGGTCTTTTGTGGCTGATAATTTGCCTTAAGTGATGTTACTTGAGTCAGCATCGGAGTGGAGTGAAGTCTACAGGTTTTTTTGTTTTTTTTTAAGTCCCAGGGTGTGTAGCCCATTCCTCATCTCTTCTAGCATAAGTCTAGCATAAAACACTCAGTAGCATAGATACACACATACACAGACAAAGACATATTCATTACCACATTATTTCCATACCAACTGTTGCTTCACCAGGAGCCTTTAAAGTTCCAGTCATTCCTTTTGTTTGGCAGCAGAGAAACTTTCCACATTATAGTATCTCCAACAACAGAGAGGAAATTAATACCAATAATAGTTTGGTCTGAAGCCACAGGCATGGAGCACAGTTGTGTTTCTGGGCACTTGAAGTCCAGTATTCAGTCTGCTTTAGCTCTGTTTTGGTCTTCATCGACTCCTAACGGAAATATCTGTCTCTTCAGCCCCTAAATGCTCCACTATGTTCACCAGCTAGTTGCTAACTTTATCTCACAGCCAGTTTATCACAGCTTATATTTGCTGAAAACAGCTCCCTGCTGTGTGTAGAAACGATGCTGAGTCATTATGAATAATGCCTTTAACATTACACTTAGTAATCTAAACCATTGTTAACATAAATATTACAGTATGTGACATATTCTCACCGCCATCTATTCAAGGCAGACCTTGCGACGCATGATACACCACCAGTAAGGAACCTGATTCTCATGTAGGAATCTCAAACTTCTTATTATTTGTGGATCAGAGATATTCTTCATTTCATCAAATTGGAAAGAGTTGGGTGTGAAACCAGAGGCTCATATTTAAGAAAAAATTTGGGTTTTTCTCCATGTTTGTAAAGTTTAACGCTGACCTCTCAGACTCATCCTCAATCTCGTTCGTGTACTCTGATATATGCTGGGCCTGTTTGATATATTGTTTATTTATAGTGGTGCTACATAGTATATGCTCAAAACTTGTTATAGTAACATGCAGAACCTCAACGTAACTACAAGCTCTGATTGTAGGAGCCACACATTGCTCCCTCCATCCTTCCACAGTGTGAATCCACTAACCCCCCACCCCTGAAAACAATCCAACCCCTAAGCTTGCAGCCGCAACAAGGAGTTAATGTGTGTTTAAAATGAACACAGATACAGTGTGAGTGATACCACGGCAGTGCCAAGCATTTGCTTTCATTTTTCTGGTTGGTTTGTAAGAGCGTTCAGTAAGCCTGCCAAATAAACAGCACAGTTTTAATGACCATGTGCAACCCGCAAGCTGATTATCTAATTACTAATCTAGTGTAGAAAAACACCCATCTCCCTCTCTCTCTCTCTCTCTCTCTCTCTCTCTCTTTCTCTCTCTCTCTCTCTCCCAAATTAGTGGCTGAGTTAGGAAAGTCAGACAGATTCACCCCACGACTGAAAAGATACACATTCAGAAAAACTCAAACTGTGCGGATGTGTTTCAGTGCCACAGCATGTGTTCTCAGCCTTACAGTGCAGCCATAATGACTGTGGAGCAAAGGAGTTATGATGATTACTGTTAACACCATCGCTGAGGCTTATTCAAGGCAGAGCCTCCTGGTAGCCTGCTCCACCAGGCCACTTTTTGGGCCACTTTGAAAGGGGTTTGTCCCCCTTGAAGCCTGTGCAGGAGCAACATGGAGTGCCCCATGTACATTGTTCAGCTTCTACAATCTCCTGCTCTCTTGGCTTCCACCGTTCTGCTCTCACCTGCTGGGTGAGGTTGCAAGAGGGTGGAGTCCTCTGTTCCTCACCACACTGATGGTACTAGTCATTCAAGGTAAAGACCGTGGTGACGGTCTGAGTGAGTGCGAAGTAGATCATACGTTATGACTATAACTATGGATCTATGAGACCCAACGATGACCGTCACCATCTCTTGTCGCTCAGAACCGGCTGAGGCGTCCCAGGCAAGAGGAAGAGGCGTGGTCGCCTGGATGCTCTTATAGACGGCGAGCCAAGCCTCTAGGATAGGCAGATGACTGCATCATTCAAGGTAAACACCATGGTGACAGTCATCGTTCGGTCTCACAGATCCATAGTTAAAGTCATAACTTATATGTTGTGTTATGTATGTACCATGTAGCACCTCAGTGGTTGATGCATAAGTGATGTTACTCCAGCTACTAAACAGCCCAGTATTGCTAAATAAGAAATAATGGAATGAACTGGAAACTTGATCATGCTGTAGTTTGTTATGCAAAAGCATATACGGTGTGTGAGACAATATTAGGGTTAATGTTTAGCCAAGGGCAGCTGTGCTTCTTGGGATTTTGTTGTAATATTCCCCATGTGTACATAACCCAGAACAATGAATAGCTGTTTATACCACAGAAAACAATGTTTGGTACCAGCAGTGTGAAAGAGTACAAACCCATATATTCTGCTCTGCACATGTTCAACCAATAAGAGGGAATCAGAGAGCTGGTAAAAACTGCAAAAACACACAGACCATGGCTGTGATACAGATCCCATTATGTTAGCCTCTGCAAAGCATGCAAGAGCAGATCCTCTCAGCAACAGCAGAAAAGTGCATGCACTGCTGTTTGTGTACTCGTGCATGTGTGCACGTAGGCCTACGCTTTTGAATGCCAAAGCCAACTGAGTGTGTGAAGTGTGTGAAATGTGTCTTTGCTTGGCTCAGGGTCCTGTGGCCTACTTTCTTCCTCTGAGGCTCACCAGGGAAGTGTTTGTTCCCACAGCGAATCACCTTCCCAATCCAGGTCAAGACGTTAGCAGGCAGGCATGCACACTACAGCCAAACCTTCAGTGTCTTTGCTACAGCGCTGCTGTGCTGAAAAGTGATAAGTCACATGCATTGTTGCCCTCTGGTGGTTACAAAATGCAACCCAGGTGCAAGCCTCTAAACACACTCATCAAGAGGCATTCACAAAACTGCAGCGTCTGTCCAGTGAGGTTGGGCTGTTAACTTAGAGGCTCAGTACAATCACAGTTTCATCCGTTTTCATTATTAGGCCCTTTTTTATTTACTTAAGTGATTTACTTAAGTTCTTTGCTTGCCGTTATGCCATTACAGTAAAAATTACTGCATTTAAGCAGCAAACTGAAAACTCCTTGCAGTATCTCAGCTCCAGTCCTTTCAGGACCCAACTGTTTCTATGATCTCCCATGATGCCTTGTGTGACCCCTTCTTGGACGGGCAGTATAGCAAGATCATCACCCAGTAGAGAAATGAACCACATCTGCATTCTCATGAATTTATTAGATTTGTCTCCGTGTCTCAGGACTACGAGTATCCCAACCACCCCCAGTCCACACAGCACCAAAAGAATGACCGGTGTCCGCCGCCACCCCAGATGCTGCCAGAACGAGCCTGTGAGGTGCCGGGCTGCCGCTCAGACTCAGAGTGTGAGCGCCACAAACGCTGCTGCTACAATGGCTGCATCTACGCCTGCCTGGAGTCTGTCCAGCCACCACCAGGTCAGCAGAACCAACAAACAGCTGTCCGACACAAACAGATGGTCACTCACAGTAGGGCGACTACAATATGTGTGTGTGTGTGTGTGTTCTGAACAGTGTTGGACTGGCTGGTGCAGCCCAAGCCTCGGTGGTTGGGGGGTAATGGCTGGCTGTTGGACGGCCCTGAGGAGGTTCTGCAGGGTGAGTTCACACACACACTCTTGACCAGTCACTGAGGTCAGAGAAAACGCTCCAGATGGTCAGCTAGCATGACGTTTTCCATGATCACACTGCATCTTATAGCCTTCACAAATTCTAAAGAACGCATCCACAAGATGTATTTAAAGTTGGGAATATACTCTTGCGTTCTCTTTGACTTCTGCTATTCTGTATTTCATGTTTGTGTTTTCTGCCCTCTAGCTGAGGCCTGTAGCACAACTGAGGACGGAGACGAACCTCTTCACTGTCCTACAGGCTATGAGTGCCACATCATCAACCTAGGAAACCCTGCCGCTGGCATCCCTAACAGGGGACAGTGTATCAAGCAACGTGGCAACTCCGGTATGGCTAGACTAATTCTGACTAGCCTTGTGATCCAGGCCTTTGACACACACCTTCTCCGGTGTTTTATCTTTACAACTAGTCTCCTGTTCGTCTGATCCAATGGAACTTCTCTCCAAAGTTTGTGCTCTTTAAAGCACCAAAGGACAGAGGCAGGATGCTGAGATGTGCCAGCAGCTGTCTTCCAGTCTGACCTGGTATATCTTTGCAGATTTCATGCTGTCAGGTGCCAAGTTCCTCCTTTAATATTAGATCTATAAATAATGTGCAAATTGGAGTGCAATACATCGGACTGCCTAAACCTGTGATCTGTGGTCTTAAGCTCTCAAGTTGGCAGAAATAGTAAACGATTTAATCAAAAGAACAGAACATGAAGCTTCTACTGTATGTATCTTTGCTTTGAGTATGTAATTGCAGTATGCAGGACTATGATAAAGAGATCATGTTACCACTTTGTGTTTCCATTCTGCCCATTTTATGAACAGATGGACGTGGTCTGAGGCACAAATACTTCAAGGACTACAAGGACTACTTAGGTAAGTGAGATAATGTGGACAGTTATAAAACCGGCACTATTACTGAAGCAGAAATAGCACTGATTTGCCTGACATTTCACCAACAGGCACCAGTTCTAACAATGCAGTCGGCTATGAAAAACATCATCACAAGCACCTGGGATGAAGTAAGTTTTAAAACCTCTGCAGTTTTACCTCCCTTGAGAATAAGTCTTATTCTTTTTTTTTTGTGCGTGTGTGTGTGTTTGTTTGTTGTTGTTTTTGTATCTGCTCTCAGATCAGCCAGACCTCAGCCTCAGCTACGACCACAACACAACCTCAGACATCAGCCCTCTCCTGTTCGATCTGCTCTCATCACACCTGAACCAGGATCGGATCTGACCTTTTTAAGAGACCTACAGCTGCTACCTCCTCTTTGCAAAGCCCCGTCTCGCGGCCTCAGTCACAAAGTCCTCTGGGAGATGAGCCTGACGTAGCTACAGCGCACAGCCAAAGAAATAAGTGCTTTTTATTGTCTCACTGTCGGGTGTCTGTGACAGCATGAAGCAGAGGGTGTTGATGGCGAAGGAGAGGGGAGCAGGGTGTGCACCAAAGCCGTTCATTAGATGTCTCAAAGGAAATAAAGAACCCATGCCATTTTTATTTTCATGTCTTTACAATGCTCTCCTTCCCTACAACTCAATCTTATTCTCACACACAAACACACTCTGTAACTCTGTGGCTGGTCAGCAGAGAAAATCAAGACCATGTGGCCCCGTTTACTCGGTCTGTCTCTTGTTTTCAGTGGGACGGTGCTCAAATTTCCTGATCTGAAATCTGGCAAGTTTTACAGACAAATAGGGAAAAAATTGCAGCCATAGTGGTCGCATCTTTAAATCAAACCCACATGTGTGTTGAAAATCCTAACTAATCACTCCAATTAAAAGAATAAATGCCATATGAGTGTGTGGATTGTGTCAGTTTCAAAGGATTTGGTACAGCTGTAGATTTGTTCCAGCCAGCTTCACTGCTATCAAAAGTCAAATAAGATGAAACAGTTTACTTGAGCGGTTCATTTCAGAGAGAAGTAGACTGAAAGGGGTTAAGAAAAACCTTTAAATCCACCTACAGAGGGCACATTTTTTATACTGAAAAGACTTGGGGTGGAATATCCCTTTAATCTCAAACTCTGTATATATATTATATCTGTAACTAATAAATACATTCCCTGAAGTGACCTTTTTGAATGAAACAAGTCATACAAGAAATATCTACCAATGCAACACGATTATTGTAACATTTCACGATTGTGGATGAACATACTGCGTGATAATAAAAAGGGCTTTTGCACAAAGCAGATATTTAAAACTGGTCAGAGGATCTTCTGTGTTGCTCTCAAACTTAACTGGCTTCAGTCAACGATTCAACTTCAGTTGTCTCTGTTATCAGTTCACATGGTGCTCAGTCTCATTGCTGCCTATAATAACAGAAGAATAAGCTGGTCACATAATAAGCTGAAGGTGTAAAAAAAAGAAATAAAAGCTGTAACCACTCCCTATGTGCAGACCTGAAGTCATGTCTGAATGTTGCTTTCTGACTGGTGCTGTAATGTCGCCTCGTTTATTCTGAATAAACCACATTGTTGAACTCAGCGTGAGTTTTGTAATGAATAATTTCAATGACAACGCCACAAACTTCTGTTGGTATCAAGTGAAGTGCTCTGATAATGTTTCTTATCCGGTTATTACTCTTTAGTTAATGATTCAGTTAGTTTAGTTTCCAGTTGCAGTTTCAGGCTAACACCAGAACAAATGAAAAATGGTTTGATTTCACTGGAAAGTCACATATGAGTCTATTAGTATTTATTAGGGATCTTGAAAAGTGCTCTATGAATAAAATATTGTAAATATCATTACTATTGAATTGATTGTAAGGTAAATGTGTGGTGTTTTGTTAAGAAAAAAAGAATACATTTTGGGACTTTGTTAAAAGATTTAGTTTGACCCACTTTACAAAAAGTAAACCGCTCTCACACTGTTAATTCACTATGTACAATAGTCATATGAATCCTTTTTTTTTTTTTCAGGAGTTACAGACGGTCTATGAATACACTGAAAATCACATGATTTCCATATTTCCCCAGTGCTCCCGGCTCAGTCCTGGTGGTATAAGACGAATGTGTGTTACAGCATCACGGCACTGAGCCGACCAGGTGAGCTCTTCTCACTCCCGCCAAATAGAGACTGATGGTTCACAACTGGGGGCAAAGTTAAGTGGCTCTCCACATGTGCTGCCAATCAGCCAATCAGTGACAGAGAGAGGGACAGGTGGTTGCTTACACTGATTACATTCTTATAAAGACATCGTGATGAAACGTGTTCAGCTTATCAGAGAATATTTATGCACCCGTGTGCAAATAGCCAGACAGACGCTTTTCAGCTGCTGACACCTGTTTGGGTCACGCAGTATAAATAATGATAAATTCCACTTCAGGTCCATGTGAGTGTGCTGACTGAACGCTTTAGTTACAGGACTCTCACACAGGAGAGAGGGATCTGAATCCTGTGTGAGACCAATAGTAGATTACATTAATTTGTTAACTTATATAGTTCAGTTTTCTTTTATTACTTTCAGTTTTCAGTCACAGTTTGGTTTGGTTTAGGCACCAAAATTACTTGGTTAGGTCTAGGAAAAGATCATTGTTTGGGTTGAAATAATAAGTGAAATGTAAATGTAAAAGGCAGAGTAAAGTAAACGCAAAACATACACCTGTAAATAGCCACTGTGGCTATTTACACCTGGGTGCAAATAGCATCTGTCAAATAATAATGTAGCAGAAGAGTTTGAAGGGGTGTTTAGGGCCTGTATGGGCAAACGCCTGGTGTGTAAACTGAGAAGAAAGCTACATAAAGCTCAATAAGCTTACGTCACCTACCCATGGTAGGCTAGTCTGTACAGCTGTGTAACTGAAGAAGAGTGAAGAAGAGCCAACGCACAGTAGCTTGTTATTAACTTAACCAAGTCCGCTTTCTGTAAAGTAACTATATGTTGTATTCCTGCTCGTTTGGAGGGGATTATTTTACCTTCAGTATCCTGTGAGTCATTAGCAGAGCTCTGTTTAGACATTTTAGGGGATAAAGCAGAGTTTTATTTTACAATACAGCGACAAATCCCTCATAAAAGATTCACACTGCGTCCATTAAGGTGTTTAAGTGCTCACCCATGTCATCTTCAGCTTTTTAGCCACAATTGAGGAGGAGACTGAGAAAACAAACACATACCTTTGTCTTTTTATTCATTCATTCTCCCATTATACATATTTACATTATATGCCATCAGAAATATGACAGAAAAATGTGACGAATGCCTTCCATCCCATTTCTTTTTAATGGAAAATGCATAAAAATACGCCTGCATGAACTTTTCCAACTTACTCATTAACTTTGAACGCGTCTTGTATCTCATTAATCTCAGTCTGAACGTTTATGGGGGCAAAATCAAGGTTTACACATTCAGGAAATGGCTGGTTATTATGGCCACAGTGTGAGGGAAATGTATAGCCCAGCGGGTGTCTGTCTCTCCCGATTATCCCCCCCCATCCCACCCCGTCTCTCTCTCTCTCTCTCTCTCTCTCTCTCTCTCTCTCTCTCTCTCTCTCTCTCTCATACACGCGCGCGCGTAAGCACCTTCCTGAAAAGCTGCGTCAGAAAAAAAAAAAAAAAAGGAGCAGAATCAAATAGTGAGTGAGTACTTAGTGTGGCGGATATAACAGGCACAGTGCTTTGGGTGGTGGTGGTGGAGGAGACGCCACCGGATCGGATCCTACAAACTAACTACCGGGCATGTCACCGCTTCATCACTGGCACCTTGTTGATTTCACCATGAGCGCACCGAACAAATCATCAGAGAAGAGGTTGGTGCCATATTCTCCTCCAAGTCTGGACTATAAATCATAATGTTTGTTTTTGTTACACACATCATCTTGTTATTTCTTATTAATGTCAGTCAGTGGTGTGACATCCATTATGCCCGACAGTGTATACATATTTAAAGAGCTTGCCAAATTGATGCAGCCTATCATCTTTATGAGTTTTTATGAGTGCTCATTGGGTCATTAGGTGGCGTATTTATGAATGAGGCACTTAACCCCACTGGTAGGCTGGTTTATCACTGGCAGCCGTCTGACTGGCTCAGCATCTCCATGAAACAGGCAGAGCTCAATGTGTTTACTATAGGACAAACTAAACAAGTGCCCAGAAGGTGTCAGTGTAGTTAATGCAAAAGGGGGGAAAAAAGCTCTAGATCTTACAGCTGTGACTGTCTATTAGAGAAAACAGCTCACTGGGTTTTTTTTAATATGCCTCTCATCTCAGTCAAGGTCAAGGGCAGGAAGGGTAGCATTAGCTGCTTTGTACGTGAGATTTATTTTTGAACCCTGAAGCAATATGTATTGATATCATTGAGAAATAGTTTCAGTGCATGTGCAGTATGCCTTGTGTGCAGGTATATTAAACTTTTATTTTCTCTTTGGACAGAAACGGCCCCAGAAGTAAGCTGGATAAGCTACTAAAGGAGAGAAAATGCACCTTTCCACTGCTGATGAAGGTAACGATAGCTATTCATCTCTGATATGTCAGTATTTGAACTGTTTACTTTGTTAGGCTTTTTTTCTTGTCAGGCTGCCTGCTTCAGTATATCACTCTAAGTTATAGTGGTGGCCATGTTTTTTGTGTCCTTCTAAGCAACCCTACACCCCGTGTTGATATGCAGGCCATTAAATAAATGTTATTTAGGTGATTGTGTGCACTCAGCAGAAGTGATTTATTAGGGAACATACTCTGCCGTGTGATGTTCTTGGCCTGCACCATGGAACCATCTGACAGAGGTGCCCTTTTCCTTTTTGCAAATGTTGGGAGAGCAAAACTATCCAACCCCGAGCCATTATAAGGCCACATACTGTATCTGAGGTCCTCTGCGCTGACGCCACCTGGGTTAACCCCATCATCCCCTCCTCTTTGAAAGTTCCATAACTTTCAGCTCTGCCCTACAAGGACACAGCGGTGGACTGATTAGCCCCCTGCCTTCCTGCCTGGAGGGATTAGAAGGTTTCAAAGCCCCTCAGACCTCCCTCACTGAGCCCCTATAGGACACCCTCCTACTTACTGTTGATTAAACTTTTATTACAGTTTGGACCTCTTTGGCACTAGCCAGTGGAGCGGGCAGGGCTGAATCCCTTTGATGTGAAAAACTGTGAAGGGCAGTGCTGGTCGTCTCACTCTAAAGCTACCTGCCATGGCTCGAAATTCATTCAGCCTCTATTTATCGCACAGATGAGGAAATAGATGAATAGGGAGGAAACACAATGTCAGTAACATGTGAATGTGGGACATGAGGGACATCAGATTGAGATAATAGAAATGAATGAATGGCTCCCTTTTGAGTATTGCATATTGATGTGTTGGCCAAACTCTTTAATGCCTAATCCCATCATGGCCCCTTTTTTTTTTTTTTTTTTGCTTTGATCTCATCATTTTAAAAAGGCTGTTCACATAGATATTCTCATATTATATATTAGCAACAGCATTGCCAAAAGACGCTGAAGAACGCTGAAAAGCTTTGAACATCTCTCTGAAAAAGCAATATGTGAACCACGTTTGAAGCTGTTGGCTGAGGGTGGACTTCGTGCTCGGGGTGTCAGTTCAAAAGATTTTCTCTTTCTCTAAGTTAGGATATCAATAGAGAGCATTTGCGTCATTAGAAAAATACAGACACAAGCAGCTGCTCTCAGCAGATGCACTGCACCCTTTCGAGATGTGATATGATGCCCCGAAACTTTTTGTGTTCGCACCCTTTACATGATGTGACTCACTACTGAAGTCCATATTCGGCATTTAAGACTTCTTTTTATATCAGAAAGTGCTGTCAGGTCTTTTCAGTAAAGTGGAACTTCATGCTGCGTTGACAAACACGACTCATTTTTGGGCATTTGTCTTATAGCTGCAGACTAATCTTGAAGCTTTGTGTCAAAATATTAATACTCTAGCCGGTCTGCAGCACTGATGTATCAGAGCCTTTATGCAGGATTACACTCTCTGTCCAGGGATTTTAGTATATTTCAGGGTTCTTGAAAGTTTTTTAACCTGTATCGAACTGGCAAGAAACAGGCTTACGACTATAGGGCTTCAACTAATGATTATTTTCATCATCGATTCATCTGCAGATTATTTTCTCAGTTAATCTTTTAATAGTTTGGTCTGTAAAGTCTTAGAAAAGAGTGGAAGATGTCCGTTTTCCAGAACCCAAGTTGCTGTCCTCAACAGTCCAAAAACCAAAGATATTAATATCACTGTGATATAAAACAGAGAAAAACCGCTAATCAGTTTCTTGGGGAAGTCTTCTGCTTGTCTGCTGGCAACCCTACATAAAAACATTGTCACTAGATCATTTGATTATTTGCTGTGCACTTCATGACCTGCTTTAGAGTATTGTCTATCAGGGCAGAGCCATGCACCTGGCCCAGCCTTCACCCCCACGGACTGTGGAATAGGGAGTGTGCCTCCCCATTATTCTGATGAACCGTGCCCCTGATAGAGTTTCTCATCACAGCTTTGTCCCTTGTTGACATCGGAGCCCCTGAATTAAAGCCAGTCATTTAGAGAGAGAGAGAGAGCGTGCTCACCTCTGCTGATATCAGTGTCACTGGACACAGTGTTCACACTGCCACTTTTCTGTGCATCAGGAATTATATTATAACCAATACAGTATATGCTTGCAATCACTTCTAATCACTTGTTCCCTTATTTCTACTTCTGCATATGTGTGTGCTTGCATAAGATTGTGCTGCCATGCGTGCAGGTCCAAGTTGTGTCCATGTTTATACATGCTTGCAAGCACTCATACGGGCCTCTGGCCTGTTGTCAGGACTGTCACATGGCGCATGCTTCTCAACGTGTGCATTTCCATATTCTATTTGCACTATGATAGACCCAGGCATGGTGGCGTCCTCTCTGCTGTGGAGGACTGTCATCCCTCCCACTGGTCCACACAGGACTGTGAAAACCTGAGCAGCGTTTGGCCTTATACCGCTGAGCCTACCTGTGCTGCTGTGTCACAGCTGCAGGTTTTGATGGTGAGGAGGCTTTGTGGTGTTAGTTCAGAGAGGACAGCTGCAGCGAGACACTCCCCAAGTCTGATAAATATTAATTGGATTTCCAAAGAATGCTGGGTAAACAGCCACCCAGGGAGTTTTTGTTAATGAGTGCCTGGCTTGGTTGCATGAAGTGTCTGTTTTCCTTTAACTGTGAGTCATGCAATACAGAGCTGCTAAACAGGGAATGCCAACGTCCTCCCCCATCGCACCCTCTCCTTCCATCTCCATAGGCTCAGCAGCATTGTTGTGTAATCATGTGTGATGTCTTATCTAAAATATTGTTATATAAGAGGATCCGGTTGTTCTTACTTTGTTAGGCTCACTGATTTCTTTATACATGACGTAACAACATAAGTCTTTATATCATAAGTCAAATATTACCACCACTGTTTCTGGACAAATGTTGTGACTAAAATTACCTGTAAAACTAGCAACAATAAAAGTATAGATAGGAATAAAAACTAGGGATTTAAATTGTTAAGAAAAAAGGCAGATCAATCAGTCAATTGTAGAAGCACTAATTAAATATTTATTGTGATTACACAGTTAACTTTATGTAATCGTGTTATATCTATTTCACTTCTCACAGGTAATAATTCATTGTGTTTGAAATGTAGAGATATATAATTTTACATCCAGAGCTTGAAAAAATTTTTGTAACTGTGAAAACATATGAGATATAAAGTCATTTTATGTTTATTACTAATGGAATCCTCCAGTCAGAGGGAATGATAATTGTGTTACATAATTGTGATCACAATAATCAGGATTAACCTTTTAGTCATGCCTGTGTTGGTCTCACAGGCCAGCGTGTGTCACTATATACCTGCAGCACCTGTTGAATGAGAGAGGCCAGTTCAGTAGATTACACCTGAGCCTTGGATGATAACGCCATTAGAATCTAAGACGGGATCTCCTTCACAGACTCTAAATGTCCACCGTGTTTTCATGACACTGTGTGGAACAGTAGAGCCTCTTGTATTTGGCACCCAAAGACAACAAGCGCCTCCCGTCCTCATTGTCCACATCTGCCACACATGTCATCAGATTAAATCCTGCAATTTGCTCTAATTGTTACAATTTGAAGGCAGCGTATTGTCTCTGTCAATCTAGCTCGGACATGGGGTCTTTTGTATCCGGGTGGCGACAAAAGCGGATCACCTTGCGAGGTTGTTGTGCAAGGTGACAGGAGAGTTGGTGCTTATGGGGTCAAAAGAAGGGCCGACAACGCTCATCTTACCTTGGTGACAAAGCTCACCTCTGCCCATCACCCCTGTAGGGCAGGGCGGTGGGACACAGAACTGAACGTGAATTCTGGGAGCGGTAAAAATGGAAAATATGATGTGGTGACTTGCGCTGTGCTGCCTAGAGGTTTTGGTTCATTGGGGACAATATCAGAGTCATTTTAGGACAAGGTGTGTGACCCCCCCCAGAGCTGCCAGACATGCCAGGCCATCATCACTCACACAGGCCTGGCCGCACGGCTGCATCTCCTCCATCCTCAGGTTCTCAGACCTGGCAGGGCAGAGTCTGGGGCATTCAGGTCAACACCAGGGCTGCACTTGATAGGGGCTGAAGCCTGCAGGGTTGTTGGCATATTCAGCACTGAAACCTATGACACACACATTTTGATTATAGAGATATGCTCACAGGCTTGAGAAGTCTCATACACACACACACACACATGCACCTGTGAAAATCTTAAGCCACACTTGTCTCAGCTGTCCCACAAGTGGGCCAATTATTTCATCCGATCAGCTTTATTGAAATAACAGCAGCGTTTTGTTGGGCGAGCAGAGCCAGACATGGGGCCCTGGGTCGGGTCTCACTCCAGGGACGGGAAGCAGCAGATCTTAGATGAAAGAATGATTAATGAGGTAAGACTTCCAAGGCTGTGACACTTTGGAGGGAAAGACAGCTGATTAAGTTGGTGGTGGTTTTAGCAGAGGTTGAATGTGGGGCAGTTGAAGAAGCTTCCTGCCTGTTTATATGTCTGGGTGCTGAATGTTAGATATTTTCTAAATATTTTCATTTTCTTGGAATTTAAAGTGACCTGAAGTGTGCAAAACTGGGATGCCAGCAATGGCCACGTCACTGACAGTGTTCAGGACATCAGTGAACGGTATTACAGTACCGGTATTTTTATTATTTCCATGCTTGTGTTTTTTTCACAGTCACTGTCAGACAATGAAGGAATAACTGAAAGTAAGAATTTCATATCCTCTTGTACATAACGGTTAGATCCATGTGCTTCTTTGTTGCATTAGAGAGTAAGGACTTTTCTTATGAGAGCAGCCATTCTACCATAATGCTATCGCCTGCAGTTTCTTTAATGCCAGGGTCAATCACACATAACGCTCTCCTTGTATTGGAAAAGGTTTTTAAAGAATTGCTTGGCAAGAAAAGACAAAGGCACAAGAATATTTTCTGCTGTATCAGTGACATTTTTCCAGGTCATGTTTCTTTGAAGGCTACATGGCTGCAATGCACAGAAAGAAGATATGGGTGGAGAGACGGTGACATAGCAAACGGCAGGAATAGAGTTTCCAGAGCTCCGACTGATTTGAGCGCAGGATTGTTATTATGTGCTGTGTGGAAGAGGTTAGAATTTGGCAAGACAAGATGAGGATTTCATTAAGTTGTCTAGGGCACCGGATTAGTTAAAAGGTCTGTATTTTACATTAGTCTCAAAAGTGGGATTAATTTTCAGACATACAATTGGGGAAATGGGAAAAGACTATTGTTTATAATACCACTATAATCCAATCATGTGCTAAACAAGAGCCGGGAACATGAGCCGTGGCCCAATTCTGGCAATTTTTGTGACTGTCTGGGTCTCTGTCTGATAAAGACAGACAGACAGACAGACAGACAGACAGACAGGACACTCTTGCGTGTCTGTTTGTGGTTATTACAGTACATAATTTGATGTGTCATGTATAATGGAGCTTGAGAGGATAATGTAGGTGGTCTCGACGGGCCGGCTCAGTGGACAAATATGGAGTAGTAGGTCAGCCTCCACCTCCATCAAAAACTTCAGACAAAGACATTTGCAAATACACTGTCTAGAGTCAGTTAATGCTCCAAATTAATGCTCTCTTGCAGTCATTAAAAACTAACAGTTGTTATTATTCTTTGTTTTTTTACATACATGAAGACTTTGCTTAACACGTTACAGTGGAACAGTTTGTTGCTGTGAACTTTAGTTTATTATAAATGTGAATTTTAGTGCATTTCTCATATTGAGACAATGCATGTTAAGATATATGAATATCAGATAAATATCCTAAATAACATAATGTTAATGACCTGTTCAACTGTATGATTGATTTCCATTATATAATCCAGCTCGTAGCAATGGTTCTAAAAAACTATTGAGGTGATAATTTTATGATTTTATATAAAGACATTTTGATTGTTTGCATTTGACATTTTCATGATTTGTACTACTTTTGTCACAGTTATTAATCAATGTTTGGATGAGCCACCATATTTACTGTGCAGTTTCAGTATGTGTCATAAAAAGCCCAACAACCTGTCACCCTCTGCTGTAACACAGTAGCTACATGCACTGAAGAGCCGACCCACCCACCCTGTGTATTTATATGTTACATCGGGACAGAATGTTCCTGACTGGAGCTACACAACGAACATACAGCTCAAAGACAGACAGCGACTTATGCATTAGCCCATTTGGACCTTTGACGCAGATTTGGTACAATCAGATACCAGCTTGTGTTGCTGTTGTTGAACACAGGATGAATTAAGGAGTTTGTTTTTTGTCTCACCCTCTTCACCACGGTGGAGTGAGCCTCTCCACATGGCTAATGAGATTTGGCTTGGCCTGAGCCCGCTTAATTTTCAGCTGTGTCCACATCTACAATCACTCACACATGCACGAAATCACTCAATCCAATCGATAGAGAATGAGGATAATCAGGCAAGCATTCAGAATTTGGCCTGATTGTAATCACTTAATAATAATAACAGCATACTGGATGTTCTTTTAATACACTGACTGTGAGCTTGTTGTTCCTCACCTGTCCGTCCTTTGCAAATATGAACCTCTGTGGCATTAAAACTTCAGATAAGAATGTATTCATAGCAAAGGTTTCTAGGGAATATTTATTTCTACTACTTGTTAAACTGAAAATTGACATCAACTATGATTTCATGTCATTTGTGATTAAAGGGAAATGTTCCTTTAAGTCCTGGTCCACTGAACTTCCATTCATAGATAGCAGGGAACATCCCCACTAACACTCAATGTTAATCTGCGACTCACTGCTGACCAATTTCTACCGCCAAGCACCATTAACATGTCACATGTAATTCACAATTGAGCCTGTAATTGCCTGAATGTTTGCGAGTGTGTTTAAGTGAATGCGCTTGTGTCAACTTGTGAACTTGACCCATATCGCATGGTGACATGTTGTTACTGAGAAGCCTGCTGTGCGTCTAAAACTGCAGATGCCGCGGTCCACCTGCCAGTCAGGTCAAACTGCCTGCACTCCTCTGTGCCAAATGGGAGGAGACTTTGATACTGTCTGTTTTGGCTGGCAGCTCACCTCGCCTCAGTTTGCCTGGTCTGGCACCTGAGAGTGATTAGCCACGGCCCAACAAAATGTAAGGCAGCTTTTGGCCCTCTAAGAGGAGGTAATTTGGTCCCACTTTGACTCAGTCCGATCTGGCCTGGCCCACCACCTGCTGTTCACTCTATCCACGTCTGGCCTGATCGTTCAGACATGTGGAAAAGGTGTGGCCCTGAGAGGCGTACAGCCTGTCAGATGACATGGATCATATATTATTAATTCAAAAATGTGTAGGAAGACATGAGATACAGCAGCTACCACTCTGTGTCATGTAAGCATCAAGACTGGCTGACAGGGCAGTAATGAAATACAGTAGCCTGGTGCCTCATGCTACAGAAATAGCAACATTTCCCCTGTCACCAAAACAACATGATTTACAGACTTTATTTTGGGAGGGGGGCAGAACTTATGTGAGCAAAGATACTTGTAGTCACTAAGAGGGCACTTTCTTTGGTATGCAAACATTTAGAAAGAAATGCTGCACTAAAATCTTCCTTAAGGCGATATAGAGGCTATATAGATAGAGCTGGTACTTTGTCATCGTTTAGCCTCTTCCAGTAAATGATGTAACCATCAACAATGAATAAAGAGGCACAGAGAGGTAATTACAACACTCAGTTCCCCCTTGATTACCTGCAATATTAAGTTCAAACTCAGCCTCTGTGTCCTGTCCTGCTGTGGACTCTGCAGTTCCCTGCTGCTCTGTGCAGCAGGCGGGAGGCCAGGCGCAGCCGGGGTGTGGTGGGATAAGCTTTCACCAACGCACTATTTGTCAGCAAGACTGTACCCGCAGGGGTTTGTAACAGCAGAAAAGCAGGTGGAGAATGGCAGAAGATGTGGAGGGGAGGGGTGGTACGTGTGTGTGACAGCCCCACTGGCTTTGTCTCCAAGATACAGTGGCGAGTGAGAAGGCAGAGGAAAGTTGCAGGCGTCCGTTGAATCCAATGGGAGGCCCATTAGAGCTTCACCTCCTCCCCGTCTGACTTCCCCATGAAGAGCCCACCTGGGACAGTCTACAGTATCTCTCTCTCTCAAGTCCCCCCCCCCGCCCCTCTCCCAACCTGCACTCCCAGAGGCCTCTTTCACAGGAAGCTAAGTGCCAGGCCCCTGCTGCTGTGTCTCCGGCTCAGGATGGGTCCCTTGTTGAGTCCCATCCATACGTCACCGGCAGCGGCGAAGACAGAGAGCACTCCCTCACCGATTATAGCAACAGCACAAAGCATCCTCTCACTGTCTGTCTGCAGCCTGCCTCTCTACGCAGCATCCCGGAGCAGAGAAAAATAGTTTGGAGGAACCTGACGAGGAAGAAGCGCAAGGGTCTCAAACAACCAGAATGTAACCTTGTTTGATGTGATGCAGGGTGTAGGAGAGAGTTGTGATGAACCACAGGAAGCTCTGCCTTAAGAGGTCATTCATATCTTCAGGATTTCTACACATCTAAAGAAGACGATGGAAAGTCAACCTAACTGAACTGAGCATCAAACTCCTCTCAACTTAAGAAGAATTTTATTTTCTCAAATGGAGTCGAGGAGCAACACCCTGACTTATAGTTTCTAGACTGAAAGCAGCAGGAAATGCAGGCCTGGCATCATCGCCGTCATCATCATCATCATTCTTCATTTTGCCTCTGAGGGTGTCATCTGATCTATGACCTGCTGAGTAACCACCCCCTACGTCAGGCTGGAAATGCTGTGTAGAGGCTGAGGTGGGCTTCAGGGTGTGGTCGTGGCAGCATGGGGGAGATGTGCTATGTGGGGAGACGGGACCTCACCTGCCTGCTGTGGTTTTAGCCTCCTCCAGAGCTGCTGCTGGGGCAGGAACAGGAGGGTCCAACCTGAGGTATGTTAAGAAGCAGCACAGGCAAAACGGGACGTCCGACAACTATCTGTCTTATCTACGTTCCCGCACTCACACTCCGTCTTCCTCCCTCTTTTGTTTTATATTCCCTGTTTCGAGCACTTAAGTCTCTTTGTTTTCATGAGTCTCTGCTATTTTTAGAATCACTTACTGGTAGCACAGTCCCTCTTGTTTTGTCAGGCATACATAAACTGTGACGCTTTGTTTCATTATTCTTTGGTTGTCATGGTGATATATATTGTATCTGCATCTGCTTCTCATCACCAATGCGTTGTCGTTGTCACCTGGGTGACGAAATGCACACAGCACAACATCTCTCCCAGGTGAACTGCGGCAAGGTTGACAGTGGCTGACTTGCAGTTTAATTATGTAGCATTTGATCCCTGCAACATACTGAAGGCACTCAAGAACACTTCAGCTTCTCTGTGTGTTTCAATATCACAGGAAAAGTTTGACATTTTGGGAATTAGGCTTATAAAATTTCTTGTTGTGAGTTAAATGAGAAGACTGATACCACACTCATATCTGTATGCTAAGCATGAAGCTATAGCTAACAGATAGTTAGCCTAGCTTAGCATGAGGATGGTTAACAGGGAGGAACAACCACATGGCTGGTCAGTGGTGACCAGCCTCCAGCGTCTCAGAGTGAAGGTCGGAGAGCCGCACTGTCTGAAAGGTCTGAGTATACTAAGGGGAAGAGAGGAAGGAGAGACACTAAAATAAGAGTGTTAGGAAATAATGCAAATGCAAGTTTGCCCAAACAGCTTTTCAGTTGTGCGTTCAGTTGTGCAGACCATGCTTGTCCATGCAAGAGTCTCTCATATGTATGTTTCAGTGTGTGTGTTTAGATGTCTAGTGCCATCACTTCTTATGTCCATCCATCTATCCGTCCCTGGGCCTCAATGGTTGACAGTCCAGTCCCGCGTTTCAGGGGGTATGGTAACACCTTGACGCAGCATGGCCTCCTAGGTGCTCTATCCACAAGGACAATGCCATGGCCACCATTTTACAGGTCATTTTCCAGGAACAGCATGAAGTGGAAGCCAAAGCAGGACGGCATCATTACCCATTACCCTCGACGGCACTTGGCAAGTTAATGCTCATGGCCAGTGTCCTCCCCTCGAATAGACACACACAGGTTAAAGTCATCATTTCTTGGATCAAAGCAGCAGCAGCAGAGATACACCGACATCAGGTCCTGGTTGGACTTAATTAAACTGTAGTTCATATAAGAAGTAGAGGAGACACGTCCATGTCTGACCTGCAGCGTGGTGATGGACTTGTGCTGGTGCGTCCCGTGAGGCATGAGAGCGTCCAGGGAGCCCTGCCACTTGCAGGAGGGGCCAGGGCATGGGCAAGGAAATCTGCAGCCTATGCCAAAGGAAGTATCTCTAGGGATGAGCTGATTATTTTGAGAACCCGTACTGTCTGAACTGCGTTGTTGACTTACGATCAAAACCAGACAGGGTACATTAATATAGCTGTACTTAGGTTCCAAGAGTCTGTCTAGGGACACTGTCAGGACTCATTTTTGGTCATAACGCTTTGAACCATTTCACATGTTGAAAAAACACATTATCGGTTTTAAACCTTAAACAGTACTTGAGGTGGGACAGTTTGATGCAGTGGTTAAAAATTGTTTCTAACAAATTGTTTACTATTTATTAGTAGGTGGCACTATGACAAAGTTATATTGAGATAGAATTATCTATTGTTATGGTGACTGGGTTATAACAAAGGAGTAAATACTATTTAATAGTTACCAGTTACATCGTTGATTTCTCAAGGTCCTGCTGAGTAAATATTAGCCATGTGAACATTGACTCTCAGTAAGTTGTTATTTACTAAATGAAATGGACGGAATTTGCCTTTAACTAAAAAAACTTGTTACAGCTGTTGTCATGAACCCCAGAGATTATTAAGTTTATTATTAAATTTACAGAATTTGCATTAGTATATAGTGCAAACACGCTAGTAGCTATAGTGCTGAAAACAGTATCTCATGGACAATTATTTTGTTTTTAAAAACATAGCGGATGGCGGATGAGGAGCCAAAGTTATCTGTAAAGTTTATTGGCTCTTCTTCTTTCAAAGAATATGAAACAAAACATTATCAGTTATCAGTTATCACAGAAAAGAAAGCAGTGGAGAGAGGTACCTAAGGTAACTAAGGCCACAGTCTGTTAATTGATGGATATGGTGCCTCTCAAAGGTGCTGACATCTTGGGGTTTAAAACTCTGGTGAAAAAACTTTAGGTGTGACATAAGGATTAATTTTATGTTGTTTACATCATTTAATTTTTGTATTTAGTGATTACTGAGTTTTAGCGGTGCTGTTGTGTGGTTTTTGTTGCTGTTGGGCAGAGCCAGGCTAGCTGCTTCCCCTTGTGTCCAATCTTTATGCTAAGCTAAGATAACCAACTGCTACTGCTATAGCTTCATATTTTACATACAGATATGAGAGTGATATTATTGTCCTCTGAAAATAAGTGTATTACTAAGGGTGTTTCCCAAAATGTCAGACTATTCCTTCAAACTAAATGTTGTTAAATGGTGTCAGATAATCATTTTACAAACAAACCTGGACTCTTCTGCTCTGGCGGTGTTCTTAGTTGTATAAATTGAGTGCCTCCTACCTACTCCTTATCAGACCAGATTTGAAGGAGCCTTCCACCCCTGAAAGGGCTCCCTGTCTTCCTCTTGTTGTCCCTCTGTTTCCCCATTCCACTAAAGGGCCACTCCACCAGCAGGGGCCCATCACATCACAGCACCGTACATTCGTCTGATTTAACTTCCTGATTATTTGGTGTTTTTATTGTATGATTGGTACCTTAAACGCAGCAACAGTTTAGGGAATAAGAGCCTAGATTATGAGAGTGCAATAAGGAGGTCAGGAGCAGCTTCCTCGATAGTTCATCTTATCTCATCCTGTCCTAAGGCTGATTACTGAAGTGGCCACCGCTGTTGCATAACAGCTGTCATCTAATCATATTCATCTCCTGGACTTGCGCTGCGCCCACATCACATGCAGGCACTGAGCTGTTTCCCCCCCTGCTGTGGGGATTAGCCATTGGAAAACAAATGCCCTCTTCTTACATTTGCATCATGACAGCGACACAATGTTAAAGGGATAGTTTGGATATTTTTGAAGTGGAGTTGTGTGATGTACTTATCCGTGATCAGTGTATAAGATAGACAGTCGGCACGCCCCAGGTTTGGAGGAGCAGACACGAGTGCTCACTGGTGCTAAGCAATGTACTGGTGCAGACATTGGTGCACAGACAGAGACCTTTTCACAAATATACCCTCTTCATAGCTGCCAGACTCCACTGATAAAAATTTGGTCCAGTGGCTATGAAGAGAGTATACAGCGATACAACGGATTCAGTTCCCAGACAAAAAGGGCTGTCTGACGGCAATGTGAAGCGGTGAAAGTATTCCAAATATAGCAAACACTTTAACTGATATAAATTTTTTATAGGTGGCTAAAATACATTTTTCTGCTGACCCTGTCCACAGCAGGACATTTCTCATCGTCTACGCTGGGACTCACGTCTGTGTCTCTAAATTTGGGGCCTGGAGAGCACAATCTGTTGACCTATTACAGCCCCACTTCGAGAACTGTCCCTTTAACTCTAGAACACAAACGTCTAGTGTTCGAGGGTTAATGCCATAATGTCTGCTCTCTTGTTACAAGATGTGTTTTCATGCATCACTGTGTTCAGGGGGAACCTTGTAACTCTTTTTTTTTTTTGATGAGTTGAGAACATTTGGCATTGCTTTGAAAAAACAGTATATTGATCAGTTTTTAAAACATTAAGCAGTTTCCTGTCTTCATTTCTGATCATTTAACATTTTAGAGATGACTTGGCAGAGATGGTATTACATGCTTAATTGTTTCTCCTCCTTTCTCTTTTTTTTCCCACTTGACTTTTGGCTTCTGTAACAATTGTGCTGACATTTTGACAAAGACTTTCTGCTGTTTGATTTAGATTTTAAGACATTGACATTGAATACGTTTGAGTTTCCTGCAGGTTGAGACTGCATTTGCAGTGCTCCAGGCTTATGTATTTTGACAAGGATAGCTGTCCTCTCCCGTCAGTTTTCACATTTTTTTCAGCACTTGTGAGAAGTTCTGCAGGGTTTGAGCAGTATGAGAAATTCTTGTTTTCCGTATAGGCAAAAATAGTACATCCTAAAGATTTAAAGAGCTTATATAACATATCTGAGCAGAGGGAGAAATTCTTTAAGAGACAAGCAGCCTATTCTTCAAAAAGCTGCCCATTTTATTCCAGTTTTTAGCATTTGGAATCTGCTCATTTGGTGATACAATATCACTTTGTGTCCAATGCAGCCCAACCATCATCGATATGTTCCACCTTTTAGTCTGTTCTACTTTGATATGCAGGAGAAACACTTGAAACAAATGAAGGAGTCTGATTCTGTCACTCTGTGGAAGGAAGACTGCATCTCCAGAATGACAGTGAGTGGAGGATCCTCTCTGGAAGTCAGTTTGAGAGCGTGCAGTCTGCATAGCATCTACTGTAAACTGAGTGCGTCGGTGTGAACCCTCCGTGCAGCGTCGGTGTTGGAGAGCGCATCAGTCACCCAGCGTGGTGTAGGTGGACGACAGCAAACGGATAAAAACAAATCTATATCGGGACACCCCCAGCTGTCAGCGGCAGAAACCTGAACAGGTGGCTCCCTCAGTGTCTTAGCAGTGCGCAGAGACCCCTCGACAGCTTGCCTCGCTCGCTAATCTCCTCTCTGACGACAGCGCATTTACCCCGCGCGCGTAAAACCAGGAGTACTGCAGGTTTGGTGTCGGTGGAGCTGATCAGTCATCGGGATTTTACTCATCGCTGCTGATTCAGTCCTCTCCAAGAAGTTGGACTGGTGGAGAGCGTGTCTTTTGTTTTGAGGCTGCGCTGACAGAGTTGGATACAATGACTCTTTCTTGGATTTTATAATCTCTCCCCTGTGTTTGGGTTGTCAAGCAGCTGTAAGGACTGGCTTTGATAAGACAGCATGTTGCCTGAAATAAATAACAAGGTGAGGTGCTTTGATTTGGTAGCAGGTTGGTTGGCAAAATAGCAATTTCCTGAGGTTAATTTTAGTGTGACTGTACTCTGGTTTGTTCTCATAGTCACAGACAGAGTTGGTCTAATTATCTAATTAATGAGGGAGTTTTTTATATTATTATAATCATTCTTTATCTCCCTTAATATCACTTTAATCTTTCTCTAGTACAGATTTCCTATATGTGCTTGTCCATGGAGTAAGAATTACCTTTGCCCAGCTACAGGGCTTCACTCCAGGCTAATTCCATTTTGGGAGAAACCCCCCGACAGGTATCCTTTTACAGTGATAAACTAAAATAAAAACATTTACTGTACATTCTCTATTCATCTTTATTCACCCGTGCCAATAATGTACAGTTATTCTCACTTTGGAATTATTTCCATTTCTCCTCTCCAAGTTATCCCACTTGAATGCTTATTTTGTCGTCCGCCCCCTTTCTCCTGACCACACGCCAAGTTATGATGAAAAATCTGATCCATTTCTATTTCAGTCGATGTTTAGCCTACTTATTTCAGTGTTTGTTGTGCTGACAGATTCTGTAAGTCTATATGCGTTGTGGTGTATTTTTTCACACCTTACATGGAAACTGATGTAAATTTAACCTTCGCTGTTTTTGGATCTTAAAAGAAATTCATCTCTTTTTTTGACTGCTTTAACAAACTAACACTACAAGTAACATTATGATCACATGGATTGATCAGTGGTCCTGCATCCCGCCCTGTGCTCACGCTTCATGCAAACGACTTGTGTTATGTGCAATGAAAACGAGAGGGCAGTGTGATTATACGTTGAAAAATGCCTGTCTGACAGCTGATATTGTGAGTGAGCCCAGTTTTACAGTTTGTTGATGTTTACCTTCAGTTACACCTGCGGTTTTAATGCGTCGCTGACCCTCTGACCAACTGACCCCGGAGGACTGACCCCTACTGAGCCAAAGCTGCTCCCTCACACCTGCTGGGATGATCCCACCTCCTGCAAAGACCCCCAGTCACTCAGATACAGACTGTGACTTCTCTGTCCTTGTCTACACTTCCATTTATTTATTCATGTGCCTGTATCTGAACTTGTCGGCACACTGAGTGCAAACTCCCTCTGTTCAGTATGTTTTATTTGTGCTGAGTGCACTTATTTGTACACAGGAAAGACATTTTACAGTGTCAGGCAATGCACAGATGTGAAGTATTATTATGTTATTTGCGTTATTGTGAATATATCCTGAATATTTAACCCCTCCCTTTTGGATCTCAAGAAAAAATCATTATTTCACCTTCTTCTAACAGAGGTGAGAAATACAGAACAATGTGCATTCACTTTCTCATAATAGCGCTCTTTTCTATCACACAGATTGAGCCGTGATCACGGTTACTTTATCCACACACTGACTCTCATTCATCACAGTGGCATAAAAGGTCACCGTCACTATTTTTCTTTGGCACTTGTGCTGATGTTACTGGGTTTCCACTGGCTCAGTGCTCATTAGCGAGGCTTACAGCAGACCTTTACAGGTGATGTTTTAGAGGCCAAACTGCCGCGTTGACCTACATGTCTCCTGCTGTTGCCCCTGAGAGTGTCACATGACTACATTATTGTATCATATCCTTCTTTGGCAACATGTTTGCTCGTCTCATTGAAGGCCTTAAATGTGAAGAGCAAAGCTAGTGAGTGTTTGCAGGATCCAGTGCTCAGTGAGAGTCAGAAGTCTGTAAAGCAGAGTTAAGAAGTCAGTTCAGGCTCTCATCATCCTCTGCTGAGCTGGCTGAGAAGGGTCACTTTAGCTCGTCCTCCCTCCGGACCACACTGCACCAACACTGTTCTGAATCTGCTTTCCAATCAGTGGTTTAGTGTAAGATTATGATTAGGAAGCTGTTTCCTATCCAGCACCTGCGAACAACACCCCACCCAGCCTGTATCTACCCATTCCCCCCTCCCTCCCCGACTGCCAGGCTGGCTGAGTGACTTTAGCACATATCCCCATATGGGGCTAAGCTTTATTTCACCCATATGGTGTCACCCAGCGCAGCTGCATGCTCACCCGCTGATTAATAAAGCACGTGTACGCTGGCTTGGTGTCGGAGAGAAGCGTGCAGAATCATCCCAAATGTATTTTATCTTTTAAATATCCGGAAGTCTGTTGTTTTGGGCTTAAACAAATTGAGGCAAGTGGATCACCAGTGTGCACAGGCTTGGAGGCACGTGTACACCCACTGCCAGACACACGGATGTGCACATGCGCACACACCTGCAAAAACCAGCAGGTACACAGAGAACGCTGGATCGCGCGAGGATGGTTGTTGCTGGGTTTTTGCAGAAGTAATCTATTTTAAGATCACAGTGTATTATTTTTGCTAGTCTGGCTGCAACCTCGCTCAGCTGCCCAGAGGCTGTGTGTTTCTGAGGAGACTGGAGAATCCAGGCAGCATGAGCACAAGAAGCAGTGTCATTATTATTTAATATGACTGCTTTAATCTTCTTCTTCGTCTTCTTCTTCTTTAATCTTCTTTAAGGATTCCTTAATCTGAAAAATATACATAGAAAGAAAGAACAGATGTTATTACACACAGACAGAAATGTGCCACAGTTTATTTTTCCCATCTTGCAGCGTTTTTTATGAATTGCTCTCATTCCTCCCACAGACGTCACGACCGGAGGCCTTCCCTCACCCTCACAGACTCCCATCAGAAGGCAACCGCCTGGGGACAAACCGACCCTGCTCACAGGTCAGCGCTTCCCCTCTGCAAGATGCTGCAGCAGCACCCAGAACACGTCGTATCAACAAAGCCATCTTTTCCTTCAGCGTCTGAATTACATCAGCTTATTCATTTAACAGCCCAAAATATTGCTCGAGAGATAGTATTCCTCCTTTCTCCTTTCAACACCAGAACGCCTTCTCCTATTACAAATCAGAGGCTTCGACGAGCATAATTGAAAATTATTACTTTGCCTCACTGAAACATTTCTATTCACATACTGACGCTTATTTACTACACGAATGTGCCTGTGCACATCTGTCTGCACATATGTGGCTATATGGTGTAACGCATCACAGATTTCCATTGATATAAGTGCACCTTACTGAAGCAGCACGCCCCCCAGCTATGCACAGGCACATAACTGTGTTTACTTCCTTTGCCTGTTGTGGCAGGTGCTCGCAACTATATTTAGCCCTATCTCTATGCGTCATAACCAAGTTGGCAGATCCTGCAGCAGCTCTTAACACGTGAGGGGAAATATCAGAACTATCTACGGTAAAGATGGGAAAGCCTTTTTTTTTTCCTGGAATGCTGTTAACAATTAATGTGAAAGATTAAAGACTACGTAACAGCATGCAGGATGTATGGGCAGCTCTGGTGGAATGCTTCCACCAGAAATTTGAGTGGGATTGCAGCTCAGTAAGTGAAGACATGTCTTAAATATACACTATAATGCCCCTCTCGACACAGATACACCACTGCAAGATATCTCAGTTTTCCCAGAGAGTTTGGCAGAGGCCAGAGGTCTAATTTTGCCCATCATTGCCAGGGACCAGCCTGTCAAGGCTGTGACACATGTAATCGTGCTCTCAGAGCAAGCAGCATGGCAGTCAGAGAAAAGCAGGTTGCTGCTCTTCGCCTCCCCCACAGAGACGCCGCAGACAGACTCTGTCAGGACCCAGCCTCACAGCCTTTGTCCCCATTTCACTCTCAGCCTGATCAGTAATTCCAGCCGCTACCTGCTGGGGGGTCCCGGTCACCTGAGCCTCCGCAGTCGAAATGCATGTGAAAGGGACGTAGATCGCTAGCTGAGAGCAGAAACCAAATCTGATGAGGTGCTCATGAAAAAATGACAGCAAGCTTGTAGCTACAGTGTAAAAAGAATAATGCACTTAGACGTCACAGTCGCTGACCCACTCTCTCTAGCTGCTTTTGTTGTCTGTTTACAGCTGGATGTGCTGCTCAGTGTTTGTTATTCAGTTGCATTGAATCATTCCCTGCAGAAAAAGATCTTAAAAGCCTTCTAGCCGTGGGAGTTGGCCGATTTATTTGTAGATTTTCCTAAATATTCTCACTTTTTGCCAGTCTGCCTTCATCCAAGTCTTTCATCACTCTGCTGTAAAGTTTCATCTGACCCTATTTTATGCTTTTCTTTGTTCATTTTTTCATGTTGCTTTCTGTATTTTAATACAATTAAAACTATCTCTCTGGTTTACAGAAGTTTGGCACTGGTGTCGGGTCCTTGCCTCAGCTTGAGCCACCGGTGGTCCAGGTGGTGGTCAGCAATGCCAAAAACCAGCACCAGCAGTCGGACAACATCCTGCCCCAGATTGCCAACAAAGGGGGCCAAAACAACTACCAGACTCATCCGGTGAGGCTCTCACACTCCAGCAGCCCATAAATTCCTACAGTAGCAGCTAATTTTGTGTATAATAGAATATTTCTGAGATTCGAACATTATTATCCCTCCAAGGCAGCTTATATAACTCGAAACAGAGAAACAGCAGTAGAAGGTTCACTGGGGAAACATGATGAAGGTCACACTGTGGTTCATTTATCTTTTCTTTGCTCATAATAATAAGGGAATGTACTTTCTCTATGTGTGTTCATTGTACAGGATGAGAGGCCGAAGCCCGTCCAGCAGTTCAGCATGCGCTTCGGTGCAGCAATGGATAAAGTGACAGCCTCTCGCAACAGCAAGATTTTAAGCAACAAGCTGGAGAAAGAGAAGTCATATGAGGGACAAAGGTTACCCATGTCCCCCCTAGGTATGTTATTATGGATAACAATACAATAGTACAAAATGATAAAGGCACAGAGATGTTTTCCACATTTTGAATCTTTTGGGGGTGTTCCAACACAAACACGTAACTGCGTAAAAAATTTAGATTCTACTGATGCAATAAAAATAGCAGGCTGGCATTAAAGTCGATTCTTCGCAATCCCCTGCACTCTGCAGAGGGCTAATCAATATGGTGACTCATGCAGTCATCCTCCTCTTACTTCCTGTTGCAGAGGCACTGAAGAACTTCCAGGAGCGGCTGACGGAGTTTGAGCAGGAGGAAATCATGGACTACTCAGAGATCTGGTTCATGGGTCTGGGCTCTCAGAAGATCGAGGGTTCCCAAGGCACTCCGCAGAACTCTGGATATGACGACGAGCATGGAAGCTATATCAGGGTAATGTGTTAGATGGAGCATTAAAGGACCACACCTGCAGTTATAATAGGAATTATCACATTAAATCTCATTCAAGCTGTTTCTATACACACTGTTGCCCATAAAGTTGGAATAAAATGTTTTTTACCTCTTCTCATGAAGTGATTGTGACAATGTGATTTATTCTTGATAAATAAAGTGTATATCTTCTCAACTTTATTGATCAAACTCTTCCAAACATATCACAGTCAAACTTAAAACACAATTAACCTTTGCAAACTGTGTATTCAGGCTTTAACAAAATTGGGGGTATTGAACAATTATTCCAACTTTATGGGCAATTATTATTATTACATTAGTATCCTTTACACTAATTGGTTTCAGTTCATGTTAGTATTGTATGAAATCAACTTGCAGAGAATATTGAAAATGTTTGAGATGGGTGCTTTCTCACAATGACATTTAGTCCTTCTTTAAAAAAAAATCAAAGTTATGTTACTGGTGAAGCAGTTAAAAGATGAGTAGAGACATAAAGACACAATTTCAAAGTCAGTATTAACTGAAAATGTGAAGACACAATGTTAATTATCATTTCACACACACACACACACACACACACATACACAAGCAATCAAGCTCCCTAAGCTGAACTGTACATGACCAGATGCCTTCATATGACCTTAATCCAGCAGCTGCAGACATGAACCCGCCATTCTGTCAGACTGGCTTCACTGTTGAAGCTCAGTACTCCCGTACAATAAAGTGAACCGAGGTCAGGCTTAACTGTCTTGTATAAGTCAAGTGACTGGCAGGCAGTTGATAATGTAATGAATGAGCCATTTAAGGCTGAGTGACTGACCATTGTTTGGACTCTTAATATCTCTGTTGAGGCTCATCTCGCTGTGGCAGGCTCACGCACAGTTAATACTGTCGCTGCTGTGTGCACAGCAGATCAGTTGATGGTGATGGATATTTTTATTTCTGTAAAAGCATACAGTACATAACAGTTAAGCCTGCTCAAATATTCACTGTGCTCTTCTTTCTTGCTTTCCCAGGTGCTGCATGACCACATTGCCTACAGGTTTGAAGTGCTTGAAGTGATTGGGAAAGGCTCCTTTGGGCAGGTCCTCAAATGTCTGGACCACAAGAACAACGAACTTGTAGCCATTAAGATGATACGCAATAAGAAAAGGTACACAAAAACCCCAACTTTTCATTCTGATACATTTCATTTCATTCTTGGCAAGTCACCTGTGATTGAATCTTTTCTTAGCAGTAGTACTACTGTATTTAAATGACAGTATACATCCTCAGATACACCATAGAAAGTGTTTTTTGTCACATTTAAGGCGTCAACTTTTGGCATTCATTTGAGATCTGATGCCCCTGTTGTGAGGTTTTTCCCACATGCCCTTGCCAGGATCATTTTACATGTAGTGAGTCTGCCAAATGGTCGAGATCCTTATTTAGCATGATAGAAGTCGGCACCTCGTGGTGTTATCTTACCTGTGCGTCCTCACTGAGGATCACAGCGGCAGCGGCTGCCCGAGCCCTGTAGGTTAGACGCAAGAGCCATCGGGTTCTCGCCGTCACTTCAATAATGCAGAAAACAAAATGGGTGCAAACTGCCACAGCGGTGCCTCAGGAACTGTGTCAGCCGATCTTATCTGATCTATCCTGGAAGTTGACTTTAAGAGTTATCCACTCAGAACTTAAACATTTGTTTTTACTCTGCTGGACATGGACATTCAGAAATCAATGTTGAAATCAAAGCTAATATACATATATTTTTTTTCAAATTTCAGTATCCTAACACGCCCTGTAAATCTGCAGGTTTCATCACCAAGCGCTGGTTGAGCTGAAGATCCTGGATGTAATAAAGAGGAAAGACAAAGACAACCTCCACAATGTCATCCACATGAAGGAGTACTTCTACTTCCGCAACCACCTTTGCATCTCCTTCGAGCTTCTCGGGTTAGCACGCTCACTCATACTGTGCATGCAAGCAAGCAGGCCCACATGTTCAGAAGTTAGTCTGACAGGAGACGATAAAGACGTCACTGAATAATTAAACCGTTAATCAAAGGTATTCATGGTTAGCCACCTTTCCCCAGCAGTGTTAGATCACTGTGGTCTTATTGAAACCACTTTGATTCATTACTTGCAAAGCTGCCGGACTGCAGCCAGTCAGGAGCTAAGTGATCACCTGTGTACCTTAAGCCATCTGTGTTTTAGCATGGATCACCTCTGATATCTATTTGAGGGGAGATAGTTTTGTGTATCACTCTGGCTCAATGACCTTTAGAGGACGTCTTGGACTGCCGCCTTGTCTAACATTACTGTCACCGAATCCTTTAGTTAAGGCCTTGATTGCGGCCCTATCTCTTACCCCCTCTTGCTTCATGGTGTGAAGGCTCCAGTTACACAGTCTAAAGAAGTTTATGCTTATCGCAAGAAACAAGAAATAGCAGGAGGACGCACGCTGTGTCTGTCTCCCTCTGAATGGGAGTGCAATCATAAGTATGCGCTCGGTGGTCAGTGGATGTTTTTATCAGGGGTAAAGTTAAGTTTAGAGCAACATCAAACTGAGCAGTCTTCTTTATTTAAAGCGTTTATTTGAGGAACAGGAGGAAGTTCTTAATGTGGTGTATCTGTTTCATCTCATTATCTCATTAGTCCTGAGATAAAAGAAGCATTAAAAAAAAGGAAATCAATCCACTTAATTTTTTTTTTAAACATTGCAACAAAGGAAACATATTTTGCATGTTTAAACCACATTATGAGCTAACATCTCACGTGTTGTTCCTTCCATCAGGGTGAACTTGTACGAGCTCATCAAAAAAAACAACTTCCAGGGCTTCAGTCTCGCTCTGATCCGTCGGTTCACCCATGCTCTTCTCAGGTGCCTGCAGATGCTGCACAGGGAGAAGATTATCCACTGTGACCTCAAACCGGTACGGACTTTTGGAATATACAGAAAACATGAGACACTATGTTAAAGTATATTTCTGTCGACAAAACACCAAACCTTTGCACTGAGTGGCTGTGGTGCTGCTGGTAATTGTGCTGCAGGAGATTCCCCAGAACAGTAGTGTGAGCCCTGCTCCATCTTGTGGAGCAGTTTAATATTGCAGCAGCAGTGCATGAAAGCAAAGTGAATGTTTTTGCTCCTGTTTCTGAACAGGAGAACATCCTTCTGTCTCAGAGAGGGCCGGGGAACATCAAGGTGGTTGACTTTGGATCAAGCTGCTATGAACAGCAAAGAGGTAAGAGTGTGGAACTGAGAGAGAACGTAACAACACTTGGTGAACATGTCTGACTAGTGAAAGAAACAGCCAATCTTATATAACTGTCTTTAGAACTTATATCCGTCTCCTTTCGTTTCCACTAGTGTACACCTACATCCAGAGTCGCTTCTACCGCTCTCCAGAGGTCATCCTGGGTCACCCCTACAGCATGGCCATTGACATGTGGAGTCTGGGCTGCATCCTTGCTGAACTCTACACAGGCTACCCTCTCTTCCCAGGAGAGAGTGAAGTAGAGCAGATAGCCTGCATAATGGAGGTATGACATTAAAAGCAGTTCTGCTTTTAGTGTGTGCTTAAAGTTTCCAGTGTGGTTGATGAGTTTCTTCATCGTGTTAAAGCGTCCTGATGTTTTGACCGACAGGTTCTGGGAATGCCTCCGAATGATTTTGTCCAGTCGGCATCAAGGAGGAGGTTGTTCTTTGGTGAGAATTTATCTTCGCATAGCTTCTGATCTTTTTCTTATGTCTGTGGATATTTTACATGATCTACAGCGAGCAGTATATGATTACTAAATGTTATCAGATGATGAATGAATAGCTAGGCTAGCCCCTTACGGAAGATGTAAGAGAACTCCATAGGATCGATGTGCCGAGATGATAAATCAGGGCTGTTTGGTAATTATGTGCAGACTCTAAAGGAAACCCCAGGAACATCACTAACAGCAAGGGGAAGAAGAGGAGACCCAACTCCAAGGAGCTGTCAGATGCTTTGAAAAGCAACGATGCTTTGTTCTTAGACTTCATCAAACGCTGCCTCACGTAAGTTCACTCTAAACATCTGCTCGGCTGTTCACAAAAACAGGCTTTTCTTTCATCCGTCCCGCATTTTAAGTAGACTGCATGAAAACTAATTAAAGTATGTGTCAGCGGAACTATAAAAAAGCACTTGCAGACTTTAATTATTTTCTCATATTATTTATTTTTCAGCTGGGATCCGACCAAGCGTATGACTCCTGATGAGGGGTTACAGCACGACTGGATCCTGGAAGGGAACTTCAACAAAGTCCGGCCAAGAGCCAGGACAACAGTGAAGAAGACCTCAGACAGTTCGACCAGCACAGAAAACAGCAGCGATCACGGCCTCCGCAAGCAAGCTAACAGCAAGCCCAGTAAGGATACAGTCCATTCTATGTACATATAGAGAATATGTGTATGTTTTATAGATACAACAATATAGCATAGACTTGCCTTACATAACTAGCTGATGCCATGACTGCATACCCACTGAGTTCTTCTGCACTCACGCTGAGCTGACCTTTAATGTCCTTTCCATCCACGCTACAGTGGAAAGAGTCAGCTCAGAGAGCGTCAACGCTGACAAGCTGCAGAGAGACAGCTCTTCAACAGGAACAAAGATGGCCCCCGCCGAGCGTCTGCGGCCCATCGGGGCCTCAGCAGAGGAGGAGGTGTGTGAGAACGGGGGCAAGCTGTCCACGGATACCAAGCAGCAAGAAGGAGGCGGAGAGAGGCCTGTTCACATCATCATCAAGCCTCAAGGGGAAGTGGGCACAGAGCGAAATGACAGCCAAGAAAAGTGTTTGCCCCCTATCATCTAACATTCGAAGGGAATCGACAAGTGGGAACTGGGGGTGATGAGACTCAGCGTCCCGCTCCCCACCTTGAGAGTGATTGAGTTGTTGAGGTGGATGTAAATGGACAGCTGAGAGAAAGTTGCATTTGTTTAGTCCTGCACACACAGAAAATTAAAAGATCCAGTATGGTCTCATTTGCTCCAAACGCTGCCATGCTGCTTTACAAAACAACACGTTAGAGAAGTCAGAGCCAGAGAAAAGTCTCATGCAGCTCAAGTTGATCATTTCTAGGACGCCAACCAGTTCCCACATGCCGTGAACAAAACACTGGTGTACGGAGCAGAAACACTGATCATCAGCAAAGAGGGACATCTTCTATTTATTGATTTAAGTATACAGTCATAGTGTTTTATTTCTCTCTGTGAAACCAGGAGTTTGTATGACAGTGAACTTACTCAGTCAGTTGTTGTTTTTTTTTATACAGAAGTTTGGATGCAGTTTCAGATATTTTGTTTAAATGTGTCAGAATTCAGACTTAAAACCGTCAGCCGCACAAGAAAGCTCATGTTCAATTTAGATCCAGTGGTTTAAAACATGATTCTTACTATAGCGCCCACTTTTCGCCTCCACTGTCTCCTGTATTATTTATTGAATCCAATCTTTGCTGTGCATTGAAATCTTTGATAAACAGGTTAAACACTTTCACTTTTCTCATAACCATGTTAAAAAACGAAGCGGCTGACTTTAAAAAGTGCATGTGTAGAACATTTATCCAGTCTTTGTTTTTGCTTTTTGATCTTTATTTCCTTTTAGACATTTTAGCATTACTTTCATTATGGTATACGAATTGTGTGCAATAAAGGCTGAGCCAAAACATTTTTTTTAATCATGTTAACAAAGTAATAATTGTCATATTGTTTTTAATTGTAGAATGCAGTTGATGTCATTGGTTATTAATGATTTCACTTATTTATTATGGAATATGTTTGATCCTGTTTCATATTTGTTTATCAATTTAATCCAAAAATTATAAAATATGTATTTGTTATAGAATTCATTGTATATATTTCTGCTGTAATTTCCTATGTATGTGTAATACAGAACATATTTTAACAAAATATTTCAGATATTTGTTGAGGGTTTAGACAAGGTTTTACTTGTTGTGTTGTTTCTGTATGAAAACATTTTGTATGTCTGTGTTAATCATAATATTTTTTATATTAGAAACAAAAAGACAATCCTATTATCGATAGTTGTGCCTTGCAGTATTAGAGATCTTGCACTTTACCAATTGTGTGTGTACACCTGGATTAGAAACCGTTGGATTCTTACCTGTCAAACAGACAAGGGTTCAGATACCCTGCCAGGATCCCTTTTATCTGACAATCTTTTTACAATTGATTAATGTCTTTAGTCGCCAACAGAGATCCAATTTGAATTGAAGACAGACCCGTGCCCTCATTATTAACTAAACAACCAGAGATACAGAGCAGGTGGATTGTAGCCGAAATAAGAAAAGTCAAGATAAATCATGTTTATGTCTTTTATGATGAAATAAAAAGTTGTTTCAAAGAGTGCTTCAATATTTCATTTTTTCATTCTCATTTTTATGTTTTCCGTGATTCAACTTGAAATGATGGCACATGGATCAAAGCTGAATCAGACCACAGACTATATGTTTATAAGATGTGGCATCATGGCAGGCGTTTCCTCCTGCACCTTAAGAGAGGCGGTTGACAAGTAGTCAGAGTAATAAATGCCAATATACTGTGATATACTACTGTGTTAACTTATCACTTGTAGTTATGAAGTTCTATGGAGTCTGGAGTGATAGTCTTGGTAATCTTGCAAATTAATAGTAATTACCAATTAACAATGTAATCAGTCTATTAATTTTCACAGCTTGTTGCTAGATAATTGACTGATAACATTTTCACTCTCTCACTTCATAATTAAAGATATGTAAGCAGGGATCCACCTACCAGCTTACATAATATAATATAATATAATATAATATAATATAATATAATATAATATAATATAATATAATATAATATAATATAATATAATATAATGTTACTTTGAATTATTAAGTGCATCATAAATGCCAAATAATTTATTCAATTGTAGATAGGTGAGTGATGAACTGTTTTATTTAGTGTAATTAACGATTGAAAATAACAATTAGAAATAATAATAATTATTCTGATGGCACAATCCAGACTCCATAGTTTGGGTTTAGTCAGAAATGGTTTTGGACTGCAGTAAAACGAATTGAATGTCAATAAATCATCACTTATTTATTGAATGTTCACAGCAGATTCAGTATGAGATCACAGAGGTGTTGGTCCCTCTTGGCCTCTTATTGACTGTGAGACATTTTTATTTTAAATAGTTTCAAAATGTTTGTTGTTGGATGTTGGGTGGCAGATTTTGTGGATACGGTGTCTGAGATGTTGTGACCACATTTTTATTCTATTTCATTTTATTTTTGTGTGCCATGGAGGTATTTCGGCTCAATGTACGTTAGTCGTGAGTTCGCATGCACGTATTTTGTCCCACACGGTATGCCGTAGTCGGAAAGATGGCGACCGTGGCGCTTGTTAGCCGTCCTGCGAGTGTCCTTCCTAAGATTTCAAGTGAGTAATGTCAAAACAGTAGGCGTCAGATATTAACCTCAACATCGTAGAGTGTAACATGTCGTGATTTTAGGTGTGTACACATATGTTATGCTAACACAGTCAGACCACACTGTCGACTCGAGTGACCTTGCTAATAGGCACGGCTAGTCACCTGCTAGCAAGGGCTTTAGCCAGCTACTAGCTCACATTTGGATCCTTTAACATGTTGCGAACCCTTGTCAACCCTGTTATACATACGAAATAACGGCACTTTAAGTTGTTACTGTATAATATAGCGGCAGTTTGAGATGTCTGGCTGAGTCATGTATGCTAGCTGAAGTTTAGCAGTGACGAGTATTGTAAATAATAAGTGTCTGCATTGGCACTGAGTTAGCGGCAGTCACTGCTATGTATAATGCAGTATTCATCCCCTCGCACACACAAGATTTTTGTTATTCGTAAGAAAGTGTTAAAGTCCTTTTAAGATGTTGGTTTTGATCTGGTCCGTGTTTGTAATATCGTCCCATTTTCACCATTAGTCTTACAGCTGGTTTGTAGTTTGCAGAGACAGAGTAAAACTGTCCTCAAGTAAGGAAATAATGAGTTACAGTGAGACATTGTCATCATAGTAATCTACAGTGTCTGAGAGGTGTTGAGTCATCAATGCTTTTTTCTTTTTTAAGGCTGCAGTTTGTGAAGTTAAAGTGGATTCTGTGATACTGTTTGATAAATGTGGTGTCTGCCCACCACATTTATCAAATCAAGGTTAAATCACTATGCTATTATTACTCTCCAACATGATGAGAGCGCCCTGAATCTCTATAAAACAGTGCCAACAAATCAGAACGTAACTTTTATGACGGAAGGACTTGCTAAATTATTGTGGCAGCAGAGTTTATCTTTCCTGTTAATCAAAGGCTGCCTGTGTTCCTCTCCTCCCAACAGGTAGCTGCTCCCCTGCTGTGCTGTCAGCTGCCTGCGTCACCACAGTCCAGCAGAGGAAGCTGCACCATGCCGTCATCCCCAAAGGGAAAGGAGGACGCTCCTCATCCAGTGGAATAGCGGCAACGGTGTTTGGTGCCACGGGTTTTCTGGGTCGATATGTGGTCAACAGGCTGGGTGAGCCAAAAGTTGCAGCCTAAATACTGATGCTGATTATATGCACACTGACTTCACTTTATATTCAGCAAACTTGTGTCCTAATCTCTGCTACGAGAACCATTTTTATATTATAATGTTGTCTGGGATGCTGTTGACGTGTTACGGAGGTTTTACTCCAAAAATGTTTGAATGGTAACACTTCCCCCATAAATTGACCCATGTGTGCTCCTTCGTAATCGAATGGCACAAAGATGTGATTGTGTGTGTTTCTTTTACTGATGATTTGCAGGTCGGATTGGCTCTCAGGTTGTAATCCCCCACCGCTGTGATCAGTATGACCTCATGTACTTGAGGCCCATGGGCGATCTTGGACAAATTCTTTTCATGGTGAGATGCATGCAGACACACGGACTCCTTTCAGACATGTTGCAACACTCATGGATGGTGGGATCTCTAATCTGCAATACATTTGTAGCCTTAAATGAAATGCAAATGCATTGTCTCTGGTCTTTCTTGCTGCAGGAGTGGGATGCCAGGAACAAAGACTCCATCAAACGGGCTTTGGAGCACTCGAATGTTGTCATCAATCTAGTGGGCAGAGAGTGGGAGACGAGGTATGCTGGGGGGGAAAAAATGCCTTTTAAGCGTCTCATTTATGTTGAGAATAGGTGTGTGAATCGTACGTAAGCGTCCAAATGCGAGACACAGATTTTCTTTCTTGTTTTTGTGTAAAGGAACTATCACTTCGAGGATGTCTTTGTGAGCATCCCTCGGCAGATTGCCAAGGCAACCAGGGAGGCCGGCATCACAAAGTTCGTCCACATGTCTCACCTCAACGCTGACATACGCAGCCCGTCCAAATACCTGAGGAACAAGGTAGAGGGCTCTTTCTCCACATCTGTCTTAGTCAGTCAAACTAGTGCATCTGTGTCTCTGTTGTACAGTGTATACATGTTTATACCAGTGTGTATTAATAGGTGTGTCCAATGTTCCTTCTACCGTAGGCTGTAGGAGAGACAGCAGTGAGAGACGAGTTTCCTGACGCCATCATTATGAAGCCCTCCGAGATCTTTGGCAGAGAGGACAGATTCTTCAACTATTACGCAAGTAAGACAGTTGTTTGTGTGTGAAGGAGTCCACGATTGACTTGTTTGCCAACATGCCAGTCTCTGAGCCGCAGAGGCTCCAGGTTTCTTTGATGTGACGTCTTCAAGCCCAAGTGGAGCTGTTGCTAAATGTCGTTTGACCACTTCAGTGTTCCACAGTGTTGAAAATGTTCTATAGTATTAACAGTTAGCCAGCTAACCAGTGAAAATTTAATGTGTGGCTTCAATCCTTTTTAAAGACATGCGCTGGTTTGGCAATTCTACTCCACTCATCGCCATGGGGAAGAAGTCTGTGAAGCAGCCTGTTTATGTAAGTTTGTTGAAAAGAAGCAGTTATTTTAATATGTTTCCCTAAAATAACTTTAGACTCACAGAAAGCTTCTAAAGTTTCAATTAGGGTGTGGCTGGTAATATAATTGTCACTTTGTGTGTTGTTTGCCAAATAAGCCAGTACAACAGGAACTTGTTGTGAAACAGGAATTTGTATTAGGCTCTTAACTGAAGATCATGCTGGCATTTGATAACAAAAATGCTGCAGAACTTGCCATAACGTGCCAACATGTTTTTGGAGGAGTGCCCATAAAACATACTTGCTTGTGTCAGATTTGCAGTTTAATGTTATGACAACAACCAAGTCCTGTTGGTTATCAGCACTCTTACAACAGTCATAATGCAATTTGACAAATCAAACAAATTCTGTGATCAACTTGGTTTTCCAATATTTAAACTCAAGTCACTGAGTGTGTTTATCAAATGATCCCTGCTACACTTTTCTCCCTCAGGTGGTGGATGTGGCCAAGGCCATTATCAATGCTGTCAAAGATCCTGACGCTAATGGAAAGACATATGCATTAGTTGGGTAAGTGGTCAGCACTCAAATTACTTTGTGTGAAAATCTGTCTCTAGGAGTTCAGTAAATACTGAAATTTGATAAGTGTGACAATAAGCATAAATACTTCAGACATTTAAATTAATAGCAAAGATTGCAATGGTCATGATTACTTCAAGTTGTACTGAGAAAGACTGTAAACTGCAATTTAGTGCAATTTACAGAATTATCAGACATAAAAGCTGCCCACACTAAAAGTACATTTAATGGGAAAACAAAATGCATGTCATCAAGCAGTAGCTTAATTTTCAGTTCTTAAAGCTGATGTCTACAAGATAAAAAGTTATGATTTTGTTAAAGTTTACTTACAACAGTCTGTGTGTGCAGAACCCTGATTTACATTTTGAGGACTCTCCTTCATGAATTGTTTTTGTCTTGCTGTCTAGTCCCAACCGTTACCTCCTTCATGACCTGGTGGAGTACATCTACGCGGTGGCTCACAGGCCTTTTGTGCCCTACCCCCTCCCCAGCCCACTCTATCAGTAAGTCCTTTTGTACATGTTTCTTCAACACTTTCCAGTCGTCTTTTATCCGTGTTCGCACAAAGTCTTAAAAGACAACAACAACAAACAAAGGCGGTGCCTTAAAGACTGCAGAGTGTACACCCACATGTGCTACAATATTAACATTTGGGTTTGAGCAGCTCCAGATATGAGGATATTCCTCAGACTGTTCCCTCACAGAGTCAAAAACTCCTGGGTGCACATGTTATTTACCACTTAACAATCACGTGACAGCCTCTGTTTTTTCTTTTTAGCCTTGCCGCTAAGATTTTCTCAATAACCCCATTTGAGCCGTGGACAACCCCAGACAAAATTGAAAGGGTAAGAAAGCCAGCGGTTTTGGTCCAATGCTAAACTTGGTGTTTTGAGAATTGTACCACCAACCATCCTCAACACCCAACACTCAGCGAGTTATAATTGTGTACCGTAAATTTATTTTCCAGTTCCACGCAACAGACATGAAGTACCCAGGACTTCCTGGTCTGGAGGATCTTGGCATCACTCCAGCCACTGTAGAGCAAAGGGCTATTGAGATTCTGCGTCGCCACCGCCGATTCAGATTCCTGGAGGCTGACTTGGACGAGGCGAAGCCAGCGAAGACTGTCAATTATTAAACAACCCAACATCTTCCCAACATCACAAGACAGAGGAGTCAGTACCTCTGATTGCTCTTAAACCATATTCTGTACATAAATAAAAAATTATCCTCTAAAGGTTTTCCTGTCTTGAGCATTTACCGTCACACCATTCTGTACAGTTTTGCAAAGATGAACGAGGAAAAAAGTGTTCTGATGTGTAAAGCCAATAGAGTACTTCATTAATACCTAAAGAAAATCAGGTCAGATGAATCACAAAAACTGGTGAGGTAGGTCAGAGACAATGCAAGCAAAAAGTCACATTAAACACAGCTAGAATAAAAAGCATGACAGGTCAAAAACAGGATTTGCTGATGACTTGAAATATACAAATGATGAAACTATTTGGACAGTTGCTTTTGAGATAATTGTGAAAACAAACGTGATTATTACAGTGTCACCTTGAGGTCAAGAAGTGGAATTCTATGTGCCTGAGTTGTGGGTGGAATTTGCAACCCACCTGCCATGTCTATTAATTTATACACAAATATTGTTATTATATGAGAAGTGTCAGAGCTGGAAAATGCCAAGATTCAGACCTCATGCAGGACGGAGAAAGTGGGATTTTAATTCTCAACCTTTGCATCCATAGACACCCGTTGCTTATTGCTTATTTTACTTTTCTATTATATATATATGTATATTTGTGTGTGTGTATATATATATATATATATATATATTTATTTTATTTTTTTTGTGCCTTATTTTGCTAGTTTATTTTCAAAGACGTTGCTCCTTTTGGGGAAAAAAATATACATATTTGTGATTATGACTAATTTTCTTTAAAATAATACATTGTGATCATGACTATATGCAGGTGCTCTGTTGAGGTATAGAAGTCTACATTCAGAAATATATGATATGTGCGGGTGATTTATTTAGATTTTTGTGACATTTGGAATGTGAAACATCTAAAGATTTAGATTACTTGTAATAACCCATAACTACTTGAATTCATCATCAAATCATTACCAAATTTTATACAAATCCTTGTAGCTGATTACAAGATATAAACGTTTTGCATTTGTGGTGCCCCCCCAGTGGCCCTTAGACTGCATAGCAAAGCTGGGACCTAGCGTCTGATAACATGCACCAATTTTCGTTACAATCTTATTCTAATGTTATTTACCAGCATGTATGTAAAAACGTATTTAAAGACACAGGTCTAAAAGTGTATAATTTCAAAACAAATGGATCGAAATGATGTCTGACAATTTCTCAAAAATAGGACTTTGAGAAAACTGAGACAAAGACACAGCATTTGATATTTATAAAGCAGCTAGTCTGCTCAGTATTGCTAGGAATACACAATCCTTAACCTTGACTACAGCAGAGAGTCCTAGCATATCCACCTGAGATAAGGCCTTAACATGGAGACAGGGCTCCTGTGGAGGTTAAAGTGACCTGCTCTGACCTTTAGGATAATTTGGAATGACGCCAGCTAACAGCTGAAAGGAGATACCTTGTAAGGGAAAGGGGTCATTTTTCCCTCACAATGCTCATCAATTTCTACTTTAACCCTTTATCAGGCAAGGGACCATATTTGGTAACTCAAGTGGGAGTTCAATATGCCGCCCCTTGCCTCACCATGAGGCAGTAGAACTACGAGATTTCTCCAAGTCAATCAGCAACAATCAGGCTACATGACATGCTGTCAGCTGCCTGTGTCACCACAGTCCAGCAGAGGAAGCTGCACCATGCCGTCATCCCCAAAGGGAAAGGAGGACGCTCCTCATCCAGTGGAATAGCGGCAACGGTGTTTGGTGCCACGGGTTTTCTGGGTCGATATGTGGTCAACAGGCTGGGTGAGCCAAAAGTTGCAGCCTAAATACTGATGCTGATTATATGCACACTGACTTCACTTTATATTCAGCAAACTTGTGTCCTAATCTCTGCTACGAGAACCATTTTTATATTATAATGTTGTCTGGGATGCTGTTGACGTGTTACGGAGGTTTTACTCCAAAAATGTTTGAATGGTAACACTTCCCCCATAAATTGACCCATGTGTGCTCCTTCGTAATCGAATGGCACAAAGATGTGATTGTGTGTGTTTCTTTTACTGATGATTTGCAGGTCGGATTGGCTCTCAGGTTGTAATCCCCCACCGCTGTGATCAGTATGACCTCATGTACTTGAGGCCCATGGGCGATCTTGGACAAATTCTTTTCATGGTGAGATGCATGCAGACACACGGACTCCTTTCAGACATGTTGCAACACTCATGGATGGTGGGATCTCTAATCTGCAATACATTTGTAGCCTTAAATGAAATGCAAATGCATTGTCTCTGGTCTTTCTTGCTGCAGGAGTGGGATGCCAGGAACAAAGACTCCATCAAACGGGCTTTGGAGCACTCGAATGTTGTCATCAATCTAGTGGGCAGAGAGTGGGAGACGAGGTATGCTGGGGGGGAAAAAAATGCCTTTTAAGCGTCTCATTTATGTTGAGAATAGGTGTGTGAATCGTACGTAAGCGTCCAAATGCGAGACACAGATTTTCTTTCTTGTTTTTGTGTAAAGGAACTATCACTTCGAGGATGTCTTTGTGAGCATCCCTCGGCAGATTGCCAAGGCAACCAGGGAGGCCGGCATCACAAAGTTCGTCCACATGTCTCACCTCAACGCTGACATACGCAGCCCGTCCAAATACCTGAGGAACAAGGTAGAGGGCTCTTTCTCCACATCTGTCTTAGTCAGTCAAACTAGTGCATCTGTGTCTCCGTTGTACAGTGTATACATGTTTATACCAGTGTGTATTAATAGGTGTGTCCAATGTTCCTTTTACCGTAGGCTGTAGGAGAGACAGCAGTGAGAGACGAGTTTCCTGACGCCATCATTATGAAGCCCTCCGAGATCTTTGGCAGAGAGGACAGATTCTTCAACTATTACGCAAGTAAGACAGTTGTTTGTGTGTGAAGGAGTCCACGATTGACTTGTTTGCCAACATGCCAGTCTCTGAGCCGCAGGGGCTCCAGGTTTCTTTGATGTGACGTCTTCAAGCCCAAGTGGAGCTGTTGCTAAATGTCGTTTGACCACTTCAGTGTTCCACAGTGTTGAAAATGTTCTATAGTATTAACAGTTAGCCAGCTAACCAGTGAAAATTTTATGTGTGGCTTCAATCCTTTTTAAAGACATGCGCTGGTTTGGCAATTCTACTCCACTCATCGCCATGGGGAAGAAGTCTGTGAAGCAGCCTGTTTATGTAAGTTTGTTGAAAAGAAGCAGTTATTTTAATATGTTTCCCTAAAATAACTTTAGACTTACAGAAAGCTTCTAAAGTTTCAATTAGAGTGTGGCTGGTAATATAATTGTCACTTTGTGTGTTGTTTGCCAAATAAGCCAGTACAACAGGAACTTGTTGTGAAACAGGAATTTGTATTAGGCTCTTAACTGAAGATCATGCTGGCATTTGACAACAAAAATGCTGCAGAACTTGCCATAACGTGCCAACATGTTTTTGGAGGAGTGCCCATAAAACATACTTGCTTGTGTCAGATTTGCAGTTTAATGTTATGACAACAACCAAGTCCTGTTGGTTATCAGCACTCTTACAACAGTCATAATGCAATTTGACAAATCAAACAAATTCTGTGATCAACTTGGTTTTCCAATATTTAAACTCAAGTCACTGAGTGTGTTTATCAAATGATCCCTGCTACACTTTTCTCCCTCAGGTGGTGGATGTGGCCAAGGCCATTATCAATGCTGTCAAAGATCCTGACGCTAATGGAAAGACATATGCATTAGTTGGGTAAGTGGTCAGCACTCAAATTACTTTGTGTGAAAATCTGTCTCTAGGAGTTCAGTAAATATTGAAATTTGATAAGTGTGACAATAAGCATAAATACTTTAGACATTTAAATTAATAGCAAAGATTGCAATGGTCATGATTACTTCAAGTTGTACTGAGAAAGACTGTAAACTGCAATTAGTGCAATTTACAGAATAATCAGACATAAAAGCTGCCCACACTAAAAGTACATTTAATGGGAAAACAAAATGCATGTCATCAAGCAGTAGCTTAATTTTCAGTTCTTAAAGCTGATGTCTACAAGATAAAAAGTTATGATTTTGTTAAAGTTTACTTACAACAGTCTGTGTGTGCAGAACCCTGATTTACATTTTGAGGACTCTCCTTCATGAATTGTTTTTGTCTTGCTGTCTAGTCCCAACCGTTACCTCCTTCATGACCTGGTGGAGTACATCTACGCGGTGGCTCACAGGCCTTTTGTGCCCTACCCCCTCCCCAGCCCACTCTATCAGTAAGTCCTTTTGTACATGTTTCTTCAACACTTTCCAGTCGTCTTTTATCCGTGTTCGCACAAAGTCTTAAAAGACAACAACAACAAACAAAGGCGGTGCCTTAAAAACTGCAGAGTGTACACCCACATGTGCTACAATATTAACATTTGGGTTTGAGCAGCTCCAGATATGAGGATATTCCTCAGACTGTTCCCTCACAGAGTCAAAAACTCCTGGGTGCACATGTTATTTACCACTTAACAATCACGTGACAGCCTCTGTTTTTTCTTTTTAGCCTTGCCGCTAAGATTTTCTCAATAACCCCATTTGAGCCGTGGACAACCCCAGACAAAATTGAAAGGGTAAGAAAGCCAGCGGTTTTGGTCCAATGCTAAACTTGGTGTTTTGAGAATTGTACCACCAACCATCCTCAACACCCAACACTCAGCGAGTTATAATTGTGTACCGTAAATTTATTTTCCAGTTCCACGCAACAGACATGAAGTACCCAGGACTTCCTGGTCTGGAGGATCTTGGCATCACTCCAGCCACTGTAGAGCAAAGGGCTATTGAGATTCTGCGTCGCCACCGCCGATTCAGATTCCTGGAGGCTGACTTGGACGAGGCGAAGCCAGCGAAGACTGTCAATTATTAAACAACCCAACATCTTCCCAACATCACAAGACAGAGGAGTCAGTACCTCTGATTGCTCTTAAACTATATTCTGTACATAAATAAAAAATTATCCTCTAAAGGTTTTCCTGTCTTGAGCATTTACCGTCACACCAGATGAACGAGGAAAAAAGTGTTCTGATGTGTAAAGCCAATAGAGTACTTCATTAATACCTAAAGAAAATCAGGTCAGATGAATCACAAAAACTGGTGAGGTAGGTCAGAGACAATGCAAGCAAAAAGTCACATTAAACACAGCTAGAATAAAAAGCATGACAGGTCAAAAACAGGATTTGCTGATGACTTGAAATATACAAATGATGAAACTATTTGGACAGTTGCTTTTGAGATAATTGTGAAAACAAACGTGATTATTACAGTGTCACCTTGAGGTCAAGAAGTGGAATTCTATGTGCCTGAGTTGTGGGTGGAATTTGCAACCCACCTGCCATGTCTATTAATTTATACACAAATATTGTTATTATATGAGAAGTGTCAGAGCTGGAAAATACCAAGATTCAGACCTCATGCAGGACGGAGAAAGTGGGATTTTAATTCTCAACCTTTGCATCCATAGACACCCGTTGCTTATTGCTTATTTTACTTTACTTTAACATTCAGCATTGTTTTAAGACGGTGTGGTCTCTTTTCATATTGGGGTTGGAATTTGTGTTTTTGCTTTTCTATTTTATACATATGTGTATATATATATATATATATATATATATATATATATATATATATATATATATATATACACATACACACACGCACATATATACATATACACATATATACATATGTGTATATGTATATGTGTGTGTGTGTATATGTATGTGTGTGTGTGTGTGTATATATATATATGTATATATGTGTGTGTGTATATATATATATATATATATATATTTATTTTATTTTTTTTGTGCCTTATTTTGCTAGTTTATTTTCAAAGACGTTGCTCCTTTTGGGGAAAAAAATATACATATTTGTGATTATGACTAATTTTCTTTAAAATAATACATTGTGATCATGACTATATGCAGGTGCTCTGTTGAGGTATAGAAGTCTACATTCAGAAATATATGATATGTGCGGGTGATTTATTTAGATTTTTGTGACATTTGGAATGTGAAACATCTAAAGATTTAGATTACTTGTAATAACCCATAACTACTTGAATTCATCATCAAATCATTACCAAATTTTATACAAATCCTTGTAGCTGATTACAAGATATAAACGTTTTGCATTTGTGGTGCCCCCCCAGTGGCCCTTAGACTGCATAGCAAAGCTGGGACCTAGCGTCTGATAACATGCACCAATTTTCGTTACAGTCTTATCCTAATGTTATTTACCAGCATGTATGTAAAAACGTATTTAAAGACACAGGTCTAAAAGTGTATAATTTCAAAACAAATGGATCGAAATGATGTCTGACAATTTCTCAAAAATAGGACTTTGAGAAAACTGAGACAAAGACACAGCATTTGATATTTATAAAGCAGCTAGTCTGCTCAGTATTGCTAGGAATACACAATCCTTAACCTTGACTACAGCAGAGAGTCCTAGCATATCCACCTGAGATAAGGCCTTAACATGGAGACAGGGCTCCTGTGGAGGTTAAAGTGACCTGCTCTGACCTTTAGGATAATTTGGAATGACGCCAGCTAACAGCTGAAAGGAGATACCTTGTAAGGGAAAGGGGTCATTTTTCCCTCACAATGCTCATCAATTTCTACTTTAACCCTTTATCAGGCAAGGGACCATATTTGGTACTTAAGTGGGAGTTCAATATGCTGCCCCTTGCCTCACCATGAGGCAGTAGAACTATGAGATTTCTCCAAGCCAATCAGCAACAATCAGGCTACATGACAGACTGACAAGAAACCATATATGGTAACTTCATTGACCTTGATTTTCACCATAACATTACTTTTTTTTTTTTTAGAAACTCACAAAAGAAAAAAAGTCTTGTAATGACCACCAGTAATGGTCTAGGGTTAGAAATTTTGAATTTTTAAGTATTTCAATGAGTGCCCTATAAAGGGTTAATAACATCCACTGTGATTTAATTTCGTAAAACAATAAATACATGCTCAACTCAAAGGGGGGTTGAATAAGCTTTGCAGGCACGGTAAACACTGAAGTGTACTTTAAACCTCCATTATATTGTTAGCTTGATAGTGTCAAATTAGTCCGCCTCTCCACCCTCAGGTCAGTAAGATAATATTAGGCTATCTCGGTATTGTAATGCCCTTTAAAAGCAGTGTTTTGGTTCTGTGTCCCAATGCCGGCCTCATTAAATCATACTCTTTGGATAGCAACTAGGCATTCGACATGTGTAAACTGAAAGACTCCACTGAAATAGTAATTTATGGTGCATGTGGAAAGAAATGTTATCTTTAAGATAAGATTTATTGGACAACACGAGCTGTAAAGTGTGGAACAAAGAGTTTCTGGTACAGAGGACAGAATGACATTGATGTGCGATCCTCCTTGAGAAACCACAATGAAGCCGTACCTGCGAAGAGCTGGTATAATTGGAGCCTTTTCACTGTTAATATACATCATGATCTACATGACTGTGAGTTGGCAGACAGGCGAATCTTTTCCAGAAGGACCCACAGATCAAGAGTTTGTGAGGAGGAAGCTGGACAGGATTGAGCAGACCCTAAACAGGCTGGGTGAGTTCCAATTCAGACATTACCCCAAAAAGATCCAAAGGGCTGCTGTAAAGTTCTGGTTTTGTAATCTTATTACAATGGAGTTGTGATAAAGTCAACCTATTGCATATCTGATGTTTACGGGTGACCAGGTAACTGAGCAGGAAGGCATTTTCCTGCACAAGAAAGACTCCTGTAGCTGACAGAGGCTGCCAAGTTCATTTAAATGAGATCCACAATGTAAATTCAGTCAAAAGTGAATCATCGTAAAATTTAAATAGATTGTACATCCGTGCCAAATAGTTTTTAGTACCATGTAGCATCTGTGTTGTTGACTGTTGGTGGAACATTTTAAGTTCACAGCAGAGCTTTGATTGACAGTCTCATATAAGCCTACTTTGACAGAGAAATTAACATCCTGTGGTCAAACAATTGCCCCCAAAATTAAACAGCTACATGTTTTGAGATACTTCAGTCAAGTTAAACGAGCAGTGCAACCACATCTACATGGCGTACAGACATTAATGGACACCTTCCAGCCAATCAGAATAAAGAGTTCTGATTGTACATAGTGCAAAGTCTAATGTCTGAACGTAACATTTAAAAAGTATGTATGCGAATGGAGCCGACAATGTGTCAGCTTGAGCGAAAAATGCTCCAGGCGAGTTTAAGTCAACTGCACATGGTCACACGTCGTATGCATTGCTAGCTAGATAATATTCACGTCTCTAAACATTTTGTGTATCGTGTCTAATATTCGAGGATTGATACAGTTCAGCAGCCAAGTTGGCACAAAAAACGCAAGGCAGATATTTACTCCAAAAAGAAACACACCTCGAGGATGTGGGCCTGTAGTGGACAAAGAGAGTAAACTGGATGGCAAGATGTTGTACGCTATGTTTGATTTGAGAACACAAGCATTAGAAGAGCATGCATGAACGTCTTCTGAGACTACCAGTGAATATGTTTATAATTGCCCTTGTCTATCTTTTCATGAACACAATCAGCAAAGCTGATAGATGCATCTGGTCAAAAGACATCCATCAATGAACTTTTTCCAAATGCGGCCAAAGAAAAAGAGAAGATTTCTGTGCCAAAGTTATATCCAAAGTCCATCCTGTTTGCCACGTGGGGCGATGGCCTGTCAGAGGAGGAACAGAAGAACGCTGAGGCTCTGTTTCAGATTTATGGATACAATGTTTTCCTGAGTGACCAGTTGCCACTGGACAGGAAGCTTCCCGACATGAGAGACAGCAGGTAACTTTTGTTCACATGGGTTCTATTATTATACTATTTAACTATTCTAAAAGGGTTGTCTTCCTCCGTCTTATGGCTACTACTATGAACGGCCTAAAAATAAAGTATTAGAATTGTAATTTAGTTGAAAGAATGTATAATTCTCACTGTTTTACAGTCACGTCAAACTCTCTTTTCCTTTCCGTTGTCAGGCCAGCTCATACACTTTCTCATGACACTCTCCAGAGCTTTTACATCTGTCACAACATCTCACACCTTTCAGATGTCTGATGAGGAATTATCCCAGGGACCTGCCAAACATCAGCGTGATACTGATCTACATAAACGAGGCGCTATCCATCATTAAAAGGGCGATAAGAAGTATCATCACACACACTCCAAAGCACCTGCTGAAGGAAATCATTCTGGTGGACGACTGCAGCACTTACAGTAAGTTTAACGGTGCACTTGTGATACAGCCCGATGATGTTCCTCTACATCAACCATGCCCCATTCTTTGAAAATACATTTAGTAAATGTATTCATTAAATTACATTAGCAAGGTACTTTCTCTATGATTCGTCTAGCTGTTGCAGTCATCTGTACTCCTTTATTTATAGATCTGACTGTGGACTACATTTTCAGATGACCTTGGAAAAACATTAGAAGACTACATAGGTCAGATTCACAAAGAGAGGCCAGGACTCATAAAGAAAGTGCGACATGTGAAACAAATGGGCTTGTCCCAGTCCCGGATCTCAGGCTATGAGCATGCCACAGCTGATGTGGTGGCCATTTTGGACGCCCATATTGAAGCCACAGAGGGATGGTATGTACATGTTTCAAATTAATTCAGGGCCGTGAAGTTAAATTCCTTCACTGCTTTAAGTTCCTGTTATAATCCTACACAAATGCTATTGAAAAATGATTCATTTCAGCTCCTCCTCCTCTTAAAGGCGATTGACCCGTTTCATTTTGGTGTCCTTTCCAGGGCAGAACCTTTGCTGGCCAGGATCAAAGCCGACCGGACGGTGGTGGTGTCCCCTGTGTTTGATAAGGTCTATTTTGATGACCTGCATGTGGAAAGATACAACCCCTCCTCTCATGGCTTTGACTGGGCTTTGTGGTGCATGTACGAGTCCTTTAGCCCAGCGTGGTTGAAGATGAAGGATGATTCGCAGCCTGGGAAGTATGTGGAACAAGCAGTTTTTTTAAATCTAGCATCATTACTGTGAGTGGGATGATTAAGTTAGATGCTCAACTACAAGAGGTTTTACAAGAGATATTTTTTTAATGATTTCATTTTTATCATACATTTTATGTGACAGTGAAATATTGCTTCCATTCCTAATGATATCTTTTTTAATAGGTTTTATAAATGACCATTGTTTAGATTTATCTTACAGTAAATCTACCCTATGTGCTGTTTTTTATTATTCAAGGAAGAAAAGTGATGAATCACTGTAACTGGTTGTTTTTCACCAGTAAAACATTTTAGGTGTTTCACAATATGACAATAAAAGTACAAATGGCACCACACTGAGTCCGTTAGTAATCTTATCTCAAACTACTGGATTGATCATACAGGGCATTTCTTAGGCTATAAATCAGTCTGCATGTCATTTATTGAGGCTTTTTCTCAGATTCAGATTTCTCTTGTGTAACAGCACAACAACAACTTATTATGTGGTTTGTTTTGGGCAGGAGTCCCTCTGTGATGGGAATCTTTGCAGCAGACAGAAGCTTCCTTGGAGAAATCGGTGGGCTTGATGGTGGGATGACGGTTTACGGAGGGGAAAATGTTGAACTGGGGATTCGTGTGAGTAGCCAAAACTGTTTGGCAATAAGAATTTAACGTGGGGCAGAATTTGAATCATTAAAGGTTGAAGATTTGTGTCATCGCTAATGATCGTCTGACCTGTGTGTTGATTGCTCAGGTGTGGCTGTGTGGAGGGAGTGTAGAGGTCGTGCCTTGCTCCAGGATAGCTCACATTGAGAGGGCACATAAGCCCTATGCACTTGACCTGAACCCTGCCATGAGGAGAAATGCGTTGAGGGTTGCAGATATCTGGTTGGATGATTACAAGAACAACGTGCTCATAGCATGGAACCTCCCGCTTAAGGTTGGCACAATGATTCACTTCCCTGTAGAGTATTTCTACTATGAAAGGAGAGTATTGTGTTTTATTCAGTCTAATGCTAAGGGCGTCTACACAAATACACATTTTAACATGTCGCAGTAGGAAAAGCACAGGTGTAAATGGTTAAATTAATGATGGCTGAATTCCATTTAGCTTTTTATGAGTGCTGCATCATTTCAACGTATTCATGTGTTTTTCTTCACTCAGCTTTATAAATACCAGATTTGTTGCAAAAGTTTGTGTTTTTCATGCACATGACACACAGAATCATGGAATCGATATTGGCGACGTGTCCAAGAGGAAAAAGCTCAGAGAAACGCTGAAATGCAAACCCTTCAAGTGGTACCTGGAGAATGTTTATCCAAGTCTGGAAACATGGGATAACCTCTTGGGATATGGTACGGTAAGGGACATTTTCAATCATTTTACTGTTGTTGTAACAGTAATTTAAACATGGGACGTTGTAACACAAACAGACTAAGCCCCATGAGCTGTAAGGTAAAATTATTTTTTTTGTCAGTGGAATCTGGTGGCTTTGAAGAGAGCAATGTAACGGATGTTTCTCGTTAAACATGAGGGATCTTACTACTTAACAAAGAGGTCTATCTCTGTGGGGAACAATATCAACCTATCAGTGGAAAAACAAGCACTTTTAGTGGATGTACTTTGATTGGGCACAGCTGCCCTAAATCAGTCAATGTGGCCCATTTTGCAGCTGCTGGCTGAGGCAGACTGATCCACTGGAACAATTCCAAAACTTTTTGTATCCACAAGTCATTTCAACCCCAACATATGTAAAAAAAACAAAAATATGGCCAAGGTTTAAAAACACCAGAGTTATCCTTTAATTTGCTGATGTAACAGTCTTATTAAAAATGAGCCTAGAATGTTTACACAGAGAATTCAAGATAAAAACTCAGGAGGTCAAGGATCACACTGTATTTAATGCGTTCTCCTTTCAATGAATATACCCAATACAGCCATGTGGCAAAGCCCTGCATGTATGTATAGCTATGCTGAAGTTACAAGACACACAACACAGTAATGTTCACAAAGTGGTCAAACAAAGCAAACTATTAACTATTGATTCTGGCCTGTTCAGCTGCAGAACGCCCTTCTTAGGAGCTACTGTGTGGACCAGGGAGACGTTCCAGGAAGCATCCCCATCCTGTACGAATGCCACTTTCAGCAGCCACAGGTAATCCAAGAAGACAGACAGGAAATCTGATACTGAAAATGATAATAATAAATGATGATATTAAATCAACATGTATCCTTTTCACCAGCATTGCTACTACAACACAAACAGTGAAATCATCATTGGGGGGCTAAAATCTCACAAACATAATGGTAACCGCTGCCTGGTTGATCCGGGCTCTGGTAGCATTCCCACTCTGCAGGAGTGCCAGCTGGCAGAACTAAACCAGCTGAACATGCACTGGGACTTCAAACAGGTAAGACTACAACAGTCATGGTAGTATTTTTTTTCTGCTAAAGTCAGAAATTAAATATAATCGAGATCTACCACCATCTCATAAACTCTCTTGATCAAACGTTTGCAGGGCCAAGCGATCAGAAACAAAGCAACAAACAGATGTCTTGAGATCACTCAGGGAGAAAACTTTTACTATGAGCTCATCATTCAGCGGTGCAGTGGACAGAGCTGGAGGATCGAGCATCTCATCACACGTTTTTAGCTCAGTGTTTATTTACATGTTTTTTTTTTTTACTGATTAATACAAAATGAAAATCTAAATTTGTCTTTGCAGTAGTTCTTCTGACAAGATAATTGATGGATGTTTGTTGTCAAATGTGTCAAATCAAAATACAGACAGCCAGTGTGCTGTGGGGAGAAACCTCAGCAATGTTTCATCAGGTCATATTTAGCGTTTTTATTTTATGTTGCCTTGTATTAACAACGTGTTGTGTTATATTCATGATGAATATATATTTATTCACTGTGAAATCGTGAACATTTTGTAACATGACCTACATGGGCTGCAGGTGCCAGCATGTTTGCTTCACATCAGTCTGTGGGTGTACTTTGCAAGTGTCTGCACCTAGATATAACAACAAACAATGTGTGTAACTACAGTATGCAACTATCCAGACATGTGGACACAACCAGTCTTGTGGTTCACCTCAGTGTTACACCCAGCTTTCTGGTTGGTTAGGAATGTAGAAAATAGCAGAAGATAGATACTGTTGGATGGGCTTGAAACCTCTCTTGCTCAACAATAGGGTTTGGTATGGAACTTTTGGTTTTGGCAGACGCTCTTTGCACCCTGGTGTCAATGGCAAACAACCCTTTTTTCACACGTGTATGTAGGAAAGAAGATATTTTGTGTCACAGTGTTTTAACCCAAACCAGGATCTTAACCTAAATCTAACCGAGTAGTTTTGGTGCCTAAATCCAACCAAACTGCAACTGAAAACTGATAATAATGAAAGAAAAGTGAAATATATAAGTGAGCAAAAAAACAAATCGAAATTGCTGTTGGTCTGACACAGAATTTGAACTCCATTCTCTAAGATTTAAGTCCTTTCAGCGACCACACCAACATTAATCTGACATGGAATGTATCTGTCTTCATATAGTGTTACCAGACTGGGTGTAAATAGTAGCCGTCTGGCTATTTGCACCAAGGTGCAAATTTTTTATTTTTTTTTACTTTTAAGGGGACTGGCCAAATTATGTTGGTACTACAGATGCGCATTGAATCAACTGGTTCCAAATTCTGGTACCTGGGGGCACATCAGGGTGAGAGAGTAGACTAGAGTATAGGTTAGAGAGGAAGAGAGAGAGCGAGTCTACATCACCTTCGGCAGCTTGGTCTCATGTGCACACAGTCAGGACAATGTGGAAATGAAACAAGCAGTCCGACGTGTGGTTACACTTTTCAAAAGTTGGCGCAGACAAAGCAAAATAAACCCCCCTCCCTGAAGCGACTTCAGTGAGGGGTTTTATTTTGTGTGGTATGTGAAATGTTGTGAATAAATGAAGTATTCTAAATCGAAGGGATTTTTGTATGTATGTATACGTTTGTATAATTAATGTTTAGCAAATGACAAACTGAACCGATGACAACAGAGCATGTCGTCTCATGCTGTTCCTACATTAGCTGACAGCATGTAGAGCATTATTCCTCCGCATGTACATACACAGTACATGAGCAGACAGAATAATCCTTGTAGACAACATCATGTCATTTATTTCTACATAACATTTTGAAAACACAAGCACAGTTCAGTGTACATGCATTTGTTTTCAAACTGCTTTTCTTTGTTGTGCCACTTATTCTCAAAACTGGCATTTTTGTTACTAACAACGGAGAACACTTTAACATACACCAACAGTCAATGTTGAGACTCCAATGCATCTTTCTACTTTGGAGCGTATTCCTGTGTTTCCACTTTTTTTTCGGCTTTCTAAATACCAGATTTACTGTTTAGATGAAATCAACTTTAGCGAAAATTTCTGTTTTTCATGTACATACGCTATAGCCTATGACACGCAGAATTATGGAATTGATATTGTTGTTGTGTCCGAGGTGAAGACGCTCAGAGAAAAGCTGAAATGTAAACTTTTCAAGTGCTATGTGGACAATGTTGTCCAAGTGTGGAAACATGGGAAAACCTCTTGGGATATGTTACAGTAAGGGACATCTTCAATCATTAAAGGATCACTTTAACTTTAATGTCATTCGTGGCCATTTGTGGTCCCCAGAGGATGAATCCTAATGACTTAAGAGATCCTGTGCCATTCCTAATTAGCATATGCTAGCATGCTAACTCAGACTTGGTTGACTTGGTAAACCTTATATCAGATACTAGCATGTTAGCATTAGCATTGACGTCACCTTTAACATTCAGAACCGTTACTAAACAACAAAATATTTCATCAAAGATGAGTGGTGAAATATTTAAAAGGTTATTTATGGATAAATTGACATAAAAACGTACCTCCTGTCCCTTTTCTCTCACAGTTCTCCCTAAAATTAGGTGGTGTTTCCAGCGGTTTGTCAGAGTTGGGGCTACCTTACCACTCAGGTGACATCATGACGTCAGCCCGCTAACACCTGCGCGCGCCTCACGTGGACAGGCAGGACATGACTCGTCCCGCGCGATCGCTGTCATCCAGGAGTGTTTGTCAAAGTGATCATGATTCACACCTGATCACCTGCTTGGCTGATCCCGTCAGTCCAGTAGTATCACCCTCTGAGCTGCTACCTGCCTCTGGAGGGGAAGTGGGGTGGGGGGGGTCAGTCTCTGTCTGTGTGTGTGTGTGAGTGTTATCAGGATGAGAGCGGGCTGGTTGAAGCGGCTGGTCCTCTTCCTGGCGGGGTTAGGTCTCGTCTTCTACACGGGCATGCTTCTCACGCGTGGATATGATCAAGCAGCGGGGGCTGACCAGCAGCTGGACACACCGCGCATTATCAGGAGTTTTTCTGGCCTGGAGGCGAGCATCAGCAATCTCCGTGAGTTTAGGAGACGATTCATCTTTCTCCCGGGGGTGGATGTGCACAAGTTTGGCTACTCTGTGTCTTTTTCATATTCAATAATCAGCTCTTCACTAGAAATGAAAGAGAGGAGATGGAAAGAAAGTTAGGTTCAGAGTGAGTTAGCCTGTGAGAAGGTAAGTGGGAGGATTAAATATCAGTTCACCTCCAAAGGTGTTTTACACCTACATGACAAATTATTAGTGTGTGTGTCACAAATGTATTCCTGTAGATAAGATAAGACAAAAAAAAACCTAATCTTGGTCCTGAAGACGCCACTCCACGTCTTTTCTTTAAGGCTCCTGTCTGTTGATGAGGTCTCTCATTTATGAGTTATTAACTGAAACCAGTCAATTTTCTATCTTTATTTTATAATGTTCTTAATTGTTATTGATGTTTTTATGCTTTTATGTCTTCATTTAGTCTGCCTCTTGTGCGGCTGTAACACCTATTTCCCAATAAAAATGTAGAATCTATCAAGAGAATATTCACAACTGGGAAAATGCGGTGTTTCGATTTATAAAACAGCTTATTTTGATTTTTTGAAATCTATTCTAGTATTTTCTGCAAAAAGTGATCATGCATCTGGCTGACTTTGCTGTCTCCCTGTCGCGCTTGATCTCTTGTCAAGACAACGCACTCCGAGCTGTTGAGCAAAAGCAGGACGCCATGCAGAAAATTCTCGAGGAGGACAGGAACGGACAGAGAAAAGCTGCAGAGGTCAAGCAGCCGGAGCAGAGGGAGCAGCCTGAGGCGAAGATCCAGGGCCAAGAGGAGGCACCCAAAAAGAAGAAGTCCAATAAGCTGTTCCCAGACTCGCCCCTGTTCAAGAATTGGGGGGAGAATCTGTCCGAGGATGACCAGAGAGAGGCAGAGAGTTTGTTTAAGAAGTATGGATACAATGTTTTTCTCAGCGATCGCCTTCCGCTGGACCGAGCTCTTCCAGACACCAGGGATCCAAGGTACAACTTTCATGATGATTTCCCACAATGTCAGGCCTGTCATTCCTCTAGACACACAGAACAGTCCCTCACTCGCTCTACCCAGTTTATTGTTTGCAGAATAAATCTTTCATCTCTCTGTCCACACGGCTTGCGTTTAGATAATGCATGTACACGCCTAGCTGATGAAAAAATAAATATTATATTAAATAATTATTCTGTTTCTCAATAGGTGTGTGAACAAGAGTTACCCAAAGGACCTGCCAAGCCTCGGAGTGGTGCTGATCTACCTGAACGAGGCCCTGTCAATCATCAAAAGAGCCCTGCGCAGCATCATCGACCGCACCCCTAAAAACATACTGAAGGAAATAATAATGGTGGATGACAACAGCTCTAATGGTTGGTTGGTTTCAAAAAGATCAGATTGCGCAAAGCCTGCGTGTGATAAACAAAAGGTATTTAATCTGATAAATGGATTTCATTACACAGGGGCCGCTGCTCATAAGGTAATCGGTTTTTTGTTCAAGCATCTAACACTGTAAACAAAGTCTGCAGTCACAGCATGATGGCACTGAAACAGATGATTGTCTCAGGTTTTATGTCAATACTCCGATCGGACTTAAGATCTTAAGACATCAGATATAGCATAACCTAAAATCCTTCCTGGACACTGAGAGGCTGTGATGTGGTGTTATATGTATTCGAGGTGTTATTTTGCTATTGTATTTGACATTTTTTTAACATATCTGCTTTAGTCAGCCAGTCTTGTAAATCTTCCAAAATGCATTCAGTCAAATTAAGTTGCAGCTTTAAAGAAATATTTTGACATTTTTGTAAATATGCTAATTGTCTTTGTTGCTAATAGTCAGGATAAGAGGAGCGATGCTGTTCTCATGTCTGTATGGGAAATATGAAGCTGTAGCCAGCAGATGGTTAGTTTAGCTTGGAAGCAGCCAGTCTGGCTCTGTCTCCAAAAAAATTTGTTTGTTTTAGCAGAGTCCATTTGCTGGATTATTTCTTCCTAAAGTCTCTGTTTGTTGCCTGGCAACCTCACAATATGGATTCAGGAGGCTAAAACACCCTTGAAAGAAATGCACCAGCACATATTCGCCACGATAACCTCCGGCTGTTGTTTTTACACTTCAGTGATTTTACACATTTAACAAACCAGATATAATGACATATAATAGTGAGCTTTAAAGGTGCTAGTGGGTGGATTTTGTTGACCTTGGGCAGAGCCAAGCAAGCTGTTTTCACCTGTTTCCAGTCTTTATGCTTAACTAAACTAACCAGGTGCGGACGATGGCGTAAAGTTTACCAGACAAACGTGACATTTCATGGCTGTAAATGACGGTGGTGGTGAGGCAGTGGATTGCAATATACTAAATTGTGTTTTGTCACCCCTAACTCCAAAACATGGGTGAATAATATTATTATAATGCAGTCTGTGCACCATCAGAAACTAGAACTTCAAGTCAGACACATTCGCAACATAAACTGAACTTGAAGCCTTTCACAGAAGTCATTTATGTCACAGGGGCATTGTATCGAAATGCATGCTGTAGTTTGTGAACATGTGAGGCATGTCAATGATCAGAACTGTGGCTCCTCAACATGCTTTATCTGTCCTAGTCTGATAATATATGCCCACCGGTTCCTTTCAATTCAGAAGACCTGAAGGGGGACCTCGACATATACGTGAAGTCCCTTGAGCAGCAGAACCCAAATCTCCGCATTACAAGAGTGAGGCACAATGAGCAGCGTGGTCTTGCTTATGCCAGGGCTTCTGGGTGGAGGGCCGCTACTGCTGACGTGGTCGCCATCCTGGACGCACACATTGAAGTCCATGAGCTGTGGTAAGAATGTAGCAAAAATAATATACATTAGATACATTAGTCTTTGTGTAATATTTGAAGTTGTTATCATTATGTATTAGTTGCATTTGTGCTTACTTGTGTCTGACTAAACAACACATTTTTACCTAATCTTAATTTTTACTCCAGGAAGTACAAATTGACTCTGGTGAGGTGATGCCAAAGATTTCCTGCTTCACGTTTTAGGCTCTTTTTTTTTTTTAAACCAGGATAGTTTTGCTGAGAGTAATGGCCTAATGGTTTTCAGGAACGCCCTGTTTGCACAGGTACAAAGTTTTGCAACTTCTCAGTACTACCACAGTCTGATCCACAGTCTGATCCCAGTACTACCACAGTCTGATGTTCTGCCCACTGAGGCAGTCTTAAAGGGCTTGCACAATGGTGTTGCAGTGGTGGTAATCAGGGAAGGGCGAGTGATGCTCAGGCTGGTGCTGCACTAATGTTCACTTGGATTGTGCAGAAAAAAAAGAAGATGGGAGGTTGATATATTATAAAGTGTCACCTCAGCAGTCATTAATGTAATAAAGACACTGACACTGATCTGCAACACTGCCAGCTCCCACTTCTAAGTTCATTGAACAAGCAGCCTCACTGGTGATGGTTCAGTAATCGATGCATCGTGAGTGATGCATAACAAACCCTACTGTGTGGAGCTTTAACTTAAGGTAGTTTGATATGTGATGTGTGACCCGCCTCTCCTCCCTTCCCCTCACGCAGGGCCGAACCCCTGCTGACGCAGATCAAAGGTGACCGGACAGTGGTGCTGTCCCCTGTGTTCGACAGAGTCAACTTTTATGACCTCAGGATCATTCAATACTCCTCAGCAGCACACGCCTTCGACTGGGCTTTATGGTGCATGTATGAGAGTTTTTCACCCGACTATTACAAACTTAACGACAGCTCATTGCCTGGAAAGTAAGTTTAGGTGAAATCAATCAGTCTTGCTCTGAGTTACATGTGTGCCAAGCATGGGTGTCGCTACTGTTGTGGTAATGCTGTATGTTTTTAACAGTTGTCTTTTTTCACCTCAGGAGTCCATCCGTCATGGGGATCCTGGTCGCTGAAAGGAAGTTTCTTGGAGAAATCGGACTCCTCGATGAAGGAATGAAAGTGTACGGCGGAGAAAATGTTGAGCTGGGAATTCGAGTGAGTAAGCCTCGCCATGACCCGAGTGCAGATCCTGATTTCAGTGCAACTGTACCTCTCACTGTGGAACAGTTTACACAGCACACATTTGGCACCACTGCAGTTAACTAATTTAACAAGTTACATCTAGGTTGTTGAAATCGTATTGAAATCCTAAGAAAAACACCTCGCCGTGGTTTCATATAGAGCTATGTGCCACACTGTTTATCAGCCGGCAGCCGTGACTTTCTGCATCCTCTGCTGGTAGCCTGGCAAATTTGATAATATTATAATTCTAAACCTTTTATTTTTAAATAAAGTGATCATTGGGGTAACAGCAGGGGAGTCCTTTTAAGTGTGCTTTTGTTGCTTATATAGGTGTGGACATGTGGAGGCAGCATTGAAGTAGTTCCATGCTCCAAGATCGCCCACATCGAGAGGTACCACAAGCCCTACTTGCTGGACCTGAGCCCAGCCATGAAGAGAAACGCCCTGAGAGTGGCAGAAGTCTGGATGGATGAATACAAACACAACATCAACTTGGCTTGGAACTTGCCATTTGAGGTACTTCATGTTTGGAAGAAAAGAAGAAGAAGAGTGATGAAGCCCTTTTTAGAGTCCACGATTGAAAGCCTCTCTAATATATTTGTACTGTATACATGTTACAATATCGCAAACAAACCACGGCATACTCTTTGCCTCTGCAGAATCATGGAATTGACATCGGGGACGTTTCGGAGAGGAAGAAACTCAGAGAACGGTTGAACTGTAAACCTTTCAAATGGTACTTGGAAAATGTGTATCCCAAGTTGGATCCGTGGGACAACCTACTTGCCTATGGAGGAGTAAGTTTAGCATGAATTTATTCACGTTATTTATTAAACTGCGTGTTGAAACGGCTCCCACCCGACTCTGTCTGGGTTTGACGAAATGATTGACTCCTCCAACTACAGATGAAGAATCTTGACGCTGACATGTGCATAGACCAAGGCCCAGTGCCGGGACACACACCCATTGCCTACAATTGCTACTACTATGGGCCTCAGGTGTGTAGAGCACCTACACGTGGTTGTCAGCGTAATGATTATAGTCTTTGAAAAGTTACAAATGGAAATTTAGAAAGATCGTCTGCTTACTGAATTTTTTTTTTCCTCTGTTTTCAGTTCACCTATTATCGCGCAGATGGCGAGCTCTACATCGGCGGCATCAAGTCCCACAAGTACAACGACAACCGATGTTTAACCGACATCGGCACAAAAGAAACCGAGCCAGGCCTTTACAACTGCAAAGAGGCTATGCAGAAAGGGATGGGGATTGAGTGGGACTTCACGCAGGTACTACAAAATGAACGACTATATGAAAGTCAGGGAAGAGATGTGGCGTTTAGGGTCACTGATGTAGCACAAAGTACTGACTGTGGTTGCCTTGGCAGCACTCTTGACACTTTTTCTCTTTTTCAGGGCAAAGAACTGAAGAACAGACAGACAAAAAGATGCCTGGAGATTAAAGACAGACAACTTGTAATACAGGAATGCTCCGGCCAAAGATGGGAAATCCAAAACATAATCAAAGCCTTTTAAAGTGTGAGTGTGGTGAACAGGAAGTGCACTTCTCTGCTCGTAGGTCAGTGGATAATAACACAGGAGTGTGTAAAATGTGAAAGTCGTTGACGTTCGACTGCCGCTGGGACTCCTGTAATTATTCAAATGTACACTTGCTTGGGATGACGTGAGCCTCTAATTGTTTTAATTTCCGTGTGTCTAAATCTGTGTATTTGAAATGTATTGACATTTCCTGAAAGTTTGAAAAATTAGCTCAACATCTCATGAATGTACATAGTAATTCTTATTTTAGTATGTATTAATGGTAAAGGTATAGTTATGGTATTTTTACTATTTATTGATAGTAATAATATTTATTATTTTACTATGTATGAATAGAAAAGTGGAGCTATTGCTTTTAACTACATTTGAAGCACCTTTTTAAATGCTTACTAACTGTGCTAAACTGAAGTGTAAAAATGTTAAAAAGATTTTAATTTACAAGAGGAAAATCTGAGAGAAGTGAACATATACTATAATATTTGGGTCTATTCCTTTTCATGTTTCGAAATTCCAAATTAGTTTCTATAAATGCGTCTTTCTGCTGTACATAGATCAAGTATAAAAGTTACTGGATGTTACGTTTTTTTCCTGTTTAGCTGTTTGAAGACAGTTGTAGTTACTGTACGCTGAGTTTTCAGCATGGCAGCAGTGATTGTACAACAAAAAGAAAATGTTATTAGCGAGGTGCAGTTTTTATGATTGTTTTAATGCTTTTCCTGCTAGACTAAGAAACATTTTCATGCAATACTTTTGTACTGGGGTGAATATCTGGTTTGAAAATATAAACGTTATCTTTAGTAATCTAGTGCCACATTACTTTGAATTATAATCTAATACTCTAATCTAATCTAACAGATGTTGCCTGCATATAGGAGAAGGCAGTAAGACAAACACTCCCAATTAGGTGAAGGAAAAGTAAATGAAGAAAAGGCCAGTGATGGTGACATTCAACAGTGCGGAGGTGTAACCAGCGTGCGGTGCAGAGTTCACACGGATTACGAGTTGTTCACTGGATAACCGAGCCGCCTTCTACAAAGACTCCTTTGTGGATGATGGTCTTCCCACAGGTTTACATTTACTGTGCTGTGGGATTTGATTAGTAAAGTTTTGTCTTTTTATTGTTGATTGCTCACATAGGATTACAGTTATTTTAAAATGTTATTATTTAAACAGGATTGTTGAGGCTTGAAGAGGCAACTTGTTCAAAGGTAAATGGTCTTATTTGTTCAGCAGCACTGCCCATTTACATTTTTAGAATACTCTTGTCATTTGTCCTCAGGTCTTTTGATTATAATTAACTGGAAAAAAAAAAAAACATTGCACATGTAGTATTCCCCAGAATTTTCCCCCAGGGATAAATAAAGTATTTCTGGTTCTGATCCTGTGGTATTTAACTCAGTGGTTATATAAAAATGTTGAAGCACTTACTATTCTCCAAAATTGAACACAATTATGATAACAGGTGTAGTGTGGCTGGCTGGTTTAACTGTGTATTTATGGAAGACAAAGGTCCCATTCATGCAGTGGTACCTTTGATATACTGTGTAAATATGTGTGTTTACACTGTGTATTTAAATATTTTGATTGCATACAGGATCTTTGTATTTATGAAAGGCTTGTTGAACTATATGATGACCTTTAGCCTTAATCTCTCCTGGAGAGCTTATACACGTCAAGTTTCAATAAAAAGGGATAGCCGTATTTAGGATGGCCTATGTTTAAAATATTTTCACATGTTGGATTTTTTTTTTCTATCCATTTGGTAATAAACCAAAGTGGCAATATTTGGATTCTTCTTTTGAACAAACTTGATTGAAGTTTCAGCCTGGCAAGCTGAGGAAGCTGTGGAGCATCACCTTTGTGAAGAAGGGACAGAAAGCAACCACAATCTTTTTCATCTGTTTTAAGTTGTCTGGAGATGATGGGCATTGAGCATTTTCTGAAAAAATATGACTTGATACGTTATGTCACAATTGCTTAAACTAAATTTAAGAGATGCTTAACAAAAATGTTAAAATGATTATCTTAGTCATTCCATCTCAACCTCTGCTCGGGTTGGAGGTGAACAGAATATAATGTGTGTGTATATATATATATATATATATATATATATATATATATATATATATATATATATATATATATATATATATATATATATATATATATATATATATATATATATATATAATATATATAATATATATAATATATATAATCTATATATGACAGCTCCTCTGTGAGTGTATTTCCAGGGCATTTAATCATACCAAGATTTTTGGACAGCACTTGAAGGCGTCACCAAGCATGCCGGAAAAAGCCGACATCCTACGAAGTCTCACGACCTCTGGTTTCCTAGCAACAAGTGTGTTTGAAACAGGGCTACGTCTCCGTGTCGAGTTTATCAGCCCATACTTTGAAAACACGGCTGCTATTTCTTCTGAAAATGCTTAACGCTGAATTACTGTCAGACCGCCTTGCCAGGGCAAGTCTACAGAGGCGTCGGGACAGAGAGACTGAGAGACAAGGACGGATTTTTAATGATAAAATGAGGACGACTGGGGTGAGTTAGCTGACGAATGTGTTGACTGCAGAGGAATGCTAATGCTAATAGCTAACCTAGCTCTCAACAGAAGCGCGCTGTTAAAAGTCCTGCTCTGAAGATGTTTAAGTAAAAGTTTGTAGGAACAATCAGGGAAATGCACTTAAAGTATGTAGAGAAAAAATGATCATTGCAGAAAACACAGTGTAATACATTATCATAACATTGTAATTATTCATGGCGTTAATGTAAAAACAGGATTTTACTGCTGTAGTACGTTGAGGTGAAGCTAAAACTTAACAATTTCATATTGGACTGCAACTAATGATTATTTTCATCGCGTATTAATCTGCTGATTAATCTATTGATTTGGTTTGTCAAAATTCTGAGGAAAGAGAAATCAAGAGGGATCAAAGTGACATCTTCACAGTGCTTGTTCTCTCCAATCCTCTTGATTATTAAAGACACATAAGAATGTAATAATAAAATCATAATGAGTAACCTGTTTGATTGTGCTGTCCTGACCGTGGCCTGTTCTACAGGTTGATAAGGAAGCCCTAGACATGCAGATAAAAGAAAAAAAGAAACAAGAAGCAGCAGCAAAAGAGGAACAAAATGCTAATGGTGAGTGATCTGAACATCGTTCCCCAATGTTACTTGAGTCCTTTGATTTTGTCAGTGAGTATCATGAGTCCTGGATGAGTGAAAATTGATCAAAGACAACAAAAGCAGTAAACTGCATAATGTTCTGTCACAAACTCATTATTATTGCCACAATGTTGCATATGTTAGAAACACATTTTTATTTTTATTTTCTAATGAAGCACATTGTGCTGTCTGTGTGTGCGATGGGTTCTCCATAGATGCCAAAATGCTCCATAATAGCAAAGTAGCTTACATTCTCCATAGCAGACAAGAGAAGGAGAAGCGTGCGATGAAAAAGGCCGTCGACAGCTACCGGCATCAGTACCAGCAGCCGTGGAGCCAGCGAGAGTACGACCTGAACGACCCAGAGCGCTGTAGAAAAACAGGCGTAGGTGATGCACAGATGATGCCCCCCGGCCTGGTGGGCGAGGACCCTGACAGTAAAAGCAGACAGCAGAGACAGAAGGAGCAGCTCAGAGAGTGGCTCATCCAGCAGCAAAGTGAGCGAGCAGCAGGAAGGCATCAACAAAAGCTGGAAGGTGGATCTACACACGCTAAAATTCACACACACACACACACACACACACACACAGAAAACTCAAGCTCACTTGGTCTTCTCTGCTGTTCTTCAGAGGAGCGCTATGACCAGAGCAGAGTAGAAATGGCCAGCAAAGCTCTGCAGCTTCAGAGCATTGAGATGGAGAGGAGAAAAGCAGCAGCTATTGCCACTAAAGAGTACAATCTATCTATGGTGAGTGTTTCTGACATTCACTCAGACTGTCAGATGAAGGTGGTTAAACTGGTTTTGAAAACACAGATGAATTACTTGTAATTTTATAAAATCCTTTATGAATTAATTATCCTTTTCATTCACCTAGAAACTACCGGTACATTGCTTCTGCCACCAGAATGCATTCTCATTTTATCTTGCAGAAAACGGGTGTTGGTGATCTAATTACCATGACTTTGGTGTTATAGCACATTGGTTTGGATCCAAACTAACTCTTCAAAAACATCAAAGTCACACAATAACACAAGCAAACTAACCCATCATAGTAAAAGTAAAATTACTGTTTTTGTCAATGAAGTCTGGTGGCTTTTACCCCAGCAATATAGAACGGCTGTTTCTGGTTTATGATTAGCACGGTAGTTTAAAAATACCAGTTATCCTTTAATTGCACTTACCTTGATGTATGAGTAGAATAGATGTGTTTTTATGTCTTGTGGGCAAAGATTGAAGAGAAGCGTCGTCAGAAAGGGGAGCACAATGACAAGAACAATCATGAAGACTCCATGAACCACCTGCAAGGACAGCTGACAGGTGTAGATGTCGAACCCACCCTGAGCATGGTGGGAGTGCCCGGCCTTTGCCCCAGCAGCGATAGGAGAGCCCCCCCGGAGAAGCCACAGCAGATCAACCAGTTCCAGAAATATCAAATAGAGGAGAAAAAGGTGAAACCGGAACAAATGACACTCCAAACACATCCTCTTTTTGATCACTTCAAAAGCAGTACATGGGAAGCTGTTCAATGAGCCTGTCTGTCCGTCACCTGTGAATCTGCAGAGGATGGAATTGGAGAAGAAGCAAGAAGAGGAACAACACGATCGTGTTCGTTTGGACTCAGCTCGTACGGCTCTGCTAATAGAGAGGCAGCAGGCGAGGCTGAACAAGCAGCTCAGACGACACCTGGACAGCACCAACGTCAGACTGGCCGAGACAAGCAAACAACAGTAAGTAACATTAAGAAAACTGAATTTTTCCCCCAGTCGTGAACACACCATATATTCAAGCAAAAAAAGTCTCACTTTGTGTTTCTGGTGTCATTCTTAAAGGGCACCCGACATTGAAAGAGGATGCATTGATGACAGCTTCTTTTCCCAATTCAACACGTGCAGCAGATGATGGAAGACACGCTGCACTGATGACTGAATCACTGATGATGGTGCTACATGAGAGGAACACTGAATAAACTGAGCCACACAATGTATCAACATCTGTTTTTAATTACATCAAATTTAACTTCGGCAGGTCACAGAAAAAACAGCCTATAGCATAAATTAAATGCTAATTAAATAAATTACATAAGCATGAGCAAAGGTCAACTATGCCCCTTTCTATATCTGTGACAGCTAAAAATCTAAATCCACACATATTATCAACAAGCTGCCTGTTTCTCTCTTACAAAGCACAAGCAAACCACAAACACAATATAAAATCATCCAGCACTGTTACTGTCGCCACACACAAAGGCAAACCTGAATCTTAAAGTGCAAATACATTAAAATTGTATCCATCCATTGTCTTGTTCATTATCATTAAGGATCAGGGGGGCTGACACTGGGCAAGAGGCGGGGTCGCCAGTCAATCACAGGGCTGACACACAAAGACAGCCACTCACACTCACACAACTCGAACCTGGAACCTTGTCGCTTGAACGCTCCTTAATAAAATTAGACATAACTTGATGCCTTTGGTTGAAGTTATTTCCTATGTGTAGTTCAAGTAGCTGCCGTAAATATGGGACACAGCTCAGGCCCTTTTCACACTGGCCAGTGTATCAACCGTATACAGCCAACACAACTTTGTGGCAACGTGGAACAGATGTGACTTGTCATTGTAGGAAAAATGCTTTTAACATTCCCATTTCTGATTTCCTTAAGCTAAAAGGCATTTCTTTATCAAAGAAGCGTGAAGGCATTTGAAGACTGTCCCACTGCTAGTTTCTGTCTAAGAAGAATTTTCAGAGACAAACTTATCCCATCTTCTCTGCCACAGAGCCATGGCTTTCTCCTGTAGCTCCGGAGTCAAAGAACTGTACCTGAAATACAGACAGAGATGTGTCAGTGAGCGGTCTGCTGAAGCATGTGAGCACAATCGGAATTTGTAAATGACACCTCTTGTCACCTTACCTAATAGAGTTTATGGCCAGCTCTTTGAGGGAGCCAATATGGGATCTAATCCCGCCAAAGCCCACAAAAGCTTCATAGAAGTCATAAGAGAGACCAGAGGTGCCGAACATCCCCGGGTCATCAGAACTGATGACCAGTGGGTGGTTCTCTGACATCAGGGCAGCGGCCGGATGGTTTCTCAGATCCTTTACTAGCATCATCACCTGAATAAGGAAAGCAAAGGGCATATTTGTGTACGAGACACATTCAATTAAATTACATGCTTGTCGTCTCATAGGATTTTAAGTATTACACTCTGATATACACTGATGGTGCACCTGGTTGGAGATGGGGCACACTTCCACAGCCACCCCTCTCTTCCTGGATATATCTTTGGCCACTGGGTGGCGAAGCAGAGCGAATCCATGGCCGATCCGAGAAGTGTTCAACAACAGAGCATCCAACAAGTTCTGGTCCACCTCTGTGCCCTCAAGATCTGCATGTAGTGGAGAGACATCAAAATGAGTGTTATTTTGCAATGTTTTTATGACACAGAGTGTGACGGTTCTTAAAACTTGTATTTCCTCTCCCTGACTGTTAAAGATTTAATTTCTTTGGTTTAGGAACAATTTGAAATGGGACAAATAGGCAGAACAGGACAAAGACACAGTGAAATCTCTGACAAATACGATGCTTATTATGAGGTGTGCATGATATATTAGTTTTGCTTTAGGGCTGTGTGACAAATAAATAAATAATAAACAATTGATTTTGTCCATTCCTAAGAACTCTTTGACAAAGGAACCTTTTGACTATAAACAATGATATATTATTGAACAGTTCCTTCATGTGGCATGTTGTACTCTTTCTGTAACTCTGCACATCCTGCAGTGTATCATGTGTAATACTGTCGCTGTACACCCTGACTGCTTATGTAGAACATCGAGCACTGGTGAGCTCACCAGTCTCCCCAGCATGGAAAAAGAAAGGAAGCGTCGCCCCCTTCTCTACTGGCAGAGACAAGGCATCTCTGAAGTACCACAGGGGTCTGCCACTGTCCTCACGGCCCACCTGTGCACATAGAGGGAGAGTTTATACAGTCATATTACATTAGACATGTTTATGTCACGTTAGCTCACACTGATTCACAACAAAACATCATGTTATATTCAATGAAGATCTGATTTTTTCAAGTGTGGTTGTATGAGGTACAGTTGCACCAAAAATTATTCAACCCCCACTGCAAATTACGTGTACTGGCAAAATGTACAAATCTTCAGCTGTGAACAATTTAAATAGCTCAACACAACTAATATTACAGGCAGTTTCTCCAGATTCAATATGCCACTTTTAATTTCTAATGCAGTCTCAAAATCCCTCAAACCCTTCTTGATAAACAAAGAGAGAGCACCCTTTAGCTGTTATGGCCAGATGCAAATGTGACACATATCCAGACACCAGGTTCACCTGAGGAATCTGAGCCCATTCGTCATGGGCAACAGTGTCCAGCTCTCTAATATCCTTGGGTTTGTGTGCTGCAACCACCTTCTTCAAATCCCACCAGAGATTTTCTGTGGGATTCAAGTCAGGCGACTGTGACGGCCACTCTGGTGTCTTCCAGGACTTTTCCTGTCTTGACTTTGAAGTATGCTTGGGATCATTGTCCAATGACACCCAAGCTTCAGCTTCCTAACAGACAATGTGACGTTTTATCTGATACTTGATTGAATCCAGCTTGTCCTCCAAATGCTGCAGGTTTGCAGTACCAGAAGAAGCAAAGCAGCCTCAGAGCATCACTGAGCCACCGCCGTGCTTCACTGTAGGCAAGGTGTTCTTTTCAACGTCTGCCTCATTCTTCTCCCTCCAGACATACCGCTGATCCATAGACCCGAAAAGTTCCTGTTTTGTTTCATCACTCCACAGAACAGAATCCCAAAGCTGCTGTGGCTTATTTATATGGTTCTGAACATATTGTCTTGTGCTTTTGGGTCAGTGGTGATCGGTCATGGAGGCCTTCAGAGTTTAGTATGTGCCTTACTGTAGAAACTGAAACCTCAGTGCCTGCTGCCACCAAGTCTCGCTGCAGGTCTTTTTCAGTCACTCGCAGGTTTTTGGCCACCTGCCTCCTCAGAAATCTGGTGGCAGCTGTTGATAACTTCCTCTTTCTGCCACGTCCAGGTAGTGCAGTCAGGGTTCCTTCAGCTTTGAAATTGCAAGCTATGCTTCCAACAGTATATTTTTTGGGACAGTGCTCTTGACTTACCCATATTTCTGACATGCAACCAAACATCACTGTGAACAAACCCCCAACCAGTCTGGGTATTTGATGTGTTCTATCTCAAATAAACCTGATGCACCTAATGAGGCCCTTGATTACTGTCATCAGATGTGCTTGAGACAACATTTGATTTGCAAATGAGTGCTCTTATTAAAGATTCTGTTCAGGAGGTTGAATCATTTTGAGACTGCAGAAGTCATTAAAAGTGGCAGTTTGTGTTGAATCTGGAGAAAACACCTGTAATATAAGTTGTGTTGAGCAATTTCAGTTGTTCTTGTTTGAGTTGTTCATTGAACACAACTGAAAGTTTGTGAATTTTGTCAATACACCTCATTTGCATTTGGGGTTGAATTGAATCATTTCAATTTTTGTAACTGTACTTATCCATAGTCAGTGTGTTACCTAGAGTAGCTTGCGGTCAGCAGACCCCTGTTTTGGAGGAGCAGGCAGGAGTCCTGGCACAGACACTAAGCTATGCACTCCTGTAGACGGAGCCCAGCAGAAAAACCAAAACATGGCCTATCTAAAATGATTAATATCAGTTTTAAGTGTATGTTATATTTAGAATGTTTTCACTGCTTTGCATTGCCATCAGACAGCCCTTTACAGTTGGGTTAGTTGGGGAACTGAGGCTGTTTCCTCCCCTCCACATCTTTGACAAAGCAGTACTTTTACCTTACAGAACACAGGAGCTCATGATACGACCACTGCCTTAATCAGATAACATGTTAGTTTGGATCCTAGGTACCCATTAACAAACACCAAAGTCACAATATCACAAGCAACCTATCCAACTGAAACAGCAGTAGACTCATAACTCCTTTGTTCTGGGAGGTAAAATGACTGTTTTTGTAAAGCAGGTGAAGGGACAGAGAGAACAGCTTCATTTTCCTTTTGAAAACTGACAACAAAAATATTTGAAATATTGACTTTTTTGGTGGCCTTTTCTTATGTGGCTTAAACGTTTTTCTGCTGGCCCTGTACACAGCTGTACATTGATTAGCGTCCATGGCGGGCTCCTCCAAACTGGGGGTGTGCTGCCCCCAATCTACTGTAGGTAATACACTAGCTGCACATAAGTACTTAATACAACACACTTCAACTATCCCATTCAATTTCTACCATTTAAATTCAGTCAGTAAAAACTTTTCCCACTGTCTCATCTCTTGGTGCTCAGCACTGTTCATACATTAACTACTGTTGCCTCTCACCAAGTCAAAACCAGCCATGATATCTGAGAAGTCTCTCTGTAGCTTCATTGCCTTCTCCACAACTCCGGTCATCACGGACATATTGACTCCCCTGAAGAAAACGGTGCAATGTAATCAATGATTATATCAGGATCCTCAGACTGATGGGTAAAATACACCGTATGGGTGGTCACCTGTGGACTGTGAAGATGATTCTTGCTCCAAAAAAGTCTGGGTGCTCTGCTGTGAACTGTCTGGTGATCTCCTGGTAGGTCTTCAGAGTCCAGGTTGTGTCATGAGAGCTGCCGTCCAATTCGTATATCTGAGTACCACGAAGACAAAAAAAACGTTAATAACAATGATACATTTCCAGACAAGAGGATGCACTCAACACACTCGTGTACCTCTGGGAGTAAAGCTCGCAGCTCCACATACATGACGTTGTCCATGTAGAACTGGGTGAGGCCCTCGTAGTAGTAGTCTCTGAACACCGGAGCGTATGTGACCAGACCCCACAGTGCAAGGAAGGCCTGTTCAAACCTGTCCCATATCACATCCTGACTGGGGTACACCGTTTCTGGATCCTGATCAGTGAAGAGCGTCAGGTTGCCCATGATGCTGAGGGTGTAAATATAAAGAAATGGTCGTGATCACATCATCTGTGCCAGTGTGGGACATTTATTTCTGAGCATTTCTGTGTAGAAGACCTTTGAACTTTTTTGGAAAACTGCACACATCGAAGGAGTAATGAAATAATCACATGGGACCTTTTAAACATAGCTCCAAATTAAACTGCCATCCTGGAAAACAAAGCTGTTTTAAATAAAGATTAATGCAGCAATTAAGTCGTTTTGGAGTAATGCGTTAGACACTTCCCCTTTTCCCTGTGGGTCTTCGGTAACTAGTAGTAGAAGCAGAGTGTGATGATACACCGATTTAATATAGACACAGATAGAACAAAGACTGATAAATGATATTAAGTAGCAGTAAATGACCTCTTCATGAAGGAGGAGCACACGTCCTGATATCTCTAACTACTTAACTTTGTGTGGATATGATGATACTTTAAAGGTGCGTTTGACGTCATTGACACAAACTTTAAAGAAAACACTGGTAATGTGCAATATGCATTTTATAATATGATAAATAAGCCTGTGCTGTTAGACGTGGACATAATCATCAGGATGTGTTATTAAATAAATATATACAGCGTTGTGATATTCCTTGAATTAAATCTTAAATGCATACAAGAATAAAGGGCCGTCCACACCAAGAAAGATAACTATAAGAAAAACTAAATAATGATACCACTGATGACCGTCAGAGCATTGTTTAAAATTATATACTTATAGTTATCGTTATCTTTCTTGGTGTGGACGGCCCTTAGGTCACCTGTTGTCTAGATCCGTGGTGTTGACCAGCTTGGCCCTGAGGTTTTCCAATAGGATCCAGGGAGAGCAACGCGGCAGAGCTTTGGGCCACTGGGATGAGAAGACGAATCTGATGGATTGGCTGTCAGTGTAGCACATGTAGCAGTGGGGCCGGTAGGTTGCGTTCTTCACCAGCCACTCCATGTCAACCATGGAGAGGTCGTGCACATGGAGAGCTCCGCCTGAATCACAAAAGAAATAGAAATAATAACCAATTGGGAAACTTTGGATAAATCTGATACTGTGTTAATTACAACCTTGTAAATATTCCCTGAATGAAGAACTCCAAACTTTCTGATTTTCCAGCATCTTCTGAGAACATTATTAAAGTGGATTAGTGTCACGCTGGCAAACTCCACAACCTTCTCCACTTAAAAAAAAGATTAGGGCTTCAATTAACATTTTTTTCTTAATCTGCCAATCATTTTCTTGATTAACAGATAACTGTTTAGCCTCTAAATTGTCAAGCAATAGTAAAAACGTCCAACGCATCCTCTGTCTGACCGACAGTTCAAGACCCAAAGACATCCAGAGTACAACCGAAATGAGCAGATATTCAGAGTTTAGACGCAGTAACTGGAGATTTAGGTGATAATCAATTATGGGAACAGCCTGCGTTGTGAGACCAAACACACCTTTAGGCATCTTGTGGAGCAGGCTGAAGATGGGACTGTTCTTGATGAGGGGCCTGGCCTTGAAGAAGTGCATGGCGGGAGGAAAGTCTGCCCTCATCACCTCCTCCTGCTTCATTTTAAAGAGGAGAGCGTTCAGCCGCTGCTCCGCATCAGTCAGCACCATCTGCCCCCCCGTCTGCATGGAGGCCTCCAGCCGGATGAGAGCCTCTCTCTGCCGGGGGTCCGGGATGGACAGGACACCGGACAAGGAGCACCAGAGCAGGCAGGCCACAGCCGCGTGGGGGCGCTGCAGCAAAACCGCCATGGTCCGGGGAGAGAGTGGAGAGGGCTTGGGGACAAAACGGTACACGGGGGGAGTCAGAAAAGCTTGTTTGGAGAACCGAAAACAAAGTTTCGCCACACTAGCTGAGGTACATATAAAAACTTTAACCTCCAAGAGGAAGAGAGAAAACAACTGAGCAGCCTGAGCAGTATTTACCTCCATGTTTACAGCCCCTATGTGAGTAAGAGCTGCACTGTGTTTACGTGTCTGACTCGAGTACAAAATTGGAGGAATAAAGCATCAATAATAATAATAATAATAAGCTAGGTTCAGTCATTGGGGTGCTGTGGTGATTTAGTTTTGTTTTTAATAGGCGGAACAGACAGGCACGTTACGTTACCTCACTTTACTGTTAGGTGTGACACTAGCTGACTGCTGAGGGTCATCAAATGAGGGCTGTTCAGTAAAAGTTAAGTTGCAGCGGGCAGCTGAGCTGGAGCCTCGACAGCCGACGACGATTTGGTAAAACAGTAAACAGTCCGGTAGAGTCACTTTCAAAACAGCAGACCACGGAGAAACGACGGTGTCCGCTGTAAACACCGGTGTGCTTTCGTGGGATAGTTGACTTTATTACGGCAGAGTCACGAAAACAAACACGCCAGCAGGTAAACAGAGCTAGCCCCGCGGAGGTCCATGAAATGTATTGTGGTTGTTTGTTTCCTTGTGCTCGGTCTAAGCCCCGCCCCCTCCGCTATGATTGGCTGAATCTCCACCCTGAAAACGATTTGATTGGTGGAATGTGGATGTGTAAATATTGATCACCAAGATCAAGATTAGGGTTTTATTTCCCAAAGCTCAGTGCGTGTTATCTAGCAATATTCTGGTTTGTTCTTGTTTGAGTTTGTTTTCCTAAATTTACTCTTTGCTTAATGTTTTTTTTGTCAGGGACAGAACAATAAAGTCCTACACTTCTCTCCACAGGAATGAAAGCTGCATCTTAATTGTATCTTCATACTTTTTACAATCAAGCTGCGTGTTTACTGTTAGACACTATCTTGTTTTCCCACAGTCAGAGTTCAGTTATACAACCTGCTCACTTAGGCTTAATTAAGTACCTTAATTATATGCCTCATCTGCATTTTTTTTTGCCAAGTTTGCCCTCATTAGTCCTGAACAAAAGAATATATTACTTGTTAGCTCACAGGGAGCCCCTTGAAGGAAGCCCGAGGAGCCATGCTGCTTCCTCTGACGTCACAGCACTGACTCCTGCAGACATGAGAGGGGTCAGACAAAGCAGTGTTCACTCTGCGGAGGGTGTTCGTCAACAGGATGAGCACTAATTGAAGGCGATGGTGTGAGGCACTCCAGTAGATTAATGCACTGTGTCGCATCGGCCCTCTTGTTTTGTCCGTTTCAGTTTCTTTAGGGGATTGGAGACACATGTCCTGTTATTATGGAGAGACACACCCTTGTTTTATGTCTAGTAATCAGAGAACTATAGTTACAGGAGAGAAATCAACTGATGTGCTCTTATAGTGATGTGACCAGTGATCAACGGTGTATATTCTTTCCTAATGATATTTGTACATTGACTGTGACATAACAAACTTGTTCGAGAAAAGTTATTTATTTCTAAGAATTGTACAGTATAGAAAATACTCAATTCCATTTCCAAAATAATCTATGTCAGTCAGATAAGAACTTGTAAACGTCACTTAAAAATGAAACGCACAGGTCTTTTTTTCAATGCTACTGAGGTAAAAGACAACTGCTTCAAAACAACATCAAGGAGGGGAAAAAAGAAACATACACCACATTTATATTAAAACAAGTCCAAAAATGTACAAAAATTCTTGAAAGGGCAAATAAATATGATTCACATTTCATCACGTCTAAATGGGTTCCACTAGTGCAGAGAGATGACAGCAGAGAAAAAAAGTGAGGGTTGAACGCACACTTCCAATCATCTGGTGCCGATTCTACACACCAGAAACACACAAATATATACACACACACACACACACACACACAGGCACACACACACTCACAATACATCTGTACACCATAAGACAGTTTCACAACCTCATGGACCGTTTAAAATGGACACTGCCCGTCATCCTTAGACAGCACGAGTGAACACGCTACCTGCAAAGTGGCTCTATTGGGCCCACTAAATATGACACAGTTCCCTATTTTAACAAAATAGCAAATCAACCATGACAAGTCTTGTGTGACACAATTAGAAAATTGTCTCTCAGCTTCTAGCACGTTGCTACTCCAATCATCCTTCCTTAAATATGTCCTTACAAGGCCTTAGGTACCTATTACTAAGGAACTCCCCCTTTAATGCTGCCAAACTCTATGCTGGAATACTGCCTACTTTGTCTACTTTCACCAACCTGTAGGCAGGAAGGATTGCAATCTGTACAACTAAAGAGATCCACTTACAGAGTCCCAATTTAGACGTTTGATGTAATATCATACTCCGACGATGACATTAAAAAAACTGACAAAGTGCTGTCCCATTAAAACCATAGTGTGTAGTCAGCACCGTCATTTGACTCAGCCACCTGACGCATAAGATCTCCTCCCAAGATGGTTAAGATATCATAAGGCCATTTCTTTATCGGTTCTGTAAGCCTCAAAACAAAAAGTGAAGCTAAAATCATCAGATGACCCGCAGGAGAGGAAGTAGAGGGACTCTGTAGATACCGCTGGCTGGCTAAATGAGGTAGATTATGATCGTAATTGCGATGACAAATGGAGTGACATCAGATCAATGGGAATGTAGAATAACTGATGACAGTTAAAAAAGGAAAGGGCTTTGGGGGGAGAAGTCCAGTAGGTTGGCAGTGTGCGCAGCCAAGTATTGTTAAGGACGATGAATACGGACCCTTCACATGAGGTGGATTGATTTGCCACAGTTGCAGTCCAATTTTCCCTACGCTGCTCCTCCTTCAAATAATGCAGAAAAATACCCGTATATAGAAACTGTACACCCTGAGGATACGTTTAGTATTGATATGGGGGAGAGGAAGCACTCAAGAAGCAACCATGCAAAGGGGCAGAGTCGTGAACGCTACAAACTTGGGAGGTGGAATGCAACAAATGTCACACCTAAAAAGAGAAAGAGAAAAAAACCACAACAGCAGGATTTGATGTGCATATACCAGCTACGAGATCATGTCTGACAATTTAAGAATTTCCTCATGTGGGACAAGAGGTAAGGACGTATTCTCATACATATATGTGTTTGACTAAAAATAAGACTATCCAAGGCCACTCAAATCCAGGATGTCTAGTCTAACAAAATCCTTAGTGCATAACAGAGAGTTCAGTCGGATACAATTTGCGCCATCTTCGCCCGCCACTCCCTCTCTGCTAGTCAAAGACATTCTTAACAATGAAGGCAGCTTTGAAAGATGCATATACAGTGTGTTTACTCCAGGACTAGAGAAACACTGTTAGAGTTGGGGTGGAAATGAACAGTAACTGGGCCTTTTTCAGGACGGTTTATGCTTCAGACAAACGATCGGTGTTCGTGCCCTGTACCATGCAGCTGATCTGCTGCACACACCTTCTCGTCGACACATTCACTCATACATTCACAAAGGAAACCAAGGCAATCGCAAGGGGCCTGTGAGTTGACTGGGTTAGGGTGACAGTCTCATAGTACCTCCTTTTCTACACCTGAGTTTAAAGATATGGTTGGAACAGAAAATAGCAGTAAAAGCAACAGTCCCTCTCGTCTTCATCACAGTCGTCCTCAGTTCTGTCAGTAGATTAATGGCTCTATAAAGCACCGGGCAATGGGCAAGACAGGCAGGCTGTGTTCAGTGGCCTTTAATCCATTCATATTTCGAGTGCTCAAAGAGGAGAGGACTGTCCAGTGTTCTCGAAGGCAGTGCCTCCTGTGTTTGGCAGGTTGGCCTAGTGGTTAAAAAGGCTGCCCTTCTGCTGGAGGAAACTTGTTCGAACGCTCATGTTGGGAAACGACCACAATGGTGACGTGTCCTTGAGCAAGTCAGCGAATTGCTACCAGTTCCGCAGAGCTATACTACAGCGGTGCTCTGAGCTCTATGTCGAGAAGGGCAAGCGAAAAGAGAATCCTTCTCCAGGGCTCAATAACATTTCACAGTATTATTATCACCGTCGTAGTTAATACCAGCTGCCTGGGTGGATCTTCAAGTCCAGTGACGGGGAAAAAAAACAGAGCCAAAAGTGTTTGTCCAGTGTAAGAAAATCAGTAAGCGATGCGTGTGGAGCAAAGTGTTCCTCCTACAGCCTCCGTCAGCCCAGGCAGCATGCCCACATGTTCCTCTTTTTGGCTCATTGCTTTGTCCAGATGTTCTTTGATAATAACAGGCCTGAAACGAGAAGAATAGTTAGACATCTACAATTTGACCACATTTAGGACTGACTCACAACACGAATGACAGAGTCATGGTATCACTTCTGTGTCTTGGTCCCTTCAGAGGTGTTGCAGCCTCTTTGTGTTCTTAGGAATAAATACCTGGGGCACAAAGTTATAACATAATGTAATGTGTCAAAAATGCGATTCACTCACTGATATGGTTCTTGTCACACTCCTTGTTTACTGCCGGGGCCGCCTGGAGCAGCCACCATCTGTTGCCTGTGACCACAGAAAAACACATTAAATGAATGCTGTTAACATTGCTGCAAAAGCCTAAACACGTCAGCCTGCCACTGTTGTAGAACAGTCCACACAAAGCTGTGCTTCATAAATGCTGTGTTATTGTTGTCAAATCTGATACCAGTTTACCTACTTTGCCTCTGCAAAGAGTAATTACTTTCATTATTGGTTAACCTGCCATTTACTTTTACTGACTATTGATCATTTGATTAATAGAATGTCAGAAAATCTCCAGCATAGTTTCAGAGAGGTGACATGTCCAAATTGTTAGTTTTGTCTGTCTAACAAAATACATTTAATATGGTGGAATTATTATTAATTTGATTAATGGATATTTTGATTGGGACACAAAAAAGTAAGATAATAAAAAGTATATAGCTCAAATAAAAAAAAATACTGAGGATTGCATATAGTGATAGTGATATAGTGCATATAGGACAGTGACAATACTATAAGACTCCAAATTCTAAAACTACACAAGACTGGGTATTCCTTTTACCCTGGGTGTAGGAAGTGATCTGGTGCCAGGCCTCTCTGCTGAATCATCATGCCCTGGAAATGCCCTGCAGGCCGGGGGTGCCTGTACATGGCCATGCGTGTCTGACCTGGTGAGTAGGGCAGCTGCTGGGGGCGCTGCAGGGCCTCCATCAGGTGAGGGTGAGGTCTTTGGGCGGCATAGCATCCTGGATCTGGGTACGGCTGGCCAGGGTAAGGGGCTCTGTGGCCATTTCCACGGGCCTGAGACATCATGTGGGGTGGAGGAACGCCGCCTTGCTGCATCCCAGGGTGCACAGAACGAGGGTCGTACATGAATCCAGATGCCATGTGTGCAGCAGAGGCGGGATGGTGGTGGTGTTGAGGTGGCTGGGCGCTGCGCCGGCGGGCAGCAGCATTATGACTGTCAAGGTCCAAGATTTCCTTAGGGCTTTCAGGTCGCTCTGAGCTCTCCGTACGAGCCTGCTTTGCTGGGCTGCCGCCACTGCTGCTGCTTCCACTGGCCGGCTCCCTGCTTTCACACCTCCCCACCTCTGGGCCTCCTGGGTGCGGCCCTACTTCAGGCACAGGGCCAGGGGACACCATACTAGCACCACTGGAGCCTTCAGAGCCCAATGGTGACACACCGCTCTCCTTCAACTGGCCGTTGCCCCTGGCACTAGCTACAGGTACGTAGGCATTTGGCTGCATTGGTTGGCGAGGCTGATAATGAGACCGATGCCACTCCTCTGGAGGATAACTCCCTCTGCTGTTGGCCTGGTTATGGGCCTGAGCTTGGGGGTAGTAGTGTTGCTGCTGGTATTGATGAGGTGGGTACACGTTGGAGTGGGCATGAGGGTGCTGTTTGCCTGGCATGTGATAGGTGTAGGCAGCCGCTCCCTGCTGGTGATAAGTGGGGTGGTGAGCAGGATTGTGGAGGGGGTTAACGGCCTGGTTGTGATAAGGGTGGTGTGCAGATGGAGGCATGGGCCTGGTCATGTTTGTCTGACTATAGTATGAATGTGGATGGTTTCCCATATCATATGGACCCATGGCTCCATTTGCTTGGCCTTGGGAGTGGGGAGGCATGGCTGAATTGGGAGGTGCTGGCCCTCTCTGAGCCTGCAATCCTGGGTTACTACCCACCAGCTGGGTTTGATGGTGATTGGGGCTAAAAGCCTGCTGTTTATAAATATCATTTGGAGGCCCTGATTTCACCATGGTGTGCTGCGGAGGAACGGCACTGCCTTCTGTGTCCAGTCTACTTGTCGGCTCACTGGGTCTTTGTTCTCCATGGTCTGCTGGGCTTGGCTGGGAGGGTAACAGTGGGGTTGGATGACTGGGTGGTAATGAGGTGAGAGGGGCTGGTTGAGGGGGTACAGGCTGGGTTCCTTGCGTGGCAGTCTGTGGCATCCCGCGCATGGGACTGTTCTGTGTAGGCCGTGGAGAGATGTTTTGGGGGACATGATGAGGAGGTAGCAGAGAACTGTGTTGCTGTGTGTTCTGGGTCGTGTTCTGGGGAGAGCTCTGAGGGTGACATTGAGGAGGGGTACTCTGGGTTGCCTGAGGTTGCTGCTGTTTTTGGATGTTCTGCTGGTGTTCACTTTGCTGATGTGCATTCTCTTTTTGTGGCAAATCGCTCTCTGATATTTGCTGAGTGGAATTCTGAGATGGTGCAACATGCAGTGGTGTTACGTTCTGGTGAAGAAGTGCGGGGCTCTGAGGCTTTTGCTGCGGACTGTTCTGTGTATGCTGAGGGCGGCTGGGAGGAGTGGGATCAGTGGAGCTGCTACTTGTGTTGAGGTGGGATGAGGCAGTAGTGGCACGAATGTGTTGAGGGGAACAGTGGCTGGCAGAGTGTCTCTGGCCATCTATGTCCTGCTTGTGGCTCTCTGTTGAACTCTGTGGGAGCACTGGTCCAGATGGATTCTCCTGTGATCTGCCCGAGTTAGAGGCTGGGGGGCTCTGTATTCCCTCTGCTGCCCCAGTGTGGTGTCCTGTGGGGCTGGGGATGGACAGGTGCTCTTGGTGAACTGAAACAGTGTTTTTGTGTGATGAAGCTTCATTGGAAACACTGTTGGCAGCCATTTTGTTCTCTGATGCTGAGTCTGTTAACACACAGAATAACAGAAGGGAGGTTAGCACTGATTAGCTATTACAAGCGTATTATGTGCATTTTCTCAAAGAATATAAATACTAATCAGAGCAACCACTGGTGTTTGTCATTTTATACCATTTATCAAAACCAGTCAACTGAACAAAACAAAACCTCTGTTCTGTTTCATTCCTTTAAGGTGAAAATGTAAACACATTTGTAAGCTTGCTAGTGAAGCTTAACTGATGACATGCCAGCTCTTTTGTACCCTCAAAGCAACCAGCGAGAAATTTGACTAATGAATATTCAATTTGCCACTTACTGTGAAAAATAATTAAAATCAAATTGCAGAAAGCACTTGACACAGAAGAAGGGCAAAGATGGGGGCTGCACTGATTACCACATTGAGACACTACAGTCTAGAAAGAACATTTCTGTAGAAAAGGGCCAGACTGTGCTTGGGTTCCTTCATGCAGAATACACATGGCTAGTGAAATACTGAGAGAGAAGGTCAGGTCTACCTTTGGGCTGCATGTCTGTCTGTTGGGAGGGCTGGCTGTCTGGCCCATTGTCTCTAGCAGGACGCAGCAGCTGAACCTCAGGGGCAGGGGGAGGCTGCTGAGAGGGGTGAGCTGGGATGCTGCCAATTCCTGATGGGGGCCCAGGCTGCTGAAAGTTGCTCATGCGCTGATGAGGGGCACCAGCAGGGGGTCCAGAAGAGGCTGACAGCTGCTGCAGGGCCAGCATCTCTGGGCTTTCCAGCATGGAAGCCAAGCGTGTCCTGCCAGAGGAGTCTGGGTGAGGAACAGGGGGACGTGAGGACATGGGCCCTGGCGAGCTGACTGCTGCAGACATTTGATACTGGGCATTGGGAGGAGGGTGGGGGTACCCAGCAGCTTCCAGCCATGGTTTGTGCCCCACTGGAGGTGGGACTCCACCATAAGTAAAATTGTGCTGATTCACCATGTTGGGATCTTGCATGCGTATCCCATTGGGTCTTTCCTGGTGATTCATACCAGTCCACACGTTGGGTAGGCCCATACCAGGAGGCCTCATGCCTGGGTAGTTGTGCTGAGGTGGCCCTTCAGGCCCAGAGAATCTGTTGCCCATGGGGTACATGTTGTGGGGCTCAGGACGGTGGTGAGATGGGTACATGCTAGCTTCAGGAGGAGGTCCAGGCTGGAGGGCCACAGGACGTGGGCCCAGAGACGGGCCATGAGTTGGACCCATGTAGGCGTGCTGCTGCTGTTGGTTAGGATCCGGGCCCATTGGGTACCTGGGACCCATGTGATGTCCTTCAACCATGCGATGCTGGGGGAAAAAAATGTAAAATTCAAGTTAGGGGTTTTGATCAGTACTGTACAGTTCCTGTTCAGGGCATGGCCAGGCCGAATGTTTGGCCCCTGAAGTACTGCTTTGATCCTCAGCAATACACCTGCAAAGTGTGATGTCAATCAGTTCACAAGATATCCATAACGTTTCAATTTCACTTGACACAGCACTTCCCTGGGTTCCCAGCCATTCCCCCACCAACTGTGTAGTAGATTGGAGGGACGGTTGTTGAGAAAAGCAAAACACACATTCCTTCCTTTACAGTTAGATACCTGTTCATCAAGTCTGATTTACCAGCATCATGATACAAATTTGACAGCTAAACTTTCAGTAGACCACACACACACACACACACACAAAAAGGCAGTCTTTTGTTAAAGACTGTAACTTTAACATTGTTATAATTATGTTGAGTTGTGTTATTGGGTCTCTATACCTGTATGTTAAAGTTGTGAGGCAAGCGGTTTAAACCAGGGTCTCCATGCCTGGGAATGTGAGCTGGATAAGCAAAGCGGGGATCCATTGCCATTCTTTGGCCATACATGTGTGGACCATGAGGACCAGGGGGACCAGGGGGACCATGAGGACCATGAGGACCATGAGGGCCATGAGGGCCAGGGGGACGACGGAGCTGTTAAGATAATGGAGAGAATTCACGAGTTTTTCTCCTACGTTTCAGACAGAAATCAAGAGGAAAATCTTATTATAACTAGTTAAACTAAAGTAAGGGATGAGAGGGAAACAAAAGGTGCATAGTTTTTTAGAAATGTACAGAAACTTGTACAGATAAACAAGCAGTTATTCCGTAGATACCTGTTGCCCTAGGTGATACATGCCCCTGATGTCTCCTTCACGGATGTGTTGCTGACTTGGAGGCTGGCTGTGGGGGTGAAGGGGGCCATTTGACCAGTGAGGAGGAGGAGGTGGTCGTGCTGACTTGTTGTCCTCTTCCTTAGAGGGTGTGCCCCCCTGGGAGTTTCGTTTACGCTGGACCAGCTCTGTGGCCTTGATCAGACTTTCAGGTCCCAAATGTTTACTGCTACGATTGCGCTTTTTGTCCTTACGCTCCTTCTCTTCCCTCTCGATGTGGAATTCCTCATCTGTGTCGCCATCCTCTGATGGAAAGTGTTTTAATATCGCCCGGCTAAAGCACCGTTCTAGAGACTCCGCCATGATAGTGTACTCTGGGGAAAAGCACACATAAACATCAGCTATGCTCATGTGATAGACCACATACAAGTTCTTTAACACAACCACACCTTCTGCTCTCCAATACACATAAAGACATGCCTGTAGCACATCCTGTCATTTCAACTCAAATAATATCTGCTCATCTGCATGCAAGTCACCTTCTACCTTTCCTAAACACAATCATACACACGCTACCATAAACACCACCTCACTCCACCTCTCAGTCAATCCACTCAAACAACATGGATGCCATGTTCTCATAGACGCACACTTGCTCCTCTGTTCACAGCCCAGTGCTGGCCGCCTGACCAGGTCAGAGGGCATAAGTTGACCCCTGCTCCTCCAACCCCTACTCCTCCTCCTTCTCCACCCTGGGCCCCCTTGCCACTCTCCTCCCCCCTGTCCCTGGGGAGAGTATTCAGTTGGATGGATGGCTCCAGACAGGGGGCTTAGGGGCTGGAATGTTTCTCTGGCACTGCAGGGCTCAGATCCCCCTGAGCACTGGAGCACAGCTCAATCACTCCTCATTAATCACTGTCAAGGCTGCCCTGGCCCCGGCCCCAACACAGCACTAAGTTCGGCCCCCTTTCTTTCGCTCTCCATCCTACTCTCACCCTGACTCCCACCCCAAAGATTCATGTATGCACTCCTTCCTCACCACATGCACCAAGTGAAATGGATTTTGGCACATTAGTCTCATATTGAGGCCAAAATAAAAGAAAGCAGGACTTTTGGGGTGGAGCTGGTTTGTGTTTCTGCAACTGTGTTCATTTACCACTGTCTTCTCCATTGTACTCAGCGCAGTTTTCAAACATAAGCTTCACGTCGGCAACAAACTCCTCCTTAGCAACATATTCCCCATCGTTGAGCTTCTTTTCAATGGTGGACAGGTCCATGGGAGTCTGAGGGGATTGCAAGAACAATAACATTAAAACAATTAAAAACCTCTAGTAATACAATATTTGTGGATGAATACAGTAGTTAGGGTATGAGACACACACATATAATATCACACAAACAAAATTAACTCCTATTAACTGCCAGCTATCACTGATTTATCTTAAGTACCTTGATGAGCTCATGGTAATTGGGGGCATAGGAGTCATCCACGGGCTCCAAGAAAGGCCAAGCATCTTTATGGGCTTTCAAGGCCTCAAGCACTGTAGAATAGAGATTTGATCAGACATTAGAACAAATATGAAAGCAGGTTGAGACAAAGCAACAGCCTTGAGTAACAACTCAGCGAGCATACCTTTGTATAGAGCAGTGTAGTCATCATCAATTTCATAGCTGAAATGGTGAAAAATACAATACGTTACAAATGAACCTCGAGTCATTCAAATACAAGGTGATGAAGTCAAACATACAAAGCCTCTTACAATTCTTTATTCTTGCGTGTTCTGTGGACAGGAGAAGAAGGCTCCAGATTCAGGAGTTCAGGTGGCAGGTCTTTTCCTTCAGACAGCAGCCAGGCCTTCTCCTCTCGCATCTTCCGCCTCTTTGCTCGCTCTGAGAGACAACAATGAACACATGGGGCAATTAGAGGCACAAACAATAAAAAACAGCAGTCTCAGGAGGAGGCTGCAGGCAACCAATGTTTTAATTGCTTGAGTTACAGTTTAAATTGAACTTGCTGCCCAGTGAGGCTTGTAAGGAGAGTCAATGAAAACCAGGCCGTGGCCATCACAGACAGCAGCAGCACAGTAAGCAGAGAGAGGACGATTCGTCAGCCATCTTTTCTTAGGCCCAGTTGATCAAAAGAGCAGAGCAGAGCAAAGCGAGTGCATATGTATCGCTGCTTTATCTTTTAACATGAGAGGCCTGCCGGCCCCCCTGCCGCGTGGATTAAAGAGGTTTGAGGGTGGATTCCACATATGCAATCCACACACACAGAGCAGGCCAGGTCCTGCTGTTCATCTATAATACATTAATGAGGCTCCTCCACTGAAGCACAATCAGCAGTTCATTAACCCTTGACAGATGACATCAGAGGGAGGGAGAAAAAGAGAAGTGATCCTGTGATTAAAGGCCCTGAACATTCCCTCTCACAGTCTCTGTGTACTATACATAAATCACAAGGCTTCGAGTGCTGCTATGCTGCTGCAGAATTTTTGAGCCGTTAAGAGTCAAACCACAGCAATGGAGATGTGAAAAGTCTGTGTGTGGGGTGCCCTTCACAATCCATTCTGCCCATGATCCCTGATTTGGAAGAGGAGCAATCAAGCCGACTACCTGCTGCTGACAGGCTGCTGATGAAAGAATGTGAAATTGTTGATGCTCCTTGATATTTGACATTTAGCATTATGCTTGATTTTTATTTTGTAACCTTTCTGCATATACTAGCAGATGTATGTGAGCTCAAACACCGCACATCTTTTCATTTATGTTCCAGTCATCTATGTAGCCATCTGTCTTACCCTCTGCAGCTCTGATCTTCTCCATCTTTTCTCTCTGTTGTTCTTCCTGCAGAAGCCTTTCCTCTTCTCGTCGCTGCTCGGCCAGCAGGACCTGCCTGTCCAGCTCTTCATCCTTCCTCTTTTCCTCCTCTGCTATGGCCTTCAGATTGTCCTGAACACATACACAACAAGCCCATTAGTCTACACTGGACTCATGGAAGGAAAACTTGTAATGAATATGTGGAAGCTGAAAGTTGGATTCCTCTGACTATATCAATGTTGTGCATACAACACCAGGGATAATGTACACCTAAGCTACCTAAACATCTGGTATACCCAAACCCAAAAAAATACTGCTAGGAGGCAAACACCTCAATGAAGCAGAATGTTTTGTAGCAGCAAAACACAAAAAGTGCACACCATTTTGTGGATAGAAGTACTATTAAATTATAGAAAAATCACTACAGCTTGTGTTTGCAAATTTGATATTTTATGATGTCCAAGTGTCTTGAGAAATGTAGCTACTGCAGTAGAATACCTGCATCGAAAACACGCACACATGCATACAGACAGACACACCCACCTCATCCTCTTGGTTAATATGTTTTCCACAGAACCGTTGTGATGTCCGCACTGGGGTTGGGTCCAGTAGCTTCTGTTTCTGCTCCCGCTCCTGATGAAACAAGAGATGAAGTTCAGTTCAGCTCCTCAGAACCATTAAAGCACAACCCATAATCCAGACGCACATGAAAGGGCAATCCTGGAAAGTCCTAAACTTATTAATCGTTTTCTTATAAAAGTATAATTTCTATTATTTGATTTTTCCATTTACGATTGCAGCTTTTGTTTTCAATATTTCGGAATTGCATTTGTTGATATGCCTGTAATTTATACAACTGACAAATTACTGACAGAGTCTTCAATACATGAAGACAGACAACCACACACAAGCCAACACACTGACACGCCCTGGGGAGTTGTGTGCGAGTATTGAGAGGTCACACTGGCTCTGCTCTCCCCTCCCCCGGGTCCACCACTCTCTTCTGCTGCCTGCATTCCCCCACCCTTCCCTGAGGGTGGTAAACAAGCTTGGTAAAAAATAAATAAAATAAACTCAAACCCCATGTGTGCCACATGACTCGACTGATTGTATCTGATGACTGGCTCCAGAGAAGAAGTGGAGGGGGTAGCGCTTATTCTGCAGCATGCATCTTGAAAATACGGTCTACAATCTGCACTCGAATCCACAACAATGACACATCAGTGATCCAGATGCAGCAAACACTAAAGGAGGGAAACACCAGCCAAGAGAGAGCTTTTAGCAGATTCCTTGAAGGCCTTCAGTTCGTCAGGGAAGCTGGACAGTGAATAACTGAACACGGCACAGTGAACAGCACTGAGGGGTGTCACAGACGAGCTTTGGCCACCCATAAAACAACCATGAAAGGCATAAAAATGCATTAGTAGCTGCCCGAAGCCTGTGTGCTGTATGTGTGCAGGTGAGGAGGCAAAAGGAGGAGGAAGATGTGAGTGAGGCAGAGAAAAGAAAGGAAGAGAGGGGAAAGAAAGTGACAGAGGGGAAAAAGACAGATATTCACAATCTGATCTTTAGTGCCTTACGCAACTATTCTGTCCCCACTCCATCTCTGCCTTGTCTTAGTGAGAAGCACTGACGTATCCTGAGGCTCCACAATTCCTCCATACATTACCACTAGCACTAAACTGCCGCACCCCCCCCATCCATCCAACACACACAAGATGGAGTGCCTCTGGTGTCACCACTTAGAGAGGTCGAGAGAATCCTGCAGCACAGCAGAGCTGTCATTCAAGAGGCTCCATCCAGCCTCAAGGTGAGTTCCTGCCTGCTGTCAGTGCCCCATGAAATGGCTACTGACAGCAGCCTGAGACACATGGAGGGAAGGATTCAAGAGGCTACACACACTGTGGCTTTGACATGCTTGTATACACACACCCACATAAAGACAGATACATTTATGTAAAGCATATACACTTGTTAAATAGTTGGATGTTGTTCGGAAATTTTTAAAGACATTACTTTGGGCTCTGGGAAATTTGTCCTTTACTAAAGACCATATAATGCAGATTCTAATGCACTACAGTGGGATTTCATGCTTAAAAAAAAAAAAAATCAAAACTGAATGAATACAACAACCAATGGCAAAAGTAACCACGATGCTCCTCTACTCCTGGCCACAGCAATGCTTCACCAATCTTCAGCAGGGAGTAAAGCTATAGGAAGAGGGTCCCCTTGAATGTCATATATAATGGGAGCATGAGTAGCACAGCTGATGAAGGACAAGACCACATTCATCCACTGACCGTCTGTGATAAGTGACTGCCAACATCAAACTGCCAGCAGGACTCTTTACTTCACTGCTGATGATGATGGAGAAAGGCTGAGGGGGTTTCTATAGCAACAGTCAGAGCTGGTTATATATCACAGGAGTGGAAAGAGCTCAACCATCTTTATACAAACAGGTAGGATTAAAAACAGGGGTCTTGCTGTATGACCAAAATTAATCCCATTGTAAGATATAGACATGCGCTGGATGGAAAATCAAGTGGGTACTGCTGGCTTTGACTCATGGTATGGCCAAGCCTATAGAGGGTGACAGCAGAAGGGGTGCCCTCAGTTTGCCAGTCTTAGCGTTGTTTTCAGCAATCAGGTTCAAGTTAAGGGCCCGGGGGCAAACTTCATTACCAAGCTGGTGTGTTTGGTAATGACTAGTGAAAGGGCTTACTTGTGGTGATAAACCCAAGAGCTATTATGACCCAGCACTCCAACATGCTAAAAGATTAGTCCATACATTCTTCCTTCCCCCTAATACAAACACTAATCGCATAGTAACTAAAATAATGATTTACTTAAATTAAGTTACAACAGGTAAGTAGCAGTGCACAAGGTTTTTGTACAGTACCACCGAAGGGCCTCTGAAATTACATAAAGAAAAAGTTAAAATGAGAATAGATTACGATTAAGTTAGGATTTGTGACAACAGATGCTGCCATCATCACGACAGACTAGACAGCTGTGACCTATGAAGCAAAAATTCAATTTGTAATTTTTGGTAGTAGCACTGGTACATCTGCCATGGTTGGCCCTGCTGTTTATGAGCTGGTGTTTAGTCATTTCACTCTAGGTAGTTGCTGACAAATTCTAAATGACACTTTGAAATGCTGTAATGGGAACCAATTGCAGTTGTGTGTCTCTGGTGTCCAACCTTGTGCTCAATCATGCTGCTGATCTCAGGCAGGAAGTTCTGGCTGATGACACGGTAAAGGTGGCGGTCCTGTGGGGAGGTTTTGTCCTTGATGCTTTCTGCCAGACTGACCCATTGTTCCTCTGTATCGCACACAAGGGACCAAGTGCCTCGCTTACGGCCTGGTAGAAGCAAAGACCAGAGACATTGGCTTATTTTGTCTAGGGGTGATTCGTAGAGAGAATTAGATCAGTGAAACTTCAGTCAGAGCTTAAATAAAGCACAAATAAACAGACTCCTCAGTGCAGTCAACATGACAGAGAAGTTGCTTATGTTCATGAGATCCTTTTACCTGTGCTGGGGCAGAGATCATCAACCCCGTTTTCTGTCTTCACTTCTGTCACTTCACTTTCCACCTCACTGAAAGGTGAAAACATCAGAGAATTATTTTAAAAGAAATTTCAGAATAATCCAAAACAATCTTAAAAAGAACAGAGCGATTAAAACCAGATGAAGATGCAATAATTCTGAGAGCAACTGCCCTGCACTTTGTAAATTAACTTATGTATCTGTAACTATTAGGCTTTTTGTATTTTAGATTAGACTCTGGACAACTGGAAGAATATCTCAGTGGCACCAGGAGGTATTTTCAGTTCTTCCTTCTGTACAGTACAATCTAAACCCTCTCTGCACTCACAGTCCACATGGCCAACATCTATGGCATCTCCTGTGACAGTTTAACTGCATTTTTGTTTTGACCTTAGCTGTACATCTATGCAACACGTGCACAACTACACGTGCCAGCATTTTTTCTGCAAAGTGCTGTTGGCACTGACAACAAACAAAAATGTTTTTCTAACCTCAGTTGAGGGTCTTCCAGTTTTTTCTTCTTTGGTGGTCTTCCTCTTTTCTTTTTCTCTGGTAGCATTAGTTCTGTGGCTTCACTGTTGGAACACAACATGAAGTAGGAAAGAGCGCTTTAAAATTATAGCCCTTTAACATGGGTAATTAGCAATGGGAGACCTCTATAATTAACCTTTAACAGGCCAGTAAACGAGTGTCAAACTACTATTAAGAATCCAACGCTAACCACATGAACAAGTTAACCCCAGACATACCACTGACATACGATTTACTCGTGGTGTACTGTAACTTATTTACCTGATCTTCTCTGCTTTCCTCTGGACTGGCTCTTCTTTGTACATACGAGTGCCATAAAAGTACCAGTAGAGGGCTCCATTTCCATCCTGCCCCAGCGGTTCCACCCTCAGGCTGTCTGCATCCAGTCCCTGTTGGGGGTTGGGAGTGGGGGTGGGGACATAACATTTATCAAGTTGTGTGTAGGACTGTGTTTTCAAATCATTAGTGGGTGATGTCATTCAGTCCTTTGAGCCTACAGGGCCGTGAATCATACACACACATGAGGCGATCACGGTATCTTACCGAGTGCATTCATAAATTCAACTTGATAAATCATTTTTAAAAATCTTATCTCATGAGGAAATATAGTAGAGGTAATTTAAAAAAAATGGTATACAGCATGAGGGTAAAAATGTCAGGCAGTAGTTTAATGTACATTCTGGTCTAATTAATAATACCCTGAGAGGTTATCTTTGTTGGATGTAATAAAAAGATACATTACTTGTAAATTCAGTTGGACTGCTAACATTCTGTTATAAATGTAAACGCTCCTCTTCAGGCCACAGTAAAACACTCCAGTAGTGTTATTATATGATTACAATAAATTCCTTAGGGTGCTTTAAAATTCCACAACCACTTTTGAGTTAAAGTGCGCTCAAGTGTTTTGACCTTGTATAAAAACCATTATGATTTATGCAGTACCGGGTTTTTCAGTGTACTAAACATAAGCCGAACACCACCATATTTCTGTGGTTACACAATTAATAATAATATGGCTTCGCTGGTGTTTTTGTAAAACCGTGAACCCCAGTGTCACTGTCCACAACCACAAAATACAGTTATGAGAAAAAATAAAACCTCATAACTTAGTACAATGCATAAAACTAGCTTTGAACGAACCGCAAGCATGAACACAAACATGTCCAGACTTTTATAGCTGATCCTCATGGCTGTGTACCTTAAGCAGGTCAAAGACATCAGCAGCATCCAGACGGTAGTCACACAGCCGGTGCAGCAGTTCCACCTGAGTGCGAGGGGGCAGATTCTCAAAGGGGCCCTCTCGAAGTGGGTTTGGCTTCCCTTCTTCCAGTTCCCAGCGGTAGCTGATGATATCTTCCAGGTAGCTGCTGAACGCCTGGGGGCTAAAGGGAACAGAGGCAGAGTGAGCGGTTCTGTATGTTTTTCATACTGAGTAGGTGAGGCCGGACTATGTGAGTTATGATTTCCAATGCCTGACTTGTGTCCTGAGGTTTATTGTATGCTTTGTTTTGAGGCAATTGCTGTTTCCTCAGTTTGTTTTGTACCTGATGGTTAGTTGGATTTAGGTTGGCTAATTAACTGTAGAGTGTATTTAAAAGATGCTTGCAAACCTATATAAATAAAGCCGGACTACAACAGTGCTTTAGCTCCCAAGACAGATAAGTGGTCAGTTAAAGCCCCTCAGATTTTGAATTCAAGACTCATTAATAGATATTGAAGGAACATAATTATGTAACTACAAATTAAAATGTTTAAAAACTCTCATATGATGCTTATTAGAACCAATAATAAAAACAAACCAGACTGAAGGCTTTTTTGGTCCACTGAGATCTGTCAGTATGGATAAATGCAACCAATTCAATTGCAAATGCTGTGTGCTATTTGTAAAGCTAACGCCAATGCATAGCTTAAGAACCAAACAAAGTTCAAACTACCATAGTGGCTGGTGAGACAGAGGAGGTGGGGCTGAAGAAAAAAAAAAAGGACTAGTTTCTTTGAATGGAGACAGGGGTTGTATCTCTGCTATGAGGTTGAGCTGGTAAATAAATGTTGGTTCCGGTTCAGGTTTAGCCGATTAATCTGCACCTTTCAGTTCCAGCTAAGATGAACAGAACAAGGGCTTGGGGCAGGGGTGAGCATCTATGCAACGACGCAGAGAAAGACGGACAGAAAAAATGGCTTATCTTGAAAGAGCAGTGTGCACTTTTCACACAGCTGCAGGCTGCCCCCTCCTCACTAGCCCATCTCTCTCCTGCTTTCTGTCCCTCGCGCTCTCTCCAGCATCCTCCCTCCCTCCTTTCCCCCGCTCCGGCAGAGCGTTTAACACGTGCGGATGAAAAGGGCAGCTCTGTGAAAGGCCAGTGCTGAGCAGCCACCCCCAGGATGCCAGCGCCTGTCTAGTCCAATAAAGCAGGTTGTCCTCCTGTTACCGGTTGCCTGGGTGGAAAAACTGGATCATTCCTGCCTCTCTGCTTATCGGTTCACTGGTACTATGCTACTTTCTAATGATGGGCTGGAGTAGGAGGTGTATGAAGGGGGAAGCCCCATGAGAGATTAAGCATATTTGTGGATTGGAATAAAAACCCCTCCTGCATACTCACTTTCTCTCATCATTTGATCACAATGGAGAGAAAGGTTTCGGTGGCTATGCTGCTGTCGTACAGAGCCGTGGTAATAGAGCATGATTTCACCACAGATTGTAAGTCACCATATGGTGAGTAAATTCTGACTCCTCAGCGACTCATTGTGCCGGTGACTCAGACTTCCTCTGAAGGCTCCTGGGTGAAATGACTCATATAAAGTAGACGGAAATACTGTATTTATTTTGGCAGCTAATTCAAACAAATTAATAATGCAGGAAATGCTTCCACTCTTCTAGTACTGGCAGGGTATAGATACAACCTTGCTTATGTGTTGGTTCAACAAACATTTTAAATTAGATGTTAATTCAAATGTTCCTTTAACTATTTTATAGCAAAGTTCTTCTATGGCTGCTTATGTATAGACAACATTTAGAACTTTTCATTTGTTACATGAAAAACAGATTTTATAGAGAAGAAAATGTTTATATTTCTAAAAGGAAGATATCAAAGCACGTTTTTCCTGCTTCTTTTAGCGCACTTACTGATTATTATCCATCTGGAGTTCTGGTGCATGAACCGTCATATTTACTGTTTGAACTTTCTTACTGTACTGAATCCGGACCATGACCGTAAACTCAGGTTTGTATAGACTGAATTGTGAACTTAACATACCTCTATACCACTTGACTTCAGAGCCATTTGCAACTTGTCAACTGTTGTGGTTGCTGTTTAAAATACTTATGTTTCAAGTTTCCTACAACTTCTACAAGTACAACTCCTTCGACCATGACTTAAAAACCTCGTCCATCTGTTGTGGATTGCCATTAAAAATAACAGACTTTAAGTTGAAGTGACATTGGTTTCAACAGCGTTTCCCAATATACCACATTATTTTCTCATTTTCTACTTACGAGATGTCATTGCGCTGGTAGCATCCCTGCAACAGACAAGCAATGAGGTCCCCGAGGAAGTCCAAGTCCTGCTCTGACAGGGCTTTCTCCAGCTCCTGGACACACACAAAATGAGACAGAAGGGTCAATGCACAAATGAACACAGAACTCTGCAAGTACTTGTACTAAGCAGACCAGAGAAATCAGTACAAAGGCACAAAGTCACAGATATAACACATTACTTAAGTTAAGGTGCACAATGACATAACCAGAGGAGTTTCTAAGGTAAAGGCATCATGAGCAAAGCACAGGTAGCTGATGTATCCAAACAATCATCATATAGAGAGAAAAGAGAAAAAGTCATATCTCAGCTGAGAGGTGAAGTCTCAAAAGCAAATCATTATTGTATTAGTGGGTTTTCAGCATATGTGTTGGCATCAGTGTAAGGTAAACTGGCAGAGGTAGACCGCAGGAGGGATGTTTGGAATTTGCAAGTTGTCTGATTTGGGCTCCTTGGTTTGCCAGTGGTTGTTTGGCTGAAGCTGAGGTTCAAGTTCAGCCATGACCCCTCTCCTGCCTGGCATTGTGTTCCAGCCATTGAGGTTTTATGAAGCGGCAGTAACCAGCAGAGCAAACTCTAAAAGACCTGAAAGCACCAAGGAGAGATGGCAGGCAGCAGGGGCCTAGAGCTGCAACACAGCCATGCCCCCTCCTCTCCTCCACTGACCAACCAAGACACAGCACCCCACACAGCTTCCCAGCATGCACTGCTCTCCCCAATGATACCCCAAAGGCTCTGGAGTAGAACAGGAGGGGAGAGAAGGAACAGGAGGCTGAGAGGGCAGAAATGCAAATGCAAAGTGCTCTGTCAGCCAAGTGTCCATTTCGCTTAAAGCCCCCTTTCGCAGGATGCAAAGCAGCCCCCTTCAGGCTGAAGCCCAACCCCGTCACTCTTCAGAGGAAGAGAAAAAAACAACAACATCATGACTGACTGCAGCTGACCACTCCTTACCCCTCCTGGTCCTTGCTCTCACGCTAACAACAGATGCTCTATCTGTGTCACTCTCTCTCATAAACGTTCATAAAAGTACTACTGCAGTTTCAAGAGGGGGGAAAAATGGTCCAAAATTATCTCAAGGATGAGGAGGCATGTTTAATTACTGTGTGCTCACTCGTCTCTTCCAGTCTGCCTCTCTCTAGAGGAACCTAGCCGAGCTCAGGGGTCAGCAAAGGTCAGCGTACACACCTCCTGGCCATGGAGGACGACGGAAGCCAGGAGCCAACAAGTCAGTGCGATGAAAAACAGAAGAGGAGGGGAGCGGCAGACAGGAGGTTGAGAGAGAAGTTGAAAAACAGGATAAGATTAATGCCTCTGCTTGAGGTTAGAAAAAGTAAAGAGTATGACGGGAAAAGTCAGCCGGCTTCTGACTCAAGCTGCTATGGAAACATACCAGGTGAGCAGGTTTGATGACAGGAGATACAAATCAGCTACGTCACATGACTCGAAGGAAGAACAGTTCGTCAAGTTTTATGAGTGACAAATGAGACTAATAACTAATAACAATTCATTCAACAACAGGACTTAAACAGGAGGTGGAGAGAGAGAGATGTGCAAGCACATAAAGACAAGATAACTGAGGCAACATTAAGGTTTACAGTTGCAATAACAGGGGATCTGAAGATAGTCCAGCCACAGGTAGTGAATGCAGCCCTCGTGCTGGCTGCCAACCTGCACCACAATGGCATGGCAACCTTTTTATATTCAGAGAAAACAACCAAATATGTAAAGAAACTTAGTATTTGGGTGGGTTGAGTGGTCAGTACAAAAGGTTTTAGACACCACTTTAATTAGAGTGGCCATTGCTGCACTATTCCTTGTGTAAACCTTGTGTGCACGCTTGTGTTTGTGCAGAGCTTTGACAACAAAGAGACAGAGTTCTGCAGCTGGATAACATACGTACATATGAACAAGTCAGTCATAGCCAGGCCCTCTGATCATGAGAGGGTAGAAAGACAACTGAGCATCTCTGTGTGTATAAACGCATGTGCAGAGGATGCCAAGAGATCTTGTGTCACGCTCCCTTCCACTTCCTGGTCTTCTGTCAGGCAGCCTCTGGGCCAGAGTGAGCCCATCCATCAGACACAGACCGCACTTTGATCACACTTCGAAAAAGCTGGGGCCCAGGGTCGGGGGAAGAGCACTGAGTGGAGTACAGCACAGCAGAGTGGAGGGCTTGCTACACCCCCTGGATTAACACCACTCGGCTCCACCTTTGAAGTGACACACGGCATCTCAGATGGCAGAGGGATGTGGAATTAATGTGGTGTGCGTGCCCTTTCTTCAGCCATCCATCCAGCCGGCCGGCCGGTCCCTCTATGGCCTGGTGCTAACAAACACTCAGCTTGATGAGAGGCTGCAAGGGACAGTCTGCTGCAGCTGGACCTGTCCTGTGGGAACCTTTATCCTCTATTAGCACACGCACACAAAAAGTAGTAACCAAACTACCACGCGACAAGGACACAACCCACAACCTTTGGTAAACATAGACAACAACAGCTAAAACACACACTTCTGCCAACATTCATTAACACACGTCTTGATGGAATAAACGCAGTGCAGTACTTTGGCTGCTCCACATTAATGATCAATGGGACTCAAAGATAAGAGAGCTGAATAAGTGATAAGCTATAACGAGTATAAATCATAGAGCTAAACTGTCAGATTTATCACTAAGCTACTGGAGTGAACAAAACCGGCTATTCGCATTCAGACAACGGGACAAAGACTAGAGGGTGAGTCAAAGCTTAGTCAAAAGGTGTGTCATCACCACGGCCCCTCTGCAGGCCTGGCCTGGCTTGCAATCAGCAATTCACCCTGAAGGTATTTGCCACTTCTCTCACCCGACTCCCCTGCTGTTTCTCTCTCTTTGCTTCTCTCACTGGCTTAACTACTTCTTCCTCTCTTCCACACCATTTTCCTCCCCGTCCTGCTGCCCAGTGTCGAGAAGGGCCTCTGAGGCATTCTATTATTCCCCTGACAACAGCCTTGGTCCACTCTCCACCCCACTCTTTTCCTCTCTCTGTCGTCCTTATCTCTCCTCTTCCTCCACACATTGTCTCCACTCCAGCCAGTTGCTGGCTCCACCGGACGGCGCACACTGCTTACAGTAAAGAGAATGTGATTGGCAGTAATTCACCCAAAAATTATTTTTTAGTATGATGGGAAAAACAAGCAGAGTCCAGACTGATAACAATTGTTTGAGGCACTGTTCCACCTATCCAGCTCTTCAATTGAAAATAGTGGCCAACAGTGCAAGAAGTAACACCTGTGGTGTTAACACAGCTTGCCACTTGTCCTCTTCTCTCTCTCTCACACGGTCCTGTCACACCTAATGTAACACCTAAGATTAACAGAATAAAATGCCTGAATTTTCCCAGTAACAAGGTAGCAGCTTTTGTCATCCACACAAGCAATGCCTCAATATCAACGTAACCCTCCCTATGTGTGATGTGTTCATATCTATAATGCTAAAGTACACAGGTGTTATGTTCAAAAAAATGCCTGTATGGAACTTAAGCTGGATTTATACAAGAGGTTAACAGGAGTCTCAAACATACACGTTCATACACATGCAGTGAAGATTTTTATTTCTAGATTTATATTACATTTTACTCGTAGATAATAACCCTGCAACACTAGATGGGTGTATCATGCATGCTGTATTGTGCTTTGTTTATATTCCCCACAGTAACTGTGTATTCTTCTCTATTCTTTCATTCAATTGTGAAATGACTGATGGTGGGAAGGCCCAATTCATTTCATTACTGAATACAAAACTATTCTGCGCAGTCCCCAAATTAACATTGATTTATTCACTGAGATAGAAAGTGGAGATTGCAGCGAGAAGGGGGTTTACAGCAGAAATGGCTTTGCACCTGTTTACTCTTACCAAATGCCTAATCATGTAATATACAGTGGGTAGGTTGTGTTATGGGTGTAGAGGATCTGAAGTCAATCTCGTGCAGAGAAACATAAAAAGACATCTTTTTTTGTCCCTTTAGGCACTCCAGCTACACCAAGCTGCCATTGTTGACCTTCTTCATAACGTTGGTTAAACGTCTGTTGGATGCTTCGTTGAAGGCCTGACTTGGAGGCTAAGCATCTTTATAAACAGGGATGGAAATTATTCACTGATTTTGAGTGTAAAGAAGAAAAGAAAGACATATAGAAAAGCGTGCGTCACAAGCAAGAGGAGGAGCATGTGTATCGACAAAAGAAAGGACATGAAACCAATACAACTCTTTCTTAGTTCTGATTCAATGTAATTCTGTGTGGTTCTATGGTTTAAGTTTAAGGTGACAACCAGAGATTTAACTTGTGACGGCTGTCTCATAAGAATGGGTCCAAAATGGGTCAAACGTGCATTCAGCAATAGTGCATCATTCTCACATCTGCTGTATGAAAGGGGTTTAATGATCCAAAGCTAAAGATGAGTCTTCCCTAGTGGGACAAAACTCTTGGTCTCTGATACGAAGAACAGGATGGTAAATGTTAGGAGAGATGAATCAACTGAGAGCAGGAGACGACCAGACTTTTTAAAAGGAAAGGAGACATCAAGGCTGAACTGACTTCAAGGCAGAACAAACCATCTGCATTTGGAGATAAAAGTCAAATGTGCTTTTCTCAGTGGACACTGATGGCTCCATCATGTGTAGAAATTCATATCTGTAGAGAGAGGAGAAAAAAAAGATAGAATGCGTGCATGTGTGTCTGGCCGATGCAAGCCACGAGAGATAGGAAGAGAAAAAGAGAGAGAGGGGGTCGTGATAAGCAGAGCAGCAGCGTTTGTATCAGCGGTTCCAAGGTTGTGGCACATCCACAGAGCCTGTAGTATCAGGGGGTTGGCCTCTCTGGCTACGCTCACAGCAGACACTTTCCATGCCACTGCCGTTAACAGCTCCTCTGGGGTCTATATCACCAACAGTTGGAGGACGTGTGCACAGCTAGCTGGAGGGGGAAGGGAGGCCTGTTTGTTGTGAAAAGGGCTCCTTCTCTTTTCCTCCTTTGCTTCTTCCTCCCCCACTCCCCACCCACTTTCATCTCATACATGGTTCCTCCAGGAGCCATCATCTGACAACACCCTCCTCCCCCACACGTAACCACCTCCTGCCACATGACAAACATGCACACACAGCCATAACACCACAGGAAAACGCCCTCGCATCCTGAGGATGTACCGTTCATCTGATCATCAGAAGAAAGCATCAACATCTTTGAGTTGCTGCCAGAGACATCTGAGTGACAGATCAAAACAACAACTTGTTGGCTGATTTGCCTGCATAGTCGGTCTTGATTTACAACACCTGCCTTGGCCTTATTTTGACACATTCAAACAATTAGAGAGCCTCCGAGCGAGGACACCATTTGTTCATGAAAATATGTGAACAGGAAGAATGCCTACAGGTTGTTCTCAAAGAACTGCGCTACCATGTGGGTCACTGACAAACACTAAATATAGCCCGTGCACCACACAACTGTAAGGTCAGTTTCCACTTTCAGCTGGGCTTTATTACAGCGTCAGTGTCAGGGCCAGGTGGGACAGGTGGCTGGGTTGTATGAAGGAGGACAGACTGTGGACAGATCCTTCCTGAGAAAAGCTCTCTCCAGACAGATGAGACCCTTTGCCTAGCTCGTTGACTCTGTGGGCTGTGTGAAGATCATTAAGCACAGGAGATGGGAGGCCACCCAGTGCAGCCCAGCGCCTCTCATACTTCCACTGCCAGCTCTGAGGAAACCACATCATCAACTTCCCTATATAAAATGGAGCTTCCTGCTTCAGTTGACATCCCAGTGGTCCCATTCTGACTACATAAACATGCATCTGTATAGACGTGTGCGGCCACCCACACACATCACTGCTGGCCCAGAGGAGAAAAATAGTCCCTGACCAGTGTGGTTGTTGACAACGGAGGGAAGAGTCTTAAAATGGAGAAAACAACATGAAGCAGATGGCTTGCAGCCTTGGAGTCAAAAACACAGGCTTGAGGAGGAATTGCCACATAACAGGAGAGGAAAAGAAGCCAGACAAAAGTAGCCTTTAGAGAAAATGTTTAACTCTGACATGATAAGTGGCACACTAAAAACAAAAGTGTGTCACTTTCCAAAATGAAAGTGACAGTTTGGAAAAACTGTTCAGTGGCAAAGATTCCTAAATGTTGTGACATACTGAGCAAACCGGTGGCGCAGGGGCAGCAACACCTCTGACTTCATAGTGAGTTCAGGCAAACACATCTGGCTGCGTCTGCAGGTAGAACAACCAGCACTAGTGACTAATACATACATTTTTTTCCCAGTATGTCAAACGGGCATCAGAGTAAGTACACTGTATCCTGAAACTGTATGCTGAGAACTGGTTGTAGTGTTTACATGACATAGTACAATGACTACAGTCACATATTCAAAATATTTAAATTTTGGCCTTTGGCAGTTGGAGACACTATTGCGGCTATTTTGCATCTTTGCATCGAAATAGGCTTCTATTTTCTCCACCTGTAACAGACTTGTTTGACTGTACGCAAACAGTCTCTCTGTCATTCCCTCGACAACCCCCTTGAAAAGGTATTTGCACATACCCAAAAACCTGCTGACATCCAGGTCTTTCAAAAGTAGGTGTTATTCTCTTTTGCAACAAGAAATGTGTGCATTTTTTGGGCATGCATCTCTATCCGAGCCTTACAAACTGTTAGCTGACCGTAAACAGGCAAGAGGTCGTGCATCTGCAAACTGCAGTAAAAAACCCAACTGAGACGCACATTCCATAAGCTATGCATGTCAAAAAAAAAAAAAAAAAAGTTCCTAAAATAATATCAGCATATCCCATGTCATACACATCAAATAAACGTGGCCAGTATTGGGTCTTGTTGGCTCAATTTCTTTGAAGTCAGCCTCATGTATCAAGGTCCTGACATTCCCAAACAACAGTGCAATAGCTTCAAAGGAACTTACGCCACGTTTATATCGATATGAGCCCTGCATGAAAAAAAAGCTCAGCCCTCTAATTGATTTGAGCAAGACCCCTCTTTTGATGCAACAGGGGTGCCAATGCAGAGGGCTGTAGCAAAAGTGAACCAGGCTCAACTTGTTGCAACATCTGGTACTGCACTGCGTCGGCTAATCAAATACATTCAGGTGTACATTCCAGGTAGATGATGTCAGATCAATGCCACATTTATCAGGCAACACCGGATCAAAGATATGATTGTAACCTTGATAATCAATAACTGTTTGGGTGAATAATGACCCTGCAGACTCATGAAATGCATTCAAAATAGCATCCTGGATTGTATTTAACCGTGTCACCATAAATAATTTCACTTTTTAAAAGCAGGGCTGTTTTCGGTCTTAATACTCACTCAGGCCTAATATTTACACGTCACACTGTCATAAGTCTGACAGTAAAATCAACAGGTGGGGAGCAGCTGACATATAGCACGTCAATATTTTGAAGACAAATTGCCTAGAGATACATTGGCTTTGGGAATGCTCAGAGTGTGCCAACCAGACATCTTTATTTCAGCCTGCGGCCCCCTGCAATCCATGTGGTCGGCCGATTGTGTGCCAGTCTGCGGCCCAGTAAACCCTCACCCCTCCTATGCGTCTTTCATTTCCAATGCTCTCTTTACATGTTTTTTTCTTTCTTTACCATCTCTGTTTTCAAACAGCAACATGTTCCACAATAAATCTCTCTCTTTATTACCTCTTGATAGTGATATTGCATCACACACACAAACACTACATTGAACACTGTTTCTACACTAGGCAGACACATTAAGTGACTCCAATACGTTTTCCAGGGCTCTCACTGGATGAGACCTGGCTTGGTGAAGTTCGCGTCACTTATTTTCCCTCACTCTTCTCATCTCTGCTTCACAAGCAGCCGCAAAGGCCCAGAGTGAGAAAGCAACACTGGAGGGATGCCGCCCCAGACTGGAGACAGAGAGAGGGAACCATGGGGAGCTGCAACAATGGAGCTGGCTGAAACAAACCCGGGTGTATGTGCCCCTTTACCTCCCCCTCTGAGCACACACTCCCCATGCGAAACCATCTGATGCATGTACTGCTGCTCTCACTTGTCAATCACAATTGGGGGGAGGGGCAGCAGCCTCTTACAAAGCCCTCCTCACAGTGCATGCAAGGGAGGGTATTAAAAAAGACGTGCAAAAAGGTTCTTGATCTTCGAGGGGTACTCACAGACTGTGAAAAAGTTTTGAAGGCTTTATGTGTAGCCTGATCTGGAAAGGAAAGTGTCAGAGGTTGGTGTCTGTGAGGCTGTAAGAAGGGCTGAGCTGGGGATGTGTCAGTGGGTGGGACAGACGAAAAGAAAGGGATGCCAGGGATGAGTGAACAGTGCAGATCTGGGATGAGAATGGATCATTGTTGTTGTGTGGGGAGAGCTCCAATCCTCTCCCTGGATTTGACAAAGGAGGTAAAGCAGCCCAAGGTTGAATGTAAACATGTGATCAGTGATTGAAGTCACCAACCACTGATCCCTGATGATGATATCACAGAAAAAAAAAAAAACCCTTTGGCTGTGATGAAGATATAGAAAAAGAAAAATCATCAAGTTCCAACCTCTGCTTTCTTTTGCTGGTGATATCCTGCCACAAATCTTCATCACAACCATGCTTGGCCCTCACATCAAAGGCCCCTTACTGAGGCCAGACTGGCAACGTATATTAACTGACTGCTATCTTCAGTTATAATCCACAAAAATCAGTAAGAGTGTGTGACTGCCTGAAGTTGAGCCACGATGGAGCGACACTTAAGCCTTGATCTTATTCCCCTTGTTAATCCATTTGCTTTCCAGACAACAGAAACAAGAACGTGCTCACAGGCAGTCTGCTCTCGCTTATTTGCCAGATCTAATAGGACTAAATCTTCTTTTACAATCACACTGGGGGGCTTTACGAAAATAGTAGCCCCCTCCCTAGAAGGGCTGGAGCAGCAGCAGCTAGCACCCAGTCAGAGTGGAAAGCCTCCACCCTCCAGGGGGAAGGGAAAGAAAGAACCACCATCTGGGGTTTAGTCATGGTGATGCCAGGGGCTGGGGCTCGGGGACGGGGATACTACTGGGGCTCGAGAAGGGGATGGGGTAGAGGCACCACTAATGGGTATGGCATAGTGGAACAAGTGATGGCAATGAGGATGGGGATTGGGGAGAGGTAGACTGCGAGTGCTTAGAGAAGCTACTCTACGGACTAATTACAACAGGTGCAACAAAACTAACAGGACAGTGAGGAAGTCAGCAATAAATGACAGCCTGTATGTAAAGAGTTTAATAAGACAACATAAGTTAAAAACACTGTGTGAGGATTTTAAAAGTTCAGCAGATACTGAGGAAATAAGTCCAGTTTAACAGCACAATAAAATCTGTGTAATCAAAATATAAAAATAGGACCAAAGGGGTGCATAAAAACTGCCCATTAAAACTGGATGTCAACGACACCGATGGTTAGACAGAGAAGAATGACTACCCAGTGTGAGAAAGTATCTGCTCATTAAGTCTTTAATGTGGGCGTAAAAAGGAGAATGACAATGAAGGAGGAAAAAAAACAGTGTTCACAACACAAGGCTGGCAAATATTACACAAGTTTCAACCACCCACTTATGGCATCATTAATAAGACAATGGTGACCAGGTGGAAATAAAGATATATATAATCCAATTAACAATTTTCAGAATCATGTTGGTTCCAAGTTGATCTGTGGGACAGCAATCCAATATGGAAAAAAAAGCCTAGGAAACAAGACAGATGAGGCACAAGAGAGACGCGATCAGGACAACAAGCAAGTAAGTGAAGCTGAAGCATTATTTAGTGCCTGTGACACTGTGGTTACTTACTAACTTAAAACCGCATCACATAAAATTGTCAGGATCAGTTGTTTGGGTGGACAGTGGTGACAGAAACAGCTGATATTTCATTACATAGAAATATCAAACATATTTAATTTAGATGGAATTTGCTTAGTTGCAGCCCTTGGGAACATTCTTCGCACACTAGGGTGGCAACGAGCCCTTGTCTAATGCCTGTGACTTGAAAGCTTCAGGAACGTGCCTTAAACCAGACCTGCTGTAAAAGAACGGCTGCTATAACCTAAATGGCCCATTTACTTTAAAGGGCAACCTTCAGCCATTTGAAACCTTTGAATTCATGATCGTATCGATCACAGAAAAGCAGTTGTTTCTAACAATAAAAAGAAAGAAATCTAAAAGATGCACCTTAAGAGCAAACGTTTGCTAATCAGCACTAAACCATATAGAGCTGAGGCTGATGGGAAAGTCCTGAGTTTTGCAAATATCTGTTCATAAGTATGGGAGAAATTATTAATTTGATAGCAATAGAGGCAATGTCAGGGGATCTCACAGTCATTAGGATACTTTCTATAGGAACCATGAGTGACTTCACAAAATTTAGTGCCAATCCATCTAATAGATTTTGAGATATGACAAGTGAGGACTTTGGCCTGATGAAAACTTCCCGAAGAGTCAGAGGATGGCCACAGTAATTAGGATTTTATTCAATAGGAAGACAGCAGATAAGAAGAGATCACCGTTGCCCTTAGCTTAGCTAAGCAGCTGTACCCTTTTCATGTCCATGCTCCACAGCCCCAGTGTATAGTGGAAGTAGAAGTCTGACCCGTTTTGCTGGGTGTCTCTTCATTTCTTGACCCAAAGAAGGAATAGAGAATAAAGAGTCTATCTCAAAAGATCTCAAGCCTGCTGATTGGCTTTGTCAGCCCACTACTGAGTAATTTTTACTTTTTCCCCCCATTCTTCTCAAATTCGAAGTATAAACTGACCAGGGTGTTCGCCACTGCCCGAAAATGTACAATGGCAAACTGCAAAGAGATATGCTGGTGCTCTGCACAGGGAAAAAATAAATACAAACCAAAAGTCCGACTTGAAGGCTTAGAAATGTCTTAGCTAATCGCTACTTTAGTGATGAACATCTCCAAAGAGGAGGCCAATTTAAGTCGCAACAGAGTTATGACAGGCAGCTGATGAAGATGCATGGAATAAATGCATGATGATGTGCCAAACAGGCAGCCAGCAGGGCATGGAGAGGGAGGATGACAGGAACAGTGGTCCTTGGCATGAAGGGCTATGTCTGGCAATGTAGGGCACATCATCGAGGATCCAGCAACAGAGGCCTGCAGCGTCCGTTGGCTGAGGGATTTAAGGCACTGTTTCATAGATACATAGCCAAGAAATCTAGCATACATAACAGAGACAAAAAGCCAGGCAAAGGGGACCGCCATGTTGACCCTGGGCCTTTCTGCAGAGCCCTCTCTCACTCTTTCATACTTATGTGCTTTCACTTCCTCACTCACCCGCTCTGTCTCTAGGACACTTTTCTCCACTTCCCCATCGTTCCTGTTCCCTCCTACAATTCTTTCTCTCCTCTCTCTCTCACCCACTCTACTTTCTTGTCCACACACACACACACACACAAGCATGCATGCAGGCACAGAGACACAGCCTGAGGAAAGTGGAAACCAGTGACAGTGAAGTGTATCAGCCAAGGAACAATGTGCAAGGGGCTGTTTTGTAAGGCTAGCCAAGGAGATTGTGGGGCGACTCCATTATCACTGACCAGCACCGTAGAAAGAAAAGAGCTGCCATGACAGTACCACAACAGCACTGTCCGACTGAATCACCAAATTTGTCAATATCCAACCCGGTAGAGGTTTCACTGGGTACAAAACATCGGGGTCTCATTCATTCAAGTCTCCATTATGAAAAAAAGAAACAGGTGTTCGAGTGACATTATTACTGTAGATATTTAGTCAGTTATCTCCGCCATCCAGAAACATACTCTAAAAAACAGCAGGACTAATCACGTAATGTGAAAATAGGGAGCAAGACTTCCAACTAGTCACTCTTAAACGTTGAGCTGCAGTACAATCTAATACGGAGGAGGTATGCATCTCCATGCCCTTCTTACTCATCTTGACACAAGGGCAAAAACAGAATTCATGTCTAATGAGGAAACAGGTGGAAATACTGTGACATGCAGACTTTCTTGATGCCCTCAGCAGCCACAGTATTGACCCCTGATGTCTATAATAGGGATAGGGTGGCAAAGACTGACCCGAACAAAGACGACAGCAGACAGTGTGAGACGCTATGTCCACAGGAAAGGACTGATGGTAAAGCCCAGGACAGACTGAAATCACTCGACGCCCCCCTACTCTGTCATGACCAATAACAGCCACTTCCTGCCCCCTTCCCTTCCACCCCTGATTCTTGGGTAATTCAACCTATACCTCCAGAGATAGGATTGCAACTGGAGTTGACTGACAGCACCTAACCATTCTTACACAGGCAGAACCAAAAGCGTCTCTTTGAGCAAGAGGAATGAACTTCAAGTTGAAAGGTGCTGTCAACTGTCAAACCAATACTGACTGACTATTACATACAAGCGACTCATCAATTTTCATCAACCTTAACTGTACAAGTCAAGACAAAAGGCAAAGGTGAATGAGAGTCAGGCCAAAGTGCTACACTCCTGACAGTGCCCAGGCCAGCTTGTCTTTTTGCTGGTATGTAGCATTAAGCAATACAAACATGTCAGTCTGACAGTTTCCTCTTATTTCTACAACACAAAGTCCTCAGAGAGCAAACATGTTGGATCCAAATGTGTAAACTGTGGAACAAGCCAATGTTGGCTTAGTGTGAATATTTGAGTTTAAAAGCGACAGAGCAGAAAGAACAGCACGAAAAAGGACAGGCCTGTGTCAGCTGATATCTTAATACTGTCCTATCTCTGTGTACAGTGGTTTGTGCTGAGTGTTCCTGGTATCTGTGGTGTAGAAGACAGACGGCCTGACTGCGGTAGTCTGAGTTGCCTACGTTTTATGACTTCCTGACACTGAAATCTGTCCAAAAGCTTACATGCTGCACCAAATGGCAAGGTACACACAGGTGTTAAAGTGGAGCTCCAAACACATCACCTCTCATTTCACACATGAGGATGCTTTCCGTGAAAAGACGAGAGGAGAGGGACCAAAATCGGGAGGGTTTTCTGAACTACAGCCTGGGATAGATATGAGCTGATCACTTGGACCCCCTCTTTAGATGCATGCCATGTTTCTGAATCAAAATCTACCAGCTGGTTCTAAATAGAGACAAGGAATATGTGTATTTTCTGTATATTTCTTCCTCTACCATGATAACCAGCACAACACCTTTAACGGTCACCACTCTTCAACAGTGCTTTTTCAACATATCATACAGTCTTGCCTGAAAGACCACACAGCCATCAGACGGCCACATTCGCCATTAGTAGAATAAAGGTTTCCATATACACAGCTACTTAAGTAGATTTAGTCCTCCAGTCACAAAGCATATGAGTTGCAAAGCATTGGATTTGTGCATTACAAAGCTAAGAAAGCCACCTGCTTTATTTAACACAGAAACATCCCACTAGAAATACAAACAGAGGAAAGAAAGCAATAAAAACATGATTTCTAGTTCTACAGGCTGTTTTCACACTTTAAACACCGTTCTTCACACAGGATTTCACAGATTCACAACTGTTCTTCACCACATAAACGTAGTAATCCATCCAAACGCTACACACTACACACCACAGACTCCTATCTCCTCCAAGACGGGCTTTCACATACCTATTATCTTCTATCACCATTTACTATCTAGCTATTATTATAACCGCTGCTGCAGATAATTATAGTGAGAACCAGAGGAGGTATGACCTTGAATACATTTGTGTGCCTGATTGAGATGTCAAACTATAAGACTACTACATCAATCTCAATATTTAGAGATCCAGCTGAGGGGGTGTGATCTGCTTAGTGATGCGGCTAAAGACGAATACATAATTTGCACTGAGAAGCTGGGGAACGACGCTCATGTTGGACTGCCCAGCTCAAACCAGGCTGGGTCTTCAGGAGCGTTTATAAAGTTAAAATCAACAAGCTCAACCATCGGGATATAAAACCCTCAATAATAATTATGCGTTTTTCCGCGTGAACTTAAAGAGAAAAGCAAGAGCAGAGGACCCGCAACTGTCATGTAAACTAGGCGCAATGCGATCCCCCATCTGGCTCGCACCTCGTCTAATAACAAAGCGATGCCTGCGTGTGTTTCTCTGCCGAAGGGGGTGGGGATGGATGAGTGATGGAGACTGTTGATGCGCGATGTTGACCTTACCAATTTCTTTAAAGTGCAATCATTCCTCGATGGATCAAACGATAGGCTGTGCCTCTGGTGCAACACTTCAACATAAACACGTTGGATGTAGCTGTTGTGTGCATAGATTTCAGGGGACAACTGGGCTCGAAGCTAGTGATAAAAGTTAATTATGTAATCGCGGTGTAAACATTTTGTTTATTGTGTGATGGAGCAGAGAGTCAGGCAGGCGAGCTCACCTCCAAAACTTATTGTAACCCACTGATATCGGAAGCGTTTAAACCACCGATCACAGCAACAAAACCGGACTTAGAGAGCAAACAATGCCTGAAGAGCATCTGCGTCCCTATGGCTACCCAAGCCAGATGGCTTACAACTGCAAGACAATAAACTCGAACCGCGAGCCATGAACTTAACTTCAGATGACAGAAAAAGAAACGAAACACGGCAGCATGGTCAACTCTGGAGAGCAGAGCAACTATTAGAGTCAGTGCGAGACTTTTCACTGTATTTCTACAGTCGCATTAACATAATCTAAAAAATATTGCCGATTAAGCCCCACAAGTTCCGTATTGTTTCGTCACTTTTCCTAAAGCATATCCTCCTCCTCCTCATCTTCTTCCTCTCCCGTTCACTTTTTATTTGAATGACCTGAGCTAAGGTCGTTTTCTGGCATAAACACGAGGCTCTGGCCAAATGAAAACAAACGAGTGGCACATGGCTCTGTTACAAGAGCACCTCTCCGTAAAGTTACTCCGGAACATCCGAGCATTTAACTACAGCAACACATAACCAAACTGAACTGCACCAGGAATACTACATTCAGCCGACCTCTCTGGTGACATTTGTCAACTTTGAGGACCAGCAATTAGCGACTAAAGCTAGCTTTTAGCCGTGCTAACGAGACGGCTAGCTGGTTAACGTTACCTAACCGGATCGCCTTAGCAACGTTACCGAAGGAGAAGTTCACGGAACACGGACGTTACGCTAAGCTGGTTAACCAGATAACAGTTAATTAGTTACACAAAATGAGCTCGGCAGACGGCGTACGCAAAAAAGCTGACACAAACAACTTTTCATTTCCGTAGTGAAAGACATTCAATGTTACTGCATGCAGCCTCGGTCGTGTTTTACCTCTATTTCAAAGTCTGGTAGGTTGAACGCTGTCCTGAACAGCGAGCAGAAGTGGGCTATGGCGGGGACTTCCCACCAAGACTGGATCTCTTCCACAGAAACTGTACATCCCTGGGACATTTTCGGACTGAAGAAGTGGTGTAGCGTTTGTTTCTCACATTAGAAAGTAGTTTCCCCAGCGAGTTATAATGTCTCCGTAACATTACAAATAGGACAAAAGTTGCTGCTGCCGTCCTGTGCCGACAGTTGCCATTGCGACCCGCGGAGCGCTACAATCTGTTTCAATCAGAGCCTCACCGGAGCTGAACAGATGGGAGGGGCGATACCACCGCACGACGACGAGGGGGGACACATTACTTTGCTCTAAATGTTTAACTATATGTGAGCTTTAGAAGTCTGTGTTCTGTCGTACGCTATTGCTCTTTTAAGATAATTAAGTGTAACTATTACAAATAATTGTAGATAGGTTTGCCTATTTGGTATTCAAGATAAAAGTCTATTGTCAACAGCACCCCTTCGGCTTGATAGTGCGGCCGCCGTTTAAAGGGAATGGTTATGAATGAATAAAAAAGAAAAAAGTTGATCCAGGTACGAGCCGGGTACCTTTATCATGAAGTTACATCAGTGTGCTTTTACTTTGTGCGGAAATAAAAATTGAGTTTTCATTATTTGGTGCATGTTGCAACATTTTCGATGTTTTCACATGCCATCTTTTGTTTTAATTACAACAACAACAGTTCTCAAACAGTCCTAAGTCCCATTGGCTTGTTCAGCTGATCATTGCCGTGTACAGTAAATTGTCAGCCACATTTAGATTTGCCAACAACATCGCAGTGGAACTTTTAGGCAATAAACTGCACGGGGGCTCCCCCCACCGCAATAAGTGAAAAGTGCATGCTGTGACAGCAGTGGGGCTCAGTGACTGAGTGACAAGCTGCCACTCTGATCTCCCAGCTAGGTGCCAATGCACATATCTCCTGTTATTTCCAATTCTATGGATTTATTTTAAAGGGCATATCATACCAGACCACTTAAGTCTAGTTCAGGTGTATGCCATGGCAAAACAAAAACACCATTATAGTATAAATATGAGACAAAGAGCAACAAAAAAGTACTTTATGTTCTGATAAAAAAGCTTGTTCTTCATAAAACACTCTCCTCATGTTGTATAGATTCTAAAACTACATGTATCGTATGCATTTAAATTACCATATAAACCTAAATAAATAAATATAAAAGGCATTAAGCAGCATTCTTATGCAAAGACCAAGACTTGAAGTTGAAAACTTACAGTCCATTCAAGGAGCCTCTAGAGGCTGAAGCTTTACTACATCCAGTGATATTTGTTTTGCATTTACAATGGGTGAAACTTATCACTCATTTGGGTAACAAATGTAATGTTGGCCACGAGGGTGGCACTACTGACAAAACACCATTTGGTACTTTGGATCAAAAGGTTTAAAATTCATGAAAGCACAAGTGTGATAATGGCATTACATTTAACCATTGGACCTGTGGGATGTCTTGTGTGCAAACTGACATTTTGGCCTAAAGGTGGTGCAAGAGGAAACAAAGATGAAATTCTCCAACATGGACAGGGTTCATTGTCTTAAATCTAATATACACATGATATATGTATACATATACGATCTCTACATACATTATACTAATATATTGTATTCTAAATATTCATGTGCTGAGTTACTTTAGTTGTAATAACATACCACACACACACACACACACACACACACACACACAGCGTACCCTGACTTACTTGCCCTGTCAGTCCACAAACGCATCAGTGTTTCAAAGAGAAGCACTGCACATGCTTGCTGCTGTAGGAGTGTTAGCAGCTGGCAACAGTTAAACCTGGACCCAAGCCGTTTCCATCGTAACACAATTCCAGTGAAATACTGCTGCAGCTTAACCAAAGACAGGGTGAAATTACAACAGACAACGTGTGTTGTGTGGAGTCTAAAGCTTTAACAGGTCAACGTAAAATAGTCAATTAACAGCATGTTTCCTGTTTCTTGACAATTACAATCCCAGATAGATAGATAGATAGATAGATAGATAGATAGATATACTTTATTGACCCCCGAGGGAAAATTCTGGAAATATACACCCTTGTAATACAAACGGGTGCGATACAGAAGGGTGACAAACAAATATTTATCCAAATATGAGCCATCACAAGCAGGACAGCTTTAGTGCACCTTGGGATATATATATTCTACACGTCTCTGAACACAACTGGGGGGGTTGAACACTTTTCTAATTGTGTAAAACGTGGTGACTGAGCAGACTGGCGCTTCTACAGTGGGCTTGATGGCCTTATAGCAGTGCTAGAGGGAAGGTCATCGGGTCACTACATAGAGAAGGCCGACCACGAATATCCACAGTAAATATCACAACATTCAGAGACATTATGTTGTGGATCGAAGTCTTGGACAAACCAACCATCCAGCCAACATAGCCGACATTGATGCGAGGGCTAAAAGCGTGGGTAATCAGACTTATGTTTGGTTGGAGCTGCGATACAATACATGTGCAAAGGATTGCCAAGACTACATTGATTTTCACTCACACAGAAGACTTCTCCCCATGACTTCATTAGCCCCTCCTGTCTGCTTGAATCTGTTTCAATCAGTGCAGTAAACATCATGATGCAGTCTATGGTTAGACTGTGAAGCTGCACACTCTCAGCCCTCTGTGGCTGATGGTGCTATAAGGTGACGGCAGTTGTCAGTGGAGCCGGACGGTGGTGGTCAGCCATTACCGTGCTGTCACTGGAGTGACATCAGTCCCAGGTCAAACTGTGATGTTGCTAGGCAACAGGGCAATAGAGGGACTCTTTGTTTCAATGCGAGCAACAAGGGCAAGTTTAGCATTAAGTTAAGCTGATAGCTGGGGAGAAGGATTTGAGGATTTGAGGATGCTTTTGCCAGAGTACAGTATCTTTAAATTATTGCTTACTACTCGTCAACTTTTTTTGTCCTCAACTCCAAATTAACTTTATTTATCAAGAAGGCTCTCTACTGTACGTAATTCATATTTAATTCATTCACATTCCATCACTGCTGTTTATTGTGATCTAGGATCATAGAGTTGATCTTAGTATTATGTGCTGGAACCCCGGCAGTGCTGGTGGCCCATTGAAATACAAATCCCCAAAAGAGAGCTGTGCTGTTAGATCATTAGACCAAACAAAGGCAGTCAATAGAAAATCCATCCATGCACACACAGTGAACCAAAACCAACCCCAGGTATTGTAGTTTTTCTCTCCTGTTTTGTCGCCCAGTCTCCAGGTAGGACACCTGCTATGCAACATGAATGAGTACATTTACTCATGTCCTGTGCTTAAGCACAATTTTGTTAAGTATAATGTTATGCTATTTTATACATATAAAAATATTTTTATAAAGAATGATGCGCAATAATAAATAAAACTACCAAACAGCATGGGTTAGTTTTTCTCCCTTCGACCAGCTACAACATTAAAATGCTGAATGCTGTGTATACTTTAATGAATCACTGGCAACACTAACAAGTTCCACTCTGTATACTTTTACTTTAGGTACTTTAACACATCTGTACTTTTCCCACACAACATGAAAGACTTTCTTTGGTATTGCCACTTTTAATTATCGTCTGAACACCTCAAGATGTCACAGTTTCCAGGTATGTGAGTTTTATTTTTCAGTAGAGCTACTCACACCAAATGTACGTTACCTGTTGTGCTTTTCATTGAATATGCACCTAGGGGCCACATTTGACCTATCACCATAAAACTACATATTAGATAATTCTCTGTTAACATACTTGGGATATTTCAGTATGACACTAAATAATGATAGCAGTTAACTGTTATCTCTGCACTACATCTTAATATGTAGTGTAGAAGACCGACTGCTTATGTTTCATGCATTTTTTAAATACATTTTTATACAATTATGAAGGATTTATCCATCATTTCTTCCTCTGATCTCTTTATCCTCAGTCCAAATGTTAGGAATCGTCTTCTACAGCAAAAGAGGCACTGAAAACTCTGTGCTGGCTGCTGTGTGTCTCGTTAGGAAACAGAGACAGGCACTCTTTCACCTTTATAAATGCTACATATGGCTATATAGGACATGAGCACTTTTCTATTTTCACTGCAAATAACTTGCTCGTCTTAACAGTGACCAAGTGCTTTAAATGTCAACCCAGAAAATGTCATCTCTTATGACAGATTTTTCCTGCTGATGAGTGAAACGATAATTGTTTTTTCCATTAACAGGAATCAATTCATCAATCAATGCTGATGAAAAAATAGTTGAGGGGCAATGAGTGGTTGCTGTGGTAGTCACATGCTCTTTTTCTTTGTCCTTACATAACCCTCTTGTCCTTTAACTAATTGCTTTTACATATTTCCCAGTAAGAAAATGTCCCAAACAGTGATAAGCATATTGCTATATCACTGCTACCTTGGTAGTAATTGTAAGTCTGTGAACATTTGTGGAATTCAATGTGCCTGGAGGTATTATGTAATGCTGGGACTGTTGAATAGAGAGCTCATTACTGATGGGCAGCCTTTTATAGTTGCTATTCATGTTGCATATATATGTTCTTAGAAACATTACGCACTGAGTTATAACTGTGAGTATTTGTCCCTTGCGTGTGTTGTGCCAGCAGCTCCAGCGGCATGAGTTTATGTCGAGTTGTGTTAGTGCAGAGCTGTGTTGCTGGGGCTGTGTCACACAGGGAGTCACCACAAGAGGGAGGGACTTAGGCAGCAGGACAATGCTGGTGTTTGTGCAACGGCCCCTGAGTGGCGGCTGGCTCTCTCAGATTGCTCTCGCTTGACTACCATTGCTGCACGCATTGTTGAAGTGAAAGGAAAGTGGACAGCTTGATCCTGTCTGTGGGATGCACCGACAGAGGTAAGACCCCCGTTCCCCACTGCTATATCTCCGTGATGGAAGAAAGTGAGGAGTTTTTTTCCCTGTCTCGTGGGGACTTGTGCTGTGTGAACTGTGTGATCAGGGTGTTTCAGTGCAGTTTTTAGGGGGAACAGAGGTTCTGAGAGCTGGAGGTTGGCTTGGGGTGAGGCACCCTTGTCTGTGTTTTGGCAGGGTCACTACTGTGTGTGAATGGAGCTGAGCTGAAAGAAAGTTTCACAGAAAGAGGCTCAGTGAAAGGCATGTGTAGAATGTGACTAGGATGCAGCAATGGAAAAGACAGAGCATGAAGGGGACACAGACAGAGAAAAAAATAATTGGATATGAAAAGGTTGAAGTGACGGACACAAAGAGATACAAATCAAGGTGAGAGGATGAACAAAGCAATAACTGATTGTTTCCGTTAAGACGGACGAGGACAGAGAGAAGGTTTACAGTGGTAAAAATAGAGGCAGAATGGAGGCGGAGAGATTAAGACAGAGATTAATTAGGGAGCTGAGGGAAGGGGGAAGTCAGAAAGGGAAAAGGCAGAAAAAGAATGGAAGAAACAGAGAATACAGTAAAGGAAAGCAAGAGCTGTGAACCGCAGATAAGGTTTCAACTGTATTTGTATTATCTGATACACGATTCTTAGGCTAGACTACTGTACTATTGTACTTCAAGAGGAAAAAAAGTATAGAAAAAATGCTGGTCAAACAAATCTCCCAACTACCATTCAAATCTTTTCAGTCCTTTGTTAAATGCTGGATTCCAAATGTGGTAAAAGAATACCGGTAAGCCCCTCGTTTTCAGTTCTGCCCTCCTTGCTAGATCAAATACTCTTATCCCTTTTAGCTGGCAGATTAGAGAGACTCAAGATGTTCTGTCTCAGTGTGGTAGCCCTGGGATATGTCACTATTCACATTATGAATGACTAAGTCTGGATTTTATAGACTCTGATAGTTAATGTGTCAATCCTCCATCACAACAATACCATCTTATAAAGCAATGGCAAACGTCTATTCAACAGGGCATTGAGAAAGGCAGCACCTGTGTGTTATTCAGAATAGAGAAACACTGCTCTCACTTGCACTCTTTAGAGTTATTGAGTCCATATCAACTGCATGTGTTTTGTGTTTCTAGGCAGCGGGACAGAGACCTGGTTTTGGTGTGAGGTACAGCAAAGCAGAAAGGCTGGCCAGAAGACACAGATCCAGCATTGGTGGTTTTGGCCACAACAGAAAAAAGGGCGCCGCCGCCCCGTCACCTCTCCCTGCCGAACCACAGAGAAGACGAAGAAGAAGGAGGAGGAGGCCCGTTGCTGCTCCAGAAGCAGTGAGCTGCATTAGTGGTGTGGGTGGGCAGGTGAGAGCTGAACTGTGGTGACCACTTTGGGCTGCGTGCCGAGGCGTGGGAGGGGAGAGGAAGGGGAAAAGGAAGACGAAGAGGAGGAGTAGGTGGAAGAGGAGGAGGGGGAGGACGAGGAGGAGGAGAGGAGTAGTGGGCCTGGAGCCCAAACACAAGCAGGATGGCGGAGAAGAAAGTTAGGTACGCATCTTTAACTTGTTTCACTTTCTGCTTAAACTGTAAAACATCTTTGTCAATGCTGGTCTTTTATGCTGAACTCCGTGTGTGTGTGTGTGTGTGTGTGTGTGTGTGTGTGTCCTGTTGGGGAAACTCTCCATGTGACTGCTTTATTTGTAACTTTGTCCATGAATGGATGTGTCATTTGCATGGCTTGTGTTGGTGACTACGTTTCCGTGGGTCTGTGTACGCATGTGTGCGTGTGTCCATGTTGATCCCTTCACAGCCTCCCTGCTAAGCTGATTAATGGGGGCGTGGCAGGCCTGGTTGGTGTGACATGTGTATTTCCTATTGACCTGGCCAAGACCCGCCTACAGAACCAGCAGGGCGTCCAAGTCTACAAAGGAATGTGAGTAGGGCTCCCCTGGCCTGGCTTCACCTACTACTGTCACTGATCTACCTCAGAAAAAGACAAAGGCTTTCACATTACTGCATATTTTTCTATCTTAGCATCCCTGGTCATCTTTTTTGAGAAAAAGTCTCTGAATTCATCCTTATCTTTAATTGTACAGACTATTAGAATTTCTTTGCATGCAAATGTATGCAAAACCAATGTGAAAGTCCTTTTCAAAATATCTGCTGGTGATTACTGTGGCTTCTGGTTAACAGCACTCTCTAATTTGAGCTACAAACAAGTCAGAATAATATGCAGTCTCACATACTTTCCCACTGAATCTAAGAAGGTGGAGCAGCACAGCCAAACAAACTCTTCCCATATAAGGTCCAGTGTTTTGGTTGTAGTTTGTCCAAAACTCACTCAAGGGTCATGTTAGGCTGAATGGTGGCTTGCATTCACTGATTTATTCAAAACCTGACAATGTTTTAAAGAAAGCACTAGACCTATTCCTCAGTTTGTAAAACCCAGAGGTGCAAAGAAAAAAGAAGCTGCCCTTAAATGAACCCAGTCTTTTAACTGCGCACATGTGGTGAGCATCGATATTACTGGTTGATTGGGAGTGGCCATCCTGCGTTCACCAGCAGAAACATTTTAGACTGTGGTTTTCCACTGTGAGTCAGAGATGGAAAAATAGTCTGGATAGCTTATTCCCTTCGAGGCCCAAGCACGAGGTTTGGTCTTTTTTCTGAACAGAATTTCAACAAAACTGCTCATACAGTTCATTCAAACCGCTGGTCTCTGTCCAGTTTGTTCTTGTGACAGGACAGAAAGTCATAATGTAATTGGACGAAGGCACAATACTGCATAATACTGAACATTGTTATGGTGTAATCTGGGACCTAATTATGTCCCACAATGTTAAATGAAAAGACAAAATGTCAATTGTTTTCTTTTTTTGTCTTTAAAGGCTGGACTGCCTGGCAAAGACAGTGCGCTCAGAGGGCTATTTTGGATGCTACAGAGGTATTCTTTGCATTTGTAATCCCTGTGAAAAACAACACTATAAGTATGCTTTCCTATAAACTTAATCCGACCACCTACGCTGTTCTCCTGTTATCCTGTGAGCCCTCAATCTTTTCATCATAGTAACCAGTGTCTACCGCTATTGGCCCACGGTGGTGAGCCATAAGCTGTTGTGCAGGTTTGTTCTATTTGTGTACCTCAGTCGTGTGCTTGTGCTTTCCAGGTGCAGCAGTGAACCTCACTCTTGTCACACCAGAAAAAGCCATCAAGCTGGCTGCCAATGACGTCTTTAGACAGAAGCTCTCCAGGGATGGGTACAGTGATTTTTCTCCTTCGGTGCATCAAATGAAGAAGCTACATTAAAATCATCTGAAGCTACGTTATAGATCCAGCTAAAAACAAGCATACCAATCTTCAGCCCAGTTTTGAAAACCTTTCAATTATTGTGATGTGTTGGCTATATTACACCTTACCATTACTCCAATAATATTAAATACTAATTCTGAATTTGTGCTAATTACACTTTTAAGAAATATCACAATTAACCTGGTCATATTACTTGAAAGAAAAACTGAGAAAAAGCTTAAATAAAGCAGAAAATGTAAATAGAGTAATATATTGTTTTTTGCATAAACAAGCCTTTGTCAACAGAAAGAAATTAACACATCAGAGTGTTACGAATGCCTTCTTGTAGATCAATCAGTACAGGACGGGGGGCTTATCTGTGACTGACGCTCTATTGTGTTCCCAGGCATTTGCCCCTGTGGGGGGAGGTGCTGGCAGGGTGTGGGGCTGGGACCTGTCAGGTGGTGGTCACCACTCCCATGGAGATGCTCAAGATCCAGCTGCAGGATGCAGGACGGCTCGGTGAGTTGGTCACTGGATTTAATGCTTAAATAAGAGCCAAAGTGCTCATATTGTTTATAAATGGTTGTAAAAGGTTGGCAGCCATCCTTTGTCCAGTAACGAAAAACACCCACAGTGATCACGGTAGGATCCCATCAGCCTGCATGTGTTTTCTAACCTGGGACAGTCTGTGTTTGACCGTCAGCTGCCCAGAGGCCTGTACCCACTCCGGCTCAGGCTGCTGCTCCTGGTCCGGCTCCATCGTTGGTGGCCTCCCCACCGTCGCGGCCGAGCCCTCCACCTCGAACCTCGGCCACTGGCATCACGGTGGAGCTGTTGAGGACCCGTGGACTGGCAGGCCTCTACAGGGGGGCGGGAGCCACCTTAATGAGGTCATACACCACAAAGACAAACACACAAACTCACCCGCTGACTCACGATACACGGAATTTATTTGACTTCTGTCTTTTTTGCTTTTAATGTACATGAATTTAGTAACTAAGTAAGAGGCCAGACTGAGACAGAAGCAAACCATAGTGCCAATCTGTTAACATAAATACATAAATACACAGCAGCAGGAGAAAACCTGACATAGTTATTCCACAGTTTGTCTTTTTGATGTCACTGTTGTCCCTCAGACCATTTTTATACTTCGCTTTCATGTTGGAAGCTTTGACCATGCACAGCTGCTTATGTTCTCCAGCTCCGCCTCCCCTTTCATTTCCTTTTGTTCACCTCTGTTGCCACTGCTTTCAATGAGTTGATTTTGCATTGCATAACTCATACTGCGTTTGTTGTATTTCCTGACACCTCTGCCAATCAACATGATCAATAGATCCCTAGAGCTATGTCTGGCTGCTATACTGCAGTTGAATGAGGCCATGTCTCTTTCCCTCTCCCTGCTTCTCTCCTGTGACTTCACCCCCTCCCCACTCCCTTTTCCCATTTCTTCCTCTATACCACCTGTAACACAGCCTCTCTCTCACTTTCAATCTCAGTTAATCTAATCTAATCTCTCTTGAAATCACATTCTTCAGGGACGTCCCCTTCTCAATGATCTACTTCCCGCTGTTTGCCAACCTAAACGCGCTGGGCCGGGAGAGAGTGGGTGATGTGCAGGCCCATGCTCCATTCTGGCAGTCCTTTGTGGCAGGCTGCTCTGCGGGCTCAGTGGCAGCTGTGGCTGTAACACCACTGGATGGTGAGTGGGAGAAAGGAACAGACAAAGTAACGGATATGGTGGGCCGGGAAGTGGGGAGTGAATGGGGACCTAAGCCTCTGCTACTCACAAAGATAGCAGGTGTATTTACACAGCTGGGGCTGCAATCCTTCCTTACAGTTTGGTCATTTAATAAAATACTTTAAAGCAAAGCAATGTAACTTTTGAAAGATGAAATAACACGATTTTTCTCTTCCAAATGAAAAGCTGAACTCATGTGGAACAAAACGCAGCCTTTGATAAGTTCAATACACTCTGAATCTCTTTTGCTACAGCCTCACTTGGTCTGGTATGACCAGTAGCTTATCAACTGTGGCCAAAATCACTCTCTAAATGATGAACAATCGTTCACTCAATAGATGATTAGATGATTAGATGATTAATAGAGATTTTAGAATGTTATTATCATTATTATCATTTATATTTGTCTGAATCTATGAATGTAATGTGCTGCATTGTGTTTACTAGCGAACATGCTGTGAGGGAACTTTATGGTGAATCAATTTACACGCTCAGAATTCAGACACTTGGGTAAAATGGCAAACAGAAACTGTACAGTATCGTAAATAGAGAGTGACTTCAGACACTCAATGTTTGTAGGTCACGGTTCACTGCATTTTTGACTCCTCTACCTGCGTTACTATTACATTAGATGTTAGCATTTAGAATCATCCTGTGATTGGTGCTTGGGGCCGGAGACTGGATGTGTTTAAGTTGATGTAATGACGGTGTTTTCTGTGTTTTAAATGCCTGTACAGTCATAAAAACCCGTCTGCAGACCTTGCAAAAAGGTGAGGGGGAGGACACATACAGAGGAATCATTGACTGCACGCGGTAAGATTTTAGTCTATAAGCAAACATTTGCTGCCTTAATATTCATTCAAGTGTAAAGAGCCCGGTAACATTTTCTTGTCTTTGTGCTTTTGCAGGCGCATCATGATGCGAGAGGGCCCATCTGCGTTCCTGAAGGGTGCAACGTGTCGCGCTCTGGTCATCGCTCCCCTTTTTGGCATTGCGCAGGGTGTCTACTTTCTTGGGGTAGGCGAGGCGGTGCTAGGTTTGCTGGAATAGCAGTGCTTTGCATTGCTGGCGGTGGTTGTGCTGTCTCTGTACAGATCATTTGCTGCTTTAATCTGCAGTGAATGAATGCCACAACTTGAGTGAAGGGTGAATACGGAGGGAAAGAGGGAGGTAAATACTGTACGGCCACAATCTGCTAACCAAAGGAAGAGGAATGGTCTGAGATATAAAGAGGCTATATTTACTAATACGTGGACCAGTGGGTTCACACTAATCACGTTTCTCTAGGTTTTTACATGCTGTCAACAGGGTTCCGTAGGTTAAACAGGGTCCTGTGTATGTGTGTGACTAATCTGAGGGTGTGTGGTCCCAAGTTGTCTGGGTCATCCCAGCATGTGGCTGAAATATGTCTGGGGCTGGTCCTTTCACCTGAGAGAGATCGTTCTGTCTGGTTGTTAAGAGGGAGCTGCTACATGTTGTTTGAGGCTGCTAACTAAAATGCCTACCGATCTGACCACCTGCACGGTCATGATGAGGAACTGTGCATCATCTTATGTAAGTGTGACCAATTCCCCTTTCAATCTTTATCAAAAGCTAATACTGCAGAACGTTTGATGTCAGAGTCAGAACTGGATATTTGTCTCGACTTCAAATTAGATGTCAATGTTCGACGTGTTTGTCTGGAAACAGGAGCTTGATCTCCTTCTGCCTACCCTGTTATGCATTCCTCCCACTCCATCCGTGAGGTCTGAGTTGTAATCTTGGATTTCTTCACTGGATTGGGAGGTGCTGCCTGCCAGTATCTGTAAGGTCATTTGTTAATCTGATGGTAATGCTTTAATCCCTGTATTAGTGTACAATATACCCTAACTCACAGCTCACTTCCTGCCTAAAGGCCACAGGTTAGACTGCTGGGCCACTGTCTCATAGCCTTGACTTCCTCTTCTCAACAGCTCGGAAGGGCTTAAATAAAACCATTGAGGAGCCTACGGCTGATTTTACTGCTTAGTTACACATACAAGTATGTTGCTTCAAATCATGAGCGCACAATAACTAAAAAAATGCAATTAAAGCCTTATCACTGCTGATAGTCTCTAAAGCATCAAAACTGTACGTCTTAAATTAATCAAATAAAATTCAGTGGGATTGGTGGTGTTGAAGCATTGATTTGGTACTTGAGTCCAGTTTAGCGGGGACAATTCTATTTGTTAGACCCATGGAGGGAGTATGGCACCTTGTCTTGCCAACTGTTTGCCATTACTTAAGTCCACTGGGTGGAACTAAAAGCTTTTTTTTACGTTTTTAATGCAAGAAACATTTTGATGTGGCTAGTGTACCTAGGCTACTACATTTTCCTCATTGTAGAGTGAACATAGCCTGAGTAAACTGTTTGTTTACAAGCTGTAAATAAAGATATCTCATACATGCTGATTTCTCCGAGTCACGCCCATTTATTTCTTTGGCTTTTTTTGAAGTGCTTCAGGACAATGGTAAATATCTGATCTGAGGATCTTTGGTGACCTAATGTGTAACTTTGACTACTTGAATCAAGTCAAGAGCAACAGATTACCCAATACAACAACACACTCTCCTTATCATTGCAATTCAAAGCAGTCCTTTAAAAAACACTTGGAGAGGTAAAATAGAGGGCACTTAACATTAATGAAAGTGCTCTTGTTTAATTATTACTCAGTCCATTTGTACAAAAATAAAGAGATATATAAACACATCCGTAGTCCCCCATTAAATGGGGTTTATTTGACCCTGATGATTGGCAGAAGTTGTACAGACTCTTGCTGACTACGATGATGGTCTGTGGTCACCTTATACAGTATATTCCACCCGTGTCCTCACTGCTCTCTTCAAATCCACCGTTAATCCGTGAACTTGCGGTTGGGGTTGGCACCGAACAAGCTGACTCTGATTTCAGGCATCATCTGTCAGGTATAAAGTCAGGACACAAATAAACACACACGGGGAACTGAAATGGAAAAACCTGGAGAAATTACCCAAGCCAATTAGCGGAGAAACAAACTCAGATGTTTCAATATTTCTGCCTTTTCTGGTTCATGGACATGAAGGGGGGGAGTAAGGATGCGTGTCAGAGGGGCATGTGTCCTGTTTTATTATACATTTCCATCTATTATTCATTCCCATTTACAGCTTATCTCTACCCTCAGAGCCCTTCTCTATTTATGAGGGTTCACACTGAACCTTTGTGAAAGAGAGAGAAGGGTTCACAGTCTGCAGGTCTCTCCCTACAAACCCCATGGATGATGCTGGTGACCATTTGGGCCACATGCTCAAAACAAACTCCTCTGACCTCTCCGAGTTCACCTGCAACATGAGCAGGCACGCCACACACAAACCAGGAATTAACTGAGGTTAATTACTTATAAAAGTCAAATAATAATAGCTGTGGTTAGTAAACAATGAATTTAAAAAGCAATTTTATGTAAATCTGTGTTTAGCATGACACACTTTATTCACCTTAGATTAAATTACACTCACTGGAAAACCCAGCAGGCTGTGCTGCCCTCCACAGGCAAAAAGCAGAATCTACAGTCAGTGTGTTACAAAAGCCATAGATGATCACTTTAAACATATTATCATATTACTCTACCTGTTGTGCCGTAAGCTCTAGCCTGCTCTCCAATGTGTTGGAAACCTTGATCTTCCCGTTATCATTATATACTTCAACTCCTCCGCAGCTGTTTAAAACAGAGAATGGACACTTGGAGCTAATATGAGAGCCAAACTCAGTTAAAGTAATGTTAATGTTGTTTCTTTTTCAGTCACTGTCACAATAAAAAAAAACAACCATACATTTAAAATATATGATAAAGGGTTGATGCTACAGTATATTAAATGTACTTGCATGTCTGATGGGAGAAAACGCTCCTGGTCAATTTTGACGACTATGTTGCTCTTCACCGCCTCTCTGTAGATGGGGATGTTCTTATCGACCACAGCCTGTCAAGCAATAAAACACAACAATGTCAACTATCAGGAACCCAAGAAAAGATGCAGCGGTCTGTCTGTGTTTTCCTGCTGTAAATACCTTGCCATGATAACCACACTTCACACTAACACCATAGTCACGCTCAACCTCACCTGAACCATTTCTATATCCTGCTGTCGGCAGCGAACGGTGACTTTAGGTTCCAGCAGTTGATAGAATCCCTGAAAAGTGAAAAGCACAAATTTAGAAAACACAGAATAAAAAAATCAATGAGTTGTTGAGTTACCTGTATCCTCCTGGAGATTGTACCTGAAGCACCAGGCCCTCCAGTAGGGTAGAGTACATGGCAGGGTCCCTGGTAATCTCTGCAAGTCTTTGACGTGCTTCGCTCAACAAATCCTGCAACAAGACAGGCAGAAAACGGATTAAAAAGCCCGTGACTTTACTGGTTAATTCAGATTTAAGTCAACTCGTGAATGCAACCTAATTGCAGTAGTTAAATAAGATACACTAACTGTACAATGAACTGAACACATGCATGAGACACGAGCGCCAATCTCTGACCGCGATCATGTCGTCACGGGCCTTCAGCACCTTCAGCCTCGCTTGGTTCATCAGGTTGGACATCTGGCTGTGGGAGCGGGAGGAAAAGTCAACGAGTAAATTATCTGCAGACGTGAACGTGTGAAACAGCACGATTCTTCTGAGTGACACCCAGTTGGCGCAACACAGTGATGCCGCTTTTGCCACCACGGCTGGATTTTAGGAGGCAGATATGGCAAAGAGGAAGTAGTAACAAAGACTGATTTACAAGTTGAGTTTAAGCAGGAAACCATAAATGAGGGGAGATAGCAAACATAACTGGACAAACTGATTAAAAGACTTTATGAGGGGGGAAAAAAAAACAACTATCTGGTGGGAATTCAACTTGTTAACGCAGACAGTGTGTTAGTTCACCAGCTTGCCTCTCAATCCATCTGAAAAACAGTCAAGGCTGCAAAAAAAACAAACTTGATTGCATCAACTGTGGGTCATTATTGCAAAACAAAGGCATGTGCCATTCTTCATGTCCAACGACTGACATTTTCTTATGTTGTTCAATCTGCTTTTCCTTCTTCTCATAATACTCCATGATCTTCACCCGCTGAGTCTGCACCAGACGTCCTTTCTCGATGTTGAACTCTTCCTCCGCCTGGAAACAGGTGGATATATTAGGGGGCAGCTTCTCCCACACGGAGGACTCACAGACAGCAGGCACACTCCATTTACCTTGGCTTCAATTTCCTCTACTTTCTCTTTGGCCTCCTGTTCAATGAACGCCATCATGTGCTTGATCTGCCACAGGCGACAAAACACAAAATACTGTAATGTCACAAAGTTCAGCCTATATGCACATTGTAGTGTCATTGTTCTGATTTATAAAAGTAAAAATAAATTAAATTCAAATTATTTTTTACTTAAACTGAGACTTTCGGTTAAGAAAGACTTTAAATGATAAAAATAAACCTTGCTATGCTGACAGGGAACGTTAACTTTTAGCCATTAATGACGGTTTGTTTGTTTGTAGCCCGTTAGCTTAACATCTGGTCTGTTTAGCTACCTGAAGTTATGGTAGCTGCGATAAACGCTGCCAAAACTTCACAATTACGCGTCTAACATCGTCTACTTTACCTGTTTCTGTACGTCAGCGTCGGTGAGCGCCATGTCTGCTAATAACTGTCTTGTTTATCTAAAGCCTGAGAAAAGATAAGTCTTCCCAACCACTTGTTAAGTCCAGTTAAACTGTGAGAAAACACTTTCCTCTGCCCTGCTGTCGAGCTAGCGACACATGGCGGAACACAACATCCGGTCACTTAACTTTCAGAATAAAACATATCCAGTAAGTCCGGTCCTTGTGGTGGGGTGGGGTGGGGGGTCCGCCTCTCCCATTTCAATTTACGTAGCATAAAGAAGTTTTCAAATAATTTCACACAATTGGTTGCAAGTAAAATAGCATTAACACAATTTCCCGCCGATAATATCCATATTAAATAGCTGCTGACAGCCCCATACTTCACATTTAATTGTATCTTCCAATCCTTGAGGTTTACAAAGTTATGGATTGTTCTGCAAAGGTTAGTTTTAATTATGGTGTTAATTGATTGTATTAATTTGGGAAGAGTCACTCTACTCTGTAGCCAACACTGCAAACACTGCCGCTCTGCTCGTGCTGTTGCTGGGATACACCGGAGAACACCAACTAACTCTCCATCCAACACTTTAACACCAACTAACTCTCCATCCAACACTTTAACACCAACTAACTCTCGATCCAACACTTTAACACCAACTAACTCTCGATCCAACACTTTAACACCAACTAACTCTCGATCCAACACTTTAACACCAACTAACTCTCGATCCAACACTTTAACACCAACTAACTCTCGATGCAACACTTTAACACTATCATCAGACACTTTAACACTATCACTATCATCAGACAGAAAGCTGCTTCAGAAAGCTGGAGCACTCGTGTGCTAACTAAAGTGAGTCTTATTTTGAAGGTGACGACAGGAAGGTCTTTGTCGTATTGTGGCTAGCTTATGTAGCCCCTCCGCACACTGTGTGCTAGCGCTGCCGCTGCCTGCCAGTGGTGCTCTGCTCTGCTCTGCTCTGCTCTGCCCTCTTCAGCTGCTGCCGCTGCTGCAGGGGACTGCGTCGCATATTTCCCTTCAACACCCGTCGTGTGTTCAGCACCTGGTTGCCTTTGGACAAGGACGGTAAGAAACAGACCGGGTTCAAGTTAAGTTAAAGTGAAGTCTCCGAAATAGCTCTTTAAACGCGGAGGGGTAACGTTAAGCTAGCTGTAGCTTGCATGTGTGCTGACAGCAAACACCCGTCCGACCAAAAGCGGACTTTCCAGTGTAGCAGACATGTGATATGTCAGGGTACTATCTCACGGTGAAGCAGCTAAATGTTTGGTCGTTAATTGAGCTTTTAGCTTATAACGTTATGTCGCTGTCTGTAGGAGCCACGCTGCCGTTTTGGAGAAATTAAATTAATATACTCATATTCTAAGAACTATATTAATAATAGTGTTTTTTTAATTGAACTTTGGTATTACTCGGTGTGGGGACTCCATAAGCCTGCAAGATGTCTTATTTTGACAGTTCGAGCCGGAAGTTTGCTCGTCTCTCTGTCAAACTTGACATTAATCTCACTTTAGGTCCGCATGGTGTCACCTCATCACTTGAGGACAGTGTGTGCTGATAAAGTTTGACTTAACATTTGCAAGTCAGTCAGTTCGTAAACGGCGGGTTACTGTCGAGAAAAGCTACAGGATGCTGAACAGTGTAGCAGAACAGTCCTGTACTGTACATTTACGCTTTATTCAGTGAAGGCACTCACTGAAGGACGTTTCACGCCCCCCTGTCGACCACGTGTGTTATGTAAGTTGAACTGTTTCATGATGTAGGTACAAAACGTACCCGTCCAAGAGACAGGTATGTTTTGGGCCCATCTCCCTCTGTGTTTTGCAGCCAAGGCACCAAAAACATATGTTTAGTGATCAGTTTTAACCTCATCACTCCTTTTTGCCAGATGGGCAAGTGAACATGTCCACCTGGCAAACTGAACATGGGACATTGTGTCATGTCTCATGTCATACACCCACCATCTGTTTTACGCACTATAACAACAGATGTCATCGTGACTTTTGTCCAGAACTTGATCTGGATTCCCTCATGTTTTGTTAATGGGTGTTTTAGCCAGAATCTACTGTACTGCTGACTGTAGATTAATGTTTCCTTCTCTGGCTGTCATTCTCCTCAGGTGAGACGTCCAGCTTTGACTGTAAGAACGTATGTGCCTGAGAGTCTGACACACGTCTGTTCGATGGCTGCCTCAGGCTCCACCTATTCTGCCTCCGTCACCGCCGCTGTGCCTGAGGGTTTCCACTATGAAACCAAGTACATTGTGCTCAACTACCTGGGAATGCTGCCTGTTAGTAACACACAGGCACTAACCACAGATCAAGGTGAGATGAAAGACTTTAGATTGGTGGCTCAATTTTTTTTTTTTGTTTCTCAGTGTAGTTTAGTGTAATGCGATTCAAGGTACGGCCTCACTGTGAAATTGTGTTAAAATGAAATGAACATGCTGCTCATTACCAATCTACCGTTAAGGATACCCTGTGTCGGCGCATTCCACTGTCTCTTTTGTGTCTTGCAATGTGTGACACGTATGTTGAGACAAGCCGCACACTCCTGCATTCACACGGCACACAAATAGAGTTGTGTGAGCGTGCACACCAGGCAGTAACAAATAATATGCAGGGTGTGCAGGCAGGTTGCCACCTGTTTACCGGCTCAATTTAGCCTTCTCTGACATTGGCAGAGAAACACACTCAGAGAATGGTGGGCCCATTTTAACATGAGCGTTCTGAAGTAGCCAGTGCTTGCAAACAAATAGATGTCATGTGAAGCTCCCTACGAGCACATCAACAAATACGGTGTCCAAACAAAGTAGCTGACGGCTGGTCTGCCTTTACGGAGGCTTTTATAACAACTTTGTGCCATGACTTCAGGCTTGCAGCATGTCTGTTTTTAATCTTGTTCCCTGTGCGTCGGGCATACAAAAAAAACCCTGAAAAACAGCAGGTTTTGACCCATTTGGCACATAGTTGTACACATGTGACATTTGTAATTATTTTACAAATTTATATTTAAGTGCCTTCTATTCTGTGCCAGGTGCTGTCAGTGAAATCATTCGTGAAATTAAATCCCACACCCACACTAGCCACCAGCACGTCACGCCTCTTACTTTGTACTCTGAAGCCACAGCTACAGTGTATTTAGTGGTGAACTAAATCATATATCCACGTGGGAGAGAAACATCCCACGTGGAAGGTAAGACAGTTTTGCAGGGGGGGGCATTTTAGGTCATGCATATCATTCCCTCTGTCACAAAATATGAACAGAGCTATTTGAAAAAAAGAAAAACAGAGGCAGAAATAGTAAGAAAAAAAATAAAAGAGAGAGAGAGAGAAAGGAGAAGTTCTGTGTATTTCCTGTCGCCTTTTATTGTTATGTCCATGCTTGGAATGGGCGGAGAAGAGCAGAGGCGTGGCTGATCCCTGCTTTCCGCTTGACCCGGTCCAACTTCTGACAGCCTGTCATGTGCAATCACTGTAGGATTACTCACACGCCAATGGACCAAAGCAAAACAGTTGGCCGGCTAGCTGTCTGGCTCAATGCTGAAACAGCACCGAGCCCAGGAAAAACCAACACTGGTCCTCAGGGCGGTCATGTATGGGCTGCAGGCGCACAGACGGAATAGAAAAGGGGTTGACTGAGTGACCCCTACCTTCCTGTTTGAAAAAAAAAACAAAGTCAGTGTTTAATTTCTGTCACAAAAACATCACCTCATCATATCAATCGGCTTCTAAATCAATTACGAAGGCCACTTGGAGGTTATTTATGTTTCTCCTCTATTGACGGCTAGTCACCAGTGTAGCTGTGCTATTAGAACAACCAGAACTAATGGAGTCCACGTGCCATCGTAGTGGAAATAACCAGTGTCTTTGGGTCGAGTGTGTGAACAGGAAGAAGTGTCACCCTTCCTTGTCAAATGACTGCTGGATCTTTACAAGCTGAATGGCGACATTCAGAATGTGTGAATGTGAAAGCTCCCAGTCAAACACCCAAGCAGTCTTTTTGTCAGTTTTGCCCCTCGCATGGCTCATTATGCCCTCAGCAGTGTAGACTGAATCTTGTAAATAATTTACTTAAGCATGAGCCGTGCGTTAGTGTCTCGTATGCACGCCATGAGGGAGCGCATTCTCTCTTTTGTTTTCATTTCTCTTGTTTGAGTTCAGCAGAATCATCCCGGGGAGGAGTGAGTGAATGACTTAGAAGCAAAGTGGGTTAGTATTACTGTTGCTGCACCTCCAGCCTGCAGGCTGTTTTCTCTTCTCCCAGGAAAGTTAGTGTTTGTACATGCACACCTAGTTTGTTTGGCAAACTGTGTGTGTTTAGTGTCATGCCACGTGTTCAGGGATCATTGGCTCATTTTCTATTTTATTTTATCCTGCAGCTGCACAGTGTACACTTATCTTTAAGTCAAATGGTTATTTTTTCCGTTTATTGAACAAGGCAAAGATCAAAATCTCTTTTTCAAGAGAGAACTGGTAGCATAAAAACAACATAAACAGCTGTAAGACAAGTGTCTACAAAAGAGTGTACACGATATCCAACTAAGATACGGAAACAGAAATTAGATCATAATTTTATTTTGTGGTTTTGTGTAATATTTTGTAAAGTGCTGTATGGTATTTTGAAAAGTGTGTGTGTTTGTGTGTGAGTGAGAGAGAGAGAGAGAGAGACTCAGGGAAACCGTTGGTTCATATGTCATGTGTTTATCTCTTTCAGGAGATGCCCAGACTGACAGAGAGAGGACTGCGATGATAAAAGGACAGATAGAGGAAGAGCTGAGACAACTGGAAGATGAAATTGCTGCTTGTAAGTTGACACACACACACAGACACACACACACACACACACAAAACCAGAGTGTGTGGTTTGGAATCAAGTCTCTTTAATGGTTTAGTTAAAACAACAGTATGGTTTTGTGTCAATATTTTAGTCCAAGATACATAAGAGCCGCAGTTATAGCACAATATTCTATAAATACATGCAAGGAAACGCCCAATTAAAACTCTCCATGTTTTAAACTCATATGCTAAAACATGGAGGGTTTGTAGCTGTACATTTTCCACCTTTTCTTTGTGTCACGTGGACAGTTTGAGTGCCTGTGCAAATGAATTCATGGGTCAATATTTGTCAAGTTAAGGGTTAAGTAAAATATGAAATGTATGCTGTGAAAGAGAACTTTGGTTTCTTCACAAAAGCACAGTTGGGCCGCCCTCTTTGCTCATGTGTAGCAAGAAAGTAAGAAAGAGGAGATGGTTGGGTGTAAGCCCAGTTCATGAGGAGAGGATTCCTTCCCTCCCTGTGTTGGTTTTTCACAGGATGTGTTCCCAATGTGAGACTCTCCTTCATGCTACTCAGAGAACTGTAGTTACAGAAGTAACCCAAACTTTCAGTCTCTTAATGTGCAGTCTGAAAAATATATTGGAGTTGGGGGGTTGTTGGAGTTGTAACCAATGTGTCTGAATATCCACTAGATTTTATGAAGTGTTAACAAATATAGAGGTATGAGTTTTCTTGCCTTTCTCAACTGTTAGCACAGTGTTACATTTTTCTTTTTTGCCAGTGCAAGTAATTCCTAAAAATGAACTGCCCTCCCCGCCTGAGGTATCATTCTGTCCTGTGTTCTGTGTTTGCAGCCGTTTCCACAACAGGCTTCTACCGGCACACATCGCTGGTGTTTAATCCGGCCAACCCCGACACTTCTATTGAAGACTGCCTTGCTGCAATGGGAGACCGGGTGGCCAGAGAGCTTGACGCACACCTGGCAGCAGCCGCACACAAACTCCTCGCGGGGTCAGTTTGCAGCTCTCTGACTTTCATAACAGATTGCAGTTCTCGTGGCAGGACATGTTCTGTGAGAGGCTTAATCATTGTGTCTGCTTTGAGACGATAGCTGCTTTACTTGACTGCTTACAAATAATGAATTCAAACGTATATATTTCACATGGAAACAAATGTGGTGATCAGTACCGCTACCACACTATTCAGTACTGATTGCTGTGTCCCTCGCTACCCTATTTTCAGGGAAATGTGTGTGCCCACACAGGGTGTGGGTTACAATCTCAGAGGAATGACAAAGTCAATGTTGATGTAGTGCTGCTTTGTTCAATTTCTCCTCTCGTAGTGAACTCTTTAACTTTAACAGCGATGCAGTCGAATGAGGGACAAGCTGTATTCCATGAAATTGACTGAAAGACCTGAATGCATTAAGAGTGGAGGTAGCGTAAATAAAACAAGACAAAATGACAGAAAATGTAAACTAAAATATTACACGAGTCAAGACAGACTGGCAGTAAACACTGCCGTGCAGACTTGCACCCTGCTCTGTATAGACACATTCATTCATTTCATATCCCATCCTCACATCCCATAAATCCACATCCGAGCCCTTCGTCATCACAATCGCATGTGCACACACTTTTTGTCTTGAATTGATTGATTGATTCTGTCACACACAGATACACACATTCACCAAAGCCAGTAGTCACTGCTACTGCAATGTTTCACAATCTCAACCCAACAATAGTTATTGGCTGTTTGCACTTTGTGGAAATATGTAAAGTCTCCACAGTTTAAGGGAGATGAACATAAGTTAGTTTCTCTTGAGTTTACACTTAATCCACTGCTGCTCCAGTAGAGTTGCTCTGGGGCCAAAAGATAAGACTAGTTGTACTGGGCAACTTTCAGCTGAGACTGTGTGTAACTGAGCAGGGCATTGCTGCAAAAGATCGTTCACTCTGAGAATTAACCCTGAGGAAAAAGTAGCTTTTTGGACGAGGCTGAGATTAATGTGTTACAAGACAAACACATTCACAGTATGTAGCACATAACACAAGCACAAATGAATTAAGTCTGACCCAGGAGGAAGCTGTGGCTCAACAAATTAGCACTGGTACACAAGGAATCAGTAAGAAAACTTAGATCTGACTCCATGAAAACAGATAACAGAAGTCAAGGGCAACACAACACATCTTTGTGTCTTCTTGCCTGTGTGTGTTTCAGGCCTGTGGACTACCAGAGATTCAGAGAGACAGCACAGGATCTCTCAGCACACACACAGGGAGGCTGGGGCAAGGTGAGTCCGCCATGAGCTCTACTTGCGCCCTACATACAAAGACCTGATTTAGAATAAGATGGGCTGCTCACAACAACATTTGATGCGTCCACTATTACTTTTCCATACACCCGTTACCTCTGCCTTCTTGTGTCTCCTCTGCTTTTCTTTTTTCCCTTCCCCCTTAACTTCTACTCCTCCCTCCTCCCCTCTCTCCCAGGTGCTAGTGCCTTTGGTGCTGCTCCAGGCTTTACAAAGCCAGGGCCAGTCACTGTCCACCCTGGTGCATCTGGGGGTGCGCTACCTAGAGGAGGATGAAGCTGTCTTCGTCATCCAGCAAGGCGGCTGGGTGAGTCACCTGGAATACAAAAAGTCTTCTTCATGTTTAGATGAGCAAGAATTTCAGATTGGCATGTCTCCAGAAATTAAAAACAGGTTGGGAGGTTGGGATGTGATGTAAAGCGAACAGGAAAAATGCGCTTGCCTGGGTTCGAATGGGTAGTAAGAATTCAAAATGTCCAGATGAGGGCGTCAGTGAGCTACTCGTGCAGATGTTTCATACCCCAATACCCCAGAGTCCACAGTCCTGCTGTACAGCGAACACATTACCATACACAAGATTAAAATGTACATCATTTTGTAATAGGTTTGTATGACATTGGTTTGTCAACAGATACATGTGTGCTACAGATAAGCTACATTAATAACCGGAGTGTTTAAGTAGGACCACTGCTATATATGTGTTACATAATACCTACATTTAAAGCCAAATCATCAGCCACTGTCTCCTGTCAGTCAGGAGTAAAATGCTACATGGAATCTACTTTATCATTTACAATATGAACACTCGATCATACTTTAGACCAAATTTTATAATATTTATTTTATATAAGATGCTGCTTTTTCCTATAAGGATCAAATGAACAATTTGCATATTTAATGAACATAAAATGCATATTACTAAGTCCACAACATGAGCCGGGCTCATGGCAACTCTCCTGTCGCAGCTGAACACTAACCCTGGCAGTTACAGTTCAGCCGTTGTGACTGACAAGTATGTCCTCAGGTGAAAACACCCTCACATAAAGCAACTCTGGTGTGGCGCTCGCTCACGCAGATGAAGGGATAGCAGGAATATGTCTCACCAGCTCAGTCGTCTGATTTCTCAATGTTCTTTTGTGCTCACACATTCCCTGCTTGTCTATTATCATAGAGATGCAACTTTTGCAGTTGCAACTTTTCCTGTGTTTTAGATTTGCAGTAGTTTTTTCAGTATTAGTAGCGGAGAGGGTTTCTTTTTCCAGTGTTGTACTAAGTGGAACACTGCGTCACAGATGGCTCCCTGTGAACGAGGTCATGCTGATGTAGGGTCACATGACTTGTTAACCACCGCTCTGGTCGCCATTACCTCATTGCCATGATGCTGTGCCCGGTTTCGTGCAGTGTAACGTGAACATAGTACTCTGGCTCTGAACAAAGCTACATTATTGCCCTATGTTATGTCACAGATAGGCTGGGGTAGGATCAGCAATGAAGGGATGAAGAAAAAGGAGGAGTAGAGGAGGGATTGCATGAAGAGACTGGCGAAAAGGGAGGGAATACGAAGGAGGGAGGGGTGAGAGATGAGGGAGGAAAGGGGTGGGCACGGTGAGCCAGTGAGAGCAAAGTGAAATCTCCATTAGTTTGACAGCTGCCTGCATGCACACTTCCCTTCAACTGGCTTCCTACATCTACTCCATCTCTGCGCGCTGAGTTTGTAAGGTAGGATGTTTTACTTGTGATGCCGAAGCAACTAGAGAGTGAGCTCACTGGTCTCGACGCATATTTGCAAGTGTTTACTCAAATAGGTGTTTCGTCTCTAGGAAGATTTCCAATTTTCAGTTCTTGTCATTGTTGAATGGTTGCATGGAAACGTACTGATTGTTTTGAATAACTCAGTCATTTCCTCGTGTGAAATGTAAATTTCCAGAGTGAACAATGAAAACATTTTTGGAAAAGAAGCTGGAGAGCAGAACACGTTTTCTTTATCATGTGTATTTATTAATCTGCTCCTGCGGTTTTTTTGTTGTTTTTTTTTGGGAGGGATGTTTTTGCATCTTTTTGAAACATTACAAATAAAATCTGAAATGCACAGATCAACACCGATCGACCGGTCACGTTTGTTTGTGTTGAATTGTGCAAAAGTAGATATTCTGTCTGTCTTGTCCTCCTCCAGGACATCGTGGTGACTGTAGTGCAAGTGACACACAATGCTAGGTTTGGGTGCCTCTCATAATGCCTTTGTTAGTTATATCAGAATACAATAGAAAAGGGATTATTATGACCCTAATGTGGTGCACACTTCATTTGGCAGGAACAAAACCAGTAGCCGTCAGACTGTCCACAGCCAGGGGCGGGTAGGAGCAGGACATGATTGGGGAGGGATGTGGGGGGAAGATGAGCAAAAAAAGAAAAAATGGCGTACATGGTGAAACAGATTCTGAGATAAACTACAAAACTGGAGAGTAGAATCTATGCTGGAGAGGGATGGTTGTAGTCGAGTGCCTTTACGCCAGCCGACCTCTGTGGGTGGTCTCAAATAGTGTGTTCACAGCCTGGCCCCTGTCAGTCTGTATGCTTGCGTGCGGCTGTTAGTCCCTGAAGGACAACTGTGTGACCGACAGTGAAAACTGCTGCATGAGAACTGAGGGTGCACAACAGCCATTTCATATTACAGTCTTTGTGAGTGTGATGTAATTTAACTCCTGAGGTTTGAAAGTGGCACACTGACAATTGCACCTGACCTCTTAGCAAAAGGATAATGAAGAAATACATTGTTCAGCTGCCATGTAATTGATAGTCAAAGCAGCATAAATGGCAATAAAGCGACTTCTACAGGCCCTCAGTTTTACATCAGCACGAGCTGCTGCTTAGAAACAGTGATATTGCAGTGATGATATTTTAAGTACAAGGTGCTGCAAGGGTTGTAGCCGGGGCCGTGTCGGGGCACATCACGCTGCACCCTGTACAGCCTTACAGTGCTCCTACGTGTTATGTAAGCATTCTCTCGCCAGCTCCAGAGTAAAATATGTGCATCACTGTGCCACTGCGTCGGCATGAGACTGGACTGGACTAGAGTAGAGTGCCTTTGCAGGCCAAGGAAGCCCCAAAAATAACTCTCATAATCCGCTAAAAACATCATCACCAGGGGCTCGACTGGCCCACTTGTAGCTTGCTGAAAAACTTGCTACAGCAGCAGCACACTGGCTGCCTGCCAGGGTTTTAACAGGGCACCCATCCATCTCCGTGTCCTTCCATCTATCCATCAGCCACTGCTGCCACAATACTGTTAATGATGACTGGTCAAAAACCAATGTTTACTGATGCAAATACTGCAGCTGCACATAACAGCCGACTGTCACATCGGTTTGCGGAGGAGTTTGCCCAAGGCTCTCTCGTAATGGTCAGAATCTGTAAACACATTCAGCCCTCAACTTGTCTGGGCTTCTGTCTGAAACCTAAAGTCATACAGTGTTTCTGCACATGATGATGTAATACGATGAAAAGATGAGGCAAAAGCTGTTTTGGAAGGAAAATAATTGAATTTATAGTGTTTATCACTTTTGTTTGTGGGTGAAATGGTGAGATTGGTTGACAGTATTATTACTGTCTGCCTTGTACTGCTTTGTTGTGGGTCGATGGAGACTCTCACAAGTGTAAGTGAGCAGTAGACGTTCTTGTGTCAGCCACCAAATACTAATTTATCCTGAAATTGAATGCCACTGGTTTTGCACTATTCAGAAATCTGTTTTGTGTTCTTATGGGCTCGTATGTGCATGTTAATGGCATGAGACAGTTGTGCAGCAATGTAGCATGTACCTGTAACTGTCACAAGAATGTCTCAGCTGTTTTCTCTTCAAAGTCTCAGTGTGTTTAGAGATATTTTCAGTTTGTTGAGGATCTTTCAGACAGCTGCGCTAGTTTAATGTTGCGTTACAGTGAAGCACTAGCAGCTCACTGAGAGAAAAAGGGCCAAGCAATGGCAGGTTGGCTATACACGCTTGGCTCTACAACAGGAATGTGTCCTTGTTTTATGTAGCTTAGTTTGCGTTTGTCTTGGGGCGAGGGTGGAGGACTGTGGGACACACCTGACAGAATACTTTACGTCAGTGTGTTTCTGCAGTGCTGGAGGACAACATTGCAGCACTAAATAAAGAACAGACATTGAGCAGGTTCATAATGGATTGTCTCCTCAGGGCTGTTGTTTTTTTTTTCATTATTCTTTGTTAAAGTAGTCATCCAGGTTTCAAATTTGTTTTCTTTATTCATAAATGTTGGATGTTTTATAATCGATCATTGTATCTGTAGCTTTGGACTTCATCTGGTTCGACAGTGAATTTGTCCTGTGTATTACATACTTTAAGCTGTTTTATATGACGGCTACCACCAAACTGCATGGAGAGTAAGAAAGGGTTTATAGTTGGTGTTGTGCTCTACAGTGCAATTTAGCTTGGGATACTTAGTTGGTATTTTTTATTGACAACATAATTTTCCGTGGGGCGCTCAGTCTAACCTCCTTGTGAGCTTTAATGTCAGTTTAGATCAGTGAGGACTTGGCATCAATAGAAACCGCAGGAGAATGATTGATTGTTATTGTTCCCGAATACCACCAGCAACCTCCTGCTGTGGATTTTGTACGATGCAGCATCCCTGTCCTGATGTGTCCAGCTGATGGCGAGGCTGGATCTCGAAGGCGATGGTTTTGTGACACACTCTGGCTCTCCCACATGCAAATCAGCTTATGCAGAAAGCAAATGTTGGATAACGATGGAATGCTGTTAGATTTAATCTCTGTCCTGCCTCACAGGACACAGCTGCCATGCACAACACTTCCTGTCTTTGTAAGGAAAATGACCTTCACGGCCACGTCATTTAAAAATAATCACTTCAATTGGTCAGTAATAGTTTCCATACTGTTCCATGCCTCCTCACAACTTAATTGGAGTGTGGATCAGTTGCAAATGATCGGTTAGGGATACTCAGAAGCCCATAATGACACATTATCATGTTCTCAAATGAGACAGTGTTGCCGTGTGAGCTGCTCTGTGCTGTCAGAACCTGTCCATCTGCTGCACTCGCACTTCCACACGCACGAACATGCACCATCCCTTTTAGACAAACACCTCTGTGCCCGCTGTCGGCCTGAATCTCATCTGTTCAGGTCACACCTATGTGACGCGCATAGACGCACAACAAGAGAAGCGTGCTCACGACAGATCCACGGTCACATCTGAAATATCTCTGCTAGTATCAGAAGTGTTGCCATACAGAGATTCATGGTCCCCAGAGGATCCGCCATGAGGGTCACATTTGTGGTTTTGAGTGAAAATGTCTCAAATATCTCAAACAAGTATTGGATGGATTGCTGTGAAATGCAGCTCCACGTTTATGTTCCCCTCAGGACGAACTGCACTCTTTGGTGATAGCTTTTCATCTTGTGTCTGCTTAGCTAATTACAGTCCCATCAGCCCCAGCTGTACTGTGCTAATTAGTAAATGTATATGCTAGCATGGTTGTACACTCTCTAAGTCTTGCTTATATAACATTGTGTAGGAATGCAGCTACTCAGGAGAACAGGTTTGGTTGTATTTTTTGTGCTGGCATGAGGTGGGAACTGCCCCTGTGTGATTTGAGAGGAGGGATGCTAATGCCTGGACTTGCAGAACTGTTGCCTGGGCGATGTTACATTCAGAGTGAGGATACATTTCAAAATTAAAGTGTAGCAAATGGCCATCCACAACAACATCTTATTGACCTCCTGTATTCTTCTGGTGTTTTCAACTGTCATGCCCTGAAGAAAGTGAGCATGTCAGTATGGATCTTGTTCTCTTGTGCTCATTGTGAACACTCACTGGCCCGTTTCTGATCCACATACTGTAGATTCTGCATCACATCACTGCACGCTCGACAAATTTTAAAGATATTGCTGGTATGGTCACTTTCTTAGCTTACAGTATTTTTTTTTGTTCCTTGCAGTTATGTGAAATGTTGACATGAAAAACAAGCTTTAGGTTTTAATATTTTGAGGTCAAATGAGCAGACTCTGCCAAGATTATTTCAATGTATTAAGCCTCATCAAGTTGACCTCTGTGTTTGCACGCATGCCTAAATAATCATATGATATTCCTGTTACGCAATAGGACAGCTTTGCAGATGGCTCCTGATCTATTATTGGTTTGTAGCTGCGTTCCACTAGATGGCAGACAAGGCTAACATAAAGCAGCACAGTGTTGTTCTGTGTCTGAAGTGTCAGTTTATATGCACTTAGTGTTTTGGAGCATCCACTCTAAACTACAATCCGGCACTAAAAATGGACCTTTGTGACTGAATCAACTGTGGAGTTGTTTCTCTATGTTGTGTTTCATATGGAAACTTCTCTGTCCATTTTCTTTATGGGTGAAATAATCCTCCATTACGTTCTATCCAAAGACCTCAATATACAAAGTAATACATTTAACTTTTCCTTCTATTACTGAAGTTTCTCTAGTATCACCTTTCTCACCTAGTCTACCATTAATACCATATCTGTCTTTGTCCATCTTCCACAGGGTGAAATATTCAGCCTCGAGTCAGAGGAAGAGCGAGGAGTGACCATTGCAGAAGACAGCAACGACATTTACATCCTCTCAGGGGAGCAGCATCCCGACCAGCTCAGCCCCCCCTCCTCGCTGCTCTGCACTGGAGACAACAGCAGTGAGCAGAGCTCCTGGCAGACAGAAAGCTTACCGGTGTCTCTGGCCGGCCACGAGTCTTGGGCACAGGTCGGTGTGATGGACCCTGAAGACGTCAAGAGCCTGGACAGCAATGAGGGCGTGGCTCTGGCTGAGGAGCGCAGTGAAAACAACTCCTCAAACTCGGACATTGTCCACGTCGAGCGCGAGGAGGCGGAGCTGCTGGAGGAAGGCGGCGAGGTCGCAGCGATAGATGAAAGCATGATGAGCGTTTTAGGCACAGAGAGCGAGCTGGCGGAGCTCCGTGAAGAATTTAGGGACCAGACCCTGCCTGTTCCTGCGTCAGCCGACGCAGACACAGCGCCGGCCTCCCTGCTTTCATTAGAGGAGCCAGTTGTAATAGAGACGCCTGCAATCCTGTCGGCAGAGCCTTCCCTCATCTCCTCAGAACCAGAGCTGCCTCTCATGGTCCCAGAAGCTACTGCACCCCCTCCCTCTGAGCCAGCACCTTCATCTGTTCCTGCAGTAGAACCAGAGCCTGAGCCAGAACCAGCTGCTGTCACTGCCCCAGTGCCTGCTGAGGTGGCACCCCCATCTCTAGCCAAGGAAGCTCCAGCAGCACCAGCAGAGCCTGAAGCCACCTCAGAACCGGCTCCTGAGCCCGAGCAGGAGCCAGAGCCCTTCACAGTGCCTCCCCAGCCAGAACCAGAGACTGCAGCAGAGCCAGAGGCCCCGCTGGCTGCACCCCTTGCCCCCGTAGAAGAGCCAGCTGAGGAGCCCCCAGTGCAGCCAGAGCCCGAATCAGAGCTCCCAGGGCTGCTGTACGGAGGGGCTGCACTGGTGGTCCTCGCTGCTGTGATGGCATATGGTGTCATAAGCTACAGGAGGAAGTAGGAGTGTTTGTCAGGGGAGGAGCAAAGTACGAGATGTTAAGGTAGAAATAAATGTATTAGTACACACATGGTGGGACTCTCCTTACAAATTGTGTTTTTTTTCAAATGAGGCTGCATTTTCTTTAAAAAATCTGCTATGCTTGTCAAGGTTTAGAATCTGTGAAACTGCCCCTTGGCAAACAAGAATCTCAGTGCACTCCACTGTTTTCCTTATTTTTGGTGTTTTTGTTTCTTTCTTCTCTCGAAGTCCTTTTGGGTGAACGTTTGTTTAAATTTAAAGCAGCCCCGTCATCTCCTCGACTGGAAAGTGTGTGGCCCCTCTCCTGCTAGTTTGGGTTTCTTTTGTGTCTGTGGCTCAATGTTAGGATTGTTTTGTGCCATTTGAGTCGGTGTACTTACATGGAAAATTAACTGACAAGGCTCCCACAACTTAAGTAAACCTAAAAGCCCACATGTACTGTCTCGGTCTGAGTTGAGGTTTTCTGGCCGTCTCTCTTTTGCATTCAGTTATGTTCTTCCCCTCTAACTGTGATGACTCAATCTGATACTTTCTCTGAAAAACAAGCCAAGCGTATGACATTGAATTTTAAACCAGAAATTTGCTTTTATGTCACTTTCAAACTACTTGACACACAACAGGCATAATACAATAGGTTATTTTTATATTCCACCTTTCCACACAGCACAGGGGATTTGTGTCACTTCTCATGCAGCGTGTTTTAGTTTTTGTGTGTTGAAACATTAAAGGTTTTGCTCAAGAATGGATGAACATATTTAAATGTGTCCCAAGGAACAGAAATGATACATCAAGCATGCAGATGTACTTCCTGAGTCATTCTTTTTCAATCATTACATACATATATATATATATAAATCTGAATACATTGTGAAGCTGTGAATTTATTATTCATGCAGTACAAGAAAATGTCAGCCACTGCTTGTGTACCATGCCAAAGTGAGCAGTATTACTCCAGATAAGGAGAGTAGCTGGAACGTGACTGCAGCTTCAGTCCTTTCAAATGGATTTAATAATGGAATTTACTGGTTGGGCAACTTCACACCTCCAGCCAAAAAACACCTTTTACCTTTTTGCTCCGTAGCCTTGATTGTTACTGCTCCGCTGTCCCAGTGACCGTTTGTTCAGTTAGGATTTCAACTCCCACATCCTCCCCGAGTAGAATACGAGCCACTGGGCCGCTGTGAGGTATTAGTGGCAAAAGTGGACAATCAAAACAGCATCAACCTGTTTGAATGGCTTCACATGTGCGGTTATAAATAGTTGGTTTCAAAGTAACTGGAACAAAGCGGTTTATGCAAACATGCACAATCTCCCGGGTTGCTATGAAATGACATTCGTGCATGAATCACCAAACAGCTTGCAGCAGGTATTGGTGAGCCATCATACAGTACAGTTCAGTGCTTTTAAAACAGAAAAAAGTGCTTTTGATGAAATGTCCCCCGGCCTCCCTCGGTCATTTTAGAACTAGTTACCCTGCCCTCTCCTGTGTCACCGAGTCATATCAGGAAGACACCATTAAAAAGGCGACAGACAATGTTTTGCCCGTCGCTGCTGCTGCCTCACCACTTAAATATTTTCTCTTTGAGAATTTGGGGATATTGTGGTAAATTCTATCACTATGAAGATCAATGAGTGGCTGCTGAAACATGGCATTGGACAGGCACCATCTTCTTTGATGCAGGAAGAATGTTTCAATGTACGTCAGTCAGTGTTACACGGTAATACTTATGGCCTCGACCTATGCCTGCTTTCAAAGGGAAACTGTTAAAGTACAGAGCAGGCTGGATGTCTAAAGGTCCCAAACGTGACACTTTGTACTTGAGTTTCCTACAATACACTGTTTGAGATGAGAATAAAAAGATTAAACTATTTGAGAACCTTCTCTGTGGTGCTTTGTGTGTGTACACTTCAATTTTGTATTCCTATAGATCAACACATCTACTGTTTAAGGAATATGAAACACAATTTCCCAGTGTTTTAAAAAAAATGAAATTAAACTCAAATCATGGAAAAATATATTTTAGTTATGCAATACAACAGCCGTACATGTATGACAAAAGCAAAACAATTGCAAATTTAAAAAATAAATCATGTGTTTCAAGTATGAAATGAAGTTGCGAGTAGCGAGAGTAAACAGAAGCACATAACCTTCAAAGCACATGAAGTAATGAAAACAATTCAAGTGTCACAGTGACTAAACTCAAATGATTCATCGTCACTTTCCTTTGAAAAATATTTTCACTGCTGTTATGTCTGCACTGCTTCACAGTCAACTGGTCATGAGGAGCAGATCGGTGGCAGTTTTAGAATTAGTCATCCACCAAACGATTCTTAGTTATTTCACTCCTCCCTCCCCCCCTGCAGCTGGAGAGTCACCTGGCCCTTCCAGGGTTGAGGTACTGCAGTGCAATGTTGAAGAGTCTCCTCAGCAGTCGTGGCGTCTGCTCGCACACACTCTTCACCAGGGTGAGAGTGAGCGCCATGATGACTCGCTCGCGGTGCAGATGCTCCAGCCCCACGCCCTGACTCATCACCCTCTCCACCTCCTGGGTAAGGTGGTCTTTCCACTGCTGGAAAGCACAAACGAACAGAGGGATCACTCAGTACATGAAGACAATACTGCAAAGACACTATTTGACAGGACATGCCACGTATTTAATGAGTGCTGCTGTAAGTCGGGCCGTCGTCTACAAACCGAGCGGGCCATGAGACAAATTGTGTCACCACTTGGTGGTTTTAACATTAATAATTCTCATCAGTTTACCTGAAAAAAAAAACAAACAACTAAACATTTAGGAGTTTAGAGTAATGGTGTGATGCTCTCCTTGTTATACATCTCTGTACACAGTAGTTTGAGGGTGTCTTGCCTATTGGAAAGTTCAACACATTTTAGGCCTTTGACTAATGTCATTGTTTTTGAAAATACACCATTAGAAAATGAAAAAAAAGTCACCACTTTGATACTTCACTCATTTCAGCCCTAGTTACAAACTGATTATGAAAAAAAATAACATCACTGTTAATTTGAGTCAGATTATATTAACTAAACCTAGTGGAGACAATGATTTAAAGATCCTGTGCTCAGGAGAGACTCACATCATAGCGGGAGGTAGATATGTTCCTGCTCAGGTTGTGGGTAGCACGAGCCACAGCGTTGTGTTCGAGCAGGGCTGCGATTTGTCTGAGATCCTCCGCGACCTGCTGAAGGGCTGCAGCCTCTTCGTGGTTCCCTGCACATGCAAAATGATCGCCAAAACATCAGTACACTTCAGTCAACATAATATTGGTTTCAGACGGTGGAGAGAAAAAAATATGGCTGTTTGAATTCCCTGGACTTCAATTACACGTTTCATCTCTGTAATACACACAATGCGCATTTAAAATACTCGTAGTAATCAAGTGAGAGCTGTATGAAGGTGACACTAAATACATGAAGTGGTTGACAGCAGTCATTTCCTGCTTTCACTTTAAGTCACAAGTTATTTTGTCACTATGACTGAACTTATCAGATGTGAGAGTCACATCTGAGAGAGAGTTTTGGACTGTGGTGCAAGTGAGATTAACTAATACATCACAAGGGTAAACAGATTTGAGTCTGTGCCCTCATACCATGTTAAGGAAAATACTGTATCTCGACACATCTGGCGTACATCTGTCTTTCATAACAATCAGACCTTGGGGACAAACGCTGGTGTGATGTGAGAGTGTGTGGTGCAGCTGTGAAGCTGGCCGTGTAGATCGGGTGATCTTCGAGCAAGTTTCAAGTTTACTCACGGAGCCCCTGCAGGTCCACTACAGGCAGAAAATCATTAGGGAAAGCAGACGTGCAGCTGGGCATGTAGCCATCGGTCTCAAGGTCTCCGTCGTCCAGAGCATCTGTCCCGGCCCCGTTACAGTTGATGTCCCGGGTAAGATGCATGTCTTTCCCCAGGGAGAGAAGCCCTTTCCTGTACTCGGCATTACTACAATCCGCTTGAAGGAAAACCAAACAGACCAGGGCGGCGTTTTCCCCACTGATCAGATTCCCCAGGTCATCCATCGCTTATCACACTAGGCGCTTTTTTTTTTCAGACAAAAAAAATGAGGGCACGCAATGAAGAGTTGAAACAGAAACCAGTAACCCACTCACAAAGAGCAGTGCTTTCGTATCAACAAAGATATTTAGCAACCATTTAATTTTAACCATAAACCAGGAAAAACTAAACTAATGCACCATTTACGGACTTAGGGTCTGACAGCTAGCAGGCTAACGGGCTAATGCTAACTTAAGTTATTTAGCTTCATTGGCTAACGATAACTTTAAAGCATCAAAGTTAACGTTCAGAAAAAAAAAGCAGACCTGGTGACTCACAACTTTCGATAAAATTGTCTATTTTACTCACATTAGGTTTCTCAAGCGGAGCACATCAACTTTTAGCTTCATACAAGTATGTGCTGTGTGATTAACGATGCCCCGTTAAGCGGTGAACACCCAAGATGTTTGAGCCTCAAGGAAACAACAGCTCGGGTCCAGCGGGGGACGCGCAGGCGCAGAGAGGCGGCTGTCTGGAGTTGGGGGGTGTTAATAATACCTCTCCGTCAGAAAACAAAACAGAAACTACAGGACAAACCACACGGGAGACACAGATTAGCCACAAGTTGCAACAGTAATGTAAAATTAGAATATGATGTCTTAATTGCCAAAAGAGCCCAATGTTACTTTCGGTCCAGTGTCTTTGATTTAACTAATCACGGGCTCAAATACTTTTACTTTATGAACTCAATCCATAATTAAAAAAAAAAACTTATGTGATTGATAGTCACTGTGCAGTTGTGAGCTGTTGTAAAACACCTAGATTACTACATAGGAATACAAATGTTAGGCAAAGTATTATCACAGGACCTGTAGGGTTAAAAAAAACAAAGTTACGGTACATTATCTCATATTTCCTAAGTCCATCTCTAGTCATTGTTCCACAGACAGTTGGCTGCAGTTTCAGATAAGTAGAACAGCACTCCACTGGAAAGTCCCTGTATTATATATACATATATATACACACACACACACACACACACATACATATATATGTGTATATGTATATATGTGTGTGTGTGTGTGTGTGTGTGTGTGTGTATATATATACACACACATATATACATATATACACACACACACACACACACACACACATATATATATATACATATATACACACACACACACACATACATACATATATGTGTGTGTGTGTGTGTGTGTGTACATATATATATGTACATATATATATACACACACACACACACACACACACACATATATACATACATACACATACACACTCTTGTTTCACTTTGTGTGCTTATGTTATACTTTATTTTTATTATTGTTTCAGTCTGGAACAGGCACTCAGAACATTTCACTGCACATTATACTGTGTATAACTGTATGTGACAAATAAAGGTCCTATGTCAGAGTTGAAAAAGAAAAAAAGGAAATTCATCTGAGATAAAATGCTTAAAATGTTTATTTACAGTTTGGAAAAAACAAGTACATTGGTCTGCAGCAGTTAAAAGCTGTTAAAATCACTTGAAAACTGTTTAAAATCAGATTAGTCCTATAACAGCAATGTTGTCCAAGTCCCTCCTGGCCTCCATGAACACAGCTTCCACTCAGAAGACTCATATTAGGATTGTCCATCCAGTCATTTCAAAATCAGCCCCACCTCACATGTCCCATCACACTCCATAACTGGGGCAACTGAAGCTCATGGATCGTGCAGTCTTCCCACCGACAAGCCTCCTCCCTGATTTGACTATAGACCCCATCTTAGCAGGGGGTCTCAGCCCAGGAGAGGTGTTCTGCTTGGGTGACAAAGCAGCCTGACGAGCCTCCTTGAGCTCTCTGTGGGGAAAAAAATAAACAAAAATAAGCTAATGCTTTTACTTGCATCAGCATGTGAGTATTAAGATGGTCATTTATTAACTTCAAAAGACACGGTTAAATTAGAAGATGAAGACAGGGGCCTGAAACCCAGAACTGGGGGCGCAGGTTAAATGATCCGTTACTTAATTCTCTTTACTTTTCAAGCATGGCCGTCCTGAACTTCTCCACATTGAGCTCTCTGCGTAGTTGAGCAGCCAGCCTCCCAGTCCTCTCCTCCCTCAAGACTGTGTGCTTGCAGAGCTCCCTGGCAGATGGCCGCTTTGTCAGGTCTGGATCCAGCAAAGACTGACACAGAGGAAAAAAGGAAGGAAGGTATTTTCAACAAGCTGTGCTAGTGACAATAGTGATGCTTTTCATGCAGCTCAAAAATCAAATCAGATATAATCATATGCAAATACCTGAAGCAGCGCTCTGAAGGGAGGCGATAGCTCCTGTGGCAGTTTGGGGAGCTGCCCCTTTCTAAGGCTGTGCCACTCGTCTCCATTTTGTGGCAGAGGTGGCACCCCGGCTGCCTGCAGCACCGTAAGGCCCAGAGCGAAGATATCTGCCTTGGGAAGCTGGCTGTAATCCTAGGGACCAGAGAGAACACAAAACACTAGAACCAACGCAAACACATCTGGACCTCTCAGTCGGGCATTTGACGCACGACCACCCCAGACCCCAACATTGCTTTTCCTGTAACACTAATATTGTTACCTCACGTAGGATCTCACTGGCCAGGAAGCGGCTGTCCCCTTCCTCAACTTGAGGACTGTTGGTGGACGTCACATGACCCAGATCCCCTGCAGGAAACAAGAATGCGATATAACAGCAAACTAACATTTAAAGTAGAAATTTGACATGAAATATAATACCAATTTTGTAAACGACTCCTGCTGAAGCACGTCCGTCATCTTCCTCCTCGCTCTCTCCCTCACCCGCGCCACTTGTGCTGGGACGCTGGCAAATGAATATATTACCTCAAAAAAAACAAGTTGAAATAAGGCAGGTTTTTGGGCACCAGCTACAATACCAGAAATACAGACGGACAACTGCTCAGTGAGACGTACTGGGTTTGATGTCCAGGTGCACGAGGCCTGAGCTGTGGATGTATTTCAGCCCCATAGACACTTGCAGGAGCAGATCTTTCAGCTCGGCCTCTGAAAACAGCTCACCCTGCACCTCCTTCTTCACAATGACATCACTGAGACTTCCACCTGGCACGCACACACACACATTTTGACAGTATCAGTATCAAAAACCACATAATCCAATCTAATTTACTTAAATAATTTAATGTCATGTACTGTGTGGTAAGGAAACCCACCGTCACAGTATTCATTTTGTATAATCATGTGATTATCTTCCGCCCATGCTGAATAATAGCGGACAACATGTGGGTGGTGCCCAAGAACAGCATGCGCGTACACTTCCTTCAGGGCCAACTGCCTGAGAAGACACAGGAAAAAAAAGTCAGGGTTAGATTTGAGCTGTTCAGGAAGAAAATACAACAAAAGTGGACTGGTGTGCCTGTGGCAGAGAGCGACGTGACGCTGACTCACTCATTGGCAGAGCCTGCCAGGGGTCGACGAGAGCGTTTTATGGCGTACAAGCAACCATCCAGCCTCTTCACGCACTTGTAAACTGCCCCAAACTCGCCCACGCCAATGCACTCCAGCTCCAGGAACTCACTCTCATAGCGTGACAGCATGAAGGCTTGGACAGCACGCCTCTGCCAGATAAACAGACGGACAGCCTTGTGGTAAAACCAAAGATTTTTCTAAAGAGGGAACCCACGTCACAGAGCTCAGGTCTCCAGTTTGATCACAGCCAGGGGAACCGGGCTTCGTCTTTGATGCGTCACCAAATATGGTTGCACTTCCACAAGGAGAGTTTTTTGTTCAATATGACAGATAGATTTTTTTTGTGTGCTAGAGATTCCTTTGAGAAATCCCGGAAGTAGGACTGGCAGCATGTACTTTTGGACAAAACAAGAAGTGAGGAGGCGGATGACAAAGCATGATGATAAAAATCACATCACAGGCATCTGAGAGGGGAGGGTTATACCCATAAGACAGCACTAATAGAAATAGTTGTACCTTTGGTGGGAGAAAGGCTTCGTCATCCTCCTCAGATGACGTTAGGCTGTGTTTCAACCTGGAAGATGAAAAGGGCATTTAGATCTTTATATTCTCAGAACAAAACTGCGTTATGAAGGATTAAAAAGGCAGAAAACTGGAGAGATGGAGAATCAAACTATATCAATTTCGCCCTCAGAGTCTTCATAGGCTGGTAGATTTCCCACACAGTGCACAGTTTAAAAATAGCCCTTATTGTGACACCTACACTGTAATACTATTGGGCTAATTTCCCTGTGATGTTCTAATTACACATTTCTCCACACAAACAAATTCCCATCTGTGAGTACGAACGCTGACTGGTGTTTACATTGCATACCCTCACAGATCTACAATACAACATAAATCAGCAGTTACCTTCGTCCATAATCGTCATCATCATCACTCCTGCAACTGTTCCTCCACTGCTGCTCGCTGTTCCTGCGGACAGTGTCTGGGGTGAAAGGATTCACATTGACAGAAGGTGCGTGGATGATGTTAGGAGCTGCTGAGGAGAAACGCAGGCTCCTCTGATGGCGACTTATCTTAGTGCTGGAGCAAGGCTGCGACGCCTTCGATAGTAGGCTCTACAAGGGGGAAAAAATGAGGACCACTGAAGTTAAACTGGTTTGCTATTTGAGACTCTCTGACAAACCCTTCAAGACCACGGGGGCACACTAAGGACAATCAGCCTGGATCACTTCCCACCTTGGGCGTGCTGGGAGAATCACACAGCCTCAGTTTCTTCCAGGAGGCGTAAGGTATGGGGCTGGTGCACTGTAAAGGAGAAGACATGGTGTTGCTTCTACTGCGGTGGCGTTGCACTCTGGGCGTCCTGCACGCAGAGCTGGGACTGCGGATCCTGGGACTTTGGATCCTGAAGGTGCAGTCATCAGAGCTGATGTCGCCCCCCTCCTCCCCACAGCTAGAGAAGTCCAGCTGCTGGCTGACCCCGTCAAACAACGACGCCATGCTTGGGCCTGAGTTTTAGCAAAATGTACCTTTAAAATACATAATCCTGCATTTGATTGATGCTTTTCATTAGACTTTTAGGCCTTTGAGTCTCCTCAGGAAGTTCTGTTGTTACTCTCAATCTCTAAACCAGCAGGCCTATATATATATATATATATGGTTATATATAAGGTCACTACTCTGAGCTCACTGTTGACATCTGCCACCACAACATGAGTCCCATAATGTAATCAATAAAATATGACTTCCAGTTATATATTCTTTTCTGACTTTCTGCCAACCAAATGATGTAGGACACCTGAAGTCAGCACACCAGTCAGGCTGTGATGTTATTTCCAACCTGAAAGCTCAGCAGAGGCTTCAAACGGTGAGTCACACATCAGTATGTAGTTATGTTGGAGTTATAATCTGTTCATCGTGGATACTCACAAACAACTCGCCTTCCCCACCAACACACACGAATTTCGCGCCTTGTATGTAAATGACTTCCTGTTTAAATGAACTACGCCGCCAGGTTAACACACCTAGCTCTCTGATTGGCTGAACTGGTCGTGCGCCACACACCTGACTTAAAAATGGCGGATAATTGCATAAACAACTTTACCGTAGAAATTACCGTAAAATCTATGAAACTGTGATTATGATCATGGACGCGTGTTCATACGGATGAAACACTAAAAAAAAAAAGCTAAAGTTTTAAAGCAAAGCTACAGAACATGAAGACACAATAAAGGGACGTGTAGCAGACTGGAGACACGTTGTAACGGAATCTCTATATGAGTGTTACAATAATCTGAATTACATGGGCAAAACAAATAGCCCATAACCAGAATTAGGTCATTGTATTAAATAGTAATATAGACACGTGGGCGGAAGTCAGCGACGTCATCAAAACAGTGAGACAGGAGGAGGGAAAGCAGCCCGTCAGTGGATGTGACACGCTTACAAATACATAGAAAACAAGCCAGCAGCCAGCAGGAAATCATGATCCGGCTGCACCAGCGAGTTTAGTGCGCCCGATTCAGCTGGACACCGGAGTCTCGTCGTATTTCTCTCCCTTCCCGAGGCAGCAGCAGCACCATGGTGAAGCAGTCGGACCGAGCCCCGCTGCTGGACTGGGAGGAGATCCCACCGCCCGATCCCAACCAGGCGGCGCCGCCGCAGCAGCCTCCGCCGCCGCGGGGTGAAGACGCACCTCCGACGGAGAAAAGTTCGCAGCTAGCCGGGCGGCGCGCACCGACAGGCACCGCGGCCAGTATTACTGGGTGGAGCAGCCGCAGCACCGCCGCCACCACCACCACCATCACCTGCAGCCCGACGAGGAGCGTAACAGCTGTCGTGGCCAGCGGGGACATGAGCCCGGGCCGTCCGCGGGCAGGGCTCTCTATGCACGGGTGGGAGCGCCCGGAGCCTCTCGGCACGGATCGTAATGTTCCCTTCCCCGGCCTCTCGGTGAGGGATCAGTGGGAGGAAAAGGACCAGATCGTGGCTGTGTTTGTGGTTACCTTTGATACGAGATCAGGTGAGCAATCAGATGGTAGCAAGAGCATCTGATCTGAACAGATTTCCTGAAATGATCTTTCTGTGATGTTTTTTTATTTTTATTTTTTATGTCTGATTCTGTGAATTTATACTGAGTCATGGGGGTGAAGGGTGTGTGCTGCCATCACACCAGGTGAGGTTGTCAAACAGTTCAAATGCCAAGACCCAACTAAATAGATTCACAATCAAACCACAGAAGTGGTAAATAACCTCCAGCAAAATAGATTAACTTCCTGGCCTGACTTCAGAGTTTTTGCAATTCTTTATGCAAGAGCTGAGTGACTGAAGCCCAAGCTGGTATAAAAGGAAAACCACACTATTGAATTTAGAAAAGGATTTGATAGAAGCAGATCATTTTCACAACTATAGTTAAAAACACACAGGATATACAATCCAAAGTTTATCAAACGCAGCAGAAGACAGGCCAGGATGTCAGTGCTTCAGCCTCGTGCATGGAGGCGGTCAGTGTGTGGACAGTTACAGACGCTGAGTCAGCTTTCTCACTGTTGCTGACCTCTTGCCTCTACATGACAGACATGCAAAATGAGGGGAAGTGGGCAGGATGAAAGTAGACAGCATGGGAAGTAACTTCATGGTTGTTTTTCTCTCTCTGTGTGTGTGTGTGTGTGTGTGTGTGTGTGTGTGTGTGTGTGTGTGTGTGTGTGTGTGTGTGTGTGTGTGTGTGTGTGTGTGTGTGTGTGTGTGTGTGTGTGTGTGTGTGTGTGTGAATGGCAGGGAATATGGTAGAATGGTGCCTGCCTCACGACATCAACCTAGACGGAGTCGAGTTCAAGTCAATGGCCAGTGGTTCCCATCGGATCACCAACGACTTCATGTACGCACCCCCACCAGTCAAGAAGCACGAAATCCAGCCCTCCTGCCAGAAATCTGTCCGCCTGTGTTTACTCCTCCTCTTTGTTTTGCCTTTGGCTAGATATTTCCGTAAAGGCTGTTACTTTGGGCTGGCCTGCTTTGCTAACATGCCTGTGGAGAGTGAGCTGGAGCGAGGAGCGAGGATGAAGTCTGTGGGAATTCTGTCTCCCTCCTACACTCTGCTTTACCGCTACATGCACTTCCTGGAGAACCAAGTGAGGTGAGACATGCTGTGTGTGTCGTGTGTGTAAGTGTGTGTGTGTGTGTGTGTGTGAATGTTCATTTCAGTCTTTGTTTTTTCAGTCTCTGTTTACCTTATTTATCTCTCACCCAACTGTGTTCTCTTGATGTGCCTACCTCCTGTCTTTGCTTCTGTGTTCAGTTTTTTTTCCCTCATCTATTAAACATGAACATGAGTCCCAGTCACAGCTATCGTCACAGAGGCCCATTTACACGCTCTCTTTTCTTCAGTGACTCAGTCTCCTCATTGACTGCATGTAAATATATGACAAAGCAACACTGTTGGGTTACAAAAACAGAGTTGAAGCCACGTACAAGTGGATCTGAATGAGTCCAGTCCAGTGGTTCCAAACTTTTTCTTTAAGACAGATGAGCTCAGGTACCTCCTCATCGACGCCGCCAAATGTGTTTGTCTGAATTTATCAGAAACTGGTTGTTATCTAGGATTAACAACAATTTTTCATACAATTGCTACAATATATTACAATATTGTTTCACTATTTTTTTTTCATACAATTAAAGCCAAATGATTGTAGTTTATACCGCATAACTGCAGCATCGATGGTTCAATACTGGCTATCTTTGTAGCATGTCATACCCTAATCTCTATCCAACCATCCTGTCTGCTTCCTCACTGTCAACTATTCAAAAAAGGCAAAATATGACCAAAAAAATCATCTTAAAAAACAAAACAAAAAGAAACACTAAGACATAGTGTTTAGGTTGGTTTGATCAATTATTTCAGCAGTTTATTCATTACTGTAACATAACTAATCATTAGGCACTCAGGTTACAGCTGATTCAGTATAGTATTTTCTTATCAAATTATCATTTCAGTTTTTTTTTTTCAAAATAGCTGACCCACACCATGAAAGATAAAATATTCCCATGTACCCCCGAGGACACGTGTGAGCCTACAGACGCAGCCTACAGTTACCGTTAATGTTGTGGTTACTGTGGCTTTTTACAGTCACTCTACAGTAGCAGCAGGATGCCTCAGATGGTGAATGGGGGAAGTTTTGAACCCAAATAGAAATGTGGCCACAAATGATCCCACAATATCATTTAATGACAAGTAATGGCTGCTAACCAAGTGCCATCTGTATTCTTGTATTATTCATGACCTGACTAGAGTCTAATAATGAATACGCAGTTCTTTTCCATAGACTTCCCGTTACAGTGTGTAACAAATAGTGATTGAGTGAATCATTTCAGAGCTTTAGTTCTTTGCATCATGAATATGCATTTGTGATTTGTTTAAATACACTAAAGCAAGTTTAATTTGCTGAATTACACAGATCTGAATAGACTTAGATGACTCATACCTGACATTATTCTTCTGCCTCTCTCTTCCTCCTCCTCCTCTTCCTCCTGTCGTTGCCTTGCAGACACCAGTTGCAGTGTCCAGGCCAGTATTCTCCACTGGAGGCCTTTTATGAGGATAAGAAGGCTGTCCTGCCCCCTACAGGAAATGGTCTCGTCACCGCTTGCCCAACCTGGAGCGTTACCACCATCAACCGCTGTATGCACCCAGAGATGAAGGTGTGAGGATGGCACAGCGCGATGAGTCGGCAGTAGCAGGTTTGCTCGGTAACAAAGCAGCAGCGACATAAAGCTCTTTTTTTTTTTTGCTCCCTGCAGATCACACACCCAGCTGGCTGCATGTCCCAGTTTATCCAGTTTTTCGGGGAGCAGATAATGGTGCTGTGGAAATTTGCCCTGCTCAGGAAACGTCTCCTCATCTTCTCGCCTCCACCTGTAGGCGTGGTCTGCTACAGAGGTGAGAAGCTCCCACACACACACACACACACACACACACACACACACACACACACACACACACACACACACACTTCCACGCACTTGCACCCTTTTAATTGCTAATACTGTAAACACGTGTGTCTGCCATTTACTCTTTAGCACAGATTCTGTCCTTGTTTTTCATCCACACAAACTGTAATAAATGTCCTAATTTGGTCTCCTATCGTCTATGTCCATGAGATGGTTCATTCACTGTGTTCCCATGCTCCCTCAGTGTACTGCTGTTGCTGCCTGGCCAACGTTTCTTTACCTGGAATTGGTGTCACTGTGCCCGAGTTACGGCCTTTCTTCTACATCAACATAGCCGACATCCCCGCCCTGGAGACGGAGCTGTCATACGTGGCCTGTGAGTGAGGCTTACAGTTAACTGATCACTTTTTGCAATCTGTGGAAACGATCCCTTACGTGTGGGCGTGTTTTTTTTATCATTTTCAAGGCACCACAGAGAAGATTTTCGAGGAGAAGAAGGAGCTCTACGACGTCTATGTTGATAACCAGAATGTGAAAACGCACAGAAGCCATTTGCAGCCGCTGCTCCGGCTGAATGCAGCGGATAAAGAGAAGTACAGGAAACTGAGCGAGCAGAGGTACAGCACGCACCGTAAAACAAGTCTAAAATAACATCATGTTTATCGTCAAATTTTCAGATTTTTGAATGTGATACATACATTTTGCTGCAAAATGAACACATCAACGCTTTGGCCACTGAGTTTGCTGTATTTTAAGGCAAGTTAAAAAAAAAAAAAAAAGACTATTTTTCAGCTCATATGACTGATAGATGCCTTTTTTTCAGGCAAATGTTGCTGTACTCTCAGGAGGTGGATGGAGACTGCACATCAAATGAAGAGGATCTTTTCGTACTGTGAGTCCTTGACAAGTGTATTCTTACTTGAGCCATAATCACAGGCAGCATGTGTGGAGAGAGTAGTACTGTTACGTTGGTTTTATCATCGCAACCGTAGCGTGATGCGGCCATCTTTTATCCTCTCCTAGGTTCTTTATGGAGCTGAATAACCGCATATTCCAGACGCTGTCGGACGTAGCAGGGAGCACCGATCCCACCCTCACCGCTGAGCACGTGAGGGCCATGGGGCTGGATCCCCAGGGCGATCGCTCCTTCCTGGTTGACCTGCTGGAGGTGTACGGTATTGACGTCACGCTGGTCATAGACAACCTCTGCTGCCCTTGAGCCCCCTTAGCCCGGGGAAACTCGGGATGCCATTGGATATCTGTGCCTTCAAGGCCCACACACACACCAAGACACTGAAGACACTGCCTCCACCCAGGCACTTCCATGTGTTTCCTGCTGTCCCCTCCTGGGTGTCAGTTTTCCCCTCATCTGACCTGTGGAGACTGTTTCCAACCAGTGTGGACGATGAGGACCCTTGGCGTTGGTGCACTGGTCCACCGTGGCTGATAAACACCTGCCTAGCAGACAATATCGCTTGGCGCCTCACCTCATTCACATTTCTGTCACTCAGTACTGTTTGTTTGTCACAAATATCTGTTTGCTTGCGTGCGTTTGTGTGACTTTGACACCGGCTCAAGTGGCCAGGGCTGGAGCACTGGATAAACACAATGGAAGTCTTCATCAGCTCTGGTCATCGTAGCAGGAAGATTTGGTCACTCTCCACTGCACCCTTCACCGCGAACAAGTCACTGAGACATTCACACTCCTGCAGCTTTGGTGTCCACACACAGTTTGTCTGAAGAAAAGATTCACATTGTGTGGGTGAGTTTCTGCTGCTGGAGGTTTTGCTGTGTGCACTTCAGATACATTTTAGAGAAGATTCTAGCCATTGCAGTGTGCAACAAATTCAAACTATACCACACGTGGATGATTTCTTGTTCTGATGAAGCTACTTTGGGAATTAGAAAATCGAACGCTTTTTAACCACTTTATTTGCCTTTAAAAAAGGAAGCAATAGGAGTCCGTGGGTTTGTTGGAATGATCGGCCTTCTTCACACATCTGCTTTTTTTTCAGGGTTTTTTTTTCACGACTGAAATTGAGCGATGAGGTAAAAGTGAAATGTTTGTTAATGACTGTGATATCTTGTTTTTGTAATGGTTCTCAGAATGAGAAGGGAGAAGCTGTCAATACTGTTCACCTTTTATGCACCTTCAACACGAGGTAGATCTGATCATGTGTCTCTGTGTTTTACCTTCATGTGTCGTGATCAGACGAGGCTCGTGAACTGTAGAATGAATGTGACTTTAGGACACTAACTTATCATGAATGCTGCACCATGTTCACAGTTGGACTTTTTCCTGATGCACACAGTGATCATGCTTAACTGTTCCTTTTTTATGCTGTGTTTGAGCCATCGAGCAGTTATGGAAGGGAGGGGCTTTGTGTGTTGTACTGTATACAGACCTTCATTGGCTTTTCTGTTTGTTTTGTTTTGTTTTTCTTACATGAACCAGAGGCTGATTAATCAGCACAAGCTAATATATTGTCTGTGATGGTGTTGAATGAAGCGTCTTTGAAGGAGCCAGTTGTAGTTTACTCGTTGATCAGCTTCAAAGAGATCCTCTCCGCTTGTCTGCATCCTTGACAAAGATCTCTTTGTGTTTTTCGGAGATCTACTGTTGATCACAGTGAGGGCAGAGCAGAAGCTTTAACCCCCCCCCCCTCCCCGTCTGTTCCAGCCGGGGGTTTCTCTTTTCACCACAGTCCCATTGAGGGACTCCAGCTCGAGAGATGAGCCAACTGTGTCTTTTGAATTACCCTGGCAGGCTGGTTTAGCTAATCCATCACGTCGCCAATCAGAGTGATAATTTGTTCCATGTTGGAACACATGAGGCTCGCCTCTTTATAAATTTGAAGAAGTGGTTCACAACCTCCTAAAGCCCCCCCGATGCAAGCTAAAACACCAAGTCTTTTTTTGTAAGCATGTCTTTTTAATTCACTGGTAAAAAGAGTCTATAAATACACCTTTTTTTTTTTTTTTCAATATCAGATTCCAGTAATGATCTTCTGGGTGCTGATCAAGGTGCAGAACTGCAGATGGTCTGTACTGTGCTTTCACTTGACCCCCACCCACCAAGATGTTTTCTGGATCGGTTACATTTTTTTTAAAAAGTGCACCAAGTATCATATTTGAAAGCGAAGGGCACTTGAGCTTTGTTGTTTAAACGGGGCCTTAAGGAAATGTGATTTTCTCAAACTTACCACGGCAAAGTGACTGAATCATTACTGTATGTACATCGACAGTATTTGCTGAAAGATTAAGCACATTGTCCTTAACACTTCTGAATGACCTTACTGTCTCCAGTGAAACCTGTTGACTCTTGACTGGTCTGTTTGCCTGTCAGCCTACATGTACTCCTGCCTCTGACGGTGTTTGCTTTACAGGTGTTAAAATGTTAAATGTAAAAGGGAATGTAAACAACACACACCACTGTATAAAATGCCTTCTTTGTGGAGCCGTTCACAGATGTGTACCAGCATTAGCTAAATGAGTCATTTGTACAGTGTGTCACTCTACTGAATGTCAAAGACAGCAGAAGTATTGCACACACGCAGCAACACATTCAAGTAGTGTATGTTTTTTCTTGATTGTAATGTAAATCAAGAGTATTCACCTGAATAACAAATAACTCTTCACCTTTGCTAATGTGAAACACTGTAAGAGATGTCAGTAATGTACACATGAACTCAACAGCATGAACAACTGTTAATTTCACTGTACTGCCATTGTAAAACATTAAAACATTGATACAGCTTAGGTGTTATCTAATCTTCTGCTGCTAAGCCTGCATAAACATTCTCTTCCGTTTCTTTCATAACACTACTCTACCTACGCCCCCAACCCCACCCGCCCCCTCCAGGATCACAGCTTTCCACAAAACAGGATGATGATGAAGACTCATCTTCATTCAGGAGTCCCCATAGGTGTAGTAGTATTTAGATCCTTTAAGTAAAAGTAGAAATGCCACAGTGTACTTTGTCACAAATTAAAGTTCTGCATTCAAAAGTAATCGTGTAAAAGAACAGAAGTACTGACGGTAAAATGTACTTAATAATCAGAAGTAACCACGAGCATTGTATTGTTATATCTTTATGACTGGCGCTTTAACATGTAAGCCGTGTTTTACTGTTGCATTTGGCTGAGGTGGAGCCTATTTAAACTACTTTACATGGTGTACTGGTAGTTTAAAGGGACACTCCAGCAATTTTTCAAATGAGGTTAAGTTTACTTGTCAGGAGCAAAACTCAGCCTGTGAACAGTTGTGTGATGTCCTCTGTGGCTCTGGAGGAGCTTTCTGAAAGTCCTTTTTGAAGGAAACCCTTTTCAATAGAAAGCTTGTTGACCCCACACTATGTGGAAGCGACCATTAAGGGAACCAAGTAGGGTCAAATTAAGGAATAAAAGTCAGGCTATCTTGGTCTCTGCTGCTGCAATTTTGACAATATTTCCCTTTAAATCTGGAGTAGAAGTACAAAGTAGCATTAACTGTACTTGAGTAAATGTATTTAGTTCTATTCAACCACTTGCAGAATTAGAAAATAAGAATTTTCTACCGCTATTCAAACACCCAATATAAAAGTGTGCTTTGTCTCATCCTAAACAACAAAATGTGATGAGAGGCATGCAATGCACCCACTGGCTTAATCCTGCAGATTTGCCGTCGATGCCATCTGTCAGATCAGACCCAGCCTCACCGAGGAATCTGCCAAACTCCTGATCCCAGATCTTGGGCATTTGGAACATGTTCAGAATGCTGCAGCATCTCCGTATTGTATATTTACTGACGTAGCAACACCACACCAACATATCCAATCCTACATTTGAGTCTGCCCTTTGTGCTGGGCTACTATCTGTTTACCGTCTCTCTCTGTGATCACTTCTACTTTGCCTTGTCACCTCCAGGCCTCCAACCAACACCTGCACTCCTCATCTAAACCAAACATCTGCAAAATACTGAATATACAACTGGTAAAGAAATGCTTTGTGTTGAATTGGACAGACATTATTTTTATTGACCAAGTTCAAATGTGATGGCAACAGTAAACTGCTGAGTAAACATAAAGTCCATTTATAAGACAAGCTGGCATAAACAAAGCCTTGGTCCTTTCATATACAACAGCACGTAATGTAATCCTCATAATTCTTTGAAGTGACTTCCACTGGAGATATTAGCACATGTAATAAAAACAGTACGGTATCGTACTTCAGTGCAGTAGTACCGCACGATCATTTTCAACTTCCGGTGAAGCAGTTTGTGTTTCTCCTGAAATCAGTTTTTGTCCTGCTGTTCTTGTCGTCTATCTGGTTCGATGTTCTCTCATCACTGCGTCTGTAAGCTGAGCTGCTCTCTGCGCTCTGCACTGATGAAGAAGTGTAGTTTCCGTGGCAACAGCCTCACTTCTACAGGCATGGCCTCGTACTCCTCGTTGTCGATATTGTAGAAGCCACCGGCATCCTGCGGGGTCAGGATATCAAAGTTACACTTTAAGACAAAAAACAATGATATCTTGAGCTTCAGAAAGTAAACTGACTCATTACTGACATTGTTTTACTTGGTTTGAAGGGACACAGGGTCATTTAAAAGGCTTTCTAACCTGTGGCAGCTGCAGCTGGCAAGCACTGGCTTCCAGTTTTGTGGCATTCTTAGTGAATACAGTGGAGTCCTCTTCTTTTTTATTTCTATAACGAAGAATATTTACATTTGTTTAGTTGAATTTCCATATACGCAAACGTTCATATGATGTAAATTGTCTTGATAGTGTTCTCTGATAAAAAAAATTTAACTACGCACCCGACGGTGATGAACTCGCCCACAGTGAAATCGTCTGGCTCTGCACAGATCATCAGGGAGTCGTTTATGCGCTGCAAGTACAAATAAATAAAAAGAAATGACTGAAAACCTCAAAGAGGAAAACAAAGCAGGTCAGCAATCAAGTGCTCGGCATTTTAGAAGAAGAGCTTTTGGACTGACCCTCTTCACTGGGTTTTTGTTGTGCGTTTGAATAAACAGCTCTAGTGTCGACAGCTGCTGCTCCTTCCACTCCTCTGGCTCCTCTGCTTTTGGAGGCTCTGAGCAGATCCAAACCAAAAATACAACTCCCAGTATATTGCTGATGGCTAATTTGTAGTTGTGTTGCCTTGCTGTGGTCCAAGTATCAACACAGTTACACTACCTTCAATTGGGGGGTTCCAGTAGTTTTTCAGTCTGCGGGCGATGCGGTAGAGCAGACTGGGCCTGGGGGGCTTCTGAGGGAGCAGGTCTGGGGGCCGCAGCTTGGGAGCAGAGTAGGACACCGAGACTTCCCGGGCCAGGGGCCACTCCTGGGAGATTTTACAACAGTGTGAGATTCAAAGACAGCAGAAGCAGCCGGTCGTGAGTGACAAAGAAACGGGGCGGGGGGGCTTGAACTAGAGGAAGCACATCATGACATCTGCTGCATGCTGTAGACTACTACTACTACTACTACTTTTTTTTTTTTTTTTTACAGTTCTTAAATAGAGTTTTCAGGTAACTGTACTTTATTTGAATATTCACTTTTGTGAAAACCTTTTACTTTAACTCCCTAAATTTTAACACAATTACGTACTTTCTCCTCTTTACATTTCCAAAACAGGCTATTTCTTTATTTTTGAGGGTGATTATTGATCATTTTTCAATTTAGCATCGTTGTCCAACATCAAAACCAATGTCAGCCTAATCGGATGTGACCATAAGACCATAAGGAAAGATCCCTTGGTGTATCCATCGGTGTGTATCACGCACGGCTGACATAACGAGATGAAGCAGGCAAGAGAGGGAGACTCAACCATGGAGAAAAGGTGTTAGTGAATGTGATGTCCACGCAGAGAGAACTAGTAGCCACATGAATGAGAGTGAACCGCTCAGCCGACAGATTCAGAGCACAAAGACATTCCCATCTATGTCTTTATTGGAGAGAAATGTGAGTAATGCACTTCATACCTTGAGTACATTTCAGGCCCTGTACGTTTGTACAGAAGTTGAATCAGTGCTTTTTTTTTTTTTTTTTATATAATCGTGAGCCTTTTCTTACACAAGTATCCTACTTCACTTATGAATGTGCGTACTTTTGCCACCTCTGGTTTTACTATAGCTACTTTATTTTGTGTAGATATTCAACATTCTAAGATTTGACCAAAATGATGCCAGTATATTTTCAAGTATTCAGTGTCTTACTGAAAGAACTGCAGTATATTTTTGTCAGGATGGAAAACTTCTTCAGCAGCATTTGGCAGGATAACAGCTGTGACTCAATATGACAGCCAAATCAGTGCATATGGTAGAAAATGTCAAGGACACTCCCTTTGACAGAAAATGTTCTTAGCAAAGTCATGTCTTTAGAGTTACACAAAAGGGAAAACATGTTTTTTTTTCATACCAGGGAAGAATCTCTGTCATATTTGCAGCTAGTGACAGCATATAGGACAAAAAAGAAAAAGAAAAAGCCTTACCTGTAGAGTTCTAAACCAATGTGCTGCACTCATCTTCAGTGGTCCAAGGTACCAGTATCTACAGGAAATAAGACTAATTACTCTTTTGTATGGTTTACTCCTAATTATAATATGAGTGACCAATTGTGTAATCTTACTTGCTGATTGTTGCAGCCACATCTCTAAAAGCACCCCAACGTAGCCCCATCAGAGCGAAGACCGGCTGCTCTTTCTCACCCTTGAAACACACACACACACACACACACACAAATTTAAGTTCCTGTCCAAGTGCTCACACATCACAATACACACATTAACACTGACTATATATTAATAATAATGACATAATATATTAATAATAATCTTTCATTACAACTAACTTAGTTGTCCTATTTGACGAAGAAAGGCACATCATAAAGTGGGAAACTACTTCAAAACAAAATCCCTTAAATGTTCTATTAATTTGACCTGAAAACAAAGAAAGACATGAGCAAATAAAAGGTTGAGTTCATCATTTTGTAGAGAAAACAGGACCAGTTTCTCACTTTGATTTGTAGCACATCCAGAGGTACAGTTTCTCCCTTCAGAATGGACAGTGTTGCTGCTGTAATGTCTCTGAAAAGAAAAAGGGGAAATGAGTTTAAGTTACTTATGAGGAAACTCCATATATGCATATTTACTCAGTGAGACGCATCTGGTACACAATCAATCACTGCATGATGGTAAAATCTGGATCTTTAAGTGTGACACTGATGAAATACTTACTTGACCTTGTTGTCACTGAGGTGGTGGAGACTTGGACTCAGGCTATTGCGAGCACCCAGTGGAATGAATCCAATCGGTATGTTACTGAATGCGTCCTGTGGTCACAAAACACCCATCAGTGACTTCATGAAAAGAAAAATCTGGATTAAGTCTTTTCTAATTAACCACAAACCAAAGCCTGATGATGACTGTGTGACACCTACTTGGTCCGGCCTTCGCAGTAAACCTGTGATGACTTCCTGCAAGGTGCCGTCCCCTCCGGCCACGATCAGCATGTCCGTCTGCTCCATGAGCTCAATCAGTTTTTTTGCCTGGCCTTCATAATCTGTCTGTAGAGGAACAGGTGATATATAATCATGGTGTCACACGGCAGGATCCCTACTAGGGCCACTGTAATAGCACTGTTGGACTCCAAAGGACAAAGTGTACCTTTACTATTGTAATCTCCACACCAGACAGGTGTAAAATAGGAGCAGCGTTCTTTTCAAACAGGTTGTTGGCTTTCCTGGAGAAGATTAAGACAGGAAGTTGGGAATACTCTTGGAAAAACTGGTGTCTGGCATCCAGATAAAAGTGTCAGTGAGAGGTTTTGAGAATCATGTCTTCTTACCCGCTGCAAGCTGCAGGGTTCAGGATCACTGTTGCTTTCCTCAGCCGCTCCTGTGGTGCTATCTGTTGACGCCCAAATTCCTAAAAGAGATTTTGATGATAATAAGGACTAATAAGCACTAAAAAAAAAACCAACATGATGTCTTTGGCTGACAATTTATGGGCAAATGAGTCTTACCCTGGCCACTAGACAAGCCTCTCTCCGCAGAACATTGTCACTGATAAGAAACAAGACACATCCTGTAAGACACACGAACAAGTCTGCAGTCTCTCTAATCCATCACCTGAAGTACTCACCAGTGTTTGCCATACAGCCAGTGGCCTCCGTAAGACAGGACGCACACAGCAAATGTGGACTTCTTCCAGTGATTCCTCAGAGTCCGAAACACTTTCACAACCCGAGCCATGGTTTCACCAAAAACGTCCCCAAACCCTCTATTTTAACACGGAGCAACATTTAAGGCGACACCGAAGATTTAAAGTCCTAAATGACAAATTTCCATCCCAGCGGTCACGCACCTACTACTGTCAGGATGGCATGGACATGTTGGTGTAACGTCAAAACAGTACCTACCAACACAGGGCGGAACCAATGCTATTTCCACAAGTGGTTCATTAACGCGTAGCGGCGCAACACAAGTGCTACTTTGTCAAAGTTTCATAGAAAATAATATTTGTAAACGGACGGAGTTTGTAAAATAACTATCAAATGCAGAGAAAATCCAACTAAACTACTTCTTAGGTTAATCTATTCGAATAAACTACAATTCCCATCCAGCTAGGTGGCCCCATCGGGCAGAGGACCTCGCCTAAAAATATTATACTGACTTACGGCAACGTTTAAAAAAATCTTACTGACTAAAATCATCCAGTATGAATATTAAACAAGAAATGGCTATTTCCTTGCTCAGCAAATGTTACCAAACCGTGTTTAGATAGTTCATAATTTTAAATTTCACACCGGCACAATCGCGGACCCTTCTGTCCGATTTTCCGAGTGTATCATGGCGGCGCAGATGGCGGTAAATTCGGGTATGAATTATGTTTATTTCATGTAGTAACTTTGATGCGTGTATGTCTGGCAGTAGCTAATAGTTGATGTTTCACAGATAATCACGTTCATGTGCGCTTTTCAGCGCCGGTTTTGTCGCATGTGTTTGGTTTTGGCCACATGGTGCTGGATCACTGAAGTTCAGGCTCGGGCTGCTAAGCTAACCTAGCATGCCAGTAAACGTTAGGTTAGCTAACGTTGGCTCAACAATTAATCAATTAACACGTTTACATTTGGCCTTAGCACGTTTTGACATTAGGACAAATGCCATGCGGTCATTGTGGCATTATGACTCTGACGCACCTGGCAGATGGGTCAGCAACCGTGTTTACTCACTAATTTGGGAACAAAACCGAAACAAACTGACTTGGGAAAAGTAAAAAATGTTTGGCATCGCTGTCATTCCGGATTTCAGATCCTCGCCCTGCTCGCAGATTTGAACTAACCCCTGGTTTACTGTGAGTTACCCCTGTCAGTGTTGGACAGATTTATTTGTTCAGATCTGATTGACGTCGCTTACTGACAGCAAAGCCTCCTGATGGTTTGTATTCAATGGTCAAATCTAACTTGCAATTGAGCAACGAGGCTAAAGTTACAATTACAAACGTAAAATGTAAAACATTTAGATTTAAAACTAATATAACTTAAGTATTCTTGTAATGGCAAATCACTTTAACAAGTACTGTCACATGACCACCTGTCATCAGTCTGTATTACACTATGTGGCTTATATGCATCAGTATCATATCAGCAAGAGTTATTACTCAATGTGGCAGTCTGGACAAGATATACAATGTCAACATCATGAAAGTCATTTCCAAACATCTTTTCTGTCAATCATTTGCATCAGATAATAATCAGATAATAGCATAGATTATTATTCACTGATAATAGAATTTGACTCTTGACAAAAAGTAGTCCAAGTGTGAGTGCAGGATTCAGCAGAATCTCAGTCTTGATATGTATCATATGGGACACACGAAATGCACAAAGCAAGAAATTCCAATGCCAAGTACGTTTTATTAGAAACTAGCAAAGTAGAAGTGTTCAGATCTGTTCGTGTGTAATGAGACAAGACTCATGAAAACCCATTTACCCACCCAGGAGCCAGTCTGTGGGGGCCGCTGAAGGAGTTATGGGAGACAGTGGATGGGGCGGTGTTGAGGAGACAGCCAGAGAGCGTCCACCTCCTGGACCTGCAGCTGAAGAAGCACAAAGCACACTTTCTCTCACTCTTTAAGAACCCGGTGAGATGCTGCACAGACACAAACACATCCTCTGTAACGACTCATTTCATATTTGAATGTTGTAATAGTACTCTTCCAGTGTGGCCTGCAACCTCCTTGATGAGTCCTCTCAGACTGTGACGTTAATAACATCTGGTCTTCTCTTAATTTTCAGCCAAAGAGTGCAGAGCAGAGAGAGAAGGTGCGTAAAGCCAGCACAGAAGGCATCGCCATCCAAGGTCAGCAGGGGTCACGTCTCCTCCCGGAGCAGCTTCTCAAAGAGGCCTTCATCCTCAGTGATCTGTTTGATATTGGAGAGTTGGCAGCCTTGGAGCTTCTGTTGGCAGGTAAAGTGGATATAAGACAAAGACATTAGTTTATAATGGCTATTTTGCTATTGGCTTGTCATGAGCCAAAAGCTTTGGATGTCTTTCAGTAATAAAGACATTAACATTTCACACATTTGATTCTCTGAATATATGTATCTGTCTCCAGGTGAACACCAGCAGCCCCATTTTCCAGGTCTGACGCGAGGTCTAGTAGCTGTGCTTCTCTACTGGGATGGAAAGCTTTGTGTGGCCAACTCCCTGCGCACACTCATCCAGTCACGCCATGGCAAGACCTTCACCCTGGACCTGAGGTATTAATGTCCTTTACCAAGGGTACATTCAGTGACAGGTGTCATAAACATCTTATTGTTCAGTTACTTTTTTTTTTTTTTTAAATTAATACCTATGTGCTCTTGTTATTGACCTGTACTGTTGTTTGTCTCCTCACTCAGTGAAGAGCTGGTGGCTTTGACGACACGCTTTACAGATGAACTGATGAACCAGGGTCTGACTAAACGCATCCTAACCTTGGTGTCCGAGATAAATGTGACACGGGAGTTTGAACGGCTGCAGAAGGAGCGTGGCCTTGGCAACGAGAAGCACAGGAAAGAGGTGGGAGCAAATCTTCGAGATAATAATCTTTGCAAAATGTTGATTTTCAATCATACCTGATTCATGCAACTCCAGCAGCTTTCTGTTGAGACTGAAGAGGAAACATGGAGCGGAAGAATATACAAAGAGGAATATGGACACCATTGAAATCCCTCTCTTGTCTCCAGGTTTCCGACCTCATCAAAGAATCCCGACAGGCCCTGGCAGACAGCCTGTTTTCATGGACCTGCCAGTCACCTTTGAGTAAAGACAACACCCTGGCTCTCATTGGCCACTTGGAGACGGTGACAGCTCAAGCTGATGGCTCGTTGGACAGTGTGAACATGTCTCTGGTCATGTCACTGCTCTACTGCTTGGATGTCAGCTTTCTGGAACAGGGAACAGAGGATAGAGAAGGTGAGAACATCCTGAATACATGCAAAGTATAATTTTGTCTTCATTTGAACTCACTGGTTAAATCCACAAAACCATACTGCTTGTTGCTATGCATAAGATTTCTATTAGTTTCAGTGTTTTGCTTTTGCCTACCCCTAGATTTGCTCCAGGCTCTGCCGTTGCTGACGGAGAGGCAGTATGTTTCTGCAATCCACAGTCGTCTGATGGACGGCCAGCCGTGGAAGCTTCCAGGCCTGCAGGCTGTGTGCAGACTGGCCTGGGCTCTGTCTCTGAGGGTCCTTTCTCAGCTACCACAAGGATGTGGTAAGTTCCCTACGTCCTGCATTGAATATTCCTTCTAGCTGTTTGAAGAAAACCCTTTGAAGGAATTTGAGTTCTCAAAGATAGCAGCAGTCTTAAACGCTGTCTATTTTTATGTGTGTGTTTTGCAGCCCTGGTGGAGTTCACTGAGGCAGATGAGGCTCTGGCTGACCAGGCTCTGCTGGGAGATGTCTTTTTGTTTATGAGGGAGGGCATACTGGGATGTGAGAGTTTCGGCCAGGAAGAGTTTTACATTCGCCGGCTGCATTCGCTCATCACGGACTTCCTGGCACTCATGCCAATGAAGGTGAGAAATGCCAATGTTTATACTTAAAGGTTGCAATTCCAGTCCAATACACTTTTTGTCAGATTCAGTGTCTACTCACGGTCCGCTAGCTGTCCGTTTTATGAGTGTGACTGAAAGAAAGCCTGTTGTTCATGCACAGCCCTCACTCTGTAAGTGGGAATCAAACAATGTGTCAGACTGAGCCACACAACATTATTTCAGCCAATCAGCAAAAGGAGGCATTCATGCTTGTGCACAAGCGGGGAGGGGAGATGGGGAGCGAGAAGGAGGGTACATCTGGCACATGCTAACTGTCTGAATATGCTAACTAGCTAAATGTTTCTCCAGAATCGCTAACTCCACCCTTAAGTTGGGGGCTGTCATGTTGTTGTGTTTCTGATTAGAAGGTTGTTGTTTTCATTATTTTATGTATTGATTAGATGGTTTGTAACGTAGCATCTTTTTGGTGTCTTTTGTAGGTGAAACAGCTTCGTAACCGTGCTGATGAGGATGCCCGACTGGTGCACATGTCCCTACAGATGGACAGTGAGCTTCCATCATCATTACGCAAGGACTTGGACCACCTCATGATCCTCGTCAGTCCTTTTCCTTAAACACATGCAAATGCACATAAACATATCGGCTTGCATCACCATTTTACATCTTAAGCATTGTTTTGTCTTTTTCAGATTGGAGAGTTTTACAGCAAGGACTCATTTGGGCTGGAGTTGGGTCTGGATTTCTGGTGTCCCACAGAGTCTCTCCAGCACACCTCCCTGCAGGGGTCCTACCTGGGGATGGCACTCCAAAGGCCCCCACATAAACAGGTAAGAGCTGTGTTTTTTTCTGGACCCTTGTTGCACCAAAAAAAATCTGATTCTGAAAGGTTATCGAAAAAAGTTGGATTGCTTGTCTTGTGTACTATTTCCTTAATGCTGAGAGGTCCCCCCCCCGTTCGCTTTGATGCAGGTGGTTCTGTCCAAGTTTGTGCGTCAGATGGGAGACCTTCTGCCCTCCACCCTCTATATTTCCTATCTCCGTATGGTAAAAGGCCTCGCCAATGGTCCTCAGTGTGCCCACTACTGCTTTAGCCTGCTTAAAACCAATGGAGCCACACACAGTAAGAGCATATTGTCTATTTATTTTCAGATTGATGTCGGAAATTGAAACTACTGAACTTTTCATGTGCAGGTTGACCTTTTGGCAAGGAGCAACTGATATGATTTTGTGGTTCTCGATTGGGAAAGCATTGACAAATTTTATGGCTGTTCAGTAGTATATTTGAAAGGAATGACGGAGAGACTCTCAAATCAGACTTTAAAAGCTTATTTAGTCCAATACATATTGGAATGAATACCAACTAATATCGTGTACATATATGCAGGTGACAACATCCAGGGAGTTTCAGGCAGCCCAGTGTCTTGGGAGCATTTTTTTCACTCCCTTATGCTCTACCACGAGAACCTGCGACGAGACTTTCCAAATCCGGACGCAGCACAGTACCGCCACCCACCGCTGAGGGGAATCACCCAAAGAGAGATGGAGGGACTCATCTCGTTTTTGCAGTTGCTCACCACCATCATTACATGGGTATGGATACAGCATTTACTGGAGGGATGGGCATATTATGGGCACTGTAGAACAACGTCATGGTCAAAATTGATATGTAACAAAGCTTTGTTGTATTTCTTTTACATTTTACATCCTCGTGTCTCCGAAAGCTCTGTAGCATTCAGGTTGCTCAGATTGTTCTTATCTAACTGTACCGAGGTGTTTTGCGTGTGTGTGATGTTCTTTAGAGTGAAAATGCTCGACTGGCGCTATGTGAGCATCCCCAGTGGACACCGGTGGTAGTCATGTTGGGATTGCTACAGTGCAGCATTCCTCCCGTCCTGAAGGCTGAGATCCTCCACTGCCTGGCAGCCTTTGGGAAGTCACCAGAGATCGCTGCTTCACTCTGGCAGTCACTGGAGTACACACAGGTCAGCCTGAGCATAATTACAGACAGTTCATCAGTTAATATCTATATAATGCTCAGGACCTAACCAGAAGACGTACAACAAAACTACAAGCTTTAGATTTTACTGTCAGTCATTATCTGATTAACTGTGTTCGCTTATCTTTATTTAAACAGCTGAATCCTTGTAAGGTTATGAGATTGTTTTGAGTTTTGCAGCTCGTTGTGTTGGATATTTTAAAAGTCTTCTAATTTCATTTTCTTCACAGATCCTTCAGACAGTGCGAGCCCCGGGACAGAGGCAGGCAGCTGGAATTGAAGTGAGTCGTCTGTGAATGTGATGCTAGATTCTTACTGCTCAGAGTGAGTTCTTATTGTTAGAGATGTCTTTAAAATTTTACAATTTGTTTTCTCTGTTTATTTTGGCCTCAGGTGGAGCTGAATGAGATCGAGTCGAGCTGTGAGGAGTATCCCCTGACACGAGCCTTCTGTCATCTCACCAGCACCTTGGTTGAGAGCAGCCTGCCCGTTAATTTAGGGGCGGGGATACGCGTGCCAGGATTTCAGCCTTACCTGAACTTCTTGCGTGACTCCGTGTTCCTCCCCTTCCCCACCAGAGCATATCGCCGTCCAGCTGAGAAGGTAAAGTGCTGCGTAGTGCTCTCCCAGGGTGACGACGTGTAACTGTATGCTACACACACATCCATTCATTTTGCTTCGTTTCCCCTTTTTCCCCCTCGGCATCACTCAGTGGGAGGTTGCTGACGCCGTCCTGGAGGTGTTCCACAAGCTGCTGCGGGACTACGAGCCCCAGCCGTCAGACTTTATCCAGGAGATGGTGGAGCTGCAGGGTGAGCAGCTCCCGGCCCAAAAGCCCCCCGGCCACAGCATCATGTTCCACCTGCTCAACGACTCGCCCATGCTGGCACTGTGCCTCAGCCTGCTGGAGGAGGGTGTACGCCAGCTGGACACCTACGCACCCTTCCCTGGTGAGAGAACATACGCAGCTGCTGTCAAGAGAAAGAGGGATCGCTTTTATGCGCATATGTTTGTTCTGATGGCATGTTGCGCTACCCTTCACTTTTAGGTAAGAAGCACTTGGAGTCGGCGGTGCTGCACTGCCTGTGCCTGCTGGACTTGGCTCTGCAGAAGGAGGTTGTGTTCATGGACCTCCTCAGGGAGAGTCAGGCCTCCCTGCTGGTTTCCCCCTTGGAGCAGCTCCTCCAGGGGGTCAGCCCTCAAACTCGAAGGGCTGATCACATTGTCAATATTGCAAGGTAAGGGCATCCTGGCTTTGAACTGTGGTAGTGACCCCACAGTTGTGATTTTTGTGAGTCTGTGCTTGTTTAACTTTCCTGTATCTCTATGCTTTACTCGTTAGAAGAGTCAAAATGTATGAAACCTCCTTCAGTAAAGGGTTTATTAATGGTGACCTATGTTTGTCTCTTGCAGGTATCTGTACCACAGCAGCTCCAACCCAGAGGCTGCCTTCCAGAGTGCCAAGATCCTGCGCCGAATCGCCAACTACCCCAACATTCAGAACAGGCTGGTGGGAGATTTCACACACGACCAGGTACGTAACTATCAAGTCTTAACAAATGGGGGGAAATGTTTTCCACAAAGCATCACAATATCTCACAAAAAGATGAGCTGTAAACAAGAGAAAAAGGGAAACAAGAAAGCAAAAATATTGCACGAAAAGGTTCTTTATTATTATTTATGCATTTTAAGTAGACTAGAGTTAAATTGTGGGCGTCATTCTACTTTTGATATAGACTCTATGTGGACTAAATGAAACTTTCATTAAAAGTTCAACTTATGAAAACCGTAGAATATATATTAACACTGCAGTTTGATTTTGTATTGTTATATAATAAATAAAATCTATGTTTGGATGAAATGTTTCTGTGTCTGTGATCAGAAGTGGGAAACTTTAGTTGTGTTTGTAGCTGAGAACAGTTTTTGTTTCTGTTCCTTCAGACTGTGAGTGACAAGCTGATGGCAGGCTTTGTGGAATGTCTGGACAGTGAAGAGGCAGAGGAGGGAACAGAGAACGGAGACGGTGAGCGCGACGTCTTGTTTGTCTGTAAACGTTTTCATTGCCCTAAAAACTGCGCCATTTCCTGTGTGTGATTTAAATCCTGCACTGTCAATATTGTGGAAGCTTATCCTGCGTATCGCTAATGTCGCCTACTATTCTACTCCCAAACTTTCAGACGCTGACGCACAAAAGAAGGTTGCAAGAATCCGACATGAAACCCAGATCCATATCCTGAACCTGCTGATCACCTCCCTCGAGCTGAAGACGCCCAATCTGGCCCTGTATCTTTTGGGCTATGAAGTCAAAAAGCCCGTGTCCTCCACCAACCTCCAGGACCCAGGTCAGTCCATATCTTTATATCTTGGAAGGCTAATTTTGTTTGTGATTTCAGCAGTATTTGTTGGGTTCTGCTCTGGATGAAAAAAGGGATCTGATGACCTGAGTGTTATCATCCAGTTGACGGTGCATTTGTGTGTTACAGGTGTGCTGGGATGTCCACGGAGCTGCCTGCACGCCATCCTGAGTCTCCTGCAGAGAGGCACTGAGAGGAGATCAGGACCTGTACTCACACAGCAGGCCCCACACCTGGCTGAGCTCTGCTACCAGGTACTCTTCATCCTCCCTTCAAAGAAATGGAGCTGGGGACCAGTCTCTGCAGTGCAATTTTTAGCACATTAGCAGCTCTATTTTTGCATTTTATGCCCATTAGCTTGAATGTGTATGTGGAATTTGTGTGGGGGCTGATTTTCTGATTAATCTGTCACTGTCTCCCTCTCTCAGGTGATCTACCAGCTGTGTGCCTGCCCAGACACATCAGGACCCACCATGCGCTATCTGAGGACGAGCCAGGACTTCCTGTTCTCTCACCTACAGCACATGCCCTTCATCCTGCCAAGTGAGCACAGGAAACCCTGCTGATCACTTTAGTCCTGAAATATATGATGATAAGCATTAGAGATGCGATGGATGAATAACATGGCACAAAGAGGCAGTAGCAGGAAATGCAGTAGATTAATAGAAATTAGTGGTTGTTTTGTATTTCTGTGGAAAGGAGGTAATAAAATTGTGTTCCTGACATAGAAATGTAAAACCAAAGCCAGGAAGTAGAAGCAATGATGAACAATGTTACTATTATAAAGCTAAGCTTGTCTTTTCTTTTCATTCTTTGACTTCCTGCTCTCCTCAGCTAATCAGATCGCTGCCCTCTCCCAGATGTCTTGGCTCATGAAAACAGCTGCAATTGAGCTGAGAGTGACCTCACTGAACCGCCAGCGATCGCATACGCAACGCCTCGTCAGCCTCCTGTTGGATGACCAGCCACACACGCAACACACAGGTATTTTTTAGGTCTAACAGTCTTGAAATTCTGTTGCATTAATTTCAGAAATTAGGCCTCAATAGCCATTTCCCCGAGGATTAGTTCTTATTATTTATATTAATACATACCTCTTGAACTTTTTCAAATACATGAAGGAATTCTGCCCTTTTATTTTTTAATATTTTCTGGTTTAAAAGCCAGTGCTGATGATCAATGTACAAAAGCATGTGCACTCAAACTCCTAAAAGCAATGGCCCACACAGGAAAGCTCTTTGATCCATGAATCTCAATGAAGCTCTTTTAATTTTTGTTTTTAGTTGATGGGGAATCAGGCATGGAGGAAGAAACCAGATCAGTCAGCGGTTTCTTGCATTTTGACACAGTTTCTAAAGGTTTGTGCCACCTTTTTTATTTAGTTTATTCAAGCTGCCATCTAAGGCTGTGGTTCTCCTCAAATCATTTTTGACTATGACTCATCTCGTGCTTGTTTGATGCCACCAGTACGCAGGAAGTTGCTGAGCGTGCTGGATGCCATCGATTTCAGTCAGGACATGCCTGAGCTGCTGCAGCTCGACTTCTTTGAGCGAGCTCAGATAGAGCAGGTGATATCCAACTGTGAGCATGTCAATGAACAAGGACACACTGTGTGCAACGTTAAGGTGGGTGTTGATGTGGAACATGTGGTATTCTCTGTTGTCTCAACTGTGTTTTTTTTATTTATTCTTGCGCTGTTCTTGACTAACCTTCAAATGTCATTTTATTTGTCCTCACAGTTGCTCCATAGAGTGCTGGTCGCTGAGGTGAATGCACTGCAAGGAATGGCAGCCATTGGACAGAGGCCGCTGTTAATGGAGGTGAGTGAACTAAAACTAATGGGACTTTACTTTTGTGTAATTCAACATTTTCTCCTGCAGATAAAATCTGGAGGCTTTGTGATTTTTCTGAAGCTAGAAAAGATATTAAATATTCTGTGAGAGGTTACTTTGAAGTGGCAACCTTTCGTGACTTTCCTTTATGCTGCCCATTCTCAGTCTTCTGATAGATGGACCCCACACCTTTCCCTCTCTTTCTCTTTCTCTTTTTTTGTTTTGGTGGTTTTTGTAATTTTTCTTAGTTTCAATCTCTGTATGTTCTTGTGGAAACATCATTATTATCACTTTTCCACATTGTGATTTGGATTGTTGGTCGGTTTGACAGTCACCACTGTCCTGTATTGTGACTTATTGCTCATTAAATATCTTAAACAAAAAAGAAAGCTGGAGCTACAACATTTGCCCAGATTCATCTTTGTCCTTGGCTGGATTCTTCTAGGAGGTGAACTCCATCCTGCAGCAGGTGGTTGAACGCAATCGCGTCCGTCGGAGCTTGAGCGCAAAGCGACACGCGCTGCGGTCCTGGAGGAGCCTGGTGGAGACGCTGCTGACCGCCTGCCCCGCTGACCTCATACCTGCTGACGACAGGCAGCTCATCATCAGAGACCTGCTGCTAGACCTGCATGATAAGGTTAATGAGGATGTTTGTCACACGGAGGTTAAAATTAGTGCAGCAATAATATCAATATCATATCATTTATGAAAAGGTTTCGCTCATAGTCACAGTAAAGAACATGTTCAGTGGTGTCATGGCTTTTATTCAGCGCTGATCGTTATATGTGTATTGAATGAAGCAAATATATAAGATCTTTCGATAATTTTCTATACGAGTTAGTGTAACATACGTTGACTCTGCAGGTGTTATCTGAGGATGCAGCAGGAGAACTGATGCCCATCGTTGCTGGGGCAGTCTTCACTCTGACAGCCCACCTCAGCCAATCAGTCCTGTCTGAGCAGCAGCAGGGGGCGGGATTAGAAGCATCCTCCGGCTTTGCCTCCATCGCCAACTCTGCCCTGCACCTGATTCTCCGCAAGCTGCTGGACTTCATCCTGTGCACTGGTTAGTGATGACTAACAACCGCTGACACTCATAAAGCCACATTTCTCTCATTAGATGTGTTGCTAGGAGAAATCTCGGTCAGGCTAGACTTTATTTTATCTTTTTCATTTTAAGGAGGTGGATACCAGCGTCTGCGTGCTCACTTGTATGGCTCTCTGCTATACTACCTTCAAATCGCCCAGAAACCCGAAGAGCCAGACACTCTGCAGACAGGTATAACACAGAGTAACACAGACTGTCTTTATGAGAGTCCTTATCAGGACAATGTGCAGATTTTGTCTGGTCACCTGAGGCAAATCTTCCTCTCCATCTCTCCAGCGGGGAAGGCAATGTGGGAGCGTCTCACAGCCCCCGAAGATGGTTTCTCCAAACTGCAGAGAGAGAACCTCGCTATCATTGAGAGCTACGGCAGGGCGCTCATGGAGGTGGTGTGTCGGGATGCCTGTGACGGCCATGAAATTAGCAGGGTAAGAGCCAAAACCATACGATTCATACAGCAATGACTCGTCTACCTACTCTGCCATTTTCAGCCTCATACTTAAACAGTGTTAACATTGTGTACTCACGTTACAAAAACATGGCACATCATTTGAAACTGAAGAACTAAAATAGACTTTTATACATTTGAGATCACAAAGGTCTGTTGAAAGGCTAAATATATATGACTAATTCAGTACCTCCTATATTTCATGACTACCTAGCCTGGCTCTCTGTTGGACTCCCAGTTTTTTCTCTCCCAACGCTTGCTTTTTCATCCTTGTCTCCTCCCTGTCAGATGTTGGCTCTGGCGGTGCTGGACCGGATCCTGTCCATAGACCGTCAGAATCAGTGGCTTGTTTACGTCTGCAACAGTGGCTACCTGCGGTCACTGGTTGAGAGCCTGAGACAGGATGATAGCGCCCTGCAGAGCCTGCTCACACCTCAGCCGCCCCTCCTCAAACCACTCTACATCTACGAGAGCAAGATGGTGAGGAGATGTGCATTTAAGCAGATATTCTTTTGCTTAGTTTTTTTTTTTTTTTTCTAGGCCCCGCAGGGCCAGTGGCCTCTGTCTGAAGTGCAGCATCATGAAGGTAGAAACTCTGCTGTGTCTTTTCAGGCTCTGCTGACTCGTGTGGCTAAGACAGGTCAGGGAGCTGTGGAGCTGCTGCGCTGTGGGCTGGTGGCGCAGCTGATAGAGTGTCAGGTGTTTGACATGGTACCTGACAACGATGCACACAGGTACGGATGTGGAAATAGAAGAAATGAGGTGGTGGAGTAACTCTTTAATCTCTTATCATTATTATAAATTTTTAATTTTAATTAAATTGGTCATTTTAATTACAATATAATCAAGTTGGTCATGCAAGACTTCTTCCAAATTATTGTAAAGAAAGAAATACTACATGTTGGGTTGGTAATTTTGGAAGGAGAAAGGTCAACGGGTTGGTATATCGACTCAGCACTTCTCAAGGAGAATTTTAAACTACATTTTTTTGGTCTGACTGTAGCTCCTTTCTCTGCTGTTCAAATAACCTCTGTTCCTGAGGTGTCTATTTATAGTAATACCAAACTTTGTGTCTGTTCCCTCGTGGTCCTCAGGGTGATGAGGGACCCATCAGGCTTCATCCCCAGCCCTATGGACCGCTACAGGCAGATTCTCTTACCGACCTTGAGGCTGTTTCAGGTGATCCTGACATCTACCACCATGAATCACCAGCAGGGGGCAGCACAGGTGAGCACACAGCTTGTGGTATCACAGACAACTCTTACCTTTTGTGGATGTTTCTTTTAAATAACTTTTCCAACTGTGTTTCTTTCTGTGTGTGTGTGTAGGTTCTCCAGTGGCTGATAGTTCATGCAGACACCATTCAGTCCCTGTTGCGCTGTCAGGAGCTCAGTATGGGGGCTTTGCAGGAACTCTCTTTGCTTACTGGCATCATTAGCAAGACGGCTCTGCCAGGTACAATAATAAGCAATTAACCACAAACCACATATTCACATGTCAGACACTCTGTGAAGAGGGTTGATCATGTGTTGCTTGGTCCCTCAGGTGCCCTTGAGATGGGTGGGGAGGCCAACAGCGCTGCTCTTCTGGAGTTTCAGGGTCACGTCAACAGATTCCAGGTTAGACAGCGGCCATTGTTTCTATCACATATAGAAGATATGCATTTTTATTGTCGCCTTCTCTATCCCTGCTCATGCACATCCATTCAAATTCATGTGTGAGTCAAACACTCAGTAATACGTCTCTTCTTTTTTTAGCGCCTGTGTCTGTCCCTGCTCGGCCGTCTGGTGGGAAGCGAGCGGGAAAGGTTGCTGAAGCAGGCTGAGATTGCTGCACCTGGTGACTCAGCAGAAAGACGAGAGGAGATGGAGGTGGCCATGCAACAGGTCAGACAAAGGGCTTTCTATAAATGAAGCAGTAAGAGACGTATGGTGAGGGTGGTGATGCCTGTGATTACTTGGTATTTTGTATTTCTTGCTTGCTGCTGTGTAGTTTCTAAGGGCTTGTCTCACTGAAATGTAAGCGAGTATTCCTGGTAAGAAGTCACCAAGACTTTCACATCGTTCAACAGAATAATGGGCCGTGGGAGAAAAAATGGATACAAATGGCAGTGAAACAATGTGTGTGGAGTCTCATCCATAGTCATTATTATTCATCAGCACTATTGTCAGTGACCTGAGAGGTGCTGTCCTCTGTGCCCAGGTGTGTGCTAACATCATGGAGTACTGCCAAACCCTGCTGCTGCAGAGCTCAACCCAGGCCCAGTTCAGCATCTGCCTCTTCAGCCCGTCAGGCAGCGAGCCAGCTGGCAGGGAAGGAGGACGCACAGGTGAGAGAGTGAGAGAGAGAGTGAGAGAGAGAGTGAGAGAGAGAGTGAGAGTGAGAGTGAGAGTGTGAGAGAGAGAGAAAGAGAGAGGTGTGTGTGTGTGTAAGAAAAAGAAGAAAATGTTCTGGCAGCTTTTACCACTAGTTAGCTTTTTATTTTCAGCAGCACTCAGCTATTTCCACAAATATGAGACTGAATCTGGCTCTTATTTTTTATTTATTTATTTTTTTTCAAGATCTCTCGTCCACTCTGCCATCAATGGCTTACTCTCGGGCCCCCAGTCTGGGTCTGGTCCTGTACCTGCTGAAGAACAGCGCTGCAGATTTCTTCCGGTTCCACCAGAGTCACAGACAAAGCCTTGGCAAGCTGCAGAGCCTGGATCAGCTACCTCCTGAGGAACTCAAGGAGGTAACCATGGACCAGTACACTAATTCCTCTCACACTCATCCACATGATCAGTCCTTCAGTTTCTTCCCTTATAAATGTTGCAATCAAAAGTTAAGGTAAAAGTTATGAATAATGATAAGTAACTATTCTTTATTTAATGCACCTTGTTGGTGCCAACATGCATTGTCTTCAGTTCTAACCAGACATCTTCTCTGTAGTTGTGCCAAGGCCTGGTGTCTGGCCCAGGAGGGGTGGAGAAAATCTCATCAGTCCAGAGGAGCTTGCTGGCCAAGAGACGGCTGGTCCAGCTTATCAACAACAGAGCCAAGCTGCTCGCCCTGTGCTCCTGTATCCTTTGGCCCTGTGCTGGCACAGTTGTAGTCACAGGATGAATTTTCACCCCTTGAATTAAACATTAGAGCACTTATTGTCCATCACTGGTTATTGTACATTTGCCTCATTACAACATGCACAAAATGCCTTGACCTGCATCTTCGTCAGATGTTATTGAGACCTGTTTGTTTGTGTTGTGGCGCCACCTTGAGTACTACCTGTTGCATTGTACTCCCACCGACCCCAAGGACTCCCTGTTGCCTGGAGCCAGTTTCTATAGATCACGCCTCACAGATGGTGAGAAAAGATGCTAGACACATGCACATTAAAGCCAGGGTGGGATTCAGTTCACTTCAGGCGGTCTTAATCAAAGCAAAATAAAACAAGGAATTAACAGGAAATGAATAAGGAAAACTCAACTGCAAAGCCAGTGTTTCTCTTCCCTGGATTTGGAATCGATTTGAATTGAGCTTGATTGCAACCAGTTAATCTAAATGTTTCTATTCTTCAGACTCGTTTGGTGGGTTGCAGGCAAGCGGAGGTCGTAGCCTCGGTCTATCCCGCGTCAGCCAGCAAGACCTGGACCTGGTAAGAAATGGCCGTAAGCTGCCAAACAGCTGCACGTTCTTGTCACACACACACACACACACACACACACACACGGGCGTGAGCATAATGTTGTTACCCTTTTAGTGCTGCTCTGACAAACATCATGCCGTGCCAACATCTGTTGCCTCTGCCCGCACATGTACGTTACCACAAACGTTATTCCTGATCCCTCCATCTTCTCTGTGTGTGTGTGTGTGTGTGTGTGTGTGTGTGTGTGTGTGTGTGTGTGTGTGTGTGTGTGTGTGTGTGTGTGTGTGTGTGTGTGTGTGTGTGTGTGTGTGTGTGTGTGTGTGTGTGTGTGTGTGTGTGTGTGTGTGTGTGTGTGTGTGTGTGTGTGTGTGTGTGTGTGTGTGTGTGTGTGCAGCTGAAGAGCGACATGGCCGCAGGTTTCGGAGAGGCTCTGCAGAGGAAGCTGCTGGAGGTGGAGGGTTTGTACAGCCAGGTCCGATCCCGCTACACCTTCATCCAGGCTCTGGTTCGCAGGATCCGTGGCCTCCTCCGACAGCCCAAAAGCTGAGACGGACATTCACACAAATACAAAGACTAGCCAAGCCCCAAAACACTCAAGCTTCTCTGAAAACGCCTGCCAAGCAAACTACCAAGGACTTGAACTTTCTGCTTTTTCTGGCAACATCACTCCTTTTTACCGACCTGTTGTAGCTCCTGTCTCCAGTATTGTGGGATGTTCACGCCATCGCAGGAGGTGGTGCATTCAGTGTGACCAATCCTAATTATGTTTGACTAATGCTATGCAAGGAGCGTTTGTCAATGAAGTGAAAACAAAGTGACTTAGTTATGAAATTTTTACTTGTTAAGAAAATTTGATATTCTTCTGATCTGATTTCTCACCTTTTGTTTTTTTTTTTTGTCTTTTGTGAAAATAAACGTTTTCTAAACCTGTTAAATACTTGATTAATTCACACACATCACACCACAAAGCAGCTGTACACCAGTAATAAGCAGGATTTATTCAGTCCGTGAAGGTTAACTGGAGTCGCTATCTGCCCACATGCATACAGGTGAGAATATAGTGGTTAGAAACGTTCTTCCTGTTCACTGAGTCTTTGTCCCAGCATTTTGTTTTTCTTTTTAGGGTTTCACTTATTATAAATTTCACTTTCACACTGTGGACTGCTTCTGAAAAACAGAAACTATTGAGTTCACCTATTTTTGCATGTCTGGGTTGACTCATTGTGAAAAAAGCAGCAGTCAGGAGAAGCAAAACCAGGAACCAAAAGGAGATGTTTCTTTGTGAAAGTAGCACCACGGTGGCTGATTTAACCAGAAGTCACCAGGACTGCTTTGAATCGTTATAACACACTGTAGCACAAGGCACTAAAGCAGTTCTTACAAACAAGCTAGATCCACATGCATCGTATTTAATCTCGTTTTATTTCCTTTGAAGGTACACTTTATAAGACTGTAAAGTGCGTAGATTCTCAAACCTTTGGGGAGGGGATGAGACACATAAAAAAAATCTGGATATACATTCAGATCTTACAGACAAGGAAGTTTTGTGCTCTTGTATTTTCTTGGATTTTTTATTTTATTTATTTGAACACTGAGGAGGGGAAAGAGTTCAGAGGGGAGAGACTCAGGCGAGCACCAGCATCGAGCACAGAGGGGGGCGAAATCTGCAAACGGGACCGCGTGAATGAACACGGTCCCTCCAGCGCTGTGACCGGTCGCTGTCGCACTGAAGAGCCGAGGTTTGGTGAGTTAGTGGAAAAACATCTGCTCTCAGGAAAAATAACATCTACCTACTGCACCTCGTAGTCGACAGTGAGGGAACAACTTTGTGCTACTTTGAACAGATCATGCTTGTCATTCTCTATAAATTACTTTAAATAAAATTAATTACAGCATTAAAAACATTTACATGTCTCGCACCAGCTTGCTTCATCTGTGATTGTGCTGCATTTGCATCTAAATAGAAAACCTGCCACACGACAACAGTGATCCTCTCTCATCTCTCTCCGCAGGAATTAAGGTCCGTGACTGTCCTGTAGTCAGACAAGCATTTACCATCCACCCTCACATGTTTTGCACATGACTGACTATGAACGCCACCTTAGAACACACATGCTTACAGTGTCCCGTTTCAATACCATCAGCACTGGCTGGCTCATGTATGACAATACATGTGAGGCCGTAAGAGATTTGTGACCTTGTTATATTGTCTCTACCGATGTAGCTGTACCTTTAACGGGGCACTCCTCCAATGTCTCCAATGTTTTTGAAGCGAGGTTGCTGCTATGGGATACGTTAGCCTCTGCTGCTTCGACTTTAACCATTTAAAAAAAAAAAGAAATCTGTCTCCAAATCTTTCAAACTTTATGGAGGAGCAATACTAAATTGCTTTAGTGCCACTCATACAGTTCTGGTTGCCATTGTATGCAGTTTTGGAACTCTAGGAGCAGGACTGACTTACTGTAGAAATGGATTATCAGGATTTTTGCATCAATGTGATGAAGCCTTGACTTGTCAGGTTTTCCTGAACTAGATGAGATAAAAAAAACAGACATTCACATTTGCTTATTTTATCTATAAAGATAAGTTATGAACAGTTTTTCTGGAGAATGTACTATATCACAACATGTGTTGCTATTGCCATATAAAATAAAATACTGACCCACCCATATAGTGCCCCATACAGCTGGTATTTTAGACTCAAACAACTCAAGGACAATGCATATCTCCTGTGGTCAGCCTATATACGCTTTAAACTGCTTGCGCTGAGGGATGAGAGAGAAAGATGAGGCCATCATTACCCAAGCACATGATCATTCTCGCAGCTTTGGAACCATTTCTCAAGCGAAGAACAGCGGGAATACTGTAGATACTTTCTATCATAGTTTTCTATGTTATCAAAACATTTCGGACTGATTTCTGTACATGAAAACACAATCGTTCCTTTTTGAAACAAGAAAAAACATTTATACTGTACAAGTACACAGAGTTGAGTTACAGCACCAGCAGACTTAAGTTTGGATCGTCCCTTTGCTTTGATTCACATCCTGTACAGGGCGCTGTGCTAGTCCACTGGCTCAACAGGAGTTGACACAGGTTAAGAGTCTATGTAGACTGAGTTTGAGCTGTCCTTAATAGTGCCTGTTTGAGAAAGTCGATCAATCCTGAGGCCCCTCGGCTCTAGTGTTGATTGTACCAGACATGTCCTTTAGTAATCCAGCGCAGATCAAGCAGTGAATCAAAAGTTCTTGTGTGGGTTTATGAGAAAATCCAGGAAGAAACTGGGAAACGGATCGAGGAAAGGCAGCTTATCCAGCACTGATTTTTTTCCACTTTGTCTTTAAGATTCAGTTTCAAGGACAGCATGGAGAGTGTGCATTTGTGTTTTGTGTGTGCAGCACACATCTGCACATCCCGTCTTTCTTGAACAATCCGACAGCAGTTTGCTTGCAACCTTATGTGCTGTCAGTGCCCGCTTCTTGTGTGTTGTTGTTGTCCATCATGCTGGCGTTGCTGCCGTTGGTCTGAGGGCATTCTGGCATCTCTCCCGTCACTGCCACGCGAATCACTTTCAGCCAGCGCTGCTTAAGCTCCTCAGTTTCGGCAGCAAAGCTGTGGATGGACTTGGACTGAGACAGGCGGAAGCTGGCCGGAGGGTCCGTGGGCCGGGCGCTGTCATCCACCAAATAGCCCAGGAGGGGGATGGTGCACTGGGCCTTCACGTCCTGAGGAGAGTGGTCAGGGATGGGAGAGGGTGTTATCTCTATGGATGGATTTTACCTTTATATAGGTGACCGCATTTCTGCTTCATGTTCTTGGTGTTTTTACCTGCGGAGCTCCGTAGAGATAGAGCACCAGACACTCCTTCTCGGGGATGACGCACCACACCTTCTGCCAAGGCTTGTTCTTCTCACAGTACTGCAGGAAGCCACACATGATGCTGCTGCCTGTGAACTGAGCAGCCTCGATCTGCACGGGGGGGGACAAACCGCAAAGTTACCTCTTTATTTAGAAAATCAAGCACATGTATGTATTAGTGTACATAACAGTACATCCTCTTCACCTCTAGGATGCCCTTCTTCTTGCCCTCGGCTATCCTTTCTCCAGTCAGGATGGAGAAGCAGTCTCTGCAGACTTTGTTGGTCTTGTTGCCATCGTATTCAAGCGGCACCTTATTGTCCGAACATTTCCAGCACACCACCTGTAAGAAAGAGGAACAGAAGATCTCTGTCACTCCCACAGTTAATGTCATAATATATCACATTCTTATCAAAACTATCACCACTTTTTGAAGGGAAGTATCTTTAAGCATCATTTAGTTCATTAAAACATTCAGGAACTATTTTACGCCACTGTATTTCTTTATTATTTAACACCACTATTATAATAAAATTAGAACGGGCTGACCTTGGATGCTCTCTCATCCGCCTACTGTGCATGCATTACACATTAAGGTTATTATAGTTAACTAAAACTAAACTTAAACTAGGTCTGAAATTAACTAAAATTATACTGTGTGCTTGCAAATTAAAATGAAATAAAAATACGCAGGAAATGTCTTTAGTTTTAGTCAATTTGGCCAAATGTGTCAACACACCAAGCATGAGGAGGCGCTGGTACATCTCTTTATTGAGATTGGTCATTTGCCTTCACACAGTGTGTGTTTGTATTGTGATACCAACTCCCAACGTCTTAAATCTGCCCCCGACAAATGCCCCGCATATTATGATAAAAACAAATCAAGTAAATTCACCCTGATAATTAGAAGAAACAGAAAACATTTTTTTAAAAAATACTAGAAATAAGAATACAAAACTGTAATAACTCTGTTATGCGTGACAACTTACGTATCCGCAGGCTCTGCAGTGGTGTCTCCGCCGCGTCAGAGCATTGAAAGGCTCTTTACACTTCATACACATCGTCACTTCGTTGTCGCGGATCCAGCGAGGGGCACGCTTCCCCAGCTCCGCATTCTGCATCAAAATTAAAACATTAAAAAACATTAAAAACAAACATTAAAAACATGCTCAGTGTGACGGTGCAGAAAGGTGTCGACAGTTTGTCTGTGTGTGCAACTGTGACGTGACACTGACCGACACTTCCTCCACATCTTTCAGCGCATTCTTGAATGACTCATTTTTTTGCTGGAAGATCTCAATGGTCTCTTGGAAAGCCTGAAAGAAAATTAAAAAAAAAAAACTACCATAAATACTCACTCTGCATTACCTTCAAAGACGTATAATCAAATGAAAAAATAACATTGTACTATATGTACCTTAATCCAGCCCGCCTTGTCCTGCTCTGAGCTGAGGGAGGAAAAATCAAGCCAGAATAAGCATTAAAGCAGTGAAAATGTAAAAGCACAACTTCCTGTTCTTCTTATAACACCAAGTTATACCAACATGGCAGTTAGCTGTGGTCAAAGAGTTTATTTAGAGATTTACAGGATTTAAATATGGAGCTTGCTCATTTAGGTCTTCCACATGTATGTGAAATTATACAGTATGTGGTACAAATTATATATAATTATATACTTCAGTGTGGAAGGAGCAGGGATGTTGTTGCACCTTTTTAACAGAGTTTGCAGAGATGTTTTCTAAATGACCTGCTGTTGTGTTATGTGTAATATTTCTGCATACAACGCACCTGGCCTGTAGCTCCAGTGTCCTCTCCTTCCCCGACACCTGGAAGGTGTGAGGGTAGTCCTCGTTGGTCGTTTCCAGGACCTTCATGCCGTCGATGCCGATCCGCGTCCTCACTGTGTACTTAGTCCCCCCCAGACTGAATTTGGGCACGCAGTACAACAGCATGTTGTTGAACTGGCAGAAAAAGAAACAGAAAGCACGTTGGCCGGTGGCAGAACATGTAAGAGTGTGGATCAGCCCTCCGAAGGGGGCAGTCTTACACGCTGCAGGCAACCTGAATTGCACATATGGGAGGCATTCGGCCTGAAGCTAATAAGAAACAGCGAGAACGTAATTACATCATCTGGCAATCTCAGTAATTGAGAGATTTGTTCATGTGCCCCCGATGTATCCTTATGCAGAGGTGTTCCTGCCTCGAAATGATTCACTTGTTTCAATTGACTTATGCAGGCAAAGTCTCGCCTCAGCATATTTCCCTGCAGTGTCCTTCATTAGATAAGGCGATGTTTTTGTGTTTCTCTCACCAGGAAGAGGTATCGCTCCATGGCCGAGGTGTTCCTGGCCGCCAGCTTCAAGATGTGGCCCTCTTTGATGAACTCGTTAGAGGGGTTCACAATGTCCTCCTCCTCCCCCAGCATCTCGTATATCTCCATCAGTTTCTTCAGATTGTCCTACATGACGACGGGACATTTATTTTAGTTTGATGTCGAGGTGTCAGGGAGATTCTGTCTCGGTTTAAATCACCTGTACTCACAGATTTTCGTATGGCGCTGTTGGAGTGAGTAGCTGCAGTGGCGATAATCTCTAGTGATTCTGGGGGAAAAAAAGGATGGGTTACCTAAATGTAGCAAAAAAGTGGAATAGAAATGACTCCGTGGAGGTGGAATTTGAAGTTTTTTACGTACTTTCTGCATCCCGTCGGTCGGAGTCGTCTTGAGGCAGCTTCTTCAGATAGTCTTTAAGCAGCATCTCGTAGCGAGGGACTCTCTGCACGGGCTCCAACATGTGATGCTGAAGCGTCAGGCAGCCACAGGCCTCTTGGCTCTGTCCAGAAATAACCACAAAAAATTGGAATTTTTTAAACTCTCTTTCTATGTTTTGCAGGACATTTGTGTACGTGAAGCCTTTTAAAAGTGCATTTTTTTCCAGACAGGATTTGGGTTCTCAGTACCTGTATCTCCTGAATGATGGCCTTGAATTGAGGCGAGCGATCGGTCCACTGTTTCAGCAGCTCCATGGCCTTGTCGAAATTCTTCACATACTCTGCATACATCTTGAGGAAGGGTGTGAGTTTCTGCAGGATGTCTCCAATGCGAGGTGTGGATGCCCTGCAGGGAGGAGGTAAGTTTGTTAACCATAATGTGGACGACTGGAGATGTCAGTATTTGCAGCTTATAGAGTATATTTACAGGTAAAGAACTCTGGCACTACTAGTGTTGGTTTTAGTACAAAGGAACCATGTGAACACAGCTGCGGTTTGACAAGCATCCCTATTGCATTTATTATCATTTAGTGAAGGGCTGACACCCACCATTCTCCCATACGCTTCTCCAGATCTGGAAGCAGGAAGTGGCTGTGAAAGGTGTGGATGGAGGAGATGTTGGAGAAGATGTTCTTCACTACATCCACGGGGAATGTCCCTTTATTTGCCTCCTCCATTAGCTTAGCACAGAATACCTGGAGAGCCGTATACAACACATAGATGGTAAGTGGCAAATAATTGAAATATCTCACTTGAAGGCATTTTGTAATAAAAATACATTTGTACCTTTAACCCATGAAACTTTGTAGAGAAGCAGAAGTGAACGGGAGCTTCCTTACCTGGTCCAGCAGGTTAAGTCGTGCCACGTAGGCTTTCTCTGTATGCAAGAGCTCGCTGGCGATCTTAAACAGCTTCTGTTCATTTGTCTCCTGAAAAAAGAGGGTACATTACTGTGAATTTTTACATGTGGGGTGATCAATTAGTCAATTAGTCAAGTGTGAAAGTGATCTTATTCTGTTGAGCTAGAAAGTCAGCAGCACGGTCACACAATTCTGGATAATGACCGTTTCAGTCTAATACTCATCTAACAATGAGTAATTGGTATTGTCATCTAAGGCTTAGAGCAAAATGGGGCCTATACGCTTTTCAACACAGCGACTGGAGTTAAACTGAGCTGGAAATAATGTAGAAGTGTTGGACAAAATGAGTGTAGAGCATGAATTCAGTTTAAGTCAGTATTCACTCCTACATCATTGCCATTTAGAATCATAGCTTCCCGCCCCCCTGCAAGTTCCTGTTTAGCTCAGGTACAATCACACTACACACTACGCTTTTCAAACAGCCATCAGAGAGTGAGTAGCTGAGGAACAGCGTGTTGCATTTCAATTTGCATTTCAAATGTTGTTTGTAGTTTGTTTGTTTCGAGAATATCGTGCGTTTATTGTGCTGAGTGCAGCGCAAGTGTGTGATGCTTTTTCACTGTTGTTGTGTGCAGCAGCATGTACAACTGGCGTATGTGTCCTTAACACTGGGCTGTGGGGAACCAGGGGCTCTCAGAACAGGAAATGAAAATATGGAAGAAGGGAAATGACACCAACTCAAACAAAGACACACACATGTCGATCAGAGCTTCAGATCAGCATGATAAACAATAACTGTGGCCTCAAGATGTGCTCAGTAAAAAACAAAAAATCAAATACTGATACGATGAAACGTTGCCGTTTACTGCCACAATGATCATGGTAGCAGAGTATTTTGCAGTGTGCATAACCACAAGGAAGCCATATCTTCCTCTCAAATGCTGGTCTGAGTGTCCGAGAGCAATCAGCCTCACATTTCCACATCATTCATTTGTCAGCACTTCTGCAATGTTGCCAGTTCTCCAGTGAGTTTCTGAGAAATTAGTGCAAGGTGAAGTTTTATAGTTCTTTCATGTCCTTGCATTTCTTTTCCAGCCCCACTACGCTTCAGAATAAGAGCAATTAAATCTATTGTGTTTTGTGTGTTAGATACTGGTCAGTGGGGATATATGTATATATGGGATATGAGTGGTATAGCTTCACATGCAAAAGGCCAGGGTTGGTAGGTACAGCTGTACTTAAGTACATTTTTCAACATATAATAAGCTTTTAAAATCCAATGCATTGTCAGAGGTTAAACCAGTTGTTTCTAGTCTGTTTGACTTGTGACCCCTTAGAGAAAAGCTGCGTGTAATTGGGGACAAACGTCATGTTTCAGATGTTTATGATTTGTTAGCAGTTCCATCGGAGTGAGCATAAAAAAATCAGCTATTAGAAAGAATCCCAAATAAGTCATACAAATTTGTGTAGCAGAACTTTCCTGCCCCATTAATCATCTAATAACCTCTCGGGTATATCTCATGAGCTTTTGGAGGAACTCTACCTCTACTTTGTGAACCACTGGAGTAAACTACTGAAATGGATCCAAAGCAGTTAAAATGAGCTCCAGCTCGACCAGTTACAGCAGTAAAAATACTACTTACAGGATCCATTGAGGCATCAATATTAACAGTTAGATATTGATACAGACACACTGATTTAATTGAGCCTTGACTGGCTGCTAGATTTGGCCAGAGAGCATGCAATGACTCAGGAAATTAAGAATAGGAAATAAGCACAAAAGTCAAGTCTCAACTTGATAAAGCTTCTCCTAAAGTCATCCAGAGCAGTAAAAATCTGTGTTGTTGTCAGCAGTGAGAGGACAGACATTGATCTGAACCTGAGATATTTATAATCTGCAGACAACAGGCTCCCACAGGGTGGGGGGCGGCGCAGGGCACAGACTCAGCTGTTCAAGCGTTCATCTGCTCGGCCTTCACAGAAAATAACCCCTCTGAGACACACACACACACACACACACACACACACACACACACACTGTAACTCTACTCTTGTTGTTGGAGTAACCCAGAGCAGAATCAGTTCAGAAGATTTAATTGTACTGAAAGCCCAGAACATAAATAAATGCTGACGGTTTGTGTGTCAGAGACTGCAGAGTCTGCGGTAGACGAACAGGAGAGCTCTGTCAGGCTCCACATATATGGCACGAAGGATGTAAATTCACCAATCACATGGGTGCAAAGTGAGAGCAAAGTGAGACATGCACATACCTTTTGGTCTGCGCTCCCTTCTTCGTTCCTCTGCTCACTCTCTGTTTTAGTCCCACTGTCCTCATTCTCAGTGTGGCTTTCTGTGCCAGTCCTGTCTGTGAGTGCAGGTGAATGATCATCACTCTTTTCTGTGCTCCCGTCCCCCATATCTCCATTTACCAGCCCGGCAGTCTCTGTCCTCACACTTTCACTGTTCCTCTCCTCTTCATCCTGTCTCCCCTTGTCCTGCTCCATCTGCGCTAGCACCCCGTTAGCCTCTGGTTTGAGGGCATCCTGCGGCGCGGCCGGTGCGGAGGAGTGGTTCTCCTGAACCTCGCTGGTCTCCGTCTGCCTCTGGTGGGCGCGGTGAGCTGGGCTGCAGTTGGATGACTTGCTGATCTGTTTGAGCGGAGAGCTGTCTCTCTTGTTCTCTGTGTTGCTGGAGGAAGAGAGGAAAAGGCAAAGGAGGAAGTCGGTGAGTGTGGCGAGAGCACAGAAAGAGTTAAACTACCCAGTAAAAAAAGGAGAGGAGAGGAAAAAAGATTACAGGAGTCTGTTCGGTAGCTGCTCAAGCCGACTCGTTGATCAGGGAGTGTGGGGCACGACGGTAAGCAGAGAGCTTTTGCACGTGAGTGTGAGAGTTATAAATAAAACTGTGGAGATGCACAAACTTCTTTCTGTCTTATGAGGCTGCTGAGAGCTGGTGTAATGCAGAGGAAGTGTGTGTGTGTGTGTGTGTGTGCGTGTGTGTGTGTGTGAGCCAAGGAGTAATGGAGGTGCAGTAATGAGGAGGACAGGAGGAGGGGGAGAGGTACAACACTACTCCCCAGAGAAAGATGCTGTCCTACTTCCAAGGAGAACCCACATTATGTATTATGCCGTAACATCTCTTCCATTATTTGCTTGAGCATGAATGAAATGGAGAAAACAGTTTGCACAAGACGATTTGAAACACAGCAGAGGAATGGAAGCTAGATTAAAACAAACACACACACACACACACACACGCACGCGCACACACAATGTCACCATTCATCTACTCTACATCCTGTACCGGCAGTCAGTGCAGCTGTTTCCCCATAAATCACCCTCATGTCTTACAGCAAGCAGTAACCTACAATACAGTAACTACAGCATCTTAGCTCGGTTTCCTGATCTCACTTCTGTTGTAAAACTGGCCACAAATCAGATCTAGGACAAAACTGCAGGCGCTTACAGCATCAATATCTCTAGCAGAGAAGAAACAGAAGACACACATCTAACCTTTACTGATGCAAAAAACCCCCCCAAAAAAACAGCCGTGCAGGTAATATCCTCAGAGCTCACTTAGCCTCACTGCTGTGCTGAATGTCACTGTCCCGTAGAAACAGGAAGTATATATAAATAGAGGAACAACAGCAGGCGGGTGAAACACTCCACAAATGAATCACTTCTGGGCCGTCGGCCACCTGAAGGGCTTGGATGTGAAACAATATATCATCCATAACCCTCAGAGGAAGACTGAATAATACCACCATTAGCTGGTGAGAGATACAGTTTCACGCTGTTTTAAGAAAAACACACACACACACACACAACTTCACTTTGTGTCATGTAGGTGCACACAGTAGTTCCTCTTTGCATATAAATAGCACAGCAAGTCTGCCAGTACATGACAGTGTTTCAAAACAGGCCGAACTAAATTAGAATTAAAAACAGCCTCACTTGCCACGCGGCAGCCTAGGTGCCTTTAAGGCAGCCAAGTGCCATGTGAACCAGATTAGTATATTAGTAGGCTAATTCTGTTCTCAGAAGCTGCGGGCCTCCCTTCTCTTTCTGTTCCAGGGCCACTAGAGGGCTAATCCCCACAGCCCAAGCAGAGTCTGACTGAAAATATTGGGCCAGTCGCTCTGATTAACCTCTCTTCAGCACTAGGAATTGTGATGAAAGGTGTGGAGAGAGCCCGGGATTCTGCTTAGATTTTGTGATTCTCTTTTCGGAGATCCAGGCCTGAGATGAATTGGAATATGAGGCTACAGGCTGAAGACACTGGGGGCAATATTAGTGGGCATGCCGATGCGGCAGAATGAATATTTTTGGGCTCTACTGTATGAGCAGTCGGGACAAGGGCACCATTGTTGCGCCTCTCACCACTTTCAATGGGCCTCCCTCGCGCAGACAAAGCTGCAGCTACACTGAAAACTTACATGGCTTGAAAACAGAACAAGGTTGAATGCAGAAACACGTTGGTAAGCCTTGACAGAAACGTCTCGCTCATTCCTGCGTCACAATCCTTTATGCACAAGCACAGCCAAATGAATACTTAAATCACCATGTAAATATGAGGAGATTAAAGTACAAAGTTGAGAGAGGGGGTCCTACCTCATTCTCCTGGGTTTCATCTCGCAACACTGAGTCCTGCCCCACCACTGAATGAGGAGCTGTGTTCCACCTCGCCTGTACAAATCTCCTTTCATCCCCTCGCTAACGCGTGGCTTGTGGAGCACGGACTAATCTCAGCTCGCTCTGTCTACGGCTCTCGTCTCTGCTACTATCAATGACTCAGACTCAAGACTTTGATCGAGGGACTTCTGCATTTCATCCTCGAAATAACCGGCATAGGAAACATTAGGACAGACAAAGTTTGCCGTCACTGTGATTACAACAGCCTGAATGAGGTCCCGTATTACAAAAGCTGTTCAGTGACGTAGATGGAGCTCTTCAACTGTCTGCCACGGTAAATATTTCCATGCCGGTCACAGACAGTGTGATGATGTGGAATCAGTGAGATTTCTCAAGAGAGAGCAATACTGAAGAGCCACTTTCACTGACTAATGTGACACAATGGATTGGCATCTGATTAAATTAGTAATTTCTCACACACATCCTCACACGTCCCACACTCACCGCTCATCTTCCTCACAGCACATACTTTCAGGGGAGCACACGCCATAAACAGCTTCTACCTGTTCTCCTCAAAGCGGCTGATGAGGTCTGACACTTTGGAGTGTTTCTCCCGGGCTTTCTCCCGATTCACAGCTCCCCTTCCTCCTCCTCCTCCTCCTCCTCCTCCTCCTCCTCCTCTTCCTCCCTCCTCCATGCCCGGCCTAAGTGGTGGCTTCTGGCTGCGGCCCAGCGGGGACGAGAGCGATGTCACCGGGCTCTGGAGATGCAGTGGCTTTGGAGGCACTGGGGGAGAAGTTAAAACATGATATTTACCTTGACTTTTTTCATGCTAATATATGTCTCTGCAATGTCGACTTGCACCTCAGAGGGGCGGTATACCCTTCCCTAACTGACACACACTGAGGACGCTGAGCTGTATTATACATCCCACATGTGACAAACAAGTAACCCAGCTCAGTGTCGTGTAGCTGAGCAGTTTTACTTTTGTTTTAGGAATCAAATCTCTTGCATGAGTTATAGCAGCAGAAGTAATGGAGCTCTGTCTCCTGTCTGTATCTGTTTTGAATGATTTACTCAGATCAAATAAAAGAGGAACAAGGCTCAGGGTTCACTGATCCCAGAACTCTATTCCTGTTTTCACTGTCCCACTGTGGTGGCCTGAGCATGCATAGGACCACATAGTACACAAGATCAACTGTCCAAAATAGTTAAAAACTAGCTCCACATCAACCAGTGTAATCCTGCTTTTACATTAATGCATGACACACTGCTAATACATAATAGAGGAACAGTCACAGGGGCCATTTTTCGGAATTCAGTGCTTTTACTTGCAGTATATTTCCCTGATTATACTTATTTTACATATGTTTGCTTAGTAAGAATTTCAGAATAGGACTTTTACTTGTAGCAGAGTATTTTTTTCTGTGTAGTATTAGAACTGCCTCCACCACTAATGTAAGCTGTCAGGCTTGGCTGAATTTGCAGAATATATAGTGTTTCTAGAGAACTGCACAGCTAACAAGAATAGAGGGACAAAATAAAGTAGGAGAAAGGTCACTGAGACAATAAGCGTTTGCGTGTCAGTACTTTCTCTTCGACTTCACATAGAAAACATTGACTGATATAGTAGTGTCAAATATCCCTCCGACTGCAGTGTTTGGCTGAAATGTTGTTTGTCATTATGTACCTTGTGGTTTAGACTGCGACCGAGGCCTGCTGTCAGAGCCTCTTCCATTGACCCCTCCCCTGCTCTTGTCAGTCGACCCACCGCTCGCCCGATTCAGACACGCTTGCACACTGGGCGGGTTTCTGTTCTCACACGGCACGCTGCTGCCTAGAGCTGAAGGACAGAGAGGGAGAGAGGGAGAAGACATGTCCATTACAACAAGAACATGACAACATCTCTTGTTCACAGTTAATGACATGAGAGCGGTGAGAAGGATTATGACAAAACAGGATGTAATGCTCCATGTGAACATTGTTTTTTTCTCTTTAGACAAGACAGTAAGGAGCTGACAGGAAATGGGGGGGGGGGGGGGGGGGGGGTAGTCAAACCAGACCACCTGGACACCCTGCAGCATTCATTTTAACCACAAAACACTTATTTAGAACTTCAATTCATGCAACTGTATGGAGATGATTGATTCTGAATCATCATATTTTACCACAGGCCTCTGTGTTTTCATATACAGCAAGAATTCATCCCATATCTCATCACTATGCACCGGACATACTATATATATTCATTGCTGCAAATGCGTTCATGATAAACAGCTGCAGGCCAAATATTAAAGACTGTCAGACAGTTCAGTTGATTATCCAGATAATGATCCAGTTGATAAAAGGCTCCAGAAAGGCTTTTACCTAACCAGCTGGCCACAGATGGTACAGCATCAGTGTTTAGATAGAGCAGACAGACTGATTTAATGGAGCGACAGACACACGCTGGATGTGTTTACAGTAGCCTACGTTCCTCTAACCTCACAACACACAGACACACACACACACATGCACATGCATGTGAAAACGCATGCACTTTGACATGAGTGCAGAAAGGCCCATATATGGTGCTAAATTGTAAGGGAGCCAGAAGGTCCTCTCATTACTTTACAGCTATTAGTCCATTAGTTCCCATTTAAAGTGGTCACTTAAATGGATGTACGTGACTTAACAAGTGGCACTGATGTATGTGCTGGACGCAGAAATCAATGAAGCTTTGTGCATGGCTAACTGGATGGATAAACTGTGCATGTAGTGGAATAGATGTAGAGTGAAGCTTAGAGGATTCACTTGTACTTTTCGCAAAAACCACAACTACTACGACTACTTTTATCCATAGCTGTTCTGTTTTCACCCATGAAGGTCTGCAGTACACAGACAGAAAAGTCTCGTCCTCCTTTGTTTGCCACTCAGTGATGCTAATATGGGAAGAGGCATTTTCCATCCTCGAAGTATAAATCATTAGCCAGTAGTAATTAATAGACTCAATAATAAGACTGCAAAAATAAATCAAGCAACACCACTTTTAGTACAAGCATATAAGTACAAAAGAAGTGGATGTAGCCTCTGAGTCTGAAAAGTGGCGCCAATGCAGAAGTGCCTTAAATCTGTAATCTTTCTAATGGCCAGCAGGTGGGCGAGTCTGTTGCTCGCAAAAGGAAGTCTGAATGATTAGAAATCTATGAGAAAATTACCCTCTGTACCTCAGTAAACATTTTCCTAACACATTTATGGTCTCAATCTTTAGTTTCAAGTCTTCTTCTACACAGCATAATGTTCATTTAGTAAATTTCGGTTCCATTTAGAGTAAAGTAGACCAGAAAGCAGGGTATGTTTTAAGTCCGATTGGTTAGTCACAACGTAGGCTTTGTGAAATGTCTGGCTCCAAAAAACCAAGATGGCGACTTCCATAAAGCCAAACTTGAGGCTTCAAAACGACAGTCCACAAACCACTGGGTGACGCCACAGTGGCCACGTCTACCTTTTATATTCAACAGTCTATGGGCTGTACTTGAGCTAACGTCAGCATGCTAACATGCTCACAGCGAGTGAGTAGATGTTGAGCAGGTAATAAGTAGGAGGTTCACCAAGTTAGCATGCTAACATTTGCTAATTAGTACTAATGCCAAACATTACTTAGGCTCAGCCTCTCACATGCGCTGCCTTTCTATGTGATAGATGCAATGTTTCTTATGTGATGGTGAATTTGTGGTTTTGGGCTTTTGGACTTTTGGACGGCTATTTGAATATGTCAGTTTGTGCTTTAGAAAAAGTAAAGACAGAGGTATTTTCCACAATTTTCTTACAGTTCCAAGGCAAAATGATTAGGCACTTAATTGAGAAAAAAAACGGTAGACTTATTTATGATGAAAATAATTGCTGATGGCAGCCCTACAGTCTGTGAACAACTGGTAGTGAAAAACATGTTCACTACATGTGACGAGATGCAGTTTGTTTACCAAACTTTTGTTGCTATAAGCAAAAATGGTGCTTGGGCCCCATTGCCTATTTATTTTCCCTACAGTGATCTTTATTTAACCAATGATAAAACAGAGAGAGAAAAAAACAAACAAACCACAGAATCATATAGTCACAGTTTCTATTTTTATAGCCTGACCGTAATTAAAGACAACAGCTCTAGCAACTGTCTGACTGGAAACGGTCCCACGCTGTGTTTGGGAGAGCAGACTTTCTAAACATGGGCCTGAAATTACCAATCAATTCTGAAAGCGGCCTCAGGAATTTCTCTTGATTATGTGCTTGGCTTCCCCTCGTGGCCACATTAAGAAATCATAAGAAAAGCAACAAGTTATGCACTATATTATATATGTAAAATTAAGTCTCTGCCTCCAGATTGTACTCCACATATGGCTTTTACCCTAGAAGATTGCAGGGGGTCCACTCTCCACAGCCTGCCTCTGTCTCCTAGGGTTGTTATTAACTGTGTCAAACACCAGTCCCTCGGCTGTAAATCACCTCTGTGCTGCAGGCTTTCACTTCAACCCAAGCAAGTGGTGCGGATCTTTTAAGTGTTACTGTTCAAGATAAGACAAAAACAGAAATGTAAACAGAGATACAAGTACATAGATCTAGGTATGCAAACATAGTTGGCTTGGACCTGTATACCAATTCTTCTGTTAATTGCATGGAAACGGATTTCAAGTAAGGATCAGCTATCTTTAAGCTCTTATCTGAACCATTAGGGCAGTGACACACAACCAGTTGTTACAGTAAAAATAGGATAAACTCTACTTCCTTTCTCAGAGCCGGAGTGCTTGGCAGGAACTGCTGCTCCTGGTAACACACACATTCTGGCATCTTCTCATTAAAGCTGGCTTGGCACAAGTGACAGACCGCCGCGTACAGTAAATTAGTAGCAGCCAGCCACCACCCTGCAGAGACACTTTGATTCTCCTCCTCCATCTGTGTGACGGGAAAGGAGCCCTCCTGTCTGGATCTGAGACTTGTTGATGTGGATGATATAAACAAAAGATGAGCTTGTGTCTGACAGGTACTTCATGTCGACTGCATACTGTAGTATATGTGTACTTTACACTACATTTGCATAGAAACCGAAACACTGTTGGAGAGCTGCTGCAATCTAGGAAGTCAGAGGTAGACTCAACCTTTGCCTCCGTCCTTGTTAGAGGATGTTGAGATATGCTGCCATGGCAACAAGCCCTTTACCTTCTGAAGATACAAAATGTATTTCACAACTGAGTGGACTGAGCCTGAAGGCATCTGCTTCAAACTAAATAAATCCAAAAGTGCACGGTGAGTAAGGGAAAAGAAAAAATCCTCTGGTAAAGGTCAGGTGTCATTCGTGCTGTAGATGAAAAAGAACTACTTGTGCAAAATGCTGGTTTCCAGAGAACCCAGTGTCTTTTGAGTTCACAAATATCCTCTAGAGTTATCTGAGGATCCACTTTCTTGTTCAAAGAGAATGACTAGAGAGAATCTACTTCCTGTGGCTTACCTGACTGTGCTATATGTGTGTGTGTGTGTTTGTGTGGTCAATGTTGTGTTGGAAGTATAACATTAAAAGACCTCCAACCACAACCCCCCAGCTCTGCCACTGCAGTAGAAGAAACAGTTTACTGCAAGCCAGCAAAGGAGGCTAAAGGAATGTTTCACTCCGACACAAATATCTTTCTCTGCAACAAAAAAACAAACTGTGTCCGAAAATAGTGAATCATCCCAACTTGTGCCAATAAATAGTTAAGCTCCATGAACAACAAGGTTTTGGTCAACAACAACACTTTGGTCATAAGCAAAATAAATGTTGGACGTATTGCCATGAAATTTTGTTTGTACAATCATGGTCCTCAGGGGATGAATCCTAATAATCTTTAGATCCCAGTTACCACGTCTATTGTATGACAATTAGGCTAACTATTCATCTGATTTAGAGAGTTCAGCCATTTGAGGTAACAAATGAAGGATCTGTGTGTATTAATAATAAAAAAAAACATCACCCCAGTACCTGGAAGGCAAGACCTTATGGCTATATACACTTGCAGCTAGACTATCTGTAACAATCTCAACAAGACTAAAAGTCTACAGTCATGCTCCAGCATAAATGCTAACATCAGCATGCTAATATACTCACAGTGACGATGCTAACATGCTAATGTATAATGTTTTCATCTTCTGGGAACTATGGAAATCTGACAATCAATCTGTACAATATTTGTTAAGATGTTTCATCACAAACAAAAAAATGTTAGCATTATGGTGGCGCTAGAGGAGGTGTCAGGGGATTGGAAAAACCCATTTATCCTATTGGGACTGAATGAAAATGTTAAGACAATCCAGCCAGCAGCAGTAGCCAGTAGCGTGGCTGAAAATGGACTTGATGACCTTTTCAACCATGCCTTTAAAAACACCTTGAGACCAAAGCCTGCAGCAAAGTCTGAGACACTTTCTTGCCCTTTAAGAACAGAAACAAACTGCAGTCCTCGTGGCTTTGCAGGTGGGCAGCTGTGCCAGTCAGTTAATCTCCACTCAGCCTCTCAGTCAAACGCTATTAAGTGAACGTTTGGGACATTTCTACCTAGTGCTCATGACATCATCACCTCCCTGATGAGTTGTTGTCACCTGACCTGTCTTGTACGTGCCCCTTGCCTCACTCTTTCTGTATCTCCTGCCAAAATGTGTGCCTGACATTTCATTATGAGAGCTCCAGGTGAGAAAAAAACAAAAGGCACACCTGTGTGTATGGTGCAGTGCGTCCCGCCCTGCCAGCAGCTCAGGACACCAGGCAAGGGAGTGTCTGCCTCGAAACTACAGCTTTGTCTTCATGTCTCGTGGCCCCATTATGCGCCACATTCACATCACAAGGAATGTCTGAGAGGACTTTTTTTTTTTACCAATTCTGCTTCTTCTTCTTCTTCATAATAAGGATCATGTGGATGGCTTCTACACAGTTACGGCCACGTTAGAGGAAGATGAATGGAAGAAATCTGAGTGTGTTGAAGTTAACAGCCATGTCCAGATTACACACAAAAATCTTCACATATACAGTTTCAGCTGGCCATAAATCAGCTTGCAACTCTTCCATCATGGCTGACATACAAAAGGGTATAAATTATGGAGTACAATAATCTGTCTGAGCCTGTTTACATATGTAGGCTATTTATTCTATTAAAGGCTCAGTCAGTCTTAGAGAGTAAACATTGCGACACTGTCACGTTCTCAGAAATTGACAGAAATGTGACCGTGTGGTGTGCTGCAGATGATCTAAAATCAAAGATTAAAGTACAAAGAGTGAGAGAGGATCACACTCAGGAGAGACAAACCAACAAGAACTGATCAGAGAGAGGAGAAACATAATATTCTGCTCAGTGAAAAATCCCTGTGAATGAACTCACCCAGTGCCTGAGACAGACAGGACAACAAATGTAGAGTGTATCCTCAGTCAGGGGTAGTGATGCGAGTGTGAGAGTGTGTGTGTGTGTGTCCCAGAAGAGCACTAAGTTTAGGGTGGCCATGCGATCTTCCCAGGCAGAGCTGCCGTTGAGTGACTCAGCTCAGCCAGGAGAGTCACAGAGCAGCAAGACTCCTCCTTCACTCTCACTCCAACACACACACACACACACACACCCTATTGAAGTGGCTTTTTAAAAAGTACAGAGGCACACAAACTGACACACACGCACACAAGTGCACACACACACACACACACACACACACACACACACACACACACACACACACACACACACACACACATATCCAGAGGTTCTCAACAGGATCTGCGCCTTCAGACCTGAAAACTGCACGAACAAGATTTCTCTCTCGAAAGTTAGCATGCAGAAATGAGCAGTACTAAATCAAACTGTGACATTCAGCAGTAAGTGCACATACGATATAATGAAACTTCCTCTCACTGGTTGATCTCATTTGTTTTCATCTGATCATAACTGCCATAATTGCCTCCTAATGCCGAGAATGCTGTTGTGAAACAGGACCACTAGTAGAGGACAGACCAGCCAGTGTAACAGCCACAGCACAGCACACAGCCTGCTATCAGTCAGTTAGTCTGATCAATGATTAACAAACAGCACTGGAGCAGCCTGGAGCGCCGCGCACCACTTCCCTCATTTGCCTGCTAAAACCTAAATGAAGCCCAAAGTCTCTAATGTATTATTTCAAACCACCATCCCATCAAACTCTCCTCCTCTGGCATATTTCTTTTTCAAATATTTAGTACATAAAAAAGGGAAAACCAAGAAGTAGAAGAAGAAGAAAAAAACAGTAAACACTGAGCGAGAGGAGGAAAAGAAAAAAAAATGGTAAGAAGTGAAATCTGTATGAAAATAAAACAAAGATCCTTGGAACAAGCTAAATATTACCAGGAACGAGATGTACCTTTTGCAGAAGTCAGCACAGGGAACTGCAACGCAAGCCTCTCCATGTTCTCTATCTGTCCTGTGTGCAGAGCTGCTCAGAGGTGTTTGCTGATTTCAACTTTGAGCAATCACATGATAAAAAAAAAAAAAAAACACTAACTCAGGAAGGCCTTATTAAAACCACACAACAGCTATCATATGACATCAATAATTCTTGACATCTTGCTATCTATAGATATATGGGCGGTATGCGTTTTCTTGCACATACACATTCACACACACAGTACGCTCTTTGTCAAACACCTGCATGCTCGCTGACATGCGTTAAGTGCCAGCAGAGCAGGATTAGAAGGAATGAAGGAAGGAATATTTTTCTCTTCACGTGAACCAGTTTGACGAGACGAACTTCCATTCACTAAATTCCCTCTAAAATACCTGCACATACAGATACATGAGGCAAACACGTATGTTTTATATGCTGAAGATTCGTCTTCCCACAGTGAAACTCATGACCCAAAACTGCACTCGCATGCTCACATCTCAGTGCTGCACTCTCATGCTTCCATTCACTGACTATTACACAGGAAATCCAGGAAATTTGTTCACAGACTCCTGGGTTCTATGTACCCCACATATACATGCCACTGGTATAATTATCTAACTATCTAATTAATAATCTAATAATTTTTTTGATATTTGATGCTGAACTGTTCTGGTTCTGTTGTTAAATTTCACCACTGACCAACTGCTTAGTTTCACTTATTTTAGTGGGACTTCAGATAAATCTATTTAATACAAAAGCACTGATAATTTTTTACTTATTTCCCTTTCCTCCCTCCATTCTGCTATAACGGTGTCTGAATTTTTCATCGTGAACATGCACACAAATGCCTAAATGCAGACATGGCAAAAGAAGGCAGGTTTCTCCCACAGTGCTAACCTGGTTCACGCTCCTCCATTAAGAAAACCTGATTTCTTATTTCCTCTGAGTTTAAGAAATGACTTTACAGCCAAAATCGGCTACTTAAGTGCATGTGGACACAGTATATGCTTTGATGATGTGGATTCATCCTGCAATATTTCTATTTTTCTACTTATCAGCTGTCAAATACAGAAAAATAGGTTTCTTACTGATACTGTAAAAGTGGGAAAAATACTTTGAGAGGTGCATGAAAGACAAACATAAAAACAGTGACATTTACTGCTGCTTCTCACATTACTTACACACACACACACACACACACACACACACACAAAACCCAGTTTCTAGGCATTTCTGGTGCCCTACATCACTCAATGAGATTAGAGAGTGTGTAGTTGCAGTACGTCTGGCTCTACCCGGTACACGAAGCATTCATTGTGTCCATCACACTGGCTCAGACAGTGTGTGTGTGTGTGTGCGTGCGCGCGTGTGTGTGTGGTGACAGATAACCATTACCACCCGGCATGGGGGATTAGCTGTTTCTGTTCAACTACCCAGACTTTCTTCAGATTAACTGTACCTCATCCCCTAATCCAAGGGCCAGCGTGAGATTACAACCCCAGTCTGATCTGAACCAGGAGGCAAGGGGGGACAAAAGAAAAAAGAAAAGGATGGAGAGTGGGGAGGTGAAAGAGATGGGGAAAATGGGAGGTGGAGACTGGACTGGACATAGTGGCATTATTTTGCAGGGTTTTGCAGACAATGACTTAAAGGCAAAAGTTGAGGAGACATCTCCAACAACGCTGAGGAAAAACACGATGAAACAGACAGGAAGGAAGAGTGAGGGTACGATGAAAATGCACGAGCAGAGAAAATGAAAAAGCCAGGTGGAGGAGGAGTGAAAGAACAGGAGGATCTACAGGAGAGAACGCAGTGCACATGAAGAGGAGAGAAAATGAGAAAAGGGAAAAAATAGGTAGACACTGGGGGCAGGAGGAAAGCACCCATTCATCACACAGATGCTGACTGTGAGCTACACACACACGCACGTATGCACGCAAAGTTTTAAAAATAGAGCAGAGAGCAGCAGCTTTTTTCACATCCTTGCATAGCAGTGAGCTGCAGGGAGGAGTCTTCATACTGCGCTTCACAGCTTTATCCTGCATCCGCTCTCTGCCCATCAGTCTTAAGGTTCACTTCACCACAGCCGGTTTGCTTAAAAGAAGCCGAGGATCTTGCTAGATTTGGTCAAAATCAGGAGCGGCTCAAAGGCTTGAAACTCTCTGCGTGGCGTTGATATCAAATGCAAATACGTGCAGCCCTCCTGCTGTGAATCAGAGGTGATGACTGACAAGTAACCAAGCTTTGCATCTTAATTTGTGGCAGCGTTACCTCTCACGCAACAAAAAATGAGAATCAAGAAGATGTGAAAAAAATAGTTTATAAAAAAGATGTCAACACCAGCACAAATACAGATACAGGCAGGAAACAAACCTCCTTCTGTGACAAAATCATCTAAAAAAGACTCATTCTTATGAGCGTAGCAGAAAAGTGGCTGTAGGGTGAGTTAGGACGACGGTTCCTACCTCTGGAGTGCTCGATTTTCAGCGCCACGCAGGCCTCCTCATCGGCGCTCTTTGACTGGAAACAGCCAGCTTTGTCTTTCTTCTCTGCAATAGAACAGAACACACATTTCACTATGAAGAGAAGCCGACACACTTGTTGGTGAGCACAAACAAAGTAGGAGAAAAGAAGGACATTTAATGATCTGAGGCAGGAGCTTCAAACTAGTTCTAACAAACCCCATGTTGTATTTAAGAGGCGCACAAACCGGGTTGTACAAATGGAGGTGATGAAAATAAGGAAAGTAAAAGGCAGGAGGAAGCATGGCATACTATCTTTTTTTTATTTTCCATATTTTCAGGCTCTCTGGGCCAAAAGGTGGCTGAGACACTGAGCTGGACGTGCATGGGACTGGAGAACTGGGGCGCTCTTCTTGTCGCTGCATTCATCAAGATCAGTAGTAGACTTGTGTTTGTTTTTAGAATGAAAAGGAATATACCACCCCTTGGAGATAAGAGACCCTAATTAGTCTGTCTGTGATATGTGGGGCATCGTCTGTGGGGAGAGTCAACACTCTTTCAACACAGACGTTTAATATGCACATAAAAGATTAAAGAGAAAATAGCAGCGGTCATAAAAACAATGATGGGCTCACATGAGTATTACTATGCCCCCCCTTAACACACACACACACACACACACACACTCATATATAACTCAGAATTAAACAGACCCCCACACACACAAACCTATGCTCAGTCTGATCTACTATGAAGCATCACAGCTGCTGGATGATCAGTGTGGTTGTTGCAATGCAGGAACATGTGAAAGTGACACACAGAACAATATAGCAGCTGTACGACAGAGCAAATGAATGTTGAGCTGACTGCGTTCAGCTTTTTTTCACTCAATGCGATGGCAATGGCGTCGCCATGACGATGACCCTGACACAAGACCAATCACAGCAGCGAGAAAGCAGTTTTATTGTCTTTTATCCTCATTTACCCTGAAGCTTTTCTAGCTTGATTTTTCATGTTCGTAGCAAATTTGGTGCAAATATTCCTGGTCCCAAGAGGATGAATCTCAAAGGCTTTGGTGACCCCCTGACAAGCACCTCAAAGGTTTTTAAAATTTAACGGATGTGTTTTTCATGGTTCCCAGATGATGAATCCTGATGCCTTTGATTTTCTTTTTCATTTGTTATTCAAAGTGAAATATAGTAGTGAAACTACTGGTACTACAAACATCCATGTTTTCCTCAAGATTAACTCAACTTTTCACTCTGGAAAGTACATCCTCACAGAGCCACTATCATGTGTGTAGACTCATTCCAGACTAATTCTATGAGCTTACTCACACTCGTTTTGGTCATTAAATTCACGTTTTAGTTGTACAAATAGCATATAAATACATCACTTGTCATTATTGCCACTAATGCACCAGACAAAGCATTTAGCACATCAGTTAGGATATATCAGCACATCAGTGCTGAGCTCAGGCCGACATAATGGAGTGTGGATAATGCCACGTAAAGGAAAAGTGGACGAACTCAGCGTGGGGCCATGCAAACTGTCGAGACGAGGTACTTGACTTGGTGTATGTGTGTGTGTGTGTGTGTGTGTGTGAGTGTGTTTGCGCATGCATGTGTATGTGAAGGGGGGTATAATATCCTGGCTCAGGGATTAAAGGAGGGCTTTCTCCACCCACCATCTGGACTCCTCATGACAGGCCTGCCTGCTGTTCACACACAGACACACACACACACACACACACACACACACACACACACCTAAACTTTACAGTTCACATATGTGTGTGTGTCTACAGTTCTATAGTACATAAGTTGAAACTCAATCTGTTATATAAGTTCCCTATTCAGAATGAAACACATGTAAGCAGCTTATCAGAAGCATTACGTAAATATGACACCCTTCTAACAACAACCCACTAACTCAAACTGTGACCCCCTTTCCAGCAGACTTTCAGCCATGTGACCAGACTCATCGTACTCCTATTGTTTCCTGAAGTGGGGAGATGTGTTACGATGTCAGCGGTGAAAACACAAACATACACTCAAAAGCATGCCACACACTCTGCCAGAACATAAGTGACAACATCCAAGAAGAACATAAAGGTCAAATTAATGGGTGTCTGAGAGGTGGGTGTGGGGGAAACGTCACTGATGATGTATGGTGGGGAGAGTCCACTAATTCATTTACTGAGCTGACCCTAAACTTCCTCTTCCTGCCTGCAAACTTCCTGTTTTGTTTTTCATATTCAATCATCTAGAAGTCTCTCAAGACAGTCTGCGGGAAATCACGTGCATATAATTGAGCACACACTGGACACAGCAGGACCCGTAACCCAAGTCACACTTCACTTAACAAGCAGAATACTGAGAATGAAATGAGTTGCATCCTGTGTCCAAACAAAATCACTAATCTAATTGAGGAACTGAGAAAGCGGGGTCGATTTTCCTCATTGATGTGCTTTTTACCAGCTTACTGTCACTTACAGTAAACACAAGCTGCACAGGTCAAAGTAAATGTAAATGCACTTCTGTCATGTCATGTCAGATACATCTTATATTGAACACAACCTGCCAACTAGAAAACAAATGTGCCTCCTGTATGTCTTTGGGCTTCAGTTTTCTCTACTTAGCATCATGAATTAAACACGCATCAACACAGATGGCAAACTGCATCAAATCCCCCACTGATGGCAGTCAAGGAAAATAAAAATCTAATTAAGCAGCCACATTCATCACAATCCACTCAGCTCCCCAAATTAAAGCATTACATAGGAAAATTAGTGTAACATACGAAAATGGTGGCAGCCCTGCCGCATTCGAATACCACTATACGTTGATGGTTTGTTCTATTTATACAAAGCTGTGATGATAGGGGCTGATTAAAAGCACAGTGGTGACTTCTCCTTGACAGATGAAGGTCAGTTAATGAGCTGTGACATTTATCAAACCCTCAGACTGTGTGCGTTCATGCATATGCAGTATCTCACTATCGAAACGTGCCGTAAACAAACCTATCACTGCACGAGTCAGTCTCTCAGCTGTTGACAGTAGCTCTGTCTCTGTTTACATTTTTACCTGCTCTGTAGCAACAAGCGGATTCTGTCAGACGACACCAAATGAGTTATGACCCGACTCTGACCTTCAGTCAAAACACAAAATGAAATCTCTCCGCTGCCTCTGCTCATGTTCTATCGCCTCACCAACACGTCTGGCTGCTTTGCCGTTCACATCAGGGAATGTGGAAAAGGTTCCATTTAATGTGTTATAGATTATGGATGCTTTGTGTTCAGTAGAACCACATGCCAGCTAGACCAGGCATCAGAGATTACTCTGCAGTGGAAGTGTTCCTGAGACTAAAAGCTGAAGTTAATTGATCCTATTAACAATTGTTACCAATGACACGGCTTATTCATCTGTGCTACAGACCTCCAGAACCTCTTGAAGCACATGATCTGTATCATATTGTCGTTACATTTTTGACTCAGTCTCATATACACCATCCTGCTGCAGTACCTCCACACATAGGTCACCAAATGTGTATCAGTCCACAGCCGGAAATAGTCCCCAACAAATGCCCATTTTACTCATTTGAGTAACGTTTGCTAAAAACTACAGTGCCCAGCTGGTTTAGTAAATTATTTAACATGTATTTATATGTCTGCACTGCTTGTGGGTAGTCTTTGGTCTTTTCATGGGATTTGTAGTGAAAAACAAATTGCGAACAATGCCAGCCTTACCCTTCAACTAAATAGAAAAGGAAAATAATATCAAAAATATATAATACCAAATCAAAGATAAAACTAAAAGCACAATGATTTTCCAAAAATAAGAACAACACTCCCCTCTAAAACATCTAACCTCTCTACGTAGACAAGAAACTTGTTGAACCTGAGTTAGGTTTCTGTCAAAGCACATCATATTATATTCACATATTGAACATGTCACACAGGCTAAGACATAAAACTCACAGCGGCTGCAGCATGAAGTAGAAGTTGTTGCAGTAGTTGCAGTAACTTTATTCCTATGATTCTACATTTTCTGGACACTATGAACATGAAAAATGACCTTACCTTTAATAAAGGCTCAGTTCAATTCACCTTCCACCAAGTCATGATTAATTATCTAAATGGTTTCCCCACAACAAATAAGCTGCATGTTTATGATATTTTTTTAAGGTGACTGCACCCACACCAATGGATCCATTTATCTATCAGCACCTGTGTGTGTGGGTTTCTCTGTTAAAACCAACACTTCATCCACTTCCGTATGATAACTCACCTCAAACCCCTGAACTGAAGCCAAAACAAACTGTATTTTCTTTACGTTTCTGTAGCTGTTTGGCTGTTTAACAAAAGAAAACATCTCTACAGTACCTGAGAACACTCCTCCTCTCCAGTATGGCTGAGTTTTCCCCAACCTGTCAACTACACGATGTTCATCCATCTCAGAATCTCTCGAGAACTCAGTTTTATCGGCATCTATGAGGAAATTACAGTAATTTTTAAGAGCAAAGTCTTCCCGTCTTAATACCTAGTTACCTCATGTCTGTGTTTATCCATCAAACCCTCCTAGAATACCTGCCCTGTCACTGCACAAACCGGTTCCTTTTAAACCAGAGTCACCAGGTGTGGGAGAGAATGGGAGGAAGGGAGGGGGGAGAAGTCGTCCTTCAAGATGTTGATTCACGGTCACTTTTAACCATTTCCATAATAATGTTTTGAGGGTTAGCCAGCACTCAAGGACAAAGTCACCCCAGGGTGGGAGGAGAGAGTGGGAAGACTAGTGAAACCAAAAGAGGGGGCAGAAACACTGTAAATCACTGGTGAGGAAAGGTGGAGGAAGTAGGGAGAAGAGCGGCATGAATGGAGAAGTGAAAGAGATGAAAATTAACCAGCTGTAACAGTTAATATTTAACCATCTGCACTCCTGCCAAATAGTCTAACAACTCATTAGTAAACACATTTTCTACTGTGAGGAACCACGTTATCTTTTCGCCGGTTTTTCAGCTCCGGCGCCAGTGCGGTCTAACTGCATTTTCTCACATGCTAATTGTATTACACAAATCTTGACTGCACAAACCCTCCCAAAGCCCAATTTTAACCTAATCTAAGCCCTGATATACTGCAGCAGAAATGAGTGTTACACAAAAAGATTCTGAAATTAAAAAAAACCTAAAATCACAGGGGGGAATCTGCTCTTCTCATCCAATAATGATGAGAAATAGACGCTATTAAATATAAAAGAAAGATCATTTCTGCCTATAAGAAGAATACAAAGTAACCTCAGCTTCATTTGCATGGCTGCCCTACATTGAGATAACTACCATTCAAATGTAACTCATAAATAATGGAAAGGGGAGAATGTATTAATATGCCAAGTCACACCCCTTTAATCATACTGAGGTTCATGCTGGTGATAATGTGCATGTCTCTGTGTGTGTGCGAGCACATGTCTGAGGTTTTCATGCTTGACACACAAGAGATTGGCTATTGAATGAGACCAGATGCGTCTGTCTCCCTCCTCTCTTGTCCCTCAATAATGGACAATTACCAAAGAGTTATGGTTTTCTGCCACAAACATAATAGAGTGAAAATTAAAAGGCCTTGTAAAGCCTTCGTGCGGTCAAGGCAACCAGATGAGACCCCAGTCTCCAGCTCACGGAACAAACGTGGACATAAGATGTAGTTATCGCTCCGTCTACCAATTCAGGTCTGTGATGAATTATTGTTCAGAGAATAAGCCAATCAGAAAAGTCTTTCTAGCATGTTTATGGGGAGCCATTGCAGTGCTGCAGTCTGGTATTCACTCTTCTTTTAGTTTCATTTCGGTGTCCACTAACTGTTGAGCTCTTTGGCTGTGAAATGCTCCACTATGTTCAAAGTTTCTAACATCGTGGGTGTGCTGTTTGGTGCTGAGCAGCAGCATAAGGACGACGGTGAGTGTGAACCAAATCGGTAAATGCTGCTGAGACAAGCAGTTAAAAGACGCTATAACACCCTGTAGAGCTGAGGGGAACTGTGGAGTTGGTGATAACTCTCTGTTGGTGTGTGACCATGTGTGGCCCCTTTCACGTCACACAATTTTGACCAACAGTTTTAGTTTTAGCCTTGACCTTTCCAATCCTCTAATAATTTTGCTCTCAATTCACGTCCAAATTAAAGCAATAACTTGTAGATATGTATGGTCCCCCTTTTGCTCTTCCACACAGGCTGCTAACTTATACACGTGCCTCATAAAATTCGTACATCCTGTGCCAACGCTGTCCATCTTCTTCCTGGCTCCCAGCATGCTCCCCACACGGGCCCAGCATGTGAAGATAAGCTTTTAGCACGATCTGAGCATGCTCTCTGGCCCATGTCTAATAAGGGCAGGCCAAATGGGCGACTGGGTGTGCTGCGTTCCTGAACCTGAACAGCCCCCCTCCCCTTTAAACACTTCCTGTCTGTACTTCAGGGAATGCATAAAGAAAGAGAGAGAGGCAAAGAAAGGTGGAAGTTTCTAGGTTGTCACTGTAGTGATGACCATCATAGTGAGAAGAATATTCAAATGTGCTCTGGATATCAGATGACAGACACATTAAACTCCATAACTGGTCCATGCAGGTATGAATCCTTGTGGGGAGAAAGAGAGTGAGTATTATAGAGAGAGAGTAATGAGAGTCCCATAATTGAGATCCAACAGCAGTGTAGACATGTGATCACTGGGCACTGAGAAAGGGATCGATTGTTGGAATCAGTGTATGCGATAACATCGACAGGCAACAGTCTCTCTCTCTCCTACTTCCTCCTTTTCACCGTACCTCTTTTCTTCTCTCTACCAGTCAGTTGTCTCCTTTTTTGTCACCCTCTTTCTCCTTCTCCTCTGTCCATCTCCTCCTCCGCCCCTCTGTGACCTGCCTGTCTACCTCGGGAAACAGATCACAGCTGCTGGGCAGGAGCTCCCAAATGTGTCAATCAATATCCTGTCCGCCCAATCACCACGTCTGACTGGGCCCCGGCAGACCAGTCTGTTCACAAATGAACAACAGTGCTCATTCACAGCATGGCCTTTTATGATAAGGCTGAACCAACTGGATCTGAAATGTCTCACAGATCAAGTGCAGATATGCGAAAGTGACCTATAAACAGCATAAAAGACCACTACTCTGTTTTAGTGTATAGAAAGAAGAAAAAAAACAATCAGACTGTGTCTGTAAAAAGCAATAGACAACAGTAAACTCACGCACACCAGCTGCACTCATATTTGTATTTATTCAGTGAAGTTGAACCCTGCAGTGCCACATTTCCTCTGGGTATTTCTGCTTGCAGTCTAGCTATGTTCCTATTCAATGTGCATGCAACCCATTTTTAAGCAAAACATTTACAGAAATAACCACTTTAAGTTTCCATCAGCTCTGCTAAAGTAAATCACTTCCTGGGTTTAAAATATAGCCCCTATTTCCAAAAATAACTCCATGAGAAACTCTCACAAACGGGGGCTAAGTTATTATTACTCATCTGATGCTGGCTACAACTCATGCTGTCTGACGATGAAAACAAAGACTTGGTGATATTCTAATGCTCTGAGCCACAACAGAGGCCTTGTACGCAGGAGCGACGGCACATGACATTTGTGAAAGGTCGTGGTGGACAGATATTTCACATGCTGATTTCAGAAGATTTTACTGTCTGCAATGAAACCACAATAAAAACTTTGAAACTGTGATGTTACAGAACTCAAGTCTCATAACCTTTAGCTAAGCCACTCCCCCACGCAACATTTGTCCAATCATAGCTTGGCGTAGCTTAGGCAAGGCAGCTCTATTAAGCCTTGGATTTCTGCCTGTGTTGGAGCGGTGCACATGGGGCTGTAGTCGGAACAATACTCTGCTGATTTTGGAAAAGCTTGAACAAAGACGCCCCCATCCAAACTCTTAAAGTACAAACGCAAGAGCAAAAGTTTAAGAGACGGATTAAGTAGTATGTTTATCTGCTCTAATGTATGCTGCGTGTCCTGCTGACTGGCTTACTATCAACAGTATGTCAGTGCTATTTCAACTTTAACCTCAGTCTTCTAGCTCAATATCATGTCTTTAGCCTTTCTCCCTTTAAAGGATTCTAGCTTTAAAATGAGTCAGCTTGCAACATTAAAGAGTCAGTTGGACATTGTTTCGGAAATTACTATTAATTTTGAGTGACGAATCTGTTATCATTATAAACTGCAAATATAATATTCCAGATAGATTCTTCATTTCGACGTGTCTTAAAATGTTTATCTCCTTCTATTGATTCCAGCACACAGAGGGAACAGTAAGCAACAGAGATTCAATGCTAAACAGATTGGACTCAATGCATTATGGATGAAGTAAATAGATGTCGAATATAATGCCAATCAAACAGCGTGGGTAAAAACTTGTGGCTCAAACAGGATCATTGTGCTCAGTATGAATGAGAGCCTCTGACTGGAGGCACTGGTGCCCATATTCTCAGCGCGGAGCTGGAATGCACAGAAAACCCTGCAGTCCTGAAAGCAGGCCTGCAGGCGAGCCTGAAGCCAAGGCTGGAGCACTAATGAGGCAGAAAGAGAAAGAGGGACACTAACATCTAACTCAACACAAACTTCCTCTTTAACCAATCATGCTGAAATTATATCCTCTCTTCCTCATTTTTGCCACCATGTTTGTACAAAATCTTGTCTCAAGCGAGATCTGCACACGCCATATTTAAACCAATAGTGCACATAAATCGAGTCATCTGCTTGTCTGCATTCACACGCACACACACAGACACACACACACAGACACACACACAGACACACACACAGACACACGTCCTGGTGGAGTAAAGTGTCAAACAGTATCAGCATTTCTTGTCTGGGTCATAGGAGGCTCAGCAGAAAGACAAACCACTGTACACCAGGAGAGGACAGAATGACAAGACGATCGGCTGCCTCTAACCAAACCAGTGGTGCCTGTGCAGGGCAATGACACAGCATTTCTACCTCAGCATTTAGAGAAAGAAGAGAGGGAGAAATAAACTAAATTATCCAAGAGGTAAAAGGGAGAGAAAGGAAGCAGGGAAGGTGAGGAGTGAGGAGGATGAATCCCACGATGACGAAGCTGCAGCTGCTGACAGCATGTCAGAGTCAGATACAGGGCACTTGTGTTCACACCTATGATGCATACAGACACACTCACACACACAGATACCTGCTGAAGAAAATGCAAGAAGAAGCCATAATGTGAGGATGTGAGGCTCCTTAGAAGCAGACTGTAGTGTTTGTGTCCTTGTGTGCACAGGAGAAATCACTGTGACGAGGCTCTTAGCACGCCTTCCTCCCTTTAGCTTCTCTTTAGAAACAACGTCTCTAATCCCATTTTTGGTTACATCACGTATCTGGCCCCCGCTGCCTTTATGACAAGTTCCCTTCCCCCTGAGCATGGTCACTGCAAGCTCACACGCAGCTTCTGTTTCTCAGTTATTCATCACATTTCTACTTCATTTAACATCATAAGGTAGAAGATGACGGGGGGTAGAGCAGTGATGAAGAGGGTGTATTTTAAGGCATCAAACCAACAAATCTGCATATGTGTTTGCCCAATAATCCACCAGAACGTCCGCCAGAGTCTTTTTATTTAAACATCTTACAGCGATCCAGGCCCACTGGCTCCCATATAGGGACTTGATTAATTAATGTCTGAAAGGCTGATTTTCTCTAATGAAAGCTGTTAATGTGCCAGATAGACAACCCCCAGTACTCCAACTTTAACAGAGACTGCAAGTCCCTTAAAATCCACCTTACTGATTTATATTTGAGCCACAGAGGCCTCTCCGTTTGTGAATCAGAAGCTCCTAACCTCCCTTGGTTTCCACCTGAGCTCTTGGATTTGTTGCAGGGACTTCATTGATCCCGGAGGATCCCCCTCGGTGGGATCACACACACAGACCTAGTGAGGGCCGCCTCTATCGCAGCACAAATAGCAGGATCTGATAACACTGCTGCCACTGCATGCCTTTATGGGATGCTAGGCTTAGAGAGTGGAGGGAGCACTACAGAAAACATATTGCTGCAGATAGAGTTAATGGTTTCAGCTGCAGAGATAGCTAGCCAAATGAGTTAGAGTGAGTGCACACAGCAGGGAGATGGCGTGGAGAGATTTAGCCCAAAGAGAAAAAAACAGCACAGGGCATATTTCCTCTTTTAATTTTCCGATAATAAAAAAGTCATTATGCAGCAATTTGTTGTTTTATAACTAATATTTACAAAGCCATTTTCCTGTGTAGATGTTCAGGATAAAGTGCTGCCACTACAAGCAGTATCATCAAGAGATTGTATTACAGCTTTAATGACAAGGTGACCTGAAATCATAGTTTTCCTTGCAGTCGGTCGAGGACCAGCAAACCACATTATACGCACACACGCACATGGGCATAAAAGCATCCATACACACACACACACACACACACACACACACACAAGAACACAGACTTGCATAGTTTCCCACAGCTCACTGTGGACAGCTGAGGCCGATTACGCCAATCATGGCAAACAGAGTTAACTGAAATCAGCAGCAGTACCCTCTACGTGCACAAGCGTGTGTGTGTGTGTGTGTGTGTGAGATCTGTAGTGCATATCTTGAGACAGCCTGCAGCTGAGAGGCTCAGTGAACAACGCCTTAAAGAAAATTAATAGTCCCCTCCAGCCAATATAGCTCCCACTGCTGAGGGTACCCACAGCTCCCACACACACACACACACACACACACACACACACACACACACACACAAGCACACACACACACACACACACACACACACACAACCACCACTGTCACACTCAGCTACAGCACCCGCCAGAAGAACATCCTGTGGTGAGATCCCCTTTGTTAACCATCACCCTCAGCAGGCGACGTGTGTGTGTGTCTGTCTGTGTGTGTGTGTTGAGAATAGCAAACAGCGTTTTAGTGTCTCTGTGGTCGCGAACCACCCACATTTTGTATACATTCTCTGTTAACCCAACACCCCACGGCTGCATTGTGCACTCGATGGATACAGCGTCTGGTCCTGGTGGGTAAACCGGTCTAAAAAGACAGAGAAGCACTAACCTGACTGGAGGTTGTGTCCTGCAAGAGCAGCGAGGTGGAGTCCAGTGAAGAAATTAAAATCCACCGCTAGGCTGAAGTGAAAAGACCTCTCCCTCCCCTCTCTCTGCGCTCTGTCGCTTGCACTGGCAGGTTCAGGCTCGTGTTAAACTGCTGCCTCGCTGCATTGGTTGCATCCTCCCTTCCCTCTCTCTCTCTCTCTCTCTCTCTCACACTCTCTCACACACACTCGCATGCTCAGTGACAGACTGACTCGCCCTTTCACCCAGCCTCCCGTCTTGCCTTCTCTGATGCTTTTTGACTCTTTTTACCCCTCATTCCTCTCTATAGCGAGTAAAGATAATCACATTCCAGCGGAGATGGGGCATATGGTGGTGGTGGGGGGGGGGGACACGACACTCAGCCCCCCGAGTAAAGCCCCCTCTGTGTGTGGGTGTGCGTCGCATGGACAATCAGTCCCATTGTGTTGGGTGAGGGGTGGGTCGGTGTGAGGGGAAGAAGCCAATGGCTGGACTCATCTGGTGTCCCTGCTGCTGCTGGTGGCTATAGCAGATATACGTGCTGAGTGTGACATAAAACAACCCCCTCCAGGAAGAGGGAGGAGGGGGGTGACATGAGGAAGGAATGGCATCTGGAGAGAGCGATGACGAGGATTTGATCTGTGTGTCATGAAGTAGGAGCTTAAGGTAAAGGTTTAGAGAATCTCAGTTATCATTTGCGCTCTCTGGTATGTGCTTTGAACTCCTCTCTTCCAGGGTTCACTCTGAGTAGCACAACGTAGGTTGGAGGCAGTGGGAGAAATGGAAAATAAAGGCAACCCACTCTTTTCCCATGACTACCCAATCAGTGGGTACACATTGCCAGGAGGAAGTAGACAGAGAAATACTTATGAAAACAACAAAACAATTGTATATTCTTTAAATCCAAATCTATGTCCTCAAAGTCAGTGCTGTCTATTCTAGTCTTTTAAGTTATTTCCCAATTGTGCAGAGTCAAGTCTTCAACTCAAGTCTCGAGTCCTTAAGTCCAAATTAAGTAACAAATCTTCCCAGGCCAGCCACATCTCTGCTGCAGGGTTTTCAGGGTTTTGAAAACCGACCATTAAAATTGAAATTTTGCTTTCAGTGTGTTGACAATAGTATTTATACATAGCTGAACCCATTACATTCAATCCATAGGATTAATACTCAAATATCCAAGATCTTATTTATTTCTATTGGCCATGTTAGAGTGTCAGTTTTTCCTCCATTTTGGCCCAGACCTAAAATATATCAACACCTACCAGATGGATTACCATGAATGCATGAACGTACAGATATTCATGGTTCCTGGAGGATGAATCCTGCTCAGTTTGGTAACCCTCTGACCTCTAGCGCCACCACAAGGTTGAGGTTTTGGTTCTGAGTAAACTGTCTTCACATTTCATGCAGACAATCTTGTTCCATTCAGATGAAATGTGATTACCTTGGTGATCCCCTCGCTTTTCTTAAAGCGCCATCATCAGGTCAGAATTTCACTTTTACTTAAGTCAAAAGATCAAAGATCAAAGATCAAAAACTTGCAAAAGTAACGACATTTCCATCGAGCCAGAGGTAAGCCTTAAGTCGGAGCCAAGTTCAAGTCTTAATTGTACAGCTCTTGTGAAAGCCTCTAAAATGTCTCAATTTGAGGAACAACCAAACCAAGTTTTTTTTTAGCTTGATGACGATGCGTATTTTTTTCATGTTTTGAGTCCATATTGTCAGATAATGTCACCAACTGATAGAGAACCACTTCAACCGTGGTGGAAAGTAACTGAGTACATTTACTAAAGTACTGCACTGGACTGACTTTGAGTATTGACTATTCAATGCTACAAAATATAATTAACAAATTAATAATGATGTATTTTTATAGACCAAGCTACCCTCCTCTACATTTGCTTCAATTGGCTCCACCTTTATCAGTTGCAACATTAAAGTGATGTACACATTAATGCATCAATCCAATGATAATCCAAGTATAGTGAAATAAGATATAATTAGTACTTTTACATTTGGTACATAAAAGTATAATTGGATGTTAATACTTTAGCGCATTTGAATGCAGGACTTTTACTTGTGCTACGGTATTTCTACACTGTGCTATTGCTACTGTTGCATAAAAGATCTGAGTAGCTCTTCCATCACTGCACTTAAGCTTTCCGCCGATGGTGACGAAAGACAAAAGAATAAGGAAACACCAAAACTTTCACATAACTTTTCACATAAATACCTTTTTGGAAGATTGGAAAAAGAGTCTCCTCATAAAATAATGCGGTAGATGAATGGTTACTTGCGTCTTCTTCCTCAAACTCCATTGTCACCCACAACCGTGCTCATCAGCATAGCAGAGGATAGTGGACTACTGAGCAGACAGCTCTCTGCTGTGGTTGGCTGGAGTGGCTGATGCGTTGATGTGTTAAGAGAGGGCGCTCACATGTTCTCATATTGTCAAACCTGTCTGTGAAAAATGACCTGCAGGCACAGATAAGTGTTGCAGTGACACATGGGAGGAGTGTTGTTTCACAAGTCGTGTCAAGAAAAAATGATTTTGGTAGAATTCATTGCACATACAGTCACACGTCTGCACTCAGCTGGGAAGAAACTGTCCATCATCTGATTCAGGCTGGCAGCCATCACAGTCCTGACCTCCTGTCTATTCTGCTCTCTGTCATTGCATCTATCTTTTCATCCCCCAATTTCTAGTGTTTTACCACAGCTGGGGCTTGGTGATCCTTTGTCCAATGATTCAGCGCACACTTTAAGTGTTAACCCATAATATCCGGTGCCGGAAATGGATGCTTGTTAAAATGAGAACCTTTCAGCAGTAATGTGAAACGACCTGCTCACACTCTACATAGATACACACTCTTAGACACACACGCACATTGATACACACTGTGAGTCTGCCCAGGCCTCATTACACAACACAGTAATTAGTGACCAGAAGGCCGAGAGAGTATTAACTACAACCAGACCTCACCATCAGCAGCAGTGTGTGTGCTGCCTGCATGTCTCTGTGAACTGTAAGTGTGTGTGTAAACCACATGCAGGAAATCAAGGTGTTACAGAAATAACTGAACATTCAGTTTGCTATTTACCACCAAAAGGTCAGTACTGCTGCTCGAAGGTCACACACTCTACAACCACATACACACACATGCACATGTGCACACGCTCTGAGACTAGAGGGTCCATGCTCTGAGCTCTTTTTTTTTGGACCCATAAAAGCAACAGCTACAACTCTGACATTAACAAGAAGAAGAGAAAAGAAAATATATATATTAATATTGGCATTAGAAGGCAAGGTCCAACTAAATTTGTTCATTGCATATTTAACACATGTAGAAATAGAAAACAAGACACTCTGTGCTTAGTGCTTGACTCACTCAACAGCTAATGTTAGCTTAGCCCCGCCTGCAGCATTTAAACAGTCCTGGAAGTGTATCGACTGAATGTATAGGCAAAGCTAGGAGTGAAGAAGACTCAACATGTGACGGAAATGAGATTCAAATGTGCAAGTTCCAAAATGAAGGTTTGTCAGCTAAATCATGTGATGATAGAGAACAAAGTGCTATAATGTTCCATGATGTTCCTGTAAGTGTATGTAGTTCTGCAGTATCTGAGTGATACTTTCTAGAAGCAGCATTGCCAATTTTGAGATCCAAGTTAATGCTTGTCATAATAAATGAGCACACTTGTGTTTGTTTTCCCTGCTGGGGGGAATATAAACTTAAAACTGGAGGAAATCCTTTAATCCCACATGGTGATGCTCTTTGCATCATATAACGCCACACGCAGAGTTTCAGGACCTAATTAAGCGCTGCAGTTAGTGTCCGAACCAAATGGGGTTACTGAACCAAACTCTCTGTTATGTCTATTGTAATGTACTGTCCCTGCCAGCTTTCATCTTAATTGGTGCTAAATCTGTAAAAACTTGCAGGATTTCTGTAACATTAGTGAAAGTGTTGCACAGTAGGAATGGAAAGTAAATGTGACAGCACATGACCCAGTAATGTTCAGCCGCATTTGGGTTATTTGGGAAAAATATGTTGCTATTATCTCAAAAATATGCACAAGAATATTAAAATCAGTGTCACATCTGGCTTTTTTGTCAGTGGTTTCCAGTGGAGAGCTGAGCACTAATTTATCAGGAAATGAGTTTCAAAAGAATGTCAGGCATCTGGGATGTAGTCAACATTTGAATATTACGTTAGCGAACCTCTTATGAGTCAATGCTTTCATTGATTGTTATCCGGGGGATGGTCTATTGTTTCCATGGTGACACAACAGAAGTATTGGTTTTCAGACAGTGAGTAATGGGCCTGTATTCTCTGTACAATATACAATCTGACGTCAGCACACAGGCATATACAGGCATTACCCATAAATCCATAGCTTTTATTTACACTTCGTCATGCACAGCTCGTGTACATAAACACAAACACACACACACACACAAGAAGGAAGAAAAAAGAAAGCAGAAACAGAGACTAACTCACAAACACACACCGCTTGGGATGAGAAATGTAATCAAACACTTAATACGCGCGCTGCTTGGTGGTAGATAAGGCCTTCGTCGCTGCCTTGCAACCGCAGATCAATCTGCTGTCATACAGTGTGAACGTCAGCTCAAAGAATCCTCTCTGCATCCCTCGGCACACACAGGCATGCACAAACTGCCAGATTTGAAGTCTCTCTGTTGGTATCAAAAGTAATGAAACACATCCTGTAACACCACCGGAATCAAACTCTGCTCTTCACACTTAGGTGACCCTGAAGCTCTCACATTCCCCCGACGTGCACACATCCTCATACCTCTGACAGCATGGGCGTACTGGTGGCACAGAGGAAAGTTTTCACTTGGTAGCAGTCTGAACGGCTTTGCTTTATTCATGCTTTAGATGGAAGTATAATTGAATTCATACTATAATTTCTCATTTACAATCATTTCATTGTTGGGATTTCTGTCCCACAAACTCAGACAAATCTCACATTCTCTGTCAGGAGGTGAAGAGATTTGGCAGTCGGCATAAAATCTATTATTTTCAGATGAAATCTTGCCTTTAACTAGAAATGAATACATTTTATCAGCCTGTTTTGATTGTGATCCTCATTACAATTATTATACATTTCTGAAATCATTCGCTTACACAGACGGTACTCAGATCGGCCCTCAGCAGTCCAATGAATTATGCAAAACGAGTCTCTCTCATTACAGGATGAAGCTTGAGGGATTACAATACAATAGCAGTAATTTAATTTAGAGGTTTGGTCTCTTTTCTGCCGCCCTCTCTCCCTCACTCAAGTGTTTTTCCAGACAAGTTCCTTTCTAATGGCTTCAACCTGCAGCTTTAAATTAACACTGTATTACGGAAGAAAAACATATATGTGCTAATGGGGGTGTTATCAGTCACAACAACACTGATTCAGTTTTGTTTGCAGTGTGTTGATATTGGCTTTCATAATGTTAATTCAGTTAGCTGATTCTTTAAGTAGATTCTGTGCATCAGATCTCTCATGGTGCCCTCAATCCAATTAAATAAACTTACTGATAAAAGAACGAATTTGAAGAAGGAACAAAACAACAACACCTAAGAACAACAATACGCATGTAAAACTAAAGCTGCATTCAATGACTTTTCATTTATTTCTATGGCCACTATCACAGAATAAGCTTGAATGTATCCAGGAAATTTGTGTGGTGGTTAATTTAAGGAAAGTGATGAATGAACGACAACGGTAACAAGCTGAAAGTAGCTAAAAAGCTCCATAGAGCTGAGAGCAACTGCAGGGTTGGACGATGGGTTCATCGCAATGAACCTTAGGCATTACATGATAATAATCTGATCCACTGTTAGCATGAAAATATTGATTAGGTAGGCCTTAAGGCACTAGTCCAAATAATTCCTTTTTTTTTTTCCAAATCAAAGCTAAAGCCCAAATGACAGCAGCTCTGTGTCTACGTGAGGTTTTTGAGAATTCCCCTTCTATATATTCTTTCTTTCCCCCCGTTTGACTCTGCAGAAGCAAGAGCACATCAGCATTTTTTGACATCCAAACTGTCAAAAACAACTTTTTTTCCAATATTTCTTAGCTGTGCCGGTAGTGCTGGAATGAAAAGAAACACCTTCAGTTCATTTTGAGTTTAAAGGATTCCAATTTGATTGATTCAGTTGGCTTTTAAACCTCATCTCGCCTTTTTCGTTTTTTGTAACCTCACTTTGAAGCGTGTAACAAAATAATATATGTGCATATATTTTGTGTGCTTTCCCTCTTTATGCCTCACTACCTTCCTCCCACACATCACAGACACACACCATTCTCTACCTTATTACCGCTGAAGCTGGCGCTTCTCTCTGCCCTCGCAAACTGTTTCTCTATCCTGTCCACCTACTGCTCTGTTACTACTTCCAGTCCACCTCTCCTTCCACCATCCATCCCTTTCTTTTCTCTTTGGCCTGAGAAGAGAAGAGAGGGGAGGAGAGCAGCATGGCTCCAGGCCATTACCCACCACATCTCTATAAGCAAAGAAACGGGGGCCTCACACACACACATCATTAATTATACCCACATCACTTAGAATGCATGCACATGTACACACACACACACACACACACACACACACACACACACACACACACACACACACACATATTTGGCATGCACACACTGCATTTGAGCCCTTGCTGTTTTCATTGACTCTCTCCTCCTCCCGGTGCACCACGCACATTATGAAGGTCAATGATGAATGATGGGTATTGTCTGCAGACACACGTGCTTACAGACAACGTGCTTGCACACACACACACACACACACACACACGCACACAAGAACAAAAGCTACAAAGACACAGCAAACAAGGTACAGAGCCTGAATCTCCATCTCTACAGCAGCAGGGCACATCTGTCATGAGGGCATGGCAGGAAACGGGTCGGCATCTGCCCCCGCATCACAGGAACAACCCGCCTTGGATTGGTTCCCATAATAAGCCTGGCACACACACACACGCCATCATGCCATCCCTGCTGTCAGTCTGCCCCTGAAAACAACCAACAACCTGCTAAAATCAATGCTGACTGTGCAGTCAGTCCTGAGAGCTGCCAGATATGTAATAACGCAGCCAGACAATAGTGTTTATCTAGACTCCAAATTGATTGAACAATTAGTTTACTGAGAGTGTTTGAAAACCATCTCAGCACACAAGATGCTTGGCTGCTTTCATTATCCACCTTATCTTTCTCATCTTTCCTCACAGTAAACTCACAGAATAAATCCCACGTTAATCCACAATAAGATTTGAGAGCGATCACTCAGCGCGCTAAGTACTTCATTATTTTCATGTTTGTGAGTGCACAGTGCACACACAAAGGACTTCAGCAAGATGACATTGTTGTTGTTTTAGTACTCTTTTTACTGACCTCATAAGAGACCAGTTCATCAAGCCAAGTGCCATTACAATTATGTAGATTGTGACAATTATCACCTATTATTGATCGCCTGCTAATAGCGCTGATAAAACACTGTAAATGCTGTGTGAAGTGACCTAGATTTCTACCTCCTCTGCTCTGCCTGCTTGAAAAAATATCCTGCGCAGACTTTACAAATCACATCCCGGCTATCAGGATTGACTACGTTCCCCTTTATGTCATTTAACTCTCTAACAAGGCAGTTAGCAGACCTCGGTTCTGACAGATAACAGCCAACGTGGGAGGCTTACATTTCATCCATGTGCTGACTGAAGCCACAACATCACCAAACAGCAAGTCATACATTTGTACTGCCCTGATACTGGTCTTCATAATGTGGTTAGCTGGTAAATCAGACTGAATCACACTTCAACCAACAAAGTTACTGTTGACCCCAACATGTATGTGACCACTGAACCATCCAATGGCTGCAATGAGCCGATCTCTCATTTTGCTCTTGCATTTCTATTAGCATAGAACCATGGGCCTCCCACACACACACAAATCATCAATTAAACTGGCATCGCTTAAAGTGCATGCACACGCACACACACACACACACACACACAAGGCACGCCCATGACAGGTGGGAGCAAGAGGAAAGCACATTGTTGTGGTAGGTCATGGGTGCCTTTGACTGACAGGCTTGTCAAGCTTGTTGACAGCAAGCCCTCAGCTGGCCACAGTCAAAATTACATGTCAGATGATGCCTTCTGAGAGCCTTTTTGTTCTTTGTTACAATGTTCTACGCAACATCCAATGTCGTATCCTCCAAACCTATATCCTATATATGTTTTTTTTTAAAGACATTTCCATATAACTTTTGTGTCGTGCGTGTGAGCTGTCACTCAGGCAGAACCAGAGAAAGAATCTAGTCTGAATGCAGCCAAAAGAACGCCTATAAAATTGTCTTGAGCTGGGTGAGCAATTTTCAGGGGAAATAGCAGGCTGCCATTTTGGAACACCACGTCCAGCTCTCACTGCTGACGGTCCACAAATGAGGTTACTCTGATCACTCAGCTCTGTAGGACATCAAAGAGCGCTGGTGATCTGTTTGCTTGCAAGGAGGTTCTCCGTCTTGGTGCAAAGCGCTTGTCACTCCTGGTGTTTGAAGCGTCCAAGCAAGATATTGTAGGCATTAATCATTTGCATGATAGTCTGGACTATCTAGAGAGAAATTAAGAAAGATCTTCACTTGGATGTGTACGGGTGTGCAACAGGATACCTGTTTACATGTTACAGAATATAAATATATTCATGAGCGTATGTCTTCAGTGTATCTCACTGGCAAATAAATCTGTCAAGGAGTGTGTTTGTGAGTGTGAGCACACATCTCTTGTCCCTCGTCAGTAAAACAACCTGAGCGTGACGTCGGGACTCAGGCATGCCAGGAGGAATGTGGATCAGTGTAGGGAAAGAGTGCATTTGTTTTCTTCTGGGAGAGCAAAGAATCAAAGAAATAGTAAATAGCAACAGAGAAAAACAGACTGAAGAAAGAAAGTAAAAGTCTTCCAGGAAGCACCTACTGCAGAAGGGGCTGACAACCACAGCGAGGATCAGCGAGTGGAAACAAACAACAATACTAAATTTAGCTCATTATTCATCGTCATCATCTTCACCTGACTACTCGACTTACTAGTTTTTCCTCCAGACTCAGGAATCCACACACCGTCCTGTCTTGTTAGAACATACTGTGCTGTTGAATGTGAAGCTCGAGCTGCTTTAGAGCTGTAGAGTACACACAAGGAGGTCACGGGGGATATTAATAAGTAACCGTACTAACAACTAGGCAAGCCTGCAATCTACAAAGTCTACAATACAATACAAAACCTGTGCATGGATCAAACCCGTGTGTAGTCTCACAAGAAGTAAGGCAAAAATAATAAAAATATATGCCCAGATATTTAAAAGAATTTACTCTTTTGGGTGCATGAATGCCCACAACAAATGTCTGCATAGAAGGTCTCATGGATTGTCCAAAATGGAAAGTGAAAGCCAACATATTCTGTATGTCATCACAAGTGGGTGATGTCTGTAATGTCTGTCTTCCTATATTTTTTCATATTTAGGACAAAGTGAAAATTTTGAGCTGATATTTGTGATACAGAAAATAACCCACAAAGCATTAAGAGCACATTAACTAATTAGGGACCATGAATATCTGGTGATTATGTTTTCAAAATACCTTTTTTACATGAAAGCAGTGATACACAAAAAGTCAGAGGGTGATCATAAAGCATTAGGTATCATCCTCTGGAGACTATGAAGGTCTGTACTAATCTACAGAACAGACTGGACTGTGCTGTTTTCTGGGCTACAGTATACATACATACAACACAGGCAGACGGACTGACCGACATCACAATCTTTAGGCTCTGCAGCTAGTGGTGAAAAAGCAATACAATATTTAGTACTGTAGTCACTAATAGTTTTTTTTTCATTTTTTGACGAAGCTCCCTTAAATTTGAAACAATTCTGCCCCTGATAAATACTGAGCACGACTTTTTGCAGTAAAATAAACAGATAAACTTGTCGCTGCTCTCTGGTGGACAAATATATCATGGCTAACACTGTTTCAGCACTACCTGAATCATATCTTTTCTGCACTGCAATTTCTTATTAATTTGTTATTAATCAGCCAACATATTCTGTATGTCATCACAAATGAAATACAGAAAGTCTAGCTCTAATTGTGATATTCTGTTCTGCCAGTATCATCTTATTACTGCTTATAATCATGGTTTATAGAGCTAACATGAGCTATTAACCCCGCCAACATTGACCATAATCCACCTTAAGGGAAAAGAAATGTAAATCATTATCTACAAGACCACCAAATCCTCTCACCTGTTTTCCAAACTGCTAGAACCACCTTTTGAAAGCTTGTAATTTGAACATGTTACTGACAAGTTGTGTTACTAGTGCTTGTGACACCCTCTCCCACGTTGAAACAATAAGTGCTGTGAAAGGACCCGGGCCTGCTGGTGTTCCCAGCCTTTTCCTTCCTGCCAATGAGAATAAGGGCAGAATGCCTCACAGTGCTTCCTCTCCTCCACTTTCAAATGAGGGTGACTCACCCCAGCTAACCAACAATGCACACCACCCGGGGAAAGGTGCACAGTTGAGGGGTTACTACGCGCACACACTCACACTTTCATTGCCCTACTATGCAGCATAAAAACACACAAACGCAGTTGGGAAATGGGCCATCAGGGACGTTGCCAAAAGGCCAGAGTGGTTGGAAGAGGGTCTTAAGAGGGGGGAACGGTTCCCAGGCCTCTGAGAACAAAACTGTCTTTTTTTATCAGCATGGTGGATTTAAATGCTACTTCACACTCTGCTGTAACGCTCCACAGCGACAGGCCAGTCCACATTCAAACCAATGCTGCGGCTCAGTGAATCAACACACTCAGTCTATGTTCACTGTACCTGACAAGTAATAATGAAACAAAAGCATTTACCAAACTCTCATGTTGACGGGGGTTGGGGTGCTTTGTGCAGCTGCAGCACATCTAGAGTCCACATAGTCAGAGGGAACAACAACATATATAGCAGTGTGCAGTGTGGAGTGGAAAATAAATGATCTATGTGGGAGAGCAGCCAGATGATAACATTAGAAAATGGATCCTGCTCACTGAAGAAAATAAAGATTAGCTAAATGTCAGTCAAACAAGGGTAACGGAGCAGCAGGGATGAAACAAGTCAGGGGGATGAGTTATGGTAATGAGAAATGAGTCACAGATGATGTTTGGGCAGAAAAAGAAACACTTATTTTTCACATATTCAGAATAATTTTCATCATTTAAAAATCAATGTAAAGACGGATATATAGTCTCCAAATCTTACCATAACAGCAGAGAAGACACAGCTTTGTGCTTTTACCTTTCCGGCTCCAGAACCAGTACTTGCGCCGTCGTTTCATTGTCCAGTCTAGTGTCTTTTATTTTGAGAAGGGAAAAAAAAGGAAATACCGACCCAAGATTTCCTCCTAACATATATATTCAACTAATGACAGTGTTCATCCTCACTGTGCTTCCCCAGATGGTAAGGATCACCAACCTGAGGCAAGATGGGACCTCCAGTAAGAAGCCTCCAGCCAGTCCATGCCGTGTCCAAGTCGGTTGACAGAACGCAACATAAAATAGAGAAAAGTGAGGTATATGAAAAGATAAAGCAATTTTTAAAAGTATGAAAAGAGAGCAAACAGCACTCAAATTTCACCTCCTACGTGGAAAAGGTGGCCTAAAATAGACCTCTGTTTAGTGCTTTCTCCTTTTCCTTCCTCTGCCTCCGCCAGTGAACAAAGAGGCAGAAGAGACCCCCCTATGTGGAGACCTACTGTGCTCCACAGCTTAAAAGCAGACAGACAGCACCGTAGAAGAAGTTGAGTCCTCCAACCAGCAACACCTTCAAATTTTTCTGCCTTCTTGCAGATGGGATGTCCATAATTTCGCAAAGGTGAGAGAAAAAAAGTTGGGTTACATAATTTCTCATCTTCCTCTCTGTAAAGTTACTTCCTCAAGTCCCTCTGAACAGCAGGCCTGTTCGGCAAACCTCCTTTTCTGAGCTCAGACTGCGCTTCTAAGGTGACAGAAAGTACAGTGGCTTTCTGGGAAGATCCTCAAGGGCTAACAATGCCAGTCAGGAAGGGAAACGACACACACTGCGGTCAGGAAACCCTTGCTCAGTAGAAAAACAGTGTGTCCTGGCAGAAACACTGCTTATATCTAGGCTCCTGTTGATTTAACATAGTGGGATTCAGACTGGTAACGTAACCTTCACACTGGCAGGTGTCATATTTGTCCTGACCCAGTGTATCAAACCCAGTGGATATGGTTTGGAGGTAAAACAGAAAAGAGATTTACAGTAAATTACAGATTCTATTAGAGAACAATGTGGCCTTCATGTAACAGCTGCCAACACAGGAAGTGTCAACAGACTTTGTTCTGACGCACTAATTTTTTTTGGAAAAAATTAAACACGACTATACAAATATAACATCTATAAGTAAACAGTTTACAAGTAGCTCATTGTTAGTTTCCTCTCTCCTCCTCATTGTTTTTCCTGCAGGCATCTGTAAGAAGTGTCCCCGTCTTCCCAGAATCACAGGAATAGTTTGTTACAGTCAGACTGACGATGTTTTTATTCAATATTCAATGTTTTGTTATATAATGCATTAGTGAGTCTAAAATGTGATAATTAAAGGAGCAAAAGCGCAGTAATGTGATTTCAAACAGCATCAGACAGTGCAATGATACTGATAACTGTTGATTTCTTTCTAATTGATTTGGGAGCAACAGCACAGTATCCAGCCTGGATATAGTGTGTGCGGATGGTTGCATTGTTGTAAGGGAGTACATGACTCTGCATGTGTCCATTCATGGTGAGACATTTATGAGCATTTACCTCCACCTACTGGAACATTTGCAAACTGGAGTCCGTCAAACTTCATCACAAATACTGGCGTTTGTGAGTGCATGTGTGTGCATCGGCTGAGGAATATAACACAAACACACGCGGGTATTGTACACAGCCCACTGTAAACTTCAACTGAACAAACCAACAACCTCCCCCACACACAAGCATGTTCAGTCTGAGACGTCTCTACCAGACACAGAGTACACTCAGGGAAAAATAAGGACGTGAAGTAAGTTATGTATTAACAAAGATATCCTCTAAGGTGAGGTGTTTTATGGTCTTTGGTTTTGCGCACTTCAAGATAATAAAATTATTTGAAAACAGGTTGAAGTGCAGTAATCACTGTTGGCATGAAAACACGACGCATGACAGTTACCTATACTATGTCATGAAGTTGTACCGTCTGAATGACGAAGAAGAATAATACATTGATAGCTTCCCTTATTGAGAGCCTCAATTAGACAACACGGCTAACAAAAGGAAACAAGTTAATGTCAGGAAAGCTTTTGAAAACAAATTAGAGCGAAAATGTCTTTCCTGCAGCGCTGCTGAAGACTGGATGAAATCACATGAGCCCGAATGTAATATAGAACTAAAGTTTTAACTCTAATTTCAAAGACACTATTCTTAAAAAAAGATTAAGCTGTTTGAGACACAGACAATGAGTTCTTGGATTAGTTTTTGTCTTATTTCTTAATCCCCCCCCCCGAAAAAACAACCAGGAGCATTTGAAATGTCAAACTAGTTTGACGAGGAAGATTTCGTGCTTCCTTGTCTCGCAGGTTCCAGTGGATCATGATGAATTAAATTAAAGAGCACGGACCTGCTCTATATGAAAAGTGTCTTGAGATAACTTAAGTTATGAACTGATTCTACATATATACAAATGGATCAATTGATAGATTGATTGATTTTGTTACACTGCTATAGTATACACTTCCTCCTACTCCTTTTCGTGCATGTAAATCAAGATGTTATGTGTTGATGGATGAAATTCTTTGGGTTTTTTTTCTTTTCTTTTCTTTTGTTTTTTTGTGTTGTGTTTTTTTATTACATGTACGAAATAAAATCAATCAATCAATATGTTAAAGTAACATTTTTGCTTTTCCTTGCTACCCTCTGAGAGCCCGACCTCAGTGCTTTTTGTCTTTTCTTTTATTCGTTTTTTTGCTGTTTCTGGATTCGAGCTGTGACCAAAACAGTAAAGCTGTGAGCTGTAAGACCAAAATAATGAGCTGAAAGATACTAAAAACTGCAGAGTCAGGTGACAGTTTTCTGTGGGTTCATCACTACAAGGAACACCGTCCACATTACATGTCATTTGTTTCAATTGTTAGAATCAAAATATTGATTACAGGCTTATGTTTTTCCATGACAATTATAATAATCTATGCTCATTGTAGTAACTGAAATAGATCAATTAAGTGTTTAATATAATCACAAGAAAAAGATTTACAAAGGCATTTAACCACAAAGCAGGTGGAAAAGGAAACACTTTCAAACTGACCTTTTAAAATTCAAACACCAATCACACACAAAGCAGTGACTCTCCCTGATCAGAGCTATGCTTTCTGGGTAGTTTATACTGATGTGGTACAGCAATGCACGGCATATAAAACATAATAATCTTTAAGCCATCATGAAGTGAGCTGCACAAGGGAAGCACTATTGCCTGTAGTTAGTTAAAGCCAGTGCAGGACAGTGAGAGGGTTCAGTTCAGGATGAATGGGCATCAGTGCACCAAAACAATGCCAGAAGCAGTAGGCTACAGGCCACACAGCATCTGATTCACACAGTCCCACAGCTTCCACCTCAGCAGACAGAAAACAAACAGCTTCATTGTTGGAGACTGACACAGCTGTCCTCACAGTTACACCAGCTTAAACACGCACATCCCCAGATTATTAGTGCTTTAAACACAAAATAAATATATAACAACAGTAATAATACATCTACACGCAGGAGCTACAATAAGAAATTATGTTTATCAAACAATTTCATTGGAATCTTGTATTTATAGGAATCAGATTGTTTGTCAGCCAAGAGCCACAGGATAATAATGTATTTTCTAATGTCATTAATATATAATGTATTTTTTCAATTCAAAGCTGACTGGGCTGAAAGGACAACATACTTAAGAACTACGTAACCATTTGCCAAAGAAGAATGGATCAAAATAGACATAAATGATAATGAAGAATCTTCTTCAGCATAGCTAGCATGGCCTACAATTACATTTTATACGACCCAGACTTTCAGAGCCCAAATAACTCCAAGTTCATAAATCTCTATTGGAATCCTGTCTGCAGTCTGTGGAGATCAGCCAACCACAGTAAAAAAAAAAAAAAAGCCTGGATCATTAAGAATCGCACTGAACCAAGTCAAGAGGAAGAAATGAGTATTTAACTGCAGCAGGGGAAATCGCATCATACATATTTGTTTTCTACAATGCTTTCGCTTTCTAAAATCAACCACAGTTCATGTCAAGGTCAGTTTGATTTCTACAAACACAGCATGACAGAGATGATTACAGCGGCTCAGTAATGAGGCAGCAGGGCTACCGTTTGGACCGGGGAGCAAAAACAATAGCATGACGAGAGCAAATGGTTTCTGGAGCTGTGAGGAAGGCAGAAGCTGTATAAACTGTGTAGAAGCTATGATAAAAAACACAAATCTTATTATCTCTGTGAGGCAAACAGCCTCTCTAAGAGCCTAAATTTCACACCTGACCTCAGTCCTTGGATACAGCAGTGCATGTTTTATCATTATTTACTGGCCAAAGCATAAGGCATCCAACATATTGTACGGTGTGTTACCAAAAAGTCTAACATTGTGCAATACTGGGGCCAGATTATGATGTATACAATCTATGTATATTTGACTCCAGTGTTGTTAACAGACAGTGACTCACTGTCAGACACTTCCACACACTTCCGGCCATCATGTCAGACACGTGACTACGGTACTATCGACCACAGAGCGAAGTTCATGTCAAACTGCAACTACAGTACAGTCTCCTCAGCTGCATGTTTGCACAGGCACTCCGCAGGTTTGCAAGATAAGACAAAGCCACTGGAGTCTGAGCGGGTCATGCCCAGACAGTGCATACCGCAGGAGTGCTGAATGTATCTGGATCCCAGTTTTCTGAAAAATGCAGACTGCTTAGTCAGACTAGAGCCTGGGCAAACTTTCAGTTACAGCTGGCAGGCTGCTGCTCAGCAAAGACGCGGGGACGCAGATCCCAGGACTGTTACCCATCAGGCTTTTTATAACAGAACGGCACAGGAACTCCTGGCAGATAACTTCCCTGTACCCTGTACCCACGGGCACAGGGGACTTCCCTGTAGCTGCAACCTGAACAGACAAAGGTCTCAGACTTCTCCTGAAGTGGCGCCCTCCAGAGAGGAAAGAAATGTGCCCTGCAGCATGTGGATGGTTACACAACAGGCTGGGACTTGCCTTCGAAAGCTTCATACCTGCTGAGCAGCCAGCAAGTCAGCCATGGTGTGTAAACAAGGGCTATAATGTAGGTGTGTAGGTGAGTTACAGTGTGGCCATCCCATGCTTTCCCAACCACACTGACAAAACACATGACGGCTGACACAAGGGCCACATAGTCAAAACACTGAGTCACCTGAAAGCCAGGTTAAGACTCTGTGGCCTGAAATAATTATTCATAATTTTGCTCATTATTACGCAGGTGGAGTTTCCACTCCAGTAAACTAGTGCAGGTAAGAGGGGTGTGAATCTTCTTGGTATTAAGAAGCACGGGCTTTTGCTATGGGTTGTAAAACTTTGAATCTCTTGCAAAGGTTTTGGGACAGTTAAGTGATGTTTTCGTTTTTTGAAAGTAGTATCCCAGCATTCCTCCAAAGCTCACCTGTGTCCCCTGGCTCCGCAGTGTCCAGGCTGGGCTGTTTCCTGCGGAAAGCGACTCTGCTGAATCCCTCCATTCTTCTATGAGGCAACGAGCGCTCCAGCATTGAGACACCAAAGTGAAACGCATTCAAGTAATTGTTAAGAGAGAGAAAGAAAGAAAGAAAGAAAGAAAGAAAGACGGAAAGAAACGCGGTTCCCTCCTTGAAGCAAACTCAGTAGACGTCCAGCTGCGCAGCGGTAGCGCAGCTCAGGTGCGACTGGAAGAAAATCCTGACAGTCTGTGCAGGTGAACTAGTAACGTCACACCACTGAAGACACGCCGAAGTTTGGCAAACAGCTGTACACATGTGTCTGTGAACACATCACCCACTTTCTTCTGCGCAAAGTCACCTTGATGACAGTGTTTCACAAGCCCCGCCCTTCTCTCTGTCTCTGCCCCCCCCCCCATATTGCGTACTGATGGAGCAGACCTCCTCTTCATCACTCCCACACAATGTCCACACTGTTGGCAGTCCACACACACACACACACACACACACACACACACACACACACAAACACACACACACAAAGTTATATTCTCTTCATTAATATTATTAGGAAATTATAAACTGCAATTAAGAGATGATACACTAATAGGATATTTTAAGATGCTAAAACAATATATCAAAATTGTCTAAATTATTGTATATTAGGCTGCAAGATATTTTCAAGATTATCCCTTTAACCCTCTGCTCGACCATATGGTAGAGCACATTTTGACTCACTATACGTATCTTATTGAAAGTGGACATTATTAGTGTAACGTACCTCAACCGAGGTTGAAACAGGTGGAATTAAAGTAAAACATGTTTTTCAATAAGATATAGTGAGTCAAAATGTGCTCTATCATATGGTCGAGCAGAAGGTTAAAGGGTTAAGTGATGGTCACTGGGATTGACCAAATTAGAACAATTGTGAAAAAATTAAATTCTATTTTTTTCTATGGAATTTATTTATTATTTATTTATTTACAGGAATAGGCTTATGTATGCCCCAGACATCAAATCAAGCGTCGGTCTCAGTTTGCCTAATGTATCACTGTATGTTTTTTTGATATTAAGTTAATTTGTTTTGATATTCATTATAGTTACTTGGCTGATCGTTGGAAAACATGTGGACAAGTATGAGGAACAACGTCTAATCTCTATAATTTTACCCTATTGTGTCCTCTATGTGAACGCATTTATAGGTCTACCAACTCCAGAAGCAGAGAGCTCATTTCTGTGGGGTTCATTGAAGACAAATTAACAGACACAAGCACAAAGTCGCATACAAATCTGAGGACAGGTCTTTTATTTACTTGTGAAACCAATTGAACACTGTTTTAAATGGAGGAGAAACTGTAAAACCCACTGTAATACAGCATACAGCTATCGTTCTCTTTAAACCAGGTTTTTTTTTTTTTTTCTGTCATGGGATTAGTCTCTCTCCATCCACTGCTATTTTGTGCAAACAAACCAAGAGAGTTAGGTCACCAATGAGCCTGCATGGGTTCAGGAGCTACTTTGGGACCACACGTATTTTCATCACCCTGTAGTTGCAAAAGTAACAATGCACACTGTTAACAAAGACGAATCCTAACAAATGTACACACAGAGAACACAAAGAGTCACTCATTCAGCGCTGATGAGACAGAACACACAATACTGCCTATGGAGTTTCAGCTTATCCGTTTCGTATCCATGTGGCAAAAGTATGTATTCAGTGCAGTGAGGAGAACATTAACATTTAAGACGTTGTGAGGGTATAAAGACAGAGGGATGGGACTTCAATTATGCAACAAACGTCACACATTACATCCATCTCAGTCAGACTGAGCCCCATTCCTCTGTGATCAAACCGGTGGTTCACACAGAAACAATATATCAGATGTAGCGGTGTAGCATGTAACTGTGTTTTTGTAACTACATTGTTTTTTTTTTTTTGGAGAACGTTGGGGACACTCACTTCTGCTGCCTTGCCTTTCTTGTCAGCCTGCTGGTTAGTTTGTGGTGACAGTAGCGGTTGAGTAAATCTTATTCAGATCAGTCTACTACCAGTGCTCCTGCTATTGCTATAATGCATAGTGCATAATTGTGCTTGGACAGTATTGCATCCGGATTGGAGGAAGCATGTGGAGACGGCAAAACATAGAGATGATACGAAGATGGAAAAGTGTAACACAGGATACTGACAACATCAATCTGACTTTTCTGTCACTGTGGGGGGAACTGAGGTTGTGACCAATACAGTGAAAGAGCTCACCGAGAAGAATGGCAAGAATACAATGGTGACATGACAGAGACGGCAACTGTGGAAGAGGCACACCTTTGGGGAATCCTCTGTTCTTAACTACTGCTAAAGAGATGGAGGTCAGCTCACTCCATGGTCACTTAAACCTGTGCAATTCAAAAGGCAAAAACCCAGGCCAACAGCCCTAGTCCTGATCTCAAACACTCAGCCTCTCATCTATCCCAGTCTCTGAAGAGATCTGAGCTACATCACGGACACAATCTCGTCACTAGAGTCTGCTGTAAAAATAAATAAAAATAATAGGAGGTATAAAATAGTCTTTATGCACATGATTTGCAAAAAAAAAAAAAAATCTCTGTATAAAAAAACACAAGCATCCCAAGAAAGACGTTAGAAAGGTAGTTGAAATCCACCCATCACCACCACAAGAAACAATTGTCTTGTAATGAAATATTTACCTTCATTAGTCTGTTTGCAATGTCAAACCCAGTGTACTCTAACACGCCTATGTAAAAATGGCATACATTTCTGATTATTATACTGACAAAATCCAATGTTTTAAATGCCCTATAGTATGGTTAGGCAAGTTTTTAACCTGTTTACTTGACCAGAAAGAACAAAATTCTATTTTTGATTTGCATTGGTTTTACTTTGTTCAGGACAAGGGATGTAGTGAACGGGCTGAATTGTCTGTGATCACTGAAGTCTTCACCACAGCAGTAAAACACGTCCTGGTTTCCATCTTGAAGAACGACCAACAAACACAGAAAAACACATTCCAGTAATAAATATCTCAGAAACGTGTCACAAATCAATATGTAAATAAATAATCAATAGAGTAAATAAATTATAAATAAATACTAATACGAATAAGGGATCAGATTCCCGTGATTTGTCACTCTGGCATTTTGCGCCTCAGTTCAGTCCTTTCCAGGTCAGGATGTCACTTCCAGAGAAGAAGAGAGCGTCCTGCTCTTCTTCTGCGACCCAGGTAACCAGGAGGCCTGTCGGGGGCCGGATCGTGTAGCGCTTGGGGTGGGGGGGTGGGGTTCACAGAGTCCACTGAGCACCAGGTTGAACTGCTAGGCTGGGGGGAGTTAATCTGAAGGAACCCCCATCTAGAGCGTCTCTGTCTCTGCGTGAATCCATCCAGACCGAGAGGGGGGAGGGGGGGGGCCTGGGCTGGACCAGGTTAGGTGCCGGGGGGCTGGGGTTGCTGGGCCAGACAGTTACGAGGGTCGCAGGGGGAGAGAAGGTTACTGCTGCTGGACAGGACAACGTGGTTTTCCTGGAGGTCTGCCAAAAACTTAGGACTGCAAGAACGCAGAGAGACAGACAAGAGAGTAAATAAGACTGAGTGAAGAAGACTGGTGGTCTATGGCCTCCAGAGGAGGGGAACACTTGTTGGAAGGAACAAGGAATAAGGTTTCACCAAATCAACCAACAGAAATGTGACAAGGGCAAAAATACTAATGTGACGCTCTTGAAAGTTCAACTTTTTGGGAGTTACACTTAATCGTTTCTTGCTGGCATTTGAAATGAGAAAGCTTGATACACCTCTAACGTCTGTATGTTGAATATAAAGCTATTGTGAGCTGACAGTTAGCTTGCTTAGCTTAGCTTAGCATAACCACTAGAACCAGAGGGAAACAGCTAGCACGGCTCTGTCAAACGGTAACAGAATCTACCTGAAGTTTACCGTTTCTAGGCTTGTCAAGATTGTGAGGTTGCGAGGCAACCATAAAACCACCGTGTAGCTTTTATACTTGTACATGCTACTCAAATTAGACATAATGTGACAATTAGGTGGATTTTGTTACCTTTGGACAGAGCCAGATTAGCTTTCCCCCCCAGGTTCCAATCTTTGTGCTATGCTAATATGCTAACAGCAGCTTCATATTTAGTGTACAGACGTGTGAGTAGTATCAATCTTCTCATTGAATGCTTGTCAAGACAGCATTTTCCCCAAAAGTCAAACCACACCAGAGATAATGAAAGGAACTGTTCAAATCATACTTCAAGACAAAGTATTTGGTGAGAACATCTTTGACAGAACAGGAGAAAAAGGGTAACCAGCACAACACCTAAACCAACATGGCCTCAGATTTGTCAGCAGTGTCCTCGTTGCCTTGTTTCAATGTCTCAGTTCAGTGACAAAAATAGACTTATTCTTCAGTCTGTTGGTAAATTCAACAAGGTAGTGACTGAATGCAGTGCTTGAGGTAACAGACTGGCTAACTGGCTTTATGTGACACTTCCATCACTATGAATCACACCAGTGCTTTTCCTGCTGTAGGAAATCAAAATGTCTGCCATCAAAAATATCTTTAAATGAGAAAACTATTGTTCAATGATCAATCAAGTCAGTTAACTTTTATCTTTGAAATGATACCTCACAATATTGTGTTTTTTCTAATTTCTAAATTCTCCTTTTCTAGTACAAAAAGGAGAAATGACATCCAATATACACAGTAAAAGCGTGGATAGAGAACCGCCAAGCAAGACTGAACATGCAAAGTGAAAAACAATTCCTTCACTCCCTTCACCAGAGAGAAGTGTTGATTATGCCATACAAGGGTCTCAGCCATAACCTGTTCGTAACTAGTCAATGTAAAGTGCTAAAAGTGAGAGCATGCGGGACCATTTATCTTCTGCAGATGTCGGTGTGCAACCTTAAAAAGATGTGAAAAAAAATCTATGAGCAGTGAATAGAATGTGATTGGCTGCAACTGGGATCATGTAGCGTGTAATAGATAGATAGATAGATAGATAGATAGATAGATAGATAGATAGATAGATAGATAGATAGATAGATAGATAGATAGATGTCAATGAGCCTGCTACTAATAGGTTTCTACAGCTTGTTACCTGCGGGCTAGGGAGGCTCTCCCTCGCCTTAGTTGAGGGGAGAGTGACGGTACTGAGGCAGCAGGCTGCTGACAATCTACAAGAAACTGATAAATTAGACAGATATACAAAGTGGTGACACTCAGGGTTAGACAATAAGACAGAGAAAACATGGACAGGACAAGACGGGGGAAGGCTTTCTCAGACACAAAGGGACTAGTTTAACCGACTTTTCAGCTGATTCTGATAAGACATATGATTCTCCGGCTGTGGAAATCAGTGTTTCACAATGAAATGTGTGGGAGAAGTCTCGAGAGAAGTCTGTTGGAAAAGACAGCAAAGGGGAGAAATATGAGCAGAGGAGGCAGAAGAAGTGACTGTTCCCACTACACGTCAACTGCAGTACATGCTTGTATAGGGTGAATGTAACTAATATGTTAAACCAATCCCATCTAACAACAGAGACAGAGACAGAGACATGGACACATTTACACACACACACACACACACACACACACACACACACACACACACACACACACGCACATCACATATTCTATTGATTTGTACAACACAAAAAGAGAAAGCCAAACACAGTGGGGCTGAACAATCCTGCTCAACTCCAGAGTACCTGCTGCTCATGGCTCAGCTCTCCTCCACACCAGCCATACTTGTCAGTTCCACTTAAAAAGTTGTTTGTATATATGATTCCTTGTTATCTTAAAAGTTTATTTAATCCATTTCACCTATGCTAAACACGATTATCTGAGGTAGGATAAGGAAGGGAGAGGGGTCAAACAGCATTTGACAGTATAGAGAATAGAAATGTGTTCAGACACTGCCATCTGGTGAGAGACCTCTGTCAAGACATCGGCCATCAGTTGAGGAATAAACCGATTTCGCTTCTCTTTTCTTTTCGGTACAACACGTACAATAAGAGGAGAGGTGAACACAAGGACAATCATATCGGAGGTTGAGGCACAGAGAGGAGGTCTGGCTGGTTTTCATACTACTCTGGACATTAACTATATAACGCACTATAAGCCTGTCAAATGCTTTTTGACAGACACTTTAGATACATACTGACAAAATAAGGCATGCTAGGATGAACATGTACTAGTTATTACTGATACAACATGTACTAGTGGAAAAATCTGTCTCAACAGAATTGATTATATAAATTACATTTTAGTAAAAATGCAAAAAAAACCCTAACATGTAATTCATGGTGTCTGCCACAAGGAGGTGCTGTGCATCACTGTATGCTGAAGCAGATGCTGCAGCCATTTTTTGCTTGTTTTTCACTCTGAAACACCTCCTGGAACTCTACGAAAGCCATAAATGATTTCAGATTTTATGGCAGATGCCAAGAAAGATGCCTGATATCAAACTGCGTGGGGGGGGGGGTTCATTGGAAAATCTTATGCAGTCCAACCGTCGCTCAACCTTAACAATAACAAAAAGGCTGGTCAGTGCTGTTGTAAAGATGTTTTGAGGATGAAGCAAGCTGTTGGGTGCTCTTTCTTCCTCAGGGTTTCTGCTTAGATGTGCGAAACCAAGCTTTTCTTCCTCTCTGTATCCCACCTAATCCTGAGGCTTCTGGGAACTGTGTACATAGTGGATATTGGCGGCGCTTGTAGAAATGATGATGACTCATCGCCTCCGCCGAAGGTGAGGAGATACTGAGGCGGGGCGGCTGGTGCTGTGAGATGGGGACGGCTGACTTTTGTCTTGTCTTGAATAAAAGAGTCGTCTGTACTCTAAGGATAGCCACTCAGGGTCTATCATGACGGGCTGGCTGTCCAGAGACAAATTAGGGTAACTGATGTTAGGCAGGGGTGAAGTTGAGCTCTGGATTGTTTCAGAATGTGTGTCTTGACTCCACGCGGACATGGATTTACAGGTGAATAGCTCTACAGAGGGAGGACTACGGAGAGTCAGGGTGGTGTTCAAGGTGTGGGTGGTGATAATGGAGGGGCTGTGGAGCCTGGTGGGGCTGGAGGGGGCCGTGAAGGCGCCTCTGCCACTTACTTTGGGCGGGCTGCTTTTTATCTTGGGCACTTTAGCGCCACGGCCACGGTGGGTCTGCTCGTGGTCAAACTCCAGGTCCTCCAGGCGTTGAGTCAAGGCCAGTTTCTGCTGGATGGCCATACGGAGGAGGGAGTTCAGTGTCTTCTTCTCATCCTCTGCTGCTGTGAGCTGCCTCTGCATCTCATCCAGCTGTGTAACATACTCATCACATCTACAGACAGAGATATAAAGGGAGAGATTTAGTGGAAGATTTGTGTAACACCTGCAAATACATTCGTTTTTTTTTACGGTGAGCTTAGAAGCCTCATATTTCCCCTCTCACCTTGTGGCAAACATGGCCCTGAGAGACGAGAAGGTGGCAGCATCTTCTTTCAGAGCCTTCAGCTCATTCCTCAGCTTCATCATCGTCTCTGTCACCATCGCCTTTTCATTCTCGTATTTGCTCTTCAAATTTGCCAGTGCGACCTCTGCTGTCTGCAATGTGGATAATTTAACATCTTATTCCAACATGTGGGATTAATTCAGATACATCTAGATGGACAAAAGGTAAGACAAATGATATATTCAGTTTTGGTACATTCACCTGCTTATTGGCCTTCAGCACCAGCCTGAGTGTCGCTATCTGCTCTCTCTTGGTACTGAGAAGGGACTTCAGTTTGAGTATCTCCTCCATGCACAGCTCTTTGTCCTTGTCAAGCATAGGCGCCAGCTCCCTGGCTGCAGCCCTCTGCCTGGACAGCTGCAGTGAGCGGTCAACAGCCCTCTGGAGGTGTTTGATCTGGTCTCTGATGATGGCGTTCAGGTTGTAGATATTCATGGGCTCTTTCCGCAGGTCCCCGCCTGCCTCTGAGGGCACTGGAGATGGGCAAGGAGAGATGCTGATGACTGGGGAGCCCGTGGGATTGCGGGTGGGACTGCTGTGACAGGATGGAGAGTCCGCTGTGTTGGCAGTCGTCTCACTCTGATGGGCGTCTTTGGATGGGGAGTCCATGGGACTGTGCGGGGACTCGGAGGAGCAGGCCGCAGAAACCGCAGCGAGGCGTCGTGCCAGGCGAGGCGAGAGTAAAGCCCGGGGGTCGTCTGAGCCTTTCAGGCTGCCGCTGCGTGTGACGCGGCTCTGGCGGTAGTAGTCCAGCATGACGCGGTTGGGTGTCTCATTGTTGCACAGACACACGTGGTGGTAGAGCTGCGCCAGTTCCTCACTGAAGGTGACCAGCTCATCCTGCGCTGCGTTCAGCATGCCCTGGCTCTCTGTGGCTGTGCTTGAGGCGACTCGAAGCTCTGCCTCCAGGCTCGCCGCCCTCTCCCGGCTCTCACGACAGCTACGCTCCAAATGAGTTACCTGCTTGGGAGAAATAAGTTGGACATTTTGGAGCATCACAGGCAGGCAACTGATGCAGCAATTGCAAACATTAACATACGCTGAATGTAACATTGACTAACCTGTTCACTCAGTGCTTGGACCCTGTCGTCACTGTGGCTGTCTCCCTGCCCCTCCACAGCCTGGTTGTACTTCTCCTTCAGGGCCTTGAGCTCCGCTTTCAGGTCGATCACCTCCGTCACCGCCACCTTGTACTTACACTCCAGGATCTCAAACCCATGAATGTCGGGATCACGGTGACCATTGGCTGGTGGTGAGCAGCCGCCATCAGGTTTCTCACTCTCCTCTAGGTCATCAAGCTCTTTGTCTCCATTGAGACGCTTAATGGTGTTGACGCGCTCCGTCAGACGATGGACTCGATCATTCTGCTCGGTCAGGGCGCCCTGTGTGTGCTGCAGCTGGGTCTGTGACTCCTGCAGGTTCATGAGCAGCGCCGTCTTCTCACACTCCACCTGCAAGGCGCGAGGATACACCACCAGTGAGGGAAAAATACAATGCTGCATGTGTGTTTAATTCTAAACATACACATTAAACCCAGGTCAGTGTTTTAAGCCTTTCAGGCTCAATCACACAAATGTATGAGAGCAGCACAAGTCCATGACATTACGGGGCTGATAAAGATAAAGACCTTGTACCATGCAGCCATCATAATTAGGGCAGGAAGTGAACACAAGCACATTATGGACCAACAATGTATCATATCAGCTGGTCTGTATTTCTGTCTGTACAAACGTGGGTAATGACATGTGGTAAAATTGCTTGCCGACCTGTTGATAAGGACAATAGGAGCTGAAATTAAGTGCTGGATTATGCTCCCACAACCCTGAGAGGGTAAAACCTAATTGATCCAAGCCTCGACACTCACAGAAGGATGCTAAAAGCTAATTAATGTCAACTGAAATTGCGAATATTCTTTAACAGTGTCTGTATTGTGGAAAACATTGATTTGACTAAATTCAACTGGCAATCAGAAGCCCGATGCTGCAGGCTCTTTCCCAGGATGATCAGCTTGAGAGAAAAAATTGATTGGTGAGTAATTGTATTTGCAGAGAAAGGCACACTGCAAATATAGCAGCCACTAATCTAATTTTCTATTCCCCTGCAGAGCTTAGCTAGGGTGAAAATGTATAGTAATGACTTAATTAGATTTTTAGCTTTAATCTAGCCAACTGTGATTTTTTATGCCATTCAACGTCGTGTATGTATTCCTCCTGTACGGGGTGCCTGTTTATGAGAGCGTGCTGCACTCTGTGCCTCAGTGCAAAAGTGACTGTAAGACAAAGACAGCTCCTATATTATATAAGCTCTATATTTATACTCTCTGTTTATATGGAAGTATCTTGAAACGGTGCAGTTCTTGTAGTAGAAATATGAGTGTACTGTGCCTGCGGACAATAAACTTCTATAACAACACGCCTCCCTCTTAGGGTGTCACTTCCGTCTTCCTCTGTTTCTGTCCCCCCCGTCTCTTAACCGAAAGCAGAAATAGTCAGTTCTTGTCTCTATCTTGCCTCTACATCTGCTCCCCGCGCCTACTGGACGCTAATCACCCTGACAGGGCTCCCTTTGTGCTATGATTTGGCGTCATCCACTAAGACACTTGATATATAGCTCATATGGGCATGGGCATAAGCTCACATGCACATGTACAAAAAGTTGCTGCTGTCTCTAGATATGTGTAGTCTGTCACAGCCGAAATAATTAAACTACAATACGTTTCACTCACTCAGTAAAGCCTGCAGTCTAGTATGCTGTTTTTTCCTGTTTTTTTCTCTTGCTCCCACATTGTCATCACCTTCTCATTTCCCTGCCGTTGCCAGTAGCAAACTATGACCAGGGCTGCTTTCATCAGCACAGCAATGAACACTGACACCAAACAAATATAAAGACACGCCCAAACAGACAACTGATAAGACCCCTCAGGCTCTGCGCTAAAAACTGAAAGGTACTGTGGGAAAATGGATCAATATAGCCGCCTTCTAATATGCTGCGTGTTGCTGGTTTCATCCCTCTGCAGTAAATTATCTTGTTGGTAGCAGCTTTAAAGCGACTGAGGTCTTCCAGACAGTAACTCAACACAAAGCCAATGTGGCATTCAAGTGGCGTCAGTACTGACCTTTAAAAGGAACATTCAATGATACAGAAGTGCTTTTAGCAGCTGTAAGTCAACACTGGTGATTTTACTTATTAATTATTATTATGAGCGATCTGATTTGCAATGATCTTCTCTTACAACCCACCTGGAGCAGCTGCTGTTTGAGTTTCTGCATCTCGGACAGGTTGAGCTCACTGAACAGGTCCGGCACAGGGAGCAGGCCTTCTCCCTTCCGTCCTGCCCGGTACTCCCCATTCATCTTAGCCAGTCCCGTGCCTGCGTGAACGTGGCCGTTTCGGCGGTTGTTGTCCTCATTGTTGCCATTAGCAGCAGGGATGGCGCTGCCGTTGGTGCCGTTGGTCCCGTTGGTCTCCTCAGGGAACTTGAGGCCCTCAACGCCGGTGACGGTGAGCGCCAGGTGGGCCCCTGCTCCGTAGACGCTGTCGCTCAAGCTGATGTGGTGGGCCAGTTCCTTCCTCAGATTGTTCTTCTGCTCGCGCTCACTCTTGAGGGCATCCAGGGCCTCCTCCAGCTGACCCTCAGAAATGTCCTTCAGACGTAACGCATCTTCCAGCTGACTGTTGAGAAGAACAGTCTCCTCCTCTAAAACCTTGATTTCATGTTTCAGTCCCTCGTACTCCACCTGGGAAGAAGCAGGAAGCACAGGCGGGGACAGGAAAAGAAAGGAGTAGAAAATCTTTAATCTAAGTACTTGATTAGATTTTAAAACATAAGAATCCTGTTTGTTGAGGACTGGGTGGCCCAAACAAAGGTCAAAATAGAGGCAATGGTGTGAATAAAACAAACAATTACAGCAGGAAAGTTAATAAAAAGCACCCTTTAGACATTAATAAGAAGTGTTTTCCCCTTTAAAATGTTTATTTCAAATCTTAAAAAAAGATTTTAGAGCCAAGCGATATTGACTAAAATCAAACAGCAATCAAATGAAACTACTGTTCACTACTACTACTATCTCAAACTACTCAGTAGCTTGAGATTTAGAATATGACAATGTAGTATTTTGGTTGTGAATGGAGCTGAACAATACGCCTGGATGAAATTGATTTGATTACAAAGCAGGTAAAGGAATTTTTCATGCCATGTAAAAAAAAACCTCTCACTTACTGTGATGTAACCTTTGCAGTAAGACCAGCGATATCTAAGTCTTACATCACACTTACACAGAGTGATGTGTAGATATATGACCTTAATCTACTTTAGCTCAGCACTGGTATTAGAAATTGTGACTCAGGCCAATACAGACACTGTCTGACTGTGTAACAGGACAGGGAGTACTGTAGGTCCTTAAGGGTAATAAAGGACAGTGAGCAATTAGATGAGAGCACTGTTTGATCCAGTGCATCCTGGAAATGATACTAAAAAACATTAAGGAGACCACATCAGAAGGCAGTTTTGGAAGTAATATTGGGAAATTAAGTGTGAGTCATTCATCTCGACTGACAAAGCTGTTTGGGATGTGTGAGTGGTAATGACTAAAATGGTGAGGGTCTTCATACTGACCTGGCTCTGCTTGAGCGTGGACACCAGTTTCTGCAGCGTGATGTTCTCCTCCTCCAGCTCAGTGTAGTCCTGGAGCAGCCTGGTCTCTCTGAACTTGTACTCCTTGATCTCTTCCCTCATCCTGTTCCTCTGTAGCTCCAGTGTCTCGTTACTCTGGAGCAGAGAAAAAAGGGGGTGGATAGAGAAAAACGCAAGGGGAGAAAGAAGATCACAGTGAGGAGAGAGAAAGACTGGAATTACGTTCATTACCTAAATCTGTGCCAGACAATATTAAACACTTTATCAAAGTTGATGAAAAAACTTCACTATGTTAAATGCACTGTGTCAGCCATCTCTGTGTCCCGGGAAGATCATTATCTCAGCTCACGTGCTGTGCACACATGAAACAGGAGCATATGCTGGACCAGATAAACTGTCCATTACAGAAGTGCACCAGCCACAAAAGCCATAAATCTGAGTTCATTAGGCGGCAGCACAGGGAATAAGTTGAGACCTCAGCAAAATTGCCTGTGCCCACAAAACTATTGGTGATAAGTTTTATTCTGAGGGATAGGGACGTGTATTTACAGGTCAGAAATGACAAGCAGAATAGGAATGAGGTTCTTATCTGTCAAGACAGACATGACTCTAAGTATGGTATTCAAAGTCATTTACAGTATATGTACGCATATGTGTGTGTGTGTGTGTGTGTGTGTGTGTGTTTCTCTCACTGCAGAGCTGCCTGCAGCTCCCCTGCAGCTCTCTGTGCATATGGCAGAAGTGCTGACCCACAGACAGTGTCAGGAGTGGGTGGGTTCACGCACAGGAGGGAGACCTGAGACACATACGGCCTCTTTTGTGCTTTGAACCTCCAGGTCCTCAGTGTGTGTTTGGGGGTGGGTGACAATTGTGCTTTTTAGAAACTGTCAGCTGGAGTGAAACTGAAGACCATTATGAACCTTTTGATTTGTACAGTGGCTGACAACAGCTCTTTTACTAGCTAATGGAGCCTCTACTGTAAAATGGACTGAAGGACAGTGGGGCTGCTTCACTGCTTCACTTTAAGAACAAATCCTATTACCGTAAATAACAACATGTTTTTTTGGATGCCCTATCATTGATTATAATGACCTTCCCTTGCTACATGTTGTCCAATTACATATTCATGACAATGCAGGGAATTGCACTGAGCTGGCCATGAAGTGCACAGGATTAGAGGCCAATTATCACTCAGAGAGGCTCTATAGAAGCGTAGCTGATCAGGGGCCACAGTGGCCGGGGTCAGGGACAGTGCGGCACACAATGCTGGCAGCGAGCCCAACACAGGGCAGAGATGGGCAACGAGCCTCTGATCTGGAGTTCACAGCACAGACTGCGGCTGTGAAAGCTTTACTGGGTCCATAAAACAATGGCGAATATAGCTGAAGTCCAGCTATCTTGTATTCATTCATCATAACCACCACTGTTGCTGTATTGATGGAGCATAAATATGAGATATTAACACAGTATACGTAATGTGACTCTTTTGAGGGCAGAAGTCAAGGTTTACTGTAGGTCAGTGATACTCAACTCACGACCTGAAGACGTTTCACTGAGCTCCCACTAAGTATACAAAGTAGTGTTGACAGACTGCCAACACTAAAATCCTGTTGCACTTTTGTTTTGTCAAATATCAAACACCATTTTGAGCCAAAATATGCTCGCTTCAGTGAAGTCTTCCTGCCGGGTAGCACAGCAAGAAATGAGAAAATTAAGCCGTCACGATCGTGACAGCTGCTGCAGAGAAAGCCACGGCCACTTTGCTTCGTGGAACTTCGGGAACTCGCCAAAAAGGGTGAGCCATTTGTGGACGCTGAACTTGTGAAAGTTTGCATGTTTGCAAATATGGAGGAGTTGTGTTGTTTGTAGGACACAAGCACAAAGATGACATCAGCAACTGTGCGAAACAAATTCAACCGCAGCACAGGGACTGGGAAATTTGTACGAGGGCAGCTTTTTAGCTTTACTTTCTGAAGTGAAATCTGTGGATTAGATGTCAATCGCGCCGACAGATGAAACTGATACTGTGCAACTGTCTGTATTTATGACGTACCAAACACTGACAGTGCTTGGAAGAGACAAACCAACAAACCAAAGAACAAATAGTTAAGTAACACAAATAAATACAGACACATTAATGCCGAATGAGTAATGGTGCATAGTTCAAATGCGTTTTCAACTTATTTCTTAATAATGTCATGTTCTGGCTTACAACTGCAGACTAAACCTAGCAAAATAAACATGTTTTTTTTTCTTGATGAATCTGTATGAATGTAATACTAATGATGTTTGTGAAAAGTTTGCTTGGAACCTGCACAAACCTTTTGATTAGATGTGAATTGTGACAAATGAAGCCCCCTGTGTGGCAGCAACACCTGCTTCTCACGATGAAAAGGCGACTCCTCCTCCTCATTAATGGACATCATGCATGCAAATGAGGGTTTCAAAGAGAGCCGAAAGCCATTTGATGAACACTTCATCAAAGAGCCATGACCGTGACGCAAACAGGTAACAGGTGTGCACATGAAGAATAAGAACTCATCAGGAATACATCACAAAAATCCCTTCTCCAAACGAAAACACTTGACTTTGTTCAATATGCTCCATAATTCTCCATAACACGCACAGACAGTAACAACTGAGCCTCACAACACTCCCCAGTGAATGAGTGTGTGTTTGTAGGCGCTGGCTGTGTGATGAGAGCAGCGTGGCTCACTCTGTCCCCACACATGTGCCGAGCTCAGGGCATTTCACTTATTCCCCAGCTTAGCACCGGATTTGCCCCCCACAATGGGGTCGTGGCCGCGTTGTCTGACCCCCGCTCGAACTCCTGCGCTGCCCGACACAGTGGCTGCAGACCTGTATGAATGCAGTTGCACGTACACACATGCATATTGTCTCCTCTGCGTGAGTTTTGACCCCTTTCTGCCTGTTACTCTGAGGCAAATCAAAAACACTGATCTCGTGTAAGGTCATGTACATGTACATTATCTAAGGCAAGGCAGAATGTGGACACTAGTCTGCTAGAAATTCAGGAAATTGCAACAATGAACGACTATGCAAAAACAGCAGCTCTTTACCTTCAGTTTGTTATACTTCTCTCACTTTTCCTGAGTTTTCACAAAGTTCACAAACCACTGACATAGCTACAGATTATTTCTTTTATTTCAGGAATGCAAAAGTCATTCAGTCAACACACCTTTCAAAATAAATGGGATTTCTTACCATCTCAACCATCACCAATCTTCTATGCAACTACAGCTAATTTCGCATGTCTTAGATTAAAATCTAAAACGTGAAAACGTGAGAGAATTTTATGGTACTACTAAAATGAGCGTGCACTTTTTAACTGTTGGCAAGCTCACCTCTCGCAGCTCCTGCACGAGTGCGTTGAGCCTCTCGTTCTCGGCCTGGGCGTTGGACGCCACTGAACGGCTCAGAGTCACCTCCGTCTGCAGCTCCAGCAGACGGCCCATGTAGTAGGCCTCCTTACAGGCCGACTCCTGCAGCAACGTCTCCTCATTGGTCTCCCCATCCTCTGCCACCTTACGCTGGTTAGTGTAGGCCTGGCCGAACGCCTGGGAGGAAGAAAAGGAGGGATGGTCAGAGGAGGGGGACAGAGTGAGAGCAATGCAAAAATAATAATATAAAAACCAACAACCATCTTTTGCAAAGCCAAAGCTGAAGTGGCACTGATTCAAATCCTGTCATATTGCATCAACATCCTAATCCATGAGAGGGATCTGCACCCGTGTGCAGTAATTCCAGCACATCCTTCACACTTACGGCCACTAGGCGCACTCCTGCTGTACTTTTGACCACCTACAGCACTGACGGCACACTTGCAGGGGCTGTCCCTCAAGGATACCTGCTTTCTGTCAATGTGGGATGATGTTTCACTGTGATCAATAGAAACACTGTTCCCATTTTCCTGACACAGGTTTTCACGGCACTGAGAGCTGACTTGTCGTGATAAAGGAGCCGAGGCTTGATTGAGAAAATCAAAGCATGCATCCACAGCAAAACAGGCCTACCACACTAGACCTACAGTTCCACTATAGTTCTGTCACATACGCACACAAGCTCGGCTAGCAAAGTGAAATGTAGAGACGTGCAGTTACTTTGTGCAGGGTTAAGGGAATAAGATATCATGTATAATGTACGAACGTGCACTCTTGCGCTATATTCTCCTGACAAGGCTGCCTGAATGTAGACAGGAGCGGAAACCGCACAGTCCTCTACACACATGCAGCAGCCGCATTGGTGGCTCAATAAATACTATGAAGCATCCTTCACTTTCTCAGCAGATCGGCAGGAAAAACAGTGTGGGAGACAGAGGATCCCACAAATACTTTATGCTTTACAATGGCCACATGAAAATGTAAACAATACAGCATGTACAGTTATCACAGTCCTCCTGGACAGAGTTACTCAAGTGAATTCTGAGTGCAGCCTAAATCACAAGGGAGCTGTATATTTTGGATTAGAGTATCAATAATTCACACAGATTCTTCCCAATCCCACCTCGACACAATAACAACAATTTCCCTGTTCAAGATAAATCATTTATGGGGTACAAGCATCCATTATTTGGAGAAGACATAAGCTCCAGTGTGCAGCTGTCTTTTCATGCAAGTCATTTTTCACTTTTCTATTTACTCCTGATTCATGAGCTCACAGGTTAAGCACGCTGCATGCAGCATGCTGAGGTCCTATTGTTAGGCAGGGGCAATTTATTACAGCCATACACCTACTTTAGTACAGATCTTGGAATACAGAGAGCACTGGCACAGACGGGAGGGGTTGGCTTGTGGATGTTTAGCCACTGTGATGATGTGTTTCTGCTAAATAAGTAGGTGTGCAGTTGGGTGTGGGTGAATGAGTGGAGCAGATTTGCCGGCAGAGAGATTTTACCGTTGCCTAATTAGCCTTATTGACCACCTCCCTGCGTCACATCTGACCTGCTGTTTGAATCCTCACCACCAGACAGCAGAGCAACAGCAGGCTGGTTTAAACAACAGATCCGGCCACTGTCAACGCTGTCCTGTCTTAATGGCGGCAGTCATTGTCAAACAGCTCAAATAAATGATGATGCACTCAATTTTTCATTCTGTCTATATGAGCTCACAATTCATCTGCATGCTGTAAATCAAGTAAATAAAGCACTGTTCTTTCAAAGAGGCACGATTCCCTCGGTAGACATATTTATTCTAATTCAATACACCCTTTTGTTTTTGCAGTGAATTACAAATGTAACAGTTAGCATATGAATAAGAGGCACTGGTAGTGCAGTGAAACGGCTGTAAATACACAGAAGATTTAACATTTAACCAAAAAACTGTCCTCAAGGATTTACTTTGAAATAAATAGAAGAAATAGAAAACAAGCAAGTAATACTGTATCATCATTTTCTCTCATTCCCCCCCTTAGTCTCATCTCTTTTATGTTCACACTCTCTTGTTCAGTCGCCCTCGTGCCCTCTCTCGCTCTCCAGGGAGGCACAGTGTGATTGTAGTGAATGATGAAGAGGGAGGGCCTCAGGAACAAAACAGCTGATTAATTCTAAGCACAGTGTGACTGAATGAGCTCCCAATCTCGTTCCAGATGAGAGGCTGTCAATGTCCGAGCAGGCCTCACAGGAACAACTGGGTCCTACAGGAGGACGAGCAAAAAACCGTTGGACTCCTATTTTGGATGTAGTCCAAGGGGAGATCAAAGATTTACCAAAAGAGCAAAGCGTGTGAGCACGGTTGGCTGGAAGTAAAATGCACGATATTAACTTTTTGTTACCTAAATCGCAACACTAACAGAGACAGTTACAGCAAGAAAAAAGGATGAACAAGCTAAAAACTGCCTGGGAAGTGCGACTGTATTTATAAAGTCTTGTAGACTGATTTATTTACAACTCTATTTCAGTGTGTTCTTCAGTTCTTGTGCTTCTTGTTGTTTCAAGATATGTGTCACTTTTTCCATAAAGAGGATTTCTTCAACTAATATTAGCTACTGGTCCTTTGGTGGTGCTACCCTTCCCCAGTTCCCTGTTAGAGCTGTTTAGCTTTTTACTAATAGTATTTTAATCAAATATCTATTGCTTCCCATCACACATTCCTACATGTTACTTGTACACTATACTGTTCAAAACAGGAAGATCTGGGTACTATTTGAGAACTGCGTTTTTTCAGTATCTTAGTTTGAGGAATATAAAGATGTCTGGCAAAATACACCATACAAACTACAGCATATTGTCATATGTCTTGAAGAAATAGCTCTACATATTGGGAAATATGCTTAGTTTCTTAGTTTAGTTTAGAATTTTAGCATAAATCACTACAAACACGCAGAACCACACACAGTAACAGACACACAGACAGAAGGACGGCCCCAGTCGCAGGGACTGATTCGGCTGCAACTCATCCAGAATCTGTGGATCTTGGAATGCGTAATGGGAGGCAGATGGTTTCATAACAACCCTTCTTCTTGGGCTGAGCCGCGCTCCTCGAAGTCCGCCCGCTCCATCTGCCTCCTGCTCCTGCGTCTGATGACTGAGGCTCAACATTTACACATTAAAGGAGCGCAGTCCGCTCTGGTCCTGCTGATAATGTTGCGCCACAGCTTCTGATGGGATAAAAATAACACTATGACAGCTCTGCATTTTTCAGGCTAATTACATTAATGTCACTGACACTACTGCGTGCTTTATCGTTACAGTGATGGATTTGCAGTGGCCTTGTAGCTGTATCCTAATTGGCAAACATGACATAGTTATTCAAGCCAGATAACATATGAGGAACAGTGAGGAAGATTAAAGTTTAATACAGTTTCCATAATATGAGGAAACTGATGGAGTCACTGTTTGGAGGCCTGTTTGTTTTTTTATGAACTGAAAAACCCATAATGCATTCAACCTTGAGGCTTCTCGTCCTTCTGTTCCTCAGTGGATAAAGTCCAGACAATAGAGCTCCTTTCTATAGATATTCATCCCTGGGGCCATGGAAACAGGAGCAGACAGAGGGAACAAAACCCAGTGCTATACCAGAGTGAGAGGAGGAGCGTGTGCAACGCTGAAATCCTTCCCTTTCTCTTGCGGTTCCTAATGAGTAGTCAGGGGAGGACCTGTGGGTGTGTGATCTTGTATGTGTGTGTGTATATACACCAGGAGTCTATTTTTACACCCAGGAGAGAGAAGAAGATTGAACTATTTCTCTAACAGTAATTAATTTCCACCAAACTTTGGTGGTTATGTGGACATGCGAGCCCTGCAACATACTCCATAAAAATAAGTTTATGTATGTATACATAGTAATACAAAGCTAGCAAGGGATCTAGTCTTGATTAAATTTTTAAGGTCAGAGAGAAATGCTTAGAGCTAAAAGCACATGCTAGAGGCTGAAATTCAAACAGTGCAGATAGTTTTAGTGAATTTAAGTGCTAATTATTCAGGATTTTAATTAGATGATCTTCATTAATTCATTAATTAATCATTAATAACTGTGCAGTCAGATAAGAATTGATGGTTAAAGAGAAACAAAAATAAAATGAGATCATAGATTTAATTTGCAAAACAGATTAAAATCATTTAGGTAATATAAAGCTATTTAAATTCTATGAAAATACAAGATGAGAAATGCACCACTTTCATGGCTCCATTTGAAAGAGACTGCCGAGCACTAATCTCTGTCTGCTGCTACAATATTTTGATAAGTAATGGGGAAGCAGAAATCAGGGTATTAGTCAACTCATAAGACAAAAAAAGTCTTGTATATAACAGACACACACACGCACACACACACACACTAGCAGCCGTACATGCAGGAAGCGACACACACACACACTGTTGCGTCCTGTCCAGATGGTCGACCCAGCCAACCACGTCAGGGATTTCAGTACCATGGAGAGAGACATGCAGGACTGCTGCTGAGAAGCCACGCAGCTGTCAGCGTCATGAACCGTGTGTGTGGAAATGTGTGTGTGTGCGAGAGAGAGAGCGAGCGAGGCCAAATAGATAGAGGGATAAAAGACAGACAGAGAGAGAGATAGAGAGACAGAGAGAGAGAGAGAGAGAGCGAGACAGAGAGACATTCTGTCTTGCTGCAGCATGTGTACCTGTATGCTAGGAAATGTGGGATCATTTGGTTATATTTAGGTCAGTCACTCTGTCAATCACTTGCTTGAGTTATAAAGTCACATCCCGCCAGCCACATCACTGTTATGAGACCAAACCAAATAATCTATTACAAAAAAAGACCAGCAGGAAGAAAACAAAAGCTCTTAAATCTCATAAACAATCACAGGAGAACAGCATCCTCCAAACTAATGGAGGAGACGCATGTCAGAGGCAGGGGGCCATGCGTCGACCTCCACTCACAACAATCACATATCAGCCTGGGGTGAGTGAACGGAGCTTTATCCCTGACTCACTAACTCCTTTTGACAAGCACATGTTTGACAGGGGCGCACAGGTCTGAGGAGGTAAACAGCACAGCAGAGCGGGAAGAAAAAGTTGCTGAGTGTCTCTACGGTCTGGCAATTTTAATTACAAATGAAACTGATGATGCAGCTTCTCCAGTTTGGTTAGTGAATAACCTTCACATAATGTTGCAAACTCTAGTTATGTTCATATCTTTAAACAATATGTCACTCTTGCGTGATTATTAGAAATATTCATTCCTTTGTGATCAAGAAATGTAATTTTACTGCTGCAGTTGCTCTGAATAAGAACAGTGTCTTAAAGGGGTATCCAGTGATTTGGTATTGCATGCCAATAAATATGGGGGACTCACAGGAGACTGAGGCCAATACATTCTGAATTTTGGTCTCTTAGTGTGGGTTGAACTTCAAAAACACCAGATCCCATAATGCATCTCAGGAGTATCTTTCGTTAGACAACCCTGCCTCCTAAAAGCCCATTTCTTTCAATCTGAATCAAGCCAACGCTGAAATAACCCTAATGACATCACAATGACATCATCAGGGTTATTTTTTTAAACTTCAGGGGCGCAGGAGACATTACACAAGTGTTTGAGCAGGCTGAGTAGTACTTTTCATGACAACTGAACATGTGGAAGATAAGTGTAGTGCACCTTTATATGGCAGATATTAAGCACTGCACAGACATTAGACCTCCTCTGACACCCAATCAGAGTGATGCTTCAGCTTATCATATTCAGTATCCTAAAGAGGCTCTGGTGTGCTTAAAACCCATATCTACGCTGAGCCACTGAGGCAGGTTTATGGGAAATATAGCCCTGGCAGACTTTGCCCTTTAACAAGGACACAGAAACCTCCCCATGTGCTTCTCAGCCACAGGGAAAAGTGCCAAGTCAAGAGATCTGTCATCTATAAAAACACACAAGCATATTTTCACAAGCAAGGGGGGAAGCTGGGTAATCACAGCCTAGCAAGAATGGAGGTCAGTCTAGCGACACTTAACAAAATTTAGACGTAGAGCAGATGATTACAGGTAATTACATTATACTTTTGACAGAATTCAGCAACTGCGTATGCATACAAAGTGTGCCGTCCTTTGTGAAGTTAAAATTACTAAAAATGGACGCTCCACTACAAGCATTGCTTTGTGTGTGTGTGTGTGTGTGTGTGTGGGTGTCCATGTGCTTTCAGGCACTCTACTGAATCAACAGGAATGCTTATGGTTTATCATTATAATGCTGAGTGTGCAGGCATGCTCTACTGCACCATTTAAAGCTCTTCAATTCATGAATTACTGTCCACATAAACACTGAGCTGCCCTAATATGGTTGTTTTATAGATAGTAAGGAGGGTGAATGTGACTTGCCCTTCTTTCTGCTCCTCTTTACTGAAATGCTACTTAGCACAGTGGAGCCTATTATTCCTCTGATAACAATATGCTATTATGCACACGAGGAAAAAAAATATCTATAAAGCGGGACAACAGCTGAAAGACGCCTTAACGTGCTCTACAGTAGAAAATCCCTACCAGTTGTGACAAATCCACAATAGTGCCACATCTGTTGCTTACTCACTAACAAAATAAGTTCATGCTGTGTAAGGCTGAGAGGTCTGCCAGGGGACAGGCTGGGTTTAGTTCAAATGATGTGGCTTGCTAAAGTGATTCAATTTGGCCCAAGTCTGCTCATGATAAGGAAGATGCTTGGATTATTTCCCAGAATGCCTGTCACTCAAGTGTGCTCAGTCTGTGCCTGGCTGAATGGACATTGAATTGGTAGACAGAGAAGCAGCTGGGCATAAGATTAATTTGCTGGATACCACTTGACTCCTTGTGTCCCGTCCTTTCTCCTCAGATCCGTCCTTCCATTCTCCTCCAAACTCCTAACTGTTGCCGCTGCTGCCTTGATGACAAGCTGTTATATCTCCTGCAGAGTTCATTTCTTCCTGGATGTAAAAGACATTTTGTAAGACTGGAGTCACAATATAAAGAGACAAAGAGGATTTTCTTTTGCTGTGCGATTGAATATGAAGCTCTGATAGCATTAGAGCGCTAACAAACTGCCCGCTGTACCAGCTGCAACTGTGTCGGATGTAGTTTTCTCTCTGCTTGGTAATGTGCCCCGCAGGAGATCATGAACAAGTCAACGACAAAAACACATGGCCTGCCCTTCAGGCCATCTCGGCACACGGGTACATACTCAAAAATACACATGGCTACAGGCAGGCCCGTACATGCACTTCGCTGGTATTCATCCTGGACTCCTGCCATTCATTTGTAGGGAGACCAAGAGCCATCAGACTGGAATGGAAAACCAAAAAGCACTGAGTTAGAAGGACAAGACAAGGGTTTAATGCAGAGTGCCCTCTGAGTGTCCTGACACTGACCGACGGAAGGAAAGAAGGAGGAATGAAGGAAAGCAGGAAGGTTCAATTGCAAATGAAATATAACCAAGAAACCAACAAATCATCACATTATTAGGAACAAATCAGTCTTTTTGATAAACAAGATGAGAAAAGTTGTTGACTTGATAGTTTTGACATCATAGACAAAGCAACAATGTTTATACCCTAATGTTTTTTTTTACTTTACACTCCAAGGGCTGAAAACAATGATTTTCATCATCAATTAGGTGTCATCAATCATCAGTTAGGTGTCCTCAGTGTTGAGGTTGTGGTGAGTTGTGTTATAAAATAACAATTTAAGGGCACTGCAGCCCAGATTGGGTATTTTTGGGGTGTTTTTGTCCCTGACAGTGTGTGTGTGTGTGTGTGTGTGTGTGTGTGTGTGTGCAGGTGTGTAACTACACGAGTGAGTAAGCGTGTCACTGCAATAGCTGCGTCCCAGACATATCCTCCCCCTGAGGGTACAACCTGACAAACGCAGTGCTTCACTGACGCCCTCAGAATCAACAGAACAAACAAGCCAAAGTGAAAGATTTCACTGATCACGATCCCTTAGGTCTAAAATACCAGTGCAAATGATCTATTTTACTGTTTTAGTAGCTTCCTCTGTTCTTTCTGCTCCTAATCCCTCAAAGGTCAAATGTTTCCAGTCAAATATTTTTATCCATCCTTGTCCAAAATCCTTTAAGTGGTCTCTCCCTCCATCGTAATCCTCTGAAATGACAACAGACCATTTCCATTATGATCCTTCACTAAGTACTGAGGAGACTTCCTTACTCATCCGAGTGTTCAGGGACATGCCTGGGGTGAAGAAGAATTAGAGCGCTAATGCAGTGAGCGTGGCGACCGCATCACTCTGTCTCCTCTTTGCTTACAAACCTCCCTCCCTCCCTCCCTCCCTCCCTCCCTTCTTCCTACAGTCCTTCATCCCTTCGTGTGACTACAGAGGGAGAGGTATTCCATGGGACAAGGGGGAAAAAATCATGACGAGGGAAAGTGAGCTTGGATGAGTGTGCTGAGAGTAATGAGGACGGCACTGAGACGTAAAAAGATAGAGGTGTTTGAAAGCTCACAGGCTGATTGGTGTTCTGTATCCGTGTCAGCAGACGCACCCAGAAAGGCAGCCAGAGGCGTGAGAGAGAGAGAGAGAGAGAGAGAGAGAGAGAGAGAGAGAGAGAGAGAGAGAGAGAGAGCGACAGGAGACAGATTCAACTGATAACATTGTCTCCTCTCTCTGTAGTGGGTCTCTGCTGATAAAGAGGACTCAGCCAAGCCAGACAAACACAGACCACAATGGAAAGGCTGGCCTGCGCACAGTGACCCTCTTAGTATTGACACATGGGGGCCTCTGGGTGACTCAGTGCTTTTGTGCAGCCACAGGAGAGCGTCCATGCCAGGCCCGCAGACCTGTGGGAATCCTTGCATGGGCTGCTAATAAGGTGATGTCAGCGGCAGCATTTCATCAGACCCATGAACTTCACTGCGCTCTCTCCTCTCTGTTGGTCTGTTTGCTCCTTCTCCTTATATTTGACCGCTGGCCAGAATTGTTTCTTTTCAATGAAATGTACTTCACTTTTTGAGAGAAGGATCATTTCACTTGGTCCGCTTAATAACCGATAAGTAGTTTAAGTCATTCATCAAGCAATAAAGCGAACAGTCCACAGCCCCGCTAGCAGCTCTGTGAGGCTGAACTTAAGCACAGGATGTGTTGGATTAAATGGTGATATTAGTATGCTAACATGCACACAATCACAATACCGACTCACTGGTGGTTAAAAGGTATAATGTTCACCACGTTCACAGTCTAAGTTTAGCATGTTAGCATGCTGACATTCGCTAATCAAAGCACTAAACACAAAGCGCAGCTGAGGCTGGGAAATATGACATGGCAGTTTTTTTTGTCTTGCATGTTATTGGCTGAATGATAAATTCATGAATAAAAAAAGACAGATTAATTGATGATACAACAAAATCAACACTTCTAATTCTCAGGCCTATTACATTCTTCTCCAGCATTTTTAAAGCAGGACCACAACAACACATGCACACATCCTCCCTATCAACCGTTTTCAGTGTCATGACCCAACTTGACATCGGCTCTCTTGTGATGGAGGATAGGTTTAATTAAATGGGTTAACTAGGGGATGATTTAATACCTGCCTAATCCTATGCATGCCCTAACAGCGTAGAAATGACAAAGACGGATCCTCTGGCCCTGATTCTGTGTTACACACACATTATCAGCGCACGTTTGTGTGTGCACATGGTCATGCATGCCAATGTGTATGTGCACTGTAACCGTGATGAGGAGGGATAGGCAGGAACTTAAGAAGATCATGCTCGTTGTTGCTCTACATTGATGCTGGATATAATGGCCTCTGGGCATCTAGATAGGCGGCTTCTCTTTCCTCTGCATGCAGAAATGATAAGCATGGAAGGAGACTGTAGCTGAAATTGCTCTGTCTAGACACAACCAAGGCCGAATAACTGAAGGCAGTGATGCTTTAATGGACTGATTTGTAAAAAAAAATTATGTGAACAATAAATATAGACAGCAGATGCATGGCACAACCATAATTCGTACAAGGAAGACCTTTGGTTTGGGCAAACAAAAGTTTTCCTTGTGAGAGGGCAGACCGCTTTTCTGCTATGCTTTCAGAGTTTGCAGCACACACAGCTAAAGCAGACGACTAATCAATACAGCAGCCTGCAGGCAGGGGAGTCCTGTTCCCTCTTCCCTCTTACCAACTACTGTATTTCACTGCAGCAAAAATTCTGAAAAACATAATCTGTGCAGGGCTGGGCAGGCCTGAAGAGTCTCTGCAGAGAGAACAGCCTCATTAAGTCCTGTTCTCTTTTTCATGTGAGGATCATGAGATTTCAGAAACAGGGACAAAAGAAAAGATTAATGGTCAGATTGAAATAACTGGACGAAATCACGTAGCTCTGTTGACACATTCTAAGCCATCGACACAGCGACCACTTCCCAATGTTTCCACATCAGGTCAACACAACCATAAAAACCTGAAACAACAAAGAGACCCGGCTGATGGGCTGGAGTCACTCACCACCCCTCTGGGCTGCCGCCCCTCCCTCTATGGTCTCAATCACAACATCCGCACCCCCCTCCTGCAACACATTCACACAGGAGGGAAAAAAAAACTAAAGTAAAAGCCATACACACATGCAGGAAAAGTGGCCCTGATGTGTGACTCAACTTACAAAGACAAATGACCTTCCCTTCAGGCCCTGACAGAGCACACGCACATCAACCACCTCCATTTAAAACACCAGAGGCAAAACACAAGGGCAGACAGGTCCTTATCTATATGCTCAACTGCATCCCTGAGCCTGTTGCTGGGGTCACAGGTCAACACTGTCAAAGCTGCAGTGTTTTATTTATCATTTATCAGCAGATAGCTCCTTTCCTCCAAAATATTATTTAAACTAAGCTGATCTATAAATGGCTACACTTCAGATAACCTCTTTAAAGGACAACATTGCCTAGGCCATACATTTATTAAATTACTTAAGTGTTGTTAAACCTGCTTTGGCCTTATTTCCATGGCTGACTGCAATCCAGCAGACATCACAAGGTGCCAAACACAGTTTCATTTCTTATAAAAGCTTTTTGGGTGACTGAGTCAACAGCCGCTCTGTACAATCCACTTTGAAGAAATTACATGGAATCTATCAGCCAGACTTCTTTCAACAACATGCATCCACAACGTTCGCTACACACAATATTATGCAGCTTAACTCAGACATGAGATATTTTAGCCACAGAGAGCAGAAATCGATGCATAATTCCCCACTTCACTCCAGGGAAGGGCCATAGGGGAGGATGGGGGGGGGGTGCCACAGGAGATGAAGAGGGGGATGGTGGGCGGATGGTGGAGAGCACAACCGAAAGACGGGAACAACACCATCTCATGAGATATTGATTCAGCCCCTCCATCCACGTTCCCTGCCCTCCCTTGAACCCCAGCTAATGCACAAGAGGAGCAAGATGGAGGAGGAGGAGGAGGAGGAGGAGGAGAAGGAGGAGAAGGGAGAGACAGAAACCTGTAATGCATCCTTACTCCCAACTCAGAACAGGCTGATTTACAACCACAGCTGCTCTCTTTTATGACTCCTGTCAGTGAATGGGATGCCCACTCAAGCACAGCGGGGTGCACTGAGCATTTCTAAAAAAGTTAATAAATGTTAAGAAGTATTCAAAATTTGCCTTTTATTCAATGCTGATTCACCACCTCAAAGACAGAACGCCAGATGTGTCCAAATCTTAACAACTGTGTTGCTCCCTGAAACGTGCCATCAGTCATGTAACTGCAGCGGTTAACAGTTGGTGAGGGAAATATGTTACACATCGCTGGAAATCTCTAATATATTCTGGCTGAGCTGTTCTTTGCTCCATGAGACACAGGCCGAGTGTGCAGGTCCTTCTTTGGGCTTCAGAATTCACTCTGAAGGAGGTAAAGTCAAAGAACACCCTCACACCTTCATCACCCGTCCCTGTTGACCGAGAGGTCGTATGATTATTAGTTTGGCTTATGCAGATAGAATATCCCAGAGGGACTGTGTTGAGGGCAAATCAATCAACTACAATATACTGTAGTCTAAGTATGTGTTGCTATTTGTGGAGTTCACAGCTGGCCCTAGAAAATAATGTACTATTAAAACATAATTTGCCACATGGGGAAATATTATAGACAGTATAAAAGAAGTGGATTTGACCAATGTGGATGTGGCTTAAACCTGCAGGGGCGAGTCCACTGGTGGCAAAAAGAAGTCTGATTGTATGGAAGTCTATGAGAAAATGACCTTTATTCTCACTTGATTTGTTACCTCAGTAAACTGTTTCCTATTGAGCGTATTGTCTCAATCACTTGTTTCAAGTGGTCAAGTAGTTTTGTAAATTATGGTCCCATTCAGAGAAAAACAGTGAGCGACTCTGGGAAGTCACTGCTCCCGGCTTTATGCTAAGCTAAGCTAACTGGCTGCTGGCTCTAGCTTCAGATTTAGTGTCCAGACATGAGAGTGGCATCAGCGTTCTACAGGTGAGTGGTACTAATAATAAGAGGAATAATGCTTTATGTTTGCTGCAATTTTCAGGTCCAGCAAACACGGAAGTAACAATGAATGCTGAATGTGTGCAAACACTATGAAGAAAGAGAGCGACGACTGCACAAGTGCAAGAAACTTAAAAACGCTGAAGATTTCATGCTGACCTGATGAATCACGACTGAATCTTTCTTTTTAGGTATTTCAAGTTACCATGTGAAGAATCTGATGTAGATTTCTTTTGGCATCTTTCCCCGCCTAAAGCCTTGAGAACAGAACTGACCTGGAAACAGCCTGTTCTAAACTCATCACAAGCGTCAATTCTTCTGCCAACTTTCAAAGAGCTACGATTGTAGCTCTAATTTATTTTTCTCACTCTGCAGAGATGCTCAAAGTGACAAGAGTTTTCCTTTTCTGTGGAAATCTCCAGAGACAAATTAATGAGTAGAGGGCAATTTTCGGGAGAAAAATCAATTTACTTAACTGTACAAAAGGAATAATCCTCGCATAAAATGACTTTATGACTACAAGGCTGTTTTTCCAGTGTATCTACAGACCATTTCAATAATTGTTGACAGCATGATGGAGATCACTGTTAGCCATATGAACACACTGCTCTTCACATTCTGCAGTGGTGGCATCCTCCTCCATCTCGCCTCTTACTGTGTCCGACCTGAGGTTGATCTGCCCAGAGACAGCGCTAACAAGCCAGAACTACGGGGTAATGGAGTCTCCGTCACTGCTTAGGCAGCTATCCAGAGACATTCAGCGCGCACACACACACACACACACACACGCACACACATGCAAGGAGGGAGAGGGTGACGGGGATGGCAGGCAGGGAGAAAGATGGGGAGGGAGGCTGAGTGAGAGAGCTGGGTGAAGAGGAAATGTATAGGAGAGGAGAAGACAATACAGAGCAAGGAAACACTTTTTCCTTGCAGAGCCAAAACATGCTTTTAGCATCTTATTTCTGCTTGGGTCCTGCAGACAGCAAAAAGACAACTGCAGCCTTTCCTGAAGAATCTAATGTGCAAATAATAAAAGTAAGTTTGAATACACTTGCAAAAGGCTTAAGATCAACAGAAAGACAACTCATGTCAAATATATATGAAGATATATGAGACATATGAGGGTTTTTTTTTAGATATGTGGTGCTGTATTCCCACTAGAACTATAACAATTAGTCAACTGACAGAAAATTGTTCAGCAACTATTTTCACAATCAGACAATAGTTGAAGACATTTTTCAAGCAAGAACGATAAAAATTCAAAAATTCAAGAGGGAGAATTTGTAGAAATGAATCTCTTTAAGTTTTGGACTGTTGGTTGAACGGCATAATCTATTAGAAAATGTCACCTGAGGTTCTGGGAAATCATGAGAGGAGAAAATATTCTGTGGAGTAAACAGTAATAGAAATAACCATCAGCTGTGGCTAAAATGTCCACTGGAGGATGATGGTGTTTTTGGTCCAATCAACACTGGATTTCACTGTAGCCAGATGCAAATGTGCCAAGTTTGGCACAGCAACATTAAATCAGTCCAGTGTCACAGCAGCTGAGTCACCAATGTCCTGCATGGATTTTGTGAGTAGGCGAAGCAGCGCGCTAGTCAGTTGTTCTACACCAGCTGGGGCAACCAGTGCATGCGAAACATATGTGTCAGTGAACATATGCAAACACAGTAGGAACATGCATGCAGCTGGCCAGCTTACACACACACACACACACACACACCTGCACACACAATAGCATAAAGTCAATGGAATCTCTACTGAAAATGGATAACAAATTAATAAAGAGATATATGCTGCAGTATATAGAGATAACTCAATATCTGGGACGACACAGTCTTTGTTTTGATAAATTAACACTGACGGGATGAAACAGAAGACACAATCTTTTCTCAAACAAAAGAAAAAAAACGGCGAGACAGTGTAATGGATTTGTGGTCTTTCATAAGAATAACCAACAGCTATGAGATACTTTGACCACTCAGTCCCAGAAGCAATTCCAATTTCCATTTGCAGTCTCCCTGCCCTTCTATAATGCACCTCTGCCTGGTGCGGTGGGAGCAGACGTGATGTTATTGTAGTGGCAGGTTTGCACTCCGCCATTCGATCTCATATTCATGGAGGTGTGCGACAGACAGACAGACAGGAACCAGGAGGTGTTTTTCTGTGGAAGTAACATCACCTCTGGAAAATGCCGGCAGTATCAGGCTGTCTCTTTGTTTAAGCATGCTGCTGCTGTGAGCTGCACAAAGATCATCCTGATTCTTCACGCAAGTCCAAACAAAATGTTCATCTAGTCAAGGGGTGAAATGAAAGGGTGCTGGGAGGAAAGTGGGAGGAAAGTGGGAGCTTTAAATACATTATATAACCATGTATGCATAATGTAACATGGCCAACTCTGCCAGTCATATACATCCAAGCAGAGCATGTGATGTTCATGATTTCTTTACTTGGCTATATATATATATGTATATATATACATATATTTATATATATGTTGTACCAAATGTACAAAAACGCCCTCAAAAAGCCATCATATAATTGGCATTTTTGATGACTTAAATTAGAGCTCAATTAAAAAATAGCTACTGATTAATTTTCTGCTGTTTAACAAATCAATTAATCGCCTTATTGTTGCAGCTCTAACATGTGTTATACTTTCTTAAGCATTTTCTTGCGACTGTATCTTTAGACTTTATCTTTACCATGTTCGTTCGCCATCTAACGACGAGGCTTTTCTCAGGTGAAAGCAAAGCTCTAATCTTCACATTCTCCTCGTTGTTTTTGTCCTTTGGCACCCGAGGATCTCCGAGCATATGCGACCTTGAGCTGTGAAGCCCTGTCAGCATCCGCTTCTTGTTTCTATATGCATGTATGCATTAATGACTGAATGTTTAAACACAGCCAGCATTCATTATTCAGGCTGGATCACACAGCACTTTTCTCCACTTTAAATCTTTAAACGTGGACTGTTTAAGCCAAAGAAATGTGAACAATAAGCATTTGGAACATGAGTAAATGTGTATTTGTGTGTGTGTGTGTGTGTGTGATCTAAGAACTTGCATCTTCATAGCACATCTCTTTGCACATTCTTCATGGATAACCTTATCTCGACATCCAGATCAATGGACGACTGAGCCACCACACAAACAACAGTGGACGACTCTGGAGATCCAATTACTGAGGGGTTTTTTTTTTGAGAAAAAATATGTATCTTGGCAAAGCACCAGAAGGCTCTGAGTCCCAGCAGAGTTGCCTGAAAGTAATGACTGTTGTTTTGCACACACAGAGGAGGAATCTTGACACAATGAAACACAATGGTGTGGGAGGTGAGGTGGGATGTTACTGTGCTCTTGCAGAACCCAGAGCTTGCAATAAATAAATTGCAATATCCAGTACTGCTGCCTTCACAGCCACTGCACAGAAACACCATCACATATTCACTTTTCTTAGATTCTAACTTATTTATACAGGATGAGACGAACAACACCATGAGAATAGACACTGCTTGTATATGTCAGCCAACTGGTGGATTTTCAACTAAATTAAATTTAAGTGAAATTAAATTGTTCCTCATTTTTGCTGGGTACCCCTGAGAACACACAACGACCTCTGCTGGTCCCCACTGGATCCCCTCTGGATGCCCACAGATACAGATGAGTAAAAAGAAGACTTCAGTCATGTCAGCTTTAGGTGGACCCCCCCCCCTTCCCCCCCAGCTGGGGCACAGCAGCTGGTCACATCCACCTGACTGCAGTGCGTTTGCGTTTGCGTCCCCACGGTGTCTGATCCACAGCAGAGCCCGGCCCCCCTACCTCCTGTAACTGCTCCAACTCCTTCCTGAGAGTCTCCTGGTCGGTCTCCAGGTCTGCATACTTCTGCTTCAGCGCCTGGTTCTCCTCCAGGACGACCAGACCGCACTCCGCTGCCCTGATCTTCTCCCGGTTGGCCTCGGCCAGTTCCTGGGTGAGCCGCTCCACCTCGGCCCGGTACTGATCCACCGATTCCCCGCATCCTGCGCCGGCAGCCATCGCCCCTCTCTCTGTGCCCCCCTGTCGGTCTGCGGTTCCCTCTGCCTCCCCCTCCGCTTTGGACAGAGCCACAGAGGCGGGCGGAGGCTGCTGGATGCTGAATATGCCCCCACCCCCCCCTCCTTCTCCCGAGAGGCAGTGCAGGCAGGGCGGGCAGTGGAAATATAAGACCAAATAGAGAATATTTACATTTACCTGGACAGGGTTTACGAACAGCACCTAAATAACAGTGAAACAACCATAATGGCTGGTAGTTGAAGCCTTGCGATTTAAAATCAGGTCAGTGTTTCCTCCAGCGTGACACTCAGCAAAACATCATTTGTGCTTATTCATGGGGGCGAGGGCGCCACCTGTCGGCTGTAATGAGGCATAGCATCTATCTATCTCTATCTATCTATCTGTCTATCTATCTATCTATCTATCTATCTATCTGTCTATCTATCTATGGTTATTTTATTGGATATATTTGGTACAGACAATAAATGTTGAAATAAACACAAAACAGTGCATATTGCAAATTTCAGCAATGTCAGTTGAAAAAGAAAACACACACAAATAAAACTCAAAGTAAGACTGATGGTGGTGACTTCAGTCCAACATTACTCCTGACATGTGTTCCCTGTTTAAAACACATATGGCCGATGTAGTCCACAGGCCAGTGTGCATTGTAATGCAATTATGATAAAGTTGTGTTATATTTCCATCTTGTGACCAACTGGGAGACTAATTAGGTGTATTTTGAAGTTCATTTGGTCACCCGGATTCTCAGAAACTGAGGTAATCCTATATTTGATGTTTACAGTTGGAGGCTTTAGTTGCTCACTTATTCCTGAATACCTTCACTTGGTCATTTTGGCTCAGTCCCATTCTGAATGTATTTTCCACTGATTAAATTGGAAATGATTTTAAGCAGCTATAACTGATACCTTTACAAAAACAATGTATAAAATGTAAGTGTGAAAACAATGCAAAAGCCTTTTGCTCTGAACCTACAGACAATTATCACCTTTATCTACAGCTCATTGTTTAACTGTCCGGTGTGCGACATATCAACTTAAAAGATGATGATAAGTCAATGATGGGCTCTCAACATGTCTCCGCTGCCTTCAATGGCCCAAAAATGAGCAATTGCAGTTTTTTCGACTCAAGACAAAAGTAATTAAAACACACATACAAACAAAATCAAGGAGAAATGAATTGCAAACATCTTTTTCATCCAAAAGTTGTGTCAACTTTCCCTGTCAGAAAACACTTAATGTTATACAGTATTACCATCATTACCATTTCAATCTCTAAATGAATTACTGATCTTTAGCAATGCAGACATTATATCAGCAAATACTCAAAATAGCATCTATCTCTTATTAGCACCGGTCAATAAGATGTTCAGTGTTTCACTGTCGTCACATCAATGTGCTTTTCATACAAGAAAGTTCTGTATTTACAGTAAACGCAGTCCTGTAAAACAGAGCAAGATGTACTATCTCTTTGTTCAGAGTATGAATCAGTATAAATGAATGTGTGGTCTAAGGAAATTGCTAAATTTTGGTTTATGATATCACCACTTTGTGAAAGCTAAGAAGCCACAGGATGGTGAAATTCTGGTTATAAAAGCGTGGTCAAGGTTTTTTTCTTTGATGCCCTCCACCAACTATTTTGCCGCATCCAGGAGTACAGTTTATCTCACAGCAAACACGTGCAATAAAAGCAGATATGATCGGGGTGAAAAGTTGAACTGCAGTCAGCGTCGTGTTAACTTTAATCAGTTATGGTACTGTCAAGTCGGTTATGCCGTCGATAGTGGAGGTGATGTGTGTCTTATCTTTCCTTTAATTGATAATTATTGGAAAAACTGAATATGTAACGATACTTGGAAAGAAGGGGACACAAGCTGTTTGTGTCGGTGTTGGAGGCTTTTCACACAAGTGTATTAGTTTTACAGCAAACTGGTTTCATGGTGAATGGAAGCAGCAGAGACAATTAAAGTACAAGTGGTTCTATTATTACAGGTTGTGAAATACATTTACAGTAGCCTGATGTTAAAAATTGGTTTAACAAAACGAAAAGCAAATCATAGTCATCCACATACACTTAACTTTTGATTATTTTTCATGTAAATCACAATTATTTACACACTATATATCTGGTGCATGAATATACACTCATTTTCTGTACATTCAGTGAATATTTCCCCTTCGTTCTCTGAATTCACCCGCTGACCTGCCAGTAACCCCAGGCTTACGAGCCAAAATTAAGATAAGAACAGGTTGTCAGAAAGTCACACACAGATGAACTCTTTATGGCAGCGCTGTATCTTATCTCTGACAAGGAAGTGTGGTGTCATGAAAAAATCAAAATGCTCTCCTTCACGGTAACACAGCACAAACACAGCGCTCTACCAAGAAAAGAGTGCCCTCAGACCTTGATCTGTACAAATACATCAGTACAGACTTATCACAAGGTCTTTTGTCTCAAGCAAGACCAAAAAAAATGCTTTCAGTAGCCAGACAGGACATTCATTTAGATGTCTACTTATTTGGTAAATAAAAATGCAAACTTTATTTCAGGTTGTAAACACAGTACATACAACACATTTTGACAATTAATGATGACACATGAATTAAACAGTTATAGTTTACATTGCATTCAGTAAAGTCTGCATCACCGGCAGCTCATCATGATCTTTGATCCACATGTAATTTTAAAAAGCACATTTGTGTCGTAATTTGTAAGAATACTGATGGTGCTATCTGTCTGTCTCCAGAGGGTCAAAATACAGAGTTGTGTGACCTGGGGAATGCGTGCTGCTCAGCAAGGTGGGTGCTGATGTCGCCCTGAGGAACAGCCTTGATTGAAGGGGTTTAGGTAAGCAGCACGGCAGCCAGCACACAGCCTGCAGATGATGAGGAGGACGATGATGGTGAAAGTGGTTGTGATAATTATGATAATGATATGTACTGTTGTTTCTGCTGTTATCTATATTTTAATTATCACTGTTTCCCTATAATTATTTGATTTCATTTATTTTAATTGAATTCAATTTCATTTAATTTTAATGCAATTTGTTTTTAAACTGCTTTATTATTTTACTTCCTTTTTAAATACGATAAATAATTCATTGTAATATTTTAACTGCAGTTCAATTTGTCAGCTCCTTTTTATTTTCAGAGCACCTTAAGCTCCATTTTGTGGATGAAAGGTGCTATATGGGACTATTACGTATTAATGTATATATGGTGCATTTAAGCAAATTATTCTGAAATCGTATTGACTATTTATAAAAGATAAAGTTACCTCATAATGAAGCAGGGGGTGAGTGGATGACTGTATGTGATGTCTGTTCATCAGCTCTATGTCCTTTACTGTCTCAGCCTTCCTCCATTTGGCTCTGCGGTTCTGAAACCAAATCTGAAGCACAAATAACAACACAAATAAAGTGACCTGGAATAACACACAGTATGTGGCAGAATAAAGAAAGGCCTGTTTTCTTATCTCTTCCCTCTGAGGAGGAATCAGTATCACAGTATCCTGTAAAGTGTCATTTATCATTTGGGAGGTAATTCCTTATGTAAGCAGCTGTCCAAAGACCATCAGTTTTGTCAAATTGCTGACTGTTCAGGATAATCAGTCTCATGTTTGACAACATTTACTGAATTGTTAGTACCGGTTTGTCTTATTGACTCGTTTTACAATTAAAAAGCAATGTCAGCAATAAATCAGTTGCACAATGAAGGCTGCAGTATGTGTGGTCAGTGTTTGGTCATTTGACCAAACTTCATCAATAAAGGACTAAAATAATGATACGGTTTTGATAAGGAAAACTAAATGGTGCCGTTGTGCAGTTTTTGTCACATTATTAAATAATGCTTCATTTGAGTATACTGAACATTGCAACAAACCATTAAAGTATTATTGAATGTTGCCGTGATGGAGGAATACATTCAGACCACCAGTTAATTCTCAGAAATGATGAGCTGCATGCGTCTCACCTGTATTCGGCCCTCAGTGAGGTGCAGGCGGGAGGCTAACTGGTCTCTGGTGTTGACGTCTGGGTAGTGACTCTGCTGGAAGACTTTCTCCATCTCCTGCACCTGGAACGCCGTGAAAGTGACCCTCGTCTGCCTCTTTTTCCTCTGACCTGTTGACAAAATAATTGCCACAGACCCGTCTTCATCAGCACCTTAACATGTAGCCATCACGACGAGTTATTCTCCTCTTGATTCTATTCTATAAATCACGACACTCACTCATGCAGTCTGTGGTGGATTTTGGAGGCTCCTCAAGTAGTCTAATGTGTGGAGTATCTACTGGCAGAGAGAGAATTCCAACATTAAAGGGAATATTTTTGGTATATGTCGTTTTTTTTATGTTGATGTAGCAAGAAAAAGAGTTAATTAAAAAAACCTACCTGCACATGATAGCTGGTCAGATATTCTGGTATTTTCCTTGATAACAGACCAGTTACGATGGACTCTTTTCTCTCTCCTGACACACGTGGGCCTCCTCAGTATTTCTTCAATCGAATGGGACAATTTTTTGTGTGGTTGAGATTCCATTTCTTGATCCACGCAGGACTCCTTCTCCGTCTCTCCCCTTTTCCACATTTCCAACAGTTTATCCCCCGCCATCAGCACCTTTGTCATCAGATTTGCCAGGATTCAGGAGCTCAAAGTATCCCAGACTCCTCTTGTACACACACCTCTCAGGCCAAGAAAACTCCTCTCTGTAATCTTTGTTGCTCTCTACTTTGCGCAAGGCGAGGACAGTAAGGTTATTCTCCTCTCAGCCTGTGTTTGACTTGCATCACATGTTCATTATTAGGGAGGAGCAACCGACACTGTTGCAGAAAAACTCAGCAATCAGCATCTGTTGATGTCAATGTGTGTCTTTCAGTGTCCCCAAAGACCCTTAATTTAAGGCGTGCTCTTTGTAAATATATAAACTCATTGTCCTGATATTATTATCTGCCCTTATCACTCATTCACGCACACCTTTTAATAGAACTGAGCTGTTCTGTTTACTCTCAGGCTTTACTGCCTTAAATGTAACCAGCATAAAAACTAATTCTTGCATTGTAAGGCCCAGCTCAGGCAAAACCTCTGTGGTTTCATTAATACCTAGATACTCTTTAACTATAAAACACATTTCAGTTTCTGATTCTCTTTCTTATCACCAAATTTACAGTACTGGAGGAATTAGCTTTATCACCATGGCCTCAATATGCCCTCTCACACTTCAGTTCACCTCCCACGAACACTCATAACACAGGATAACGGGAGATTACATCATATGTGTTTCTTATGTCTCCGTCTTGTGGGTTGGGCTCTTCAGTGCATTCATTTTTGATTGACTTTAACAATGGGCAGCATGGTGGTTAGCACCGCTGCCCCACAGCAAGGTTAGGCTAACTGGCCTCTCGCCTGATGTCATCTAGGATTGGCTTCAGCCCCCCCACGGCCCTTCGGGATAAGTCATATAGATAACGGCTGGATGGACTGTAAGAGTGTGACATAGTGAGAGCTTCTTCTATTTCTTATCAAAGATCAGGTGGCATGGACACAAATCAACTTGTAGATAATTGTATTAGTTTAAAGCACATTATTAAGGTTAAACATGGCAACATGCAAAAAGAGAGCAAATAGCATGAAGCTTACAAGCTCAGTGTGTATATATGGAGCAACTGGAGGTGGACGCAGTCTGGGGGCAGTGGTGAAAAAAAATATAAAAAGATTCACAGTGTTCATTGCATAAGCATGGAGAGAGTCGAGATGCATTTATGGTGAAACGTTGTGTTTTCTCCACTAGAAGTTCATCCTAGAGGGCACTTCTGCTGCATTTTTTTTTTTGAGTCCCCATTTGGCTGGAACCAACATTTCTTTTTGTTAGACCTTCCTTGCCTGCTAAACACCCTTATCTTTCAGACTTGATGCCCCCACTTGTATTGCAGAACCTCTGTTACAGTAAAAATGTGCCCAAGCCCAAACTGAGATAATCCAACAATGGGATTGTTTCCCCAGACTTTAGGAAACTCCTCCAGAGCCAGACTGAGGGACAGAATACATTCCCCATGCACAGTAAGCTGCACTCATTGTATAAAATCACTGCAGTGCACCTTTAACATATCTACATCTCACACACACACACACGAAGTAAAAAAGTTGATACAATTTAACATTACAGATGCTACATGTATGTCCAAATGTTAATCTCTTGAGTAAGGTAAATAGACACGGAAATAAAATGGAAACTAGATTTTTTAAAATGTAGTTTGCCATGCACAATGCACTGACAGCTATGGCTGCCAGTCATGTAATAATTCATTAAATAACACAACGAATTTTCACTCTCTGACCCAGTATGCTTTGCAACATGAACATGAATCCTGTAGGTGGCGCTGTTTTCCACCTCACAGGCCACTCCAGAGCCATTAAATGTGACCCACATGTGTCTCTTGTGGTCTGTATGTCTAGCGAGCAGAATGTGCAGTCATGAGTGAACAAAAAAATATAGTGTATTCAAAGGAAGTACAGTCAAGTTATGGCAAGGGGCAGACACATTTCCCCTAATAAACTACAAATAAAGGTATTTTTCTGTCAAAAACGAGTGTGGAAACAAATATTAAGCTTATTGTAAGTCATCATTTAAAAACAGCCTTATTATGCATATTATCAATGATATTAATTACTCAACCAGCAGGATCACAGGGACAATGGGATCAGAAGAAACCAGGAGGAGGATAATGACTTCACTGTTTTGTTTCTCATCCATTTTGGGTGCTGCCTCAGTTATGCAGTATTATGTCTTATTATTAGTATTATGTCACTTCATAGAGCTATCTCTAAACCTGGTCTGTTTCCCTCAGACCTTTAAATAAAAATAATATTTGTTATTTCCTTTTAATTCCAACATGTGCAGCATATTAGTCTGTGACAGATTCCCCAGATTTCCCGGCCTCTCACCCAATCTGATTATGGGACCGTCTCTGACAAACGCGTTTATTTACTCTCTGTGGCCTAATGTGATCATGTGCCTCTGAGTTACAGTATGACGCATCAACTCAAATGTGAATGACATGATCGACAACAGTTTCTTGTTCAGTCCAGGCAACAGAAAAGAAAGCATCAACTTCCCTGCCTCTTCACAACATTGGCCACGCTCTGCTGATGGATGACACACTGACAAAGATGCTTCATGTTGCATTAGTCAGAGCTTTGTTTGAGCAGATGACAACAATGGCTCAAGCTTCTTTTTACCCAGTTCAACCAGCAGCTTCAAGGCGAAGCACATTTGATATCACGGCTCACATTTAATCATACACATTACAATATTTATAATATGATTGTAGCCCTGTTACAGTAATTTCAAAGAATACTGGTGCTAATCCCAGGACCGCACTACCTGACACGTGATGCCACCTTATACACTGCACGCAGTCACAAGACCCCATGATGTCCCAGCATTGCTTCTCTCTGTCCCTTGAAAGTTTCATGTGAGCTCAATTTCCCTCAAGTATTCTAGTTGATGCATTATTTTTTTTTCAAACTCCCATTCCTTCTATTTGAACAGTCAAAACAAAAGCTTTCTCATAGCACTGTGTGACTTAGAGGTGCTTCTTGAACCCTGCTCAGGCTGTTGGAGAACAGCATCAAATAACCAATCTGTTTTGGTTTCAATTTTCCGCAGCATGACGGTGTCACATGCAGGTCATTTGCTCGTTTTCTGTGGATCTATGGATGGCAGTGTTGGTTGATTGACTGGTTAGTTCACCACTTTGGTCCAGAACGGAATATCTTGATAACTATTAGATGGCTGAGCTGGACTGCCATCAAATTTCATCCCCAGAAGATGAAGTCTGTCAACTCCAGTGATCCCACTTTTCCTCTAGTGCCACCGTGAGATGGACAATTGTAGTTTTGAGTGAATTCTTGACAATAATTGAATAGATATCCATGACATACAGGCATCAATGTTCCCCTCAGGAGAAATTGTAATAATCTTTTCATCTAGTGCCACCACCAGGCCTAATATTTCCAGCACTTTCTCTTAAGACAAAACTTGCTAACCATATTCCCGTCAGCCTCACTTGTACTTTGTGTTTAGTTCTAATTAGCAAATGTTAGCATTCTAATATGCTAAACTCAGATGGTGAACATGGTAAATGTAACCTGCTTAAACACACACACACACACACACACACACACAGAAGACACTACTGAAAACATTGAGCTTGACTGAGAGCATTATGTGAGGTTAAAAGAGGCAGCTGACGGGTGTGACTGGTTGGGAACCCCCCAATAGTTGGACTATAACCAACCAAGAAGAGATGAAGATGAACAATCCTGTCACAAAAGATGTGAAAATACAACATATGGATGCAACCAGAGTGAGACTCTGAGCCTCATCTGCTGCTTTATTATGAACGCCCTCTATTAGACCCTGTCTTAATTAAGTAGATGTGGGCTGCTATTAAACTCTGAATTAAGACTGATAATCTAGTTAAATCTAATAGCGTCTCGGGGAAGTATGAGCTATACAGTAAATTAGGAAATGAAGTTAACATTTATTGAACATTTACTCATCATCAATAACAGCTCTGTACCCTGTGATATTTGGGCAACATGTGATGGTTACATGGGTTGCCCTCCCAAAACAATTAGTTGGTGTTAGAATTAGAGCGGAAATAGTCTGGAAAGCGCAAGACAGATCTGAGCTATGCCTCGAAGGCTGGATTTTGGCTATTCATTACCTCTGACGACAGAAACCTCTTGACTTGGCCGGAGAACTCAATAAGTACTGCCTTGAAGGATCTGCTCCCTCAGCTAAAGAAAGCACTCTCAAGGAATTACAGATTTCTCATGTTCTTTCAGGCTTCTTAAAGTTCTCCCGCTGTGAGATTAACATAGAAAAAAGAGTGGGTTTGAGAGAGACAGATAAAGAGAAAAAAATACTGTACCCTGTCTGAAAGGGCATCTGCATCCTGCCAGGGGCAGGCTGGTCAGCTGCTGTTACTGTTGTAATTGGGCTCACATGAGCTGCTGGTGGGGCTCATGTCTCATGTCTGCTCCTTCCTACCAAAAGCTCCCACCTCCCAGCCCTCTTCCTTCTCCATGCGACTCCCTCTTGATGTGTTCCCTCCCCTCTCACAAATGTTTTTTTTCACTTTTCTGTTTTGTTGTCGGGCTCAGAGGACCACCACCTGAGCTGATAGGGTGAAGCTGAGATGGCTCCTGAAAAGGAAAATAATGGTCTTGACAACTATGCATTCGCAGTAAGTATAACTTTTACTTGATTTCCTACAAGAAAATGATCTGAAAATATTTGATTCTTTAAATGGTCTTGTGAAGCTATTCACGGTGATTGTAAACCTTAAAATTCATAATATTAACCACGTAGCTGATCATCACACATCCCAGCATTTCAGCCTGTATCCATATCATATGTGTACATATTATGCTATGATTTATTTCTCCTCCAAACACTGATCTTTTAGTAGCACAGGAGAAACTAGGTGTCATGGTCAGTTAATAATTGACACCAGATAGAATAGCAAGCAAAGTAGCATCACGGATACACAAGAATGCGCTTGTTTACATTCTTGCTCCTCCATGATTAAAATCACATTATTGAAAAGATAAGAGACACGCTGTTTAGTCAGAGAAACCGAAGCACAAACTGCTCAGTTTGTGGTTTCAGGCTCCATCTTAGCCATGTCCAAAATCACTGACACTTTGTCTGAACTGAAAGAAATCATGCATGCCAGCATTTTTAATCACTGATTAAGTGATACGTCCACTTGACTGCATCTTTTTGTTTTCATCCTCTTTTTCATCCTGTAATGCCTTGGATGTGATAAGAAAAAAATCACTTCTAGAGAAAATCATCTATTTCTGTGGCTGCTAGAAAACCAAATCAGGCATTTAACCACATTTCCTCACTAAGAACAGTCAGAATAGGGAAGTCTAGTCTAAGTTATGCTGGTCTGAAGTGTTTAAGCATGTTTAAGCATCCCATTGTTTGTGATGCAAAACAAAACAAAAAATCTGCAGTATGCTGTCATTTCATTTCATCATGTATCTTTGATTGATCCCTGTTTGCCTTTCTCAATGACTAACTGAAGCTTGAAGGACGCTTTTGTGATCTACATGAGACAAAACATGGAGACGAAACGGACTCGTCCACAGAGGGAGATGGAAACAAACTAGCGTACTGTGTAACAGATGTACCTCCATGGTACCTGTGCATCCTTCTAGGCATCCAGGTACGTCAAGCAAGGGGATTTTAAGGTCATGTTTGACAATGAGTCATTTCCTGATTGTGTATGTAGTGTGTGTAATTGTGTTAGTAACAATGCAAACATGGCCACAGTGTCACACGGGAGCATCCGTGTGATGTTTCCTTCACGGTTGGTTAGACTTGGTTTTATTTATGTAGGTCTGAATATGACGTTTGCTTCAGATACTGTTGAGACGGTGTAGTCAGTGACAGTGACAGGTTGATTTATGTACTTACCGGCTGTCCTGACTGAATCATATTTGCCCAGATTAACAGTTTTTTTTTCTCTCCTAAGCTATCTACCACTGTCAGCATACATATAGTCTACAGTCTACATGTAGTGGGCTACAAACATGTCAAAGGTTGTTTTATAGTTGGATGATTTTATGGTTTAGCCATCAAACTAACATCAAACTAAACATATCTGTTGATATTTTTCTCCTGTTTGTGCTCCCTCAGCACTGTCTGACAGCATTTGGAGGTATCATCGCCATCCCGTTAATCCTGTCACAGGGGTTGTGTCTGCAGCATGACGGCCTCACACAAAGCCACCTCATCAGCACCATCTTCTTTGTCTCTGGTGTTTGCACCCTGTTGCAAGTTACCTTTGGCATTAGGTAAGGAAGCAAAGGAGATGCACAGTAGTTCATGAGCTGGAAGATTGAATGGAATGGAATTTGATCAGAGGTGGCTGTAGGCAATCAATTTCTATTACTAATCTCTGGATAGTTTACACTCATTCGCAGGATAAGTTTCTTCAACATAGAAATCCAGCATACAGCAGGGTGCATTAAAGTGGAATTAATAAAGCTGCTGCGTCTCAAAGTTAGTGATGTGCAGCCTCAACCATGAACAATATTTCTGTGAAGATTCTCAGTCATCCAGGTCATTAGTTATTCCTTAGGAGTGACTTTCACTTTTAAAAGTGACTTTTAAACAATACTGAATAATATTAAATATTAAGAATTCAATATTCTGCTGTTAGTGGCCACAGCCTCTATTTAAGGGATTATCAGTGGGGAAGGTCGAGCTTTTGCGTCAAGATGCTTTTGCATGTTGAAGTATTTTTAGCTGTGATGGGAAACAATGGGTAAAAGAGGGAATTACATATTGAGATACAGTTCCTTACAATTATAATAAAGACGCCAGAACAAAGTCTATCAGCACAAAGCGTTAAAGCTACTCAGTCTGATACCCTGTGAAGTGTCCCTTGTGTGCAGTGACATCCACAAAGAAGACTTGAAATGATGTCGTGGATTTTGTTCTGAAGACATACGAACATAAACCCTGTTTTGTTGCTCTGAATTTGTACTATGCTTGTGCAGACTCAGCCCGGCTGAATATTGGTGTCACAGTAGGATTAGGGGAAGGAATTTCCATCTTATTATGTTGGGAATCAAGTTCTTGCTAAATCCACATTCCCTTGGCTTAGCACCACTGATACTTTCTTGTCTCCAAATACCTGGAGGTCAGCTGGAAGAAAAACAGTCAGTATATTTAATGGTACAATGTAGCAAAAGACAACAACACTAATCATTTGTGTTCTTTGGATGAAGACACTGAAAACTCATCAGAGGATATTTGTCCGCTATGTGTCTTTACTGTTCCCTTGAGTTTTCCATGTTTTCCATATAAATACATGTCCTCTGACAGCTCTGACTTGCTGTGAGAAACAGTTGTTGCATGTTGTAATATTAAGTTCTGCATCTGCTGCGGTCTGATGGGAACTGTTAACAGTGAAGTGAGTGGCATAATGAGGATTATTACATAGCGGATGACTTTAACTCAGTTAACCTCTAATACAGCAGTTAGCCAAATTAGAGAGTCACACACTCTTCACATGATTTAAATCAACTGTTTTGTTATATGTAAGTGAGAGTCAGAGGGCCTGAGGACACAGATACAGACTCTTGAGGCAGACTTGAGAGGAGCAGCACTTTTGCCCAGAAAATGCCACCTTTCGATTGCTTTTCTTCTACGGCCAGTTTAGAAATGCTTCTCTATGCTGGTGCCATAGCGGTCTGACTCCCTTCTCTTAATCTCCTACCTCCTGATGTCTTTTCGACATCTTTATTTCCAGACTGCCCATTCTCCAAGGTGGTACGTTCACATTACTGGCACCTTCCATGGCAATGCTGTCCATGCCAGAGTGGACGTGTCCTGCTTGGACCCAGAATGCCAGCCTGGTCAACACCTCCTCCCCAGAGTTCATAGAGGTGTGGCAGAGTCGCATGAGAGCAGTAAGTAAACCGTCTGATCTTTCTAATCACATCGTACCGCGTAACTCACTGAACTTTGGTTGACAGCTGGAGCGGGATCTTTTTCTTTAGAAGGTATTTTGTTCATAAGTAAAGACTCACCAATCAAACTAATGAGCCTGATTTTTAAGTGTAAAAGCCATATGACAGTCTGACATAAAGTTTCTCAACTCCAAAACCAAACGAGCTCATACACAACGGCTGATATACGACATACGACCATACACTGACCACCTCTAAACAAAGCAAAGACTACCTCTGTCATGTAACTTAAAGCTGCACTACTCAATATTATCTTAAATGACCAATAGCTCAAATGACTACATCTAATTTGAAGATGTCACTCATAGTGACATCAACCACCCCTCATCTCTACAGGGAGTGTAAATATCTTTCAGGTTTGTTTGTTTTGGTTTTTATGGTATGCAGCTTTAATGTTCTGGGTCAGTGTCATCATTCTTGTCAACCTTGTTTCCAGGCAGCAGTTTTCAGTGAAAAACCACCTGTATACTTCCTGCCCAACATCAGTCGAAAGACACAGAAAGCTAAGGAGACACATATATTATTCAGTAGTTGGTAAAGACATAAACAGAGCGAAAATAACAGGAAATACACAGCGTACACTGGTCGGGTTGCTAGACACATAACTCCAAATGACCACTAATGCTGCTCTGTGACTGTTACATGTATAGACAACTTACATGTTAGCAATATCAACGTATAAAGCCATAACATTTCAAATGTGTGTATGATGTTCATCTGCCCACAAGTGGAGAAGAAAACAGATCATTACTTCTTTAAAGTAAAACAAGTAAAAAGGTCTGCTCAACAACAAAATAACATCTGCTTTGAGTGCACTGGAAGCATGTCTCTGAACACTTTTACATAACATTTCTACATGTCTGAAAAAGGAGGGCTCAGTGCTCAAAGTAGTTCCCTTCCACAGAGATAGGATGGAGTAGGAAAGCATCCTAAAGGTGTTTGTTTATGACCAGCTGTATAATGTCTCTTTCTGTGAATGTGTAGAGTAAACCAGGTGTGAGTTTTACACACTCTGGGAATATGTCAGTTCTTCTTGTGACAGTATTGTGTTATGAAAACACTTTTTTATGACTGCTCTAACGATATAATGATGAGTGTATCAAATTAGCATTAGTATCAGCCATGGCAACCATACGGATTTGTAGGAAATGTGATGTTTAAACCTGCATATGGTGGCAAAAATGTGACAATGGTTGTTATAAGAGTGATGCTTTCATTTGATTGTCATTTTCCTTGTGTCCGTCTTCAGCTGCAGGGCTCCATTATGGTGGGCTCACTCTTCCAGGTGGTAGTTGGTTTCTCCGGCCTTATTGGCCTCTTCATGCGCTTCATTGGACCTCTCACCATCGCTCCCACCATCTCTCTCATTGGACTGTCCCTGTTTGACTCAGCTGGTACCAATGCTGGCCTCCACTGGGGCATCTCTACCATGTGAGCAAATTCCTAAATAATGTCATTTCAGGGTTTAGGATCATTCTGTTACAAAGGATAAAATGCAAACAATCAACAGGAGTCTATTTCAAGTCTGCTATTAAATTTATATTATTTTAACAATGTTACTATAACTTCATTTTCTGATCATGTTGCATATAATGTAAACCTATGTTAGGTTTAGACAGCAATAAAATGAGCTCCTGGCTAAAGTTCATGCCAGTTAAATGCATAAAAAAATTTAAAAAAAAGTTTCCTTCCTCCCTTGTCAAGAGTAAAGCCAGGTTTTTAATAATAATAATATTAGACTTGAAATCTGTGTGAAGTCTTTTCTTGGCAGGGCAGGAAAGCCTATTAAGAAAAGAACCTGCCCAGTTTGTCCACTTTTAATCGTGTTGGTTAGAACTATACTTAGCTTTAAAGTAGTTCAGTCCTTCTTATATTCAAGACAAGTGACAATTCAAGTGAATTTTGTATTGTTGATTAATGTATTTGTGTCTGTCTCACACAGGACCACATCACTGATCATCCTGTTCTCACAGTACCTCCGTCACATATCTGTTCCCTTTCCTGTCTACACCAAGGATAAAAAAATGCACACCTCCCGTGTCTGCGTTTTTCAGATTCTCCCTGTGAGTATCAAACAAGTTGTCTTTGCTGTTTGCCAGTAGTTGTCTTTAGGATCGAAATATATGAAATAAATTGTGCATCTGTGCATTTTTTTTTTTTACTTCCTCAGGTTCTGCTTGGAATAACTTTGTCTTGGCTCATCTGCTACATTTTGACAACCTACAATGTACTTCCTGCTGTACCAGACCAGTACGGTTTCCTGGCTCGCACTGATCTTAAGGGAGATGTTATAAGCCAAGCTCCCTGGTTCAGGTTTCCATACCCAGGTAAGAGGCCAAACTACTATATGACATTTTAGGAATTAGGAGAAAGGGATATGATAGAAAGATAGAATAGAAAGATATTGCAGGCTATACATAATGTTTCATTCTCTGTTCTCTTATGCTTGCATCCAAACTCAGGTCAGTGGGGGATGCCGACTGTGAGCCTCGCAGGGGTGGTTGGCATCTTGGCTGGTGTGATTTCCTCCATGATAGAGTCTGTAGGGGACTACCATGCTTGTGCAAGGCTATCTGGGGCTCCACCTCCTCCTAAACATGCTATCAACAGGGGTATTGGCATAGAGGGACTGGGCTGTCTGCTGGCTGGGGCCTGGGGAACGGGAAATGGTACCACCTCATACAGCGAGAACGTTGGAGCCCTCGGTATCACAAAGGTAAGGTGAGCCTGTATGACAAGGCTAGGAGGACGTTTATCTGAAAGTTATTTACTCAAACTGTTTGGTAAGCATAACCTTTTTTTTTTTTTTTTTTTTACAGGTTGGCAGTCGCATGGTGATAGTAGCCAGTGGAGTCTTGATGGTTGTCATGGGCGTGTTTGGTAAGGTGGGCGCTATTTTCACCACTATCCCATCACCTGTGATAGGAGGGATGTTCATGGTCATGTTTGGCGTCATCGCTGCAGCAGGAGTTTCTAATCTGCAGGTACACACTCCATAACCTAAAAACACTTTTGCAAAATTATTTTTTTAACTGTCTGAAAACATTTTCTGCTAACTATGTTTTTTTCCCTCACATTTTTAGTATGCAGATATGAATTCCTCTCGAAACATCTTCATTTTTGGCTTCTCCATGTTCTGTGGTTTGGTCATCCCTAACTGGATATTAAAGAACCCCAAAGCTATTACCACAGGTGCTTGAATGAAAATTCATTGCATGATCAGTGTTTTTCATTTAAAAGCATCATTCTTTTATTGATTATGTTACCCGAGTTATCACTGTTTTCATCGCATTGTCTTCAGGTGTGGTTGAAATCGACCAGATGCTGCAAGTCCTTTTGACAACTAGTATGTTTGTGGGAGGATTCCTTGGCTTCCTACTGGACAACACAATTCCAGGTATTATTTACATCTAATTATAGTATTAGTTTATTTACTTTATTAGTGTCCTTATGTTGAAATTGTTTAAGTAATCTAAATCTTCACCTTTGTTAAGTCATACTATTATCATTGTATTAGCAGTGAAATCACATTGTAAAAATATGTAACACTTAATCTTGGTAATTTGATCCACTTCCTGGATGTACTGTAAAGTTCCTGGGCTGAGGTTAATCACTCGGCTTGGGTCAGGTTAAGAAAAAAAGATCACAGCAGGAACACACTGAATTTCAGTTCCACAACAGTTTGGAAATTTCTCTTTGTTGTATACATATATTGTAATGTAAGTGTAACAGGAGAGGAAGAGTATCTAAGGACAACAAATTTCTGCATTTTCAAGCTTTGTGAAAAATGAACAAGCTAAGTGAGACAGTGCGATTTAACACAATTATTACGTGTCCAACAGGGTCAAAGCATGAACGAGGCATCGTGGCCTGGAACAAGGCTCACGAGGATGACTCTAGCAACACACTGGAGAGCGTGGAAGTCTACAACCTTCCCTTCGGCATCAGCTCTTACTTGTCTTCCTTCTCCTGGCTCCGGTACATACCTTTCTGCCCTCCTGGCGTGCCCCGCTCCCCGGATGGATGCGGAGCAGATACGAATGCCCTTGAGCCTAATGCCCTGGAGCCTAAACAGCCACTGGGGCAGCCAGAGCCTTCACAGATCATTGTTGGAGTTGCTCTGTGAGTTGTGTACTCGCTTCATTATGCCATTTAGAGGACTTTCCAAAACAATGTACCATCAGAGGCAGCTCAGTTTGGATCTCCTGTCCTTAAAGACACTGTACTGTAACAACATGGTGCAAAGTACGACATCTCTCATGAGATGTAATATATTGTAATATATTGATATCCTTTAGGGAGGTACCTAGCTACCTGAAGTTGGTTTAAGTCAATTTTTTGTAAATTATTAATGATGGAAACATAACATAACATAACACTGTTGGCTATAAACAATGATTTCTGCAAAGCTTGGTGATGTACTTAAGTTGTCTTTGATCTTATCAGTCTGAGAACTGCAACCAGGTGCTAGTGAACAAACATTGAACAGACATGTAAGTAGTAGATCCATGACGTTTATTGCCACATTCAGCACATAAATCCAATGTATAGTTTCATGTATACAATATCTCATGTTTGAATTAACGCGGCTGTGATAATCAACATTTTAATATTATGTTTTGTGTGTAATTATCAGTCCATGCACTTTACCTTTTTGACAGGACTTTTGTCTCAGGCTCCTTATAACCTGCATACAAGATGCAACAGTTCCTCAATGCACAAATCAGGACTACCCATTGATCTCAATGGAATTTTTTCAAAAAAATGTTTTTTTTTCTTATTTCATGTGGATATTAAACTCCAACATTGTACATCAACACCAGCATCCGTTCAGTTTGTCCCTGTCAGATCCTGCTTGATGGCTTTGTACAAACCAACGAAAGACTCTGACCACACATCTTGTTGGTGCTCATTAGTGGAACTAATGAGCTGCTGGGCTGTGTATACCAAAGTCAACAGAGTGCGCTCAAAATCATCCTGATGCAGGTGTCCGACATGATTTGAAAGGTCAGAGATGAGCCTAAATATGTCTGGTAGCTTCCTGGGAATAATCTCCTCACAGATGACTTCCAGGTTTCTGGTCTTGCGGAGGGAGGCCAGCTCAGGGTCTTGCACTGAAAAGTCTCCGCTGGCCTCAAAGTGTATGCCAGCCAGCAGGATCTATGAGAAGAAGAAGGAGAAACCATCAGCATTCATTATTGAGATTTGCCCGTTTTACACTTCAAGCACTCATTTAAGTTTACGTCTCACCTCATATAATAGATGAACATCCTCAAAGGAGTTGTGGAAGGCTGGATTCACCGCAGTGGCCGCCCCTCTTTTTATTCTGCTTGCAGCTGGGAATAGGGCTAGTGGGTAAAGAGAGACAGGCAGTGATTCCAGAAAAGCAAGGACAGTTTCCTTGGTTTCATTGTGTTTTTGTCTTGTGATTTTCTGCTTTGGACCAAAACTTTTGAATCGGTTCGGTTGGAGGTCCCTGTGACGAGCAATTAACAGACCCTGAACTGTCAGCTGCCATGAAATGCAGCCTTTACTGGGGTACTGACATTCTGGTCCACGTGAAACCCGGGCTGTCACCAGGACAGGCTGCAGTTAATCGATGATATGCACACTGTGCATTTTAAACTATACGATCCCTGACCTTACAGATGACTTCTATCTGCAGGCGATGAGACGTGACGTTAAACTTCAAAGGCAGCATTGGAATCAAAGGAGGAGTAACACAGCGATTATACAACAGGCTCCAGATGACTTCAATATGCAGTGTAAGGGCTTAGCTTTTCAGCCTCATTTTCACAGCATTCTTTGAACCCATGACTTAGACCAGGTTGTTGACCACAACAAATCGTGTCAAAGGAATTTCTCAGGCAAAAACCTTTCCCCCTACTTGTTTTTGAATGGAGCATTATGCATTTGCTCAGACATTCCTTGAATGCTATTACTTTAAAGACCAGTAAAGCTTTGCCTCTGCTCACAGTGTATTTCTACCAACAAAATATGTCGAAAATTCATTGAAATCCATCAAATAGTTGAGATATTTCTGTCTGGCCCTAAGTGGAAGTGGAAGTCTGACTGACCAACTAGCATGACTAAAAGAAAAAAAAACAAGCAGAGGGTACAAACAGAATGAAGTTCAGATCAGACCAGATTTATACAACTGTTTTCACTTACTGTCCGGTATCTCCGACATTCTTTGCTGGTTGCTTTTATTAACGTGTGTAAAATCTGGAGCTCAGGCAGCTTACATTTCATATGGCATAAAGGATAAGCTCCAGGTGACAATGTTGGGGAGATGAAAAGGAGAACAGATGGAGGGAAAAATTAAGAAAGAGGAAATGATGCAGGTAGAGAGGTAGAGTGACTGATAAAATTAGTGACCGAACAGGACAGTGTTGTTTGAAATCATCTATTTAACAGTCAAAACCGCTAAACCTGACCAGTTTAGTCTGGAGTAAAGAGCTCATACTGTGTTTATCATTCATGACACAAAGAAAGCGAGAATTAAATTTGGGAACACATTTGGAAATCCATTAAATGTCCAAGCCAGAGTTAATCACCCAACTCCTTTTAATCCACTTGTTTATGGCAGGCTCAACAAGTGCAACAAAATGATGCTATTTTAATAGACTTCTGCAGGATCAAAACATCTTCACAAGTCAGCCATAATGTTAAGATAATGATCCCCATTAATCAGTAAGGTCAATAAGCGCCTGCACTTGTCCTCCAGATTATCACGATTAAATAAATCTATATTTCCCTAAAACATACGGACCAGTATTTAACCATAAACATCTAACCATTTCCACATCACTGCTCACCCCTCAAGGAATCCATTTGTGTCTGGTGAGACGCACCGCTGGAGTGCAAATTGGATGAGCCAGACTGTGATCACAGTGTTTACTGACCCTGACTGGCCCATATTCTGCTGATGCAAGTGGTTATTCCAAGAAGTAAAGAATAATTAAGATCATAAGCCCTCCGTGCCTAGATTATATGATCTGTGAAGGGCAGACTTTGCATGTTTGCCAGTCCAGCTGGTGGTGGGAAGTCAGTGGAAAATTTGGACATGCCCAAACATCATGAACATCAGTAAACTGCACGAAGAATTCATATGTTTACCAGCTGAACTCTGTATCAAAGGGATGACAGACATCAAATATGTACTTTTGAAGACTCCAACTTTTTATGATGAAGTGCTTCTTGCTGCTGCTTTGATTTAATTCTTTAATTCTGACTTCCTGTCAGTGTCAATGGCCAGAAAAATCAATCCGTCAAGATTGTAGTACCTCAATCATCAGCGCATTTTATTTTCTGTTCATGTGTTTTTCAGAGAGCAATAGAACACTTGGCAAATCACAAAAGATCTCACCTCATTGGACAAACTGAATTCCCTGAGCTGGTCTGACTATCTCAACAGTATGCTTTTCATTCAGTTGAGGAATATGAGTTTCCTCTCTCAGATCATTTTTGGACCCTCCCATTGTCTTCCTATTAGAAACAGGTGCAGATGACATCTGAACCTACTAGCTAGATGAGAGCAAAATACTTTAAACTTTTAACTTTAAAGATAAAATGTTTACCTAACAAGTGTGTATGATCTGTGAGATAATTATTTTCTGTACAGTACCGTATTGTATTTTGTTGTTTGGAGAAGAAAGAAGAAGATGAAGTGCTCCTCAAGAGAGTGCTCATGTGGCAGAGTGGTTGTTATGCATGGAGGAGGAGTGCATTAAAATATAGTATGAATATGTTCTCATACCCAAAACACATGCCGAGGTCATTCTTGTTAGAAAACTATACTTGTACAATAGTTTGTTCATTTGTTTTCAGTAAAAGCTTCAGGGTTTGGAATAAGATAAAAAGACGAGGACCGCTCCTCTTCTGGTTTGATATTACGGTACAGCTAAACCAAAGGATCAAGAAACACTCAGCATACTGCCAAGACTAATCTAATCACTGTTTTGGAATTTGAAATGCCTTTGAGAGATCCACTAACACAAAATAAAAATTGAACAAAATGTTATGTTGTCATAGATTAACCAAAAACAGTCATCCTACTATTGGAATTAATCCACCATCAAATTCTTGCAATAACAATAACACTGCTGCTCCTTTTTGCTCCACGAAGAGAAAAAGTCTTCCAACCCAAATGCATTCCTCTTACAGGCACAAATATAGACTGATTGTTCTGGCCATTCTCCATCAAAAGTTCAAGTCTTACCTGTAGTCTGGCATCGTGTGACACCTGTTTTGATGCAGCAGTAGAAAAGACCAATAAAGACCATCCTCCAGGGCAGCATGGCAGCCTGATCGCTGATGTTAGTTGCATGTAACTGGGGCTGGACAGAGTCGTAACTTCTCCTGTTTCTCCGCCTGTTAGGACGCTGGCTGCCTTTCTGTCGCATTTCCTCCTTTCTCTTTGCTGTGCATGTGCAGCCTGTCACATCTGGCTACACACCTTCTTCATCACTTGTGCTCTCTCTCTCTCTGCCTGTTCCCAGGACTGTATTTACTCTTCCATCCACATCTCATCTCTCTGTCTCTCTCTCTCTGTCTCTCTCTCTCTGTCTCTGCGCCTCACAAGCCGACTTCCTTTTAATGCTTTCAGCTGGTTATCATCATGTCCACATACACACTCTCATCTTTAAATCCCTGTGCTTTCATCACTTTTTTGTCCCTGCTCTACCATCAGCATCGTTTTCATCTCCAGCAGCAGCATCTTCCTTTGTAGTTAATATTTCCTCTATTCATTCTATCACCTCAGCTCTTCATAAAACAAACTGCTTGATGTGCCCCTGTCCTTTCATCATAACTTTAAATCCACTGCTGTTTTTTAAAGCAACTCATCACTTCATCCACTCCTTTTAGATTTGAATGGTTATGTAGTTCAGTGTCATCATGTCCAGTGTACAAAGTCATCATTCTGTGCATCAGCTGAGCCATCTGTCATTTACAGTCTGTCCAGCTGTGGACGCAGCTCGTCATGTGAGATATCTTGTGTCCGTTTCTTTCTTTTTCTTTCATTGTTTCTTTCTTTTAAAACAATCTGGGATCATTTATCTTGGCTTGTATTTATGGTTTGAAGAGAGAACATGTTTATTATCCTCTTGTTGGTTCTGTTTTTACCAACAGCGCGGCCCCTCAGCGGGTTGGAGCTCATGTGATGGTGCCAGGATGACCACCGGCAAGCAGCTCGGTTTGTGTTGCTCATGAGGACAAATGTGGAAAGTTCACACCCCATGAACATGAATCTTAGCTAAGTGATTATTTCTAATTATACAGTGCACGCACCCCAAGTTCTGGACAGAAAACATGTGCAGAAACCACAAAGACAGACTTTGTTCACTGCTTGGCATAACTACTCCCCAAGCCTGAGGAACAGTTACCAGAAGTGCAACCATATACATTTTTTTATTATTATTAATTTATTTCATTTGTTCATACACAGATGCCAACATGTGAGCAGGCACACGGTTACACAGTAGTCCTAGAGGTCATTTCCATACATGCGGCCGTCAGAGGCTCAGATGTGTTTCTGAATCGGACAAAGCTCCGTCTCAGACTAACATGTGGCAGTCGTGCTGCTGCAGAGGAATGCACAGCCAGGCTGCGCTGAAACTGGCAGGAGAAATGTGGCCTCTGTGAAACCTCCAAGAATTACAGCTCTCGAATTTGAACAAACATATTATTCTTTCAATGGGCGAATTAAATGTAAATGTTATTCTAGGCTGTACCCCAAATAATTTCCTTTCTTAAACTGGTGTATACAGTCAGAGCGCTGTTTTAGGAGCATAGTTGTATTTTTGGTTAAATGAAATAAGATGATTACCAGGACAGTAATTATGATCACTAAGGCTGGATGGGTATCGTGTCACACTTGAACCTCTCCTTTCACAAAAAGCAAGTCCTCAGTGCTGGAGGGAATAAACATTTAAAACAGGAGGACAGGACATGCCTCTGGACTGGCAGCACTTGTTACATAACAGAAAAGAGCAGCGTCCACATGCTGTCATATCGTGCTGAGTGTTTGTACTCAGTGACCCCATCATGCTGATAGCGATCAGTGATTCAGAGGTGTGCAAAATCTCAATTTATAACTCACCAGTAGACCATTCAGTGATAAATATGCAGGGAACAGTAAACAGTAGTAGGCCGAATGCAACTATTTACTCTCAAATTTGCACTTATCTTTGAGAACTTCCATTTTGCCACTCGACCACATAACAGAGGGAAATAATACTTATATGACAACTGTAGTTGCTGGTTACAGTTTTGTGTTCACCAATTTAGAAAATGTGATACATTGCTGAAGAACAAATGATCCAATAACATGTCAGATGGTTCAAATAAGCTTGACCAGCTGCAACACTAAAATACTGCATGCACTTCTAATACTGTATAATGCTAATGTAATAATAACGTAACACTCACACAGGGCCTTCCTCTGCATAACTAGCGTATTTACTACCTGTGTTAAGACTACTTTTAATACTTTATTCACATTTAGCTGAAAATAACTTCCTCTAATGTACTTTTACTCTGGTTTGTGATGGAGTATTTTTACATACTGGTATTTCTGCTTTTATCTAAGTAAAGGATCTAAATACTTCCACCACCACTGAGAAGGATTGAGGGAGTGATTTCAGACATGGTACGGACTCACAGATACTGATACTAATACTGTTAATCACGGCTGCATTCCTTGTGGTGTGCCAGTGTCAGGGCCATAGAGCATTTTGGCTCACATACATGGCTTAGTAGAGGAGAAAAATTAAAACATCTGACTAAAACTCTATTGTATTAAGGTCACAGTTTGAACTGTAACACATGTGATTTTGTCTGTAGTTTTTACAATATATTGTATATTGTAAAAAGCTCCATATCACAAAGTAACATTAGATGGTTTATTCCTTGAAACAGTCACACTTAAGTCAAATATAGAACTAAAACAATCTCAGAAAAAGTTCATACTTAAATCCTGATTGTATGTAATATTATATGTTACAAGAACATTATTTAACACTCCACAGAGCAGCAGTGTGAGTTTTGCAGTCTAAATGTTACTGCAAGTTAGAGTTTGTATGACACAGATGTTCTCATGCCAAGTACACGTAATGCAACATGCGGAATAAAGGTTTATGTCATGGCCTTTTAAAAAAAGCTTCTGAAATCTGTAATAGCTTTGCTGATCCACTAGATGGAGGTATTTATCTGCATTAACTTACGCCCACTCTGGACCGTCTCAGTGGAAAAGTGTGAATATTTCTACTTCTACTTTATAAGCACTAATATCTAAAGGGGGAAATGTGTTATTTATGTGAAAATGCATCATCATTTTTTTTCACTGTTTAATTTGGGGACTAAAATTCCATACAACTGGGAGCAGTGAACTTAAATACTTCTCTAAACAGTGGCAAACTATATATTTGCATTTCGTCTGCCAGAGTTTGGAGATAATGTGCAGAGCATCTATACACCCTGGGCAGTTACCACTTCACAGTCTGGTACTGCAGACATCCCAGCTTTGTCACAGGCCATCTGTCATCACTATGCAGTTGTACGCTGCTGTCCTCAGGCCAAACCAGGTTTATGATCCGTTCAGCCACCCTCCCGCTTTTAAAATGATACTAACTTCTCATAATTTTTGTCTTCTGGGACCAGATCTTTTGCTGGCGCAGTAACACGTCACAGAGCCAGACTGTTGTACCCATTGTCCATCTGTTCCTCATAGACAGAGCGCATAAGAGCATAGCTATGACTGTAATTAGCTGCATGGAGAAGTTCAAAATCCCCAAAGACTCCAGTCGGAACGTGACTTTCTGGGACAGTCTGCATCCAAATTGCAACCAAAAATAGCATTGTGGGAACAGAACAGACTCTGGATTCTGGACCGAACACAGTTACAGTACTGTGACAAATGCATTTTGGGTTTAAGTTGCAACAAATATCCAACTCTATCAGGGCATCAAGTACTCTGACGGTTTTAAGGGGACACAAAGACAGACAGTTAGAAAACAAACAAAAAAAGGTTAAATAGCTGTTTGTGTGGAAATCAATCACAAATGGTGGAGTGTTTAAGTACAAAGTGTGCTCTTTCTCAAAAACACACAACTAGGAATGACAATACTTACATTTGAAAATCATTAAATCTGTTGCCATTTGTGTGTGCATTATATTTGACATACATCCTGTTTTTATTCTCATGTTAATAATAAACTATGAGAAATTAAATGCATTTTAAAATTGCATGAAAACTACATTTTGTTATTTTCATTTAAATTTGTTCGTATAATGTATCATGCACAAACATGGTAAAGTACACTTCAGTTTAACTGAATGACCTCTGTCTCCGTCGGCCTATTGTCAGTTCTGAACTTCAGTACCTCCAAGAGTTTACAGAAAACGACTGCAAGCAAATCCTTGAATACAGGGTTTTTCATTATTGCTTCTTGTTTCATTCAAAGATTTCAATCTTGAATACTCGGCCTGCAGACAGAGACACAGTCTGCCTCACATTCTGGACCCATCCCGCCTGAATCCTCCTCTTATCTCTGAGGACGACAGATGAGCTGTCTGCAGTGGCAGGGCCTTGAATGTGTCCCTTATCCCTCACATTCACTTCTCTGAGTCTTTGTTTGAGTTTGTGTGTGCATGCATGTGCACACTTTTATTAGAAAATACTGTGCATGTCTGCAAATCCTAAGCCAGATCTACAGTAGTCACTTATGTAAATTGCTCCTTTCTTCACATATCCCTCTTCCCTCACATCCTCTGGAGCTCTTTGTACTTTTGCCGCCTCCCCTAATCTGCCTCAACCTTGGCATTGGCCGTGTACCGTCAGCTGTCTTCCTCGGAGATCAGAGGGAAAACAGAGATTCGGAGCGCAGACGATCACACATAAAAACATTATTTATTTTCAGTATGGTACAGGGAATCCTTCAGTTTACAGCCAGCTCAATTCAATCTCTGTGAAGCGAGTTTGGTTCCCCTTCCTTCTCCTAGTTGAGCTGTAATAATGGCTCAATAATGTGGGCAAGTGAGCGTAGAGCTCTGTTTCAGCCTGAGAAGACTTGTGGTTCAAGGACATTACCTCAGTTAACTGTGGGTCCTGCTGGGAGCTGAGAAGTGGGTCTATGTCTCAACCTACCAGCCAGAATCATTCCTTTAATCCTTAAGTGTGTATGAAGTGAAATATTGCAAAAAAAAAGCAAGGGAATGGCAAGCTGCAGTCAGAGTGGTGTGTCAATATCAGCATAGTTTTGTAGGTACACATACTAAAACATTTTGCTTGTGCAGGCGTGCACTCACAACAACCCAAGGAAGTGTTCGTATGAGCTCTGATGTTTATGTTGCCTCAGTTTATTTGACATGGTTGTTAATATCCTAATGGACCCAAGTTTCATTGAAGTTACAATTATGGCTGCTGACTTTCTATACGAGCTCTTTAACAGGCTGATGGTGATTACATTAGCTCCCTTTAACCTTTATTGTCTCCTTCACTCGTCCCTCTCTAATCTACTTGACCTTGAGTTCTCCTTTTCTTTCTTTTCCCCCCATATCTCCTCCTTTTTAGCCATGCTAGTGTCCATGCTAGCGGCTCATTCCAATTTCCTACTTTAGTTTATGACCAAATATCTACAAACTTAATGACATTCCCATCAGCCTCAGCTCTACTTGGTGTTTAGTGCAAATTAGCAAATGTTACCATACTGACATGTCAAACAAACTATGGTACACATTTACACCTGCGTAACATCAGCACGTGAGCATTTAGCGCAGGCACAGAGCAGCAAGCACGGCTTTTGACTCTTGTGTTTCATATCTTCAACATCTCTGTTTCTGTGTGACAGGAGTGGTATAGTCTGGTCTTGTGCTGACAAAGGAGAGGCCTTATCTTGTCAATCTGATGGTTTTCTTTCTCAGTGCCCCATCCTGTATTGTGTGAATACACAGGTACGAGCAAAGCCTGAGCACAAAATGATTGTAGGCCAGTAGAATTGGGAAATAATTGTGAAATGGTTATTTTTACAGCTGTGCGTTTGGTGCTGTTGCTTTAGGCTGGAGCGAGTGGTATGCACAGTACCCGGCAAGCTGAGCTCAAAAGGGGGGAAAAAGGGACTCGGGGTGTGCTGTTACAGTGAACAGGACAGGTTGAGCCGGGCCGTACGGGGGAGATGAGATGAAGGTTAGTTGTCGGTGATTGATGGCGTTGCCTGCGGCGCTGTCATTGAGTAATTGACCTGAAGTCATCTGAGTTGTTAGTATTGAATCAAGCATCTGTAATGAAATCATGGACCCAGGCAGCGCTAAACGCAGGGATCCTGCTCTAATGCAGCAAGAGTGATGAGTTAGTGCTGCACATGTGTCTCATGTCCCTGGACTTCAGCGGGAGACACAGTGACAGTAAGATTCTGTAATAATTCATCAATTGCCCATTATATACTTTGATTTTATCCTATCTTTTTTTTTTTTTTTAATGTTAACTGAAAAATGAATTAATGCTGTGGTCTCTGTATGAAGAAGCATGAAGCCATCATGGTGTTAAATGATCCATTTATGTAATTATAGGTTATGGGATAAAGAGAAATTCCTATAATTAAAATAAAGAAGGCATTGTGGCAGAAATATTGATGAATTATTAAATTACAATGTATCAGACATAGACAAATTTAATTTACAAAATGAATTTACAAAACGTACACATGACCGCAGTGTGTACAATGCATGTTAGACTCTTTACATTCTCTGCCTCTGTTAACTCTTCAGCACTGCATACAGTCCTGTATCAGAAAACAACATTTACAGTACTACCAAAGCTTTTCAAGTTCGATGACTAATGCTGCAGTTGGATGCCTAAGCTGGCCTCATGGCAGGACACATTGTTTTACTGGAATCAGATTTGTGCAGTCTCAGGGATAATTCCTCCGTCACATGCAATACAGTTTCAATCAAAACAACATCTCCGTCTACGGGAATGTTTGGGTGGGTGGCTCACTCCTTCTCTGGTCTGACCACTAACTGTGTCACGCACTAAAAGGAGACTTTGGTCCAGTTTGTGAGCAGGTATTTAGTTCACTTACTGAAAATGACTGCCTTAAGTAGCATACTAAATTTCATTGCCTCGGGGAGTAAATTGCTGCACAGTCACCCTTCACTTTTAGCCCTTTTCTCACTCGGCTATTTTCATATGTGGTACAGTATGCATATTTTTTATGTACATGCAAGAACACAAAGCGAACAATGTACAATGCAAATTACAGAGTGCATATTGATTTAAAAGGGCAGCTGTACTATATTATAAACAATAACAGATGGACGCCATGCACAATAAGTCTCTGCGGGTGAAAAGCTGCATGGTCAACAGTGTGACTAATGGTGTGTCAAAGGTAGAAACAAGGATATGAGCAATACACTGATTGTAAGAACAGGATCTCTGACCTGTGGTTTCACCGTCTCTGCTGTATTGGAGTGCTGGCAGGAAAGAGATCAATGCTGACTCATACAAAAGGCCAGTGTAAATATTTTTATCAGGCTTCAAACTGAATTACACTTCCCACTGCTGGCGCACCTTCACTCAGCTGTGGGAGATACAAACACGTCGCAAAGCCTTCAGACACGGAAGAATTTACAGTAACCGATTCCTAATCATTTGCGTGTTAGCATGTGAGTGTCAATGAACGGAGATGGGGCAACACATCTTTGCGCTTGCTCGCTCTACTTCAAACACTGTAGACAAGCTGTGTCAGTGAAACTTTGCTGGGTCTGGTCAGAACAATACAAAGCAATGATCCCCTTGTGTAATGGCCTCATCTGCTGCAGAATCTCATTAATCTTGGACAGGTTGTTAGTTTCAGTTTTAAGTGGGTGGAATTTAAAGCGGGTGGAATACTTGGGATAATGATTTCAAAATATAATGCAATATAAAATGAAGGCCAGATTGTCTAGGTTGCAGTAATCATGAAGATTATATGTTATTAGAATACATTGCGTATGCGGATCACAATGAACAAATGAGGCCAATCATTCTGTGTCTTTCTCTTCCAGAACAAAATGGAAAATTGATGACTGTACACAATGCAATTACTTTCATTTGATTATTTGATCTACTTTTATAATTTAAAGGGAGGCTGTAGAACCTCACAGTATCATTAAAGGATTCCTGTGTGTTGTTCTGGCTCTAAGGGTATTTGTTTTGGTAGCTCAATTAACATTCTGCGGGGAACTGTGACATTTCCTCTCTGACTGTATCTACATGGATGTTAGCAGGCTCAGAGAGCTCCTCTTTTGGTGTGGTAGTGAAAGGTGATATGTGAGAGCAGCTGTTTGCTCTCCACAGCTCGCCTGGGCTGCCTCCCAGCAGCTGATGACTCTGTGTGTGTGTGTGTGTGTACACATGTGGATATGCGTTACAGAGATCAGTTATCAAATAAATCAATCACTCTGCTGTGGATCTCCCAGCATCAGTTTGTTGTCAAACCTGAACCGTGCTTTTGTTACTTCACATCCGTTCCTTTTTATTTGGATCACAGCTCTGTTCATTAAGTGTTTCAATGTTTACATGGTAAAGAAAACTCCGAAATCTGAGCATGTGTAAGAAATACCAGCGATAATGGCATTGCAAGTTTTAAAAACCATGCGCATGTTGGTTTTCAGGACATTGTTTGAAGTGCTGTGTATCCATTACTAAATTCCTACAGAATTTGTCTCTGAAGAGGTCTGGAGGAAGCACTGCAGTTAAACAAGTTTCACTGTCTGTTTAGACACAAACTGCAATAAAATCCAGACCTCACACTGCTTAAATCAAATTTTTGCCACAACCTGACATTCCACCAAGTGCATGCTGGGGCCGAGTCCAGACCCCTGTGACCATGAAGTGGAGAAAGTGGGTAAGAAAATGAACGAATGCAGGAATAACATTTTTGCCACATTTGTAAACAAACACTGATTTTTCTTTTGTCTGTGTGCTAAAACCTCAACACACTGGAGACAGTGTGTGACTGTCAGAGGCACTAGAGGAAAAAACAAACGAGAACTTGAAATCTGTGTTAATAGTTACCACAGATTTAACTCGCGGCCACAATTATGTGATCAGACATGTGTACATTCAGTGCTTACTCTGTGAGGCTGTAAATGGTCAGCAATGTCAGCATGCTAATGAGCTCAGAATAACACTCGCTAGTCCGGACCAAAGCAATGAATCGACGATGACACTGATTTAACAGCTGACGTTAGATTTAGGTTAAACCAAATGGGCCTGAACGGACTAATTAAAAGAACAAATCAGCCATCAATGATACCGCTCTTCCTTTTCAATTTACTTCAAAGATATAAATGAATAAATAAATGAATTGATATGAGAATAAAAATGACTTATTTGCAAGGCAGAGATGATGTTGATGCAGAATCCTTCGAGATAAGTGCTCCATCCATGTAAAACAAACAAGCTAGGCCTCGTGCATTCCTTGCTATTTCATTTATGACCCTTATTTCCTGGTACATATCTGTATTAATTCATACATTTCAGAATCTGCAGCAAGGGAGGTATTGTAAATTCATGGTTGAATTCTGGGTCATGGAAAAGAAAGTTTAAGACTGGGAAAACTGCTTAAGAAACGTCAAGTGCAAAGTGTAATAAAATCAACCGCTCCAGCATCAGTATTGTAGTAATTGCATTGTAATCATTTTTGGGGTGTATTTTCACAGCAGTTTCCTTTTGGAAAGTAAATGATTTTCACAGAGATTTTGACTTAAGTCAGCGTTTCTGTTGGCTTCATTTGGAGCCAAATGTTGATCATAATGTGCATTTCCATTATAGTTTTAAGTCATAATATCATTATAACAGTTGCCACATGTTTAATAACAATGCAGTCTCACTCTTTCACCCTGAAGGAAAAAGCTTAAAAAAAGCTCAAATGTGTTATTAGTATAACGATGAAAAACATATGGATGCCTTTAAATGCTCACATTCTGTAGTAAATTCATACTTTGTGCTCGTAAGACTAAGTCTTAATTGTCCTCCAATATAACTGCTGACCTTCGCTTCCCACTGGATGTGGCAAAACAGGATCAACGCTGCAGGTATCAAACACTTTATTACATCAGGCCATGCTTCATCTGTTGTGAAACTCGACTGTAACGCTCTCCTGCTGTGCCGAACTCTCCACACCAGTCCTCCCTAAACATGATAACTCTTACCCAATGCACATTAGTCTTAATTAAGCTTAAGTGTTTTTTTTCTCTCCAGACTGCATCCTCCCTGCTTCCCCTCCTTTTCTCCTTCACTTCTCCAGCCCTCCCTTTTTTGTGCCTGCCTTGTTTTTCCCCTCTGTCCTTCCAGCAAAGCTTCATCACATTTAATGACTTGGTTGTCTGGTCTCATGGGAAGTGCAACCAGTTTACATTCATTTATTCACAACTGTAGGCAATAAAAAACATACTTTCAGTTCACAAACCAGTGGGATGTTTCCAAGGCATGTACAATGACTCTCCACTGTAAATCACTGGCTCCATTTTCAGTATGTGTAAAGCCTGGTACAGATCTCCAGGCTCTTTGTATAGTACCACAAGTGAGCATGACAAATATGTAGTTGTGTTCTGCACCAATTCCATTTCATCCATAAACATACAGTATGTATCTTTACATTTGTTTGATATAATCCTTTTTTATATGGTTTATATGTACAAAGAAAATAATGCATTCCTACATACTTCAAAAGCAGAAGTTCCCAAACTTGAATCCCTTTGGAAGGTGTATTTTTAGAAATATTACTCTGGCGATATTATATTTCTTCTCATTGATCACTACATCTTATGAACAGACCCCCCAAAGTTATTCCTCTGTGCCACAAATCTCCATTGTTGTTTGAAAACTATTAAAAACACATCAGTGAGCTACATTGTGAAATATTTCTCACATTACCATGACTGTGGGAACTGTACTTTGTTGTGAGTCAATCCCACCCACTCTGTCAATTTTCTGTAAATACTTACAAGTACATAAAATGTGTATTAATCTGCAACTGAAAATTGTCTCAGACAAATATTCTATTTTCTCCTGTTTAAGTAATATTTGCTAAAAATTTCAGTGCCCAGCTGTTTTAGTTTCTATACATACCATATTATACATTTAGCGCTTTCCTTACATGGTTTCTCAAAATAGATAAATAACCTGAATATAAACACTAACTTACATTAATAAGAAATAAGAAAGAGATATTTGGAGATTATTTTATCATCCTCATTCCTCTAGAAAACAATAAATCTCATTATCTGTGTCTGATGAAAAAACCAAAAAAATACCTCTGTTCCAGAGTTGGCGCTGTGTCCGCCGGCTTCCTTCCTGTCCCTGACCTCAGGGGTCAAGGCAGCATAATGAGCATGCTCTCCAGTTTCTCCCTCTCCTCTGTGCTGTCCTGCCTTGCAAAATATCACCATCCCAAAGTTGTTCCGCTTATGCCGCTTCAATATAACCTCGTGGGTGTGAGATTTTCCACTTGTGTATATTCAGGGACAAAGACCAACACATATGACAGTGACTTATAGCGAAGGGGAAACAGGGCTGGCTGCAGAAATATTACCGATTGTGATCAACATAAACATGCACCCCAGCGTTTAAGCGAAGCTCTGCTGTAAAAAAAGTCATACATCAATGTCTCACAGGCTAATGTACAATACACCGTATCAGAGTAATGTTTGGTGTCTTGCAGCTGATGCCATCTACCCCAGACACCATTACTCTATCTGTTATACTCCCCATAACATTTTAATAATCACATATACTTGAGTATAAGAGAGTTCAGATGGGCTGGAGACCACAATACCTTTGGGTAGCAGAGTTTGGTAAACCTCATTAATGTTGCCCAGAGAGAAAAGCCCTTTTTAAAGCCTCAGAGTGGACTATAAAGAGGACTGGGTCAATAAAGTCGTTATTTGTCTATACACATGCTGTCAGCAGGTTCTTTCTGTTGTTTTCCTGAGAGTCACTTTTGATTTAACATATAATCCATTTTAATACAGAGCGGTGAGTGCAGAGCAGTGAAGCTTAAGTTCTAACTTAAAAGAAAACCATTTGCCAAGGAAATGCATGCTGTGACTTCATTTAAAAAGTCAGTGCACATAGTCTGATGGTAAGATTTGATTTGGCAGCCCTTATTCTTACCTGCTACTGTTACTATCTAAACAAGCATCAGTCAGTCTTTTAAAGTTATAATCCTTCAGGTTTTTGTGAAATCAAACTCCGTTTTTCATTCTATGGTTGACAAATTCTTCTGCCATTAAGTGTATTTACCTTTCTATATGTTTTCAATGGTAGTGCCATTCTAAAAATGGATTCAGATTGTTTACCTACTGTATGCACACAGGAAATTACACATAAATGTAATCCAGCACAATTTGATCACACTGATATCAGGCTTACTGTTCACTGCTCTCTGTTTTTACGGCTACTATATATTAAGTTACTGCTAATGCAAACAAAAAATCCTACTGCTGCTTCACATGGCAAGTATTTAACTGCCGAAACATGTGTGGCTTTTATTGTGTAGGAAATGCAACGTACTTGTCATCAAAAATGCATCTACAAAACAAGGCAGGTCTTTTTTTTTTTTTTTTGACAGGAGTTATAAATATTGCAGGGAGTTTATTTGGCTGCACTGTAAACCCATACGACATTTGCTCTTCTGTTGTATTTGTAACACAGTAGCAGCTCAGTGAGCGAGTGTAAGTTGTACGAAACTGCACCTGCCATTCCATATCAGCAACACATGGAAACCAAAACTGAAATAAAGGATTACAACTTTTAAATCACTTTATGAATGATAATGTGATATAGAAATGTCTGCATTGAGCTTGAACTGTCATCCATTACAGGCCAATCAAATCAGTCACTGCTCATGTTGAGAAAGATGAAACCGGAGGGAAGAGACGGCGGTTTCCGTAGAGATGCATGTGCACGTCTGGAATGTCTCTATGTGCGCATGATGTGTACTCTCTCTGTCCCACTGTGCTGTGGATCCCTGTGGTGGAAAAATCACTCAGTCTCCCCGCAGACATGCTATGCCTGTAGCACAATTTTATTCTCTGCGCAATTCTTTTTTGGCAGTATATAAAAGTGCCGGCTGCGGCTGCACAACTCATCACAGGCTGCCAACAAAGGTTGTGGCCTGGTGGAGGAGGGCAGTAGCCTGCTGGTGGATGTACAGCTGCAGTGTGCACTGTAAATTAAACATCAGATAAACCTGTATATGCATTCAAGGCTGTGGGAGTGTGGGAGTGTTGGTGCACAGGCCTTTGTGGGTCTGAATAGCAAAGCAGCTGAAGTCAAGGAGGTGCAACACATGCTGAGATGTGAAGAGGAATAAGCTGCTGATGAAGAATTGGGGATTATTCTAGAGGAGGTTTAGGAAAGGGAGGGAGTGCAGATGAATAAATAACTTGCTTGTATTTTTCAAATAAAGGGAACTAGTGTTCTTTCATTAACCCCTTCTGGTGGCAGAACCATGGAAAGCTTAATCAAAAGCAGACCTCAGAACAGGAGCAAGCGTTTCCCACTCACCTTAAAATGATCAACTGCCACTTTCAGTTTTTAGTCTTCACTTTGTATCTCATCTCTCACCTCAGCTGGATCAATCTGGAGGTCTGGCACCAGACATCCTGATAACGAGGAGAAAATGAGAGGAGCGGAAGCCGTGAAAGGAAATATCCCTTCAAATGTGCCCCCTTCTTCTTCCCTTGGCCTCCGCTCCCTCCTCCCTGTCCCCGCTCCAACCTCTCAACCTTTATTCCCAGGCTGCACACCAAGCTGGGCCCTCCATGGAGAGCAGGAAGCTGGACTGGGAACTGGGAGCCTGCTGTCTCCAAGCCAAGGCAAGCGGGTATGAGATGTCTGCCTAGGAGAAGGTGGCCACTTTCCCAACTATGAGACAGAGTCAAACTGACAGCCATGTTCAAGAGACCCAGGGGAAATTACAGAGCCTGAAAAACTTGAGTGCAAAGGGGCACAATGTGAAAACCAGCACCCAGTGGATGAGCATAATAACACACATTGTGCTCACCGGTCCCCTCATATGGAGAATAATTAAGCAAATCTCTATCTGGCACACCGAGAGCCTGGGAAAGATTTGTTGGGCTTATGTGTCTTTTGGGAAGATTGGTAAACCACAATCCAGACAACCTTAAGAATCCAAGTTTTGTCACCAAGTAAAAACCGCTAAACTTTATCCCCATGATTACAGATGTAGCCTACATTATTGTTTGTTTTTGCTTCCCACATGTTTTACAGATGATCATGATGAAATATGTTGCTCATAAAAAATTGGTGAATGTGTTTTATATTTTGGTGTCAATACAACATGTCAAATACTTCTAAAATCTCCTGTGCACAAAGAAGCTGTCTTACTGATGCTATTCAGTGCTTTGCCAGCCCTGTGTACAATAACATTGCAGTGCAGATTTCATAATTGTTGCTGTGGCATTTGCTTTTGTCAGATCGCACAAAAATGCGCATTTAGCTTGAGGGAGGGAGCCTATTTTTGCAGGAAAATCCAGTAATCCACAATCAGTTTGATCTGAAAATTAGAAACTTGTGACAAGTCTCTCTTGCTGGCTGATTAGCAGTGGGCGAACAAAGGCGAGTTTTATTTTCTGTGATTCATTGAAAAGGAGCACATTGTAGAGTCCAAGACAGGCAGCTAAATGAAGCAACCTATGGTCGAGTTGGTTTCATGTAATTGAAAACACACTGTTCACTTGCATTCTTGTGGCTGGGAAGAGTCTTGTTTTCAAGAGGTTAACCTCTCTCTTTTTGTCCTGTGTGTGTCATACGTGAATTATAGTGGAGAATTATGATTTAACATCTTCCACTCTGTTCTCACCCTTAGAGGTCCTTACGGATGTTTTCAACCACATTACCATTGTGGAATGTCTGAAACATTAGTTAGATGCTAAGAAATAGTTTTTTAAGCGCTGTGGAGAGCTGGTTTTTGTGTATCATCCAAGGGGTTTCCATAAAACATGTTTTGGATTTGAGATAACTGTAAATGTCAGCTCTGTGGGTTGATTTAGAAATTGCTATTTGATGTTTATTTATGACATGTGCAGATGGTAAAAAAAAAAAAAATCATCAATAACAGAAAAGAAAAAGATTAAGACATTAGCTAGATCTGTTTTAACCATAATGCCTCCAGTCTTCCCTCTACTTTCCTCTTAAAGGGTCAGTTAACCCAAATGATTTAACTTATTGCACCTCTAATGATAAAATATTTTTTTGCATGTTTTTTGTGTTTTATCAGTGTTGCTGTTACTCTGGATGATCCATGCTGTGAACACCGCTGTAGCGATGAGTACAGCCTCTTACAGCCACAAGCGTGGCTGCAGACTTCTTTTTTAAATCTAACTTTTCCATACCGTCAGACCTGTGTTCTGCATGACTAGATAGCCTCCCACAGACCCTTTAAGTAGCTTTAAAATCAGATGTGACACACCTACAACATCGCGCTCATATTCTGCCTCTGCTCTTCTTCTGCTTCACTGAAGCTTTGTCATACTTGGAGTGAAATAGTGAACTAAAAGCTAAGAGTCTCTGTTTTTATGGCTGCAACATCACATCAACTGAAAGTTCCAGATATGCTGTGTATAATTTATTTCCCTGACATTTTGGACATCTTTGAAGTCTTTGGAAGCCCTGGGAATATGTCAAGAGATGAAAATAAAGTATTGTTTAAAGTACTTGAACAATGCTTATTTGCACAGCACGAGTCTGTAACCAAAGCAACGGGTTTGCATGACTGAATGTTATCAAATATTAATTATTCATACTTACTACTACTTGCAGTTGCTCTGTGTTCAACACTAAAGGTCTACGTCTCGCTTATTCTTCCCCTCCAGCTGTTACACCCTCACAACAAATGATTGATCGTCCCAATGTCCTGTGAGAACTGACAGCTGGTCCCTTATCCCCTCAGTGGCCTTGCTAACCAGAGAGCTGTAATCATTTTTGACCGGACAATATCTATGAGAAATGCAGGCCGAGGGCAAGGTGTCCTCGTTGTGTTATAACAAAGATATTAAAGGAATCTGTCTTCATCTTCATCTTCGGGGGGTTTTGTTTTTAATCCACTCAAAGACAGATGGCAGGTTCCAACTGCGTGCTCTTCCTCTTATAGAATATTGAAGGATGGGAGACTTGACACACACTCATAAAGCTGAGAGAGGAGAAAATCCTGTTATTTGTTTGGAACATTACACCATTCCCAGACCAGTTTGCGAGGTCATGTAATATGTGCTGACACAGATAGCTGAAACTTCTCCCTCTCAATTCTTGGTGTCTTTTCATCGGCTGAAAGAGATAAACTTTGCCCATATCAACATGGAGTCTGGAAGCTTGGGATAAATAAGTAACTGAATAAGTTTGAGATAAAAACGTCGCGTGTGAGAAAGTAACTCTGAGGTTTCCGTCTGCATTTTTGGAATATTTTAACAACTACTCTGATTGTCTTTGCTCAATGCAAAAACATTTCAGCAGGTCCATAATTCAAAAAAGGATGACTAGATCCATAATTTAGGGCGTTCTGCACTTGTCTGCCAGAGAGAGCAACAACACAACAATTCTATTCCTGCCATATATGTACTGATACATAATTCAACAGGTAAACAGAAGGGAAAGTGTGTTATCCAGCCTTTTTTAGTTGGTGGGTATTCGTGAAAAAGTGTGTGGGAGACTTGAAGAAAGAGAAGGGTAAGGAGAACCAGATTATAGCATCATGAATCATTACAGATTGATGGATCGCTGCAAGTGGAAACTGGGATTATGCCTTTCGACGCGGCCTGTCATGCTGGAGTCTTCAGCTACTGTGACTGTGGGACTATCTGACTGTTCCTAATATTTCAAAGCCTCTTACTCAATGAGCGTGACGTCCAGGGACGGGCCCGGGCATCATGACGACTTCAGACAAGCTTGCCACATTAAACATCCAGTATGAGGGATTTAGCTTGATCTACAGTGGGACTAAAACCAAAAGTTAGATTGCTACTGTAGCACATGGAAGAGTCGTAGTTTAGTTTGATTACCAAACCTCCAAATTTGCTGGTACTTTTAATCATTAAGAGCAAACGTTGAGGTCTGGAAAGGCAACGGGATCCACGTCATTGCCCTGAATATCACCACTGACCTTTAGTTTTACTGCCAAACAGATGGTTTGTTTGCTCTCTATCTCCACGCTTTATGGTCATATAACCTCAATGTGTATAAATATATGCTGACAGTGCTCCTCGCTCCCTGACTCAGGGCAGCATTTGAGCAAGAAGCGATAAAGTTTTGTTGGAGAGCTGCTGTTATCACAGAGGGAGGTCTCAGCTAACCTTCAGGATGAAATAGGATGTTTTTTTGAATTTATTTGACTTTTACAGGACCATGAAAGTAGGGCAGAATTTATAATTATGTAATATGGGGCAAGAAGAGTCATTTAAAAGACACTATACTATATCATTCCCTTTTCCAGGGGAATTCTCTCAGCTTATTTACTCACTGGTTTTCTTTTTAAATGCATGCCTGGGTTTTGTGTTATCTGCTGTACTTATGCATTCAATTGTATTCTTTTGGTTTTATTGCATTACTCACATCATGACACAGCTTATATATATTGTACACCAGGCATATCATTGTAAACTACGTGACCTTCAGCTCTCAAAAAAGTTGGATGTAACTTCAACATTAGAGGCCCCTTCTTAATGTCCCGCAAATATTGCACAGGGATGCTGAAGGCTGTGCCAAAATGTGTAGTTTTCTGCAGTTTGTCCCTTCTCCAAAGCTGGAAAATTAAGCAGACTAAAAGAAAATGAGGATTTAATGAGGGATATAAAATTCAAAGGCCAGTATTTCATTCATTTAATACCTTATAGCTCCAGTGGACTATCCTTTTGCATCTGGTTTAAAGAAACCTACGGGAATGTCATCACATGGGTGGGCCTACCGTATTTAACACACACACAGTCACATAAAAAATTGTAATTTTCTCCATTCATCAAAAAAACTAGAAAAAATAGTAAACGATGCCTTTCTAGTTTGCACCAGCAGAGGGCTACACATTGCCTTCTGACATTTTCAAAAATATTCAAAAATTCTGTTCGGTCTAAAAATGTCCTCATGATATGGGAAATTAAAACATTTTTACGTTCGGTTCTGCTTTAAATGTGCAAGATCTGGAAATGTGGGTGACTTCGCAGAGTCTGGAAGGTTCAACTTTGAGCCCTTTATGACCGGTACACCCATACGAGATGAAGGTTGTGGTGGTGAGTACGGAGTCTGGGTTTCCCAGAGGAAATAAAGGCAATAAAGGACTTTCTAAATTGATATGGCTGGTTTGAATCATTTCATTACAAAGGCAGGGAAAACAGTTATTCTCTATAAACTTTTCCTCCAGACTGAACATTTTTAATGTCTTAATCTAGATAAATGTTTTGGTCATGAATCGCACTCATACATATAGGCAAGAAGTGGAGGAAGGTTAAATACATAACCAGTCGCTGTTGTACAGCACCATAGTGCATTTATTGACCAATCCATGTGAAAGAGAAGTGTCAACTTTTTTACTGATGTAAGTGCTGTTTTTCTCTGTTTCAACTTAATCAGCGACCTACTGTACAATATCACTCGATGTTCAGTTGAATTTAAGTGAAGCTAAATTCCAGCCTGAAATACGAGAAGAGAATAATCTCGGTTGGAAGTGTCCCTCTTTCAGCATCTCACAGAGTTACTTAATGAATGACTTGGAGAATATGCAACCTTGTCCTGTCACTGGCACGGATATATCTTTATCTGAGAGATAGCAGAATTCAGTATTTATGAAGTGTGTAAATACCTGAATCACCTTTTAAGACATCGTGTACACATAATGCCTGCTACATGTGCTGTCTGCAGTAACATACATCAGAAAATTAAATCAATCCGCTGGGGTTCCCCTGTCTCTCGTTGTCTGCCTCGTCCACTGCAGTCTGGCCTTCCTCCGTTGCTTTTATGTAAATGTGGCAATAAGGGGCCCAAATACATGTGCACTTGCAGAGTGGGTGCCTGCAGCTGCAGAGAGGAGCTGCAATTACTCAGCTGGAGTGCTTCAGAGCTTTGACTTCAGTCAGGCCTTGAGATGTTTGATGAGACATCAAACAGGTAAAAGTAAAAGTTGTGAATGTGAAGATTCTCTGACTCCTGGCTTCTCCTCTTTTGTCATCAAACGGATGATGGGTATAATGAGGCAGACATCACTACACAGGTGGTTTGCTTCATTTGTTTCCACCCAGCCGTCCTGCTCTGTGTTCATTACATCTGTTTTCAGTGAAATCTGAAATCACAGCTCTCTGCCCTTCTTCCCAGTTTTCACCGTAGACTGACTGTGCTTTTAGTGCCGGCCATCCAAGAATAGTGCCCTGCTCTTCGCGTAATGTGACAGCTGTTGCTGATTTCCTCATTTTTTTTAGGGCTCTGCCAGCTTCGCCACAGCAACAAACCCCCACTGCATCTTGGGTCCTTGATCTGGTGCTGGCATAGAGTCACTATGAGGGAGCTCCCTGAATTTACTTTAAAATGCACTTTTTTGTGCACATTGGACTTGGATGTGAAAGATTTGCCTTTATTTCAACATATTCTTATATATTCTGCTTCCTTGGTTGAGCGCAGACATTTTGAGGTTGGAGTAATGGGAACAATAAATGAATTAAAGGCAAATTCACAGATATTAAAACAAGCCCACACAGTCAGCCGGGGGCTTGTATAAAAATACTCCGGCAAGACACTTACAGCAACGTTTCTGCTGTATTTGAGAATCTAATATTACACCCGCACACGTTCTGTGGTATCACCCAGAGGCTCAGGCATGTTGAGAAGCTCATTAATCACCAACCTGCAGTCATTGCGTTTTGTGTGATAGATTGCAGCGTGAAGACAGCGTACAAATGACAAGGAGGAGCCTCTGCGTTTGAGTGCTGTGATACCACTATGTGTCTGTCCAGCTGTGTATGCGCGTCTCAGTTCACATTTAACCCTTTGCTTCACTGTGAATGGCCTGACAGTTGATCGCGCAGTGTGACTTTGCACAAACATGGCATGACTTACCAGCAGGGGTGTACGGTGGTGGCCACCTCAAAGCAGATGGCGGTAATTCTGTTAACATCTGTGTCAGCCTGCCCCTGCTGTAAAATAAATTTCCCTTCTAGGCCTGAGACAGGACTTTGTCTTCAGGAGCGTTAACATGCCATGTAATCACACTGGGTCTGTGAATGTCATTAGCTTCCCTTTGAAAAATTTAAGGGAGCAAGAGGAAGGAGGCTTCGCTTTTTAAAAAACAGGTGTGTGTGAACGTTTGCTTCCGCCTAGAAAACCCTCTTCGTGGTTTTTACACTCGAGACTGCAGTGTGCCAGTCATTTTCATAACTCACATGAAATCCATCTGAAGAAGCAGACAGATCCAGGAATGGTGCAGCGTCTCTTATTCGAGGACTCTGCTGAAATGTTAATCAAACAGTATATTTACAGTAGCCACTCCAGCAGCCATATACCTTACAGTGTATGAAGCAAATTGTGATTGTACACTAATGAGCCTTGAAAGAGAGCATATTCCACAAAGGTTTGCCTTTAATTTGTCAAGTTAATGCTGCATTCAGCAGAACAGGCCCCACAAGGGCTGACCTGGCAACCTGCAGCCCTTTACTTTCCCCTCTTTTTCTGTCCTTTCCTTTCTTTTCCATTCCTTTTTGTCCTTTCCCCTTGTTTCCTTCCCTTTCCTTTTTTCCTGTCCCTTTGCTTTCAGATTTTATATTTACACATTCAACGAATGAGACAAACGTCCCTTTTCCTTTAATTCGTTGTTTCATTTGCTGTCCTTTTCCTTTCCTTTCCTGTCCCTTTTCTCTCATTTTCCTCTCCTCTCCTTTCCTTTTCTCTCAGGTTTGACTACTTGTGTATTCCACAAATGAGACAAACTTTCCAACTCACACTGGCTCGGGCTTCTCTTTTAGCTTGAAATTTACGATGCTGAGGTGCAGCAGGGGTGTTCGCCGTGCGTACCAAAGGGAGAACGGTGAAAAGGGCATTTTTGCAAGCTGTCCTCTGACACGCCACCCACACGGCCCTAAACGGGGTGTTATCCTCTGGCCATAAATCACTGCGGTCATTAAATCACACCCCAGACACTCTTCTGCCCTTTCTCATCACAGTGGTTTCTCTTCATCTTTATTCAATTAGGGAGATTAATGGCCCGGGATACAGCACCCAGGTTGACATTCTGTTATGGGGGACATGACTGAAATGTCACAGTGTGAGGAGGACAGGATGTGAAAGGATGGGCAGGGGACGCCTATTTACTCTGAACACATGGTGATAAGACACACCGAGGGGGCTATTTTTCCCTGTTTATGGATACACCTGTTGCTACTGGCTTGATACGGCCTCAAGAGAACAGCTTAAATTAGTGTATGACATTTTAATGTCATACACAATATCACAAGCCTGTTTTTTTATATTGTTTTCGGAAGATGTGGTAGATACATTTTTTTTACTTCAACTTTCAAACATCCTTTCACTCTGACTCACTCTAAAGAGAGAGACATGGAGCTCGCTTTCCAAATGAAATGAAGCGGGGACTGACCACTGTTGCATCGGTCAAACAGTAGACCGCATGTGAATAGAAGCCCCAAGCAAAGGCTTTGAAGGCTCCTTGTTAGTCTTGCCACTAGATTGGCCACTGTAATGTAAATTAGGTGGTCAAAAAAAGCCTGTTAGGGTGGAAATATGAAAATGTGGAAAGAAAGGACACTAAATGAAAAGGGCACTAATTTCCTGATGTATTGTTCTGTTGCTAAGGAGAGCCGAGCTCTCAGGGGACGTTTCATCATGAAACGATCTAAATATAGATTTAAAAAGTATATTTTATACATTGGCCTTACTGTGATGATGGAATTTGGATGGCTAGACACTGAGTTGAAAGGCTGTAATGGTAGAATAAAGCCTTTCATCTCCCGTCGACTCAAATTTGTATCCAGCCATGTTAGTAGCACAGTGTCTGGCATGTACGTGGTACACTGAAGGGAAAATTAAGGGGCAGAAAACAGGATTTTTGTGGATGAATGGATACATGCTCTGTTGCATGAGACCCATTACTGTTTAAGGTATTTTTCAGCCAGACTAATGGCACAGCTCCAGAGATGGTGAAGTCTGTTTGTTGGTTGGTCAGTCATTTGGTTGGAGCCACCACTTTGATCCAGGCTGAAATATCTCAACAACTATTTCCATGCATTTTTCTGAAGGCATTCATGGTCTTTGGATGACTCTGGTGATCCCCTGACTTTTTCTTTAGCCCCACCATGAGGTTGATATTTGTGGTTTGGGGTGAACTGTCCATAGTATGTATAGCCATGAAATTTGGTACACACATTCATGCCCCCTCAGGTTGTAACTCTGGTTGTCCACTCAGTTTCCATGTAGCACCATCATCATTTCAAAAACTGTCTTTTGTTTCAGGCAAAAGATCCGCAAACCTAATGTCATTCCCAGCAGCTCCAGCTGTACTTTGTATTGCGAAGGACTGTCCAATGTTTTCCAAATTATTCCAAAACCCCAATAGTCTGAAAAATGTCCCATTGGACCCCTCTCCTGCACTCTTCGAAAGTCCCCCATGCATGGGGATCGATGCCAACGGTCCCTTTTTTTGGACTATTGGGGTTTGAGAATAATGGACTGTCGGAACAGTGGAATGGCACCGTGCTTAGTGCTAATTAGCAAATGTTAGCATCGTAACACACTAAACTGAGATAGTGAACATGGTAAATATTATACCTGCTAATCATTAGCATGTTCGCATTGCCATTTAGTTCAAAGCCCTGCTGAAAAACAGCCTTACAGAGTCGCTAGTGTAGGTGTCAAGTCTTTAATTGGAATTAAGTGTATTTTCAGCTTTAGTTTGACTGATTTATTTTGACATGTGAACAAGAAATCATATATATATATATATAAACAAAACAAAGTATGAATGTATTATTTATGAATGTATTATTATGTGTAGTATTATGTGGAGATTTCTATTCTATCTAAAAATAAAATCTATGATTAGATATAACCTCAGTCATTTTCATAAAAAAAATGTGTTTAATGTGTACTCTCTTTAAAAAACTTTGTAATCGTTAGTAAAAGATTAACAGTCCTGTAAACTCTTTCCATCTGTGGGGGCTTACCAACATATTTTGCATTTCACTTACAACAGGGGTGTCCAAACTTTTTTCCCTGAGGGCCACATACAGAAAAACATACAAAGGGCTGGGCCACTCACTAGAAGTGAGCTATGTTGCTGACTTTAATCCACTAGAGGTGATGTATATCGCCTCACCTCTAGTGGATTAAAGTTGGCAAAATCAATCAAATGTAGGTAGCCTAAATGCTGCTTGATAACTGAATATGATTCAAGAAAAAAAAAACAGCCTTTCCATTAGTGGGCTTTAATTTATTAGTTGTGGTACAAGCTGGTCTTTGCCTTGCAGGCTCTTGTTCAGTGTGTTCAGTGAGATCCACTAAACATGCCAACCAGAGAGGGTCACTGAGCTCATGAAGAGGTCCTTCTCTCTTCAAAACTGGTCCATTTCTGATCTCAGGGAATAAAACCGCTGCAGCACTTAGCCAGCGCACATGAGAACGGTAGAGCAGCGCCCCGCAACACCAGCACCAGCATCAGAGAGGGAAGCTTGAAATAGTCTGTGCTAGAGCCCTGGTGCTCGAATTAACAGCCTTACCTCCACTTTCTTGCTCTTCGGCGGACACCGTAGAGGCCTGTCCCAGCTGGAGCCCCATCCGTCGTACCTCCACACAGCTCGTCCCATTTAACTCCAATCACGACAACTGCACCTGGCACAGCTTCAAAAACATCCTCCCCCGTCATGGTGCTCTTTAGACTGCCAACATCAAGCAGCTTTTCCATAATGCAAAAGTGATCGTCATTAGTTATTAGCTGTGCTCTCATCACACACCGCGTCTCAAACTTTCTACACTCACTTACTCACATTTCCTTAATTCTGCCATTTTGGGTCACCTGTAGCACATTTCTTCTTCTATTACTCATTTTATAGAGAAGCTGCCTTGTTCAAGACAGTTACTCCACCTAGTGGTGAGACTAAGAAGTACAACACAGTCCAGTGCAAGTTCCATGTGTGGGCCGTATTCCAATACATTTTTAGAATTTCCTGCGGGCCAATGAAAATTGGACCACGGGCCGCAGTTGGCCCGCGGGCCGTAGTTTGGACACCCCTGACTTACAACATTAATTGTCTGTGCAAGTATCAAACTTTCCACTTCCAATGGATCACACATATGAAATGTCACTCCGTAAGGAAGTGTGTGGGGGGGGGGTCTGTGAGGTCTGAATGTCAAGAACACTTTCTGAAATGTGCTCTATGCAGTTGCAGGCCGCTTATTAAAATATTATGGTTATTATGATTCCAGCGTGGCTGTTTTCATTTCATTAACAACACTTTCGACATGAAAAAAGTGTAACGTGAGTTATAATAAAAACTGCAACAAACTAAAACATGCAGACATTTGAAATGATTATCAAATGCTAAAAAGTGTTCAAGACGAACTTTTCCTGCATCTGCATGATATTTCAAAAACATCTCATCCACAAAAACAACACACAGTCTTCAATCTCACCTTCACATAACCTACTTTGCCTTCCCACACAGTTTGGAGGCAGCTGGGTGAGGATGGAGGCATTTCAGTTGCTGTGTTACAGGTCTCTCATCATAGTCTGGAGTTGACTCAAGCAGCCGTTGGCTGGTTCGTCTCTGTCGTCATCTGGCAGGTGACTGACAAGAGCAAACACTCAGGCAGCCATGGTATTGTTCATGAGAGGGAAATCTCCTGGGAACCCTCAGCAGACTTTCCCCCCACATTTACAAACCCTTAGAAACACAGACGGGATTGTCTACCATTAGTTAGTATTCATTTCTTCCTCTGTCTGATTGTCAGGCTCTGGGCAGCCATTGTTCAGAATGTGTAGTGTGGGTTTAGATGCTGTGCAATGTGACAGTTATCGTTAGTAGAGCTGACTGGAGCCTGGCAATACGCTTTGCGAAAGACGAAATGAAATAACATTTGGTATCAAACAGTAATGAAATGAGGTGCCATAAGAGTTTTAGCACAAAATGCATGTACTACTACTAAGGCATTTTACAGTTTCTGTCAGTTTGAAAGCATAGCCTTTTATTCCACATTTTATCTGCAGCTGACACACAGGACTCCTTTGTGCATTGCTTATATAATTAACCTTTAGTCATCCGTGCAATCCAAAGCACAGTGGAGCAAAACAATCAAGCATACGTCTTCATGCTCACAAATACGGTTTGTCTCTGATGAAATGAGGAGGAGTGGAAAGATCTTGGCATGAGAAGTAATATGATTATGCAGGGACTCGCAGGTGTAACTTCCAATTACTGCTCTTCTCGGTTTAATCCAAACAGAACCACCCCAGAGCATCACCATCTACATGTTTATGAATTGTAGTTTAAAGGGTTGGCTGCACTGTGTGTTGTTTTTACTCTGGGTGGTACCCACTCAAACATGTTTAATCATCTTCTGTCGTTGCTGCAGTAACATCAAAATCAATCCTATTCTGTATTCAGTAAGAAAAATGAATGCCGTCTGGTACCAAAACTAAAACAAGGACTTCAGGCAGGGTGTTTCGTGTTTTTGTTGATTTTATTTCCCTGATTATAAGGTGTGAGCACCAGCTTGGCACTAGCTGCATATATTCAAGCTGTGAGTGTTTTGGCAGTCAACAGTTGAGATGATTCCAAAGCCAAGAAAAAAACCAAGCCAAACAATAGCAACTGACAGCTTATGGTAATGAAGCTGAACACTTGCAAAGAAAAGCAGACACAACAATTGCTGTCACATTTTTACTTTCACAACACTGTGATATCTATAATGTGATATTTTGAAGCAACGTCCCAATAAACAACTTACAAGTTACGCACACTTTGCACAAGTTATTGCAAAATTATTGGTTATTACATTATCAAAACAAACTAAAAGAGTACTCCTCAGATTAAGCAATTTACTCATCTAACGTTGGACTCATAATGGAAGTTTTGAAAAAAGGATCAGCAGACACGCAGCACAACCACAGATATTTTTTTTGTTTTATTTTTTTCTTTTATTACACACACTCATTTGGAGATTCTGATGTGTTAGGCTAATAGCGGCTAATGTAGCCATTGAGCACATAACCTCAATCTGAGATTAGGAGTGGGCTACAGAAGACTGATGAACTCACATCTTTCTGACTCCACCCCCTTTTTTTTTCAAACGCTCACCCAAGTGACATCACTTGAGGCAATTTATCAGGCTTCCTCTGGAACCACATATGGCTTAATACAACAATCCCAAGATCTCTAAAGAGACTTCATGCATGCGTAACATCAGCAGAGTTTCCTTTTAAATACACAAAGATTTTGTAAAATTTTTCTTCTTACAACTGAAGAAAAAAAAAACAACACAAGGGTTCAAATGGCTGTAAAAACAAAAAGTTTTGTCGAATGCATAGGCAAAATCATAGAGATGTTACATATAGATGATTTCTTTTCTGACAAACATAAAAAGGTTGTTATAATGGTGGTGGTTGGCATTCACCTGAGACACTGGTAGTGCCAACAGCCCACCTGACACTTATTTAAATGCTCTTAAGAACAAGAGTTTAAGCTGATTAAGTTATCATAGTCTACTTTAGCTGCCGGTTGCCTGTTCTGGTGTTAGTTTGAAGGTTAAGTAAATACTGAGCAAAATTGAGAATTGGTTTTGGATGGAAACATTTGAAATACACCAATATTTCTTACACGATAGTAGAGGTGCCAGTGAAAATATGGGTTGCTCCCTTGGTTTTCCAGTGAGACCACTGTTATGGCAACTTCGAGCACAATTACAGCCCTCTTTCCATTAAATGGCCATTTGTCACTATGGAGAACAAAATCCAGCCCCTCACACAGGCACGTCTTTTCAGGAGCTTTTTCAACTGTCTTCATGGCCAGCGGATGTCAAGGTGCGCCCATATGGTCTGCAGAGAATTACACAGGCCAATAGTATAAGTGAGTCTGTCTATGAATGACAAGAAAATGGATTTAATCAGACCATCCACAACTAGGCAAATACTACTAAAAGGTGAATGGAAAAGGTTGGACTTGCTCAACAGAGGGAAAGTGCACTTTCATGCCAGAATAGTTCATACTATGCTCCATGGCTGCAACAACATAAATGATGTCATATTGTCAATATTAAATGCATCACTTTGTGGCCAACACTTGATTGGATCTCAAGAAAAGTCTTTAGACTTGCCTGCCAATTCTACTCTCTGCATTAGCATGAAAAGCTGAGTGACAATAAACAAGATTTCTGTTAGTTCTAAGCCAGTTGTTGTCATCAACTTTGCACCGCTTGCCATTTCTCAGGAAACCTCAGCTTCGTAGGCAAATATACGCTCTGAGTCTGAGCAGTGATGCTTTCACTTTCCCATTCTTCAATAGGATTGATACTTAGAAGGAGGGGAGGCAAACAAGCAGCTTGGCAACTCCATTAGCATAATTGCATCATTAATTGAGAATCCCTTTCACTCTGAGAAATAGTAGCTGGTACTGGGTGCAGCTTCTAGTCAAGAAAAAGGCTTCACACACAGTGGTTTGTAACGAGCCAGAGAAATGCCTGCTGCCTCATTAGTGCTAGATCCCTGCAGGCCTCCTTCTCTGAATACAGGGGGGGTCTGACGCCTGTGAATGACAAACCCATGGTGTTTGGTAGAGTGGAGGCATTCAGGTGAAAGTTATTACACTTTTCTTCCCACACTCAGCCGCATAACTCTGCTTTAGTGTTTCCCTCACAGGGACACTCCAAGGTCGATTGTATCTCTCCAAGTAAAGCAGCCACCAAACTTGTGTTTGAAGAACTGCTGTCTCGTTCATAATGAAGACACTCTCCCAGCATTCCTGCATGCTGGTGCTGTGAAACAGAATGGAAGAAGGACTGTGTGAAGAGGATGAATGAGTGAGTAATTAGGAGTGTAAGGCTGATCTTGAATTAGCAAAGGAATGACAAGAGTGACAGCCGGCTCTTTATTTTTACACAGAGAGAAACCTAGTGAGTGGGCAGGACATGATTCACGACAGGCAGTGTCAACTGCATTCAAGAAACAAAGGAGAATGTGTAATGATGCACACCGGTAAAATGACTCACTTTTCTACATCATGACGCTTGTGAGATTGTTCTGATTGACATCTGAGTGCAGTGAAAGGAAGAGTTTGAAATTTGGCAAAATATGCACATGTGCTTTCTTGCTGTGTATTAGATGAAAAGATTACTCCCACCCTTCTGTCTGTATGGGAAATATAAAGCTACAGCCGGTAGCTGGTTAGCTTAGCTTAGCATACAGAGTGGAAATGGGCAAAAAAAACTAGTTTGACGCGTAGAAAATAAAAAAGGTGGATTGTAGCTCTCACACTTGTATAAAAATAAATTAATTATCTGGTGTTAATGGTTGAGCTTTAAAAGTGTTGGTTGGTAGATTTGTTGTCTTTGGACAGCCAGGCTATCGATTCCACCAATCCTCTCAGCAAGAAAGCGAATGTCAAACTATTACTGTAAGAGGATGTTTATTTTCAGACACCGTAGTCATGGTGCAATGTTGGGAAGAAAAATGATAAAACAGCATTTATAAAAACACATTTCAGTCTTTCTGGCCTGTTCTCACTCAACCATCTCCTCGCTTGGCCAAAACAACAGAACGATGAAGTGAGGGAAACGCTAATTATCATGGCCAAGCTGTTCAACAGTCCACATCCTAAAATGTCTGGTGGCTCCCAGATGAAAACAAGCCGACAGTATTAATGTAACTTGGTTGAAAACCGGTCTTTCATGGAGGCGTAAATGGTCTCTTTCAAAAGCAATTACTGGGTACATTTCCTCAGCTTGCATGGCTGAATAATTACTCAGCAGCAGTGTCAGAAATATGGCAAAGTTAGATGCAATGCAGTTCACTTGAACAAGAAGAGTTTACAAGATGTAAATATTCAAATCATTTTCAGCTTTCAATTACAACATTAAAGTCTTTTTTCCCCCTGCAGTTTATGTTGAAAGCAGCTACGAGACGACAACTTAATATTCCTCTTGCTGCCCTAAAATGAACTGTAAACATTTTTATCTGACATCTCGTAGGGATGTTCAGGGTTGTTGTGATGTTCGATTCATTATTCAGGAGAGATAAATAATGCAACAAGTGCCACAATGGGTCACATACGCTGCAGCTTGTGCTTCTAGTGGAACATGGGGGATCTCACACAGTATGTATTTTTTTTTTTTTTATTATAAAGTAGCTCTCTGTTTTCAGTGTGGAATAATAAATGATTCTCTGAACCTTCCCACTGATGAGGAAGTTACATGGATTTCTGCTATGTATCAAACGTGAGACAGAGAAGAGACTTCAAATGCGCCAATCTATTCATAATGAACAATGCCCACATGGGAGTGTGGTCTGACATTCATGGAAAGCCAAACACACTAAAAGGTTTGACTTTGCTTGTGTTGGATGGTGAAGTCTGTGATGAATGACAAGAGAATTATGATTTTTGCCAGTTCGTTACCACCCAGGTGTGAGTGACAAAAAAAAGATCCCTGAAAACTACGTCTGTGCTTTTATTGTTTTCAACAAGAAGTAATTCTCATACAGTTTATTTCATGACTTTTGTATCTGCATTTGATTTTCTTTTTTGTCAGGTTAAGAGCCAACACACTGTGTTGGTTCGCTGCATCCACAAGCTTTGTAAATGTCTAAAAATAAAGGTAATCATACATCAGGGCGCCTTGGAAAGTTGAATTTGTGGTGCTTCAGCCACCTCGGAGCAGCAAATCCTTGTTGAAATGCCAAAGCCAACAGATGTGTAAATGTTTAATTAGGGGAAACAGAGGGTAATAATTACTATGGTAATATTTAATCACAGTATTTTTCAATTCTACTTTGTATTAAGCTCATATTCTGTGATTTAGATTGGCACTTTACCATACTGCACATTATGGCAATGTTGGCTTAAGTAAGAATAAGTCCTTATGAATGAAACAGATGTATTTGCGACAGAGCCAAAGGTTCAAATTTAACAAATCTAATCTAATTGATATTCTCATGTATCTGCTCTGCTTCACCGGATGAATTCAGTATTTTAGAGGCAGAATAGCCTCATCTGTTTTGAACATTAACCAAATGCATAACCCTGTCAACTACAAATTATGCTTATATACTAATAAATATTTTTTGCCGTGTAATAGAATTGCTGTCTGGATTATATTCACATGCAATGGTTTTCCAGGCCGGGATATATTACATCCGTACACTGCACACAATTTGAAGGCACAGCGGTGCTTTGTGCTAATCGGCATGCTAACCTGCTCACAATGACGACGCTAACTTGCTGAAGCTAAGCAGGTATAATTTATACCATGTATATATATGTTAGCATGCAACTTGGAACATTAGCATTAGCAGCATTTAATTATCAGCATAAAACACTGAATACAGCTTAGGCTGATGGAAATGTCATTAGTTTTGCAAGTCTTCGGTTACACACTAAAGTATTCTGACCTGATTGCGGTCCTCAATAAAAAATTAAGGGATGGACCCACACTGGGTCATTTTTAACCCAATGATTTTTAGACTGTATCATCCTATTAGAAGGTGTTTCAGTTCTCAGCTATGTGGAGAAAACTCCTGGCAGCTTTCAAGTTTTTTGTTGATTCTGTTGGGCTAAAAAATGTGCAAAGACCACACCCAAGTTCAGTGAAAACATCGCCAAAGCATGCTGTCTTTCTGTTTAAAAGGTGGACTGTTTTTTTTTTAACGTGTATTGACATCATTTTTTTTTTTTTACAGTTCAACAAATGAATATCACTGTTGTCTGAAAGTTTTGTTCAGCCACTTAGCACACTGAGCTGCTGAGACACATCACTACAAACCATCTTAATGCTCTCACTAATACACTCGCCACCCAAAGAAGGTCAAACCATGGCAAATATCACAGTGATGAAACAGGAAGATCTATCACATCAGCATATATGGCCACTGTCTCCGCTGTCATTCCACGGCGTGATGAATGGGTGTTTCTGAGCAACGAAGATCGGTTCTACTTTTTCATGCTCATAACAAATGGAGCATCCTTCCCACCGGGAGCCTTTTAAGTGATAAGCTGCATTTATTTCCCCAATGCTTTTCTTTCTTGGTACAAAGCCGTGGACATCTGCTAAAGCTGATTACCAAACCAGACCTGTTTCATGCGTTCCTCTGTTTTTTCCTCCCATGTCGACCTTTGGGATTGTTTATTGAAAAAATCATGAGCAATGAATGGAGCCATCCAGGGAGAGGATGCGTATGATAAAACACAGATGGTGGATCATCAAATTCTTGATGATGTCAGTTAGTATAGTGCAGACAAGTGCGTTCTGTTAAGTGAGGAGTACACTGACTGAAAACTAATATATTTGATTAATGTAAAGGCATGCGTGCTGTAGACTGCAGTCTGGGTGAGAGTGTAATTCATGCTTGATGATAGTCAGGTCAGGAAGCTAAACCAGTATATTGTACACTAAATCTGGCTGTTAAATCACACTATTTGTCAGAAAATGTGAGACTTAAAGAAGACACGAGATAATAAAAAGTGCTTGTGTGGAGTTATAAATAGTAGAGTAGAGTCTAAGTCTCATAACGCTATTGTTGGACACAAAAAAATGTCCTTTCTCTCATGATCATTTCTGTGAACATTCATTACTATCCAGCTCCCTGTTTACTTCTAAATATTCTGAGGAGGATCATTTCACTTAAATGCCTTTAACCCAAACAACTGAAAATACTGTGGTTTCTGTTTTTACCTTCGTCCATCATAGAAACAACAATCCTCAAACCACAACCACCCTGTAGCCACAGCTGCCTCCCTGCCCCGAGCTCAGACCGCTCTCATATCTGGCAAAATGTTAAGGTGCCTCTGCGATACATAAACAAAACCCGAGCTCGCATTTCTCGTGCATAAACAAGCTCTCAAGAATTCAACATTTGACCAGAAAGTTAATCTAATTGTGTTTAAGTATGATGCCTAAAGTAGTGAAGCCTATCTTATGATTAGAGGAGATGATTACATGGTGAAAATCTACAATCATCTCGTATGAGGTCTGCACACCAGCAGCGATCCACTTTGGCTCAATGCTGAACATTAAAACAAACTCAGGCTTCTTCTAGTTGACCAAAACAAAGCTTCTCAGATCCCTGTCTTGGATGTTTTCCAAGGCATGTTTTGCTCACTTGTTGGACGATCTTGGTGTGATTGGTTAATTTCTCCTGTGATAACCTCGGGCACATGTAAAGACCCAGCAGAGGAGGTCGCCATGGTGGCAGGATAACTAGGGAAGATGGATGTCACGGAGTAAACCTTAAAAAAGTCTCAAAACATGTTGATGAATGATAATTTGGCACGACTGACCTCCTTCTCTTCTTCTTTCCCTCATCTGCCACTTAACTTATCCCCCCCGAAGAAACCATGTGCCAAACACACAGGCAGCAGGCACTGCAGAATGTTTGTGTTTACCTTACAGATTTACACTATAATCTTTTCTACAAAATTTGAACCATTTGAGTTGGATCGTGAACAGAAGATGGTTTGGATTATGTTTTACTGGTTGCAATGTTTTGTTTCCATAAAAGCAAACAGTATGGACGCATACTATTCACATGCACTGCTGCTGTTTATGAAACAAGGCCTGCGAGCGAGCTCAGGCAGTAAACTTGAACATACTGTTCCCTACAGAATTTATTAAACTTGGCCGATTCCTGAAAACCCAAGTATACATTCATTCACAAGGTATTTTAATGTCCAGCACTGACATTTTGAAAATTATCAGTATGGTAAAGGTTACAGTTGTGATTGTGGTAACACCAAATTAACTATAGTTAAAGGAGTATTACACAAATTTAGCAATGCGCTCCTATAACATTGTTTGGACAGTAAAGGAAAAATCTGAATCATTGCAGTACGACCAAAGATCTCGTCTTTTTTATTCCATGCTTTCCTCTTTCCTGTGCCACAATTACTCACTGTGCAACTTCACTGCTGACAATTCACTCAGACAGTCAGGTTTGTTTTCTCCGTGACAGCCAATGTAACCATGAGCTGCTAGCCTCAAGCAGAGATTAGGAGCAGGCTACAGAGATCTGGTAACATCACGTCTTTCAAACTCCACCCTACGCAAGATTTTCAAATGTACAGTCTTCAGCCCTAACCTATGCCTCAAGTGGCATCACATCAGTCAATTGATCAGACTGTGCAGTTCCCTTTAAAGCTTCAGTTCCCTATAATGTTTAGAGAAAGCTGCGTAACTTCAACACGTGAATGCTAATCTGAGGTTTGTGACAGGGCTCGACTTTCAAGCTTCTGCATGAAAGGTAGATGTGCTACTACATACATTCATCCACCAACCAACCTTTCCACTTCTTTTGCTACCTAATGGTACCCGACCTCCTGCATTAGCACTAAACACTGGTATTTGAAGTAAATCATGAGATGTGACCTCTTCACGCCTAGAATGCTAGATTAAGTCCTCCCCCTGCAACACATATCCAGCCCACCCTTTGCATTATGGTGGTGTTCATAGGTTGTTGGTGCCCTGCTAACTGTTTTGCTGCCACACGGCTCACCTGAATGCTAAGCATCCATTTGCAGCCACTGCTGCAGTTCACTAAGCATATAATAAGCTCTACCTCCACCCTAGCATCCACCTGTAGGCTCCAGATGTATTTCTATGGGAGTGATGAGGTTAGAGGCTAGATGCTGAATATCAACTCTGAACATATTCTTCATTAAAATGCACTCCATGCGGGTTGGTGGACTGAACTGGTCTAGTGGTGGAAGCTCTAAGGTTACGAAACATGGGTGTGAACAAAAGGTCACCACATCAATTCCCTCAACAAACGAGGAAAAGGGCAGGGTAAACAAAAAAGGTTGGGCTCTACCTTCTTTCAACCACTATTACAACAGCACCCTTGAGCAAGGCAGTGCAGCCTGCTCCCTCTGTGGCAGAATATAAAATCTTGCTTTTTCATCTCACCTGTACCTTTTCGTTCCATCGGTTCTCTCTCACATGTGGTATCCTGCACTTACAGCTAATAGGGAAGTCTGCCCAATATGGCCCACAGATGTTCATTTGAAGGGTCATTTGCTGTCGATGTTGTATTAACACAAGTGTTTTAGTTGACTGACCCAACAGTGATTTATGATCTCAAGGGAATTCCAGGAAATTGTGGTGAACGTGTAATTGTAGGGGAACATTTTTAGCTCCTTGCAGTTCACTGGACATCGTTGTCCGGTCAGGGGTCTGGCAATCAGAGTGGCAGTTGGTCGAAAAAGGGTTGTTGGATGCCTGTGAAGCCGTGGCTTTTATTCCTTATTGATACAATCTTAATTAATTAGGGGTTTCACATAATTAGTCTTTCCATAGAGTCCAGTAAATCAGGTGGGCTGAGCGGGGCCATGAATCACACAGTAAATCATACAGAAAAGAAGGAGAAGTGGAGTCTTTGAACCACAGGCCGGCTCTGCCTCTGCACCACCTCCATCCTCCTTCACGACTTCCTCCAGGTGTCCATCACACAAAGAGCTGCTCTGTGACTCAAACCATACCTGGGGTCATTACAAAGCAGCTCTCACACAAGGGAAGTCTTTGTCCAGGTGGTGGATGTTTTGGTGTGTTAAAAAAAATATTCAAATAAATTAAGAAAGGATCACTCTTAGTGCACTGCTTGTAAACTCAGCAGGCCGTCTCAGTTTCCTGTGGGGAAAAAACACCATTAAGGATACATCCATAAGCAGTGGGTTTTCGCCCTTTTGTGGATTTAACCTTAAGACTGATTTTTTTGTTGTTGTTGTTGTTGTCGAGCTGTTAACGCTGTAAACACTCCTGATCAACAGACAGCTCTAAGTAGAATTTAAATGTAAAATATCTGCAAACGGTCACACCACAACTCGTGGCAGTGTAACAAGACCGAATGCATTATGATATCGAACATGCTGTGGTGTGTGTGTGGCACAGTATGATGACAGAGAGCCTAAAAGGAACTATCTTTGATACAGATTGCTGTTATTGAAACATTTTGCTTCTTTCCTAAGGCTGGGCCATTTCAGTGGACAAGTCGAATGGATCCCTGCAGAGACGCAAACAGTCACTGAGTGTTTCTAACTAACAGAACGTTTTGGGTCTGGTGAAATTTCTGTATGCTGAATCAGTTTCTAGCATACATTTGGAGTCATAAATCATCAAATCAAACGTCTTCAGTTTAGGCACAGCTCTCAGAATGTCTGAAACTAATCTGTTCCCATTGGGCACACATTAAAACAGTACTCAGTCTTGTTTTTAAGATCCTGTTGAGTGGTTCAAAACACAAAACAGAGCTTATTATTGTACAAACTGTGGCTAATGTATTTCAAAATTCAACGTCATCTCCACAACTTGGTTTTTTTCATCATTCTTTTGGCAGCGTTTTTATAACTTCTTATCAGCAGTGGTTTCCAAAGCTGAAGGAAATAAAAGGTGGTTCAACACAAGTCATATCTGACATCTTGTGTGACCAACCAAGGAACAGGCCATGTTTCTGTTTATTTTACAAATGGAGAGGAAATCCACTTCCATGTGTGTGACCAGTAATGATTTGGCTTTAAATTGCCCTTGGGATGGTTTAATTCACTTAAATCCCTCTAATTAAATTCTTGAACTTTTCTAACTCACACACTCACATCTGCTTGGACGAATAGTTAATCAGCAGAGACTTAAGAGGATGACATTCAGCACAATATTCAATGTGATCAATATAAATCTGATTTCATCTGTTTCTTTTACTTCATTACATTCTAAATTAAAGTCTAACTGTCTCAAAGCTTTTCTTTTGTCCCACTGTAACATGGTACTATATAAATAACTCCAATGGCTGTGAAGAATGAGAAGACTCAGATTCCTTCAGAATTATCAGCATAACAGAAATAACAGAAAACATTTTTGCTTTGTCAAAAGTGCCAGAATACATTATCTTCTGTAATGCATGCTGCGGCTTAAATGAGGAGATAACAAAAGTTATTTGAGTGAGAAAACACTGTAGATTATGCTGGAGACTTGGAACTGGGAAACATTAGTAAAACATGACCCTAGAATTTCAGTGACTGTGTATTAAACCAAACCATTTTGCATCCAGTCTGCTGAAACAGCAGCATTTGTTTCACAAAAGTACAATGGCCAAATAAAAAAGTAAATTGTAGATGTTTTATATTTGCATACAGTCTGTTACATGGTCGATGCTGACTACAAAGACAGCACACGTGCCATCTTACAGTGTATTTAACTCAGAGAACTCCATCTGTTCATGTTGGATAACTGGACAGAGAACAGAGGAGGAAAATGTTATTTTATAGCTACTTTCAGTACATTGCTAAGCCTCAGCGCTTGTGTTGGACACAGAAACAGCACTCCTGATAACTGTAAGCAAGCTAACAGGCAGTTTCTCCCACAACAGACCAGAAGATTAACAAATGATCCACAAGGATGAAAAACAAACTCAAATGCAAACAAAAGAAAAATGCTTAAACTTCCAAGGCAACTGTTAGAATCTAGACCGGGATCAGCAGGTCATTGTGCTGCACATATTCACCAAGACTTCGCCTCTCGTCACTGAAAGCCCCCCAAACCCAGTAAAGCAATGTGGTTGAAGCTAATGAAGAAATATGACTGGTTTAAGGCTGACAGCCTAATGGCTGCGATAGTAAGAAGTTAACCACCAGCTGCTTCAGTGCCATTTTATGCTCGGCATTAAGTGAATATCGTTTTGCCAAATATATAAACATCTTCTGATTGCTTCCAGAGTTCACTTTTACTCTTCCCACCAGAATGGAATAACACACCAAATCCACTCAATTGATGACTGATGTGATGAATGAAAAACAGTTACTGTTCGCTACCTCTGGGCTGGTGACAGAAATATGTGAAATTACTCCAAAGGAAAAAGAAATCTTCATTTGGTGTCCAACAACAGCCGACTCATAAACTCCCCACAAAGACTGCTGAGGCTGATATGAGCCCATCCATTATTCATGCTATCTTTGGAAATGAGTTTTAGACGCACCATACATTTCACTGGGAGATGACAATTCAGAAGTTTCAGATAAAGCTGGACACATTTTATCGAAAAACTGGACGGGTGTTTACAAGTCTTGTCCTCATCAGTCTTGCTGTCGATGAACAGCATCAAAATCAACAGAACTTGGGTTTTGCTGCTGGTCTCAAAGGAGACTGTTTGTTTTCTCCCCTGCCTGCTTTGATACACAACAGAGGCAGTGGTGCGTGCTGTTTTGAGGATTTCTCCTCACATGACGGAGGTCCGTGGGCCTCGAGCTAGTTGCATGGCGGTGGATGGCAGAGCTTGACACAATCAAAGGCATCAATTACAATCAGGCATGTAATGGGGCTATCTGCATTGTTTGAAAAAGAGCTGATTTGCAAAAAGTCCTTTGCCTTAAGAGGGGGGAAAAAAAGGAGGAATTTCTGACAGGAGACACATTTGCGTGTGAGCAGAGAGACTCCACACATGTGAGTGAGGCTGCATTTAGGTTTCTTAGACGGATGAAAAACACAGACACGTCTTGGCAAACAATGAATCGAAATGTAGCCGTGTCTGTTAATTGTTTTAACAGCACTGAGTGTGTTTGAGCTGAACAAACACTTCATCATTGTAACAAAGTGAAACTTGGTCAGCTATTTTACTCCATCAGCTCAATGTTTAAGCGTCAAATGGTTTGTGTGCACTCATACCTCTGAAGGGCCAGATCCAACGGTCTTATCAATTCCAAGAGAAAAATGTTGATGGTAAAAACAAATGCACAGGAGATTGATTTCAGCTTAAAGAGGTATCCATTAAATAGCAGAGCTGCATAGTATTTCCTCAGATGCCTGGATAACCTTTTCATGTCAAAGGACGGATTAGTGTTCTTAGCGTATACTCTAGTGTCTGTGGCAAACACACACATAATTATCAGCACAAGTGAATTTCACATTTAAAAAAGCATCAAAAAAGGGAAACATACTGTTTTTATCAGAATAAACGGCCCCCAGGATTCTTCTGGAGCTCAGTCAGGCCCACTGGTAGATGTCCAAACCACAGCTTTGAGAAATTTTCCATCAGAATCCATATCGGACCTGTCAGGGGGCCTCTAGGCTGGAGCGCTGGTGCTGAGCGCCCTGAAGCCCATTTGCAAATTACCTCCTTCACCAGAGTCGAGTGTAGGATAACACATAGCAGCTTGCCGTCTGTCCAAGACCCAGCTACCTGGGTCAGCTACCGCAGGGAGAGGAGATATGGGGCAGTACTGAGGGGGGTGTAAAAGCTGGCTAACCAAACCCTACCGATACGAGACCTGTTGCTCCTTCCACATTCACCCACCGGTGTCCCATTTCTGTTATTATGGGATTTTTTCTAAAGGAAGTGTCCAGAGTTGTTAGCAGCAGACTTTTTACTGGTTTTTGACATAAGGGTATAATAAAGCAGACCCTGGTAGACTTGAGCGTGGTCTTCGTGTTCCAGATTTGCATGATGGATGGTGGCAGTGGCTGAGTGGGACAGGTTGCCTGCTCTAATGGGTCTCTGAGGAACTTAATCAGCCATTCCCACAGCGCTAAGGATAAATAACAAGCTGGACAACTCTGCTTTAGGGGGGTCCGGCCAAGAAAGAGCTGACTGATGGCACTCTGGCAAAAAATAGAAAGAGCTCCCTTTAGCAAGATAATGAGCTTAATCAAGAGTGAAGGCTGAGAAACCGAGACACACACCCTTTAAATACATCTTTCTTTCCAAAAAAGCCAGATGTCAGTCTGTGCACATTCACAAGGCATCTAAATCTGGGTTGTAGGAGAGCGTGAGGTGTGGCAGTTCTTGCTCAAACCACATCTTCAGTTTCTGGACAGTTTGCACAGAAAAACAATACATACAGAGCTTCACATACTCCTCATGTTCAGTGGAAGCTGGCCTGGCCGCAAAGGATGAGACTGACATGAGCTGTCAGAAGTGAAGTGTAGCTTTTGTCACTATTTCATATCTACATGCTCGTATGAATGAGCAATGAACTCGCAGTTGTAACATCAGCAATATCTGCTGCATGAACTGATGAACCGTAACAGAGTGCAAGCTAATTGATTTCATGACATACAGCCTATTTCATTGTATGGAGCACAGTACAGCTAGTCTGAACGCACTGGTGAGAAAAGATCCAGCCTTCAAAGTAGTTCTATTGTCAGACAAGTGAAATACATTAAAAGAGCAATGCAAAGCTAATAATAAGAACAATGTACACGCTGTACCTAAAAGCTGAAATAGAGTTAGAATAAAGTAAATTATTCAACAACAAAAACAATGTTCTCCTGGAGATGAACTGTGAATTGCAATTCAATTATAAGCAGTGATTATTGTAAACAAACACTCTGCGGAATGACAATTTTCTTCGAGACCAAAGGTGCTACCGTGCGTTAAGAGATTTGAAGACAAATAATTTTGTAATGTTTGGCTGTCTGGTCCATCAGCGTCAGAGGCTCATACAGACTGTGTAATGGAGAGATGAAAGATGGGCAGGGCAGTGCAGCCTGTGTTTGAGAGGGGTGGCTGTACTCCATCAGCATGGCCACGGCACTGGACAAATGGGAGCCCTGCCCAGACACCAGAAACCTGGAAACACTCTTCCTTTAGACAATCAATCTGCAGTCTCTCTCAGCTCAAGATGCATTTATTCAAGCTTTCCTTTGACTCGCCTCCTTTTATCTAGTCTTTGTAATTTGGTGTATTAAGAACTGTTCTTGCTTATGTTTTATTCTTGTTTCTTTCTACCGAATTTCTGATTTGTTTTCATGTAGAGTCTCTATGGTCATATTTTAACAATTTTTACTCTTGTGAAGCACTTGGTGACTTTGTTATGTGATAGATGAGATATTAAATATACTTTACTTACATACTCACAGATGTAAAGGCTCAGCAGTTGCATCCTGAATCCCCCCTGGTGCTATAATGGAGGTTCTGATGAAAAACCCACATCATTTCATAAGATTAACACAAAGTCTGATTGTTGATTAAATTAGCAAAAGAAAATAGTAAATGAAATTGAAAGTAAACATGGGATTTCTGAGTTTTCGCTAAGTCTTCCAATGAATTGACTTCCATATGATTACTTTGTGCTGCAGTATTCCAAAGTCAGTTTCTAGTCATGTCTCCACTCAGTCCCATTGTGTAGACATGTTTCCCTCATTCTTTGTGTTTGCGAGCACATTATCATTTTATGCTTTGTGTTTATCTCATTACGTGTTGTGAAAACGGCCTGACAACAACACAGATGACTGAAAAGATTGCTGTGATGTGGTTGTGGGTCAGTTCACTTCTGTCAGAAACACTTACATCACATTGGCAAACGGAGATGGGAAGTCAATTTGGCCTGGCGCTAGACTTCTAGTCTCAGGAAGACTCCCTGCTGCAGCAACACAGCAGAGCAATGTGAAAACACAACACATGATAAATAACATGCAAATAATCCCCCAGTGGGTATTAAGTCGAAGTAAACACCATCCAAGGTGCATACAAACAGAGCTGAAGCAGGACCAAGGAGCTTCTAACAACAGCAGCAGCCACAGTAAGTAAGAAACACAACTGCATTCAGACTGGATGTGTGTTTGAGGCCATTAAATAGTCCCCAAATCTCTGCACTTAAGTAAGGTGGCTGATAGACTTAAAAAATACTGTAACTGAAACAAGCACTGACTAAATTAAGAAACACCAATTCGACAATATGCGGCATAAAGAGAGATGCAGCCAACAGAGAGGAGGGAAACTTCAAACTGATGATTATGCTGCCCATTAGTAACCACAAACAGAATAGTCAGTGTTTCCAGTAATATCAGAGTAATGCAAGTAGGATGTTAAAACTAAAATAGGCATCGTTGCAGTTTTTTAAAGTTGTAATGTGTTGAGCTCTCTTGGCCACCACATTTAAGCGTGGCAATGTTAATCAGGAAAGCTGGGAAGCAACAAGCGTAGAGTAGGAGAGTCCAACCACAGTCAATGCGCTTATTGCGCTTGTCTTACACCATTCCACTACATAGACTGATCTTTTGATGGCTTATTGGTCAAAAACACTACAGGTGCGCACTCTAATGTTCCGACGGGTGCAACCTTGACCGGGCGTGTCATTTCCTCTCCTGCAAATCATTTAGTGACCCCTTACAGGTGACATGATTGCATGCAAAGTCAATGAAGTCAATGAAAATACACGATTAGACTTCTCTGTTAACTGTTGTTTCAACTTTCAACCAGGATTTTGTGAATCTGCTTCATGAACGTTCTTGTGAGAGGAAAAAGTAGATTGACTGGAGGAAAGCATCTGAAGTTTCTGAGCTGAACACAAACACACAGGCACACACACTGTTAGTGTGTCTGTTGCTAGCTATTGGCTGTTTGTGGTGAATAAATCTGATCAAAATGCAAATCAGATTTGCATAAATGACGTGAAGAGAAGATTCTCTGTCGAAATGCATCTTTTCACTTATCTTACAACCCCTTGTATTTCTGATATTCCATAAGCAATAACATCTGATCATCTCTCTGTCAAAACAACACACAAATTAATCACATATGTTTAAGTCTATTGATGAGACCAAACTCTATGTTTAAGATATGCAATCTGTTCACCCGCATTGTTGCTCACACAGTTGAGGACCTTCGTCATGGCTGTCAGTGTGTGTTAAATCGCCCGGAATCACCTCTCTGTACGTCAAATGAATAATTCTTCTCTATCGTTAAGTTGCACAACATTGATCTTCTGGCGGTAGCGAATACTGCCCAGAGGAGATCTGAGCTCACACTGGATCGCACACAACCCACCTATAAATATTGTCATGGAGTCCTTCCCTCCTCAGCATACATGCAGTCCATGTGATGGTCTGAATGGAAACCCAGCTGTCTGGAAAAGAGCCTGTTGTTTTGACAGTATGCTGCTGGATCTTCATATCTTGTCTCTGTCTCTGGAACTAATCAATCCTGACGCAGCAATATGCACAGGCTGCACCTGCCTCCTCACCTACCATACACACATATGGCATATGCACGCCCATACATACACATAAGTCCACACACACGCTGTTCCATCTCGGAGAACACTGCAGCACTGCCGCTGCACATCAGCGAAGGCAGAAGGAAGACAAAGTACATTCTGTCAGTGCACACATAGAAAAAAATGGAACTATTTCTGGAGATGTGTAGGTCACAGCTGCCAAAAAAAAACCCCACAAAATGGTGTGTTCACAAAGTCTCAAGGGTTTGGCTGCTAATAGTCCTGTGTAAATCCTCTGGGGTGGCCATTTTGGGGAGAAGGGGTTCTGGGTTGTGTCTCAGACTCCTTTTTCGTGCTAACATTGTACACCTGCACAAGCACACATTGCCTCCTATACAAGATTAAACACACACACACACACACACACACTGTGGCAGCTGGTATGTATGGGGATAACTTCCAAACAGAGAAACAGAGCAGAGAAGTCCTTCATCGACATTTAGTCAGAACCCATGATGGGTTTTTAGAGGATTCCTACATGTGGGTACTGATATTTGGGTGAGCATTGGCACTGAAACTGTAAAGTTCTGGGAATCACATACATCAGCAACTCTAGCTTCATACTTTTCAGAAGACATCTTCCAAAAACTTACACAATGTCACACTGTGTACACTTGTCAGTAGGCTGGTGTGAAGACTGGAAGCCTGCTGTAGAGTGCTGTAGTGTTGAAGAGAAGATTTATGGCATAGATGACAGAGAACCACCCAATGTGTTCATTTCCTGCAGCGTGCCAGAGCTCTCTCTCTCTCTCTCTCTCTCTCTCTCTCCACATACACACGCACGCATACAAATTTTGATGATAATATCAAAAACTCATTCCAGTCGGGTGTTATTACACAGTATATCTAAGTGTACATGTGATTCTGTGATTTGACAGTGTCATTTTGATGAATATGTTGTCATTTTATTGGACTAAATTTAATGAGTGGAGGATTCATGAAAAGGGAGGGTGTGGACTGTGTTAAGCTTTTATTATGACTCATTAATGATCGGTATTTGAGCACATGCATAATGCATGGATATATGCATATAAAATGTAGTTTCCCAAGGAATGTGAGAAGAATATTCATCTCTCAATTTAGGACATATTTCTGCAGCAGGATTTCATGTGGCAAAGATAGAGGGAAAATCACCACAACTTTTATGCATCTGTTGATTTAGCAAATCATCCAGAGGGGATAAACAATAAATTATTCTCAAAAACACAAATGTCAACCTCCTACTGGCGCTAGAAGAAAAGTCAAGTGGTGACCAAAATCATCAGGATTCATCCTCTGGGCACGATGGATATCTATACCAAAAGCTTTGGAAATCCATCCAATAGTTGTTTAGGGTTCTTCAGCCTGAACCACAGTTGCGGATCAATCAGCAGACCAACATGCTATACTGTTTAGCCGTGCTAACTTAATTATCCAAATTACCCAATGTGTTTTGAGGTCAGGGTGTGTACATTTTCTGAGTAAATCTGTCAAGAAAAGCATCACACACATAGAAATGACTTTATATTGCATCCTTTTTTGATAGTGGAATGTGAGGCTGACCCAACATTTGGCAACATGTGTTTCTTTTTACACAATTACTCCAAAATAGCTGGTAGCTTATCCATTACAGTGTATTTACCAAGAATATACTGTGAAATTTGACACAAGAACAGGCTTAAAGGCTACCTTGTGAACTTCTCCATGTTCTAATGAGCACTTTGTGTTTGAAAGCAGCTTCTGGTGCACTGGGCTAGAAGAAGATATTGCACAGTAATATAATGCCAAAGAAAGACAATTTCCTTTCTGGACATCAAAACACTTCAGTAATATGCAGCAGAGTCTCATCTTAATGCTTCTTCTATCAAGTAATAACAATGGATATTGGGTCCAGAGGGGAGGACTTCTCAGCATCACGCAATAGCCGTCCATTCTAAAGAAGCTGAGAGTGCCTGGCTCAGGCATTTCAGATCAAAGTGGTGATAGTTCATCAGCACATACCACGAAATATTTGCTTGATAGCAGCGGGCAGATTTGCCAGATCACTGCATAATAAGAAAAATTCCTTCCTACCAGTTTGAACTCCTCTGGATGCGAGAGGTCATATGAAGCAATGAAGTGCATTAAGATTTGAGAGAAGAGGGCGGACATTCTTGATTTCCTTTGGTGCTAAACACAGGGAATTGTTTTTATGCCGTGAAAGAAGTGTGAATATTTTAGTTTAATTTACAGGGTTTCTGCTGCACATAATGATGGTATCAACGGGAAAGGATCATTGACCTCATTTATTATTACCACTCCAATTGAAGCTGGGTAGTGCTAATAAAGACTGAAAAATGTTATGCCTGACAACACCAGTGTTGAGAAAATCAAGGGCGAATGAGGACACATGAGAGCTGGAAAACGTCATAGTTTGCTGTAAAGCCATTGATGCGGAGATCCAAATAAACTAATAAGCTTCATATGCATCTGCTTTCTTCATTTTAGAAAAGCTAGCGTGAGTCTTATGGCTGTAGTCAGGGGCAGTAGAACTAGTTTCTGGGAGGGGGTGCTGTAAATGCTGTAAACTAACCGATTGAGGCAGTGGTAGACCAGCAACGTGCACGTTCTGCGAGGTAAAATTACTGTTGTTGGAGCCTAGTGGATTTGAAGAAAGCATCAGACTTCACATATGCATGTGCACATGACATGAGGGAACAGGCTTATCATTTCAGACAGTCAGACAGGCTATGGAAGCCCATGCTAGCGTGGGTTCTCTCCGGGTACTCCGGCTTCCTCCCACAATCCAAAGACATGCACATTAGGTTAATTGGTAACTCTAAATTGCCCGTAGGTGTGAGTGTGAGAGTGAAAGGTTGTCTGTCTGTCTCTGTCTCTGTATGTGGCCCTGCGATTGGCTGCGATTGGCTGGCGACCAGTTCAGGGTGTACCCCGCCTCTCGCCCGAAGTCAGCTGGGACAGGCTCCAGCTCCCCCCGCGACCCTGACAGATAAGCGGTATAGAAAATGGATGGATGGATGGATAGTTATGAGATATATGCACTCAGAACCACAAATGTGGGCCTTGAGGTGCAAGTCAAGGATTACCAAAGTCATTAGAGTACATCATCTGGGGACCATAAATGCCTACAAAAGTTTGTACCAATCCATCGATGTTAAGATATTTCACAAATTAAGTGAAAACAAAAAAAAAGTGGGGGTGCAAGAGGAAAAGTAACAGGAACCAAAGTTATCATCTTCTGGCGAAAATTTCACGGAAATTTGGTTGCAGAGATATTTCAGTCTGGACCAATGTGGTAGACTGACTGACAGACATTTCCTAAAACAGTTCTCTCAGCCACTGCTGGAACGGCCATGTGCAATATAAGTCAGCGGTATATTTAACATAATATGTGAAGAAACCCAAATGCCTCCTGAGGCCAACATCAAGAAATGAAAGCACATTTCCTTTGTGGCGTGACTCCACGGCTCAACAAACCAGCAAGCCTCACTATTTCATTATTTGCAAAGATAAGTGAGGCTCACCTGTGTTATGAGAAGAAGATTCAAACTGGACTGGACAGAGCAGGCAGCCTCTGTGCATTCCAGTCCAATAAGGGAAGCAGGGAACCATGGTGAGCTCCGATCATGGGAGCAAACCTTCCATGTAGACATGTGAGAAACATCACAAGGCAGACTGCTCCGTTCTCAGGGAAGGGCCTTTTGCTTGTCAGCGGGGTTTGAAATGTGGGGGCGGTTGGAATCGAAACGCAGCAGCCATATGTAGACACTGCGCTACCCCTTCCATATGGGAATATTTACATGCCTTCTTTGTTGTTAGAACATCAAAGCAGAGGAGATCCATTTGAGTTGATTTTATGACACATTTTAGCAAATTTGCAGGGGGGAACTTTAAATGCCTTGTAAAACCTGTTCCACAGCATGCAAGACCACCCCATTAAGTCTGATATCCCACATGAATATAGAGGAAACCTGACTTAAAAGTGTAGGTGTAGCTTCAGAGTGTGAAGGGAATGTGTGTTTGCGAATGGTGGTGAATGTCAGAAATCCATAAATTAATCTGAGAGGTGATCATCTACGTGTACTTCAAAAACAGATGCACAGGAAGCGAAACAAAAGCAGAACACCATAAATTTATTGTGGAAAAAAAAGCAACGTTGGGAGGAAAAGTCTATCCTGGCACATTGTTCATCTTTATATTACAAAAAGGAGAAAAAGGCTACAAATCTTGATAATTTATACAAATACAACAACTTTCAAAAAATAAATCTTTAATTTAGTAAACGCTCTGTGAACACGTTTCTGCAATAACCCACTGCTTGAGATCCCTGAGCAGAGACACAGAGTGAAACACTTCTTTTTTTTTTTTCCTCAATCAATAACAATTATCAGTGTTTGTTCAGAAACACTTTATATACACAGGAGAAATGAGCACGCTGTTTGACTACGGGGTGGGTGAGGAATGAATGTGAGCTGTGATGTTATCTCTGTGAGCACATCACTAGTGACTATCACAAGAAACAGAACCGTGTTGACACCATTGTGACTACAACAAGTGACAAAAGTATATTCAGATTTTTCATCCCTCTATTTATGGGTGCAGGACAATTTATCCATAATGTGTAATGAGCCACTCAGCTGTACTCGGACATCATATCTGCTAACTTCCTTCATTTTACATGTAAAAAAAAAACGCAGTGCCAGCTGGTTCTGTTGCCAAGGTAACACAAAGCAATAACTCACCATGTATAAACTAAGGACACAGATAGTTCAGGTGGTTTGTGGCCAATAACAAAGAAATGATCACAAATATTGTACATATTCTCACTTCTGGAAAGGTGCTGTTTCACTTCTTGTATGCTGACATCAACAAACAAACAATGTTAATTACACAGAATATATACAAAATGAGACCTTAAGACTGAGTTTTGACAATATGGGAAAATACGTCATGTAACAAACCAAACTTGCTCGGCTCCCACTTTAAGTCTGGCTACTTTTTTGCTGCATGTTTTTTTTCTTTCTTTCTGTATACTATACACAATGTAGGTATATATTAGGATTCATTTGTACAAACACAATGAAATTAGTTTTATTCCAACACAAACATAGGCATTAAAACGTTTCCCTCAGACGTGCTTTGTCTGTGCATTGCTCTGTGGTGAAAAGGAGTGCATCGGCATAGCTTTTGTATTTGGTTAGAAGAACTCTTTCATCTGTTTTAGCTCGGCACACTCGTTTGCAAAAAGCGTCAGGGGAGACGGCGTAACTGAAACTACCGTACCTGCCTCTTTGTTGTCTGTGACTTCCACGGGAAGGTAGCTTAATATTTCCATTTATAGCTTCTTACTGTTGTCGACAAATAAGTTACCATGGTGACGTGAATTCTTTGCGAGTGCAGAACAAAAAGCAGTAGTGGTAAAAAAAAAAAAAAAAAAAAATGCCACCTGTGTGCTCCTGTGCACGGCTAAAGAAGATTCACACCTTTTATTATAAGGCATTACAATGTGAAAGGACTCTCATTTGCTTTGCTTTGGAGTTCTCTTGCCAAAACTTACTGTGTTTGGCAAAAACCCATCCTTAGTGGAGCTTTTAGAGGCTACTGTTGTGCTGAGATGGCTACCAAATTAAATTCCCTTTTTCAAGTTTTCACCAAATATCAGGACATCAGGACACGATGATGCTCATTTTCACATCTTCATTATCAAGCGCGTGTAATCTCATTAGCAAAACAAAGTGACCCACTGAAGATGTGAATGGGGATCTGAGGGATTTAAACTTGATTTTGGATGCAATCCAATTCTTCATATTGCCTCATTTTCTTCATTATCAAGATGGAACATCTGATCAAGCCAATAATTTTATGAAAGCGATGGAAAACACCCTCAGTGCAGTGCTATGATATTCTTTTCTCTCTTCTATAGTTTATGTCACACTGCTCAGGGACAGATTTCACCTCTTTGAACTACATTTGCTTATTTAAAAACCTCTAATTAATCACAAATGTTGAAGGATGTACCTATCTCACTTCAAGTTCAAGTGCTTTAGTTATTTAAAAAAAAAAAAAAAAAGCATGGTTCCTGTGAGAGCACTAATTCTGAAGAAAGTTCTAAAGAGTCCAAATACCACGTAGCCGCCTGCCAAACTGTGAGCAATGCTTCTGAAGAAAGCTGCTGGCCTGAGGTGTATGCAGAGCTCATGAGTCATTAGGAGGGCTGTGCGGCACAGTCATGGCCTCTCTGAGCAAACATCCTCCCTGAGTCTCCTCCATCTCTCCTGGATGAGAAGAGCGAATTGGGAACTTGTAGGCCGTCCTTTTCCCCCCAGGTCTGGCGTACAGATGGCAGGTAGGCGGACGGGGTGAGCTCAGGGGCTTGTGGTCCTCAGGCCCTGTTTCTCCATGATGTTCCACAGCTTACGCAAGTTTGACTGGGTGATGGAGTCATCCGGTTTTAGTTGAAGTGCTCGGAGGTAATTGGCTTCAGCTTCTTGCAGCTTCCCGTTGAGGTGAAGGATTGCCCCCAGGTTCATCAAGGCAGCAGGATACTGAAACCAAAAGAGAGTTCTTAGTCATTTTAGGACGAGATCAGTTTCAAAGCTTTGTTCCAAACATGTGCTGTCTTTCTGTCCAAGAATAGCAACCCAACACTCTACACTGAGAAGTAGGTACAATGAGTATACACACAGTGAGTCAGCTACTGAGAAACAGCAAGAGTGAGCCAACAAACCGACTGTAACAGTTACTCACCACCAAAGGTTTGTTAAGACTGAGGAACTATTTTATGAAAAATTTAAATTTTACAGAGGCTGTGGATGTTTGGTGAGATGAATAATGCAAAGGAAGACAGTCTAGTCACTCTTTGGGGGTATACATATTTAACAAGGAATGGAATTTGACCAGAAATGTTTCATATCACTGAGCCACATCCAGTGAATTGTTGCCCGGGCAACTCCAAACAGACAAACTTTAAACACTGAGAGTTGGAGTTTTAAAACACTACAAAATAAGAATTTTATTACAAAACCGAGGAAAATGTCTGAGTGACTGAACACAAAGTGCTACAATAAACAATTATTTCGACATTTAAATGACACTGAAAAACATTAGGTCATATTGCGAGGCGGTGCAGCAGCAGGCGCTAACATGTTATTGGATCCTGTTTGTCGGACCGTGCTTGGAGTTTGGTGACCATGCTGCTTTGCATGTCCCTGTGTCTTGTGCGCGACACAGATGTCAGTGGAAACACCACTTTAAAGTGGGTCGAGATGAATATACTGTATATTCCTGCTTGTGCTAAGGGGCAACATCATCATCGCTGCAACAGGCGGGTGAGTCATGACGACATAAGTACAGGAAAAGTGTCTGGGGTGCAATCACGGTAGGACCATGAAGTATCCAGGCCAAGGGAGGGGCCACATCTGATCTCCATTTTAGTTGGAAGTGTGGAAAAGATGTCTAATCCTGTAGAGAAGCTACTGTTTTTACTGCTTGAGACTATTGTAATTTTTGTAATTGTGACTCCTAGGAAACAAGGAATGTTCAAATAAAACAGTCTTAGTAAAAATGGCCAATCACGTGTTTTTACTGCACTGTTTATGACTTTTTCCTATAATTATCACCTCATACATCATTGTCACATGGAATGGCACATGATTATGGCATCTCGACATTTACTGATGTACTGTAGACCACAGCCCTTCATTTCTTTCTCATGGTAATTCTCAGAGCGCTCAGGTCTTTGAACGAGAGAATAGCGTTTTTCTATAAATGTGACGAGAAATCCGCAAAATGTTATGAGAAATGCGAACCATTAACAACAACAGCGGTGCTAAAGAAAAACAAGATTAGCATAAAAAAAGCATATGAAAACTATGACAGCATATAAAATAGCTTATAAAAGGAGAAAGGCCCTCTTCATGCACTGCACGGTTTATAAATAAAACATTTTGATCCAATTCAGTTACTGGGTTTATCTTTACAATAATAAATACTTAAATAAAATACTCTACAATGTAGAGTGAAGAAAAGATGACTTTTTTAACCTAAATGATTGCCATACATGTATTATAGAGAGTCTGAACGTCATATTTTGTATATTTAGGGGTTAGTCATCCATATTTTGACACTACCTTCTCAGAAGGGTTACCAAACACAGACACTCTCAGGTTGTGAGGTCATTTATCTTGCTTTGTTCACACTGTAGAGTAAAATGCCCTCCTTTGCTCGACCGTTCCACCCATGTCTACTACACTCACAGAACTCTGAAAACATCTTGCTGTTTTTCCAGTGTCAAGGTGGAATGAGTGATGCTCCATGCATGAGAATTTCAATAAGAACAATATGTCCTATGGCACTGCTTTTCTCATAGGGAGGATAAAATTGATAAATAAATCAAAGAGGCTCTGGAATAATGCGATTGTCCCTTAGAGAGGAGTCACATCGTCCCTCAACACACATAAAATATGCTACGGATGCCTTGGGCCGAAGTAAAGGCTGGCATGACCAACACCTCAACTACTGCTTACTAATTCCAAATGTGCAGCATTAAAATTACTAGACACCAATTCACCACTCTCCCTGCATATTGTGCAATTACGTTAATCCCCTAGAAAAACAATATTTTCTCTCTGTGTTTCAATTCCTTTTCACAGGAGCAGCCAGAGTTCTTGACTTTAATGGTTGGGGTAATTCTGAGGCTGTTTGCACTATAAATTACCTTCAGTTTGACCCACCATTTGAAGGTCAAACCGCAAAATAACGCTGGGGGATCAATTTGCAAGTTAGGGATTTTTACTACTCAGAATAATGCGAGGCAAAATATAACAGTTTATACATGTGGACATAGTTGAAAGTGACAGTGAAGGGGCCACACATAAATACTGCATCAACAAATTGTAGGTGACAAGTAGGTGCATATTGGAAAATTTGTGTTAATACTATTTAGTGGAGTTGGTGATCCAGTGTTAAGCGAACTACAATTATCCCTAAGCCTCAGTTAGTGTACCAAAAAATGCCACACATAAGAATTCCAAATACTTTTCTCTTGATTGAGACACACCAAAAATCTTATATATATCTTTATAGGAGAGTTATCATTTGAGAAAAAGTGCAGAACCCAGCAGGCGGTCTCTGCTATGCCTAATCATAAACTAACCTAAACCTGAGCCCAACTGTGGAGGGCACCACTCTATCTGATGGGGACTAACACTGGCTCACTTAGTCAAGCTGGAGGCAAAGATAACAGAAACAGTAATTTATTCATGACATATTGGGAGCAACTTTGGTGGATGATAACATATCTGGAATAGAATTAATCTACAGATGCTCCAAAAGGCCAAAGTGGGGCCTGCAACAGATTGGGTAAGGCTTGTTTTTAGCTAAGATAATTGCCTTTTGCTCTCTTGTGTCAAATGGAAGCAGTTGTTGATGTTTTCCGGCCCCTACCGGCCGGTTAGGAGGAGGCAGTGATGGTATAAAACAGTCAACACAATAGTTCATTTGAAACACACACGTTCACACACATGATCCCCTCTAGGTTCACTTCTGGTGCAGATAATGATGTTAAATGCAAAGGGGTGAGGTCTTCTGGCCTCGGTCTCTTTTTACCAGGTACGTCAGTCCATAAGGTCACATGGCTTAAAATAAATTGAGCCTCTGGAGGCAATAAATGAAAGAATGACAATGGCCAACTAATACCCTGCCAGCCATGCAGAAAAACACCTATTATACATCTACACATGTACGCATGTGTGGATTGCTGGCAAACGTACGCAGGCATGTTTCAGTGACAGTTCAAGCTTCTTGTATCGTTCTCCTTAGCCCATGGCAATATAGTGAATTTGTGTTTTCACATTCTGTAACACAATGGATTAGAAATGACAAAGGTTGTCTGCAAGGCCTATAGGGAGCAAGCGTTGAACAAGAGTCAAACACAGAGTAGGCTTCAGATGGATGAGAGGTTGGTGAAGATGTGTAACCACAGTTGTGGGTTTTGAAGATAGAAATTGAAAACTTTTTTCCAGTTCTTGGAGAGACCAATCTAGATAGAAAGTGTGTGAGAAGCTGAGCCTCATATCTGCACTGAAAGCCCTCTGAGACGGTTCGAGATAGATAGTAAAGAGTATTGTAACATAAGAACTTCACAAAGGCTCCTGAGTAGAAAATCAACTGGTGTCCTTCTTGGTGCAGCTGCAGCAGAGACTCGAAAGATCTTTTTCTCTCTGTACATGCAGAACTTATCAATTCCTGAGTTTAGTCTGCTTCCTCCACTCTCCCCTGTAGGCTCCTGCCTTTCCTCACCCAAGCCGTTCTCCCCCTACTTCATACAGCTAATGCTTTTGTGATTTATACCCCTACTCCTGCATTCTTCCTCACCTTTGCAACACTTGCAACACTCTGCAAAATGTTCCCTTGTCAAAAGGTTTCATTTTTTCCCCATTTCCTGCCGCTCTGTAACCTCTCTGCCTCCCTACCCTTCCCAAAACTGGCATGTAGCAGCAGAGGCACCGCCAGATGTGGAGCATATTAGTCTAGGCCGTAAAGCAACATATGCTGTAAAGGCTGCGAGAGTCAAAAGTGAAGCTAGGTCGGCGAATGACCTGACCATAATGACTTCAGATAAGCATTTAGGTAAAGAATATCTACATGGAATGAGAAATGTTCAAAGGCCAGATGTCATAGGGTGTAGAGATCGACCAAAGCAAACCAAGCATCCTATAGGATTTAGCTCGTCTAGATACAGGGAATTGTAGGACTTGGGGTCTAAATCCTTTGAATGGAAGGAATTGTCCTCTCTCACTCAGAGCGAGCAAACATATGTGCTTAATATAAAACAGCAGTGCCTCTGGAGAGCGAAGAGTCAAGCCGCTGTAAAGCATGAAATGACAAATGAAGATGGACAGGGTACATGGCTTAAGTCAAGTCGCATCGGAAAGAACAAAGGATTATGGCAAAGAAGATGGATGAAGATGCTAAATTATAATTGTGCCCCAGCTGTAAGCAATGCAGATGGCAAAAGGCATCTAAGCAAACGTGACCACACAGTTGCAAAAAAAAAGTGCCTTTGTGTCTGGATGCGGACATCAAATGCGTGTTTGTACACTTGCAGATGCCAAGAAACAGTTGTGAAAGTTACATGGATGTGGCCCCAAAATAGAACTGTAAGGCACACATACATCCTCAGCTTGTTTTTACAGAAGTGCATATCCATCAGGGGGCAGTCTTCTCTATGGTCAACCCTGTCTCCTCACGATAACTCCCACGTGCAAGGGCTAGAAGTTCTCTACACCTCATTCTCATATCATGCTGCCATTTATCAACTAAAAGCTAACAGGCCATATGCCAACAGTGCTGCCCGCTGCTTATTCTTTGTCTGATAGGTCACAGATGACAGGAAACTGAACAAACAGTGATCTGCAAGTGAAACCGTACACTTAGTTTGTTCTTGAGGGCCATTGTGGCTTGAAAGGTTTCTATCAACCTATGAGTCACACACTATCATATCAAAAATCCAAACTGCGCCCTCGAGATTTCCAAACGACTACGACTAACCCCAAAGGTTCTGCAAACTTCTATAAATAGAGACAAAAGTGAGCGGTGATTAGACGTAATGAAGAGGAGTTTGTGCTACTTACCGACGAGAATTCGTGCAAACATTCCCACAGATCACCTTAAACCTAATGGTTCTCTTACATTATTTATGTATGTGTTTGAACTGAGGCAATGAGAAAAAATATTTTTCTTACATCTGGGTTTAATTAGATGGTGAAAATACACAATTCTTTGGCAAAAGCTGAACACTACATCGGCAGTGAGAACAACAAAGAGGATAGGAGCTCAATTTCATGGTTTCTGCGGAAATCTTAAATTTTATCCTTTTGTTATGCTCAAGCTTTTGTTTGTCTTTTTGTTTGTCATTGTTTGTATATATCACACTGGGGTTTGTATGCTTGCAAAACCAAATTTTTCTGTATAACATTGTCCAGATATCATTAATCCTGAACTGATTTCTTCTAATCAAGACACAGGAACAAACAAGGTGACCACATGCCAAACATATTTTGCTCCTTCTGCGGCCCTCACTTACACAACTCGACCCCTCCTGCCAAAGCTCTCAAAGACTGGACCCCATTCATTTTCAAGATGTCAAAGTCCCCTGACAGAGTGTTATTATCATTATTCTTTTCAATCTACTTACCCTGGGCTCTCCTTTAAAGTTGGTGATGGATGCTACACAAACAAACCTCTGAGCCTAGTAAAAACCTAGCCTTCATTTTTCTGACATCCGCTGACAAAGAAAGCCGTTGTGACGGAGCAGACTGGGCAGTAATAATATTGGAAAGTGACCCAGATTGTGATTGCACAGTGTCCATCAGGGCAGTAATAGTAATGGGGATGATTAGCTAGCCATGCTTGTACTCACGTTGGGTCTCAGGCTCGCTGCTTGTCCGTAATACTTCTCGGCTGCCTCATTTAGGCTGGCTTGTCTGAAAATGGAAAACAGAGACAGGCAATCATTATTCATCTTTATTGCTCCTGACTTCGGATGAGGCCTTGAACTCAGCGTGTTTACTGGTGCTCAGGGGTCACTGGGAAAATAACAGGAGGGAACAGCATGAGGGATTAGAAAAGCCGATCTGATCACCGTTAGCTCTCTCATTCGATAGCATCTTTCATCCGATAACATCTGTGCTGAGCAGTGCACAGCAAACGTTTTCTACTCTAATTGAACTTTCAGGTCAGGACATTTGGCTTATTGGGTGCAACAACAACAAGCACCCAACAAACCGAGGCTGATATCGGAATATTCACTGTAAATTTCTGTTCACAGCCGGTGGGGTAGATTGTGTTTTGACATGCTGGATGGATACTGAGACACTGAAGGAATGCAAACAGTGTGGAAACACAAAGTCATTTAATCATGTTATCATAACGTCCAGGACAGCAGACTGGATGGCACAGATGCACAAAAACATGCTGTATGTGCCACACTGCGGCAAAATGGATTTTCAAGGCAGATGGCTTATCGGCATGACTCCCTGGAACCAGAAACCTTTAGTTCCTGCAGACATAAAACAGGAATGTCCTATATTATGCTTCTTATCTCTTTTTTTTAATAATCCCTTACTCAGCCTACTGTTATACACAAACCTGTGGCTCCTCTGTCACAAGACACTTCCTGTTATTAATACTCTGGTATCTTTAAAAATCACCTTTATTGTCTGCAGCTGCATGCTTTTTACTGATGGTAACAATTGTCCCATTGCAAACAATTTATCTTTGACAAAGTCAAGGACAGAGTCAACGACGGCTGGCTGTGGAGCCCCTCAAGTCGTAATGATCAAAGGAAGAGAGGCCGTTAGAACTGCAGTTTCATTTAGGCTGTCGCGGTCTATTAAAGGATCATCATCCATGTGGTTCAAAGCTTTTCTTTCAGGTTTACCAGTTCAGTGACCAAAGTAAACACTATTATTAATGTTTGGTTTGAAAGATATTGTCTTATGTGTTCCATTTTTTTTTATTATTCTTCACTGATCAATGACAATTCATGTTTTTTCACGGCCATGGAGCATGGTGAAGCTTTAATAACTTAAATGTATAGCCTGGAGCTTCCAGGCTTCGAGCTAATTAAAATGAGCTAAATCCTAATGTTTAGCAGGTATAATGTTTGCCGAGTTCAGCATCTTAGTTTAATGTATTAGCAAGCTAACAATAGTTAATTAGTATTGCACAAACAGTGGAGGCTGATGGGAATGTCATTAGTTTTGCAGGTATACATATTGTACAAATTAACATTTTGCCTTAATGATTGAGCTTGGGTTATGGAACATGGAAATGGAATAGATCAAGAATGTGTGTGCCACATTTCATGTCAGCACATGCAATTGTTGTTGAGACATTTCACCTAAAACCACAAATGTCAATGTCATGGAGGTGCTAGAGGAAAAGTCGGGGGATCACCAATGTCAGTAGGATTCATCTTCTTGGAACCGTGAATGTCTGTACAATATACCATGTCAATCTTTCAGACATTGTTGTTAAGATATTTCAACACGTGGTGGTTGACTAAGTGACATTGCCATCACTACAGTCAAACTTAATGATTTGGTTCTTAAAGAAGTTGTCCTGCATGTTATCCTTTTAAAACACATCAGATATACAGATGAATTTGCACGTTTATTTTTTTAGTACAACTGAATTTTTCCAGCTCTGTTCTAAAGAAGCATTTTACATTCCAAAGGCGATCCAGACACCGACTTGAGTTGCTGAATTTGTCCTGAGATTATAAATGTGGGTTTCACGTCCAACCACAACCATATGTTTGTTTGCCAGCATAATATTTAGAAAGCACAACCTTCCGAGAAAAAAAAAAAGCACAAATCTAATTCTATAATATCATTATCACATTTATAAACACATTATCAGAGGAGAACTGGACAGCTGCCATACCATGACCAAAGAAAAGAGCAGCGAGACCTCCTAAGGCTGTCTGACTGCGGGTTCTGAGAGCGCAAAGGACAATGGAGGCCAAGTATGTAAACCACTGCCTGGTTTCAAAGGAAGAGTCAGTTTGAGGCAACAAGAGCACAAGGATAAAGACAAGGAGAGGGATGGGAAAATGGAGTGGGAATGAATGACAAAAAAAAAAATCCCTGAATGGAAACATTCCTGGCAATATTTAAAATCAGCAACTCAACCACTGCTTTTTTTTTTTTCACTCTGACATCTTGTTGTCTGGAGATGGTTTATTAACCCCAGACTTGCACAAATCACAGCACTGACAGTCCTGCTTATAAGCGTGACATTGTTGGATTTTAATGACTGAAAGAACAAATGGCATTTTCAACAACAGCCAGATATTTGTGCTTAAACAGGAGCTGTCCCATCTGTCTTGAGCACAGAATTACATTTTTTTGAGATTCTCTCTGTTATAATGCTACAGTGAACACAGACATCTTCCCTAAGGGCAGTGCACCTAACGTAACTTGCTACCAATGTTTCCTTTTATTACCATTACAAGATTGTTAATTTAAACCACTTATACACTTTTGGGGAATTGGAAAAGCCAAATATGCTCAAATTGGCATACCTAACATCATGACATGCCAGTAATATATAAAGTAATCTTTCAGATATGGTGTATTATATCATTAAATAAGGCATGTGGTTTGGATGGGAATCTATGAGGTGAACTATGCATGCATAACCTGCCTGAGTGTTCTTTTTAGAGATGTGTTTTCCCCTTGCTGTCTGTGAATATCTACAGATTCACGTTACAGTACAATGTCATAGTGTATTTCTTCACTTTCACTAAAATTTCACACATTAAAGGGACGTGTGTCTCCATTGGCCTTTCCTGCCCTACATTCACACTGTATACCAATGTTAGTTTGAAAAAAAAAAAAAGAAAATGAAAAAGAAAACAACAAGAATTGTTTAAAGGAGTCAGACGGAAATTATTAGTTTTTAAGCAAAACAGTGAAAAACCGAGAGCCCAAGAGGGCAATAAAAGACATTTGCACATCTAAGAGTGTCTGCACTTCCTTTCAAGCTCTCCCACCCCCCACGCAGATTCACTTGTGTCCCCACCAACCGAGCGCCTTTCCATGTCTGCGTCCAAGACAAACATATAAAGAACATGAGCTGTGGAGGAGGGAGACCCCATGCCAAGCAGGCGGAGAAAAGTTCAGCCTGAGCGCTGCTTGAAGTTCTCTTTAGCTGCCAGGGGTCTAGACCCTGGAAGAGACTCTTGATACTGAAAGCTGTCGGTGGCGAAGATCCTGTGTGATCAGACGGGTGGGGGAGGAGCTATGCTGTGAAGCAATGCTGTGCTCTTTGGGTAAGCAGCAGCAGCCGAACTCTGATAGTTACCAAACTCTGATGACTCAAGACATGGTTTTCATGGCCCTACTGGAATACTTACTCCAGTATATAAAAAGATATAAAAAAAGATGACACACTTGGTTTTATGAGTAGATTATTGCTGCATTTATGTGATACCAGCAGAATATAAAGCACTTTATCGTGACTTTGGAGTGTTCATGCAATATTCTAATTATTCCATACTTCAAATGAGCCTAAATTAGCTGCACTTTGCTGTAAAATCTGATGCAAACTGTACACATCTCCTTTTGAATTTGCAGCGCTGACTGTATCAATATAATATTGGCTTCTGTTTAGATGCTGCTGTTATTGTGCCTTTGCAGTTATTTGCTCGCAGGTTTGTTGACACGTCTGTAGCACTTTTCACCACGTGGGAAATATTGTCGCAGACAGAAACTCCTGATTTTTCCAAGTTGGAATTATAACTAGTTGGCTGAAAGGAGTAGTTCAGACTCAGTTACCCTTTGTTACTGTCAGAACCTCGTAAAAGCGCCATATGTGCTGCACTCTTTCATGGCTGGACTTTTTTTCACTGAGGTTTTTGTATGGCTTTAACCATAGAGGTAAAATTGGAGGTGTCAGACAAGCTGTTTTCCTCTGATTCCAGTATTTATACTAGCTAAGCTAACTAGCTGCGGGCTGCGGCTCCATGAGAGTGATACCGATTCACCTCACCTAACCTTTTCCTTTCAGCAGGCAGATGTCATTTAGAATGCCCTGGGTTACCCATGACGAGTTTCTAGCAACACTGGGTCATACTGTATAATTGTGCAGATTTATTTTGTCACTGGGGCAGCATACTGTTAGTTGGCACATGACTGTATTTACAAATTTCCACGCATTGCGTGTGTTCAGAAGAACAACAGCTTGTGGGCGGCTCAAGCTTTGCCACTCAGGCTCATTAGCTGAACCGAGCACAGATATGGTAGTGCACTTTCAAGCCTGAGCCAGGGACAGCAGGGAAAGAGTGAGATGGAGTGGGAAAGAGCATATGAAGATACATAGCTGCACAGCACGCTAAGACAAACCAGCAGCTCTTGGGCTGGCACTGCAGCGAGAGAAGAGGATTACAAAGTACAGCCAAGTAAATCACAGTGGCTGAGGAGTAGTGTAAGCCTCTGGATAAACCATGCAGACAGGACACCTCCCTCTCTCATACACAGCTTCCTTTCTACTCAGCCTTGGAAAACTGTGGCCCGCCCATTCCAACTACAAAGAATGAAATATATTCAGTGTCTTTGTGCGTGTGTTGAGGCTATGGAACTCATCAAACGTAAAAAAAAACAACAAAACACGGGATTATTCCAATCAAACACTCACCTGAGCATGTGGGCTGCACTGAAGACCACATCAAACTCCCCGCTGTCGAGGCGTGCAGCTTTCTCTGCCATCTCCGCCGCTTCCAGCAGCCGCGACTCTTCCAACAAAAACTGACCTGGAAGGGCAGGAGAGAACAGCACCGTTGTTGAAATGCTGAGGGATCCCCACAGAGGCACAGAGGGATACACAGTCTGCAAGTGTTGCCTTTGGCCCTGGTAGAGGGACAGCCCGGTCTGCCCCTGAAATAATATGCTGAAACACTAGATATGAGCGAAACATACCATCACTCTTTGGCCATTGCTCAGAACCATTTGCTCAGATTAGCCAACCTTGGTAGATCTGTTTTTTTTAGAATTATTTTTTTTTCTAACATACGGTTTGTGTCTTATTAAGGGAGCAGTTGTGTTGTCTGTCAAACTCTGTGGACACGGCGCACGATATGGGATTGTGGACGTCTGACAAGGCCATGAACCAAGGGTGGACCCCTTGGTAAGGGCCAGGTTTAGAGAGGAATTAATACCCTGTTGACTTTGGTTAGCCCCACTACTGTACCAGGATGCTAAACCACTATGTGAAACTAAGCATATTTTCCTTAATAACTGTGGATGAAATTGAAGCTGAGAGTACAGGCCTGAGGTGAGAGACAGATGTAAAGTGAGACTTAGGACCATGACTGAGTGTAAAATAGCTCCAGGTCATGGAGGGTTTATGATATATCAAAGCAGATCTATGGGTAATAAAGGAAAGACAGTCCCTGCATCAATAAATGCCAGTGCCCTACTATACCTTTAAATATTTTATAAAGGTAGTGTGCATATACACACTCTGATACTGCAATTTATTTTCGTTGTGTGAGAGCATGACTTTTGAGGAAATACTGGAAGATCTAGTTTTGAACTGTGAAGTACTGGGTTGCATCTGAGGAAAAGGAAATAATAAGTTTGCATAATGTGGACGCTCCACTTCTATTCATTTTTTAATTCCATGTCTATCTATCGTGTTCTTTGCTTCTGCACTGACACTCTGTGAATCAATACGATCAATCTTATCTTTAACAGAGTTTTTAACCTTTAAAAGGTGACAACTTTGACATGCAGTGCTTCAAGAAAACCTGGAGTATTGATCTCTTTAAATGTCACATAGCTGACACCTCTGTTCATCAGAAATGCTGTTTCAGACAGACAAGGTTTTAAAGACTTGCAAATGGAGGAAGCAATTAACTTGTCAGCTAATTCAAACGCAATCTTACTATGACAGTAATTATACATCTAAGAGGTGATGCTGCGATCTTAAGTCACGTGTGAGTCTCGTGGAAATAACGCAAGATGAGAGACGCTGAAGTTGTCACGTTCCATATTTCCATCAAATCAAAGGGAACAATCTGAGGAAGTCATCCTCCTTTCTTGCGATCCTCCGTTAACCACGTACAGACTGACACCATGGCCGATTGGAGGAAGAGATAGCACAGAGGTCAGCCAGTAGTGTCGTTTCAACAACCTCCCAAGGTGTGTGAGTTCCTGCATTGCACACAAAGCATGCTGCCCGCAAGTGCAGCGTGTTTGTGTCGAATAGCTAAATTAAGTGTTTGAGGATGTAAGAATGAAGTCAGAATATGTAAAAAGGAATCTGTGCTTACCGTAATGCATGTAACAGTTGCCTTTTGTGGGATCCAGTTGGATGGCCTTAAGGAAGTACCTCTCCGCTTCTGTTTTCTGCCCCTGAGAGAGACAAATTAAACACAATGTTATTATTGTTTCAAGTGTTCCTCAAAACTAGCCATTATAAAAACACCACACTCAGCTCAAGGGCCAAAATACCTTTGTGTATACCTAATGTCCCTCTCCAAACCACAGACCTACTTTAACAATAAATCTTAATAAATCGACATGAAACACATGGACCACGAGTGTTATTCTTTCAAGCTCATGTGTCATTCTGTCAAAGTACACACTGTCATGCTTGGCACATCGGACCAGACAGGGCAAAGGCTCATTCATTACACACTTTTATCTGTGCATATAACACTTCCAGAGCATAACCGCAGATTGCCCGTGTGTGTGGTCTGACCGCTGTGAAACAAGACAGGGAGCAGTGGATGGAAATGGAGTGGGAGGGTGGGAAGGAGAGGGAAGAGACAGAAAGAGAGAGAAGCGGTGAGCGCAATCAAATATCTATAGGGATCTATAGGTTCACATAAGCGCACACAGGTGCACGGAACACACACTCTGAGGTTTTTCTTTTTCAAATCTATGTGTTGCAGAGTTGATCCAGCCTTCAGAGAAATGGAAGAATCCATACTGGAGGGGTGAGCGTAGCATGACGAGGAGAAGCATCAGTGAAGCCCCGTGGACCTGAAGAGCTCCCACGGGTCCTCTCGACTGTGACATGTAATCACAGCGCAAACAGAACAAGGCAGCTGGCCAATAACAATGCCAGCTGGGACTTTGACACATCCGTACTCTCAGTTGGGCATCAGATGCCATCTGATAAACGATTAACAATGTGTACTCATCTATGAAAGCTGATGTTTTAGCATTACCAATGCAACCATACAGGGCATGCTTCATTAAGAATAGGGCCTTTGCATTAATAACAGTATGATAATATTGTTAAATTGGAGCTATAACAAGTGTAGTAGGTTTGAGGTAAAATGTCAGAGCATCAGAAATAATGATGGAAGATTGAACAAAGAGATTGTATAAGCCAGGAAAAATAATGTATATGAACTAAGTGTGAAATACAGCAAATTACTTCAGTTTAGTCAAATAGAAGAATGGGCTCAAATCCAATCAGCACAGTGTAGCATAAATGACTGCATACTTACTCCAGCGTATACATTTTCAGAGAGCTGTAGATTCAATAAATACACCATTTTCTAATGTAAATATCTGAGTGGGGTTTCCATTGATGCTGCGGAAAATCAAGCCTGTGCTAAGTACATGTTTAATAGAGTTGCTGGTGTCCAAGTAGTGATCACAGATCTGGTCTGAAAAGTATAATCTCGGTGTATTTTTATACCCGTATTCACAGATGTAGGAATGTATATGTTTGAAAGCCAGCTGGTTTTATAATAACAGAGGCCTACGTCTGTTTGTTAAACCTAAGAATTAAGCTTTCACACACTGAAATGAGTTGCAGTTGTGAGTGGATAGAAGATTTGGATTTTGACAAGTCTAAGAAAATTGATGGATACCATGCCCAGAGTAAGCTATACAGCAGCTAAGAATAGGACCTCAAGTTGCTCATTTCTCATATTAAAAGAAATGTTATTAGAGATCTTGTTAATCCCTAGAGAGGCAATTTGTTACACTACTTGTTAAATTACTTCACTGTTTTACCCCCTTAAACTGGCAACAGCATTCTCTTTCATTTTCATATTTCTGGATCATAACTTAAATTTGGCTCACCTGTATGTCTGCTTGAATAATCATGCACTAACAGGCAATTTTCTGTTGTTGTTTTCCCTCCGCAAAGTCAAAATCACGGCACTGCTTCCAACTCAACATGAGGGAACTACTCCACCACAAATCATCTAAGAGAAATGAGCATGCTTTTCTTTATTCAGCATTTTTTGTTTGGCTAAACATGTGCTGCATAAAGTTTTTGTGAACATGTACATTGCCCAGAAGGAAGGGAAAAAGGGTAGAGCCAACGTGTTACACACACTTGGCAAGCTAACAGTCAGTAATCAAAAGATGGAATGAAGCTAAAATATAGTTTCGGGATCTTGGGTTGGGTCTTAAATTTGGCAGTGCCCATCATGCTCAGTTGGCACGTGTATAGGTCGGGTTCAGGTCCCATGCTAGCAGCTCTGTGATGATGTAGGTACAGCGGTACATTGAACTAAACGCTAATGTCGGCATGCTAACGTGCTCACAACGCTATTGCAACATGCTGATGTTTTACAAGTAAAACGTTTACCATGACCATGATGCATCTAAGTTAATGTGTTGGAAAGAAAATTGACCTGATGTGTTGCATAAAAGCACTTTATGAGGCGGCCATTTGCAATTTCATGATTCATCCTGTCGAGTCTTGATAATGTGGAGGGATTGTGAAGGCAGAGTGTCTTTCAGAGGGGAAATGCATCTTATGTTGCTTGTTTGCTGCCCAGGAATTGGGAACCTACATACTGGCGACGAATAATATCACCTGTATGTGGCTGATGGAAGGCGCTCAGGCAAGGACGAGGATCAATGAAACCCATGGATAGCTTGCTTGCTGTAACTCCATTTCCACACTTCAAACCAAGCTCTCCGACTAAATCCACTTCTCATTCCCTTCAGCTCATTGTGTGATATAATATCCTCCCTTTGTCAACACACATGCTGAGCTTATTGGCGCGTGCCTCACACCTAAAATCTCCTGATAACATCAGATAAACTGCAGATGTAGGTCTGGGTCTGTGGTCGCTGCAGTGATTATAAATGAAGCCTGCATTGTATTAGCTGAGGAAATGACAAGTAGATGACTGAATCCAATATTGCAAGCATCGAGCCTGCCTCGTCCATCTCTGGCTGGCGGTGTTTACAGAGAGCCGGAAACACATCCTGATCTCCCGGAGTGTCAAGCAGAGGTACGGAGAGGTCAGCCCAGCGGGGGTGGCGTTACTGATCTGTGTGATTAACTCTCCCTTCCTCCCCTATTTTGTCCTCCCCTCAACCACAAGTCCCAGCAACTGGTTGCTCTCTGCGCTACCAGCTCAGCTCTGTCGTCCTCCTCTCACCCTCCTCTGACCCTGCTGCCAAGCCTTATCTTGCAGTTTCTCCACCTCTCCCACAGGGATCTGAACCTCAAAACCCCTGACAGCATATGAAGCATCTTCATCACTAACAGCGGTGCCACAGAGAGTGAGGAGGGAGGTAGGGGATGATAGAGGTGGGGGCTGGTGGGCAGGCCAACTTCCTGCACTGGTTTTGATCATGCTTAAATGGTGCTGTCATCAGGCACAGGGGCCACAGCTGCATCAGGAGAGCATACACTAAATGGTATCTTAACTTGATTTCATTGATACAACCTTTCTGACAATTAAAAAAGTCTTCTTCCTTTCGATTTTTTTGTCTCATGGAGCTCCCTTTTCTGATGGCATATTTACAATGACAAGATCATGGGGTCTCACAACCCCTCCACCATCCATCATGGTCAGAGACCTACAGATACTTATCCCTATAGGTTTCAGCTCTGCTACTTTCCTCTAAAATCAATAACACCTTCTTAAATAAAATGAGTTTCTCTTCACGGCCCACTGAATTCTTCCTTGAATCCACTTCACCAAGTCTTAACACTCTCCTCTAAAGAATTGTGTTGGTACCCTACTTTATCCTCTCTGACAGTTTGGTTTCAGATCGTTTTTCTTGATGTCCAGCGACTTTTGTACAGAGAGGAATTCATGTCAGCTTAACAAGCTACTTTCATCTACGGTGTCAGCTGAACCATTCTTTAAGCTCACCATCAGTCTACTACAGATAGGAAATTCAATCTAATATGGTGCCGGAGCTCAATTTAGACCCACAATGATCTATGACCGTGAGACTGCTTCTCCAAGTAATGTAATGTAATGGCATTATTGAGCCACAAATGTACATAAATGACATTCACATGAGCAAGAACTAACATGATTTTAGCTTGACATTTCTCTTTGTTGGAGAGAATTAGATGAGTAGACTGATACCATTCCGCACAGAAAATATTAGCCTAGCTTAGCAAAAAGACTAGAAACAGGAGGAGACAGTTAGCCTGGGTCTATCCAAAGACATAAAAAAAATCATCCTCCCAGCACCTCTGAAGCTCACTAACTCGCTCACCAGAACAGCAATGTCATTTTTTACACTTTTTACAGTTTTTGTACGGACTAAACTGCTACAGTATAATGTATAATTTGTGAGCTTTGGAGGTGCTAGCAGGTGGAGTGTGATAGCTTTGCGGAGAGCCACGTTAGCTGTTTACCTCTGTTTCTAGTCTTAATGCTAAGCTAAGCTAAGCTAAGCTAAGCTAACTGTGTCCTGCTCCAGCTTCATATTTCCCTACAGATAAGAGAGTGGTATCAATCTTCTCACTTAACTCTCGGCGACACTACACAACAAGATGTAATGTGTTACTGATTGAGCTTTAGAGGATTTTCTCATGGACAGAGCCAAGCTATTTGTTTCCAGTTTGTGTGCTAAGTGCAAACCAGCTGCTGGCAATCGCTTCATATTTGCTGTACAGATATGACAACGGTTTCAATCTTCTTCTTTCATCTAACTCCCGGAAAAGAGCGATAGCATATTTTCAAAAATGTCAAATTATTCCTTTGAGGGCTTAATAGACAGTAATGATACAAAAACTGACAAAAATTGTTAAAGCATGCTGGAAAAAATACGTTTCTTCCGGCAAGTCTTGGTAAATAATGTTTAAGCCAAATTCTTCCAGTCATTATCAGCTGTGAAACACACAAACTCATAATTTTGGAAAGACTATAAATGAAAAGAACTTGAAAAAGACTCGGTTTCCATAAGGGAAATGAAAAGGGACAGGGCTGGGAAGACTTTCTGTGGAAATCCAGATCCCACTGCTTCAGGCTTTTGAACACATTTACTTCCTTTCATTAGGGCCCAGACTGTGGGAGAGGGGGGTGTCTGCTGAAGAGAAGGCCTCCACCCTTCTTTTGACCTTCTGTGCAAATCTTCTTCTAATTTGTTTTCTCTCCTGACAGTCCTTTTCAGCTCTAGCTGCTGCTCTCGGTCAGCTCTACTCCAAGTACGCATATCTAGCTGCGATCTGTAACGGATGACTGTATGACCCGGCCACATGACCGTGTCTTCGTAAACCCAGGGACTCTGGAAACTGCTTCTGCCCCTGAGACCTTTCCACATAGACGATATTTTCTTTGGTTGTTGAAATACAGGTCAGCTGCGTCACCCTGAGAGGATATTATCTCTGCTGTCCTGGAAAATGCTGCTCAGATGTAGATTTCCGTCTTTACACTCTTCAGACATTTCAGTTGTCTCCCTTAGCATTGCAAATGTGCCAAATGCCTGATATATGTTGATTCAAAGTTGCAAAAGCAGCCTTAACTTACATGGACCAATAAAGGACAGCCTGAACAAGATTTTCTCGCACAAGTCAAGAGCATTTTGAGAAATGTGACCATCTTCACTCATTGTTCTTATATGCTCTTCCAATCTTTTGGGTCTCTTTCACCCACACACTATTGATTAACTGTAGAGACTTCAGAGGAACATTACGACCATCAGTAAAGAGCTGGAGAGAACTGATGAAAAGCCAGCGGAGATGAAAGAGAGTGCAATAAAAAGAGAGTGCAATAAAAAAGGAAGTGAAAAGCGCTGAGAGAGCACAGGTAGAGAATTAGAAGTGGTTCAAGGAAGCAAGACGTTAGATGATGTGAGGTCAGAAATGTCCACAAAAAGGACCTCAGACGAGAAAGTCACCAGTTTGATGCAGTGGACTGGCATAACCTTAGAGCCTACGCATGCAGCCGGTGTAGGTACGGTGAAGCCTCTTAACGCAGGAAGATAAATCCCACTGAGCTGCACAATTGACGCTCCTGCTCAGTGGTTAGCATGGCTGTGCTGGATTAAGTAAAAGCAAGAGTTGTTTCTTTTGAGTTCAGCTTAAACAAGAGAATTTGTTATTCCTTTTTTCAACGGTTACATAGAGACAAGACAAAAATCAAAAGTCTTACTGTAATAGCCAGGAGTTTGCCATAGGTGAGGTGAGCAGGAATGTGGTCCGGCTTGGCCCGCAGGGACTCTCTGTACCAGTGCTCAGCATCAGTCAGCTTGTTCAGTCTCATGAAGGCCTCTCCTGTGAGAGCAAAGCCAGGGCCGAGTCAGGGGTCAAGCTGTCAGAGGTTAAGTCATCACACATCTTCCTATTGTTCAGCTGACAGTTTCCATGACAATGAGACCAGACAGCAGTCCGATGGGGCACAAAATCTGACCTCAAACCCCATGTTGTTTTCAAATTTTATTGTTACTTGTGTATTGTCTGGCACTGAACGAGGATAATGCAAACAGTGCACGACATACCAGTAAGAAAGTTTTTTTTTTCTTAAAAACTGAAATAAGCTGCATTCACTGTGTGACTTAACCCTCCAGAGTCTCGGGGTAAAATGGCCGTTTTTTACTACTTTTCATTTTACCTTTGTGTTTCCCATTAAAACTGTTTAGCTTGCTTTGTTTGTGTTTGCGTCTTTGACGCCGACGGGCGGTCCGAGACTCTGAAGAGTTAAAACTAAAGGAAAGCATTACTGAGTCTATGGTGAACTCCTTCGCTCTCCCTGATCTGTCAGACATCATCTGATACCTCCCCCGCCGCCAGATCTGACCCTCTGCCTGCTAACACCTGAAAAAACAATACCCTCTCTTTCATATCCATCCAATAACACTTGTATTATTGCAAGACTTTGACAACATCGACTGGCAATTGGACACAACACAGTTAAAATGATCATTATGACACAAGTAATGAAAGAATAACTGAATATATCCCAGTTATTCAAATGTCACTAGAACTTGGTTTATATTTTAAATGAGCGGACAAGTAGTTTAGGCTGGAGTGGACTGAAACCTCCCTGATCGGAAACCGCGATAAGCAACAGGTGTCACACACGTAATCACAACATGGGGACCTTTCTTGATGATTTGAAAACACACTTTCTCCTATTACTGCGAAAGGGAGATAACGCTGTGTAATGACACCTTTTAACACACAAGCATGTAAAAGACATCAAATTTAAGACACAACTTCCTTTTAATGTGAAAACAATTAAAGCTCCAGGCTTAAGACCATTCCTCAGAGATGTAAAGGAATATATGAGAGTATATATTTCGAGACGATATCCATCAGCACTGCCTTATGTTTCCAATTTAAGGGTTGGAAATCCATGATATTGTAGCTACATAATCAAAAACGCCCTTGTCAACAGTGGATATCACACAGAGCAAAAGACTGGATTACAGGATATCACAAATCGGTCACAAAATAGATATTTTAATTTAAGTTTCCTATAATGGCCAGCTTGTTATTTTTTTCGATTCATGCCATTTTACAAGTGCATTGCATGTTTTCTTTTTAAGTACAGTATATAACCTTAGTTTAATAAATCTTAAATACGTTTAATGGACAGGATTATCTGGATTTCAGAGGTTTATCACCAACCACTGAGCTATTTAAAAAGAATTTATGTAAAGGTCTGTTTTAACATGACCTCTCTATTTGCTGATGGGTTTAATAGCAGCAAAAATACTTGTCTCGCTTTACTGGCAGCGGACCTTCGTATGAGATTAGCACAAACATCAACGTGCAATTAGAAGTGACATCGAATCCAAGGAGCTGAAAACCAGCTCCTCGGAGTGGAACATTCCTCGGCCCACCAGAGAGTGTTGGAGCGAGACCAGCAGGGTGCAGATTACCACCCGGGTCTGCCTCTGATGAAAGCTTCTGCTCCTTGGCGTCTAACAAACAGCATGAGAGCAGCACGGTGACTCAAACTGCTCAAACACATATAGGCAGGTGTGCCAAATGTGCAAATCACTTGAGCGAGGAAACAACGCTAAGCTGCAGAAATCGCAGATCTCTGGCTCAGTGCCTCCATTACAGACGCAGTGCTGCTCCTTAACGCTGACTGGAGCTTTCGTCAACATTTTGACATAATCTCAGTCGCTTTGTCAAATCGCATTTTGCCAACACATAAGCGAACCTGTGGCACAACCAAGTCTGGATTACAGGCGTCCCAGGTTTCACAAGAGTGTGTTTGAGTAGCTGCATGTGTATGAGAGAGGAAGCAGGAGGTAGACGGAGAGAAGAAAAAAAAAAAAAAGCAAAAAAGCAAACAGAAAGCAGCTATAATGAGCCTGAGCAGCTGCTCTACAGCTGTAATCTAACAAGCTGGGTTGTTCTTGTAGTGAAAAGCAAATTAACTCTAATTAACATGATATCGTAAAGCTTACTAATGTGTGGTCAAAATACTGTTTAACAGCAATAATCCAAATTACATTTCTCAAACATGGATTTCACTAATATACATTGATGTAAATGGCTATTTGCTTGATGTCTATCTGATTTAGCACAACTTTCTGACTATACACTGTATTCTAACACTCCTCAACCTTTTTGCATCCCTGGCTTAACCTAAACACAAGGCTCCACGAAGTGAGTGAGTTTTACTTAATTTTCATCTTGATATTTATTAAGCCCCAGGTTTAGGATTTACTACTGGAAATCTGAACTGTTTTCTGATTTCTCACAGCACTCTAGCAGCACGACGAATCTTTGACCTCTTATTTTCTAAACATGAACATATTTAATCAGAAACAACAGTCATTCTATTGGTTTTGTTCCAACTTTTACAAGTGCTTTTTCACCTGCGTTTTAGTGACAAACTCCAAAACGTCTGCACCACAGACGGTGTTACTGAGCCCCAGGCTATCCCATATACAAAGCTCCAAGTGTAAAACAGCCAATGGGACTTGAAGCAGTGGTCTTACTTGCAATTAGTGACCCCTAATGCTTACATAAAGTGTGGTTCAGTTAAGATGCTGCATGTTCAGAAGAAACAAAAAGGTTAATGTGTTCTAAGGGACCCAGAGGAGAACTGAAAACAGAAACGCATACATCATATTCACCAAGTGCTCCAAAATAGTTCAAAAACAACCCTTAACCCTCAGTTCCACTGTGTTATTTTTCTTGGACTCTGAAACAACTAATTCTATGCTTGTGGTCTTGAAACAAAAGCAGCTCTTACCCATCATGTTGTAGAGGCTCTGTGGTGCAAATTGTCTTGGCATTTTCTGTATTGCTTCTTTAAACACTGTGAGGGCCTCCTGTGAATGAAACAAATAAAAAGGAGAAGGTGGGGGATGTTTGCATTAGAGAGTGAAGAGACCCCGCCAGTGAAACGGGTGCTGGGGTAACTAGTCGTTCCTCCCCTGCAGCCGGGGCCCTGGCACCGTGAATACTCGGCGTGGAATTGGGGGGTCGCTGGGGGGCTGGTTCATAGAGAGTGGAGCAGAGAAGGTCTATCTTCAGTGTCACGGCTGTTAAGACGACTAGAGCCGTGTCACACACTGACTCTGGTACGCAGTGTAATTCAGTGATTCCTGTGATTCACCTCAGAGTCCCTCAGAGTTTAAACGGTAGAAGGGGCTGGAACTACTTTATTGCTGAAACAAATGTCGTGGTTAGAGGTCGGAGGAAGTGGGATTGCTCTCTTTTCCCCGGCATGCCAACAATTTATAAAAGGCTTTATTGAATCTCCAGTACCACTGCTTCAATCATGATTGAATCAGCAGCATCAGTGCTTGTGTTCAATATAAATGTGCAGCATTGGAAAACCAGTTACTGAAGCCAGCACTGTAGGTCTTTAGGGGCATGAAAGAGAGCAAATTTGTTAAAAACTGCCTGAGGATTATCTGCTCAAAACACTGCGTCCCCCATGACACAGGCAATTTTGGAACATGTCCATTTAAAAAAACCAAGCATTTTCTCAGTGTCCCCCGAAGGCTCCTCAGGCTGCTGCCTGCATTTTATCTCAATTCACAAAAGGTTCCACATTTTCCAGCATATACTGTATGTAAAGGAGCTCTCATGTCAGCCATGGGGCCGTTTGTTAGTTTGTGGATATGTTTCAAAATATGCACACATGAGCCACAATGCACTCAATGGTACACCTGCACAATCCATTAGAAAGCAATAGAACAGCTCTACCATAAGTTCTACCTTGAGAAAGTTTACAAAATTCAGTTTTTCATCACATTGAGTGGTGTGTCAAATGTTTTGTCCTCCATATTTACATACACGAGAGGGGCAGATTATGAGAAACATGATACAGTCCAGTCCAACACAACCACTAACTATGACCTCAGTGCTAATACATATGGCAGAACAGTTGTATTGGATTGAATTATAATGCACAGGTGTACATACAGTATAAAAGTCTCCACTTATGCTATTATAAATGCATGGAAACTACAGTACAGTTGCATGCAATCAATGTATATATCTTTATGGTAAACTGAATTGAATTAAATTAAGTTAATGTCAATGCACAGGACACTAAAATATTTTCAAACATACATGTATCTCAAAGGACTTTCTAAGCAAAATGTCAGATCTGTTTTCTACCTCCTGGTGTCCCTGTTCATGCAGCAGCTTTCCCAGGTTGTACAAGCAGCTGGTGACTGAGCTCTTGTGGGCGTGGGGGTCCTTCAGGTTCTCATCTGGGATATCAGCGCATGTCAGGAAGGTTCGCTTGGCCTCATCTAGGCGACCCTGATTCATCAGGATGATGCCTGTGTTCAAGTAGGCCGCTGTTGTGAAAACAAAGCATAAACATTGGCGTGAGCTCAGGATCAGCGCTTATGTTTGGCTTGCAACAGCTGATTGGGTTAACTGTTTGTCTGGTTATGTATAAACCTCATTCCCTCAGGTATACGGTGCCACTATGACCTGCTGATGTGCTCATGCCAACAGCGTTTGCTTTCTCCACCGTCCCAATCTTCTTTTTGTTGATTCAACCTTTAATGTCCACATATGTGTTTATGACGGGGGGGGGGGGGATTAGCTCTCCAAGCACAATCCTTGGATTCTTTAAAGGTTACCTCAAAGAGAAGAGCCATTTTCACCAAATCTATTTCTATAACCCTAAATGGTGAATTCCTTGACTTCAGTGTGTCTCAATAACCTAAAGCCACAGAGAACAAGGGTCTGGAAAGAAGAGTAATGAGCATTTCTATATGAAATGCACCGTTGAGGTGGAACAATAAACTGTTGTTGACTGTATTCACGCTTCACTGTATGTTTGACCTTTGCATGCATCCTGTGGGATACTTGTTAAACTTTTCCTTGAGTGGCCAAAGACGGCATCTAATGATCAATATTCAGCTGGAGAGTAATTAGTCTCTGTGGACCTGCCTCTCTAAACAACTCCCCATTAGGTCTGGCTGTTGGAATAAATTAACTTGATACAGCAGATCAATCTGGAAGGCTCGTCTATAGGGTGTCCACGTATAATCAAGTTTTTTCCCCACCAAACAACTTATCTTCTTCCTCTTCTGTCCTTTGAATGTGTTATCTCAAAACCCTCACATTATTTTAGTCCACATCCTTACACCTCACAGTCTTATCTGGCCTGGATGGTGTTGCATTTAATGGTCAATATTTCTTTCCATCCCACAGATCTGCACTGAAAGTGGAACAGATAAGAAAAACCACAGACTGACAAAAGCAAGTTTAAACCTTGTTTGTCTGCGTTCTAAACTGATTTTCAGTATGCAAAGAAAGTGACAGCAATCAATAGCACTTCCTCACAACACAGGATAGCTCTGCATATCAAATAAAAAAATGTTAGCTCCCAACGAGGCAGTGAGTAATGGTGTAACCTTGAAAAAAGCTTTAACTGTCACATTGTAATTCTGCCTTCAACATGTCTGCTGCTGCTTAAGGTAATTAATTAACCTTGTTATCGGCTATAACAGATTGAATAATTGCAGGCTGAATGGAAATTTTGTAGTCTAACCGGGATCTTGATTAAGTCTATAATTAATCCGGGGAAGAAAGGAAGAGACGTTTAAGATTCTCAGTTTATCTGTCATTGATTGATGACTAGAACAATGGGGAGCTAATTTATTGCATGAGGAAAGATTGTGAGCGATTTGTACTAATCAGGGACTGAACCTGCTCAAGATGACACTATATGTAAAATCTTATTCCAGGAAAAGCAGCAAAACTGAGATGAATCCTTGTGGGCAGGGGAGGAAGAGTGATGAGCAAAGATGAGAGAAAGAAGTAGATGTAGTGAACGTAGGAGGGATAAAACAATATGCGAGAGTCATGGCCTGGATTCATAATAAATGGCGTCTTGCAGTTGCTCGATCTGTTGACATTACTTGGCTTTGAATGCCAGTCAGACAGCCGTGTCAAATGTTGAATTCAGCCGTATACCCGCTGCCCTTTGCCACCTATTCCTCTGCTTTCACATAACCACAGCCTGTGTTCACTGTTGCCTGGACAGCACAGCCACAATCACAAGAGCTGAAGACTGTCAATAAAAAACGAAGAGCTGTACTTACAAGCCAGAGTTGGCCGGCTTCCAATGGCCAGCTTATAGTAGTGGAGTGCCTCTGCGAACTTGTTGCTCTCCTGTAGCAGCAAACCGCTGGAACAGACAAAAGGAAAGGCAGTACAGGCCGTTCAGAGCTTAAAACTCAAAAGAGGGGATGTGTAAAGTTAAAAAGCCACTGTTAGGATTAGACAAGAGCACAAGCAGCTGATAAAACGGAAGAGGAAGATTTAGATCTTAGCAAACCACAGACATTTAAGCACACTGTGTGTTGGCTGGAAATGTTTTGTGTTTCCCCCTCAGGCTTAAATAGCATCATTAATAAACCTGTCAGACAGACAGCACTCCAGAGAATACAAGACAAGACGGCACTTCATCTGAGAGAACAGCCCTGATCAATGAACACATGCATCTCAAAGGAGAACTCGTCCATTTGTTCGAACACACTCCAAAGTCATAGAAACAGCTACGAATGGAGACACGAGAACATCAGGCACACCAGCTTTACAGGGACACGTTAGCAGATAATAAACTAAATCAAAGGAAAACAAACCTGAGAATGTAAAAAGGACAAGACAATGTAAATTTACTGCACGAAAATATAATAAAACACAAACTTACAGGTTATACAGCATGTCAGCCATGTTGCTGCGGTAATAGAGGGCATTTCTGTATGCCTGTTCAGCCTCCTCCATCTTGCCCTGGCTCTTCAGGACATTTCCGAGGTTGCCCCATGCTGACAGGTTACAAAAGAAAAGGTTAATCAAACACAATGAAAAGAAAAAAAACAAAACGGTGACTATTTCAGAATCTTAAAACGCTTTTAGATTAAACCAGCAGGAGAGAACTTTTCTGTGGCAAGTAATCACTTCTTTTGTTATTCACAGCCACTTTCTGACACTGACTCAGTGCCTTTTAACCTCCAAAGAGAATATTGTTCTGCTGCAGCTGGTATACAAAGACATTATGGGTAAATGAGATGGCACACCAGGGGAGGTCTGTGCCAAAACCAGCAGTCATTCCTATAACTGTGTGAATGAAAAAAAAAGACACTATAGTGCTATTTCACAGCTAATGGCATTAGTGTTGCATGGCAGCGACTGACAGGTGAAATTAAGTTGCTAAGAGCTTTTGTACATTTTGTGCAGAGACTGTGGAGTGTGATAGAACAAAAATAAATTACCTGGATGCAGAATAGTAATAGCCAATACTTGTTGCTATGTAATATCATAACAATAACCTTCATTGAGGTGTGTTATTTTATGGTATATTTTTGGTAATGCACCTTTACATCTTATGGCCTGTCTGGTTTTTTTATTGTGTAAATGTGCAACACTAGTATGTGTAAAGATATTGCTTTCTCTTGCATCGCCACTCGTCATATTGAATAGGAAGATAAAAGTTCTGGCTCATGCTGCATTTGTTGACATGTGTTCAAAGTGATAAAATATGCAGTGTCCCTGTAAGCAATGTATTTACAATATTTAGTTGTTGAAAATCGCATCATCTATGGAATCCCAGAGGAATATTCAGAATAAACAAGCAAAAAAACAACCCAAAGCACACTTCATTCAACTGTGTATCCTGTTATGCACAGATGGATTCATGAAGTTTCTTTTACAGGAAAGAGCTGCTTTGTGCATCCTGAAATTTTACAGTTCACACGATCCAATGAGTGTGTCCGTGTTTGAGGTTGGGCTCTGTTCAAATCTCATATTAGCTATAATGAATGTGAGTCGGGGACATTGCTGCTGCTCCGTTTGGCTGATGGCCTGCCAAAACAAACAGCTGTCATGCCTCAGCTCCGCTGTAGAATCTGAAAGGGAAATTAGCTAACACAACGAGTCCCGCTGTTGCCTTGCGAGTACCCTGCCCTGCTTCCCTCCTTAACAGCTCTGAGACCCTCGCTTTGGATAGGACGCTGTGTCTGATGACCTTGACTGTGAAGGCTACTGAATATTGTATCTGTTGTTAAAGGTGCCAATGGGAACGTGTGATGGTGCCCCTCCGAGTGAGAAGGGGCATCTGGTGTCATTAAACAGGTTGCATGCTGGGTAAAAGTTATGTGATAAAGAGGTACAACTTGAAGTATTCCTTGAAGTGTTTTCAAGAAGAAATTTAGCCTTGACTAGTACAACTTCTAGGACGCTGAGTTCAACTTGTGAGCACTCTTACTCTGTGGTAAGGCTGAGTGATGAAGAGACGACATATTGAAGCAGCTTTACTTTAAATTATTCAGGACGGCTGCAGAGAGAAACCTTGCCTAAAAGCTTGTTCGCTGTTCAGACAACAGAATATGATGGGTGAAAGAGGTCACGGTGTGAGAGTGTGTATGAAAGCAGACATCCGAGCTCAGGCTTACCTTTAGCAGGATTGACATAAATCCCTGACTTGTAGAGCATCTCCTCATTCTGCCAGTCCCGGTTCCTCAAAACAGTTTTGACACTAAAAAGAAGAACCAGAGCAGCGCTGCAGTACACTAACATCATCCTGGAGGACCTGCGGCGCAGGCGGACGTACAGAGACCTCATCCCCACTGCCACCAGCAAGCAAAAGCCCATGCTGGGGATGTACAGTACTCTCTCTGCTATCACAAACCCCACGTAGAAAAACACATTGGTGGCAGGGAGGAAAGGGATAGCCAACAGGCCAAGGGAGAACGCCACTACATTTTCAGAGGTGGGCAATGGAGTCCTGCTCTCATAGTGGTTTTTGGTACCATTTTGTGCACTATTAATGTGAGCGTCTGTATGGGAGTGGTTCATATATTCAGAATTGTTATATTGGTAACTATGTCCATTACTGTTTCCATTTCTGCCATTGGTGTAATGATGGGCTTTGCCATTGGTTTCCTTTCCCTTAGCCGTCTGGGGCGTCCACAGGCTAAACCAAGCCAACAACAGCAATCCAAGGTAGAATGCCACTGTGTGAATGTTCCTCCAGTCAGCAAGGCTCCTGATCAGTGGCAGGGCGTCCATTGACCAATCAAAACTGAGTGTGTCCGGGCACAGAAGGAGCCAAAAGTTGATGGCAGGCAGGTAGAAAAATGTTAGCGTCCTGGTGAGCAGCGAGGGTGAGTCGGCTGCAGGGTTGTCAGAATTGGAGAAGTTGGGCGGTTTGTTGCCCATCCAGTAGAAGCGGCCGGCCAACAGGACGGCTCCCCAGGCTGCCAGCAAAAATACATTTAGCAGCAGGTGGATGTTCTTTCTCTGAAAGACAAAAAAAAAACACAGAAACAGGGATCAGACCCTCAATCCATTGGAAAGGAAAGGAACAACCGCTGGGGAAAAATATACTGCACATAAGACAGCATCAAGCCTTACCTAGTTTTCTGGGTGGTTGTAATATTTATGGCTCTTGGACATTTACGTTTACTCTGACCGAGGCTATAGGTTGGAAATTGACCATAGGAACGCCTGATCTTACATAACTTAAGCTCTCGGGAATAAAATGGCTACTACCTAGAACAAAATGAGGGTTCAAGGACAATTTTGACAATTTAGACTAAGTAGAGAAGCTTTGATATGTGTTTCATCAAAACGTTTCTTTTGGCTGCTGTGATTTTTTTTTTGGATGTGAAACAAGAATTAACTCAGTGCCATTTTCTTTTCTTTTTTGTTATTGACTCCTTAAACCACCTGGCAAGCCGACCGAGACGAAAAAATGGCACGTTGCTGTAACTTTATTAAAGCCAGATCATTCACAGTGAGTCAATTCATTGATTGTTCATAAATGAAGGTGACCTTACATCATGACATTCTATTCAGGCACAATTTTTCCTCCACGGCCCCCTAAGACATATCAAAACAAACACAACTATATGAACTCCATTCATCATATTACAGATGTGATATTAAACACTTTCTCCAAATGCTGTTTGGAAACGGTTATGAAATATTTATAGTGTGTTTGGTTGTTTAAAACTTTGCTGGCAGAGAGTTGAAAAATGACTGGACATATTTCCCCACAAGCGTTTTCCAATATTACGACCAACTGACCTCTCTCATTGTGTTCATGCTGGAAATCCAACTTGGAAACATTTTGATCTTTTTTCTTAAATCACCAGCTAAAGCATGTATTACAGCGTCCACTTGTGTCCTGCAGCATTATTGTGTCCCCCAAAAAATACACCAAGAATCGGAAATAAATCCCTACCGCAGAACACAACAATACATATTATCAATACAATGAATTATGCACTGATGGCTTGTTCCATTGGTGCAGTCTGAATCTCCAGGGCATCGTAGTCCTGGATGTGTTCTCAGATGTAATCTGCTTCATTGTCTAAACTTTAACCCAAGGCAACGCAGGCTAACCTCATGTTACTTTTATTCTAATGGATGTGATCCTTATCTCCACATTCCAAAGTACACAAGAGATAATGCCATGGTAGCATGAAAATGATCACCAAACATCTAATCATAATATTTGCTGTGGTGCAATAGAGTGGGTGAACACAACAGCAACAGCTGAAAATACAGTAAGTTTATATGTTCAGTGTGGAAGAATAGCTCCTCTTCAGAATGGTTCCTTTCACCAGGCTTTTGTCAGTCCGTTCTGCATTTGCATACAGTTAAGTGCTTTGGAGAGCACCAAGCGCAGCCAGTATGACACTGTGGAGCTGACTACTGGTGTAAAATATTCATAGCAATTTAAAAAAAAATATCACAAACATGAAAAAAAAAAAAAAAACCAAGCATAAGGTCAGCTCTGTCAAAAGCTTCGGGGGAGACCTGACAACAACCCAAAGGGCTCCAGTATTTCATGAGGATATGCCGCTACTGAAGAAGTTATTCAGTCGCTTGGCAACAAAAGGTCATCCTTTCAATTCACGTCACTATCTCTCATTAATTTGAGCAACTGCCAAAGGTGTTACAGTCAGCTCCTCATGACCTCCACATGAAGTGAATCACAAAGATGTTTTATATTGTACAGAATATACAGAAAGCTGGAAATATGACAAATATTATCAGACCCTGTTAAAAATAATGCAAACGTACAGTATGAACCATTTCAAGCAGCCCTAATGAATCGACTTCAGCTGGAAACCCACTGCGACAACGGATGTTCTGACATAGAAACAAAAGACCACAGCTAGGCAACTGAACACAAAACATTAGAGTCTATGCCTAACACTCCCAATTAGCTCAATGTCATTAAAAATAAAAAAGGGAAAAGTACTAACATGTGTCGGGATCTCCAGATACAACCGATAACATGGTGCAAGGTTCCAAAAATGGAACCAAAGTGGGGTTTTGTCGTGTGAAAATACAATGTGACTGTAACTGTGCCAGTTCAAGTGAAAGGCACATGGGCCACGAAGCAATACATTTTGTTCAAACAGTCTGGTTAAACACAAGTAAATAAGCCCCACTTCCTGTCAAACAAAGCTTAACAGTTAGCCGTCAGTCACACACAGGAATGCAGCATCTGTGGGATTCGCTACTAAGGTGTGCTAAAAACAATCACATACATAAGAACTACATCACATCATACAGGTTAAAAGAATAGTGGACATTTGTTTGTTGAACATTTGTTTCCTGTCTTAGTTGAGCTAACTTTCTGCTGGCTGTAGCTTCGTTTGTATCGTAAAGACGTGAAAGTGGTATCGACCACATTCTCGAATTCTCTGCAAGAGGCATATTTCACAAAACGTCAAACTCCTTCAAAACTTTACAAGATGTCATCATTTTGACTCGTCTTCTGTTCATATTACATGAGGTCTAAAATAGCATATTGAACTTTTACAAATTATAATCTTAAGTCTCACAATACAAAGCTCCAAACAAACGGCCGCATTTATTTGGGCATGGGTGCATAAATTAAAAATACAATAAAAGTTTGCACTTACGGAATAAGAAAAAAATTACTGATGTAACTGCCCACAAATATCAGTGGCATTTAAAATCACCAGTCCCTCAAAAGTAACAGCTACTACCTCCTACAGCTCTAACTAAGACTCAGTCATCTGCACTTCTTATGAACTCTTAGGACGGAGGGAGATCATCCTCTTCAAATCTCACACACAGGCTTTCTGTGTGCAGTTAGAGTCAATCCCTAAAATCACTGGAGTGGAGAAACAGAGGTCCTGTGGCAAGTTTTCAATCTAAGCACGTGAGCAGAAACTCTACAAAGAGATGAAGTGGACTGAAGTGGTCTTTGAGGTCCCGGGGCTGTACTTTGTGCAGACTTTGCCACGGAGGCTTGCTGAGCAGTGTTAATACATCTCAATCACTGCATCGGGGAGATCCAGCTTGGATTTACAAGGCTCTTCTACAGACTCTCCAGTCGCCTCTCAGGCCCAAGCATGGGCTTAGGAGACACCACCTCAAAGTTAACTCGGAGGACTCTTGAGGAGAGACTGGAAGAAAAGCTTCTTCTATTTTTGGAGCGAACAGGTCATCCAAAATGGGGTGTTATATGGACGGGGGCCCTTTGCCAAGGTCCCAACAAGACAACACCCAGATCTCCTCTCAGCTAATTTCGCTGCTCTTTATGGCTGATTATTGCAGCGCCTTTGATTCTGCAAAGCAGCTTTGCTCCAGCTGCGAGGAGACCACCGTCCGCAGGGCAACGAGGCGGTGTGTGTGGCTCACGTTCTTGTGCATTCACCTCTGAGGGCCTGAAAATGCCGATGCTGACGACAACCTGGCACCGCTCCCGTACACGCTCATACCTGGCACAGTGACAAACAGATATGTCATCCTGACTCTTCCCAGACACAGCGCACACTCAGACACCACTACCTTAACCACTTCCATATGTTGATACAGAGGGCTGTTTCATTTACATTGCTGTGCTGCACTTGCACATTAAGATTTCAAGTCCACTATACAGAGCAAAGTCTTTGGGTAGTTTTGAGAACATAAACCAATCCTTTGATTGCACTTCAGCGCATATTTGTAACCCCACTGCTCCTCCTCTTGGCCCACTTTGCCAACAGCTCTGACTTTCTATGGAATATAAATGCAAAACCAAAGAAGTATATAGGCAGCAAGCTAACAGGAAGTGCTCTAGAGATGTTCTGCAGGACACATTACTGCTGGGACAACATGAACCCAAAGTCTATTATCTCTTGAATAAACAAACATATGCATCCTCCCTTACATGCCTGCGGTTAATATGTCTACCATTCAAAAGCATAAGTTCAATTACCAGCCGGGCAACGGCTCCGCGGGTGCTAAAGCTCCATTATGCAGGAAAACCAAAGCATTGCAGCTCTGTGTCTTTTGTCTATAATCCAGTTTAGTTTGAAATAAGTGGTTTAGCACAACCCCATAGGAGGCATGAGGGCAGTGGTTTTTTTTTCTTCCCTTTTGTGTTTCAGGAGCAATCAGTTCAGAATTGAAACAATTTAGTCTTTATAAGGCAAGCGTGTGAATAAAATATCCTTGGAGATGAAATGCAAAACAGGCCAATTACGGAATCCCTATTTGTGCCTTTTTTCCCTCTGCACTTTGATTAGGTTGAATTGACTGAGAAGAAAACTCAATCTTAAAAGTTTTTTTTTTTTTTTTTTTTCAACATCCTGCTAGGGTGTTGTGAAAGAAGTGTTGTGGCAAAATAAAATGGAACGATCTCAGGGAGAAATGTAATTAATTAGCTTGGAGAAAGTACCCTATTCTCTGGGTGCACACTGCCTTTTTTGCATAATTGTCTGATGCACACCGTACCATTTTTCAAGGGAATTTTAAGAACAATCCATCACATGACACATCTAACTAGCCCATCAAACTCTAATGCCGTGACTGGCTCACAGTCCAACGAGCACCTCAGAGGAAATCCTGTGAAAGAAGAAGTGGCGTGTCTGACCTATCCCCTCCTCTTCATCATTACTGAGATCAATTGTCTGCACAGGGCCTTTCATCAAGATCCTGCTTCACATTGATAGACTTGTAATGGAAGTGAAAATGAGCTTTTGGGTACGAATCAGAGAGTATAACCACCTTCAAAGCCTTCAGACACACACACACACGCACAACACAACACACGCACAACACACACATGCACAACACACGCGTGCACACACACACACACACACACACACACACACACACACACACACACACACACACACACACACACACACACACACACACACACACACCCAGACAAACAGAAAGCTCAAATTTATTAAGGACACCACATCCCCTTAAAAAAATCTGCATAAATCTTTCTAAAGGTTTGATTGATGGATAAAAACTCAGCTTGTGTTCTTGTTCCCTGACTGCTGGATCAACCAATCAAGCTTGTGGTTGATGAACCACAAATTCACTTCTTTTCTCCTTATCAGCTGCAGCTGTTGTGAGACATTAAAGAACCTTTGGGTGTAAAAACCTGCTTGTTACCAGGCAAGACAAGATAAGAGCCCGACTATTTCACTTCCTAACAACGTGTTATGGATTACCAACAGCTGGCTCATGTTTTCAAAATGTGATTAAGCTGATGTCTAACAATTACTTACACACAGGATGCTTTTTGTTTTGACTAATCTATAGCCATTTATGCTACAATACCCGAAATAAATTATGGGACAATCTCTGGCAAAATGGGGGGGGGGCTGTTTTCCCTGTCCTCCAGTACTCTTGCTATGCTAAGCTAAGCTAAGAGGCTGGCTTCATATTTACTGTACAGATATGAGTGTCAATCTTCTCAACGTACATGTGGCAAGAAAGTGCCTACATGTATTTCCAAAAATGTTTAACTATTCTTTGGAGTTCATTTGATCAAAATGTACAGCTGAAAGGTGACAGATTTCACTCAGTTGCCTCAGACAGTTAGTGAACACCCAAGAAGTGACAGTTTTTCACAGTCTACTGTATGAACAGAGGTTTCTAGCAAATCAGGCCGTAAATCACCTCAAGGCCCATGCGATAAATTCACATTCCTAAATTTGTCACGAAGTTAAGATAAGCTCCATCGGCCCTGTCATCACTTTAGGATAGATAACCCACTACAAACAACTGTGTGTAGCTGCACTGCACAGTTTACTTAGTCAAGTGGACAACCGCCAGATCATGGGTCACATGGTGCAAAAGGTCACGGAGTCAAACTCCACAGCGGACCTGCCTCGCACTGCTCATGATCAAAGCTTTTAACCCGTTTGAACCCATCAGAAAACCCACACAGTCAGCTACTTCGGCTGGCGGATCGACAGAACACAAAGACGGGAGAGGGAAAGGAACTGCGGCAGAAGCAGCAAAGGCCATGGAAGACTTTTACTGACTGAAATATTAAAGATAAGAGAATGAAAAACATGCAGTTTCCAGCGATGAGGGAGATATGTGTGAGGCCACAAAGCAGGTAGCAGAAAGTGGGAGAGAGACCAAGACATCTCCAAAGGCCTACCGTAAAGATAAAGAGTTTGATTTTACATGCATGTGGCGAAAGCACAAAAATCCGTGCAAGAAAATTTCCAACCAAGATGCCGTAAAACATGCCAGCTCATGCTCCCTTGGTCAGCTTTTATTAACCATAATCATTGAACCAACACGGGATCCATTTCTCTTCAAACCTTCACTCAACATTCCAGCTCGTCTCACCCAGTCTCACTTTCAACACACTTATTCTAGATGTCCCAGCCATGCTACAAAATAGCTTCTTTTCATGCTGAAGCCAGATGATCCTTGTTTAGGGGTCAGAAGAGGTCTCCCTCTCTCTGCGCTATAATCAAACTGCATTTATTTTGTCATCAGTGGCAATCAGACATCTATAGATTTATAACAGCATAGGAAAGACCTATCTCATTCTGACAAACCATGAGGGTGCCTCTGGAGGGGATGAAATCTGAACTTCTGGTTGAGTTTAAATGGTGTGTTATAGGTAGGCAGGATGAAGATGAGGGAGGGCCTGAGGCAAAGATACACAAACAGCTAATCAATGGAAAAACCTGCAGTTTGCCAAGTTCTCGTGGTTTCTGAAACTTAAGTTCCGAATATGTGTAGAAAAGCAGCAGAACTTCTCACAATATTTTCCAACAGCCATGAAAGTTTGTCCTCTTGAAGTTCAACTCACGCACCAAATCAACTCGTTGACTCAAAGTGGTAAGAAAAATGCCCATGTCATTTTGTTTTCTATTTTTCAAAATGCATTTGCCGGGGTCACACAGCCACATCAAGGTTATGCATCGCAATTCATTAAAGTAACTGAGGAGCACAGACATGAACTCTGAATGCTGCTTCATTAGTATGCAATACAACGTGAAGTCATATTCGGAAAAGGCAAAAGCGACAGGCAGACCAAACAATAAGGGCATAATGACAATGGAAAACCAAAGCCGACTCGAAACCCTTAACATTTCATAGGAGATATTTATTGAGTGAAACCACAGTAATGGTTTGAAAAATAAACTGTATGCTCCTGATTTCTGGTCTTTCGTTTCCCATATTTATTTGTACTGCGATAGCCAACTAGACTGTGTGACCACTACTGCAAATCTGCTGTGACAAGATGCTGATGCAAGCTCTACGGAGGGGGAAGAACTGTGGATTGGAGGGAAGTGCTTTATGCTCCATGCTGCTGGTGGACTCTGAAGGACTTGACAGCGATAAACGGAAAAGAAAAGATAGAGAGAAAAAAATAAATAAAGATTTGCCGTTTTTGATGCATGCTGCCAGTTGTGTGTTGCCAGTTGTATCCAAACTAGATTAGTCCTGTCCATGCACGGATTCCCGGTCATTACTATGCATTTGGGAGATCAAAGCCATTGTACTGCAGGGTTTACAGAGGCAGTAAGCTCCTACAAAACATGCATGAGTGAGACACACGAGCGTGAGCAGATACACTGTCAGAAGGATGTCAGACGCTGGATGAAGAAAATTGTCTCTGTTGCATTTTTTTCCCTGAACTAATTTTTGAAAATAGCTCTCTGGTGTGTAACGTTACCGTTGACCACCACATCTCGATGACAGCATGCCATTTGTTGCTGTTTATACTGGCTTGTTACAAGCACGAGAGGAGCTCGGCGAATGTAAAAAGATGACTTGTGGTGTGGGATGATGACGAACATCAGAAACAAGCGTCAGTCATAAAGCAGTCAGAGATTCAGTCCGCGCTTAGTCATCAAATGATAACGTTCCACTTTTTACCAGTGGGACCATGGATGGGTTTTTTTTTTTTACAGATAAATGAAAAAAGCTAAAATGTGAGGTCATACAAGCTTTAAAAACACACAGCTAGTAGTTCAGATAGAGAATTCTGTTCATGAGAAATAAAAGACACAACAGGCATACAGACAGTGCCGTTCATTTTCCAAAACCAAATTGAAAACATGGGTCTTTCACAGAATGTCGAGCAGGTAGAATTAACTAGGATTACCAAAAGGGCAGTGATTGATTTGCAAAGGAATGGAACCATAAATCGGACTAATGAAATCATCATAAAATCATAAAAGTCACTAATATAACACAGAACTACTTTTAATTTGTAGTTTTCAGTGAGAACGGTAAATCAAAGAAAGCCACAGAGATTAATGTAATAAGAGCTTGAAAGGGAATGACGAAAGAAACAGAAAAGACAAAAAGAAGGAGAAAAAGCCTTGAAGATCAAATAGAAAACCGAGAGTGTCAATGTTGTGGGAGTATGCTGGGCATGCCAGACGCCTTTCTGTAGGTCTGTAGAAGCCTCCACATGTGTCTCCATGCAGGCATGATAGATCAATTCTACACTCGCATGCCCCAAGATTACCAATGAATCTGGGGATTGAGGGGAGAATTCCTAGATGTGCTGGCACAAAAGTCAGGCACCTGAATGTCTCTCGGTGCATTCATTCAGTCCTTCTGAGACCAGATCGTGATGCACAATGCAAAGACTTTTCTACATTTGATCAATTACAGGCCCTTCAGCTACTTTATGTGTCTCGAGAAGAAGTTTTGCTGTTGCTCTCAAAATCAAGGCACAAATCACATGATGAAATGATTCAATCAATGGAAGTCTTAATATTACTGAAATTTCCTATTGCAGACTCTACTATGAAGAGGGATTCTTTCCACAATTTGCATCCATGTTTACAACCCGTGGATTGTCCCGTGTGGCTTCGCTTTACCACCGCGATAATCATTCCAATGTGTCACAGAAGAGAAATTAGAATTGGGCATGGGCCAGAGTCCATTTAGTCCACACGGTCGACTGAATGTTTAAGGACAAAAACTGCAACTCAGCAGCCAAACAAGAATGGAAAACAATTAGAGAGCGTTGTAAGAGCAAGAATGAGGGGAAAAACAGCTGAAGAGCAACACTCAGTCTTTCATGGCTGCATCAGCATGCCCAACAATCTGCATGTACTTAATCACAAAGGTTGTTGAAATTCAGGGCAGTGCATGAGAGAGAGAGAGAGAGAGAGAGAGCTCCTTGGCTGCTCATGAATCACTTTGGAAATGCTCTCTGGGATAGTAGCAGATAATCTGAGAGGGCGACAGCAGACCTTAAGTGACACTCTGGGTTACACCGAGGAACTGGATGAATAAAAAAAGATGTGATCATTTGGAAGAGAGTGTTAGAGTAGTTCAGGGCTGAATGTGAAGATGGTTCCAATCTGTTCACAGATTCCTTGCTCAAAACTCACAAGGCCTTCTTTTTATCGAGGCCAGTGACATTTTGAACTGATTCGCAACTCCAATTTCCAAGATCCACTCACAATCCCCATGTGACAGCAAGTGCGAGTCATAATGACTGCACATCCTCCTCTGCCTAGTGCACAAATCCATCGGAGCATATGGTTGCCATCTTGTGCAAGACATGAACAGCAGAAATCAATCAAATCGAAGTCCATGTTTACTACATTCTGCCAACAGTTACAACAGGTAACAGTGTCATATGTAAAGGTTCCCTTCCCCAATTTTCCCCCCCAAAATTTTCTTGCATTTCACAAATATTTTACCCAATAATGCAAAATTATAAGACTCCAATCCATGATGTGAAGGTGTGTGAAAAGGAGAAGAAGAAAAGGAAAAGCAAACGAGGAGGAGGAAAATAAGAATTATAGCAGACTAATACCTGAATACCTGAAATCAGTGTGGCCAGCCAGGTCATTTTCTAGGAAAGAAATCCTCTGAAACAGAACCAAATGTTGAACCAATAATACTGATATTCTTTAAAGGTTGGCATCACTGTAACTAGGGGTGACACACCTTTAACGAACGGCTGTAACACCAGCCTGGTGTTTGGGTCTATCTCTACTCTATGCATCCTAAAATAGAGCATCCAGTGGCTGATGGTTCACGGGGTGCGACAGGCCATCTGACAGAAGCACTGAACATCGACCCTGCCTCCTGAAAATGTCTACAGCAGACTCTCTTTCTCTGCCTCTCTCTGTCCCTTGGCTGCCCCGTCCGCTAATGTCTCTCTGCCTTCTCTTCAACGTTTGCTAAGTCTCTTTTGCACATGCCTTGTTTCTCCTCAGTCCTCTCCCTCTGAGCTGGGAGCGTCCACGGTGATGATAGGACCTCTGTGAGGACCTCACAAAGCCCTGCAATGGCCCTTGTGCAAAAAACATGCACAAGGGCCATTTCTGCAGGGACTACAACCTTTTCAGGTAATAGACTGGACCACTTCACATTCAGAGGCTTGTGGGAAAATTACAGAATGTGATGAGACGATGCAGCAGTGAATTTAAAGTCCTACAGATAGTCCTACAGTTGTTTCCCCTTCCTGTGTTTGTTGAAAGTGGCAGTTTGCCCGTCCCACATCTGAATGACTTCATTACTCTTGTCCATCTAAATGATTTTGGCAGCAGCTTGTACTTTATTAGATATCTGATTATGCTTGTTTTTAACAGGATTACTAAAAGCTGTTTTTAACTGTACAAAGCATACAAACGACTGACAGAAAATTCCCAAGAGCACTGTCAACTGGCCACAAGGCAACTGTTTCAGTTTTCATATTCATCTTCCTTCTAAGCTTAACATGACAGTAGAGTCTAAAAACTAATTACGTTTGTGAAAAACGTTTGCACTTTTATGTAAAATTATGTACATAATCAAACAGTATCGTTTCTACTGAAATAGTTTGAGTTTAATTAGAGTAACAAAGTGAAATAATTCAAAATTATATCAAAATAAAATGTAGATTAATTGTGAAATGCCCTGACATGCCCACATGAGGCCTAACAAAGGCTTTCACTGGTCTGTTTTTAATGGTACAGTAGCTGGATGTCTCTAGCAATGCAGTTCTGGCTGACTGGTTTTACATGCCAGTTTATTTGCTAAGACCATAAAAAGGAGCCATAAATAGGAACATTGGTCAGCAACTAAAACAAAGGCCCAAACTATATTTCACTTGTGTTGAAGTTCTAAACTATAATTCGCTAAACGTTAAATGTAAAAAAAAAAAAAAAATCAATCAATCTTGCTTGAAGAGTGGCTCAGCTTTAGTTCACGGCCGTCCAGAGAAAGAAAAGATGTGAAAAAATGATACTGATAGAATGTCTCAGTTAATTAAAATGAGGTGAATTTATTTACTGTGGGCCTGCGATTCGCTGTAATACTTCCAGATGAATCAATTATCCCTTGTGAAAGCTTAATGATTTTGGGAAAAGAGACAAACCAGCAAATCTATACACGTCTCCATTAAGACAAGCATGCACTAGAGCGATACTGCAGGACACTGGCGCTGTGGGACATTCCTTCCAGCACTGAGGTTTTACATAACATGCCACTATCGATTCACACACATGCTGGCTATAAAAAGAACGGGGTACTGTATGCAATCATTGTCAGTGAGAAGTGAAGCAAGAGACAGTGTGAAATATCTCAAGCTGCATGCTGTAATTTCACATTTGGTTTTTTTTTTTTCATACCAACATGCTGCTTTATTTTTGGGGATTTTCATTCTCTCTCTCCATTTCCATCTTCTCACAGCAGGCAGAGTCAGGGTCACAGTGCTGGCTGTCGCTGGCACCCTGTCTGTCAGGTTCACTTATGCCCGACGAACAGTAGGCTGAGGCAAACCCAGCTCAAGTCACTTTCTATCACTGTGGCTGCAGTTGCCTCATTTTACCCCAAAGCGAAAACATTCAGACCTGTTCCATCATTCGTGTTTTGGATGTCTCCTACTGTGTGTGCTATTCAATAAAAAGGCATGAAGCAAGAGCATCTTTCATACAGTTTCAAGCCACATTTTAAAAAGGAGTGGTTTGACATTTTGGAAAATACGCACTTTCTTTCTTGCGGAGAGTAAGATTAGAAGGTCCCCTCTTTGCACAAAGCTAAGCTATTCTGCTGCAAGCCTTGGCTTCATATTTACGATATAAATATAAGAGGAGCATCAAACTTCTCATCCGATGCTGGGCAAGAAAGCAAATAAGCCGTCACGCTATGTTCAACCTTTAAGAGTTATGTTTTGTTTTTCTATAAATGTGTTTCCATTATACATGTCTGCGACTGCCCATCTCCATATCCAGACCAGAAGTGGTGGTGTGTATTCCCATGTGAGAGGCAGGTGGGTGAGGGCAGGGGGCACTTGCTGAGCCCACCGGGCTCAATCCATCACACGGTGACAGGAGCCATTAGAGCATGGAGGAGCATCTGTGGAGCCCCAGGTAAGAATGTATTGGCTGGGCTGTGTTTCCCTTTACCGCAGCTACTTCACAGCAAGGGTATGTATGGATGTCATATTTTGTATGCAGGGTCTATAGCTCACACACACCCCTGCATGTACACATGCGCTGCACACATACATGTGTTCGGAGGTACCTCCCATCTCACATCTGCCCTCCCCGCTCTCCTCCATATGTGACATCATGAGGTCAGGTCTCGCCGGCCCCACCAGCTCCACAACACCTGAGCTCTCAGTGCAGGTAAACTCTGTCAGCTCCGTCACACTCAAGACACGGAACGCACGCACACCGCGAGCAGTGACCTTGCGCTAATAGCCTAAGTGTGAACAGAAAAAAACAGAGGGTGTGAAAAGATAAAGCGTGTAAGCTTGACATTCACCAAGGGCCAGCTGGGTCTCGTCCCAGTTTTGAAAAATCATTTTTCAGAGGCCGCCTCGTCGGATCTTGGATGCAAACAAAAGCGATCGCAGAGCAGCGTCTCAAGTTTCTTTGAAGATGTATTTGAGCCCTTGTGTGCTCAGGAGCCCCTGATGGATGTACAGCAGTGACATGACATCACCCGAGATAATTCCTCTTCATCCAGTTTAAACTTTCAAGCATCGGATTTCTGCATTGTGTTTTCAAGGGGTTGTTCTCATCGCGGTCATGTCAGCGGTGTCAGCCCCTCAGGTGCTCGTACTCCACCTGTATGTATTGTCTTCTCCAGCGTGAAAGGAACAGCACTTTCTCTTTCTGGTTGAAAATATGGACAAGCAGTATAACATTATGTGGGCAGGACTGTCTACATTCGCACAAAAGAACGACAGACCCCCGTGATTACACAACACCGAACATCAAAAGAAAAGGAGTGAAATTGAAGTCAAGACGTTTAGTTTGAATTATAGAGCCAAACAAGTCTGCTTTTTCCCATCACTGGTGCTTGCCCTCATTCCAATTTCACTTGTTCAATTGTCCAAACATTTATTTTAATGGTCAACTAAAAAACAAAGAGCACCTCAGGACAGACAGTTTACTGCATCATGCTATGGAATAAACACAGTGAGCTCACATTAAAAAGCATTCCTTCCTCCACAAAATTAGAAGCTCTAATTGTGTTTCACTATCTCTTATTGAAAATGAGCCTGTTAACTAATGCTGTGCAGGAGTCTCGTAAAACACACGTTTTTCCACATAAATTGTGGTTACACCACACACTCGCTCCACTGCCAACTATGCTACATTTGAATGCTATAAACTCATTGCCTGGGAGTAGCTCAGTACATAAGAACACATGGCCATAAATGCTTTAATCAGGCACAAATGCAACTGGAGAATATCAGCACTGTAAAGGTCAGCTTGAGTAAACAATTTAATGACAGGTTTTTTCCACTTTTGAAGACAGCACGCGTCTTGGAAAGTACTAATTAGAATGCACAGTGAGCTGTGGACTTGGTTATCAACACTATAAGGGCTGGTGGGCTCCACAGTAAACATACACACTCAAATGACTAGAGGGAGGAAAAGGAGCGGGGGAAGCTTGTTGAAATGTATGCAGGAGATTATGGATCATAAAAAGTTAAAATTGCATTCTAATGCAGGCATATTCAGTAAGAAGAGAGGTGCTTGGTATGTATTTATTCATTAAAAAACATCTTTCAAAATGAGCGACTTATCTAAAGCGCACTGTGTTTTTCTTAGAATGGTCAGACGAGCATGCAAAGGTCGAACCAGATCTCTTTATAAAAGCTTTCCTGAAGTTTAGATGCCAGAGGTTGCCAAGAGCTTTGACTCCAGCGTCACCGTTAACCCAACATGTGCTTATTCAATTACCGTTTGGGCACTTTTGTTTCCCTCTTGCCGTCTCTGTTTTCTCTTTGATTCTTTCAGCCTGAGAAGTTCCTGTACTGGTAACATGTACGCAGGCAGGGGTAGCCCTAAACTGTGCATATTCACAGAGTCTAATTGGAGAATGTAAAGTTGGCACGCGTTTGTCTAATCCTTTTTAAGATTTTGCATTCAATTTGATGAATGTAAGCTCTGGAGCTGACACCCCACAGACAAAAGCCTGCAAGACGAGACGCATGTGCAGTACACAAATGAATTACAGTCTATTCAATGTGACAACGTGTTTTGACCTAATTTAAATATGGCACGCTCTAATGTGTGATGTCACCTTAAAGAAAAGCTTTTATTCCCTATTTTTATTTTTACATATGGTTAATTATAGAGCAGATTTTCCTGTTCCGAGATCTGTTTTGAAAAGTTATGCAACACATAACCTGTAAATCAAGATAATATGCATGCATTACATCTTCCCTCTGATTTATATGCATTGAATCTGCAGTTAGTCTTGATGAAATGAGTTATGAACCTACTTGGAATTACAGTGAAGCCCTCAGTCTCGACTTCCTTCAACCTTGAAACAGCACACAGAAGCCGTAATGACACAACGGGAGATTTGCAGCAGATATAAAACTGTAATGTAATTGACTGAGCGCCACAATCAGATAAGCAGGCCCATTTCACCATTTGGAAAAGTTCAATGTCAAATGACTGTAGCTGAGTGGAGAACTCTGTGATAAAGAGCAGCGCCAGCCCATTGTGGCCTGTCAGTCACGCAACAGGCTGGGCTATATAGTCTGACTAAGGAGCGGGTTTTTATGGGCTAAAACAAGGAAAAAGCTGGGGCATGGTGACAGTTCCTTTTTCATGCTTTTGTGCCACGTTTGCCTCTTATCACACAACATTAATGCCACATTGCTGCTTTCCCAGTCGCACACTTCAGCTTCGGCCAACTTTTCAGCTCTTGATAGGTCTCGAGCCCCAATCTCAGGATGGAACCCGTTCTTATTCTCACTGTGATGATTTTCAGCTTGGTACACAAGTAATGTTCATGCAGGCAGCCCAACATGGCCTGAGGAATAACTCCCTTTGCTTCTCGTCTGTCAAAGCTACTGCCTCTCTCCACAGAGACAAAGAGAGAGAGACAAATGTACCCGCTGCTGTAGCGGACTGTTTGAAATGAGGATAACAGATCAGGTCACAACACTCATACATATGAATCTATGCTCGCAGAGCACCATTATATTGCCATCAGACAAGTCTCATATGGAAGAAACCACCCAAGTAAACGTGATTGAAGTGATGATGACAGCTCTCTGTGTGTGCTTCCTTTTATGTTGTCTGTGGTGTGACTAAATGACATGCTACGATAATGACAATTGTCAGCTCAAAGTTGCACGTCAGGAAAATTGAGCCCTATATGGCAGCCTCGCTTCCAGAAAAATACGCTGTTTTACAGTCTTCTCTCAACAGAATGAAAAACTGTAAGTTGTTTTGCAGAGTGTTTCCCAAAGTGCCTGACAACCCACGCAGCGCCTTATTTGTCTCCTCAACTCAAAGTAACCCACTGTGAGCGAGCTGCAGCCGCACTTTTCCTTTGTGCTGCAGAAAAAAAAAGGGGTTTCTGTTTTCAGACTCCATCTAGTGTGTTAGTTTAATTCGTCATTATGTCAGCATTTGTGGCTAATTTATATAAAACTAGGTTGCAGTGTGCAGCTTTAAAAGCAAAGACGCATACCTGCAGCCTTCTATGATTTCATTTTGTTAAAGTAAAATTGCCTCATCACTTCAGCATCCACATTACCAATATTAGTTATATCTAATAAATGAAATCTTTTTGCTGTTGCTATTAAAGGACAACCGTGACACTGCTTTAACTGGTAGTGTTACTGAAATCAGTCAAGTTAGACAAAAAGAGGAATCAACATTATTACAAATTAGGTTCAATCGGTGGCAAAAACCTTTAGGTGATTCCAGCCGTAGAGATATATCAAAGCTCAGACTACACTGTATCTTGTACTTTCTGATGCAAAAAGATCAATCTTTATTTTTTAACTGGATTGCAGTTAAAGCAAAGAAGTATGGAGAGGCAGCCTTTACTTTTTATTGACCAAAACTGTGGAACGGGCTGCTCATTAAGATTCGACATGCAGCTTGCAACTGTAAATTCTTCCAAGAAACCTCTTAAGATTTGTCTTTTGAATATTGATTTTATATAGTTTCTTAGTGCCTCACTTATTTTACTGAAATATTCTAGTCTCTACTCAGTTTAATTGCATTTTAAATTGTTTGCAAACTTTTCATGTTTTAAACATGTTTTGTGCAATTTTTTTTATAAAACCCTTCGAGCTGCATCTTAAGTATGAAAGGTGCCATAAATTTCCCCGTCATGGGACTAATCAAGGAATATCTTATACAACTAAAGTTTATTATTTACTCTTCTAATCACCACTGAGCAACAATGATATTTTTACAAAGACTACGCAGCTAAAAAGCATCCAGGAAAAAACACTTTTCAACACTGGAAATGCGGCTCTGTAAAATTCAGAAGCTACAGTGAATGTGCCGCGCTGGAATAGAACACATCTGCCCCTGGGGGACACTTGCCAAGTCAGTTAACCACGATGGCAAACCATGAAAGAAATCTGTAGGACTTGCTCCATGCCAGAAGTGTAACTATCTGCCAGTCCATTTTTTTTCCCAGAGACAATTGGATCAGCAGGCTTTGTGGATTTTCAATCAAAAACTTGAAAAACTGTCAGCTATGAGGCATCCTCTCCTTTGGCCCTTTTGGCCCTGTTTCCTCTCTAGTCTAGCCATGCCTGACAAGCCATTAGAAAGCCTGTCTGCCTGTGGCAATGGATGGGCCATACTCCAGAGGACACAGGGAGTCAGATAAGGCTTAAATCATGAGACGGCAGCATGAAGAAGACAGCAGCAGAGGCACTCACTCCTCATTTCCACACTAGGCTCAGTACTAAAAGGGAAGGGAGGGGAGATTCACTCTTTAATGAAACTATTCTCTTTAATTGTTTCTATCTTTGTGACCGTCTCTGTCTCTTTTTGTCGCTGACTCCTGCTCCTTCTTGCATGTGTTGTTCTTTGCTGGGGTGTGCCATATAGACACCGCCTCATTGGCTGCTATGGAGCCCTTTTGTCACGTTCATGCACACGTCTTGTTGAATTTGTTATGATGGGTAGAGAGTCATGGACGTCACATTGACTAGACAGAAAACAGTAAATACTTCTGACAGAAGCTGTTGGGGGAAAAGGCTTCTTAATGGCTCAATGCTTCAAAAGCAACACCACATCATACAAAATGGCCAACAGTTTTTGTTATCTCAGCAATTTCTCTTGAAAAATGTCTTTTCTTCTCTTTCTCTTGGTGTGTGCAGTGTTAATATACAAGCAGAAGTATCAACTTTCACACACACACACTCATATATATATATATATATATAGTGCACACAAATAGAGAAGAACTCCACTTGCACATGATGATTTGTTCCAAAGCTAATGTGTACCATGTGGCAAACAGCTCACTGTTTACATACATAACCCATTTTAAACTAATAAGCACTAACAGGTCGGTGAGCAATTAGCTCTTCATTCTCACAATGGGTTTGGTTTAACTGATTTGTTATTGATCAAATAGTTTCTTAATTCATACGTTCAGAATTTAGTTTCTACTCTGTTTCAGGAAGTGGAAAATAACGTAGGAGGGAGCCTACTGATTACTATAATGATTTAAAAAGGGCATAATAATACTCGTTATTCTCATTAATCACATTCATCTCAGATTACCCATCCATATTAGTAGATATGCATGGCCACGGCTACAGTGCAAAACACTATTAATGTTTGTGCCTTCTGCACTGACACAGAAAAAAAATGATTCTGTTTGCTTTCCTTGCTTTTAATGGAACACAAAACAGCCTGACCTGAATGACACAGCTGTGCATACACCGGTGAATGTTTTTCAAACGATATTGTGATGAAAAGCAAACAAAACACACACACATAGCGCACGCAGGCACAAACGCCTATCAACTTTCCACTGCTGTTTGTCAGATTCTTAAGAGTCAGGGAGCACTTGCAGGAAATCAGATACAAGTGAAAAAGCAGCACGACGGCGAGAAAAAATTGTTTACCTTGTAGAGGAGCATGATGATCTGTCTCAATTTGAGCCTGTGGAAAACGCAGACGTCGTACAGCGCCGATACAGCCAGGACGGTCACTCCGAGCTCCTTCCACAGCATGCTGCACGCAGCGCAGCCGAGGCTGCCCAGGAACCAGGCCACTAGCCGCCAGGGCCCAGCGTGGCCCCGCAGCTTACAGTGACGTATGTAACACAGCAGGGACAGCAAGAAGAACAGGGCGGCACCTTCATCAGCCCGGCCCACGACGCCCGCCACCGCCTCGGTGTGGATGGGGTGAGAGGCGAAGAGCAGGCCGGCCAGCAGGCTCCACAGGCCTCCTCCAAGCAGCAGGCGAGCCAGGGAGGTAAAGAGGCCTGTCACAGCCCCGTGGATGACCACATTGACCAGGTGGTAACCCCAGGGCTCAACCCCACCCACGGCATGGTTAAGGCGGAAGGAGAGGGTGCAGAGGGGCCGGTAAGACTTGTGGCTGCCACTGTGTGTGAGTAGAGTGCCCCAGAAGTCATCGTAGAAGATGTTTGTCCAGGGGGTTTCTGGAAGCAGGTCCTGATTGGTCTTGATTGCACGGCTGTAAAGAGAGCACGGGAAGATTAGAAGTGGGTACAAAAAACCTGATGCATATAATGAAGATGGAAATGTCAAATTAATATTTGATACAGTACTGAATGCCGACGTTTTTGTCAACTCAATTTATGTCATACTGCTTCACTGCAGGACCACTTTACTGCCCTGCCACATTCAATAAAAGTACTACGTCTGAAAACAGTGTTTATGGTATACACTAGTTCTTTTGGCAATACACTGCAGAGTCTCTGAGGAGGATGCACAGCTATTCTTTACCAGTGCAGACTAAGCAGAAAATATAGGTTGCAATGAAGTGAAACTTTGCATTTGCTTACAGCTTTACCCCAAGAGTGTGGTCTTGTGGCATTCACAAACAGAAAATCAGAGGGTGAGCTTCAAGCTCTGGGCAGCTTTGCCACCACAGCCACAGCTCTTACAGCTGTGGAATTGGGGATTAAGGAAGAGCACCACGCCCTTAACCACAAACAAATACTGGCACGCAGTAGGGGAACGCCATGCTGGCAAAATGCAGCCTAGAGAGACGGCGATTTATGGAGACAATCAACATGGCAGCTCAGAGTTTGTGTGCTGCATACAGGGGACGAAGCAGCGGTGGTGCAAAACACAGAGTCCATGTTTGCGTACACTTCTAAACACCAAATGTGCACTTTCAGCCCGTCTTGGCAAGCAAGGGGCCAGTTTGACTTGAAATCGGTCAAACGGGTTGACTTGATGTGACCCTGCGTGACCTAATCTAATGATGCTACACCAGCCGCAAGCTGTGTGTGTGTCAGTGGCTGGGGGGCGCAGCCAGCAGGGGTAAACGGAGGGAAAAAGGAAGGCACGTTTCTCCCTCCAGGAGTCCTTCGATATTAAATGTTTTCTTACATCTTTTCTGCTTTGGTACACGGTGCCTGAGAGAGCAACAGGCCTCTGCTGCTTTCACCAGGAGATGATGGGGCCAATGATTTGAAGGCAACAGGATGAGCCTCCACAGAGAGAAGGTTGGCAATAGCAGAGCAGAGGTGTTGTAATTAAAAGCGTGATGGATGTGACATGACGTGATAACAAGCCAAGTGCACCAGATTGTGTTGTGTCCTCACGGCAGCCATAATTAACACACTCTGTCAATTCAAAGGGGAAGGTTGGAGAAAAGGTGAAAAGGAGCCACTGACAACAAGGAGAAGTAAATTATTTTTTTTAACCATGAATAAAATAAATCTAAATGTGAGAAAAATGAATGCCGTTCTGAAGCCCAGAAGCGTAACAATTTACTTTGGCACCAGATACTTCTCAATACCAGACGGCTCACATGGAGCTTGGTGCGGTGGAGCGCAGATTGCAGCATTCATCACATCACAAAATGCACCAGCTCTCTCTGCGAAGGGTGAGCCCACACAGCCCATACTAGGATGGATCTAAGGGAAACAAATACTACCTGGCCTCAGGATGTTAGACGGGGTATAGAAATAATCAGCTGGGATATAGTAGAAATGCCTTGGAGCGCACAGATGATTGGGTTTCTTTCTCAGCTTCTGTCGTCAGACCAATGAAGGCTCCAGCACTCCACCAGCAAGCTTAAGAGTCAGTAACCCAGCTCTCCACTTCATGACTCAGATATGCCAGTTTATTTTCTCTGGCCCATTTGTCAAGTGAGATCTTCATTCCACCGCAAGATGCTCACATAAGAGGCATTATGGTTCAATTACATCTCAAAGCCATTTTGGAGACAAGTGCGCTCTTTTTCCATTGCACGGTTCGGTCGAGCCAGAGAGGACAGATACATTATATATTGCCTCAAAACCGCACCAGATTTTTCTGGCAGCATCGCACAGACAAAAGCCAGTGCCAGTCACTCAAAAGCCCACCACGTTTCCAGCCATGGCTTCCTGAGTCACTGTGCATGAGGTCCACCACTCAGATTGTCTCCTGCTTATATGTCACAGGCGAGCACCTAACATACTGTGGTTGACAAGCAAAGAATTGAGAGCAGAGATGGGGGGTGTAACCTCTTAACCCACTCTGCAACAACTACTCAGAGCAGATGAATGGGATACACTCACAGCTGATTTAACACATTTGCATTATAGTCCAACTAGTCATGGTTAGTCCTCTCAATCTATGGCAAGTCATCAATCCACTGCAGGTCTTCGTCATCATCAGAGCCTACTGCTCTACCGGCGAAGAGGCCAGCTGGAGAGGTAGATTGAGTTTCTGCGGCTGGCTGCGCCTGTTTGTCAGTAGAGCTGGCGGCGAGGAGGACCTCTCTGTGCACTGCAAACCCTTTCCAGCCGGGAGCACATTCCTGCTGCAAACCGCGCGCCTGCACGGTGCGCTGGCTCCCAGAGGAACGAGGGGATCATGTGCCCACTAACAAGAGACATGCTTTTTTTTTTTTTTGTTCTCAATCGTTTGCCTCAGTCTGTTACAATCACAATGTAGACTGCAACACAGCGTGAAGTCAGAAAGTTTTATCCTCGTTTAGAATTTTTTTCACATGAGCAAAGTCTTATGTAAAGACTTGTTTACTTATGTAAATGCAGTGTGGAATATGCAATAAGGAACTGCTATTATGTAATCTTTCTGTGCCTATGCATCATGCTGTACACAATACCACTAATTGGAATGACTGCATTAAACCCACGGACCCTAGATATCTTCACAGCATTTTCTCAACTTAGTATTTTTCTTAAAGTGTTACATGACTTCCCCGAAACAAAGACGTGTGATCCCGCTGAGCAGAGAAAACAAAGACAGGACTGTGTCTGTTGCTCATGTAAAAAGCCTCACAAACTCTTCTTACAGCTTCACAAAAGAGATCACTTTTACTCCAACACCACATCAAAATGCACACACGGGACGACAATAGCCCACTTCTTCTACAGTGCAAAGACTATCCCCAGTTTGTAAAAAGCTGTCAAGTGTTATTCAAAAGTCGTTTTTTTTTTTTCAAATTATTAGTTTTCCCTTTAGATCAAACTGTAGACATCAGCCTGTATGTAATTTAGCATTTTCATAAATGAGCTTCTAATGACAGATAGTGGCTTACACAGAGCTGCAGACCGTGCAATTATAAATCCAGAGTAAAACAATTTCCTACGTGGGCATACACCGAGCCCTTTGAGTTCAAACGCATTTCCATGAAAAATGCTCCTGCTATCTCTTTGGCTGAGAAATAATCATGTGACAGCTAACCTCTTTACCCCTGGAACAATTTCACTTATAATGTAAAGGCACCAGCAGGCTGGAGAGAAATAGGCAGCTCCATTGACTGCAGGATCCCACGTAAAGCTGCTATCTGAAAGTGAAGATTGATTGGCTTTTCGGTGCAGAGTGGGCACACACGCGGGAGGTGAGACTGGATATTAGCAAGGAGATTGAAAACCAAGGACATGCCATCAGGATTTTCTCTATACAACTACTCAATGAATTTGAGATGAAGCCGTGAGTGAAATTGAGCTTTATGACCAGAATAAAACATTCATTAAAATCCTCCTGAGCCTGAAGGAAAAATAGGAAAACTATTCTCACCAAACAATGCACATGCTGGGCATCTATCTACACACCGCACACAAGCCAAGACATCAAGAGAAAGACATTTTGTATGACATGGAGCAAACTAAAGGGCATTTGACCAGTCCAGTAAACAAATTACCATTCGTAATTATACTCCCCTCCTATTGGATGAGTTGGAGAATGTATTAAACTAAGTAATTCTTCAACATTTTGGAAAATGCTCTTATTCTTCAAAGTGTTAGATGAGAAGACCAATACGACTCACATCTGTGGGTTTACTATGGCGATGGAGCAAACAACTGGCTATCTGGTGGTTAGCATGCCCTAGCTTAGCATAAGGGAAACAGGGGAAAACAGCTAGCATGGTTCTGTCTAAGGGGAACAAAGTCTGCCTACCAGAACCTTTAAAGCTCGCTGATTAATACATTATATCCCATTCCTTTAATCTGTCCAAAAATGGGAGTATAAACATGTCATGTTGTGGTGTTATGGGGGATTATGTGCTAGACTATTTCTTGTCCAGGAGCAGTGAGTTTCTGAAATCTCTGCTTGTTGCCTGGCAACCTCATGGCGATGACAGGACTTCAGGGAAGTACCCCTCCCCACCAAGAAATAGTCCCCGTTTCTTTATGTTAAGCTAAACAAGGTGGCTGCTGGATTCAGCCACATCTAACTTTTGGCAAGCAAATGAATAGTGTATTTCTCAAAATGTGCAAGTATTCCTGTGAGGTTAGAGTTCTACACTGGCTAGTAGCAAAGCTTGTTTGAGTTGAGACTCTTGAACCTGCCAAAATCTCTACCACAACAATCCACAGGCAATCGTCCACTGTGTTGCTTCCATGTCAGACCACCGCCTGCTTGGTGCCTCCTTTACCTAATCTTTTTAAGTAGAGAAAGCATACTTCTCTCACAATGTTGCATTTTACAACACTACCTTTCACAAGAGAGGGAGGAAGAGGCAATAAGGAAACATCAATCTTGAGCACAAAAGACAAATTATCACCCAAGATCCTCAGAAACTTAGTTGACACTGATAACAAACAAAAAACTGACAAGAGGAAACTAATTAATAACATTAACACTAATTCCACAGCAAGTGGCAAAAGTACAGACTAACTAGTCCACAGCTTGGGTATTGAAACAATTAAACCTGACTTTAGAAAGTCAGCCCTTTAAAGTATAAGGCATGTAGAGATTTCCATTTGTGACAGCATGGGAAAAGAAAATCTACTCTGGTGGGAATTTGGAGAAAGTGATCGAAGGTCTGCCAACAATATGTCATCACCCAGCTTCAATGTCTGGAAGAGGCACAGTGGTATTTTTAGACTGCCCACAGAGACACTGGGGTAGCCCGCTCACCGTTTCCGGCAAGCTTTTTTGTCTAATGTTTCTTCCCATGGGCATGCTAGCAGGTCATTAATGGCATACCTCCACTGCAGTAAGGTACCTGATGGAGAAAAAAATAAGTATTTTCCTACAAGAGCACATATTCAATTTGTTTTCTTTGCTAAATTGTTGTATAGCTAAGACAATTAATTAAACACAATGTCTTAACAACATAAATCTAACAGGCTATATTATGCCCTCAAATCTCCTCATGAGATGAAAGATAAATGATGTCCTATTTTGTGCCTTTAGGGTACTGTGATTAATGCATTCAGTGGCATCAGAAAAGCAATGCGACTCTCAAAAAGCTCATTTGAATACATCAATTATTAATGCAGACAGTGATGGAGATGAAATGAGTGAAAATAATTTGCTAAATGAGAGGGGGAAAATTACTGTTTTGGGGCATTGTCACAAACAGCTTCCCAAAGCACAGGGATATGGATGAGACCCGCAAGTGACTGGCAATGGCCAACAGACAAGATAAAATGTAATCAAACATTAACATTTTAACATTAGCCCAGTAGGGGAAGAAAAAGAGAAAGCGCCTGGGACCCATTCCACATGAACAAAAAGTCCACATTTGTTTTGGCTTACATTCAGAATTCTCCATTTCTGTATCTTCAGGCTGAAATGTAATTAATAACTCTAGTGTCAAAGTGTCTCTAAATGTTCTGATGTTTTAGCTTCAACAAGAGGGCAGCGCACTGAATGAAAGATGAGGAAGGCAAGAGAGGACAAAAAGAGACAGCGGTTGTGGGGTAGCCTCACTGTAGTCAACACACCACCACTGAGGGTGCTGTAAAATCCCTATTGTTAACAATGAATAGCTGCTTTCTTCCATTTGACATATGTGATTTGTAAGCCTATAATACAAGCTTGATAAAAGAAAACAGCCTCAGGGAGCTCTGAAAAGCCAATTTTTAATTTGATGAGTAAATATCGTATGCTCATTGAATGCCTTTGTCTTCCAAGAGAGAAAAATAACACTTGCTTTCATCTTTTTTCCCATCACACTAACCAATATTAAATTCCTTTACAGCACCAGAAAAAAAAATAACGCCACAAAGCTATCCTGACTTTATGTTCACCATCTCTGAGAGGAAATTAAAGTGTTACACTATTATTCCTGGCTGCCTGTGGACACCTGGTGCCTCCCTCCATCACTGAAATTGATGAAAGGCAGGAGAGCAGGGACAACTGAGATAGTGGCAGTGGACAATCAGGATAAAGGTCAGGGACTGTGCCAATTATGGGTGGATCTGGGCTGAATCTACTATGTGCTGCTAATGAAAAATTCCTTCATTCTATACTCTTATACTCCATATCAACAGTTTGTGTCATTACTGAATAATACATGCTGACTTTTTGGGTGTACAGTGGCCAATTTCCCTTTACGTGCTCTGTTTAGGTAACATTTTTTTGCAAAATCGTTATCATATTGCAAACCTGTGTGCACATAAAATGCACAAAAAGAGATCTCGATAAAAGCTCAGCAAAAAGGATCAAAGTGTTTCTCAGAGTGCAACATGCAACTCCATGTCCAATTCATCCAGCAGCCTTCCTGAGCTAAATGGAATCGCGCTTCCCTTCAGGGAGCGTATTTGCATTGCTCCATTGGGACAATCATACACACTCACTCCATTTCGTGGCAGAGCACATAAGCAAACACTGGGACACTGAGACGCTGATTCTAAAGCGGGGGCAGACTCATCTAGCACCGCAGTGTGTTTTAGCTCAGTGAATACCCATCCATGCCTGCTGCTTAGCATCCCTGATCAGCCCTTTGTGCTGTACAGGATGGGCACAGTAGGGCATGACCTGAATACTGATCCCCGGAGCTTACCAGCCAGAAAAGCAACCAACCAGTGAGCCACACTTCTATCCGGCCAACCAGGCTGGCAGAGCAGGAATCCTGGCAGGCCAGCATTGAATCCCTTGGTGTAAAGTTGCCAGGGGCACGTACGAGTCCTGCTCAATCCTCTGATGTCCAGCAGAGGCCTTCGGGCCAATGTCCTGTCTGATAAAGCTGTCTGGAAGTCTGTCTCTATTACGCTCTGACAAACAAGGCATCTAAACCATTTTCCACCACTTGAGTGATACTTTGTTAAAGAATCTATACCTTAATTTCAACAACTTCTGCTCATACAAATGGAAACAATATATTTCCTTCAGGTAGAATACTAACTAACTTTAACAAAGAATGGCTGGAGATGTTGCTAGAGTGCTAAGCAAAAATTGAGGAGGCAAAGCCTTCTAAACAAATCACCAAATGTCCAAGTCACATTTTCAGGCCAAGTGCAAAGTAGTGTGATGTTTATAGTTGATTCCAGGTGTAGGAGCCAATTACAGGAGCTGCCTGTGCAGAGCAGAGCAGGGTGATATATACTCTGATTATTGTATCCAATAAATCTGTCAGCATGTGCGGGGCTGTGGCAAGACAGCAAAGAGCTGCTGGGTCACCCCTGTAGGCCTCTCACACACACATCCCTCTCCTTTCCCAGGCACTAACTCTTCCCTTTACTTCTGTACTAACAGAAACTGTTGCTTTGTGTCCGTCGCTACCTCCATCATCAACTGACTGCCGTGTTGGGAAAGTGCAGTATAAGAGTTCCCCCTCCTTGGGGGCAAAATTCAACTGGAACCCCTTCACTTCCACAGATTGACGGCCAAGCACCTGTCTGTTCAAAAAAGGAAAAAGGAATGCCAGCAGCTCTGTGAGGCTATATTTGGGCATGATATGTAGCCCTCCACTCGTGCAGTTGAGGAGAAATTATTCAAAAAAATAAAGGGAACAAACTGACAAACCACCATTTGATAATTCCTAGAATAAAAGCTATTACATTAGGATCTGCAAACCACATTGCTGAAAAAAAGGCTTTATTACTCTATTAATCATAATTCACATCTTAGAAACTGGAATATTCTAATGAACTTGACTGCCAATATTCTATTGAAGTTTTTTTCTAATGGTCACATAATGGTCATCAAATTGAAAAATTACATTTCTTAGTGTCTTTTTAGCCAATTTAACAGTAAAGTGGAAAATTTAACCAAACAGGTTTTATTAGATAAATGTCAAAGCCACAGAAGAATCAAGAACAAGGTCTTTGTTCTCAAACTAGTTCTACCTCCATGTTTCCCCTCAGCCTGACCCATGTCTAATGCTGCGTTAGTCAGCCAGGGTCAGTTTGGAGGGGGGGCACTCCACAGCACTCCTCCTCACAACAGGAGGGCTTTTGTCACGCTCTGACCTTTTCGGCCATGAGGTGATAAATTTGTTTGATTTGTTCCTCCTCTTGTGTTTAGAGTGCTTCTCTTTCACACAGAGAAGCGCGATCAATGCAGGGGTGGCCACTCTCCCCGGGCTTGTTGCTGTGCTGCATGCGAGACCCATAGAGCCTGGCCCACCACTGGGCCGCATTCTGGTTGAATGCAGGAGAACGTTGACCCATGGAGGGGTTTAGTGAGGCCAGCACCAGATGGAAGGGACCAGCAGAGTGGGATGGAAAAATCCTGCACAAGCCAGAGCTCAAACGTCTATGCAGGTAACAGGCAACAAATGAGTGAACGGATCATCTGTCTAGCATTTGCCATTCTACTTCCCGAACCTTTTTGCGTGGAGGGGCTTTACGAGGCACAGCAGCCCTGAAGGATGAGCCTGAATCACGGCGCATGGATGCAGAGGCCTCCGCTCACTGATGTTTATTGCATGGGAGCTTAAGTGCAGGAAGACCTTTTGAGAATGCCAGCGGAGCAGAAAGGAGAAGACATCTTTAGTGCCCCGACCATCTTACATCTTCAGCATTTGAAACAGCTGTGTCTTGTCCCACTTTTCCTTGCGGCTATAAGGCTCTTCTGTTTAAATATGAAGTTGCTGTCTGAGTGCAGGAGGACTCAGGGAGCTCGTCTCCCTGCAGGTCTTGTGATTAGTGGCTGTTTTCTAGAAGCCCTGTGCAATCAATCAAACCCAAACAAATATGAGCGAGAGCCAATCAGCTAAAGGGAGTAACAGCACAAGAGAGAGTGGGCAGATGGAGACGAGGAGAAAGACAGCAATTGATTACTTTCCTCTTCCCTCATAATGTGTTGTCATTAGCTTTATAAACACCTCTAGCAGACTTTATGTAGCTTCTCTCTGCTCACCACAAGGCAGCAGCTCCAACACAGCACGAACGATTATTTTGTGAACTGGGACACACACACACACACTTCCACAAAGAATCATTACATTAATGAATGGCAGCACTCAAGGATGCAGCTCTGAGTGATCTCATTAGATACTATCACAACAGGCCAGTGTTCACACACTGCTCTCAACCCAGCCTTTTTAACTCTTCGCCATTTGGGCTCCAGTTCCAGGCCGTAATTGAAGGCACATGTAGCCTACTCACAAAGACATCGAGAGCCCCCATCGGCAGCCACGTGAGTGCATGGAGGCTGTCAGTGGTAAAGTGGAGGGATGGGGGTTTGGTGTTCATTTGGGGATCAGCAAAGTCTTTATGACAGACTGGGCTGATGCACCTCTGATAGCTGATATCACCGCCTCATTAACTTTTGCTTGTTCTCAGATAGTCAGGGCCAATGTGAACTGGTGCACGGGGAGGAAATCAGGTTCAGACGTGATGGTAATCTGGTATTTATTTTAACTTAAATTAGAAACGGCTTTTTGAGGGTTGATGCTTACATGTAGCAGAATTACTCTACTCTATTGTAGGCTAAACGTTGTTTAAATGTGCAGCAGAAAGAGTTGAATTCTGAACAGAGAGAAAAGTAATAGATGAATGTAAAAGGAAACAATGAGCAAATTCATATCAGGTCCATCGCCATGGCCTGAAGCCACAAATGCAGAAGGAACCTAAATATCTCCAGCGCCGCCTGCCATTGCGTGAGACAGCATTGCCTTGTAAAACCTCTAAACATGCCCAAGAGGAACCCAAATAGCCTCTTACGTGTTTTTAAATGCTTTGTCTTCCACATGGTGTCAATTTGCATTTTTGCAAAGGAGCACATTTACGCATTCAAATCTTTATGGCCACCAAATCACACAAACCGCACCGCCTCTGTAACCAGTGCCTGTGCTTTTTACAGATTTTGGATTTCCTCACTTCTTTCTCCACTTAGAAAGTGTCGAATCTCTCAAATACATAAATCAACACAAGTAAACACATTAATCTTACAGATTCCATGTGTTCAAATCATTACTAAAGAGCTTTGTAAGTGCTCCCTACCGTCTTCTCATGGCACTCAAATTCTTTGTCCTCCATTTCAGACAAATGCAAAACTGTACAACTTAACAGCATGTGCACAGTATTCAGATTACTTACACTGCTGAGGTGCAAAATCATTTATTCACAAAGAAAATATCAACACCCGTCTGGAAAAAAGACATCCAAATCAGACATTTAACTGGTACAAATTCAGTGTACGTGCATCCAATAATAAGTCTTTGTGCCCTGATGACAGAACTAGAAAACCTCCTCCATTAACAGTAATGTTTCCTCCTGTGTCTTCATGTCTTTCTGTATTGTATTGTCACTCCTGTCACTGCACCACAAAAGACTTTCCCCGGCGAATCTCTCTCTGAGTCAATAACATTCAGAGGCAATTTTCTTCAGTTCCCATTGTCGAGCCAAATTGAATTCCAAACAAAGATACAGCATATACTGCAACAGTCAGCACAGTTGAACAAATGGTTTTAGAAAATCCAATAATTTTCTAAAACCATTTGTTCAACACACCCTATGGTGGGCGTACAAAATGCCACATTCTGCAATGTATATAATACAAAAGAAATAAACTAGTCAGAATAAAACAACAAGAATCAGACATACTGTGCATGTTGATGAGGTTGTATCGTTAGCTTTGAATTACTGTGGGATGAGCTCTGCAGAATCAATTGGATAAAATGGGCAGTAATCAATGTGTTTGGCTGGGTCTCCCCTTCTGAGAGCAGGTATCACACAACGCAATCTATAGACTCTCTGTCCTGAGGGCAGGCTGCTTGTTAAACAGACAGCTGCTTGTGTTCTTGTTCCTAACTGGCTGGTGTAAATGATCACGTGACTCCACTGGGAGAGTTGCTCGATTTCAATTTTTCCCTGAGAGGCTTGTATTGAAAGTGAGAAACAGCCCCAGGTATTGATGGAATATTGAGCATTCACCTGATTTTTTTTGGTTTCGGGTGAGGTCTGTGCTGAAAGAAGCTCAATTTTAAGAAATCGCATTACCAATGGGAACATAAGGGCAGCACGCTGCCCTCAGAGGTTTTTGGAGCTCGTATTTTTTTGATGAGGGGTTATAAAAGTTTGGCTTGACTGAGATCTGACATTACAGAGAGTTGGTGGCAATAAAATAACTTTCAATAAAGCATGCTGAAAATTTTACATGCCTGAGATGGATATTCTGAAAAGAATCTACCCCTGCTTTATAGATGGATGTTTTTTTAACCCTCCAATACCTCAAAAACTTACTTGGTCTTTGTAAAAACTGTGTCAAATACTACAGACGGCATGGTGACCTCAATGAGTGGAGCAGGGGAAAAAATAGCATTTTTTCAAGGCTAACTAAGAGGTAGCTTTGCCTTTGATGTTTCCCCTATACTGTATTCCTGGTTAGCGGAAAAACAACAAAGGACCATGTGGTGCGGTGGGCCTATTACTCGAGTGGACCGGCATCAATAACTGCATGTTACGCTTCACTCTTGCGGGTCTGTGCAGGCAGCATGGACTCACCAACTAATCAATGCCAGTCATATGGTAAACCAGAGCAAACTGGTGAATGACTTCATGAGGTACATAAAATTACATCCATTTTAGAATGGTTACAATTGAGATCCTAGTCAAACAAGGATGGGCATTTCATTAAATTTACATCACTGCCATCCTACATGCCTCATGTTAATAAAGTGTCAGATTGGTAGCATCGCTACAGGCAATGACAGAAGTTTTCTAAATTAGCAAGGGCTCCAATATAATGAAAGAAAGAAGAAAGAAATGTCCACGTGTCACACATCAAAAAGCTCCACTCTACAGATAAAAAGAAAAAAAGGAAACTTAATAAGCCTTGGATATAAAGATTTATGGTTGCAAAGTCAGACATGTTAGTCGACGTGGAGTCAGAGACAGTTTTTAGTTCAGTATCCAGACATGTGACGCCTGTTTTTTTGGCTCTTTATTTCAGTCAAGTATGATAAATATGTCTACAGGTTTGATCAAAAAAAGCCCTCTCTGGGATTCATGTGGTCTGTGACGGAAGTTACTCGACCACTGGGGACTGACGTCTGCACCATATTGTTGAGTTGCCTGCAATTAAAGCACGCATGAGGTTTTAATCCACTAATGAGACTTGCATTTCATTCAGAGCAAAGTTATCTGCGCCACATAAACAACAATCCCTCATCCAGGAAAAATGTTAATTAAACTCCAGCAAGAATCTCATTTAATTTTGTCTAAAAGTGGGGAAAGGAATGCTGGGATTTTTGTTACGTATTGTTTCCCAATGAATTTATCCACATCATCAGCTCAGCTCAATAAACAGCCCAAATCGTCAGCAAAACCTCCTGAGCAACATGAAATCAAAAACCCCTTGTCTCCTTCTTTACTTAGGCACATTCACACTGACAGAAAGACTTGCATTCATTGCATTTCTGGAATACTTGTTGGTGGCATATTGTAGGTGGACTGAACAAAGCTGAGGGAGTGGACGCTGAGGCGCCGGGCCCCCAGATAGGGGGACAAAGGGCCCGGCAGAGCACAGGCAAAGTGAAAGGGGCCCGGACAAAAGGCTGAGAAGAAGAGCGCTTTATGGGCCCGTTTGGAGGGAGAGGAGGCAGAGCCGGGGCCTGTGCCCACGCACCGAGGCCCCAGGTCGTGGTTATCCGCTGGAGCACGACCATGTGTGGTCCATTATCACAACCAGCAAGCAGCGAGCACCCCGCCTCCCTCAATGGGAAGACGGATGCCCCCTTGCTGATTGCCCCAAAACCTGGTAAGAAAGGCTCGAGGAACAAAGGCACCCGCCCCGTTGGGAGAAGGCCATTGAAAAGGTCGCAGGAGCATGCCTGCATGGGTTTACTCTTCTTCAGGGGAGCACAATGGAGCTGACAGGTGTTGGAGGAAGACAGACAAGAGGAGAGGGCGAGGGAGAGGGAAAGGAGATGGATGGGTTTGAGTGTGGAGGTGGATGATGAGCTGAAAGAAAGGAGAGGCACTCCTGAGAAGCAAATGGCTTCCTGAGGGGAGCACAACAAGTATCTATGTCCTACATTTTCAGCTGGCTTGTTTATTGATGGAGCAAACAATGGAACCCTGCCGAGTAAACATGGCGATGTTGAATTAGTTAACAGTTATAGCCAGAAATGTTGTCAGCGGAACTGTGTATTGTCTGTGCCGATCTGTTTATGATGATGCCTGACACAAAACCACCCTGAAAGTGATTTAACAAATATGCCAATATTTCCACTCTCACGCGTTCAAGCAGAAGGACTTGTCATAACATGAGAACAAAGCCATGGCTCATCCTTCCGTTTATTCATTTGCCTTCAACTGATCTGTGAACGCCGCAGCCTTGTGAGCAGGAAACAGATGGAGCCATGTCCTCCATCAGATCAAAAACCTAGGGAGGCAGGTCAGGCCCTTCAGCGCCTCGTCTGCAGCCCCTACAAACACAGAGCCTCCGTCTGTGTCAGCTGCTCTCTGTGCTGTTTCCAGGTCAGCTGCCAAAAGGGGTCAGGGAGCAACTCTACTCAGGAAACCTTTCCTTAAGGAATTAAGGCCATTACTCGGGATCAGAGATCAGGGGAGAGTGGAAGGAAGGACGGGAGGACACTTGCGTCATTTCTTGTCCCCTCCCGTCCCGTCTTCAGAGATCAGGTCTCTTACACAAGAGGCTTTAGAGATGCATTATCCACTGCTAACAGCAGATGAGGAGAGGGTTCAGGGAGCAGGCTGATTTTGCCGCTCATCAGGCGCCACAATCCCTGTCCTGGATGTCCAGCAGGCCATTTCTCACAACTGTCACTACACATCCATCAGCACTAAGCATGTAGAGCACATAAACACGCACGCTTCAAACAGCACTCAGCAGCTCGTTACAGTGTGTGACGGATGCCTGGGAGTGGCCTGGATGTGCTCGAGAAGCTTAGCAGCACTCCTGTTTCCATGCAACAGGCCGTGTTTAAAAATCTGCTCAGATAAGGTTAAATAAACTACAACACAGAGAGTGCGTTTCACTCCTGGGCTGAGTGGTGCGTCTCGCTGTTGTGAAATATGATAGTTAATGCTACGCAGCTGTAAAAGCAACATTGTTTTTTTTTTTTAATCCAGGCTGCTCTCATGGTAGCATTTAAGTGATAAAATGAACGAGTCGGTCTAACCGTGCCTTCACACCGTGAGTAACGAGATCAACAAGTCACAAGAGGGCCATTCGTTTCTTACAGAGAGCTGAGTGAGCAGGGAAACTTGTGTGAGGAGCCTGCGGGCGGAGAAAATTCACTATGTCTGACCTTTCAATGGACACCAGCCACTAACAGCCAAGATCAGACCTGCATGTTCTCCTCGTTTCAATGTAACATTCATTACATAATTATTATTTATTTGAATAATCAATTTTCAATTAATGATGCCTAATTAAAGCTTCCCAGTAAGATTTTGGCTACGGAAATAAATTGGCCAAGCCAACCAATATCAGCTTTTTGCAGTGATATCAGTATTGGTCTATATGCCAATAAGTGACAAGAATTTACAGAACAGATAAACCAAACTAAGAGTGAGGCCTGTAAAACATCCCTTTTGGTAAGTGTTTTGATCACAGTCACTGATAGCTAACAAATGTAACGGATCTGTATAAAGATTTTTAGTTCACGGTAATGTACTTGTGGTTATCTGATTTTTAAACTCTTCAATATCGGTATCTTCCTCAGAAATCCAGTATCTGCTTTGCTTAAGGATTTAGGTTTGGTTTCAGAGATGAGGACTATGTTCTCGCTGGACTAACAGTATCTCAGGGAAAGTTTCAAAAGAGGACTGGTCTGAGAAAGCGTTTCTCATTCTCAAAAAAAAATCGATGTACAAAAACGAGGGGTCATCTTAAAATGAAAACTGTCTCATATTTCTGGACAGTGTGATCATGCAGTGCGTCTCCACATCTACTGTATGCTGTGGGACCGTCTTGCTCCACCCTCAGAAGATAACGTCCCATCTGGCTCACATTGTGAACACACTGTGAAAACAGAGGTGGTGAGAGCTGATGAGACCATCGTTAGAACATCTGGAAGGGAAATATCACCGTGACATTTTAGCGGCTTTGTCTGTTGAATTGTGTGGTCAGCCGGTTAAACGCCCCCGATGTGTCGGGCTCTGGAACCACAAAAATACAAAAACAACATTTGGTTAATAAACGAGATGCGGTAAACAGGCACACTCGGCATCGCTGTGGGTGTGACCACCCAGGTCTCGCATCTGGGATCTAGTCTAGAAATGGGTTAAACACAATCCAGCACTGTGCAGCACAAAGGCTGCCCACATGTTCTTCCTGTGGTGCAAAGTCAAAACTCTTCCCTCTAACATAAATATCACGCAACAAGAACATCTTTCATCGTTGGGCCAAATGTGGAGGGGAAACAATCATTTTAGAGTATGTGCAAACATGTATGCTAATTTCCAAATGTCTAGGGATGTTTGAGGAGGAACAACAATGTGACCACTGCCAAGGCGCTTCCACTGTATCGGTTTCCAGCCACTTCAGTGTGCTAACCTTTACAGCAGAAAATCTCTCTGGACTGTTTGCATTAGCCTGGGATATGCTGTATCACACCATCAAGACAGGAACATTTAAACAAGTGAAACTGAGCCAGCTATGGCGAAACCCTCCACGCAATCTGTCTGGCCAAAGACAAGGTGATAAGTTCATCCTCATTCCATCTCCTTCACTCAACGTCACTCCCACCTCAACGGCAGATAAAGACGTGACATCCAGATATAAACTGTAAGAAGAGATCAAAGATGTTTGAGTTGAGCTGGCCAGAAATACCACTCGGAGGTGAAAGTTGCTCTCCAAGCATTAGTCCAAGTAACAAACTGTCATTTCTGGTATGTGCTACTGAATATAATTGGCTGGGAAGTCCTTCATAAAGGTATATTTTTCATCCTGCAACACCTCCAGCTATATTTCACACACAACCCTCAAGCATATGCAGAATATTAATAAATCAAGACAAGAATCATCCACAGTGCTGCTTTTGGATGTTTCGTACACACTGGGGAGTAATTTGTTTTTGCAGGTGGGCCCTTACAAGCCCAGTGTTCCTTCTCAAGTATCCCAAATAAAGAAAATAAAGCTGCTCAGATTGGAAATGCAGCCTTTTCTTTCCTTGCGCTACACAGAAAGCATAAAACACAAAAAGTGCAACTTTTGATGATTAAATACAAACAAAAATATATATATTTTTTAACCGTTTTCTTTGTTGCTTTCCAAGATTAGACTGATGCCAGGCTTGTGTGACAAATACTTTGCATAAGTAAATTCACAGAAGTAGATTAGTCTGTTTCTCCCATAATCCCTCTGTTGCCGAGAGGGAGGGATTTGTGGGTCAAACCTGAGGGGGTGGGTGAGTTCACTCTGTGTCCACCCACAGCAGTGTGGAGAGAGAGAGAGGCTACGATGCTTCAACCAGACAAGCAGGCGAAGCCCCCGTGCCTTGCTCCCCCCTCCCCCACCAACACACACCCAGACACACACACACACACACACATGCATACATCTTCCAGCAGACAGACCAGGAACAAACCATAATGGCACAATGACCTACAAACCACAACCCCACAGGAATTATTCACAAGCTTTAAAATCAGATTCCATTAAAAGTCAGCTGCAGCGGCAATGAAGGAGGGGGAGGATGGGGATGAGGGTGCATATCCCAACCCCACCCCACCCTGAGCCCATGCATTCTAACACACCATCACTTAATGAGCTCAAGCCAAAACAAAAGACATTCATGATAAACACTCCTGCTTTGTCTCCGACACACTGTACTGTGTATTAGTCAGCCAGAAGAGAGATTACAACACAGCTGAAAAAAAAAAGTCATAAAAAAGTTGAAAGCAGCACAAAGAGCAGTGGTAGAAGAAAAAACAGACAGATGGCAGATTTTTATGACAGCATTTTGTTTTTCATATGCTGGTGAGTGAAAAGATTCGACTTGTTATCACAAAACAAATCATACGCTTTAATTTCCAATGTTCATATAATCTTTTTTTCTGGCTGGAGTTATTAGCATAAATACAGATATTATCACGATTAAATAGAAGTATTGTTGAAGCAATTAACCTTACTAAACCTAATTAAAACTTAATAGTAATTGTAATTTGAGATAAGGACCTTGCTTCAAACACAAAAAGTGTAGTTCCACATAACGCAGGTAAATCAGTGAAGACTGTGAAGACTCACAGCCATTTACCAAAGCAGCAACTGCAGCTGGGAGCAAGGCAATAGCTCGTTTCATGTTCCTCGTATCCTTTCAAGACTTGGAACTCAGTGTGAATTCAGCAAAGAATTAAAGTTTGACCCAGCGGCACCACTAGATGTGTGTGAACTTTAACTCATAACTAAAACAATGGTGCAGAGGTGAGGGACCGAATGACTGAGAGCATATTGCCAAACTCCTCGCAAATAAAAATCTGTTTGGAATCTCGAGCTATTTACTAATATAGTTTCATTACTATTACTTTCGTTAACAGTAGAGAAGAAAGGCATTTAATGTTAAAAAAAATATACGATTAATACAATACAGCACATGCTTAGTGTGTGGACTACTGGGTTTCTTACAAATACATCAAAGCAATTACTGCCTATTATAATTTTCTCAAAATATGTAATAAACCCATGTCGTGTACACTACATACACTGGAAGTGCAACTGGAAACAATTAACACTTTTACAACTCTTTTCATTTCCACTATATAAATTGCGCCCCTGTTTTATAAGTTCTTCATAGCGGGATCATGAAAACAGCTTGTTCACAGTAGAATTCAGACAGTGTACGGCATGTCAGCAGCCTTAAATCAGTCAACCACCTTCCAGGTTTTCTGAAATTGTTTGATCATTTACTCTACAAACCACATAGCATCTCAGGCTGCCAATCGCTGATCCAAGAAATACTGTGTTTATGATTCAATTTCCTCACTAAATGGAGAAAAAAGTAGCACTGCTGGTATAAAAACAGCCTGTCTACACACAGAAAATAAGCAGCTTACGTACAAACAGTCTAATTCCTTTTGTTCTCAGGGCTCTGATGGACCACCTGTTAGACTTGATGCTCATTAGGCTGGAGACTGCCAGGCCGCCATGGGGCTGTTCTATCAAACGGCCCGACTCATCCTGGAGGAATCCGGCTGTAAAACGCACTCTCACTGGGAAATCACTCAGACGAGCTCATAAAAAGGCACACACAAGCGTTTACTCACACGGGCTCGCGCACACAGTACCCCAATACGCCCAAACAAACAAACACACACACACACACACACACCGTTGAATTTGAACTGCTTTGTGATGAGCGCAGAGGCAGTCGGTAACACCTATCCTAAAGGATTCAAAAGCCCATTATCCAGCGGGCTGGCTTTTGATTTTCTGTTTGGTTGGCTCCAGTGTGACAAGTTGCTGGTGAAAACAGATTACCTTACCAGGGAGTAAGAAATAACTTCCTTCAGCACACAACGGACGATGCCTTATAAACATTTTGCAATCCCATTCTTCTGACCAAGTATGTTGTCAGCATTTACCGGTTCCCCGTACTATTGTAACTCTAGTGTATTTTCCCAGCTTTAGATTTATAAGCCAAAGTTTTTCACCTCCATAAATCATACCTCACCACACACAGTTTAACTCCAATTACAGTACAAAGGCCACACTTTAGGAAAGAGGTCATAGCCATATAAAAAACAGCTTAGATAGCAGCACTCTGGAAGTCCCTTTGTCTCCTTTGATTACTCAGAATTCCTCTAACTGAAGCGAAAAGACGACCTCGGATATTTCATAACGGGCACGTGCTGTTTCTTTACACCGTCTTCCGGGCCGTTCTCTATTTAATGTGACTCTTCTTGAGAAACAGCATCTCCTCCACCAGTTCATGGAGGACTTTAAGTCTCCCGCAAACTATTTTGAGTCTCGGGATCAGGTTACACCGTTTTACATGAACACGGGAAGTTTTTCCAGGGGTAATGAGAATCTGTGCCAGCCCAGAAAAGTGCAAAGCGCACTCAGCAGGCCCCAGGGGCAGACAAAACAGCATTAAGTATTAAGGCTGCTTAAATGGAAAGAAATTCACTGTGTCAACCCAATTTCCTCATGAAGGAGCGAGGAAGTCATAATCTCAAAAATAACATGTTGACAGAAGGTGTATGTTCATGTTGCTACCAGTGCTGTGGTGCTAATGACCAAAACAGTGGGGTACCGAGAAAAAACACTGGCCCGGTTTTGTGATCCACCGACTCACGGGCAGATTAGTAATGATGAAATATTCAAGACTACTGTGGGAGCGAATAAACTTCCATATCTATTCATCGTGCAACAGGAAATCAACCGTCAGCTATTTTATTTACATTTTATTACGATTAATGATATCAAATATTTTCTTTTTCCTTACTCTCAAATGTGAGGATTTATATTGTTTTAAACTGGATAACTTTGACTTTTGGACTGTCAGTTGGACAAAACACACACATTTCAAATAAAACAGTAATTGACAGATTAATCGATAAAGGAAATAATGATTAGTTGCAGCCCTGAAGCCATTAAAAGCCAGTCTACAGCCAGTGTAAATGCCAATGTTAGCGGATGCTAAGCAGGTATACTGTTTATCATGTTCACCATCTCAGCGTTGCATGTTAGCATGCAAACATATCAATAAGGACTAAACACAAAATACAGCAAAAGCTGTTGGAATGCAGGCGTGTGGCCATTAATGAAAGTATTGGACAGACATACATTAGATGTCTGGATGTATGGTCAGCAGAATAAATATAATTTAGAAGACGAGCAGCTTTTTCCTTCATGTTGCAGCCATAATGCTTTGTTGAACAAATGTGACATGATTTCTTCCAGAACAGCACCTGCTTGTCACGTCTCTACGGGGTTTTTGTGGTCCAGTCTCTTAACTACACTAAGCTAGGATGCTCAGATGATCTGTGTTTACATACAATATCTGTGCATGAAGGAGAGACAGAGACAGACAGACAGACAGTCATCTGTAGCGAACTGCCAGAACAAATCAGCACCAGTCCAGTGAGCCCTTAATTTAGTGATGTACTTAATTACGAGCAACCTCCATGCTTAATGATGAAAGGGGGGACACAGTGGAGGGCAGGACGTGCTGAGGTGAGAGGGAGACAGAGACGGATCATGTGAGACACAGCTGCATGTAGATGTGAACAAAGCAGTGGGGTTTAATTATATGAACCTGCTGGCATGTCAGATCACTGATAACAGAGTTCAGAGGAGGCCTTCTCAGAAAGATTTACCGGACCGTTCGACCTAGAGGAAGTCGGTGAATGAAGAGTGGGAGGAAGGGTTCATTTCAGACTCCTACCTAGTGAGCCATATACAATCCACAATGACGTTATGGTCAAACATTTTTGGCTATTTACTGCATATTCCGGTCAATCTCCCTCTTAGATCTTGACTTACGGTCCAGGTGCAGAGCAATGCATTTATCTTATTAATATTGCAATTTTTGTTAGTAGCCACTTTTTTATCCTCACTTGCAGCTTGGCTCTATGACTCACAGCGCTTGTTGGGCTGCCACATGGTCCAGGCTGAAATATTCACCACTGAGTGGATTGCTATGAAATTTTGTACAAACATTCACGGTACCCTGAGTGATCTCCTGAATTTATCTCAAGCGCCACCAAATGTCAACAAGTTGTGTTTGTGGAGTGAAATATCCTTACGGCTGTTGGGTGGATTACAGTTGCATTTCCTACAGATATGAAAAGTCCCCGGTGAAGCGTCCCCGGCTGATTGATGGTCAGGCTCTCTGACCGATGGTTTTCTTTTGATGAAGAACATTTCACACACTTGAGCATTACTGAATGCACCTGAACGCACCGTAAGAGCTGGTGAAAGAAATAAAATATGCAACTTAATTACACATATATCCTTGAAATACAATTAAACTTAACTAATGACAATCTCTATGTTTGAGAGCTTAATGTGTGGTATATTTTAACTAAAACATTAATTTATAACGTTACATATTTTCGGAGGAAAAAGCAAACTTTCATAAGACCAATGCTAGTGAAGAGGGTTAGCATGGCGATATGTTAGCTTAATTCACAAGCATTACTCCATCTGATAAGCCACAAAACCGAAATTAGAGTAACTAAAATACGCACAATATGAAATAAAACATTGACAAACCTTGTCCCCTAGACAGCCAGGTGCTAAATAATACCAAACATTACTATCATAATTTATAGACTGAACACCTTTCCTCATTTTCCGTTTTTTGTGTAACTTCCGGGTTTTTAACCTTAAAAATAAAAGCACCCGCTTATAAAGGTGGAAACGAATTTAACATAGAAAAAATAACATATTATTTGGGTCATTTACACCCGGAGTATAAATTGTAAGCCTTTTGTGATTCCCTTGCCTTTTCGTATCATGCCATCATTAGGTCAGAATTCAAAATTCAGATATTTCAGATAATTGATACGACTATTGTCCTCTTAAAACTATTTGCACTAGTGTAAAAAATGACTTGGACCACACAGCGCTAGCTAATACAGCAGGTACATGTATGTTGGGAATAATGGCGAAACAATGTGTTCGTCTGCCCAAGAGTGGTGCAGAATAATGAAAGCACTTACAGCAGATGCAATGGAGACCCCACTCAGTGCCATGCTTGTTATTCTAGTGTAACAGAGTGCATTCCTAGAGCTTAGCACATATTAAAAATTCAAGTGACGCAAACTGGGTTAAAACACTACACAGTGCACACATTTAGTTCGGCTCAGTAGCCAGAGGTTCAAGCCAGACTCGTGGCAAAGGAATACATGCTTAAACACTTTGGAGCGTCGCCTGGCAGCTGTGGCCGTCCAGAAGGACAAGAAAGCTCAACTATCACTCAAAAAACGAAGGGGTAGAAGAAATTCTGGATGTCCTGTCATTCTTGTAACACACCCCGAAAATCGCGGTTTATGGCGAAGGACGCAGGGAAGAGGGATAAACACACACGTCGGTGATGTGAAGGCATCATCCTCTGTAGCGCCCTCATCATCGCTTCTGTAATCCTCGGGGACTCCTTTGAGGGCTGCAAGTGAGGGACCTTCAGTGAGAGGCCTTCAGCAGCAGCACTCGAGGTGTGCTCGCAGGTTTTTATGAGGTGCAAAGTGAGCTATTATTCCCTCAAACCCTTCAGCTGCCTTTCCTGCACGAGGGCGAGGAATTCTCTCTTAACCCGCCCGTCAAAAAAAAAAAAAAAAAACACTTGTATATGGATTTTTATGACTTTAGAAGTGTACTAGCAATTGACCTATCCCCTCTTTTTGGCTGAGAAAAGCCGAGTTGGACGGCGATGCTGCCAAATACTGAACTGCATTGTAGGATTCTACACTGTACTTGCAAACAGAGGAATGAAGCACTACAGCTAGTTTCAAAGTCTTGAGCCACAACCTGAATTTGAAATCAGGCTCACACTGTCGCTGCATCAGTGTCCTTTACTTGTATTATTTATGTTATGCCAAGAAATTATTCAGGTCTTGCTTTGGGCACATACCAGTATTTGGTTATCATAGAGTTCATAGACTGTATATAAAGATGAATGACCGATCTCCATTTCCTCCCAGGGTACAAAAATAAAGCCAAAATATCTCTGAATCTGTTGCTGCCATTTTACACTGGTGACACTAAAGAAGTCCGCAGGTGTCTACATGACTATTCCACAAAGAATAGTGTCATGATGTCATAACCCCTTTTTTTATTTCATTAAATAACTAATTCAAATCAAACTTAACAGAAAAATTATCACTGACTATAAATTAGTGTGATAAGAACTACCAATAATAACCATCGACCATCTTTGGGAAAATGTTATTTGTCCCATTCATAACAACGGAGGCGGTGGGGTTTATGACCTATACTGCAGCCAGCTTCCAGGGGAGACCAAGATGTTTTGAATTCACTTGTGGGGAGCTGTCATGTCATCCATTTATATATGCAGTCTATTGTTGAATTAATGGACACCATTTTCCCCCCACACATCAAGTATCGTATACTGCAATCAAACACACATCTCAAAGATGTGAGCGTGTGGTCATTAATCTTTATGAATGCTTCTAATGTGGGATTTCAACAATACACAACAAAGCATAGATGTGCAATGTCTCCATCCCTTTGTAGTGGGGCTCCATGTCCTGGTAAATCAAAAGCCTTTCTTTGGGATACACATTGCATTTTATGTCCTTGATAATACTTACAATGATGGGCTGTTAAAAAGAATGATTCTCCGCATGTAGTATGGAAAACCACATGGTCAAACACATGGCTAGTAAAAACAAATGGCCTATGTCGCTGTTTTTTCTAATAACATCACAAGTGTAGATTGGCAAAATGGTTGGTTTATAGCTGAGGCCTGAATGAGAACAAAGAGCTGCTGCACCATTTCGACAGCCTCATCATGTAGTATTGATCTTCCTGTGGGTCATGCCCCCCCCCCCATCCTTCCCTCCTCCCAACTACGCTTCAGGACTGTACTTGTCATCTCATTTCATCAATCCAGTAGGGGGGCTTTAACAAATCAATTACCAGCCTCTTGCTGGTTAGATCTATTAGAGGCCTCCACCAGCCTTTGGTCTGGGGCAAAACACTATGTTTCAGTCCACCAATACTGCTCGATGTTTGACTCATTCAAGCCCGTGAAGCTCCACTAGTGCTAACTGACAGCCAAAGTGAAATACTTTTGTATTGTACTCAGTATTAACTTTGACACCAAACAACAGATCTGCCATTGAATAAAACGTCAGCAGTGGTGTATGTAAAGATATCATCTCACAGACGATCATTGGTTTTAAGGATGAGGCTGACAACGTTCTATATTGTTTTCACTGTCAACGAATCCCATGAATAGACCAAAACCAATTTTGAATTTATGTATGTATGTATGTATGTATATGTAGCCAAAGCCAGGTACTATACCTTATTTCTAAGTGCCACAGACAGCGGTTGTTTTCTGTTTCATCAGTGAGCCGAAGCGTTCCACTGGCTAACCTGATCCATCATTATCATCAGCATGGGAAAGGAAATAACAGAGGAAAATAAAAGGATACATTTGTGGCCTTTTCTTTTAATATTTACATCTTCAGTCATAAAAAATGGGTTTTTGGAGAGTAATGCCATCCTTATTCTTTAAACTGCTATTTTACCACAACAGACAGGTTCAGGGATGTGAATATTAAGGATTAAAAAAAATAATGAGGATCATGTTTACTATGTTTGAATAATGCATGATATCGCAGGCGGTTCTGTTTCAGTCTATTTACAACAAAAGCTTTCAGTAAAAATACAGTATGATAATTACTCTGCACTCGTCAGTGTCAGCCGTACTTAACAGTTCCTCAAAATCAGAGAGCATTCAGGGGAAATTATCAGGTACGTTCTGTTCCGTCTGAGCCAGGTAAAAACATTTCATGGTTTTCCATAAGGAAGCAGATGATTTAGCTGTACAAAAACTCTTGAGGTAAACACAGCTGATCACTGAACTGGTGTTTCATCCAACTCATAAATCCTACAATTATCTAAGTGGGCCTACCGTATACAGCAGAAGCTGGTCTCACATAAACTGCCTTAAATCCTCCTCAAATAAACACAGTCCCAACAGCCATAAACACATCACCAATTGAGCTAAAAACCCAAACCGCGACGGAAAATAATGCAAGCAAGTACACGCTGTCAAACTTTGTAGGCACACATTTTATGAGGAAATAATGTTTACCCCTGGCATTTGGTTGACTGACACGGGAGCTATGCCAGGATATGTATCCATAGTAATGAGCCCAGTTGTGAATGATTAGAATGAGATTCAATCATTCCTGCTAAAGTATTGAGACAGTACATGTTGTTTTTGTACTGTTGGACTGCCTCATTAACCTGCATAATATGCAGTAAACACCATAAGGCATCAGGTGTGATTACATGTTTTTCTGCTTTCATTCGACACACTGTGTTCCTGCTAATAAAGTGTGTTTGACCTCCTAAATATTTGCTAATGAGGGCATGCGAAAAGAGTCCAATTTGCATTCCAAAAAAAAAAAATAGAAGTGGAAAAATGAGAAAATCAGCTCAACATCAAATGTTTATGAAGGCTTGTGTGATAAGCTGAGACGAGTTTTCCTGTAAAAACTAATGCTGGCTACTGCACGAGGTTGGCAGGAAGATAGACTGATAGATCAGCCAAAGGTTGCACCACACACAGCTAAACTTGCATCATAGCGGCTTTTTCTGAATTGACAAGGTGAAGGCTCTCAGCTGCTCCACATTTTACATTAAAGGTCTTGTCATTCTGCACCCAGTGTTTTGATAGATGGTGTTTACTGAGTGTGCTGAGACTGACAACTCAGGATTCATTATGATACACAATGCACCTTTATTTATTTATGCAGAGAGCAGTGGCCCCGTGCTTTGTTTGTCCTCATCACGGCAACAACCACACTAGATTATGTGCAGGCATATGAAAATGTTTATAGCTGAACATCCAGGTAGCCATCAGGTCAACCACACAGAGGTTTATGAATATGCAAGAGACCTCCGCTTCAAGGTTTAGTGCTGTCAGAAGGTGTAACTGTGTTGAGGTGGAAACATTGTGCATGCACTCATAGAGGAGAACTGGGTTTTATCTCTGCATCTCCAGCTGGGGTCAGTACAAAATGTCGATTCTTTGATCATGTAAGATCAAGATGTTTTGTTACGCTTTGATATCAATCGTTTTGGGGTTTTTTTGATGAATTTTCTGATCAAGATCGCGTGCACCTTGCGTTCAAAGGCCTTCTTTTTTTTTTAAATCAGCTTTCAGTTTATTCATTTAAAAAAAGCGACTGTTACTTTCAGTTTTGCTGATTTCTTAAAAATTCAAAAACTTCAACGTCCACTCTTGCATGGAAAAATCTCCTGCAAGAAAGGCATGGATCTAAATTAAGAGAAGTTTAACAGCCTCTCGCCAGGGACTAAAAGGTTTAAACTCTTAATCTGGTTTAGACTGTGGGCGTCTACTTGTGCAGCAGCTGACTCACTCCTGGGAGTCCACTCACAGTTACACAGAGAGCCTCCTAAGTCGGACAAATCTGCAAATAATTAAAGCTTTTGGAAGAGTTTGGAAGAGTTAATATATCCCAAATCTATTTTGAGGATGCAACTGTTTAGATGAGAAAAGCGTGCCGTTTTATCCATTTGTCTCGTAGTTGTAAAAAGAAGATGAAGGGACATGCAGAACCACGTATAAGAGTCTGTTTTTTGTCATTGTGAGCAACACTGGAGCTGTGATGCACATATAAGACCGGGCGATGCAGAGCAGTCAATGAACCCGTGGCTCTTCTTCAACTCTGCTCAGGTTTCCTCTTCCCACAGCATCACATTCACTGCCATTCATTCCCAGGCTAAGGATTCCCCTGCTCACAATATTTAAAGATATTGAACTAGTTGGGGTATAAGCTGGAAATGCCATACTGTGATGAGGAATGACCACTGGTGGCTTCCAAAAATAAATAAGCAAAATTTCATATTGCAATTTTCTCCATTAATCAGATAGTGGACATGATGTGAGACAGCTGAGCCAGTTTCTTGAAGGAAACCAGAGGTCTTCTTAATAAATGCCATGAGATCATTCATAATGATGATTATGTGATTATGGCACAGCTCGAATGTGTCCCTTCCAACATCTACTCAGACGATGTATTGTAAAACTATTAGGCCTTGGCAGTGCGACTGTCGAGACAAAAGCCTGAGTAATGTATTGAGGAAGCACCTCACAGTACATTATTTCAAATTTCAACTTAAAATATTTGGAATATTGTATAATTTTTGAATAACTACAACATTAGGTCTGGTCTTGCGTTGTAGCAGGTTCTGGAGACCAAACATAGCTTAATCACGGCCCTCAGATGGGAAGTTCTGATTGCGCAGGGTGAAAGCCAAGTTTGCAATTTAGTGTAGAACACAAACTACCCATGAAAGTAGCAGCCAATTACACTGGGAAAAACAAATATGTAACCACAGCCAAACTTAGAATGAGTAATAATTGTGTGTGTTAAATAAATAAATGCAATAAAGATTAATAAACTAGCCACGGCAGCAACTGTAAATTGTCTATAAATAAGGCAAGTGGTCGAATAATAGAGGCACAACAGAAAAAAAGGATCATCTTACTAACAGATACATCTAAACTCTACTGCACTTTCCTTTTGTATTCTTTTCTGTGCTTTGCATGAAAAGTCCCGTGAAAAAAACACCACTTCTGCCTTTTAAAACTTTTACAAAAACACAATCTTTGAAAGAAAAAACACTTAAAAACAGGTATGTCTTAAAATCACTCCTCATATTTGTCCACAGAAGTCTGATTTTCTGATTTCCAACAACCTTTAATTTGCTGATGTCAAGTTGTTACCGCAAATCAAAAGCTCATTGAGCAGGCAAACATGCCAGCGTGTGTCCTGCCAACTCATCTGTTCGTTGTGACAGCCTGAATCCATCATTCATCCACGTGATTAACAGACAAATGTCTCCGACAGTAGAGTGTGACATACATCATAATCTCCTGCATAAATCTGAACTGTACTTGTTGGCCACATGCAACAGATTTAGATTAACACTGAAGATTTTGTGAGGTCTTACTACCTCGTGGAAGCAGATCTTGGTACTAAACCTACCCCATTTTTAGGATATTATCTGCTGCCACAGTGAATATATTCTACATTGAAAATGCATTCTGCTGTGACACTGCAGGCAATAGATTTAAGTCATTCATTCCCCATTATGGATTTACACTTCATCGAATGAATGAATGGGCTCTGCAGCAGATGCAGGACGAAATAAATGAAATCCTTATTCACCTAACAAGGGCCAGCCATCTGTGTGCTCACTAGGAAACTATGGTTGATTATTCCTTCACTAAAAATCAATAAGCTCTCAATGAGCTGCAGCGGTGGATGCAAGCTCCTGAGGGGAGTGAGAATATGAGCCGCAGGACGTGCGGTTTTCGAGGTGGCATAATCATACATATAATCATACCGCCAATCAGGGTCTATTGTCTCCGAACAACAGGGCCGCGTCTCAGGGGATCGAACGAGCCCGCGTGGCAGGTACCCGAGGCCTGCCTGCTTTACTTCAGCTGTCATGTGGGAGAGTCATCAGCTCCATCAATCAAGTGGAGTGATGGGCGCCCTGCATTAGCAAATGTTTCAGAGTAGTACTAAATGAGAAGCGGAGGCAGGGGGAGCCCCACGAAAGTAATCTTGTGTTTAGTGCTGATAATGTATTTTTCTTTGCACAAGTGAAGGAAATCTGCCAGCAGGGAAAGATAATTTCACTTCTTCCCAGACAGAAATGGACTCGCCATAAGACTTTTCTTGATATAAGTGTCATTCTCCTCACAGTGTAATTTGTCTTTTTTCCAGATAATGGCATGTGTTTCTAGAAAATAAAACAAAAACCCTGACAATGAGGCTAAAAGAATTGCTAAGGTCTAAGGTTTTTTTGGGCAGAAAAAGGGAAGGCTTGAGGTTTCTGAGTGACAGTTTGTTTGAACAGTCGGGAGCCTCGTGTGTCTGAAGCTCAGGGTCTTCATCGGGGACCCCGGCAGTCACTCACACAAATGAAAACAAAGCTCGCAAGCCAGCAAGGCTGTGGATGGATTTCCCTTCAACTGCTTCCTAATTAAAACAGCCGCTGATGTTTCTACCATGTGGTGTCGAGAAATGTGTCTACTGTACAGGTTGGACACGTTTGGAAGAGCCACTTGGGGGATCCGGTGTGGTTTTGGACCCTCTTAACATCTCATCAGGTAAATGCTGTATGACCATAAGCAGCTGGGGGTCACAGTCAGGACAGCACCAGCTCGCCACAGATGGAAACACGTAGCCTCAAGGCCTTCACAGTCACACTTAAACAATCAAGGATAGGACCTTCCATGTAAAGCCATGCCATAGTGCTGTATCAGTCAGTCTTTATGTCTTGCCTGCTCTGCTCTTTTCTCTTTCGCAGCCTCGATCTCTCTCTCAGATGAAAAATGGATTTTTCTTGAGAGCACATTTAAAGAGTCTCATTATTCTGTCAGAGCGGCTGACAGTGCTTCTCCCCAGATCCTCAAACCTCGGGGGCTGGTAAAGGAAAAACAGTTGTGCACACTTTCTCCCAACTTAAACATCCTCCTTAGATCAAAAATAAACTCGGGCCAATTGCGTGTATCCACCTCCTGCCGAAGAGGAAGACCTCACTTGGCAAAATAGCCAGAGGGGAAAGTCACACATGCGAAAGGTCAAAGACGAGGAGAAACACTATGGCCACAGATACCAAGGGTCAGTGCTCAGCCAAAATAAACCACTGGAATCAACCCTGTAAACCATCATGATTCCATCAATCTGTCACTGGCCTGATTTTATTCACGATGACAGAGAGAGAGCGGGAGAGTGAGCGAGGGAGAAAGCGAGCGAACGAGAGAGTTGGCTCTGCCTGTGAAATACAATACAGCACAAGCTGTTTTCCATCTGGAGAGATGTCAGACTCGTCTGCCTCACCAAGCCATGACAAGCTACATTAGAACTGCTCAATTTACACCGCGTTTGATTGGATTTGGTAATGACACATATGATACATATACGCAAACACAAAAAATACATGGCTTACAACTTTACTAAATCTGACTAATTAAAAATAAAATCATTTCTTTAAACAACTTTCAATATCCCACAGGTGTAGCTGGACAGGGAACGCAAAAGCATGAGCAGAAACAGTAGCGAAAAGCCAGCACCAATAGCAGAAACCTATCTGGTTTCATTCTTTCATAACCCACACAAGCATTTAGTGAAAAGCCCCCTAAGGCTGAGATTACAGCTCTGGATTGGATTCAACTCTTGCCCTCTCTCAGTTTAGCTATTTGATGAAAGGCTTGGCAAGGGTCACATCCATGTGCGGTGGGTATTTAAAAAAAAAAAAAAAAACGACTTAAACGAAACTATACGAGAACCTGCACCAGACTGGTCGTCTGGTTGTAAATAACCTGTGGTGTCCCAGAGGGTGGCATACTGCAGGCTGTTGTGCTTTGCACGCATTTTGCAGAGTACTAAAACCACGCACTGGGTTCCCAGGGCTCAACGGTATCAATTAGAGGCAGCTTGTGAAAAGATGTGCTTCCTCCGTTGCTCTGGTCTGGTCAGAGGTAGGAAGTGAGGGAAGAGAGCGGGAGGAGGCAACTCCTACAGCAGAGACCGTTCGGGTCTACAAGAAACATTCAGCTTTCAATTTGCTCTGCCAGCTTGAAGTCCATAAATAAAGCAGAGTACGCAACAACACACACCTGACCAAGTGAGAGAAAGGAAACAGGAATGGACTGAAGGGTACAACGATGTTCCCTCTCGACAGACACCTCAGTTCAATGACTTCAGAGAACACACAGCATCGGAATAAAGGCCACAAGGGGCACATGTTTAGTTGTATCCCAGCGTTATAAGTCAGGGGGGAGCAGCAGGTTACCCACAGTGGAGAAACCTGCCAGACCACAGGCCCTTTTGCGCTGCATTTGACTCACCACACTTAGGAAACACCGGATACTGTAATCATATTTGAAAACCATGTTAACCACAACAATAACACTTGTCAGAGAAATTCCAACATTTGTCTCCTTTAAGGAATGAATCTGAGCCTGACAAGACAATGATAATATCAACTTAATAGAACATTTAGCACTGTCACTTTACTCAGTGATGGCCTGCTGTACAGTGATAGCCTGTTGGTTAGCTGAGTCAGTGATTTCCTTCCCCTAGTATCACCAGTGGCATTTGCCAGGTTGCCCCAGACAACAAGATTTAGACCATGGTCAGCCATGTCATTTGGTTTGGTTGCCACTGTTACTGTTAAAGAGGTCCAAACAAGTCCTCTAAATTAAAAGACAAAACACGCCATTTGCACTGCCTTTTAAAACGACACATAGAAGCGTTTTCTATTGTGATGCCCCTTTAAGCAGGAGAGGATAATCTGTCTATGCCTTACAAAACCGTTTACCATTGAATTACCATTACCAAAACAGATATATTTAATGATATGACCATGCTATAGTCAAGGTTTGGTTAGGTTCAGGCACAAAAATGACTTGGTTAGGTTTAAGGAAATATGGTTTAGATTGAAGTGATTACGTCGTTAAGGTTAAGGGAAGCTTGACGTCATGGTTACAATAATAAACATGTGGTTAAGGTTAGGGAACTATCGTGGTTATGCTTATTGTTGGTTTGAAATGGCAAAGGAACAGCAGACTCCTGTGGTTAAGTCTGATGTTTTGTTCGGGAGCTCTTCCTCAAATTCTGAGGCGACACATGGCTGATAAACAAAAACAGAACTGTAACACAGCGCTGCACAGCAGTGCACCACCACACTTGAATAGAAGAATGTGAATGCAGAAAATCAGGTTACTCCTGAAAGCTTTACCACAGTTAGAGCACCAACAAGTGGACTTTGGTTATGGAATATATGTTTGATCATTCTTTATTTCACTTTTTCACTATCAAAATATGGCTTAATCCATTTATAAACAAATTAAACATAGCAACCATTCTGTCAGTTTTGGCAACCAGAAGCTGATGGCTGGTATCCAGGCTGGCAACCGGCTCTGAAACTTGTCGGGCCGCATTTCCCCAAGTGCATTAACCGGCGCATCATCTTTACAGCTAAACATTCCTGCTACGCAAAACAGACATGTTGGGCTGGCGTATTCATAACAAAGAAGCTTCTGTTAGCTCACTAACTGTGAATCCCTTGCCCTCCTTCCTCCATCTGGCCACTTGAAAACGCTAACCAGAGCACGTACGACCGTAATGAGTCCACCCAATTGGTTCTGACAGGTTTGGTCCGCAAAACTGCAGCAGTTTTCTGCTCTGTTCAAACAGTGAACACTGAGGTCTTGCTTCTTTGTCCTTCATAAACAACAGGCCAACACAACCAGTGCCTAATTCCCCCCTGTTTGGGGACAAATGGCCTCCTTCATTGGGTCCAGGGAGAACAGAGGGACCACACAGCTCTTTATTTTTACAATGGACAAAGGCAATGCTCCTGAACCGGCCAACTTGTGTCATAACCTTATCGAAACGAGCCAGTGCTCCTTGTCAGAGAATAAGGCCACGTAGATGGAGAGGCCCAGTGAAGAGGGGTAGCCTTCTCCTCTTCCTTACTGAAAAGGGCAAACTATAGCATCCCTGTTGGATATGGGGGACAGGGGAGTTTTTGTTTCTAATGGCGTGGGGTTCTCTGCTTACACGTCGTGCCCCCTCTCATCCGCAGGCCTGTTAATCCCATTAATATGAAGAGGGCCAAGAGCCTGAGAGTGGCCACGGCTTAAGAGCCATCAGCCAGCATTAGCCCTCGAAATCCAAACCCTTGTCTAGACCCATTAACAACTTAGCCCCGCAGAGTCAAACCATTTGAGACCCATGTTTAATGATGGGAGCATAACCTATAGCCAGCACTCACTGATCACCAAACCCATTCAAAACCTTGGTGTCACGAATGTACCGAACTGACAAGCAGTGATCGTCATCATGCTCTTTGAATAAAAATCTGACTAATCTCATTTTGTTGGTCAAAAAGAACATTTGAGTATTTTCTTGGCAGCTGTAAAGCCTTTCTCACATTATTGAGTAGCTGTATTGAATGTCTGCCATGAAATATTGACCATGTGAAGGATTTGCTTATTGGATGATTCAGCCCGGTATTACACATTATTCCCATTTAAGGAGATTATTATCGTGTGTGTGCGCGCGCGTGTGTGTGTGTCTGTGTGCAGTATACTGTAAGTGTGTGTTGCTGTATCCACATGATGTTTTAGGGGAGATAATCTGTGGGCTTTTAATTAAATAGCCAGGCGAGGAGCACTGAGAATACCCAAAGAGGGCTAAGGTTAACGTCTTGTGCAGTGCAGCGAAGATGATCTCTAATGCCTCAATCCACCACCACGCAGCCAACCCGACATCTACATATGGCCCATTTCTCATCCCACCGCATACCAGTCGGGTGATTTAAAAGCATTAGAGCCTGATTAATGCAGCTTTGAAGCAGCTTGCTCTGGCCGGGCTGGAGCACAGCTAGGGCTTTCAAGAAACGATGGGCACGGTGACTGCTCACGAACAGCCTTGAATCCCACGGTGAGACCTGTGACCTGCTGCTGTAGCGCATCGCAAGTGACAATCGGCTGAAGATGGCAATCACCGGAGCTCCCTACACCCTGCTTTACATATTCAGTTTCATCCAACAGCAAATACCAGTTTGCTGCAGTAATGAAGGGATTCAGCTCCATGCTATGAGATAAAGTCCAAGTAAAAGAAACTTGGTATATGGCATACTGGCGCTACCACCCTCAGCTCTACAACCTGCTACTGTTCACACACAGATTTGGCGACAATTATTTTTAAAATGCATCTTTTACTGGTAGCATAAGCATTTAGAGTCTTTATAATGAATGCAAAAATTTGTGACTAGTTATATTGTGATATTTGACATATTAGGACAACAAAAACAAATATATTTGATAAGGATCTTTTAAATGTATTACTTTTGTTCAAAATTTGTGACCAAATCTTAAGTCCACATCTATTCTATGAGACTGTACATACACACTGTGGCTCTTTGAGCTCAATGTTACATTATATCAGCAGCATTGTTCACATGGTCACTGTGAACATGTTGAAGTTCAGTGTGTATGTTTACCATGTTTACCATCCTATTTTACTGTGTTAACACACTAACATTTGCTGATTAGCACTGAACACAAAGTACAGCTGGGGATTATGGGAAAGTCGTAGTTTTGCAGGTGTTTGGCTGTGAGGTATTACAGAAACTGACCTTTTTACCTTATTATGACACTAGAGGAAACCCCAGGGAGCGTGAATGTCTGTACAAAGTTTAAAGGCGGTTCGTCTGACAGTTGGTGAGATATTTCAGTCTGAATTGAGTTCCTTGTGGAAAACAAACCTTTCACTTGCCAGAGCGGCGAGAGAGCTGCTGTAAGGCAAAAGTTTGCCTAAGCCTGGGGTCTCTCCCGCTAATACACACAGATCACACAGTGGACGCTGCCTTCACACTCTGGGCCACGCAGCAGCCCGAGGAGCTAATTTCAATGTTTTGACAGTCACTGAGAAACCTGGTCCATCAGGTTAGGATGCAGGAATGCAGTATTCTGCTGCAATGTGTGCCTTTCCGCACGTTTTTACATGTTAGGAAGTGCACCAATAAAACACTTTCTCGGGTTTAATCGCTATTGCACATTTTCCAAATATGCAGGTATTTCTGATTTTTCCTTTCTGCCCTGACCGCAGGGAATGCAGCACTAAGGCCAACTTTTTGTAAATGAACCTTAGGAGGTGAAATTCAATAACCAAGATACAGTATAATGAAGTCCTATTCTGAGCCTGATGACAGTGAGGGAGAAAAGGGAGCATCATATCTAGTCAGCTGTTTCCGATTGACCTACATATGAACTCACTCTATCCAAGACTCAGATGCTTCAAGTAATTCTGTAGGGTTTTGTGGGTGAGGGAAGCAACTCACAAACATATCACAACCCCTCATTAATGGTATTTTTAGAAACAAATGAATTTCTGCCAGGCTAGCTTATCTCGCAGTTGTGGCAAGGGTGAAAATAACCGTTTCTACCCTCATTGGCTATCTCTTGGAAAATGAGAGCTCAGGAAAATGGAGATCCAATCTATCTGTGGTTAGACGCTGAGCTGATCTTTCCGGGCTGGTGTAGCTCAAATATAAATGGTCACAGTGTATTCCAATAAGGCATTCATCTATTTCTGTGACATGACTGGATGGTTGGAGATTAGCTATTGTTCTGTGATATCTGGGCTTTCTTGAGAGAAAAATGAAAACAGAAATTGCTGAGTGAAGTTTGTTGCTGCTACTGTGCCTGGAATGTGACCAGAGACAGGTTGGCACACAGTAATTGTATACTGTGTACAGTTTACAGTGTCTATAAACGTTGCTCAGAAATCACAAACATCTTCTTCTCCTCATCTGAGAAAGTCGATCAGAGAAAGTGTGGGGCGAACAAAATTGGACAGGACGCCTCACACATATCTCCTTCCTCTCCTGCTGCCAGATTGTACTGTAGTCTGAGGGAGGAAATGCAGGAACATCACAGTTTCCTCTGGAGAACAGACACACTACACACTGAAAATAGACACTCCCACTTTAGTCATCACCAAATTCATCGTTCGTATTATTTTTTTTTTTTGCAATAACTGATTTTACACATGTTGCACAGTTATTTACACATCCAGCAGATACAGGGGGGGAAACATTAGCATTCATTCGGTTAGCTCTGCTTTTCCTCTTCAAGAAAGAAAATTAGTCTTTAGAAGCAAAAATACAACCCCATGTTCGCTAGCTAGTCACTTAATTTGTCTGTCTGCCATCTGATGCCGAGAAAAAAAGTGCACAGTGGGTTTTCGGAGCTTTTTCCTCTGAAAACTGCTGCCTGCTGTGGCCTTGAGAGCTGTGAGACTGAACCCTTTCAAATTATTCACTGCCATTTGATCCACAGTTGTAAATCAAATTCTAAATTGAAAATATTAATTATACCAACATTAAAAAGTCGGATAATATGACTGTATGTGCTTTTGCCATCTTCACTGGCTCTATTAGACTGTCTGTGTCATCGGAAACTTTGATGTCTCCATCATGGCAACTACAAGCAAACACAGCATCCTCCATTTGAATTCAATTCAAATCCTTCAAACTGCAGAGGGGAGAAAAACCCTGCTTACCAAACGGGACCATCTGGAGGCAGTCGTTGGATGATGGGAGCTGGAGGCCTAAAAGGCTTTGGGGGGGTGGTTGAAGGCAGAAGGCAGAAAGAGAAAGAGAGAGAGCAGCTACGTCTACCACACGATGCCGTGAGTCCCTCTCTGCAGGCAGGACAGTAATTACAGGGTGCAGACAGTGAAAGCCCGACTGGGAAAAAAGCAGAGATACTCAAACTGCTGGGTTGCCGCCCTCTACATAACCGCAACCAGCCCATCCTACAGTATAGGCCACGAGAGCAGGGTTCCAGCTCAGTGCACTGCCGCAGAGCACCAAGGAAGAGGCAGCCATGGGTGAAGACGGAGTCCACGTCAGACCAGGTGGGTCAACAAAGGCTGGGTCACCTCACACGGACCACACAGAGCCTTCAGATTGTTAGCAAGGGCTCGATGAAGACTTCGTTGGCATGCCTGGATTTTTAGATCCACTCGTATTGTCAGTCACAAGGCATCTTTGAGGAAACCGCTCAACATAAGTGGCGTAAAATTGAGCAAAAAATACACCAAAAAAATAAATAAATAAAGATTTGTTACTGTTTTTTTCCCCCCTGTAACCGGTTGGTACGATCATTAAACAACATGAGTCACTGCCCCAAAGCGCTCTGTGGCTTCTTCGCCGTCATCGACTCGGAGGCTCACATCAAACCGCATCAGTGTGAAGTGCTTGGTTCGCCCCCGATCCCGACATCTCTAATAAAGCTTTCAGGGCATGGAGCACAGCAGCGACTCGCCTTTACCAACTGTCTGAGCGTTATAAATCATCGGCCATGCCCAGGGAGGCTGCGTCCTTCAGCGTGACCCGTTACCTTCACACATCGTCACACAGTCAAACCTGACGACATCGCACCGGGGCAGAGAAATGAGGTGGGTGGAGTTCATCACATCCGTCACACTGCTGACAGGGAACGATAATCAATAAACCCAGTGTGTGTGTGTGTGTGTGTGTGTGTGTGTGTGTGGGGCTAGGCTACAATATACCTCCAAGACAGCTCAATGTCTTCCTCTGTTAAATGGAGAAAGTGAGAATCACCATTAGTTTTTTCATCTCGTCTGACCTGTGGCACAGGTCAAATCAGAAAGTTTAAGGATTGTGAAGTAAATTTCGTCACCTGCTATCAAGCTAATAATGCACCGATGCCTTTGCCAGGTTTTGCTGCTATACCTCATGTTTCTGGTGTGCAGGCTTACAGCAAGTCGCCGAATATTGCACCAATATTTCTCCTCTGACATTTATCTGGGCTCTCCCATTCCTTTACTCAGTCCTAACTGTAGATTATAGCACAGCAGAGATATGAACTACGTGACGTATGATTCCCATTTTCCAGTGCAGGTGTCAAAGCTGTGTACGTGCTAATGATGAGTGTGTCCATGGGAGGGGAGAGGAAAAGCTTCCCGGGGCGATTTGGCACCATGCAGCAGGCCACTCTTCCAGGCTGTCATTTTTATCGAGGGAAGGGCCGTGACTGACTGCAGGGTCAAAAAGCTGCCTTGCATGGGATTATATTTTTTTACAGCCTGGGGGATACAGTTTCTTTTAACACATGTAAACTGTTTTTTTTTTCCTCTAACTGTTACCTCCCAAAGGCCTTGGTTACTACGAATGGAATGCATGAAGTTTGCTCAAATTAATGTGTAACCAGTGAACCTACCTTTGATAAGAGGTATAAGACTGAGCATGCTCACACACACACACGCACACACACCTCCCTTTTCCTTTGACACTCCCTTCACCACGACAAGGATAAATAGAAAGAAAGCAACAAATGGAGACTACAAGACTACCACTCAGTCGATTGCAAATCCTCGGGTGCCTTTTTTTTGCCGACTCTGTAGCCTCTAGACGTTTTACATGCACCCAAACACACACCACAATTCAAAATCCTCACTTTTAATCACTAACAGTTAAATCAGTGCATTAGTCTCACAGCCGGGAGCAAAGGAACAGCACAATCTGTCTTTTCACAGGGAGGAATCAATGCTGCACTTTGACAAAATATCCATAATTAATTATTCTGTGACTATTTATCATAAACATTCAATTGGAGACGCAGAGTTTCTCTTTACTTTTAAAACTACCTGTACTAAACAAGACATCAGCTACAGATCTTTAAGCGTGAAGCCTCGGATTCAATAATACTGATGTCCTTTGAGTTTTTGAAAAACATTATGGGAACGATCCACAAATTACAGTCAGGCTCAGTTAAAATAATCCTGCCTAGAAGCTGCAGGGCCTTGGGTAATGGCAAGCTCGCAGTTTGATTTATCATCATCCACGCATTTTTCTACACAGCATTAGCTTGTTAGATCTGTCTGTTTGTCCAGAACTGTTTTACTCAGCAAAATCCTGTATCCCTGTGGCACCCTTCCGTCCTCTAGCTCCCTCCGTCCCACAGTGGAGCCCGAGGGGACAAGCGACGGCTGCTAATTACAAGTCTGAACCAAACACATGGTGTTAAAAACAGATAATGCTTGAGGACAGATAGCCGGCGATGGAAAACATGTCAGAGACAGAACACGTCAGAGAAAATCTTTTTGGCTGAGATTGGAGAGCTCTTGTCAGTCATCTGTTTCGTAAGAAGCCTGCAATAAGTTGGAGCAAAACTCAGATGGCAATAAATAACACTGTGCTAACATCTCTTTGGAGAATAATCGGGGCTTATCTTTCTGTAATAGATTAATACTTGGAGGCTGGAAGTTCTCCCAATCTGCAGCAGCAGCAGCAGCAGCAGCAGCAATGGCCTCTCACCTCCACGCCAGCGCTGCCACTCCCTGACAGGTTTATGGACACAGAACACAACCTTTCTTGCACAAGAGTTGCAAGAATCACCTGACCATAACAGAGTGGAAGAGCACAGCGACTCTACAGCGAGAAAAATGTCAGACTTTCAGCAAAAAGGCCTCAGGGATTGTGCTAAGCAGGAAGCGTTCTATATACGGAGCTTGTAAGCGGAGTTGAGAAGGAAACACACCACCAGTTGATGCGGAGGGTGTTAATGTACTGTTTCTTCTCTGAGCTGCATCCTTTGGGTGTGTTTTAAAAGCTGCACCACTCCTGGTACAGCACGCATGCACAAGCAGCTGGTACAAAAGCACATAATGAGCTCCACTTTGTTCTCTTCAGAGCAGGTGTATTCTCCCCTAATGTCTAGTAATATTCAGTGATTATTAACCAGAGTTTATTAGCTATAAAAACATAGCGAGAGGCGCCATAAAACGACGATGCATCTGACCTACATCAAGGAAGGGATGGTGCATAAATGCGCCCGAGGCACTGACAACCATTCAGCCATCAAATATCAAAAGGCCAGCTATGAGTAATGCATCGGCCCTCTGAACCCAAGCTCTGCGCTCGCCTACTCGATCTGACAGTTTCAAGTGGAGGGTGACAACTTTCTGCCTATTTGCGAGCACGTTGATAAAGAAAATACTTTGCTCAACGTCTCAGCAGGCTGCACATTCGGAACACTTTGGCAAAGTCACTTCTGCTGTGGAGCGAGAGGACACATTTCTCCTCCAGAGATCAATTATTTTCTTCAGCGCAACTCAAGAGTCAGAGCAAGTTCACACTCTGGAGACTGGATCACTTTTTAGTAGAATGAAAAAAAACTATAGTGGTCTTAGGAAGGTATTACTGCTGCAGGGACATGGTAAAAATATATATATGTGTGTGGAAACACTGAGTGATCATGACCCTCGTAAAGTCACTACAGCACACAAGTGTCTGCAGGAGAAAGGGTGTCAGTAGGGTGTCAGTAGAGCAGGCGATCACTCTGCAAAGCACCAGGATCTGGTGATGAACTGACTGATATTCGCTCTCCAGCTCAGCTCACATGATTGAAATGCCAGAGCACTGCAATAGTGCTCAGTCAGAGTTCTGGCTACATGATAAATGGATCATCTACCGCCTGTCGTTAGGTACTGGGGAGGGAGGGAAGGGGCATACAGTGGTGTAGGAAACACGGGGCTGGTTGTCATTCATTCACCCAAGTACCTGTCATCGTAGCAGAAATCGGCGCCCAGAGTGTTGACGTACAGGACCAGAGCCACGGCGCCGCACAGCAATTCTGCAAACATTTCTGTCTCGCACACACGCGGGAAGTGAATAATAAAAAATAAAAATAAAAAAACAACAACAACAACAACAAATAAAAAAAAACAAAGATGCAAAAAAGCGAGATCAAGGGAGAGGCAGCGAATCCCGACCTCCGTTCCCTCTCAGTCCGCGTCTTTGTCAGGATGTCTCTGCGAAAACAAGTCCATTTCTCCCCCCATCACCCTCGCTGAAGTGCACAAAGTGGATAATCCACGGGTCGCTTTCCTTCTAACCCATGCTGGGTCCGCGCCGGAGAGCTTGTTTTATATCCTGCAGGGAGTTGGAGCAGAAAATGAAGCAGGAGCAGCGTTCAGTGGATGTGTGACAGCGCAGGCTGCAGCACGCCTTCCCGACACGGAGGAGGATCAGCGCTCTGATGCTCAGCGGCCGCTGCTGGATCACCGTCGTGATTGAGACCTTCCGTCAGGCTGGCCGCAATCACACCCCCAGCTTCCGGTGGGCCTTTTAAAATAAAGCTCGCCGATAAAGCTTCCATTTTTGTAGGCGATTTAAAAAAAAAAAAAAAAAAGATGATGGGGTGGATAGAAATCCAGTATCACCCTCACTTGGGCGGAATAAATACTAATGATAAAAATGTGTCTCCAGGCCACTTTGTAAGCAATGAATCCATTTAGCCTTTCATTTTATTTGGATGCATGTAGTTGTATCTGAATAGGTCCGCATCTGCGTTATGTTTCTCATTTAAAACAGCCATTCATCCATTTCTGCATTAGACCTGATGTATTTTAGACCTGATGATATTTTACATTTTGTCACGTCAGTAGCTATTCTCAGCTAAAAAAAAAAAAAGCAATTAGCAGGTAGGCTACAACGTAAAATATTGATTTAAGTTGATCTAAATCACAGCTTCTATCCATGATCATTTCCCCGCTGGATTTATAACACAGTGTAGCGTGCTTTAATAGTGAGAGTAATCTGCTTCACTTCCGCTCCTGCTCTCTGTGTCTCTGGTTTGTTGACGCAGCCGCAATCCAAACGCATGTGGTTAGGAGATCTGGAGCGCATGCGCAGTGCCCCACCTCCGGAGATGGGAATAAATCACACTACGTGATGCTGAGTCCCGCTGTTAAGGGTCACTAAGTACCACTAACAGTAGTCTATAATATGGAGGTGGTCCCCGCAGTGACGTTCAGGGACATCAAGGAGTTATTCAGGTGGGTACTAGGCATGGATTCTGTTATTTCTTTCCCCAGGGGCTCCCACCATAATGAATGGATTATTATTACAATCAGATGTGTCACTCTCCTCATCTACCACTCACAGCATCATAGACTTCATTAAGATATAGATTAATATGTGTGTCTTATTCCTCAATTAAGACGGGTCCACATATTAATAACTAAACCCTGAAGCCATATATATTAGAAAAGCAGGGCTGTGAAACCATCCAGTGTGTGTTGTGAATGATTTTAGTGATTCTGACTACTTTTATTATAATACCAATCTGGCCTCAATAAATGATCACAGCTGCAGAGAGCAGCAGCTGTAAAAGGAACACTGTGCATTTGTGCTTTGACTTCTGTTCATTGAGAAAGAAAGACAGAAAGAAACAATGAAAGACAGAAAGAATAATGGTAGAAACTCACAGTTGTTTATTTCAAGCTACTTTAGGTCCACTGACTAGATTCTGTCAGCCTGATTGTCTGATTGAATAATAATGATAATAATGGGAAAAACCTTTTCCTTCAGTTGATGTGATGAATATGTGACATTGTCATCGCACTGGCCAATGAAAGTCTCTTCCCTGTGACTTCTGTAATTGCTTTGTATTGATTTAGGTGTGACCAGGCTCAACATGAGTGGAGCTGCCCTCACGGTGGCCAGTAGAGGGCTCTCAGTGAATGATGTCAGTGGGGACACAGTCATTATTAAAGTCTCTGCTGAACGCCCACAGCTAAGTGCACTGCTCTCAAATAAAACAAAACAAAACTGTTTCCATTACCATCCATTTAATATGTCATTGTTCTGAAATGACCCATTTAAAACACTGATAGAATAAAATAACTAAAATGAGTGTTCAACCTCAACGTCTGGTAGTTATTATATTTTTCTAGATTGGATCTCGCATCATCAATTTCATGATGAAGAACGTGTTTTAATTTCCTAAAACAATACACAGCATTTCAAAATCAAAGTCCTCCGTCGTTCATTACTGTTAAAATGTTCTTGGACTCCGCCCCATAGAGGTTATTGCACAATATCAAGACGTAAGAGACCAGCAGCAAAGAAAGGAGAACAAACTGCTCCATAGACAAAGCCAGCCTGGCCCACTGCATATTGATTCAGGGTTGTTTCAATAGACAGACCCCATCTGTCGGAGCAGACTTCAATGTAGCCTTTCACAGGACAGCAGCAGGACACTGCGATGTAACACATTTCAAGAATTAATGAGAACGATCAGAGCAACCAGAACAAGGTCTTTGCCTCTAGTCTGCAATTCACCGAGGACTGATTAAATATCCAAACATGGATGATCCAACCATATTTTCCCATTAGGTTCAAAGCACATGTGCTGGAATGTCTCACTGTGTTACACTGCGAGAAACCAAAACAAAAACCATTGCTGTGATCAAAGAGAAGTTATAATGAATTTATTATCAGAGGAAAAAAATGATCAAATGATTCTGCTTGTTGAGTACACTCACCATGTCCTGTAATTCCGTTATGTGCATGTGTAGCTGCACGTCTTTGCTTCATAGGTGTTTCTCTGTGTCTGTTTCTTTTACTTACACTCATGGAAGTACAACTTTGAGCTACTTGTACATCAATGGATAATTTCATTTGATGCCACTTTGTGCTTCTATTTCACTGCGTTCCTGACATGACGAGTTCATTGACAGAAGAAGAATCAGCAAGTATTTTGATGATGATTCATTATTTGATTTTTCAAGCAAAAGTTCCAAAACACGTGGAGAGCTAATAAAATATCAGTGGTGGATGAAGTATTTAGATCCTTAACTTAAGTAAAAGTACCACAATACCACAGTGTGAAGAAAAACCATCCATGACAAGTAAAAATCCTGCTTTTAAAATGTTGCTGAAGTGGAAGAAGTATTATCAGGAAAAAATATAAGTTCTTGATGCATAAAAATGGCAGCTGTGAGTACAAGTTTGTTCAGACTAAAAATCAGCCTCAAATTTGTACTTAAGCACAGTACTTGAGTAAATGTACTCAGTTACGGCCCATGACTGTAAAACATGATGCATTGTTATGGGTGAAATTACACACAGTAGATAAAGTAATTAATATTAACTATAACTGTAACATTAAAATGCTGCTCACATGTTGCAGTGATAATCCAGCAACACTCTCTTCTGCTGTGAGCAATGAGTATTTTTGCTTTAGATACTGCAGATTTTGCTGATGAAACATAGTACATGTTATAGTTTACATTACAGTATTTTGCTTAAACACAGAATTGGACTCATTCTTACACCACTAACCACTGGATGCTTATGTGACCTTAGCATAAAATGACAGCTCAGAGCAATTTGATGCCATTTGTGACTGACTTCAAATTAAAGGGATGAAGATTTATTTATTTATTTCTACATAAATGCAGTTAAATGTTTTATAGACTAAAGCATCAGTTAGTGTTGAAAGCGTTTGCATTGGGGCTGCTGTGTGAGGTTATCATGGTGACTGGACATTATGATGATGAGTTCTCAGCTTCACACGTGTGAAGTGTCCACCAAAGTGAAAACATGTGTGCATGTGTGTGTGTGTGAAGGAGAGAGAAGAGGTGGTGTGGGGGCAGGGGGGTGCTGGTTGCCTGATGTGTGTGACAGCGGAGGACCTCCCTGATTGTCTTTGGATCCTGGACAGTTTGAAAGAATTACAGGGACACTGTTCTGGTTGTTAGATAATTACAGGTTCTGAGCTGCGTCTGAGGGCCAAATCACTTCTGCATGGAAAAAAATGGAAGACTAAACGTGAGTGTGGTAAGACAGAAAGTGATGCTTAACGCAGGCTCTCTTAAGTATGGCTTTGCACGAAGCAAAGAGGCCTAATCTTCTTTGTGGGTGTTTTGGAGGGATTGACGTGGAGCAGAATATCAAACAAGAGAATGTATGCAGCAGCATGTAATGATAGATCAGCCTCCAAGAAGTACACCTGGGCGGTGAGGGCAGGAGCAGCCCAGAAGAGACTCTCTAGCAAACAGGGGGGGAAAAAACACCAGAACATTAGTGTGAGACATTAACTCTGCATATTCATCGTGACACAGCTGACTCAGCAGTAAACTATCATCAGCAAATTACTTTTCTCTTCTGAGTCGGTGGCGCGGCCCCAGAGAACATAGTGATGACGGACAGATCGCAGAGAGGTGGAAGAAGAATGTGTCTATCAAACAGGACCCAGTGGCATTTCTATTAATATAATTTGTCGTTCCTTTTCATCAGAGAGGCTACTAGTCAATCCAAGTGGCAGGTCCATTAACCGAAGGGGGGAAGTGGAGGGGCAGGAAGTTTGATGGACCTTCTTCCACGGAGCCTTGGTCCTGGGAGAGTCAAGCTGCCTGGCTGCGGGATGTTAGGAAGATTACACTGAACCTGGTCCTTCTAAACATATATGGGGATAACTGCTTGAACTCAGTCATGTGTGGCCTCTCCCTCCTCCACATCTCAGTACGCGATGGTGCGTAGAGAACATTTCTAATTTAAAAAGCAATTAAATTCTGAGCAGAGAAGTGAGCAGAAAATCCAGTGTATTATCAAAACACCCAACTGCAGCTTGCTATTATCTTCAAGATGAACTTGCGTAAATCAGTGGTACATATCCTGAGGTTCTTTGGCTGTTTTGAAAGAGCAGCACTAGTTTTCTTCATGTCTTCACCACCAGCTTAGGAGTCCATCAGCACACTCCGTGTCTGGCTTTGAACTCCGATGCCCCCCTGCAGCAGCAGCCATGCTGAGTGAGAGGAGTCTCAGAGAGGGAAAGTCTTGATCTTTGGCAAGGAAAGGAATCGTGTTTATTCTCCTTTAAGTCCTAACTTCTGAGGTGGATGCTTGTTATTTGCCAGGTAAAATAAAAGCAAGCTGCAGTGGGTAAGCCAAGATGCGAATAAGTTTGAGCCACCTCAGCTGATAAGTAGGATAGAATTTATTTATTATTTTTTTGCACAGTTTTCCATTCATGTGCAAAGCGAAGCTTAAAGTGATCAGTGGACGCATTTCACAGCAGCAGAAATAAATTTTAAGAGCTAACAAGATGGAGGAGGGTGATTATTTATGGCACAAAGACAATAAAAACAGTTTAAAAGAACAGAAAGCCAACGAATCATCTACAAAATGAACAGTTTCCATTGTGTGTATTTCAACACTTTGTCTGAAACCCGTTATATTAAACGTCCACTTTAATTTTTATAATCATTAGCAATGGAGGGTTCAGAAAACTTCCAATTCTTTTTGATTAGGCACCAAATTCTCCACAGGATGAAAATGCCAACACAGCAGCAGCCTGCTACAAATAAAAAAACAATAGATCCTAAAGGAAAGTTAAGCTGGAGCTCAGCAGAGCCAAGAACTCCCATCTGTTTATGCTATACAGACATAGGCATTATCAGAGGAATGCTGTGGCTTTTTTCTGAATGCCACTTTTTTTTCCTGTCAACCCAGGGAAAGGGGATAACTGCAACTGTAGTGGTGATGGCGGCACACTTTCTGCAAGTGTATGGATAACTCTGCCAGCCCATACATGTCCTGCCAGCCGCACGCCGCCTGTGTCCTTTTCAGCACGGTCACAAGCACAGGAGCGCTCACACTCATCTGCATAATGAAATTACCCGCAGCAAGGTCTTTCCACGGATGAATCAGCGTCTCCACTCCAGAGACAATTGCTGAAACCTCTGTTATTCCTAACCTCTGCTTCTGTAACCCGCACGACTGGCGACTGGCAGCTCCCAAACACATCAGAGCTCCATGGATTCATATTGAATCCCTCTATAACTTTTAAAAGCTGCAAAAAATGACAGTTTTTGGACAAAGGACATTTGGCTGACTGCATTTCCGTAAAGCAAAATGACCCTCTGCTGCAATAAGCTTTGAATTTGAATATCCTTTGGAGGTTGAATGCAGCCAGACACGATGCTTTTCTTGGAATTAGACCTGAAGACATTTCAGTGCACCCTCCACTCTAGCTCTCATTAAAGAGTCAATAAAACTGCTGTGGTCGATAGAGAAGTGAAATAAAACACAGAGATTGTAAAAACATCAGTATGAAAGAAATATTTAACTTTATACACAAAATGCAAATAGTTGATTTACTGTAAAACTGCAAACCACAATCTGTTTGATCTAAAGCAACAACCGCTACTATAAATCCTATAAATAATCGTTTTAATGAGACTCTGCGGACTGCTTAAGCTAAGCTAGAGTATCTCTCACCTGAACACCCTAAATATGCTCAATAAGAGGATGCTTACAGCCATTTTAATGAACACACAGCTCCCTGAACCTGTCCTGGCAACCTGAGCAGAGTGGGAAGAAGCTGATTTTTGGGTCAGTGGTTAAAGTTTGGGTTAGATTAAGGTTAGAGTAAGGGTTAGGGTTAGACAAGTAGTAGTTATGGTCAACATTAGGACAAGTCGCCAGGAAATTTATGCGAGATGTGTGCCAGAGAAACAGGTTGTGTGTGTCTGGATGTTTTGCACGTACACACAGACTAGTGTTTAGGAGAGCATGTGCTTATACATCAATCCCAGTCGTTTTTGATGTGTAACATTCGGTGCTCGGCCCGAGTTCCTCTGATGAGAACCACAGCTGATCTGGGTTAATGTGTTCTGCAGAGGATTGAAGAGAAGAGGCGAGTCGAGGGAACCTTTAAACGTCAGCTCAGGTCTCCTCTGCCTGCTCCTCGTGCTATCAGCCTCAGCTCCTCTGGTAAGTGCACACCAGAGGAGGGCTCACTACGAATAAAAGTCTTATTGACGTTGAGGAATTGTGTATTTTTAGATGTCATGTCTTGAGACAGAGTTAGACAGAATTACTGAGTTAGACAGGGCCTCTTGGCCCGGCTGCAGTTTAGCAGATGTTTGAATGAATGGCCTTTTCTGCAGATAACAGAGGAGGAAAACAAGGAAGCGTGTTCTTCAATGAAGAAAAAACAACACATACATTTTCTTAACTTTTACAGACATGTTGACTTGTCATTGCTGGAAAAGCAAAGGTGTCACTGTAAGCCATGACTGACTTGCACCTGTGCTTTTTGTGCTGTGAAAACGGCTTATTTCCATATTATTTTTATATATTATATGTTATATTATCATTATATTATAAGTTCCTGCACATTATTGACACAAAAATTAACAACAGCAGTGTACCAGAAACAATTATGTTTAAATTGTCCTGCCTGTGAAGCGACAGGGCAGTAAGGGGATTAATTATTAATTAATCAATAAATATGAATGAAAATTAATAATTACATTAATTAATAATTATCAATTAAGCAAAGTGTCGAGACAACCGTAAAATTCTGAGAAGAATATAATCAGTCAAATGAGGTGAAAACACCTGTGTGGGTGTGCCACAGGTGTGTAGGGCCCTTAAAGCTTCTATTTTTAACATTTTTAATGGGGAATCAGAGTTTTATAGCATCTTAGAACATCTTAGAACACCTGTTTCAATTCACTCTTATGACTCTCATGGCGTTGTTTTCGAATGCAAGCGAAACACAGACAAAGTTAGCGTCTAGCTGGTGAACATAGAGGGGAATTTAGCAGCTAGTGATCCAGATAGTTGCCGGGGGACTCCTATGGTGCACTGGGCTCCTCTCTATTCTCTATCCTCCTCTTCCTCTCCATCATTATGTCTCATGTCAGCCAAATGTCTGCCTCTAACTTGCTATCTTCCCCGGAGCCTTTCTGTGCTTTCTCATCTCTCAGGTTCCTGTGGATCCTGTGGATCCTGTGGGTCCTGGTCCTGCTGATGTGGTTCTCTGCTTCATGAATCACTGCTGTGGATCGTCGGCCACTTTTCAATAATATCATACTGCTAATCTTTTAGTCACATTCCTATTGTTAGTGCTATAGTCACTGCTAGTACGTTGGTTGCTGTTTGTGTTGTCTCTCTCTCTCTCTCTCTCTGTCTCACCTCCACCCAACACGGACCCCTACAGAAGCTGCCCACATTGAACCTGGGTCTGTTCGAGGTTTCTTCCCGTTAAAGGGGAGTTTTTCCTGCAACTGTTGCTCAATATAATATCTGATGCTGCTCATGTGGGAATTCTTGAATCCTTAATTTTGAATTCCTGAATCGTTGGGTCTCCCTCTAATTAAAGAGTTTGGTCTAGACCTGCTCTTTATGTAAAGCGTCTTGAGATAACGCTGTTGTGAATTGGCGCTATATAAATAAAGATTGATTGATTGATTGATAGTTCCCCCAGGATTTAGTGGAGAAAAAAAGCCTAGCTAAAATGAGAGTGAACAGTAGACTTTACGTCACCATGTGACCAGAAACAAAATGTACAAAATGAATGATAAAGTCTGGTGGAAGGGTAAATAGGCAACTGCTAACATGTCAGTGTTTTCAGTGCATTTACAGCTTGTTTCCACCACCACAAATGACTAAAGAAGCCAAAGATTTAATTATACTTGTGTCAGCCTATCAGATAGGCCCTTCAGTGCGAACCACACTTCAGCTAATGTGACCATGCAACTCCAACTACAACCAATAGTTCTCTGAAGTTACGTCAAAATCCATTTGGGGACAGACTGGGACCGTTCCCTGAAATCTTCATGGAGAACAGTGAGAGCCTGTTAAACTTTTGAATGAGTTGATATTAGCAATGAGTAGCCAAAGACTCTGTCAGAGGGAACTCTCAGAAGTTGATTGAATTTCATGAATTACTGGAAGACGTTCTTGGCAAAAGAGCTTTTATTGTCTGTCTGATGCCAATTATCAGTTAGATCAATTTCATCAAGATGTTCTTCTGAATGTCCTTAGTACAGAGAACGAGCTCAGACTGCCGGCTGTGCACATAAAATCAAAATCAAATGTGAACTGATCAGAGTGGTCTCATGGTGTGCCTTGCATCAGCAATAACCCCACAGTTGGTGCACTCCTAGGCCGTAAACACGCTGTGTGATTTATAGCGGGGTGAGCATAGTGGAGAGTGACTCGTCACTGAATGCTAATGTTCCAAAGTTAAGCCTTGCATACAAATGTCTTCCCCCTCTCGCCTTTGCCAACGCATTTCTCGCACTAGTTTTCTTTCCCTACCTTTTCTCTTTTCCCCTTTTGTGCCCACTCTCCCTCTCTTGCTGTCGCTCTGGCTCTTTTGTACTCTCTCTCGGGAGACAACACATGTAGTGGAATAGTTTCAGTGGTAAAGACAACACGCAAGAGAGGGAAGGCAAGTGGTTCCAACGTTTTCCTTTGTTGTCCCGCTGCGTTCTTTTCTTCTCAGCTCCAATAGTGTCCGGAGCCAGATATTCACATGGTGCTTCAGTGTTAAAGTGGAGCCACACACCAGGATTGATATGGTGGAGACACACAGTGAACTCTGTTTGGGGCCACCAGAACTTCACTTAGGCTGTAATTTGTCCACATAATGTGGTCAAGGGGATTATGTGTTATTATACATCAGAGAAAACCAACATCTTTTACACCGCTAATAATGTCATTTCATGTGTAAAAGAACAGAGATTGGTGTCATCGGAGACAAACAAGTACATCAAACAGAAATGTTCAAAAATCAGCTGTTTTCCCACTAAAGACATAATAAGTTTCATGTGTCATGTCGCTTTAATCCTGGGATTCAGAGACATACTGCAGTGATTTCATCCTTTCCTTGTTGATATGAATGTGCATTATCTGTGCAATGCACACTGCTCGGGACCCTGCTCAAATATAACATACTATAATAACATGTCTATTGTTCAAAGATCAGAGAACAAAGGGAATGCTAAACTCAACTGGATTTGGCAATTTTCAGCTGTTCTTAGCTCTCGTGGGCCAAGATGACAGATCTCAGTCACAGCAGAGTTGGAACAGTCGGACACGTGCAACTTGAAGGACTGAAAAGGAGATCAAATTTGACAGATCAGTCTTGATATAACAAGATGCACAAAACCGGGGCCTGTGCATTAATTTAACATGTCTTCAGTGTACAAATCTTATCTGACAAGTCTGAGCCCCACAGTGCATTTTCCGAAACAAGCTGAGGACAACAGCACAGGGGCTCTTGGAGCAGTCGGGTTTGCCAACTCACGCAATGCAAGGCGAAGAGATGACAGACACTAAACAAAGGCCGAGTGCTCAAAATACCACAATACCACAAGCAGCCTGTACATATTTTCCGTCATATGTAATGAAATTGGATTTAAATGTTGCATATACACAAGAACGTCTGCTCGACATACACGGGCTCAGGCTGTGAGAGGACTGAATGTGACAGGCCAGTTAAAAAGTTTTTTGTTTCTTCTTTTTTAAAATTTAGATCATTGGTTTTTTTTTTTAGAAAACTAAGAATGTGTTTTTCAACTCAGTCCCTTGGTATGTTGGCGTATCTCTGAGCTCTAGCTGAATGTTACAGCAGGCTATTTTCCACCATCATAATTTCTGGTTTCCAGTGAAAAAGAACGGGGTGCAGCAGACGTTGTTTGCCCCTGATTGCCATTATTCGTCCTGCCCAGTGCTGGCAAGCAGTCCATCTCATGCCCAATGTTTAAAAATGAAATTCAGCTCTATATGCGCCCCTGGAGGAGATATTAGAATGTACTGCGGTGGTGCACTTCCAGCATACTGATGCGATAAGTGCAGCAGCCCATTATTGTTAATCAGGACTGAATCAGTGACATGCAGTAACACTGTAAATGAGAGAGTGTGTTTAAAAGTGCACAGTCCATACACAGACTTTTTCATCGCCAAAGGCTGGGAGATAATAAGAGGAGAAAAATGGATCCAGCTCCCATATAAAATTACAGAGAGTGGCCCGATACTGCAGCTCGGCAGCCTCATATCACAAATAATGACCATGAATGAAATTCCTCCACATGCCATAATGATGTCTTTTGTCCTCGCTGCTCTTCGGGCGCCGTGATATTTCAAACTGTTTATATCGTCAACTAGGATTACACAGAGCCTTTGTCCTGCAATTCCACCACACTCCCCTGTGATATGGGATACGGTGTCACTGAGGCTGTAATGGGCCCTTTAATCTGCACATCCTTTCAGCAGCGCAGCCAGGCGCAGCAGACATGGGTGGGGACAGATGTGGAGGATGTCAAGGAAAATATTTTGACTCGCGATAAACAGTGGCCTTGATAATGTTTGGACGTTTTTCTGCAGCGTTTCAATTTTGAAGGAGATTGTGTTGTGCAGGTTTGTGTGTTTGTTTGAGTTTTTTTTTTTTTTTTTTTTTAACATCTGGAAGTGATTCAAAGAAGAATTTTAACTTTTCATGTGCTGAGATCAACTGGTTTCCTTTTACTCAATTTGATGTTTAAATTTGATTTTTCTCAATAACATCTGTAATTTGTACGCACACACATCACCCCCATACACCTCCCAATATTGCAAACAATATTAATGTGCAGCCTACTGCCGCATAACATGTGACATTTTGACTCACCTAAGTGAATTGCCCACTGAGGTTATCCTGGGGAATTTCCCACAGGGATTTTCCCAACCACTCCGAAGGACTCAACCTGCCCTTTTCTGCTGTATGTCCACTGGAGAGTTTCTGAACTTACATCCAGTAAATTATAGTCACAAGTGCACAGATGGGAACACTTTCCCTAGAGTCTTCGAGGACTGCTAGTGCTAGCACCAGCAAGAACACGCGAGACAAAGACGTGGCTCTTAAAAACTTCCTACAGCCACAGCTAAGCCACAAATCGGCGAGGTCCAAGGTAATCATGGCACATATAGCCCGTTTTATTGTGAAGGACTTCAGACCTTAACATGTAGCTGAAAGGAATGGCTTTCGTGACATGATAACTACACTATACACCCGAGATATATGATATCAAGTAGACAGCACTTCATCGACAAATGCGTAGTTCACTATGTATTTTTTCATATTTCGTACAGCAGGTCTCTTTTGTTTGTGTCTATTTGAGTAATAAAACAATGACGTTATTCTCACATGATTTTTTCCATAATAATACATTCAGATTGTATCGTATCGTATCGTATCGTATCGTATCGTATCGAAAGGTATTGTCCCTGAATCATATCTATCTATCTATCTATCTTGATCCGTATTGGATCGGCACATAAGGGAGAGGTGCACAACCCTACTGTTGAGTGATGAACTCTTCTACTTGTGAGCTTCAGACAATGTTCAGCATCTCCTCTGTATCGTTTGTCCGATGGAGTGTTGACCAGTGCATCTGCACCTCAACACATTCACCTCACATTGCAGAGGGACAACTTTTATGACTTTATTTATCACCACATTGGAAGCAATTCAAACTGCCACAACTCCTGCTGTGTAGTGTTTACTCACCATACTTTACAGAGGAAACTGACGAGGAACACTTGACTTTAACACTGAATGTGAGTTATGGGATCGTATTTTATTGCGGACTCCTGTCCTCCTGTACTATGATGATACTAAAGCTACACAGATGCACCAAAAATGACTCCTGCCGCCGTTAAAAACACTGCATCATTTTTTTAAACTTGCCAACCTCATATATTGTGTGCTACTTTAAAGGGATGCTCCAGCAATTTCACACATGAAAGTGATTTTATTTGTCACAGGGAGATTCTTCTTATACTGTAAAATAGTTGCATAATGTCATCTGTGATTCTAAAGGGAGCTTTCCAAAGTTAGAAAAAATAACTTTCATGATGTCACCGGGGTCTAATGATATACATTATTGAGTTGCATGATGGGAATTGTTTGAACTCTCTATTCCCTGTGCAGTATCAAATTGCTGGAATACTCCTTTTCACGTGCCCCTTACTCGTATTCTGAACTCCAAGGTCCAGCTGCATCGCATGCATTGTTTGCATTACAATCAAAGGTCACAGTGTTCATAAATGCACCCTAAACCATTCATCCAATGGCCAGCAGACATGTCTGACTGGACTGAACAATTATCAGACGCATATATTAGTTCTCATTCAGTATAGGCTGTCCTTTACGGATTGATTGTAAACATTTTTCCATGTGGAATTGGCAAGGTTCAGTTTGCTGTGAAGGTCTGTGTGTCACTTATTCATCACTGGGGTTGTTGCTGTGAATACTAATGGCAGACATACTTTGCATGTGTGGAAGCAATATCAGGTTAATGATGATGATAATCAGTGGGTGGATCAGCCTTGAATTTTTCAGTGTTGATTATGTAGCAAATCATCTAAGCAATTTTCTGTCCTTACCGCCCTCTCTTAGTGCAGGTTGTCCAAAGTTCAGGTTAAAATAATGTTTTCATAATGGGAGGAAAATAATAGATGTGCTCTAATGAAAAAAACAGAATACTTTGTTCCACTTCTGCCCAAAGTCAAAAAACTTTTAATACTATACACTGTCCTTGAATGACACATGCAGTATGCGGCCAAATGTTTGTGGACGCCCCTGTGTTGGGGCTTTTTTGAATGGTTTGTGCTAGACATTTTACCTCCAATTAGGCCAAGAACTATTTGAATGAAATAAATAGAAGTGAAAAAATAAATTAGAGGCATTTAAAGTTTATAGACGTGATACACCTTTCCATTGACTAAAGAAAAAGTGATATATCATGCATATTTATGTGCAGGGGCGTAGCACCAAATTCTGGGCCCTGTACACTCTCAATGTCAGTGGGCCCCATCCCAGTGGAGCCTATTACTATGACAACTAAAGATAAAGAGAAAAAATAATATAAAAATAAAAAAAATCAGATATTGATTTATAATGTGTCAAGTGTTGTGATGGTTTCTCTCTCTCTTTCTCTCTGTCTCTCCCTCGCGAACCAACATGCCAACGTAAGGGGGGGTCGGAGGGGGGAGCTCGCCCTTGAATACTTGAACAACGATCTCACCTTGTCTTTGCTCATCTCTAATCTCAGCCTGAGCCTCATCTTCAGAAGAGCCGCCAGGACTGGCCACTGCTGCTCCTGCTGCTCCAGCGCCACTGTTTGTTTCTGCAACTGGTTAATGTTGCCAGCTAACGTTAGCTGGCCCATAATTGTCTTTACACGTACAGCCGCAAGCAGCCTGGTTGGCAACTAGGTAAGCTAAAGACTTCACGTGAGCATACAAACATCGTTAACTTTAATTGGACTTTGCATAACAAGCAAACTCGGTTCACCTTTGGGAAAGAAAGCAGTCAACAGCTGCCACTGCCTCCCCTCATTCTGCCTTCTTTCTTTTTCTTTCCTCTTCTGATACCATGACTTGTGCTCCTTGGGCAGCATCATGTCTAGCCCCCAGCTCATTCAATCTGGGCTCACTGACGTTACACTTGTCGCCGGTCGCTGTCGGGCGGACTAAACCATTTTGCACCTCCAAGAGGGGGCCCCCAGAATGTCCAATATGTTGGGAGGACTTTGACATAAAGTTCATTCTCTCAGTTGATGTTATCAATATATTTGAAATAAATTATGACACCAATTAATTGGAGGGCCCAATTCATTTGAAATGAAAACATCACAAAAAAAAAAATATCAGGATTTTCATGGGCCCCTCTCCCTACTCAGGCCCTGGGTAGTCAGGTCCACTTTTCCCCCCACTACCACGCCCGTGTTTATGTGAATGAAATCCAGAAATCCAGTACTGCAGCTCCAGCAACTATGATGTGTGCGCTATAAATACTACAGCATACTAGTAAATTACAGGTATATAAATGTGTGCAGTGCATGAACTACAATACAATATATTACTATAGTGTGGACAAAAGGTACTGTTGTTCATATGCAATAATCAGAGTCCAGACATGCAGAGGTGGGAGAGGCAGGAAACACACATTAAAGCTAAAGTGTCCACATACTTTTGGCCTGTGCTCTCCCCCTGGTTTTTATTTTCCTCCCCAGTCCTCCCATGGCTGCTACATCCAGCTCTCTGTCAGTGGCAAATCTCTGTTTTCCTGGTCTTGACAGTCAGTGAATGTGTGTGTGGCTGAGCCTCATACTCCAAAACACAGGTCCTTTTCACCTGTGCTTGGCCACTAGAGCCAAGAAGAAATAAGTCATTCTAGGTGGTTTCCTCCTTTTTCACTGGAACAAAGATGGGGAATGAACTTTGGTCCAGTGAAATGAAACACATGCTATTTTAGAAATCTTTGGCAACACAGAAATGGGGACTCTAGGCCTTGCCTCAGGCTGTGTCGATCTGTGCTCAGTGTGCTGTTTAGTGTGCCTAAGACTAACTAACCCAGCAGCACTTGTTGCTTTGAAACCATGAACGAAAGTCCTGCAATATAACAATATGACACGGAAACTTTTTATGCCTTTGGAGTAGGTAACTAATTTGTTTAAGATGTTGAAGAAGACCTCTGGCAGCCAAAAAGACTCATTTTCCACTCTATTTGTGCAACAAGTTCTCCACTTTCCACTTCCCATAAAAAGCTTTATTTGGCTCCAGCACAAGTTGTCAAGTGCATCTCCTCCAATACTCCATTTCTTTTGCTCCTGTATCTGGAGGCAGTGATGGACTTTGTTTACTACTGCCAGATGCACAAGGACAGTGTTGCTATTGTATATCTGCATGCTTTGCGTGAGTATCAGAGAGCCGGGGAGCGCACACCATTACAAGCAACAGGATGTGACAATGCAATGCCCCGAGTGGCCCTCTCTGTCTTTCGGCTTTAAACCAACATACGGACATCTTGAAGCGCTTAATCTCATCAAGGCTTCTTTTTTTCCACTTCGTGAAGCCGCTCTCCTTTAGAAGTGGCGGGCCGGCTGGAGCGAGCACACCCCACCCATATGCAGCATCCCAGGAAGTGTGGACCAAGGCCTGTGAGAAATCAATTAGCCCCTGGCTAAATCCTTTGATGATAAGGACCAGTGGTTTGCCCACACGGTAGGAACAGAGCAGAGGAGATATTCTTGGAGCTATACAAACAGCACCTCCTGCAGGAGGGAATGAGTAAGGAAAAGGAGAATGAGGCTGAGTGCAGGTGTAGCATTTTAGACTTTAGGATCAGAACTACAGAGGAAAAGTGATCCATGGCAAAATTCACACCCAAAACTCAAGTCAGGCAGTAGAATATGTAGGATTGATGTGTCGGTGGAATCACAATGATTGCTTCATGTGTTTCTTTTCTCTGCTCCCAGTGTCTCAGAGAAGAGCTCAGGGACAGGCAGAGCAAACCCTCCACAGTGTGGAAGCAGCAGCACTGAGGTCAGATCTCTCTCCCATCCCACACACTTGCATTACAAAGCCACTGTTCATCCATAAATCTCCAACATCCAGCCATCTGGAGCCCATCTTCACACTCTGACACACAAACCCCTCTCACAGGCATTGACCTCACTCGCACAAGTCCCATGTACAAGAGCCCAAGCATGATATCACTCCGGTTTATCTCATTATGCAAACACAGGCTCGTCTGTGCGCACGCATGGAATGTCTGCATTCGAAAATACAATGCACACATGCATGCACACGCCCTGTAGACAGTGAACCAGGTGGGAGGGGTCATGCAGTAAACAGTGAGATGAGTTAGGAGTGGAAAGTTCTGCGAAATTGAGCATTGCATTTCCATGCTTCAAAGGAAGAGCCCGAGTCTGTGCGTTCAGTTCGACACCGGCTGCTGGGTTCAAGTAACTCATAGCTGCGTGTGTGTCAGGCAGGTATTCGTTTACCTCTGTTTCAAAGTCTCCCGCTAGCAAGCTACATTTCACTTTGATGGTTCGCTGTTCAATGTTTCATATTTTCAAAAAAGCAAACAGGTGCAGGTCCTGGCGGTGCACCAAAACAGAACACATGCAGGAATCTAAGACTGTTGCTCAAAATACAGCCTCTGACCTGTCACATAAATAAAATAATGATCCGAGGCCAGAGCTTGTGTGAGAGCAGGGCTGTGTTAACACGTATATATCAGAAGGTGTCCACAGTGTGATAAATGAATGTGGGGATGCAGGAGCTGCCATCGGAAAGCTGACGCAAGCATGATGTTTGCAGTGATTAGTGATGGACAAAACATTGCACATTCACTTTCACCTGGACTACTCAGTCTAAAAGAAAACCATTAATAGTCTCCATAGTGAAAATTTGGATTATTATTTATAAACATCATCTTTTCACCAAACAAGAATATCAAGAACAAGAAATATAAAGAATAATTTCATGTCAAATAGCTCATCTAAGCAATCCATGTCTTTTATTTATCTCTATGTTAAATAGTAACTCACATTTTAGAGTTTATTCAATTTTATTTTTCAAATTCTCTCCATGCAGATTTCATAGTTATCATTGTAAACAGCTTTCTATAGTTCCTATGAAAAGTGTTGACAGCACACTGTGTGAATTACCCGGGGTAAGAGGGACACCTTTTTGTAATGAGGATGAGCTGACCCTTTGAAAGACAGAGGTAGTTATACAATGACAGCATGTTAATGCTGCATAAAAAGCTTGGCAGACGGGTGAACCTTTTCTATTTCATGTATACAGCACTGTTATCATTAGAAAGCAGTTGATCAATGAGACCCAGGTGATAATGACCAAACACGGATTCATTTATGTAAATGACATGCAAATGATATACACCGACACCTCGAGATGATGCCTCCTGAAGTGATCTGACCTGTCTGATCTGCCTTTGGAACAAAACTATGAGCATTCAGCAGTTCGGTACGAGGTTGTATCTCACTGACAGAACAGAGTCAGTAACATTTAAAGGACACGCAAAGATGAATGTCTTCTCTGCAGTAATGAAGCCTTTACTGTGGGTTCTGTAATTACTGCAAATGTTACACTGACAGATGAATTACTGCTCCATTGTGCCTGTGTTTGCATATGTGTGTGTTCATGCATATGGCCGGATCAACCAAACTCCACCTCTAAACCGCTCTAAAATCAGTTGTGTTGAGCTGAGATTGGTCAAGTTGAGCTCTTTTCATTCTGTTCTATGTTAATTGTGATGAGAGCCAAATGAGCAACGGACCGATGCATAAGGGACAAGTGAGGTCATGTGATCTGAGGACTGGCCCTGTGATGCCTCGCTGCATTAGAACAAACTTGGGACTTTTGTGACTCTGTGTTTTGCAGTGATGTACTCACTTTCTTGATAGTATAACTTTGCATTTCCTGATATGTGCACTTTGTGTCCATGTTTTTATTGTTCTATCTCTTGCTATAACTAATTCAATAGCACTACAGTACATAAAGGCTTATAGTAATGGGCTAAGCAAGCAATTAGCTGACACATGCTATAAAGCTCAGTCAAGCTTGAGTTGAGCTACAGATTTAGCTGATTACTCTCTGCAGGTTCATTGCTATGACAGATCCCTTTTACATTGTCACATTGTTCTCGCATTGTAATTCACATTATCATAAAACTAATCAGAGCTGCTTTAAGTGCTGTTGTTTGGGCTACATTTTTGAGCAGCTTTCTTTTGTCTTGTAGCTACATTGCCTTTTTATTTTTTATATTCAGACCTACTCTTTCAGCATGAGTTAGGGCAGATACTCATTAGCATGTAAGTATACAGTGTATTTCCTGTCTCTCATCAGAACAGCTCAGACAGTGGTGCATTTGTGGTCCCTTGTGTCTGAGTCTACTTTACTGAAAACCACAATGGTGGAGGCAGTTACTGCTGAAATTAGACACTACGGCTGGAGGCTGGATATGTGGATGCACCACTACTATTGTGCTCACAGGACACAGTTAGAGATATCTGGAAAATTTGCTAAAAAGGAAACACAAACGCATCTTTTGCTCTGTTGCCATTATGTCTGATGAGCCCATTCACACAATATACCTCTAAATTTTCATCTGGAACAACATGCTATCCATAGATTTGCTATGTTAAGACCCCCAACCGAGGAAGAGGATTATTTGACGTGCAAACAATGCAGCAGACTGAGGAGGGCTTTTAAATCAGGGCCATGTGGGAACCATCACTTCTCTATGGCATTGCATCATGTCCATAACTCACCACTCATACTCCCACACAGCAATAGACTGTCCTCTGTCTTAGAGAACATGAGGTAATGTATGGTCTTCATGGAGGAGGTTCAGCTTTTCTCCCAGCCGGGTGGAAAACACCAAGGCCCCAGGTGTGAGTGTTTATGGAGCAATCATTTGACAAGGAGAATTCCCTGTGTGTCGGAGGCACTGTCGCATCCAGTCGACTCCATAGCAGCGGGCTTTCACCCGTGATGGGTCGCTAGAGAGGTGTGCTGTTCTCCTGTGATTTGGGCTGTCGTCAAAGAAAAGCAATCGTCTGTATTATGTATGCAGAGAACTGGCAGATGGCTGAGGTGACATACTGGTCTCTCCAATGAGAATAGTATAAATAAAAAAGGTCAAAATGCCAGTTGTCGAATTATGACTCAACCTTAATATCACTTGTAACATTAAACAAAATACCAATGGAAGTTTTAGCTGTTGAGTTGATTTGTTGCAGGGTAGTATTCTTTAATGCAGTACAGGAAATTCAATACAATGAAATCCACGAGACCGTCGGTCGTAAAAATGAAGGATAGACACACACTGAGAACTGACCTGATGGTCGGAGGTCCTCAGTCTGGTCTGAATGTACTGTTCCTAAACGAGAAACAATAAAGGCTCTGATGTTTATGCTGATCCACATGGTCCACATTCCTCAAAGGGGATAACCATGAGCAACAATGCACTGATGGTAAATTTACCCTGCAATTAAATAAAATGAAAAATAAAAAAAGAAATTGTAATTTACCTTTTGTTGCACTACATGGGATTAATATTGGATTCTTTTCCTGTTTTTGACATCCATCACTCCCTGTCTGATCTCAGCCTCCACTGTTTACACATTGTGAACTTATTAACAGTATCTATAATGACTGATCAAGGCTCCCCGAGTGGCTATGAGCTTGCCTGTTTCACTGTAGACACAATGTTCCTCCTCCCTGCCCAGAGACGAGAAGGACAGTGAGTCTTGGAAAACTGACAGAGGAGGCAGTTCATCACTTAAGAATAAAATGGAAAGTTAAAGGCCGACATCCAGCATCTGTGATCTCGCTGCTCTGAAAAATATGATGGCACAGTTGTCTGGTGGAAGACACTCAATAAAGAGTGCAGAAGGCAGAGAAAACCTAATCCTAACCCAGCAAGAGGGAACTGAGAGGGTGAGAGCCGCTGAAGATGACTGGAAAGAGTCCAGTGATCATTGAAAGTGGCAGAAAAAGATAACGTGATCAGCAGGACCAATGACAAAAGACGAACTTATAATGAACGCTCATGATGGCCAAGCTGAATGGCACAAAGTCAGCTCTAAAACATTGCAAACTGCCATGTGACACTATTGAGTAGAAAGTCTAAAAGCAGCTGGCTGAAAAAGAAAGAGAAAGAAGAGCGCCTCAGGAAGGAGATCTCAGAGAGAGAGACAAAACATTCAGGAAGCTGCTGGCTGAAAAATAGGAGAGCTACCAGAAAGAGCTCTCACAGAAAAGAGAGAGATTCAAAGTGGAGGAGAAGAAACCTGGGGATATCAGCTCTCTGAGAAAGAGAGGAGAGTTTCCAGAAAGAGAGTGATGAAGGAGCTGTCTACATTATAAGAGAGCACAGCAGGTTTCTTAATTATAAAAAAAAACAAACACCATATTTGTAATGTTACAAAGGCCGTTACACTGAACACTGGTTTATCACATGCAGACTAAAAGATCCACTCTAATGTAAGTGATGTGGATGTTTTTTAGAGTCTCTTAGCTGCCAAGCCGAACATGTTTGTGAACCCACTGTTTTAACTAATTGCACCATTTACACTCGTGTTGACGTGTCAAAAATCATGCTGATATTTAGCGAGTGTGTTGTTTACCATGTTTCCTGTCTACCTTTAGGGAGCTTGAGTGCTAACATTTGCTAATTAGCACTGAACGCAAAGTCCAGCTGAGGCTCATGGGAATGCCGGGAGTTTTGCAGGTATGGATCAAAATTAGATTTTTGAAAAATCTAAGTTTTGATGTTATGACGGCCCTATGAGTTCGAAGATAAAGGATTGCGAAAAAAAATCTAATTTGATGTGAGGGTCGCCATGGGTCATGAAGATTCATCATCTGGGAACCATGAACGTCTGTACGAAATTCAGTGCCAAAAAAATCAAAAAAACAGTGGTGAAGGAAAAGATAAACTCATGATTTTGCACCAGCAATAAAGTTTATAAGTGACTCTCTATCTGTCCCATCTGCTGAACTGCAATTAATCTGTCGAAAACACATTATGTTGTTAATTGGGTACATTAAAGATCCATAGATCACTTCAAGATGCATAAGTGAAAATCAAGTAGCTGTTTCTGTCCCTGGGCTACAATACCTCAAAACTGTTGGTGCAGATAATCGTGTATTCTCTGTGGGGAACATAAACCTCTTGACATAAATAATAACACAACCCAGATCCCCAGTTTCATTAGACACATTTTTGACATCAGCCACCAAACCCTGGTGGAAAAGTATGTTTTAATAATCACTTCACGGAATCAAGAAAAAACAACATCTGGTAGAGTGCTGCTGGAGCCCCACTCCATCCTCTGCTAAACAAGCGAAATTACACAAAATCATCTACAGTATGGGGCTCGCATGTCTCTGATGTGATTTGCTTGGATGCGCAGACAATTTTACCTGAAGCTCTCTAATTAGAACTCATCTTTCACAGCGAGAAGAAAGATCACTGCTTTTGCTGTTGTGTCTGTTTGTGTTAGGCAAAAGGCCAGTATGTCAGGTTAATTAACAATCCACAGTGTAATAACCTCCCACAAAGGCCATCTCTGTATCATCTTCCCACTCAGAGCAGGTGTTGGAGGAACCTGCTCTCTTTCCTCTCTTTCCTGAGAATAGCGATGCGTTCACTAACTGCACATAAGGAGCAAAAGAAAGAGTGATGTAATGATCTACTCCACAGTAGTGTACAAAAGTGTAAGGATCCTTCAGGCAGATTCAAAGGGCCAATATTGGGGCCAGTCCAGGCATTTTTTTAATGGTTGGTATTTGTGCTGTAAAGCCAGATGTTTTCTGTGATAACAACTGTGTTAAACACACAACTGCACTCCACACACTGACCACGCGGCTTTGTGAGCGAGTGATGTATGGAGCACCAAAATAAATGAGCTGCTGCCGGCAGTTTCAGCTTATGATACAATACGACAGTGAGCGTCTGCGAGCGATACGAGCTGAGCGGCGCTGGATTTCAAAAGCGGTTGTTTTGAGGAGCCTTCTTTTCAGTGAAATTTTGGAGGGGAACCACATGTCTAAAGTGCTGTTATCCATAGAAAGAGGATGTCAGCGCAGATCTGCTGAGGCAGGAAGGTCTGGAAGGGATATAGAGAAATCCCTTTCAACCTCAGTATGAAACAAACCCAAGCACCAGCATCACTCATGATTAGCTCACAAAACTGAACAGTCAGTGTTCGTGAAATCAAAGTGGTTTTTTTTGGAGAATGTCCTCCCAAGAACCATCATTTGAGCATGTCTGAAAACAACATTTGTTTATGTGCAGGTGATAAAGCCCTGTAGCTGCTATAGGAAATGTGGCATGCGCATTAGAGTGACACTTGTAGGGCCCAGATTAGAATGGATGGGTCAAAAAAAACTTTTTTTTAAGCCTGACCACAATTATTCCCAACCTTATTTATTGTTGTCACTACGAAGACAAAGCTCCCTTAAAAGAGCAGTAATTTTAAAGTTTCTCCAAGTCTAATCAAGTCATGTTGGTGCCTAAGCCTAACCAAACTTAACCATGGCGTCATCACATCACACAACAGATTTATTTCCTGCTGTTAGTGACGTCCCATCAGAAAACGGTGTTGTTCTATTTAATTGTGCTTTTTTGTTAGTGTTGGATTAATTTTGCTAAGATTGACACTTATTCATGCTGTTGAATACAACAGAACCTGTATGTAAAATCATTTGCTATACTCTGTCACTTCCTTGATGTACGCGTATCTGGCTAAAATATGTACAGCCGTGTTTCCCACTCCTGGTCCTGGAGGCACCGCCCTGCATGTTTTAGATGCTTTCCTGCTCCAACACACCTGATTCACATGATCAGCTCTTCATCCAACTCTGCAGAGGCCTGATAACAACCCATTCATTTGAATCAGGTGTGCTGGAGGAAGAAAACATCTAAAACATGCAGGACAGTGGGCCTCCAGGACCAGGAGTGGGAAACACTGCTGTATAGTAATAGATCATTGCACAGCTAAAAATGGACAAAACCACAAAAATTAACAAAAAAAAAAATCAAATGAGGAGTCTGGTTGTGTGGGCAGTATCTGGGATCCACATGTGCACAAAGTGCAAACCCACAAAAAGGTTTGGAACCTGCTTTCACTTCTACAATGACTGACAGGTCTTTTAAGTGACACCAGACTAACATGTAAATGAATCCTGTTTTTGAGGTGAGTTACAAGAAGCAGATTTACTGAATGATCTGGATGTCTTTGCAGAGTAAAACCCATAACTTGTGTCTTTACATCAGTCAGATCTGAGGGTGTTATAGGTTTCACATAGCAAAGTTATCCAGATAACTCAAACCTGCATCTTGGAGCAGAAATCTGGTGTTGAAAAACATTTGTTTACATTAGTAATGTCTGTAAACACAGAAAAGGCTCAGAAAAACAGCTCTTATTTTGAAAAGCCTGTCTTAAAAGAGCCAGTAGAGTATGGTCGGCATATCGGGTCTGACGTGATAATGATGGAAAATGTTGAATTACATTTCACAAAAATGACACAAACTCATGTTACGAAACGATGCTAAAAATATTCTCTAAGGTAACTAAACATTTCCCACTCATTCTAAATTGCATGAATCCTACTAACTCTAACAACCTAATATTTTCATGAATACATATAAATACATACAAAGTCACATTTACAAAGGACAGACAGTTAGGCTTAATATATGGTTTATTACCCCCCTAAAACTTAAATGTTTGACGTTACGTTACAGCTTGTGATGCTACCGTGACTTCCTGTTTACATTATAGATTGATTCTGACTGGACAGCGCTACATTTGTCTCATTACTAAAGTCTGTGCTATAGCGACGACATTTCTTTTCAGTCTTTTGATGATGCAATCCGATTAAGTAATTTCTTTGTTCGAAGGACTATATACAGAAGCTTAGTAATGGATTTACAAAACACTGGTGCACTCATACTGAAACGATCTATACTAAAACATGATCTGTTTAACTGAACTTTAACACATATTTAACTGATCGTAATACAATGACAATCCCTCACCCAACAGGGTCGTTTTTTCACATATATGATATGGTATGATAATAAATATCTGTTAAGAAGCAGGGCATTCTGAGTCTGACGAACAGATCAGAGCTCAGATGATTGCACGTGCAGAAAGAGAGCAATGACTCATAATCAGTAGCCCCCTCACTCATTAGCTGTGTGTGCAATGCATCACAAGTAGAACTGTGTATATATTTAATCTAGCTCAAATGGTGCAATTTCCTGTGTTTAGGAGAGTTTAATTTCACACTAAACCTTTACAAAGTAACGGCCTTGGGGGTTTATATTGTTTCTATGCTCCTATACAGCCCCCCTGATGGCGCGCATGTGTAAACAATGGTTAGCCTTTGGTTCAAAGCCTGGCTGAGGGCACAGAAAAAGGCTCCCAAACACACGTGTTAGACTGTTTTCTATGGCGCGTCCATGAAATCATCCTTATGTTTAGTGAAAAGAAGAATGATGTGAGGAAAAAAATACAACCAAAGCCCATTTTTAGTGAGACCGTGCTCCAAACATTTTGTGTAAAGCTCCATTATGAGACCTAGAACACTGTATTCATGTAAATTATTTGAAAAGCAAAGCAGACACCCAGACTGGATTTACCTTCTCACCCTCTCTGTCTGTTTGTTTGAGAGTTCAGCAGATGAGCCTCTTATGAGCCAAATTTTATTTTACTCCACGCCCAGATGTAGCACATATCAGCCACTTTCATCATTTATCCTCGTGTTTACACGTAACAGTCCTCTTATCATAAACTTTGGCCATGAAACATAAAGAAACTGCTCACATGTGATCCATTATTACATTGGACTTTGGCTTTGTGTTTTGAACAGATGACAGATAACAGAAACTTGAAAGAAGCCATATTTCCCCACTTTGCTTTGATACTGATGCATTCCGACCTCGTCGCTGTAGCAGGACGTTTAAAAAAAAAATTAAAGAGATGCGCCTCACTTATATCTTCACAGTTTGCAGTAGGAGCACAGTAAATCTACCATAAAACTCCCGCTCTTTACAAAAACAAGAATTCAATACATAAAAAATAAGAAATAACTCATTCTAATTTACGTTTTAAATGGATGCACATTCCATTACGGAAATGGTTTTTTTTCTTTGATCTAAGCAAAGAAATGAGTTAAATACACCCTAAGGATCTCTGTTTTATGCAGACAAACACACACACATACATATACATATATAAAATGTATTCCTCCTCTGCTACTGGATTTATGTAACAGCGTTTGAATTTCTAATGAGCAAGCTCTTTCTAATCTCTGTGTCTAGAGCAGGCATCATTATACACTGACGCGTTCACAGTCTGTCATAACAAATACATTCAGACATAGAGTGATCCATTTGGATGGTACTGACAGCCTCAAGTAAGACAACAACTGTGTGTCATACATACGGTGAGCCCGCATGAAAAACACCAAGCAAAATACCCCCTTCTCCAGGGACTACACAAAAAGCCACATCGTTTTAGTGTTACCATCTGAAAGTCATTGGCTTCAGACTGACAGAGGTTTTTTCTGTTCAGTGACTGACGTCTTATAAGCCTTTTTTTAAAATAATCAATTCATGCACAATAGCTGCAACACAATATCCCACTTTGGTAAGAAGTGGTTTACAAAAACGTTTGACTATTATTTTCCCAAAATATGAGTTAATGCATCGATTAGAGCTTTGAAGAACGCTTTTTGAACATTTGCCTTTATTCAGAGCTCCCACTAACCAAAGTTAGGCCTTTAATCATGTGTCTGCAAGGATGGTTGGCATGGAAAAAAAAAAAAAAAACACTGTAATGTTCAGCTCAGACACTCGTGCTAAGAGATCACAAGTGTTCTTCCAATGTGATTTTGTCTGGAGTTCAAATATACTTTGAAATAAAAATCAGTGAGGGTATATATAAAAAAAAACAACAACTAAAACAAATGAACATGTTAGGCCAGTTAGAGTCTAGCAAACACTATACATATGTTCTCTCTACCATGATATCCATAACGATGGACGTTAATGATGGATCTGGCACAGCTTCAGGACTCATGTGATAAACAGATACTTTTATTCACTGTGATGCTGAACTAAATTGAACACTGGCCGTCCTAACAATGCAGCATCCTCAGGGGGACAATTAACTCACACGTTGTACTGTATCTTATTGTTCTTTGAGAACAGTGACCCATGTGCACAACTCATCACATCTTAGAAAAAAAAGATATCCAGAGGAGGTCTCAGACCCACAAAACAACAGGAGTCTGGAACAAATCACCAAACACTAATTTGGGCGTGCAGAACACAACTGCCTGTTAGACAATTATGCGAATATTACGGAATGTCTTTTTTGATGTTGTCTGTATGATATTAGTGCAACAAATCTTCCCCTACAGCCTTATCTAGCTGACTCCTCTCCATCCTGAAGGACACAGGGATTGCATTGCAGCCTTTTCATCCAGGTACAGTCCAGGAGAATTTATCGACCATGTGGTGTGCAGATTCATACAATGGATCATCATACGCTGGAAAAGAGGAGGTTTGATTCATAGTTTCTTGCTCAGCTTGATGGCTCTTATCTTTTCTCTGACAGCGGCCTTTGCTTTTACATAACCAAAACAATAAAAACTGGAAACATATGGCGAGATGGAAGAAAACCAAAATGACCTGCAGTGCTCTCATTCCTCAGCCACTGAGGAGCTTTTGTTTTCAAATGCCGTCTTAATGTATTTATTGACTCAGTGTGTTCGGTGTATGATTGAGGTGCGGGGACCTAATCTCAGCCAAAGACCTCGTGTCCAACAACTCTCTACTGACGCTAAAGTAGAATTCATTAAGACTGATGGAAGTATTTGTTAAAAAGGCGAAAAGAAAGATTCAATTAGTGATTTATTGTAGCCCATTGAGGAATGAAGTTGTGCCAATGCTCCCATGTTCTCTACAATCACTATAACATACTCAAATATACATCAGCTTTCAGTGAGACGGATTATACTGTATTTATGCTTCAAAGCAGGAAACAAAAATCAATTTTCCAGGTCATTTAGCCTCATAGTCGTTGTTGAAATATTCAATAAAAATGAATAAATAGTAGTCATGCAGAAGCAATATTCAATTCCACATGTTGCCTTATTTGTCATGTTTTGGGAGGTTAGAACCGTGGCAAATAATTTGGCACATGATGATTAAATGGGCTCTTAAATGAAGAAACACTTGAAGAAAGTGGAAGGACCTCATCTTATAAAACACTTCTACTATTCAAAAATATTATTTCAATAATAAACTATTGGTATTTCTTGGCTGTTTTGTTATGATTTGCCTCAAAGGAAGGATGATTAATTATAATCTGTTCAGCTTTGTGGAAACTGTGTGTCTTAGCATGAAACAAGGTTTTAGGACACTGTGTTTATAGCACCTAATGCTGGTTGATGAAGCAAAATAAAAGAAACTAATCACAATAATCACACAATGCAATAGAATGAAATGGTCCAGAGAAGCATACAACAAATTTACCATTGAGCAAAAGACGTCTGCAAATATAGAGGAATCATCTCAGTTTTTTGTTTTGTTCATCGATTTTTTTCTTTGGCACTGCCAGATTCCAGCGAAATGGAAGATCTCTGCTGACTGGAGCCAAACACTGCTGCACTACCATCGGATTATCATTCCTCGCAGTTTATTTCCTCACAGCTTTTGCACTTCCTCTGCCAGAACTAGAGCTTGTTTAAAGCCAGTTCCAAAGGGCTCCCTGTACTAGCAACACTCAAAAATGATTAATACGCTAAGAGGGGCCAGCACAACTCTGCCATTAACAAAACTTAAGGAGCAGAAACTGAAGTCAAGAACATGTCATCCATCATAGATTAAAAATGACTTCACTTTAGGTGATTACTTGGAAGGGTGTCATGTGTATGTGCTCTGCAGAGCTGGACATATTTCTCCCCCGCAGACGTTTAGTACATTCACTGCAATCGTTTTATTTCAAGGTCAGACGTACAGTATGTTTAGAATATGTCATTTGATATTTCAGGGCAGTGTGAAAGTATGAGTGGAGGAATGTTGCAAGTTTCAGGGGGGTGAAACCGTAGCATGGAACACCATGAATGTCAAATTAGCAACAGGTGAGTTCTGTTACACAGTTATACATCAACCTAATTCATTTAACGCAGTTTTGTAATTTGTGGACACACTTGCCAGAGTAACAAGAACTGGCACACAGACAAGAAACCCAGTCTAACTGCGAGCTGAAGCCACATCATCATGGCACATGGATATGCGAAAGTTAAAAGGGGTCATTATAGTAGTAATAACTATGACTGGACATCCATTATTTTCCAGTCCAGAAAAATTTGTTGATTGTTTTACAAATTACCAGATATTACACTCAATCAAAAACCTATTTTTTACGCAGAGTTATCCACTACAACTTTATAGTGGTTAATTTTTTCTTCTATGGGCTGAAGGCTTGACTGCATTAGGCTCTCTTCACATTACGCTCTGTAGTGACGGAAAAACAGCCTCTATAATTCTTGAATTGAGAATCTCTCAGAGGCTCATTATTTGGAAAGTGGGTGCATTTCTCTTGACATTACATCATGGTCATGGGCGCTTTGTTATTATTTTGAGAATAGCTCAGTAATTGTGGACAGAACACCTCTTTGTCTAGTATTTCCCTGTAGAACAAATGACTTCACATCCGTGGCTCACACAACACCATTTCAAATTGACATTCCCACGAGCGGACTGTAAGAGGCGAGCAGAAACTCGTGTAAAACCTGCGGTCTACATGGTCATCTATTCAAATAATCCATAACAAGTACCAGAATGCTTCACACGCGGCCTATACATAGGAACATCTGCAACAGCTCCAGGATGTGGGCTAGAAAAAGGCACTATAGTTAGATTTATTTCAGGGCAGACTGGAATTGCAGCTAAGTGGCTTGGGTCTGAGATACAGAGTTGTGACAGCGCCCATTTCACTTCACACGTTGACAGGCGTAAAACACATCAAACACCCAGCTTTAGTTGGACTGAATCTAATGTACAATGTTGACCAAGAATTGCAACGTTCACAATTCGTCCCTTTGTGCTTTGACTGTAATACCCTGAGACAGTCCAGAGCCCCTGAGGCTGAAAGGTCAAACCATATAAGTGTTATGTTTGAAAATTGCTTTAAATGAAGTAAACAAGCCACTCACGGGGCACCAAATCCCTCACTGCAGCAGTACTTGGATACGTTTCTTTCATAGCATGAATGTAGACGTGTTTATTCTCAGAATAGTTTGTCCTGCCAACCACCGGCCTCCGAAGCCAACAGCAACCTCCACAAAGGATCCCTGACATTATGTCAATCTGGCAAGTGATAGCCGGCTATAAAGAAAGAGGACGTAAAAGAAATTTACACCGCTTCTAAAGAGGTTGATGGAGATTGCCAATAATTCAGAATCAAACCACTTGTTTTATTCAGTGACGAGTTATGCGAGGGATGGCGCTTCATCTTGCTGATATTTGATATCAGTGTGGCCTCTCTCCGCCTGGGTTTTGTTGGAAGGTGTGTGAACCAACAGCTTCACTGTGAGAACAGGACTTCTAAGGAGCTGCGTCACCAGTCACCAGAGCTCACATTAAGCTAGCTCTTGATAGTCTGTAAATATCCATACTGCTGGCAGGCATGTCTATCACTCCAATGTCTCGAACAATGTCTTGTTTTCTCCTTTTACTCACGTTAAATGCGGAGAATTTGATGTGTTGTTGTGGAGTTGCTTGAATGCATACTTGACAAATAAGTAATCTAATGTAGTGAAAGTAAGAAAATGTAACCTGACCAGGTTTGTCAGGTGGTTCTTTGACCCCGTGCCACAGATTACAGTGAGAAATGAGAGGATAAAAATCTGATTCCGATAACTTTATCCATCCTCTGATCACAATCAGAGCAAAACCAGTGACCCACTCAAATCTGATGAGTTAAAGTGTGCCACCATCTGTCAAGCCTAAGAGCTACTTGGAAACATTTTGTAGAGTTGGCAGGAGACCTCTTCAAGGCGTCCGATAGCACCAGAAAAAGAAAAAAGCAGGAACATTAACCAGGATTAATAGCAGTGCTCTCTCATCTATGAAAACTGTACATACCACTGCCTCTGCACTCATCCAGAAAAAATCTTTGACTTATGGCTCACTGGTTGACATTAACAGTTATCATCCTAAGCCAAAAGTTAATATATCCAATTGTTTTAAATTACATTTTAGGTTCTCAGTCAGACCAAAGACCGCTAGACTAAATCATGACTTGCACGAATAACAGAAAGTTTCTGGTGTAAAAGAGCTCACTGGAAAACTTCATAGACTTCACCGAATGCCTTGCTGCGATGTATGATGTTATGTATGGGTTATAAAATCTATCAAATCTAGAGCAAGAATAGTACATAATTGATAGTGGCAACAAAATTCACCTCTAGTTAGACTCTATCTATGCATTAAAATGTGGAAGAAACCATTTTATCGGCTTTAAATTCACATTCGATTCATTCTAAAGTGATTCTTGTGTTAATTTACATCCGACAGGCCAATGAAAGCCACCCCTGCACCCAGACATCCAAGTATTCAACCTGTCCACAGGGTGCTTAAAATAACAACCTGCTGCACATCAGCCGCTGTGCTCGGTCTTGGGTGAGGTTGTGAAAGCTTTCCTCTGACTGATGCCACGGCCTTCGGAGGGCCTGGCCAAACACGTGACTGGTACCTCTGCGGTATTTGCCTTCTGGTCGGAGCAGACATTTACAAGACGTACCACCCAGTGAGAAGGCAGTGCCCATTCATCACAGTGATTATCAGTGGGAGGTCCTGTGTCTAGCTCACTGTCTGTCTCTCATTTCATGCCTTATCTGACAGTGAGGAGATATTCCTTATGACTCCATGTTAAAAATGTACAAGATATAACGATGGCATTGAGTTTAGCGGTTTTCAGATCAGGTGTAACCATAATGCCTGACGTATGCTCTCAATAACTCACCCTAAAACCAATTCCCCCGCCCCGCCTTTAGAAGCTGCTTTACCCCCCTGGGGACAACTCGAAGCCTCTGAGGCTGCTGAACTATGTGTGCTGTTCTCTCCACTTTACAGACTCTCGCTATATGAGGAAAGATTGCGTTCTGGCAGGAGCGCCGACGGAGGGCCACAGTGGAAAGTATCAGTAGGAGGCTGGCTCTGGAAAAGAAGCTGTAGCTCTAATGTGAAGCCTCCTGATCCCTTGAGGAGGATACAGTTCTCACCACACTCTTATTCTGCGGAGCTTTAGGGTGACATTAAACTTATTAAGAGAGCTTTGAAAGCAGTTACATTATAGCATTTCTCACAGGAGATAGTAAATGTGATGTTTTTCCGCAGCTATTACAAAAAACTCTAACTAGATGGAATGAAGTTCACTTCCAGAAACTTCTGTTATGATATGACATTATATTTACGAGTGAGCACATTCTCCGCTCAAGGTAAACCAAGAGAAATAGAGGTTTCTTTAGCATTCTGTACACGTGGCTTCTCCAAAGTAGGAAAGCAAGCACTTTCATGTCAACAAAAGTCGAACCCAGATTCAAAGATGTTAAGGGCTATTACATTATGCGAAATGTGGGCATCTATTTATTGAGTGATAAACATCTCACACTAGCAAAGAGCACGACACATGACTTGAAATCAATAGATGCCGAAGCCTGCATCTTGGTAGCAGTATCATAACTGTTTGTCCAGTTTTACAAATGTCATTTCATCTTTATTTGACGACTCAATAATGTCTGGTAAGTAATATAACAGACTGGAAGAGGTTTTAGTGTTTTGTAACCACAGTCATCCTCAGCAACAAGAGGAAGTATTTACTGCTCCAGAAAGAAGCAAGAATGATAAAGGTACCATTTATACATAATAATGTTATATGCCTACAGCAAGCACAAACCAAAGAGCAGCTGAATTTAAACACAAAATATAAATGCGAATTATTATTTGTACTTTCTACTTTTTTGTGTTGGCATTCTGTTGAAAACTGTTAAAGACGACTCATGTGACATGTCTGGCCACCTATCGAATTTAAGTCTCATATTAAGTCTCTTTTTAGCTCTGGTTTTGGTTTAAAACAGAGGGCTGCAGTGGGGGTGGGATTCAACATTACTCTCACGGAAGCAAGCGGTTGAAACTTTGCAGTGGGCGGGAGCAGGAAGAGGTTCTTTTCTGATTGATGATCAACACTATCTTGAAATAACCACCAGTTTTATTAAGAATAAACACCATGTGAACAGATCAGACATTATGCAAGTCCTCTTACATGATGTCACATGAGACTGAACCCGAGCACGCTCTCTAGTGTTGGTGCAGTAATTCATAATGACCAAACAGGATGTCATTTAATCAAGCTACAAAAATCAAATCAAAGTGTTGTGTGTGAATGTGGAGGAGGAGAATATAATTTGTTATTTCCAACATGTATGCATTAGAGGACTACGCTGCAAACCTTGCAGGAGCAGGCAGGTTTAACTTTGCTGTGGGAATGGGCGAAATGCTCAACTTTCTTTACCAGCTATAATTGCTAACTTTGTCTGTTTCGTGCTGATGACAGCCTAGAGGCTAGACCAAGAGCTGAAGGCTGGAAAAAACCAACACAGTGAGCCAAAAGTTGTTTTGAAGCTCTGTGAATTTATCATTATGGACAACCTCTTTCATGTACAAGTAGTCATGTTATCAATTGTTCATATGAAACTATTCAATATAGCAACTTTTGCCAGAAAACCGATTATTAGAGTCATAATCATGACATGTCTTGTAAGCAAATTAAGCATGTTTGTCATCACTTATTTCCGCAAATGCTCTTATGCTCCAGCAGCAACAGCGAGGTGAGGCCTGCTGGCGTGGTTCTCCCACCCCAGTGCTGGATCAGCTTATAAACTATTTATTTTGGCTAGAAGTCGCTAAGCAAGTTATCCAAGAAAACAGTGGGACACACACAGAACTTCTGAGCGGTCTGTCACTTTCATTTTTCGTTCTTGGACAAAGAAAAATAACAGATTTTGAACTGGACTCACAAACACCCTATTTTAAAGAGAGACTGTCATGTCCATAGGTTTGTTGACCCAATGACGTATGCTGCTGCACACAGACACCTCTGGCACACTGCTGACTATGGGGGAACTTCACAACCATTTCAAGATGTGTAGTGCAGTCTGAGGTGTACTCAGCACGCTGTATTGACATCTACTTTATTTCATCTCGTTCACCTCTTAAAGTGTTTACTTTCGAAACATTCCTTATATTGACCAATGTGATTTTGATCTTGTCATCTTCAAGACCTTGATTTTTTTTGATGATTTCTTTCATTGATAGGCCCTAAGATCATTCATATTATATTGAAGTAAAAAGTATCGCCAGCCAAATAGAAGTAAGTGTATTTAAGTGCACTTTGAAACAGACAACAGAGGAATGCTACTCTGGCAGAAATGGATTATTTTATCTGGCTGCTTATCAGCTTCATAAATCAATCATGTATTTATGGTCAAGCCTGTAAAGAATACGATGGAATTGGAAATGTAATTTTACTGGTGTACCACCTTGCATTTGCTATGTATGACTCTGATATATGCTGGTTTGAACAGTTTAGGAGACACTGGGGAGGCCACTATTCTAAAAGGTCGGAGGTTGAGGTTAGGTGGATAAAAAGTAAGTGGTTGTTAAAATGGTGCAAGACATAGAATTTGGTTTTATTGCCGGATACACACAAAGTGAAGTGTCAGTATACTTGTAAAAAGGTGTTTAATTGCTTTATTACAACATTGTATTTAGATTATGTTATAAAATGTGGTGCTTTGCCAGCCACTTCTGCCAGAGCATGTTTCATTTCACTTATCCACCTACAGTACTGCCTGTTCTACTTTATCACTCACCAGAACTAATAGACAACAGTAGGGGGACCTGTCAGATTTCCATTTTTACAAAGGACAACCTCTGATGTCATCTTGCTATCTGGCTCAAAACCATCGCCTTTCCATACAGTAGAGCAGAGATGAGGGAAACATGGCTGGAAACTACTGACATCAGTGGTTGTACAGATGAGTCAGTGAAGACTGGGTAATTGATGTCATGAAGTGGTTGATGAGAGCACTACAAAGTAGCTCACACAACCTTTTGCTTTTCTTTACTACTTAAATATGGGGGGAAATGCATGCTATTTGGACAACTTGCAACCAATGAGACGCTCTGTATGTGTGGCTGTATATCTAAAAAAGCAGTGCATGATCAGCAAAACTTTAACTAGTAACAACAGAATCAGCAAATCCAACTATTTTTCTGAAATGTGTGAAATTCCAATATTACACTGCACAAGAAGGGTGTATTGCCAGGCAGAGGTTTTACTTACATGACAAACGGAGATGCAGTTTTATTCTAGTCTCTTCTTTGGTTAGACGGAGGGAAAATAAATCTTGGTCTTACAACACATTTAGACAATTTATCCTAAAACAGGGCTATGGCATGATTGAAATAACACCCGGAATTCATTTCTGCAAGCAGCATTTATCTTGAAGCTGTGTAGGCTAGAAAATTGCTCTTTTCTTCCTTTGAGTACAGAATTTGACTCCTGTGGGTTGTAAAAAAAAAAAAAAAGAAAAAGAAAAAAGGGGGGGTGGGGGTTGACTTGTGAAAGCTTGAGCCAAATAAAAGATAAAAAGATAATGTTTTCACTTGCAAAGGTTATGGAAGTGGCTGAAAATAAAGCAGCAGGGACACACGTTTCAAACACCACATTTGGTAAGTAGCAAGTGGGGAAATGATTCTGCCCGGCTCAAGTGTTCTTGAGCGCTCATGTGAAATCAAAAGTATTCTATGTCTGTCGAAAAGTCAGTTTGCTCCCTCACCTTACACTTCATTAGGCTGGAATCAGCTTTGTTGAGCTAAAGGATGAAGGAGAAAGTGAAAAGCTTATGAGAGTTAAGGAATAGTTTGAATATCAAATTGAATATTGTTCAAAATATGCTTATTTTCTTTTTTGGCCAAGAGTTAAATGAAACCATCGATGCTACTCTCATATTTGCACACTCAATATGAGGCTAGTGCTGGCAGGAGGTCAGCCTAGCTTAGCATAGAAATCTGCCCACCTCTGAATGTTACCAATTATTATGTTACTGTATACATTCTTGGTTTATATAGAAACTAGAAGTGGTGAGCTGTTTCCACCTGCTTTCGGTCTTTAAGCGGTGCAGAAATGGCTGTCAGTCTTACTCTGACAGCAAGAAATTGCATTTCCTAAAATTATACCACTCCTGCTACTTTCCCAGATCTACTTTTTTGCTTCACGGATGTAGCCTCTTCAGCTGATGCAATCTCAAGGAAAAACGGGCGATGACGATGAGAGAGACTGTCGAGGTACACAACCGCAGTGAGATAATTGGAAAGCCAGTGTGGTCAGCGTGAACACATGAAGAAATCCATCCCAAACAATGGGAAACACATGTTCCCATATTCTCTTGGGGAGGGGCCTACTGCAAGTGGTGCTTATATGTAATCATGTCTGAAGGCATGAATTAATTTTCAAGTAGGACTGGAAATCCCTTTAATCTGCATTAAGGCAGAGCACAGATATTCAACACCGGTGACGATAACAGTGTCACTAATCAATCTGAGGTACCTGTGATTTGTTCATCAGACTGGAATCCGCAGTGGCTGACGGGGATGGAGGTGTGATGCAACGGTGTCACACATCAATCTAAATATAATAACCCTCAGCGTATCAGCAGCAATCCCTTAAATGGAGCATGCAATAGCTTGTCTCGCACAATAAGACTTTGTGTGATAAGAAGTGATAGCAGCAGCGTGCTTGCTTTGCACACATGCCACCACGCTTCCAACTTGGCAGCAGTCGGGGGGCCAGGTCACCACATGAGTGCGCACCAACCACCACCACATCCTTGGAAAAATAAGTCAGATTGGTCATATCTTTCATCGCTGTTTTGTGGAAATACAAGGGGGAGAGCATGAGGGATGGAGTTGTTTGTGACAGAAGAATGCCACTTGTGGTATTTTGCTGCACTGTAACAGCAAATTAACCATAGCTCCCAGACAACATCGGCTTAGAAACAAATCAGCATTTTCCACTTCATATTTCCTCTCCCAGTAAACCAATGTAGGAAGCCTTTGCATTTCTTTCTAAAAATAATTCCTTTTTACACAAGATACCATGAATGAACAGCACATTGGAGTCCTTTCTCTTCCTTCTCTGTTCAGATAACAGAATGGAAGAACTTAGATCATCCGGTCATAAAATCATTTCAGCTACTTAACAGCCATAAATTAACCATGACATACTCTATCTCCATACCCAGGGCTCATTAGTGTGAGCGTTCTGGTTGCAAATTAACTCCACAGGTGTTCGTCTGGACTCTTTCACAGCATTAACCTACTTCAGAGTGCCACCTAGAGGCTGCAGTGACGCTATGACGCCCCAGTGGAGGCTCTCATTTAAAAAAAATCAGAAATCAGAGGTGGAAAAGCTCAGATTACAGAGAAAGGTTCATTCATTTGGTTTATGCAAATATGAGGTTGTCTGCCTTATATTTCCTGAAGGCAATTAGGTTAATGTCATCTTGCGGCTGCGTCAGAACAAGTGCAAATGAACCTTAAGAAAAGGGGCACTGAAGTAAATGAAGCCTGAGTGCCAGCTGGGAACCTGTAGGTGAAAATAAGAGCAGACACACTGTATCATAGCTGTCAGATATGGTCTAAATTTGGAGACCTTGTGGGTGACAACAACCCCTCAAAGTAGGTCTGACCTACATGAAAGTTTTCAATTGTTTACCCAGGGCTGCAGAGGCGCAATGACAAAAGATCAAGCACTCTTACGTTTTTACAGCTTCTCAGCTGCAGCACACAAATGTGAACGAGTTCTTCACTTTTCCCTGGCACAAAACTGAGACTGAGAGCACAAAAGAGCATGAATAGACAACCAAAACCCAAACCCGTCGCCACAAAGATACACAATGTTACAGCGAAGGCCGTGGCTTTGAATGGAAGAACTGTCCACATCCCAGCCACTGGCGTATCTCTAATCGAAGCCACAACGCGTGATCCTAGAGGCACTGAAAGACCACTGAAGCAGTGCCACAGATGACTCCAAGCCCCCAACCACCCGCCCTCCCATACTCTCCAAGTGTGATGTCAGTCCTTCCGAGGCCTTAAACCAGAGCAGTGTGGTGACACAGTAAGGCGACATACCCCCACTATGTCTCTATCCTCTCCTCCTTTTCTTGCCATTCTGCTCTGGTTCTCCTCTCTGCTGGCTGAAATGGCCCCCAGAGGCCCTGTAGCGGTGGATCTCTGCTTCACTTTAGTGTGAGGCTGTAGATTCATCCTCATGTGATGATGATGCGGTCGGAAGAGCTATGGCCCTCATTAGAAAACTTGAGGAGGCAATCGATAAAGTTCTTAAAAGCATATAATACCCAGTGGTCTGTTGCAGTTTTCCATATCTTGCACAGATAACAGCAATACATTCTGTTAGAAACATCACAATCACTGAATATAGACTTTAAAATCAGTGACAGCAAATAGAAAATTAGCACAACTATTTTCTTGCTGTTGTCTGCTTTTACTCATGCAAGAAATGAGTGCTATTCCAAAGATCGCTACCCAGTGTCTCCAAGTGTAAACACATCTGGCTCCGAAGTCTCAGCTGGAGCGCTGCCTCGCATGCATCTGCTTGCTGCAAATCAGCCTTTCAAAAACAACTCGAAGAGCAGACAGTCAAAGCTCAAGGGTTCTCGTCACTGCCACACATGTGGAACATCCATGCAGTATCAGTCCGTGAAGTGGCCTGGGAGAGTTTTTACACCTGCTTGGCTGCTGTGCAATGGGGCAGACACATTTTTATGGTACATTATAAGACTGTTCCCCCTGTAGATCAGACCCACTTATTATAGGGCTGGATCCAAGCTCATCTGTCCCATTTATTGGACTATATCCGTCCAGATGGACAGCATAAAACCTGCTACAGTATGTTGGAAGGTCAATAAGTATGATGTTAACTTAAAAAGCGGCTGATTTAACTCCATTGTCTTGGTTTACAGTGGAAAACTGGTGTTGAAATGGTATTGATTTAATTTTAATGAATCCATAACAGGTCCTATACTGCCCTCATCTGATCATTATTGGTATTACAACAGCACAACTACGTTTAGATAGATGATAGATAGATAGATAGATAGATAGATAGATAGATAGATAGATAGATAGATAGATAGATAGATAGATAGATAGATAGATAGATAGACTTGTGTACAGTAAAAGTCAAATGGTGTTCTCAGCTGTCATGCTGCCTCCCCTGCAGACAGCAGCATTAAACAGTACACTTGCTACCACCAACTGGTAGAACATGTGCAACATGGACCTCTCACTCTATTATTTAACCAGTAAGACATGCCTTTTGTATTAAACATTAATGATAAGGGACCTTCTTGTTGCTGAAGGGCAGCCACTCTGACTGTTTTGGGATGGTAAGACCGGGTTTATTTTCTTTTTATCATTTTATCATTTGGAATTTGGAGGTTGGGGCAAAAAAAAAATTGCAGCCACACCACATTCAGTCACTGACAGTGTTAATTGTTTATTGAGAAGCTCTTAATAAAAAAAAATTGATTGACATTACCATTTAGCTTTCTTTTTGTCAAAAAACTTTATAATTCCACCTCTAAAGTGCGCATTGTTGGCTATAGTGCAAATTATTACCCATTCACATATTAAGGTTTAAGTTGGGGTACACCATCTTAAAATGATTTAAGTTATTGACAGTCAGCTCTCCTCCCCACTCATCATTTTCATACAATTCCACATTTTTTGTTGCTGTTTTGTATGAACAAAATCCCATTTTATCCCATTATGACTGCACCACTTGGTGGCACTTTATCCAAAGTACTGACATCCTGAATAATCGGGTATTTAGAGAAAAACTCACATTCTTTTCAGTTTCTGACTGATTCAGAATCATTAAGAACTTATCGCTCAGGAAAACCAGTTTTCTACTGCCTGGAGTTCAAAATGAAAATGGTGGACAGACCATAAAAGCTACCAGTGACTTTGGAGTGGAAAACTGTTGCAGCTCTCTAACAATGTAGGTACTATTGAGGATCCAAACAGTTCTTCCACCAGTGCTGGAATCACAGTGCCTGAACAAACACAGTATGATTCATAGGAGTTCATTTTAGGCAAAACCTGTTTCTCACTGACCACGAGGAACAACAAGAGCTCTACTGACATGACAGCTTTATGCTGTCTTATACTAGAGCGACTTCACTCTCTTCACTCTCTATCCTCTGGGCTCTGATGAAGGTTTTTTTTCTTTACCAACAAAGATGGCGTTCAACACGTTTTACCCAACGAATGGCCCAGATATGAATATATAAACACAACCTGTACTTTTAAAGGAGAAAATACAAAGGTAATGTCACGTTGAATTTGTCGCTGCCCTCAAATAAAGAACTATTTACCTTGTTTTTCCTCCCTGGCCTGTGACTGATAAAAGAGAGGCAGACTGAGGAGTAGAAAGTGAACACAGACCTGTCGCCGATCACTTCCGTGTTGGCGTCGCTATGGTTACGGAGGATGGCTGGGTGGAGGTCCGTCCCTCTGAGGGCTCAGCCACATTCCTGCACTGTTTAATGAGTGAGGTTCACCAAAAGCGGAAAAGGCCGATACAGACCGAGTCAATGAATTCCTCCTACCTGAATTTCACTGTTCACTCGCCGGTACGTAACTAATTTTAACTAACTAACTAGCCAACACCGGTGAGTTAAGCTCTTTAGCTTAATTACCCTGTTGCTGAACGGTTAGCCTAACATCACTACTAACTGCTGGATGTTGTAGGAAATGTCTTACTAACGTTAACTTTAAGTTAATTTTAAAGTTTATTAACACAGCACCGCAGTGTTGAGGAGGCTTTATGTGTCACAGAAAGTTTCACAATAACACAAGTGTCCCTACGGGGAAGGAAGTGGAGGTTTTATCTTGTTCCACGTGTGTTGTGAAACTGGAGCCTGTTGTTAGCTTGATGAATACGAGCCCCCATCTTATGGTGGTTTACATATTTCACGCGTTTGTTAGCTTGGGTCATTTCTGAGGTAACAATGACAAGCGTAACAGACTAACCCCAGCAGCTGCACATGACTGCTGAGTGATTCTTGTTATAAATGACCGTGACCTCTCTCCAGGAAGTAACATTTTATTTTGTTGACACTCGTCATAACGTTACCTAAAATACCTTCAGCGTGTCGGAGGGACGTGGCCAGACACGTATTTGGGTAATCGTACCCTTTTAACACCATCTCTCGCCAGATTTGTTGAACTGTGTAGCTATTTCTTCACAATGTTGTGATGTTGCTGCCTTAAACGCCGTGAAAACCTTGTGTGGTTTGACAGTGTACGGGACGGGAGATGACCCACGGAAGTAAGGGATCGTTAAAAAATACGTGCAACGCAATGTCATTAAAAGCTGCATGAACAGTATAAACAAAAGAATATAAGTCTTTTACGAAAGAGTTCAAGAAACAGTTGCCACAGTAGCTCCGTCTTGTAATCTTGTTTCTTAAACGTTACTTTCACAAGGAAGAAACAATGGCAGAGACAAAAAGCATACTGTAAAAAACTCGGTAGCCCTATCATTTGTCATTATAGATGATTAAAACCAACTTCAGTTTTACCAGGGCACATCTTCATATAGTCTTTTTTTGATATTACAACTAAATTTCACTCAGTAGCTCTGTATTTTTTGTCAGGGACACCATAAACCAACTTAATATCTGATTGCAGAAGGTACAGCCTAATTTGTGAAGTTGACATTGTTGATTGTGACATTTTAAAATCATACAATTGTGCCGCATGGAGAACTGACTTATTTCTAAGTTAGTGCAAAAGAAAAAATGACTATAGACCACAGTCCTGACCACAGCATGAGGGTCTGCCTCTAACTTAGACTTAGACTTTGACTTTTCTTTATTTGATCCCCCATAGGGGGAAATTCTCATGTTACAGCAGCAACAATAGAACAGGGAGAGTGAAAAGAAGCAAATAGTAAAAGAAAGAATAGCAACAGCAAAATAAATATAAATATAAATATATGGCTGTGATGAAATAAATATTTACACTATGGGATATTTACACTTTGGTTCAGAAAAGTACAGGTATGGACAGGAATGAAGGAATGGAATGACATGGATGGAAAACAGTGCTCTGTATGCTGGATACGTCTCACCTCGTGGAGGTATACAGTCAAATGGAGTCATTTTTTAGAAATACAGGTGGACAATCATCTGTCAGACTCATCATTAATTTAATGTTCCATTCGTTTTTATGATTTTTAGTTCATTTGCGTTGCCTTAAACACAGTTTTAGTTTCAGTTTTCCCAAGCAGATAGTAAGTGCTGTGGCTCTAACAGCTGTGCTATGTCAAGCCCTAAAACTGATAAGGTAACTGTATGCAAAGCAATAATCATTTAAAAGCTGGACTTTAGGAAAATGACATATTGTTGTGTTTCAGTACAAATGTTATTATATTCCCTCAACTTATAAGTGATTGCACTTCAGTGTTAAGTTGGACCAAAACAGGTCTGTGTGGAAGTGTTTTTCTCGTTAGATATCCTTCCACCGTAGTCCCAGGTCACTGGCCACCTGTCTCAACACACTTTCCAAGTTTAAACAAAGGAGCCATGAACCTTTCCATGGCTTCTGGCCAGTAGGATGGCCTGTAAAGATTAGACAATATTATATTTTATCGTGTGCCTGAAGACAAAAACACTACATCACTCTTTCCAAACAGCAGTCCACCTTAGTTCCCTTTCTTATTTCCTCTGTCATGCTCACTGTGTGCGTGGTGACTTTCCTCGTGAGGCTTACAGTGTGTTGCACAACGTTTATGCTCAAACTTCCAAGCATGACATATATTTCATAAAGAACATGCCACTAGAAATGTTGAGAGGAATAAAATCTCTCTAAAACACCTCTCTGAAAATCAAATGTTTAAATCCACAGAAATTATTGATTTTAAATATTTGTTTTGTGTGTGTGTGTGCATGTGCGTGCGTGAGATGTCTCTGACCCTGTGAGCTCCTCTGTCCTTCTACCTGCCTACATGCATGTCTATTTGTTTCCTGTCTGTTTGTCTTCCAGGCCCACGTATCTACATTTGCGTGGGTCACCTCACACACTCGCTGTGTGATGCTCTTGTTCATGAATCGACTGAGCTGAGTCATGGTACACAACGGCCTCTGGAAGGCAGTCTTCCAAACCAGTGCACATAGAACTGTAGTCTGCATGAAACCCACCACTAAGTGAGTTATAACAGTCAATATTTCCCGGCACACAAGACCCTCCTCATCATACCACAACTTTCTTTTCAGTTCTGGGTTTACTTGTCAGATGACATTAGCCTCAGCAAGCGCCAAGGAGAGGGGCAGCAGGTTTAGGTGTGCAGCACACAGTAGGCCATGCTTAACATTGTGCAACTATATTTAAATCAGACTGACTAGTGCCAGACTATGTGTGTGAGGGAATAGTAGAAAGAGAGAAAAACAACATTCATCAACATACATATTTACATAACCATGAAGATGCTCTCACTGGCCATGTCTGTATACTTACCAATACAATTAATAAAAAAAAAACTGTGCAGCGCTCCCTTTAACAGACGTTACATTTTGTACATAACATATTTTTGATGTAGTGCATTATACAACATGCAACATACAGAATACTATTTGTAACTTTTTGCATTTGGCAAGGGGCAGTACATAAAAATGAAGACTCTCCTCCTGTCTCTCTCCCAGGTTTCATCGACTTATTAAAGAGGTGGTTGCTAAGAGATGACAATCGGTGACACTGTTGAGTGCCTCTGATGTAGAGCAGCCTGAAGCTCGACTTCTCCAGGATCTCTTTCCTCCACGCGCCTGTCTGTACCTGGCTCATGTGAAGGACACGGGAAAGGCTCTCTTATCGACGGACTCACAAGTGCAATGGCAGCTTTTACTGCTCCTTATGCCAATACCACGACCAGCGCGGCGGCCCAAACTGCATGGCAAAGGCAAGGAAGCAGCGATGAGGTGGGTACATGTGAGAATGGGGACGTGGGACAAAACACTATCCTGGAGAAAACCCACGAGTTCTTCCAGATGTGCGACATCGAAAACAAGGGCTTCATCTCCCGACGTGACATGCAGGTGAGGTTGCTGATACAGGGAACACTAGAGTAGTGTAAAGACCAGTCATTGCTGTATGAAAGTAATTAAAATTAAAGAACTACAATGATTTAATGTCTGCATAGATTTCACTCAGGAGTTTACTGCTCCAGAAAGTAATAGAAACACATTGTTATTAACTTTAATCACTTATCGAGATACCTAATCAGCAAAGTGTCTGTTGCTGTTTGGACCAGTTTTCAGCGTCTTCAGGGCATCACTATCATATTTTCATCATTTTTAGAGATAACAACTCCTCATTCATCCAGAATGAGCATGAATGCAGGGACGCTTATTAATGATGCTGATAGATACACAGAGAGAAAACGTGTACTTTATTCAACAGCGGCATAAAAGAGAACGAGACACAGAGAGCCATGCGGAAGCTTTGTCATGCAGCTCCTCCACTCACATTATTGTGCAGATTCACTTGCCCCTCGGATGTTCACCCCGGCCGTGGCAAATCCTTTGATGAAACACTTGTAGGCGCACGCCCACAGGAGCATAAATACACAGAGGAGAAGCTTTGATCTAATGTTTATGATAATGGATTGGAAATTAGATGATGATCAGGACAGAGGTCCAGTCCCTTTCACCTCTGCTTTTATGACCATCTGTACTGAAGAGTGCAATCTGCACTGAAAAGCAGCATGTGATAATAGTACATATGCTTATTTTACACTTTCCATGCATCTGTCAGAGGTTGCAGATGATCTAAGAAGCGAAATAAATAGCACTTCTTTTTTTTTACTCTTGACACAGTATTTTCTGTCACAATATTCTCACCAGATTTTCACAGCTATAAAAGGCCGTTTCACACCATGACCATCAGCACATTAGCTTTACAACTCTACTGTTTGTTTACATCAGGGATATGTTCTGCCCAGATAACACACTTTACAAGAACAGCCTACACAGATGCCACACTTTCCCTGTCCCCCCCTAGATTGTATGGTTGGCCTCAGTCAACATTTGCAGCAGTGTAAACACCAAGCTAAAAACCAAGCTGCTTACAGAGGTGTGGCTGTGTTGGCTTTTCTTTTAAATGGTCCAACTCTTACGGTCATTGTCAGAGGGATTTTTTGGAGGGAAAAATGGGAAAAAATGGGCTCTTGAAAATCTCACTTGAGCCAACATCTGTTCCAGTGGAGCTACCCAGTAGTTAATCACTGAATACTGCAGCTGCACTGAGATGATCTCAGGTGTTAATATGTTTGACTGCCCAATAAAATAACAACGAGAAATAGGTTATTTGGAGGGTAACTTGTATCCTGTGTTATTAGGGCTAAATTGGTCTAATTGTGACTGAAAAATATCTATGAATCTGTTATGTTGCCCCCAATAGCATAAATTACTGTCTTTACAAGTCTCAAGCAACAGTTGTTATAGCCACAGTGCAGGTACTGTCCTTGAGGCTTTGTTCTTTCCAGTTGCAGCTGTGTTTTGTGTCTTGTTGAATAGAGGCTGAACGGCGGGCTCCCCCTCAGCGCGGAAGAACTGGAGAACGTATTTGATACCCTTGATTCCGATGGCAATGGATACCTTACCCTCGACGAGTTCTCTTCCGGCTTTAGTACGTTTTCACTTTGTTTGTACTTAAAACAATGCCACTGGTATCACCCGGAGCTCAAGTCTGATGATGCTCTCGATCTCTGCAGGTGAGTTTTTATTCGGCCAGAAGATTTCTGTAGAGGAGGGCATGGGAGAGAAAGACCCCTGTAAAAGCCCGGTAGAGGTCCTGTACCAGACCCAGTGGGAGGAGAACCTGGCAAGGGGAGATGAGGAAGAAGAGGAGAAACACTTTAGCATGCTCATGGAAAGCCTCGGAGCCAAAAACGTCTTTGAAGAGTGAGTGCTGCGTGTGTGCGTGTTTCCAGCATGTGTTGTTAAGGCTATTTGATGTATTTGCATACTTGGACAGCGCCTCCTTTTAGTCTGCACTACATTTGAAGCGACTTAGCCTGAGACTATAATCAGCTGTGCAAACAAAGTTGGAAGTTTCCACTCTCAAGCAAAGCTTTTCCTGTGCTCCCTGCATGTGCTCTGCCTCTTTGTCTGTCTGTTTAGTACAGCTGTGTTTGAAACATTTAGTATTAAACTAACTTTCACTTCCAGAGAAGAGTCATACTTAAAAAGCCTTCACAAACTCACCTGAATCATTATTGTCAGCTTTCTCTGCATTGGTATTTCATATGATATTAACTGGTCATCAGCAATTCAAGTTGAGGAGATATATATATATAATGACAGGATCTTATGAAATGCATGACCAGACTCACCTTTGACAAACAGCTCCAACTCGATAAAAGTAAACAGTAGTGGAGGCGGATGCCAGATTTGCACATCCTCTTGGCTTCCGCCTACCCGGTTAGCTCGAGTTGACATTTTAGATCACATCAGTTTGTACAGCACTAACTGTTATTGATGTTTGCCAGATTTTAAGGATAAGTGTTAGTAACTGATGGAAAGGCTTCCGGGGATTTGTTTGACTTCCCCTACCTCATCGTAGCTTACAGGCACGTTAGACTGTGTCTTGCAGAAACATAATTAAATAATTATTACTTACATCATTGTTCATATTCAGTATTTTGATTTTGCTGTCTTGTTAATGACTGCAGACCTAGAACACACAAAAGCATTTAAACAAGTAGTTTTTTTCTGTCATAATAAATGGATTTTTCAAGGCAAATGAGGTCATGTTCTTTTAAAAGCCAGTATGATGTGGTACCTTAGCTGCTGCCTCTACTGTATGCATGTTATTGTGTTGGGTTGTTGCTGTGCTCGAATGAATTTCCTTCTATGTCCTTGCAACATTTTTTCTGTTTATCTTCTAAAAAAGAAGAGTGAAGTTCTTGGGAAACCTTGTGAAAACGACTGCAAATATTCTAAAAACTGACTTTGATGCTTCACTTGGTTACACTTGCTTCCTCATTCTATCTCATCAGTCCTGCTGAGGTGCGCAGTTTGTGGGCCCAGCTGCGCCGGGATGAGCCACACCTTTTGTCCAATTTTGAGGACTTCCTGGCCAGAGTGACATCCCAGATCATAGAGGCCAACCAGGAGAAGAGAGAGATGGAAAGTGCCCTCAAAAGGTCGGGGGGGAAGGGGGGGCATGCATCTTTGTGTGCTTTGTTATCAGTCAAAGCTGAGGTTATTAGAGATTTCTTTCACTTTGAGGCCTCCATTAAGGAGCATTTGGCCAAGCTGTGACTCCCTAATTAGTGTGTGCTTATCTTTTGAAAAAGTTGTTTCCATGTCCACCTCGTTAAGCTCTGTGTCTGTGTGCATATTAACAGGGTCATTCAAAGCTATGCTATACTACATACGTTGTAAGCGTGTTGATCTGCTGTGAGGTACATGAAGTGCATAACACAATATCACGTCTGAATTTTATCCCTGCAGGAAAACAGCAACACACGATGATGAGATCCAGCGCCTTTATGAGGAAATGGAGCAGCAAATAAAAAATGAAAAAGACCGGATTGTGCTGCAGGTACAAACCTCTGGGTCATGTCAAACAAGTCAAATTCTTTGTCTGAAATCCTCTTCTTCCTTATCACTGTCGCTCTTTATCCTTGTGTCTACCTCTTTTTTTTCTCCTGTGCTTAAAGGACTATGAGAGGTATCTGTCTCGCAGTCAAGACCTGGAGCTGCAGCTATCCAGTAAGGAGAAAGAGCTTGAACAGCTCTTTCAGAAACAGAGAAGGGTGGGTGAGAGATGCACTGCAGTTTTCACAGTCTATGAGACTTTACGCACATCCGTGGTAGGAAGAATCAGCTGTCAGAGCAGCAGCACGTGTGCCATCAACACGCCTTGAAATACCATCATATAACACTACCCTACAAATAACAACAAAAAATATAATGATACAATGTTGGTGAATACATAACATTCGTGAGAATTGGTTGTGTTTTATGATAGTGAGTTTTGGTTGGTTGACTATGACCCTGTTTGTTAGGTATCTCTCTATGTAGAAACAGAAAGGTATGGATATCAAAATATTCTCACATCACAGTCCATCTGCAAGGGCAGATATACAGCACTAACCTGTCTCACTTATATGGAGTTGTTATTTGTTTATTTTTTTAATACAATCTTATCAATTCTTATCAATTAGCATCTTCTGAAGCAGCAACAGCCGCTTGTGTTGTTAGTTACTGAGAGATGTTAATAGGTTCTGTCACACCTCCATTTATAGACTCGCACTCAAGCTTTTAAGGCTAATTAGTGATGTGAAATTAATTCTGGTCACACCAGCAAGGACTTTTCTTCTCTACACAGCTCCTTAGCACCACTAATTAATATGTCAGCTGTTCACCAAGTTTCCTACTCGTGGAAACCTGTCGTCCGCAGCTCTAAAAGCACGGTTGGGCTCACTAATACATACTGTACATGATATAAAAATATTAATGGCATTCATGTTACAAAAGCAGTTTCTTGGAAGATAATTACAGGCAGTCAGCTGTTTGAGCATAGTGTGTCACATCATGCTGTCTTCTCACATTCCCCTGTACGTTTAACAGCCACTAAGCCAACTCTTTGGTTAGAATAGATTGTGTGAATGTGTGCTACTTGTTTGTTTTTATCAATTAACAAAACGCAAAAGTGAGCAAACAGGAAAAATCTAAATCAAATCAACATTCGGTGTGACCACCCTTTGCCAGCATAAATTCTTCTAGGTACACTGATAAAAGTTGATACAAATAAACAATTAAATTTTACATTTTTGAAAGGATCATCATGGCACACATTTCCTTTAAACCAAAGAAATCCTGCCCAGTCTTTACTCTTCTTGTTTCTTCTTCGTCCACCGGCTTTTTTTCCAGTTTGAGCATCAGTGCCACGAGCTTCACAGTGAACAACATGTGACCAAGGTGGAGAACGTGAAGCTGAAGCAGACGAATGACGAGTTAGCACGGGAGCTGGAGCACACCAGCCAAGAGCTGATCTTGGCACAGGACCAGCTGGGTCTGCTGCAGGAGCAAGCCACACGGCTTTACGAGGAGAAGGAGATGTGGGTTGTAGCGATTCGTACTCTCTGATATCTTTCTAACTCCACTACTGATAATTTGGCCTCTTCTTATTTCTTGCTCAGGATGCAATCACATTCATTTGCAACAAATAGAGAGGCGGTGATACATACTTTGATAGTTTATACTGTTACTGAGCGAGAGCAGAAAGTTCTGTTGGCCTGTAATGCTGCACCAACTGACTTTCACAAATTTGGATGTCTCAAGCTGTGAAACTATTAAGCTCATACACATGGTAATGGTGACAGACGCAGTAATAATTGTAGTGGAGTTGCTGTCACCCACAGTTATTTTTGTCTTGTGTCTTATTAGGTTGACATTTCTCTTATCTGATGTGCATCTACATTCTATTATAAAGAAAAGTCAAATGTGATACTTTGACTTAAAGAGAGCAGACAAGAAAAGATCGTGTCACAACTCATTTTATTATTATTTATTTCCTCACTAGTTTTTTAATAAAGTGTAGCCACAGCACATACTGTGTCTGATTGGTCAGAGTATTTGTAATGAAAGATGCGTTGTTGTTCAACACAGAGAAATATACAGACTGACTGAGGGACTGCATCGAGAGCGAGCGAGCCTCCTCAAACAACTGGACCTTTTGAGGTATGGATCGAGAGAAGAGAAGAAACAAATGACAACAATATATGATACACACCATGACACGGATCTTTGTCTTGTGATTTGAAATTATTAGAAACCGCGGAGCAAAGTTCACTCACTGTTGTAGCCTGGTCTAGTACTTAGTACTCAGTGGAAAAAGTCTTTCTGTTTATTAATTAGTCTATTTTCAAGCCACTTGTTGTTTCAAATAGGTGAAAGAAAAGTTTACCGCCATTGCTCATTACTTTAGTGCTCCTTTGTCACAAATAACAAAACTGTATTGCTTTACGGTAACATGTCAGTCAGTAATTTGCTTTTTGCTAGTGGAGTGATCACAGAGCAAAGTGACACTAATTAGTTTTTGAACTTCAGAACACATTGAGATGAAATTCGTGATCAGCATTTAAGCTCCTTTTAGAATTTTCCAGCTTAACGTGCATTTTGCTATAATGATTTCTACCTGGGAGCTGTTCGTTCTACAGCCTCCTACTGTTCACCCACAATAGAAATTCTTGGTGCTGGGATTCCAATTAGAGCCCTTTTCACTAATCTTTACTCACCTGGCATATCATGATGAACCAAGGAAAGGCTTTTTGTTTATGCCATCATGAACCATCAGGGCGCGCATATAGTTCAACAGAAAACAGCAAACAAGGCATTCCAATGAATAATGACTTTGACCAGTTACACAATGTTGAAAAGTGTGTGAAAGTTCATTATTATGAAAAGTCTTCAGGCTCTCACTCTGCCTTTGATATCTTCATTTCTTTGTTGTATCCAGGGAAATGAACAAACATTTACGGGATGAAAAGGACATATGTTATCAGGTATGTGCCATTTATTATAGCAAACTTAATTCACTGTATTATTTAAACTTCCCCTGCCTGCAGTTCATATGTCTTCTTTTTAAAGATTTGAGGAATAGAGAAAAGATGTAACTGATCAGCAGAGCCTATAGTAGCCTCTCCAAAATTCAGATGGCACCCTCATTCTCATGCTGCAATATGATTAAATACTTCATATTTTTTTCCGCAGAAACCAAAGCACTCTAGGAAAACACCAGGTTTGAAGCAGAGGTCATTAATCGGTGTTATGAAACACACAAACACAAATGTCTTTAAAAGGTAAATCATCACCAAGTCATACATTAAATACTTACTTCAGCTATCTTCATCATGATTGTGTCAAGTGGAACACGAGCCACAGTTTGAACAGTTCTGTTGGATCTGCGTTGTCTCCAGTAGCTCTGTTCTGCGGGCTATAACGTTACTTTTTATCCACAGTGAGAGTGAGGAGGAGCTGACTGCCACCTCTGTAAGGCAGAACCTAGCCAATGGGTCATGCCAGTCCTCTCCCACAGTGGGCACAAGAGGGCACCTCCAGAGGATCATCTCCATCGAGGAGGACCACCTGCCACACTTGCTCCAGAACGACTGTCAGGCCCAAACCCCACTTCAGGAGTGTAGTGAAGGAGAGGAAGCCTCAGACAGCGAGGAGAACATCGACTTGGTGATGAGCGATATTTACCCGAGTGCGTCCTCTGCCCAGCAGCAACAGTCGAAGGGAAATGTGGAAAAAAAGGAAGCGCCCACATCTCCAAGGGGGCAGCCTGTTGGCAAGGAGACCAGCATAAACGTAAGCATGTGGACTTTGAGCGATATACCACATATATGAAGTATTTAAATTTTTCTCTGACATGGGATTATTATGTATGACCCTGTTGTAGCCTCCCCCACACAAAGAACGGTCAGTCATGTATCTCATTGTTTGAATTGAGATCCCAGAACACTTCCTTCACTCTCTGCCACTGTAATTGGTGTTCCCTTAGGAGGAAGGTGGTCCCTCGCCACCTGACCGCCTCTTCAAGGTCGTCCTGGTCGGGAACTCTAGTGTAGGGAAGACATCCCTGCTTCGACGGTTTTGTGATGACTGCTTCCACCCCGGCACTTCCGCCACTGTGGGTACGTACTGTGCAGTGCAAACACACATACATATGCCCCTTGTCAGTTCCTGCCAGCGAAGGCGACAGCACACTCAGCCCTGTGGTTGACCTCAGGCTCTGTGTGTTGTTTGGTTACAAAGCACTTGAATGTAGCTGTTGGTTTTGGAGGGGAGGGGGGGGGATAACATAACATATTTTTTCTCTCAGTTAGCCTGCAGCTGTACAGCAGTGAAAGGACAAGCTAGAACACTGTAGACTTGTACTGCAATAAGTACATAAGTGCAAAACATTGTCATCAATCTATATATATTTAATTCTGTGGTCCCCTTACTGTACTGCACACTATGATGATGATCTCTTAACATTTAGAAGCACAAAACTGTATGTTTAATAATAATGATAATTCCTATTTACATAGTACATGATACACTGTCGCCTGCCCAGAATCCTGTAAAAAGAGGCAAGACACTCAAGACCAATGTGAGAAGTTTATCAGTATCAAATTTTAATACCACAGACTTCATCATAGATGATGATGTTTTGTTTGAGCACATTTTATTGGTCTGTGTAGAATATAACTTTTCAAACTTCATTCTTTATAGCAATTTTGATGTGCAGCACAGCAATAAAAGAAAACTACCGTCAATGTCCCTTAGTTAAGCGTTTGAAATTCTCTTTGGTGTAAATATTTTAGATGTTTGGAAGTAGCACAGTAGCTGTTGTATGCAACTGGGTATTTCTCAAGAATCTTTCATTTGTTCCACTTATTTATTTATTTATTTTTTTCACGTTTTAAAATGTGTTATTTTAAAAATCCGATCACATGATTTCACATCAATGTGTAGGTTTGCATGGTGCATAATTGTACATATTGGTGCAGTAACTTACTGGAGTGTCCTGACTGACGTGTTCCTGTCTGTCTGTGCAGGTATAGATTACAGTGTAAAGACTTTATCTGTGGACAGCAGCCAGGTGGCGCTGCAAATGTGGGATACAGCAGGACAAGAGAGGTGAGGCATCAACACATGAAACACATCCCAAACAAGTTCTCTTTGAAACCACGAGTCCTACATTACTACAAGTCACACAGAAAAGTACAGTCAGGAGGGAGTTTTTTAGGTATTTTCTTCCTGCAGGTATCGAAGCATCACCAAACAATTCTTTCGCAAGGCTGACGGAGTAGTCGTGATGTATGACATCACTGCTGAGCCGAGCTTCACAGCCGTCAGACAGTGGCTGACAAGTGTAAAGGTGGGACAGAAATACAGAACACAGAGCAAATGCTTTTGTTTTACTTTGTATGACGACGTAGAGTGGGCATAACCAGTATAACCATGTCGAAAATACAGGAGAAATATTGATCGGTTGCTCAATTTGTCTATGCAGTGCTGCCTGCTTCTCCATAGTCCTTTAACTGCAAAGGACTCTGTTAAGATCAGTGTCTTTGAGTCCTTATTCTTTGATTTTCTTCGTTCACAGGAGAGTGCGGGCGAGGACATCCCCATCATGCTCTTGGGAAATAAAACGGACAAGGAGATTGAGAGACAAGTTCAGACGGGAGTGGGCGAAAGACTAGCCAAGGTCTGTTGGTCTGCTTTGTCCGCTAAGCTCAAGGTCCTTGGTGGACAAGTCAGTGTCAGTTTCACACCCGTAACAAGCTTGTGTTTTTTTTTAGTTAAATAAATGAAAGAAACATGGTTACAGAAGAGAGAGAGAGTTTTATGTGGGAGCATCTTCAGTATGATTCTGAGGTTATTTTTTATCATCTGTTTTCTGTCTCTGGTGTGTACTGTAGTTTCTATGGTGACCAAGTGAGCTAATATTGTTACATGAGACATGTTTCTTTTGTAACTATTAGTACAGAATTTTCTTTTCTTGATAAACCTGCCCTCATCAGTTCAGGCACACAGCCAGTGTCACTCACATGAGCCTCTCTCTTTTCTGTCAGTAACAGCCATCCGCATCATTCGCCTCTTTTTCAGAACTGCCAAATGACTTTCTATGAGTGCAGCGCATGCTCCGGACACAATGTGGTGGAGGCCATGGTTCATTTAGCCAGGTGAGCAAAAGTAATGGCCTTTGTGGGTGAGTTTATGCAACAAGAAAACAAAGAAATAATTGTGTTAGACTAACTAAGGAGCAAGTGTCTGCTTGAACAGCTTTCAAAATGGGATTATGTTTGTACTGAAACAAGGCATATTAGGGAGCCAATGTTTAATTTGTCCTGTGTTGGAGGAACAAAGGACTTATCAGCTCGTTCCAGAGAACGCTGTTTGCACACTGTTTACAATTCCAGCGGTGAGAAGTGCACAATCAAATGTTCATTTCATTATGTAAAACACATTTTGTCTCCAGCGTGAGACTGTCGGTGGTTTTCTTTAACCCAGTAACAGTGTGCTGCCATGTGTTTCATTCTTGCATTAGAATGCTGAACAGGTGCCTTGTTTCATCTGTATTACTGCTAGAACTGTAATCTGCTGTCACTGATATTTCTGTGTGGAATACCCAAACGGTACCGTTGCAAATATAGATAACAATATTATGGTTCTGCTCTTGGTGATGCTCCATGGTGTGGCAGCAACACAGCAAAAACACACAACATTTAATACACAGCAATAGGACAAACAGGCAGGGAGTAGATACAGACCTGACCACAGACAGAACAGAACTGAAGCATGCGCAGGCTTGGTACAGTAGCAGCACAGCACCGGTTTGCAGAGAAGTAGACACAGCGGTGTGTCCTGCCAACACTGGTTCATTTGTTTATGCCTCATCATGTCCCTCAGAACTCTGAAGGAGCAAGAGGACAGAGAGAAGGAGAAGACGGTCCAGCTGATCAGCAGCCCCTCAGAGAAGAAGAGATCCTGCTGCTAACAGTTGGACGGTACAACACAGGAGCACTACCCTTTACCAACACACGTCGTGACACAATGTGACAGCGCGCCACTTTTTCTGTCGGTCTGCACAACTGGTTGTCACACAGTCTTCCTTCCACTTCGTAGCACTGTGGCTGAAACCAACACCAGAATCAGTTCAGTATGTTTGTTGTCACGTGTCCCAGACGCATTTGCACTATTATTAACAGTCTACTAGTTTGAAAATAACCTCGAATTGCAACTGAACAAAGTCGAGTCAAACTGAGTCCTTTTTGAGTCAAACTAAGAGTTTTTCACTTTTTAAAATGTGGATGTTCCTCCAAAGTCTGGCTGTAGCTCTTCAACTGCCACGTGTGGGCTTTTTACTGTATGTGTTCAGTGTTATGTGTTATTTTTAGCCGTTTCGCTTCTTCACCTTTCGCACACATGGACACAATAGCATGAACAACTGTAAAACTGAATGCGTTATCAAACAACCTCGTGGTGAACACTACCTCGGCGAAGCTTTTGGTGTTTTGTGTGTCACAGAGGTGTTGGTTTAATTGTTAAAGCCCAGATTAGTCGTGGTCTTATGTGGAATTACAGTGAGTGTCTTAGTTTCTTCACATGGTGGACAAAGTAAAAACAAAACTACGACCACGCAGCACAGCATAGAAGTTATGTGCTTGTGTTTTCTCCACTGACTAGAAATGATCATGTAGTTAAATCCAAGACAAAGTGAATATTCTTAGTGTCATATGAAGGTTTTGTTGCAGGGTTGTGTAATAGTGTTTTTAGCAGATGTTTGCATTGTTTTGTCCTCATTACATTATTTATTTGTATCTCTGTGTTGATGGTTGTTAGGCTACCAGAGCATTTAGTTAGGGTGTTGGTTCAAATCGTGTTTTCTATTTTAAGAGCGTGAAACTAATACAGATCATTCTATTCTGCCAATAGACCAAATGAAGTTTAGTTACGAAAATATTTATTTCCTATGACCTTAAAACTGCTTCTGTGCCAAGTATTTTATGAACATTGTCTCAGTATAAGATGTTAAGTAAGTTACGTAATCTGTATGTTACAGGTGGGGTAAGATTTTAGAGGTTTAGAGGTTTCATATTGCACTATACTCACTAATAGTGCTCCACTACTGTGTCTTGCACATCTTTTTAATGTATGTATAAACATGTAAATAGCATAAAACAAACAAATAAATAAATAAAGAATTGTCAATGTTAATATCGTTTGCAAAGGACCTGGTGAGGAAGTCATTTCATTTCTGGTGCATTGAATTTAAAACAAGTTGTACAGCGTCACCCAGTGGATGAGTTTGGACATTGCAGTTTATTCAGTTTTGAAGTTGACATGACGACATGTGAAACAACATATTCATCTTTTTTTTTTAATAAGATAGTAATACATGAGGAACTAACATGCCAATTTATTAGATTTTTGACCTACAGTATAAATTATATGGCAAACTAGGTTTGTGTTTAATTTGAGCAGCCAAATTTTCATCAGAAACATGTAACTGTGGACCGACTCCAACGATGCTCTTTCAATACAACTTTAAATCTAAATAAATAAGCCGACTTATCATGTATAACTAATATGTAAGCTTTAATGACTCATAACATTGTATTGCTCATTTGCACCAGCCAGTGGCCTTTAAATACACAGGATCACAGAGCATGTGTGCTCTGAGGCAGCACTCACTGTGATACTGCACTTGTATTGATTGTTACTAGCATTAGCTGCATGCTTTATAAATGATCTTGTTCCGTCCGTTGCTCCCAAGTGCTCGTACTGTACTGTTTTGGTTCCAACTCAGAAAAGGGTTCATTAGGGCCGCTGCAAGACCTACAAGACATGGGAAAAGAGGCTGAGTCTTGGCTCTCTCTGGACACAACACTACCGCAGGACAGACTATTACAATCTGGGAAAGATATTGTAAAACCAAAAGGTATTTGTGATTGTTTTCCTTGGTTGACGTTTGAGGCTAATACTAAGAACATTAAGGGTCTTTTTTTATTTTCAAAAGAAATCTTTGCCAAGATGTCTTGACTGAAGAAAACCCCACAGTGGGTACCTTGGCAACGACCCTAGTAAGAGCACAAGTGAAGTGGAAAGATCATTTTCGTCAGCATAAATACACTACAGTGTGTCCAACTGAGCAATGCAGTAAGCTCTAGGCTGAGAAACAGTCTGTAAACTCATGCATGTTACAAGAAACATGATTCTTAATCTCATTAGGAACAAACTAAGATACAGCAGATCATCAAGCATGATCATTGTTTCACCGACTCCTCTTAGAAATACTTCTTTTGCTGTCTGAGATCAGAGCTGGTTACTTGGACTTAACATGATATGTGGGCTTGGATCTCTTAATGTGGATCATGTCTGGATGCAGACTGAAGAAGCCTCATGGCTCAATAAATATCTCAAACCAACAGGAGGAGAGTGGCTAGCATCTAGATATGAAACTACAGAAAAAAAAGCTAAAAGCAGCAGTGCGGAAAAGAACTAGGTACACTTCGGCACTTGGTCAAGGCATTTAGGATGGGAAGGTATGTTATGGGCATGTCAACATCACAGCTCCGACTGACAACACATCTGGGGTTCAGGCTGGTCAACAGTGTGAGCTTCGACACCTTCTATTACACACTCACAGGAAGCTACTAGTACACTGACTATGCACACACACGTGTTACCTTTCACATTACACATACACGTACCTACGCAGGTTTGTCCTTGGCTGTACGTTTTCCAACATTGCTAAACTGATACAGCTAGAAATAAAAGTGTTTCTCAGATAATCATTCCCTACAGTACATAATATGACATAAGAATTACACCTTAAATTTATCGCCTACCTAATAGCAGAATAAGGACAATACAGTAATTAATTCAATGAGCTCTGATGTAAAATGCCAACTATCCCTCCATTAGGTCCAGGTTATTGTGGGAAACAAATATTGAACAAAACACACAGGTACATCACTCCATCTCAAATATTACGCACATCAATAATCAATAACATTCAACAAGACTAGAAAATGTTCCTGGCCTTTTGTCAGTGTTACATTCAGAGTTGTTTAACAGTCGGCATCAGTAACTTCCTGCTTTCGTCATACACTGTAGAGACAATAGTGACGTTGTCGATGAGGCCACCTCTGCTTGGTCTTCGGCCTGGTCTTTTCTCTCTTTCTGTGGACCTCTTTCATCGTGTGCCGTCATGGGAGTGTCTCAGTCTCCCTCTGGTGCTCAGGGATTGTACACAGTGGGGCACCAAAGACCCCCAGTCACACCTAACGCATCTTGTAGTCGTGGGCTATGGCCGCTTCGCACAGCTGTCCTTTGAAATCCAGCTCGAAGGTAAAGTCCAAGTCCCGCTGCGGATCAAGAGAGAGAAAAGAAGCATGTTTTTCAGAGGAGGGGAGGGGGGAGGGGGTGGTGATTAAACAAACACTTACACTGAGAAAAAAAAGGGGAGGCAACAGAGTGCTATCAGATGTCTCACTCTGACCCGACAGCAGAACATGGTGTTACATCAGCGCAGACTGTTTGTGTTAGACAACAGGAGGAAGAGAAGCCACGCTTCTCCATCCCAGAGGGGGAGGAGAGGACGCTGACAAGGTCAACAATAGAATCTGTTGTTGTTTGTCTGGAAGTCACTGCAGTGCGGCTGCCTGCTTGACCGCCATCCAGCACTGAGGAGTAAGCAATCTGCTGCGGCCAAGGCAGCGCAGGAAACGAGTCATTTCTTAGCTGAGATGTGAAGATAAGGGCCGTTTGTAATTGCATTCCATATTTTCCTGTGTATATATTTGACATACTGCCACCAAGCACGACTTCATGTAATAAGTCACTTAAAGGCAGACGACATCACCGCTGGCGTTGTAATTCAACATGCCACTTACACAGTACCAACATTAGACTCACAGTGTTTTTCTCATTGGGCTTCATAGCAATGCTGCCGGTGATCTCCTCTCCTCTCCGCACCGTTAAGTAGTCCTCCAGGTAAAACACTGTCTGCTTCCAGTGGGTGTATGGAGCATCTGGTGCTGGGACACACAGAAACACACACATTTATAAAAGCACATCAGGCTTTTCATCTCATAACGAGGCAGCTCCACCTTCTAATAAGTTGTAGCTAATGACTTTAGTGAGGATTGATAAATCGTTAATTGGTGCGTTGTCGGTCTCCTACAAGCCATTAATGACTTAATATTTATAACCATTAATTAGAATGTGTAAAAACAACTAAACGTCTCAGATGCAAGGCAACAGTAAATATGTCATCCCCTCGTCAGTGATGCATTTGTTCATTTCATGACCAATTTAACCCTCTTGACAGATTTGATGGCTATGGCAGCAAACGCAGAGACACCCCGGGGCAGGTTGTCAGCCAAGCATGGGGCCACCAGAGACACTGACACACACCGCTATCACCTGATGTGAACGTCTGGTGGAGAGGAAACACGCAACTGTGCAGAAAACCGAGTCTGCGTCCCTCTTGTTGTGAGGTGCTCGTGCTAAAAGAGCAGATAGCTCCACTTGAGGTCTAAAAGACAGCGCTTAAGTCAAAGGCAGGAGATGCACGCCTGCCTTCTTCACCTCTCCACTGTTGTCCTGAGTCCGTCCTCTTTCATCACCGTGCCGCTTTGTATCTATTGTGCCTCCTTATGCGCACTCGCCCATGTGTATGTGTTTGTGTGCATGGCACCACACTAAATCCGACACCCCAGCCCCAAAATAAAGGTGAGCGTTAACCGGCGCCCCGACCATCACTGATCGCTTGGCTGAGATTCAAAAGGTCAGTAGCGCTTGAATCGAATTTCTGCCAGCTGTCCTGGGGCAGCTTGGTAGCTTTGCCTTTATAGACGAGCTCTTTGTGAGTCCATAGATAAAAGGGCCTGCCAATCAGCATGGCCGCTGCACAGGCCTGGCTCTCTTTTTCGTTTTCTTTTTTCTTTTTTTTGGGCATAGTTCAATAAAGACACTTGACAAATTAGCTGTGTTTCTTATGCAGATGAAATGGCATTTCCACTGACCAGCATGAATTGTAATCTTTGACCCCCACTCGAGAGCCTGCGTGCACCTGATACGCCTGTCTTTCAGGACTGTGTGGGGAATCAATGGCAAGCCTGAGTCTACGTTTAGATCTGTATCTTAAGGTTTTGGCCGCAGAAGGAGTCTTCAGGTCCCACATTGGAAAACTTGCAGAAAATCGAGGGGAAGAAAGTGCGGCAGAAAAGCTGAGGTTGGGAAATGATTTTCTATACAGACCAAACTTCATGACGACATACTGTATTTTACCACTAGAGGTCAGTCACACACAGATTTTGACACAACATCCTCGCTGGTAATTCACTCCAATCCAAAACTGTTTGAATCATGTCAGTCAGCCTTTTTTGTTTACTAGTTTGTTTGTTTTTACCTTTCCTAATATGCAACGTAACCATCTACCATACTTGCAGGAGAGGGATGAAACACACTGAGCTCGGGAAACGGGTCGCTGCATAAGCTGGAACGTTATTATCACTTTACTTGAGCCACATTTCTATTGCGAGTGCCTGCCTCTGTTCGATGGTCTTGATTTCAGGCTGCTGGGGAGCATTGGGTTCCACATAAAATGTTTGGTGGGTGGTTTCTGTCTGCCCAATAAAGCGAAATTTGGTTCCAGTTTATATGGCAAACAATCCAGCAGTATCCTCCCTTGTCCTCTAACTTTTCCTGCCTTGCTGTAGAATATGAAATACCTGCCTGCAGCATGAAGTATCCGTCCAAATTCACTACAACTATCTGTAGGCAAGACAGGGAAGAATCTGACTATTCTGTTGAGCACTTTTTTGTTTTCTTGCTCAGAGGTCCGTGCTTTCATCCCCTCGAAATGAAGTGAATTTGTTATTAGCTGTAAGGGCCATCCCTTTCCCTTGTTCCCTTGCTGAGAGCCAGGGGGGTCTGCTTCTTTTACATTGCAAATTTCTCCTCTGCAGGGCTCACTGAAGCCATCAAGTGGAGACAGCATGTTAATGAGGAAGAGAAAGCACCCTCTGCTTCAGTCAAGTATCCACTCCGCTGTACTGCGAGTGGCCTTGAGGGAGCTACTGAACCTGACCTGTAGGGGGCGGTGTTTTATTTCTCATATCTGTCTGTGAAGGCTGGTAATCAAAAAGATCATTTGATGATTGGTGATCTTATATTATAGATTATCATCACCGTCACTATGCTACATGTACTGCAGCTCTAATGCTTTACAGCTGCACACACACTCCCACACACTCCCCTGGTAGACCTGTGTGAGGGCGTGCGAGGCGCCTTACCGGTGGAGAAACCGGTCTTCTTGTGACACTTGGTGAACTCAATGTGGAAGTAGGTGACCAGCGCATGGATGTAGTCGTTCCTCTGGATCTGCAGGCAGAACGCTGAGGTAAAAGAGAGGTCCTCAGCCTTCACCGTGTAGATATCCACCTCCTGTAGGAATAAAGAGACTATTCCTTTAGGATGCAGTTAATTTTACTTCTGACCTCAGCCAGACCCTCATTTATTCAGACCACCGACTAATGATGAAATGCTGTAGAAACAAATCCAGCAAATGGTATAATAATAGTAATTTCACATAAAACACACTGAGGAAACTAAATAAACCATAACCATAAAGTAGAGTACAGCCTCTAACTGCAAAAAGACATGGTCCCCATTAGACCCCACTGGGATTGTGCCAAGCTCCTAATCACCATCAGGAATGAGGCCACAAACCCTTGTGTAGGTAAGATGAGGACAGGGACCTTGGGGTCATCTGGGAGCTCTAACTGTTGTCAAGCTCCAGATGTTATAAATGCACGGTCCTAGCAACCAAATGTTCCCCCCAGTTCCAGTCAGTTTAACAGGCTATCTGATATCACACCCTCCGATGAGGCCGCACTCAGAGAGGAACATGTCGTTCCAGATCCAGGTTTACTGTCGTGTGAAAGGCACCGCGCCAACACCGTCGCATTAGCTTTGATTACAGAGTAGCAGAGGCGAGCGCAGCTCACCTGAAGCCTAAAGTGCGCTGCAGGGTAAACATGTAGGCAGAGGTGTGATAATCTTGTTTCATGTACCATCCGCGCTAATGAATATTCACCGCTAGCTGGCTGGCTTTGGTGCCAAATGCCACATTTGCTGAGGAGGAATGAGCCTTATGTTTGTTGGCGATAAAAACAATGCGATATTAACGGTAGATTCCCCCTGCTGTCTTTACATAAATAATCACTCCCATAAACACATTTACCACACATTTACTCATGCAGTATGAACTTCCCATAGTCACATTTCAAATTTCAAGACAGCCATATATTGCACTGCAGTGTTTACTCTCTTGCAATTACTCTAAAGGCAAACTAAACATTTTAAAAGCACCAACGTTAAATTAATTATTTTCTGCAGGATTGTACTCGGTAATGATCCTCGCTGAGCATTGCTGCAAAAGTTCCAAGCAGCAGTTTAATAACACGAGGTCCTACGTGCACCACTCCTCGGCTATACAGCTTTAATGAGGTCATCCAGTAATCCATTTAAAGACAATAAAGCTTGTCAGCGGGGTATCACTGTTGTAATGTTATCATTACAAGATCCAAAGACAAGCAGCGTTCCCACCAGCTTCATAGAGATTTTTTTTATCTGACGTCTGTGCCGGTTTCGTGTGAGATCTCGCTTGCATTTAAAAAGAAAAGACTGATATCAGAGAAAACAAAACCTGGAGAGCGAGACAATCAGCAACATGAAGAAAGCAACACTGAAGTCAGGGGACAATCAAAAAGCAATATTCCACCAGGACAGAGGTGAGATCGGGCAGAGCCGTCTAATCAGTGCCAGCCGTAATGTCGCTATGACGAGGAGCACAATCAGGAGGACTAGACAGGCTGCTATTGACATGCATGGCACAGCAGCCTGATCAGTCTGATCCGCACGGTGAGAGGCACAGACGGGGCAACAGCCACACGTCAAGGTCATGCTCATATCAGCCACAGCATGCCGCACAATATGCTTACCAATCACTCAGTGTCACTGTGTAGTTATAAGTGATGTAAGTATGTCTTTTACCTCTGTAATAATGCTGGCAGCTCTGCATTATGGTCCATAACAGCTACTTACTGTTATTCGGCATTCTCTATGGGACAGCTGCTAATATATTGACACTGTGCAGTATAATCACACCTTATTATATACTGTATGGTCAAAGCATTTACTCTTTCTGTGCTGGCAATTAAACTGGCACTTGAAAATGGTGGTAATGGCGTGTTGTACCGTGAATGTCCCGGCTATAATGAGTAAAGAAAATCTCACCACATTGTCCATTTAGTAGCCGTTCTGGAAACCATGTCATCATCATCATCATCAGTAGGTGCCCAGCCTGTTTTCATGGTAATGCTCATGTTCAGATTTCCGTTTGTTTCTAAGCACTTTTTAGGACTTTGACGTCCACGCAGGCTTAAACTTAACTGTGGGCGTTTAACCAACAGCTCCAGGAAACCTTTCAAATAGATTGGCATGGGTAGAACACAACATGCAGGCTGGATCTATTCCCATGGTGCCTGTCACCTCTGCGATATTTCCATGCCACATACAACACCACAGGAGGATTGATTTAGCTAGCAGGCCGTAATCGTGTGACATTTATTGTAAACACAGTCTGCAGCCATGATGTGAGGCTGCGCTCAGGCATGGCGGTGCTTCGAGATGAATGCTAATGTCAGCATGCTAACGTACTCGCATGGGGATGCCAGGCATACCATGATGAGCGTCTTAGTTTGGTATTTTAGCATGCTAACATAATTAGCCCTGTAGAGTAAATCAGTAAAGATGGTGCTAGATGAAAGGTTGCGGATCACCAAAGTGCTATGCAGTTTTCATCCTGACATGAATGTGTGCACCAAATGTTATAGCAATTCATCCAATAGTTGATGCAACATTTAACCTAAAACCTCAAATATGAACCTGTAGGAGGTGCTACAGGAAAAGTCAGGGGATCGGCAAAGTCGTTAGGGTTCATCCTCTTGGCACTATGAATGTCTGTACTAAATTTCACAGTAGTCCATCCAAAACTTGCAGACATCTTTCAGCCCGTGCACTGCAGCTGGTCTATTAACATTTAGTGCGACTTTGTGATCCTCTGCCAATCAGCCAAAATACTATCAATGTTTTACTAACCTTGATGAGGCAGGAGTTGGTCACCACCTGTTTGGGATCCACTACGTCCACCAGCGGTTCCTTCATGGCCACATTACGGATACAGGTCATGTCAAAGCCATACACGTTCTCCCACCCTGGGAACAGAGCATCATTGATGTTTTCAGTTAGTAGGCTATTTGTAAGCTGCAAACACATGGCATAGTTTTCTTCTTTCCAAATTCTTGATTCAGTTTATTCATTCACAGGGTGGGAAGGGTGAGGTGTAAACAGTTTGGGCTGCAGCTGTGAAACAACTCTAGTTGAAGAACAGTCAGATATACAGTAACACCCCAGAGTTAGACATTCTGTCGTTTTAGAACAATTTTCATTTTGACAGATGAAAGTCACTTTGTAATCGGGGATGATTCATAAACATAGCCTCCTTGAACGCTTCTCCTCTTGCCTCGGTTACCCTTGCTGCTTTGGCTGAATCATTTCATACATTATTCATTAAGGTCCTTAAGATAGTGTGCGAGCAAACATCTCCATCGTGACCTCAAAAGAAGAGAACTACTTGAGTGAGTCGAAGAGCTGGTGATAATGAACAGGTCACAAACCCCAGGGGACTTTGTAATGTAATGTCTTTGCATTTCTTGCTGCCCACTTAACAAAGGCAGCGTGCAGCCCAGCGTAGCACTAATGACCACAGGATGCTCTTAGAATACTGGAGTGCTTCAGAAGGCCACTTCTAACTCAGTCTAAAGGTCATCCTGAGCCGTCTGCTTGGAGAGATAGAAGTTTGTGGTCAATATGTGCACTTCTGGGCTCCACAGAAAAGCATAGCAGTGCAGTGATATGCCTTTCTGGGGATATTATATATCTGATGCGCTGTGCTTGTATAATTTCCCAGCTGCATGGAGGAGTGTGAGTGGGAGGCCTATTGGCTATTGTTCTGTTTGCGTGCCTTTTGTCATCTGGGTTGTGCACTGGCTCAACAATGACTTTGGTGCTTTGTGTCCAGCAGTAAAACATCGCCCACAGTCCTCCTGACAGGTTTAGAGTGGGATGATACAGAGATGGAGAGGCTTGTTGACTTATAAGATCAATTATCACCCCCAGTGTTATGCCTGAGGAAAAGTTCAAAGTCATTTGCTGAGCGGAAAAGGTTGCAGAGGAGCACGCCCACACTTGTGTGAGTACAAGGCGGAGGTGTGGATGAGTTCTACATCCAGGGGTCATTTAGACATAATCGTGGTTGTAGCCACCTGAGAGGCGCACAGAGCACATCGCATACGGCACGAATGAGTGTCGTTCCGCAATCCAGATCCAGGTTATACACACATCCAGTCCCACATAGACACTCTCACACTGAACTTACAATGTATTTTGAAGTCTTTGTACTGCCTGTCCTCTATGGCCACCACGTACAGAGAGGCACGGTCAGGAAACATCAATCCACCGGGTTTCTGTTTGACAGATGAGGCAAGAAAATATCCAGCAATTAATCCTGAACATATTACAAGTGGTCAACATCACAGCATGGGTGACATTTCAGTCCTCAGTCAAGTACGAGCTTAAATCATTGAGGCGTTATTGTTCGCTCTGCACTGACTGGAGAAGCAGATCTGCTCACAATGACTACAAGACTGTAACTATTATTTTCTAATAACAAAAGATAATAAACAATAACCAATATCATGAGGTAATAGTTAATAATGTAACAATCTTCCCGAGTTATTAAAAGATGCGGGAGAGGGGTGGAGGTAATCACCGTCTTTCAGGTTTGTGGATGGCCGGAGGGAAGTAGCTCCTCTTTAGCCTCTCTGCTCTGGCACTATGACTGAGCCCATTGTTAAAGAGGCCATCGTTAAAGTAATATGCCATTATACTTCAACCTGGCATGATAACTATATGACTCTATGGGTCATACAAAATGTTCTCTTTTGGATTATTTCTTCATAATGATAAAACTGTATTGTAAATATCTTGTAATGATCTCAGTAACGATAAAAACACAAAAAAAGTTTTTTTTTAAACTGGCAGTAACAGGCCTCCATATTAATCAAAGCAGAAAAATTAAAACATTTTCCAGACTTTGCTCGTAAATAACTTGATGATTTTACATTTCTGAGCTTCAAAAATCAGTCATATCAAATCAGGAGAGCACAGCTGGGAAAACTGCCAGTGTTGAGAGTCCAGTAGACAGTATTTGATTTTAAGGGGAGCAATTATTATAAAGGAAAATAGCTATTACTTTAATTAGTCATTAGATCATCAATTCAAACTAGAAATTATAGATTTAATCTTTATCCAGATGCTGTACTCAAGTGTCATGTTGGTAGAATTATTATATTTGCTAGCAATGTTACATTTACGATTTATTTCATGGTTATTACAGTCATAGTTTATCTCATATCCATCCATCCATCCATCATCTATATACCAACTATCCTTGCGGGAGGCTGGAGCCAATCCCAGCTGACATTGGCCAGAGGAGGGGTACACTCTGGGGTCACTCACAGGGCCCACACATAAAGACAGACAACCATTCTTCCAACGCAAGAACATGCAAACTCCACACAGAAAGGTTCAAGGTTCAAAACTACTTGCTGTGAGGCAACAGTGCTAACTACAGCACCGCAGCGCTGCCTCCTGTGATGGTTACTGACATACTACACTATCATGTCAGTACACACACACACACACACACACACACACACACAGACCACATCATACCAGCCACTTGTCCCTGGCAAAGATGACGGTGTTGAGCATGGATTCGTAGAAGAGGCAGTAGCCCATCCACTCAGATATTATGATGTCGACCTTCTCAACAGGAAGCTCCACCTCCTCCACCTTGCCTTTGAAGATTGTGATCACTGCAACACACAAAATGTGCTTTAAGTCATGAACAATCTTTGTATTTTATCATAGGAAAATGTGTTTGCAAACAATTTAGGAATGATAATGCTTAAATATTTGTAAATGACTATTTAGGGCATGCTGGAAAACAACCATTTAAGTGTCAAATGAATACAGCAATTACACATGATAACTGTATTATATCACAGTGTGAAAGAAAGAAAGAAAGAAAGAAACTCAGTAGTAACACATCAGTTGGTGCAGTATGTGCTACCATAGTAGCCATGCTGCTCTAATGGAAATCATCCCAGCTGAGGTTTACAATGGAGGAGTGGATCTCTGCCCTGCCTGAGATTAGCTGACTGCAGCTTTGTTTGTTCTGCCTTGGCAAGAAGTTACTGAAGAGTTCCCCTGGTGATACGAGTGTCTGTCAGGATGACATGTGAACCCTGTAACTCCAGCTGGTGATTGCATCCTGCTTATTTACTTTTGTACACTCAGAATGAATATAGTTTTACCTCTCCTTTCAATTACTTGCACATACTTGATATTCATAGGTTTATAGATAGGACCTTTGCTGACACGGTGGTTTATGGAGCTTTCCTTTGGTAGATGCACAGTCAGTGGATTTGTTTGTTGCAGGGGTATTATGATAATAAAAAAAAAAAAAATGCTTTGAAGTTACATAAGTTGGACAAATGTTTGTGCAAAAGAATACAAATGAGCCAACCCGCTGCAGTATGGAATGATGAATACGGATTCAAAATTAGGCCGTCCTCACAAATCCTGAATCCTGAACAGTAGGATACCCACGACCACCCCTCTCCTTCCTCTCCGCACGCACATCAGCCAGCCTTCCCTCCCTCCCTCCCTCCCTCCCTCCCCTTCATTCACCATGTCTATCATGACTATAAACGAGTTTGTTCCCCTCACAGCAGAAGAAGTGCGGTGTCAGCAGGAAGCAGAGAAGAGGAACAGCTGCAGCTCTTACCACTGTCGAGGTGGTTGGACTTGATGATCCTCTCTGAGTACTCTGATATACTGGAACATTCAATCTGGCAGAAGAAGAAAAAAAAAACTAATTAACTGACCACAGATGAAGGACGGTGATTCTTTGGGAAGAATTTTTTTAATGGAATGTCTGCTTCACTTCAATAATGTCCTTGGTTTGCCAATTATGCAGATTCAGAGGACTTTAAATGTTACTGCATAATACTCTATTACAAGTTAAAGTCCTGCATGAGAAATCCCCAAAAGTATCAAGAAAGTATTAGCAACCAAATGTACTTATATGGTTCTTCACACTTAGGCTTGTTTTTTTGAGCTGTGAACTAAATGACGTTACCGTACTGTGACAAAACACATCAACTGATTATTGGTAATATTGACATTTCTTACTAAATATATGAAAATGAACAATGTGCCATCTGCTGTTTTAAATCAGCTCGAGTTTTGCTAGGACCTGTCTATTTCAGAAACTTTATGTAGAGAATGAAACCAGACTCATCGCTCACAAGAGTTTGTGCTATTTAGAGATACTAGTTAGAAGGTTCGCTAACATTAGCCTTCTGAATAATGTTAAAGTTACACTAGAGAGAGAGAGAGAGAGAAAACGGATACAGCCACAGTCCTCCACCACACTAAGGGGAAAAGTACTCCACCTGAAAAGAGCTATCTATGCCACAGTTGCCTTGCGATTCAGTGTCTCTATTTGTGTTTCTGGCCAGGGGATAATATCACTGAACAACTCCTGCCTCACACCGCCAAGCTGTGAGAGGTCATGGGTTGGAAAACACTGGCTCAATCATTGATAACATATTGTATTTTATAAGCATATATTTTTAGATTATTCCACTGTCACATAAATGCAGTGGAGTAACATGTAAAATATTCCCTCATGTATTGTAGTGGAGGAGAAGAGTAATGTAGCATAAACTGGAAATCCTCATCTAAAGTACCGAACAATTGTAAATTGTCCCTTCCTTCATGTTCATACGGCTCCTCGCATTCTCCAAAGATTTATCACAGTGCTCTTCCTTATTTTTCAGTTATTGTTGCTAGCATCAATGTCTGCAGCCACCTTCCACAAGGCGCCCTGCAGGAACAAGGTCATCTCTGTTTAGTGTGTCTCTCTGCGGACGGCTTCCACTCCAGCCCTAAAAAAAACACCTGGTTAACAAAAGAGTATTTTAGTTGATGGAGCGTGATGGATCTCCCCCAGTTATGTTAGCGATAATTAGGTTTTAATCACTCACTGTGTGTTTGTGGCATGTGAGCCAGACGGCAGCGAGTAACAAGCAAGGAAAGAATTATCATCTGACATTAGGTACTGAGATTAATTTAGCACTGCAAGATGTGTCCTGGAGTCAAGCTGAAAACATCGGACAATAAAAGAGCGTGATGGGATGAAAACTACAAGGTGAGCAGCAGCTGTGACAGTCCCTGTAATGCTGCCAGAGCATCTTATTTCATGTAATTAAGGTGAAGATTAGTTGCTGCTTAACTGCAACTGTCCTTTTAGCTCCGATGGGACCTTCAACTTCTCAACTTCAAGTTTCATTACTCTTTTGACATTTTAATTTGTTTAAATGATCCTTACCCTGTTACTTTTGCCTTTGTCCCATTTCCCTCCTCCATCTCTGCACTCCCATACCATCTCTTTTTATACGCTTTCTTTTCTGTCCTCTTCCTTCTCTGTGCAGAGCTCCTCGCTTGACATATTTTGTACTTGCTGTTATTTGTTGAAGTGTCAGCAATAACAGATTTATAACATAATAAAGGTCCTTGAGAACATAATTCAACAGGAGGCTGATTTGTCAATACCATCCTCTTACAGCATCAAGCACTCTGACAGTATGGATTTTCACCTGAGTGCGTACACTCTGTTCCACCCACCCAGGGACTCTGTCAGAAGTATGCGGACTTCTTCGTGCTGCAATAATTCCATCTGGTCGCTATCAAGCAGACTCTTGCCTGAACTCTAGGTGATCTGGATCGTAAAAAGGTAAAGCCAGGCGGGGACGCTTTTGGAGAGAGCTAGCTGAAAAATAGCAGCGCTCATGTGTGGCTCGGACTCTCACGGAAGAATTAGGCCTGTGGGAGTTTTGATTTTAGAGGCAGAAACCAATTAGACGTGAGCTACAAAGCAACATAGCAGCTGTGAGATGGACAAATCAGGAGATGTGGTCTTGGATATTTCTAGTTTTTGTTGTTAACATACATACTGAAGTTATATTCTGGCTTCTGCTTTGTAGCTGAGGTGCTCAGTGCCCCCACTGAGCATGCATACAGTAAGTAGGGACTTGACATTCGCGCTGCCTGCCTGGAGCAGCCCTCTTCTCTGCTGCCTATTAGTAGAGGGCCATTCAGGAGGCTGCCGGTGACGCCCACAGCAAACACACACCGCTGATGCACCTTCAACTTAAAAACAAGGATGTGCAAACACACCCTGTGCTCCACCAGGTGCATGTATGCTTGTGCACTTGCGGGCGTACACGTGCATGTGTGTGTTGCTGTTCTGTTAGTGCGCCAATGACAGCCTTCTAATTGGCAATGATTCCTCATCTCTTTCTGAATCTCCGTGAGAGGAGACAGCCATTAGCCGTGTGTCCGTCGGAGTCACGCTTCAGTGGGAGCGCTGAAGCCTCGGGGTGTGTTTTGAGTCAACACACCCTCATACGGTGCCTCCTGCACCTCTCACTACTGTCAGGAAGAGTCACTGTCACTGTAGTCATCCCTTTGGGCTGCCACAAGTCCTTCTCTCTGGGGACACAGAGAGTTTCTAACCCCACCCAGGTGTCATGGCACATCTCCCCCTGTTAACCAGTGAGTCATCTAGTACAGCAAGACAAGAGCCACACATGTAAATGTACCAGGCAAAGTTATTTTAGTTTCACTGTCTTAATTTGCGATTCAAGTTTGGTTCCAGTTTTTGTGTAATTTCTGCAGTTTATAAGAATTCAAAGCCTCCTTAAGCCTTAATGACTGCTAGCGGCCAGAAAGTTAATTATACAACACACTTACATGAAGGAGCTTTTGTTTACCATTAACTTATCAACTGGCTACCATTTAGCACATGGTTTCCTGATGTTACATCCAGGAGAAGCAGAGCACGTGAATAGCAGGAGTTTTATTTTAGAATAAGACAAAATGACTTATTGAGCCCCTGCAGTCCATGTCTAGGTCACATCCTGTCGGTGTTCAAACAGCAATCTGAGCCTGCAAAACACATATTAAACCCCCGTTGAAGCTCTGTTTCGAGATGATCTCAGCCTCCTGCTTCACCAAAGTCGGTGCGCCTTCACTGCTTTGGCTACTTGGGCCTGGTTTACATTGGCTCTCTGGGATTTCACGCTGGGCAGGTAGGGGAACAGTCTGTATGTGTGAGCTTGTGGACCGAAGCTGCTGCCCATGATTTGTTATCAGGGGTTGTTGAGAGCTGATATAAGTACTAAACCCACAAAACACGCAAATTATTTACTCAACTTGTTGGTGTCAGCATCCACATACTGCTCCCCCGTTGGCAATTGTTGCCTTATTGCTACAAGTCTGTGATGTTTAACGCACAATCCCTCTGCAAATAACATTAGCCCTGGCAGTCTTTCGCATGTGCTAAAGGTTTTTTAAGTGTGATTAAGCCGTCGTATATCGTCAAAACTATTCAAGAATAATAAATGTTGTAAATGATTTTAGAGTCTCGTTTTAATTACTTATTGATGGGGTAGAAAAGTGGGATATTTAAAGTGGGCTCACGATTATAAGTTTCTGGTAAATATGGAGTTCAGCGTCAAAGAATATCTTATAGGCACTCTGTGGATCCAGAATTATCACTTTTCCTTTTTATGTAACGAGGTCCACATGATATAATAGTGTTCTTGTTGGCCCAGAGCCCAGTCCTTCCACCTTGAGAGCCCATCTTTCACGTGAGCTTTATAAGCCTTAGGTATGATAAAGGTATTGGGCCTTAGTGCAGAGCTCACACTAAGAGCAACTAAATCGAAGGTGAAATAAATCCCTGAAATCTTAGCTCCATTTATGTGTATAAAGTCCTGCCAGATGGACAGCAGTAACACAAGTGTGAGGATAGACACAAACTGAAGTGATATTTCAATTTAAGGTCTAAAGAGTGGGATAGAGGGTCTGAGTGAGACAGCAGACGAGGGAAGGAAAACAAACACGAGATACGGGCCAAAGTCACACACATCCTAAACACAGTAGCTCAGAACAAGTCTCTTGGCATTTCCAACTTAATCATTCCTCCCCTGAAGCAAATATGAGCTGTCTGGGCCCACCGCACACATATAAGTTCCACGTGGTTGTCCCAAACTAGCGGTGTGTATCCAAAATGCATTCCCAGACATGCGCTGACTAACAATTACTTCTGCACCACTACACGATAACAGAGAGAGCTCTCAAATCACTGCGGCTCAGCCTGTCAACCTGCCTGAGAGGCCACACACTTTTATCACCTGCCTGTCAGACAAGATATTCCTCCAAGATTATGGGGAGCCAAACAAAAAAATGGTTCGAATGTATGCACAGATCTGGAGAGAACCAGTCGAACACATACAGCACATGCGCACAGTGTGAGCAGCTTGTCAGGCTGGGCGCCACAGTGATTAAACCCTGATGGTTCCGCATGATAACAGGCACGCTGAAAGGAAACACGTCTTACCCCATACACGTGCTTTGCCCCTGCTTTGGCCGCGAACATGGATAGGATCCCAGTCCCGCTTCCAACATCCAGCACTATTTTGTCCTTGAAGACGTGCTTGTTGTGGTACATGGAGTTCCTGTAGGTGAGCGTCCGGACCTCATCCTTCAGCATCTCCTGTTTAGCATATGACAAATAATACCAGGAAGATGTTGACAGAGGTAATTCATGTGGAGAGTGGCAATTTGTTTTGTTGATTTTAAAACACTGGCTGGACAGTGGGGGTCTGGATTTGCTGTGAAATCTGCAGTGGAGCTTTCACCTGATCTTATTCTATCACGGCTCAGCCATATGGCTCTACATTCAAATCCCTGGTTGGTATTTCTGAATAAACCCCATGAGCTTGCAGGCTCAGCTTGTCTGCCTGTTTTTTCTGACTCTCGTGCCTACTGTGTGCACGCATGTGTGAATGTGAATGACAAAAATACACCTGACCTATATTCCAAAAATATAAAGAATTCATCTCACAGGTCACCCTGGGAACATGCTCTTTTTCCTCTCTTTAGAAAGCCGGCGAAATCTGATAGAAAAGCTAACAATGTAGGAAGATTGAAATATCACATTGAATGGTGGGAATATGAGACACATACAGAAAGAAAAACATTTCATATGTTTAGGTATGGCCTGATGTTGATCGGGACTGTTTCAAAAGTTTCTCAGGTTTTGCACCAGTCCACTGAAATTCAGGCTGGGTTCAGATCTCACGTCCTTCGATGGGATTGGCTGACTGTATCCCCAACCACTGCTCTAACCACCTATGACGTATAGCATTAGGTTGGTATAGCAGGAGGGTGGGTTTCCTGGGAAGCTCACTTTATGAAAAATGTCACACACGATCATTGTTAAAGTTCCTATCCGGCACGCAATGCTCTGAAACAATAAAGTCTGAAAAGAGAAAAAAGATGTAAAGGAAAGATGATATGACGATTAATGGCAAAGAATAGTAAGTTTAAAGCGCCCCCCCCCCATCATGTTTCCTAGCCATGTGTGGAACATGTGCATACTCCCAATTGTCCCAAAGTCTGCAAAATATGTGCAAGTCTGCTACTGTCAGTTGTTTTTCCTGATCTTGTTTTAGTCTCACACCTGTTTTCCAGAAAACTCTGGGAAAATATACGTGGGAACTGGTTTATTTGGTTCATAAATGGTAATTCAGCCATTGCTCCTATTGGTTATGATTACATTTTAGACTTCACTGCTGATATCTGAGGACAAAGCAACCATCTTAGAGGCGATTGGAGAAACCACACCGCAGATCAAACAGGAAGTCAGCTGTTATATTGTATTATCTAAGTGGGGAAGTGGAGATGCAAACGTAGCTCTCCATGTTAGCGTGAACTAGACCTCGTATTGACACTTCCTGGGTCAATTTTCATCCGTTGCATCTTCAAGCATAGTTGTGTTTACGCCCAGTTTTATGATGAATGATTCACTGGTTCAGTTACTCGGGATCACAGATTAGCCATTGAGACACGGACTGTACAAAAGAAGCGGACGTACTTCGTGGACTGTCATGTTGAAGCCTTGAGTTTGGCATTTTGGCCATCGCCATCTTGGCTTTGGAACCAAAAGGGACGTTCATTCCTCGAGGACCCCCATGTCTGAGTGAGTAGGCGTATGCGTGGCCTGCCTCTGGTTGGTTAGTCACAAGGTAGTCCCGCCCTAAAGCATGCCCTGCTTAACGTCTGTTTTTCTCTTTATGGGACCACAGTTTTCAAAATGAATGTAACAGCTTGAGAGTAGCGATTGTCACCATAGTATCAGTAGGTATTTACTGAGGTAATACATTTAGTGGGCAGTAGGGTCATTTTCTCATAGACGTCCACACAATCTGACTTCATTCAGATTCAAGGCACATCTGTATTAGCTTCATTTTGCAGACCAGGAAGCGACGTCCATTTCTTTTATACAGTATGTCATTGTGCAGGATGACCACTGCTTCGCCCGGCTAGATCTTTAATAAAGTACAGAAAGCATTAAAAAATGCAAAGAGATTTATAAAAAACAATTACGCACACTTAGATCTATGCAGTGAATCACAATCTATGGTTGACACAAACATGTTGTGCAAATTGGAATATCAGTTACACGTCTGCAGTCTATACATCTTTGTGTATTTGTTATATAGGAGTTTGTCATTGTATTCATTATATAACATCATTATCCTTGACAATAACACAGGAATAAAAAAAAGAGACAACAGTATCTTTCAGTGATTCTCATTGTGACAGTCGTACCTCATGTATACCAAAGTGGGCGTAAGAGTCAAAGTAGTAGTCTCGTGAGGTCATCTCCTCTGGGCTAAGGAACTTGGCCATTTTGCCGCGCCCAGGACAGCTAGGGAGGCTGGCAGCATGCGGCGTGTGTGGCGGGAGAGAAGGCCGTGGGGCATGCTGGATGGAAGGCACAGGCTTGGGCAATGAGGTGGGCTGTGCCGACTGGGACTGAATTATCCGGATGGGCTGGGGCTGTGGCTGTGGCTGCTAGAGAGAGAAAGATAAGAGAGAAAAGCACTTCATTAAGGCTGACGACTCTGCTTGCTCCTCAGCTTGGTCAGTGTACTGCTCCGTAAAGTGGTCTGGTGAGTTCACAGAGCGCAGAGAGACCGTTGGGTCTACAGGACAGTCTGAGTTTGAGTGTGTGTGTGTGTGTGTGTGTTGTGAGTGAAAGGGAGGTGGAGATGGAGAAACTAACTCCCAGCAGCTCATTTATGAGCCAGAAAGCCATTCTGGTGTTTATTCTCATTCCAACTTTGAGGCTTCTAAAAATAAATGATAAATACTTGGCAAAGTGGACCAAAATAGGGGGTGTATTCAGTATTACAACAGTTTATTTAATACTTAATCTGGCAGAAGAAACAAAGAAAGTGGAAAAACCCAAAAGGCTTGTATACCTACTGAAGGAGAAGCATCAACTCCATCTTAAACAGATATTTTCTCATGCGCTTTCTCTGTAATTATAGGACCAGAGTATTTTCCACCACTATAATTGCCTCTTTAATTTGGATTTATACAGTCTGATGTTGCAGCACATCCTGACACATGCTGTCGCTGGAATTCAGAACATTTCTTGCCTGTTTTAATTTGGCTGCTGTATCCAGAGCGCATCTTCACCTCCAACAGAGACCACTCAGTAAAGCAATTTTCCATCTTCATTGCAGAGGCAATGGACAGTAGAGACATGCTCAGAAGGTGTTGAGATTACGGCGATAATTGTGTGCCATGCCTCCGTGCCATGCTTCAAGTAATACTTAAGTCTTATAGGGCCTCATAAAGGTACTTCCATACCTCATGAATTGCTTTGTTTTATTGTTGTCTTCAGATGATGTCTTTTAAACCACAAAGGAAAACATTATCTGCTATCACGCAGGATATCATATTTTTTCGGCATTCTGAAAAATTAATAACTCAGCTGACGGTTGAATTTGTGTGTTACAAGTATTATATATCTGATTTAATTCCACACTTTGTTCACTTTTGCACCAAAACCGAAGTAAGGCATAAGTCACAAGTGCCACGCACTGATCAGAGGAATGTGGATGTATGAATGTATTAATGTCTTATGTATATACATATTGCACCACCAATTGTCCTAATTTGAATATCTTTTAGAAATACATCAGACCTTTGTCCTTATTATTTGATTTATTCTAGTAAGTGCAAGCATATAACAAACTCAACCTTACAAATAGATGAAGTCATACTGTTGTGACCTACAGTGCCACAGTCAATCTAGTGGAAAGTATGATTGTCCTCTCTCCCCCCTATGTCTTCTCCTCTTACCTGTGCCTATCCCTTTACAATGACCATCATATTCTTCTTCATCCTGTCTTTTCCTGCTGGGCTCAAATGCCACAGACTGGACTCAAGGTGGTGCATTCACATTGAAACTGACCAGGGTCAGTTACATATCAGGTGTTCACCAAAGATGCGAGTAAGATGTGTTTGAGCCAATATCTGCCAATGAGTCAGTCCACCACTTTGTTCCAGACTGAAATATCTTCACGGTTATCGGATGGATGGTCATGAAATGCTGTACAGACACGCATGGTCCCCATAGGATCAATCCCACTGACTCGTCTGGACTACATCTAGCAGCATCGTGAGGTTTTGAAGATTTTATTGCTATGGTTTAACAAACGCCTTGTGGTAAGTACTGAAAAACAAATGTTAGCATGCTAACACACTGTTTACAGAGCTGCTAGTATGGCTGCTCACTTCAGCTGCCCCACTGCCACTATGCATGCCAAGAGCCGGTCTTCTAACTACATCCAAACATGAATAACTGAATAAATGAATGAGTGAACGAATAATGCAATCATAAAACCATGCTAAATTCAAAGCTACTTAATTTGCATGACAATTAGCCAGAATTGCACTGGAGTGCTGCCCTCTTCTTGGCTTTAGTGGATTTTTTAGTTGATCAGAATCTGTCATATTAGAGATCATGTGTAAACTGTCTTTGATGATAACTTATAGTTAATGTACCAGTATTCCAATAAACATTTCAGCAGCAAGAGAGCACTTAAACACCAAGCAGCGTATTAACCGAAACCGATGGAAATCCTCACAACATGTTAATCATCCAGATCATCGAGCGGATTTTAATGGAACTTTGTGAAAATGTGTTTTTATTGATGTATTATCTCATTTTCATAATGTGCATTTATGCCATCAAGCTCGGAAATGATAAACAACTTAAAGTTAAGCTCAGTGATGAGACGTGAGCAACTCCTAGGCGGAAATACTGCAGACAAAATCTTGGCATCTTATATAAAAAAAAAACAAAATTACAGCAGTGAAAGCAAAACAAGCAGGGTTTGATAAACAGATGGCCCCGAGCCAACACTCCAAGAGTCAATAACTACAAGACAGGGCCACAGAAGTGGTGATTAAGGCTGCCAAGATTAATACAGAATCGATGGGGACTTTCTAAAAGTTGCAATGTAGAAAAACAAAAAAAACGCTGCGGGCAGTCATTAAGGGAGAGATTTGGGGTGCAGCGCGGCCAGAGGAGAGAGCAGCTGCAGTGAGTGTAACTGAGACACACTGACACAGGGAAGACAGGGTGGCACACGTCCTTGCCTCTGACCCTCGAGACATTTGGAGTTCTATTTCAGACCAGATCCTCACCTCTACAGGGAGGTGAGGCTTGTTATATGAGAGGGACATTCAATTAGCACTTGTGTTACACTGTCTGTATGTGGGGGGGGGCACCCAGTCACTTTGTATCCGTTAGACTGTGGAAAATGACTGTTTGTTTACTGTTACTCCAGGAGGAGGATTTGTCTGTTCAAGGGGAAAAGGGTGACTTAAAGGCTACCCACTGTATGAGGGGGGGGCTTTTTGCTGTGGTGACATCAAAGGAAATCATCATCTTAATTCATCATTTCACGGAACAGTCTAACAGCCAAGAAAGAGCATCGCTTTGGTCTTCTGCCATCACAGCACTTGTTCCAAACGAGCAGAAGACGGAGATCAGACCATCCAGGCCGTGTCCTCTCATTGTAATGTATCAGGTGCCTGCTGGCCGCAGACGTGAGCGCCTTGATAAAGTCTTCGACAGTTTCGAGGAGGGGGGCGTCCTCCATGAATAAACTTGGCTTAGAGGGAACTTTATTTGATGAATCATGTTTAACGAAGCCACGTGAGGCTGTCTCAAACTCCACGGGGTGTTTGAATCTTTTAAGCATTGCTTGCAGATGAACCAGCACTGCTCCCTCACTTTCCAGTCACACTGTGAATACAGATGTGGCACACAGGACTCAGTAACACACCCGTCACCTCGGTGCTGTGCATTACTCTGAAGCTACAGCTTGAAAAACAAGCCACGGCAGACAGATCCTTCAGTGAAATGTGTCAGGAGTGAAGATCACATAATGTGCATCTGGGAAACATGCATGTGCATGATTAGATTGTATTTTGGATGGGTGGGGTAGGGTGGTGGGGGGGAGGGGGGTACAGAGGGTTGCCTATTCCCTGCATCTTGGGGGTGCCCCATTCAGAGAGAGCCGTGGGCCTCAACCTTTACTTTCCTCTAAAGTGCTCCACACACACCAAGTCCCAGCGCCCTCCGTCCTGTCTGCAAGGTGCTGCAGCACCTTGGACAGCGCAAGTGGTTCCGATCAGAAAGCAGCCTGAAGGAGCAGCACACGCTGTCCCGTTCAGCCTCACCGTGCTCACAGCAGCCTACAATCCGCACCGACACTGGTGCTCCTTCTGTGGAGAGATTCACATGCGTTTAGATTTGGTCAGACACTGTCTGAGGGACCCGAGAGGGAGAGAGAGAGAGAGAGAGGGGGAGAGAGCACTGTCTTCTAGTTGGGTGAAAGTGAAATCCCTGCAGAGCAGCCTAACCTTGGGAGCCGCACGGTTAAACAAAATGACATCAGTAAGACGATGCATGATTTCTGTTTTTTTTTTTTTCTTCCCCCAGCCGATGTTGGACATACTCACTTGCCTGGCGCCTGCTCTGCACACAATGCCAGTTTAGTCTGGGAGCAGGCTGAATGTCCGTGCAGAGATGCAGCCCATCACTCAGGCTGCTGTCTCTGTTATCCGGACAGCCAGCACCCCGCAATTTGTCCGAGGTGCAACTTCCACTAAAGGTAGGACACATGCTGCAGGACGCATTTAGGACAGAGATGAGCACTCTCAGCATAGTTCGGGGGGAAAAAAAAAAAAAAATCAAAGGTGTCTCACACTTACCTCAATGCTCTCAGACTCCGCCATCTTTCTCCTGAGGAGCATGCAGCGGGACGAGTGCTTAATTCCCATAAGAGCCAGCAAAAATGTGCTCCCACTTGATAGAAGTATAACAGGACGAGAAAACAGGATGCGCCTCCCTCCCGGGTTTCAGGCTCCTTAGTTCTTTCAAAAATGCTCTAATTCTCCTTCACATCCCAACCTGCGGTGTTCTTTAGAAATTATAAGACTGTGGAAAGACACAAAACTGCGCGAGGTCCCAAACGCGTTGCAGCCACAAAGTGTGGTGGATTCCATGGCGCAAAAGTTTGCAGTCCGCCGGTGAGCTTTTCTGGAGGGCATGAGAGGAAAAGGCATCGTTTGGCATCAGATGAAATAAGATAGAATATAAATGCAGCGTCCTATCCCATGACCCGGCCGGCGCGTACGAGAATCTCAGAGGATCGCCGCGCTAAAAGCAGCAGATTGCCATGAATGCACAGTTTTAGTCCCAGTTTGATTGATTCCTCCACCGCAACATTGTTTCTAAAAATAGTACCGCGTCCGCTGCTGCCACACAGGGTGGAAAGACTTGCCGCTGAGTGCATGCACAGAAATCTGATGGGCTGTTAAAAACGTGCCCAGGAATTTTGGGATTAACACATGGCACCTGTGATGGCTCCCCTTTGCTCCATTTATTCGCTCTCCAGCTGCGCAAAGTGCTGAACGACGCCTGCCCAGAGAAAGTTGGGCACTTGGTTTACTCTCTGTTGAAAAAGCGAGGACGCTGTGTGATCAGGACGCACGCACGCACGCACACACACACACACAGAAACACACACACACACACACAAGCATGTGAGTGCGAGGAAGTGACCACTCCCGCCTCAGTGGCCGGAGGGGAGGGGGGGCAATATCAGAGGCTGGCTGCTGTTATGCTTCACCTGCTCCGCTCACTCTAGAGATCAACCAGGACAATACACACACACACACACACACACACACACACACCCAAGCATATGTACACTATTTTCCTTGGTGCACCTTTCTTCTGTCAAACATCCACAATAAAAATGTAATTTTTCTGCCATTATTCTCTTATTTTTGCACCAGGATGGTGTCTCCAGATATGTTGTTATACTAATTATGACACGTTTGATTCAGCCCACTTTCCGTGGCTTTGGTTAGTTTTCTAGATTACTGCAGAGCGCCAGTGCTGTCAGAACTATTTCATAACTAAGCGTGTGCTACTGTATCTTGTCTCTGAAGCTTTCTGCTGTTGCACTGGAGTCTATTTTGAGGAGAGGCCATCCCTCTCTACCACCCACACCACTCACACTCACACTTGTTACATTATTCAACAGAGAGGATAGGCAGACACTCACCAGGCAGTGAGCAGGCGCCAGGATAGAAACCTGCCCAAAAGCTGGTTTTGTTGCAAAACACCCATCATATATCCCTGTTACAAAAAATGGATTCTTACATTGCGTATAGGTATTGATTCAGGCAAATAAACATGGCAGCTACTCAGGTACATTGCATGTAATTTAAACATGACTGAGAGTCTGCACCCATGCTGGGTGAGGCTGTATTTAAACAGAGCTGTAGTTGAGCCACAAGCTAATTTAACACAAATGTCTGCACAAAATTTTTTGCCAAGATTTTATATCAAGTGGATTTTCAAATAGTTCAGCGACTAACTTAAAACTTTGTCCTCTCTTCACCAACATTATTGGAATTCATCTGCCTCGGGAGTCATCCTAAGGGGACCATGAATGTCTGCACATGATGTCATGGCAGGCTGTCCAGTAGCTGTTGAGATGTTTTCATCTGGACCAAAGTGCTATGCTGACCAACACTGCCACCCCTGGAGCCACGCTGCCATCATGGCTAAAAACACCTGCCAAGCCCACAAATTCAGGGTTTAGCATGACGATCAATATTTCACCACACAGACCACTGACCATGCAGGCGTGCAGATTACCGTTAAGAAGTTCCTTGATCTCGGTCTAATTACTTTCCTATAACGTGCCGTATCATTTCTGACAATGCGAGTGGATGACTTTGGCTTCCTCGCTGGGTCCTCGCTCCTCTGCAGTCTCACAGAGAGAGAGGATCAGAATCTGAAATGCTCTGAAATAACTTCAGTTATCTCATTTTGCCTCCCTCTGATGTGTATCTCCTGCTCTTTTATCATCGCATGGCTCATTGCCTCTGAAAACACCTTGTCACTATTTTTTCTGATAAAAGAGCAATGCTTAGATCAATGGTAATAGTCCATTGTCCACAGTTGCAATAATTGCTTCTTCCTCTCTGAAGTCGTGAGGGGATGTGTTTGACTCCGTGTGTGTGTGTGTGTGTGTGTGTGTGTGTGTGTGGTTATAATGAGAGGACACTCCATCCTTGTGAAGTTTAATTAGGCAACACTGCCTCTTTCATTCTAACATGAACTTTCCCAATTGTAGTTACACACTGACAAACGGGCCAAAGTAACAGAAGCAGCATATGGCTTGGACTTCATTAACTTCAATGTACAGTGAGAGTTACAGGAACGGCTGTGAGATGTTGTTTAATTAGCGCTCACCCTTTATTATTCAGCTTGGCCAGCTGTAAAAAGATTTGCACGCTTTGTATTTGCCGTGTTACTTATTCATTCAGCTCACAGGAAGTCAAATTTAATAAATGTTCAAACTGCATTTCATTTGAATTTGGCTTAGCATTTTGTTCTTTCCACGTCTGTTTACTCCGAGTTCACTGCGAGGTCATCCTCTGTTTCAACTGTTTCGTATAAGTCTCTCGCTAGTTGGCTGAGAGCAAATCTGACTTTTAACACATGAATTGTGTCACTGATAAAACATGGAGCAGATTGCATTTTTAGTGTGACAAAGGAGCTTTGATAGAGAACAAGAGAGCTAACGTTTGCTTACCTTTGCAGAAAAAATCCTGAATAGTCTGCGTAGTTGGGTGAATTTGTTTAGTTTGTTTAGTTTGGCGGATTTGGGCTTTCAACCCTCACATCTCTTTCCCAGCTGGAGTCCAGTTTCTTTGATTCAAATGTAAAAAAAAAAGTTTATCCATCTGTTGATTTCCTTTTATTGCACGAGCACAACAGAAATTAGTAGCAAGCAAAATTTGGCTTTTTGTAGGAAGTCACCTATCTTGTTGACAAGCTTGAATTTCTTTACTGTAACAGATTGACCCTTTGTGATGACACTAAAATGTTACTGATGATCTAAATGAAAAGCTAACGTGTGGTGCATTGTGTCTACTAATGTAATTGAAAGGAAAATGGAACAGAATACAATAGTAATAGATAATGAAAACTGTCCCTGTGGCAACATAACGCTGGATTCATGTCGTATCAGAATTATTGAATTGTGTATTGTGATTTTAATTAATTTTAACTCGACTGTCATTCTACAAAATGTCTTGAGTTGCCGGATCATTTGATCACTCCCAAGCTGTAAACATGAGACTCTTTTCCACCTCTATCACCCATCCTACTGTACGGTATTGTTCAGCACAGTCATTTTCACTCTGCTGCATAGAGAGCCTGATATACTTTGCCCCCTATTCATTTAACATGGTTCGGCCTTCTCGTTCACTGTGATGAGGACAATCACGGTCATCAGACTGTTGAATCCACTGCCTCTTTTATGGTTTATTTCAGGGGAACATGACTAATTCACTGCTGCTTTGAATTATACTGTAACCATTTCCTGAAAATATGACTTTATGACGAATCTGAGGTTTTAAGAAACTAGTTGATTCCATGATGAAAAATTAGTAGAGATGCTTGATTTTTGATTAGATTTTATTTGTTTGCACATATGCATGATATACAAATATTTGCATAAAAACAGGCAATGTGATTGCAAGGAGCAAAAAACTCCAGAGCAGCTTAATCAGGGCACTCTGCAGTGCATACCTTAAACAAATAAAACAGGAGAAAAAAATTTGATAAAGGATGGGAAGGTGTGGAGTCCCTGGAATGAAAAAAAAAACATATGGGTGAAGAAAAGATAACTATTTTTGCGCTCTCCAATGTGCTTCCAAATCAGTTTGGCAGCAGCCACAACAATGGAGTGCACACACCTGTGGCAGAGGTGCCAAATGAGTTTCAGCCCTTTTGAGAGGTAGTGCCATGGTCTGATACGTCTTAATAACACTCCTCTGGGATCCAGCTCCTTTCACACCAAGTGCACATCCTCTTCCCTCACACGTAGCCCACGTTCTCTGCATTTAGCGCACATCACTCTGGTACCCGCGAAGCTGTAGAGAGTACTACACTTGGTTGCTAGTGAATTCAACCAGGGCAGAGTACATTTTGTGAGCAGAGTGTCCCCTGACGTGAGGCGTTCTCTTCAGATGGCTCTCACTTATGTAAAGATTGTGCCTATGGCCAAGCACTGATTTAATGTCTCTACATTTGAGGCCAATCTGAAAATAAAATGGCTGGAACCTTTCCCACAGGTGTGGGCAGTTTACAAAGATAATAAGGATAGGGATAAGATTGTGGAGAGAAAAGCAAACCTGTAACAGCTTTCTTAAATTGTGCAGGTGCTAAGTTTAAAATATGACATGGCAGAGCGTTCCATATCACTGAACGTCTGTAAAATAAACCAAACCCTCCAGAACAGCCTCGGCACCGCCTGGCATCGATTCTGCAAGAGTGCGCTGGATAAACAGCATTTGTCCACAAATATCCTCTGTGGAAAAATGCAATGCAGCGTTGGTCTTAAGAGTCACTGTGACTATGTGATCGTCATCCTTCTGCAGCATGCATGCAACCTCTTCAAGCCTCTAAGGCCGATCATTAGGACACTTTCATTTACACTTAGCCTTCTCCGTTGGCCAGATCACTAATCTTATTTCAGTCCATCTTAGCTTTCCCAGGCTACATGTAAATCAGGGTCGACGAGGGAGGTGGTGGTGGGTCTGAGGCCTGCCCCCGCTGTCAATGTGTCCATGAGTCTGCAAGCGCAAACAAGTCTGGACATTTACAATAGATACAACTTTTAATAAGGTGTTGTTCCAATACACTCCTTGGCAGAGATTTCCCAGGTCTAGTTTAAGTATAACAAGACAGTTTAGCTACTGTAACTTACACACACACCTAATCAGCCCTGAAAAACAAGTAAAATTGCAAAGTTGTCGAGGGATTTGGTTTAATTGTATCCCCCTGTCATCTGCTTTAGTCAAATATGTAAGACGTTCTCCATATTTTGAACATTTTCCAACCTTTACCAACTGCCAAACTATATGTCATATGTCATCAAGTTCAATTTACCATCTCTCGGCTTTCTTTCCCAATTTGTGTGTCTTATAATTTCCAGCAGGGGAGGGTATCTGTTTTTCATATAAGGCATTTAAAAAGCTGTTATCCAAACTGATGAAATAAACTGTGTATATTATTTTTCAACAGTGCGCTGAAACTGAGGGGTTTACTTGGTCTGCCACATGGGTGAATGTGAAGCTGTACAGATTGTAAAATTGCTCCCTTGATCATAAATCTGTGGAGCACATTAAGGAAGTGCTATTTTGAAGCAGACTTGTTATATAGAGCAATATTTCAACATTTGGGAAAATACACTTCTTCACTCTTGTCCCATTTTAAGACCTTTGGAAAAAAAAAAGGTTAATATTTAGGGTGAGGCTGGAGGGTGGTGGTGAGATGGGGGTCAGAATCTTAAAGGTACAGTATGTAAGATCTAGCCAGAAAAAAAACATTTAGAAATGAACTCACAATAACAGAGGGTGAAGCAATAGCGTATCAACGGCGTGTCTAAGAAATCTCCGTCAGTGAGAAGTGAGCCTGTGTAAGAGCTAAGCTAACCCAGCTTGGACCCCAAGGCTGCTCATCACGGAAAGGTGGAGGGGATGAAGTGGGGCTGAGGCCGGCCAAGTAATGGGAAATCAGAGACAGTTTGCGCTCACGTCTATCTTGGAGACCTGGCTTCATCTCAGTGCTCCAGATCAAGCTACTGCACATGTCGGGTGGACTGTGTTCCGAGCAGATGGAGTGTGGGATGGAGCGCAAGACTGTGGAGGCGGACTGATGTTTGTTGCTCAAACGCTGTCAAAGTTGATGGAATGATGTCACATTTCAATGTGAAGATGAAGATCGTATCATCAACACGAGCTATCCTGTCGCTGCTGTTTACATTCACAAAGACGCAAATTTAAGAAATACAGTTTGGAGGTTTATTAGAGGCTTATTAGAGAAGGAGAAGGATGGGAGGAGGAGGGAAAATGCTGCCTCCTATTTTGGCCAATTTTTACATTTCGCACTGTTAAAGGAATAGTTTAACATTTTTGGAAATACATTCATTCACCTTCCTGCCGAGAGCTAGATGTGGAGATATGAAGCTGCAGGCAGGAGACGGGGAGCTAAGAGCTGAAGCTTAGCTAAAACAGGAGGAAGCAACTAGCCTGGACACCATCGACTTTTAATCACAAGAATAAACACATTATATCTCGTGTATCTTATTTTGTGAGGTTGCCAGGCAACCAGCAGAGACATCAGGAAGCTACTGTTCCCTTCCAAGAAATAGTCCAGCCCATAACCCTCCAGCAGAACCACCGCTTGTCGCTTTTACACTTCAGTTTTTGTACGGATTAAACAAATTACTGACTGATGTGGTTTTAAAGTGTGACAAAACTAAAATGTACACACTCACCAGTCACACCTACGTGTCTGTGTTTACCTGTCAAAGTCAGACCTTGGTCAGTGGGCTCACAGTATGACAAATACCCAGGTGGATGATTGGCCTTAGTGAGGCAGAAAAAGTTGGGACCTCATTAGTGTTAGTCATCAGTGTGTGGTTTTTCCACCATGAGGTCCAAAAGCTGGCTCTGTGTCTCTGACAGCTTTCTCTCCACAACTCATCAGTCTCTGCCTTACAGTTTGCAAGACAAGCCTTATTTATTCCCCCCTCGCATTCCCTCAACACACTGATAAGACATGAGTCAATGGTGAGCCTACAAGACAGAAAATGCGTGCGCACACTATAGTTAAACGCCGTTGCTGTTTTTATCTTAGTGACTGTGTTGTTTGGCTCTTTTTTTGTTCTGTGTTGATTAGACCTCAGTGTTGTGAAATGAGGCTGAGGATGAAAACGGATGTAGCTGCCATTCACGCCTACTGCAGCACAGTGTGTGAAAGAGATGATTGACAGATCAAAGGTTGAACCTCATTAAGCTCTTTCTGTGTGTTGTGGTTAAATGTTGCCTGATTGTATGAGGTTGTTTTTTTGCTGGTTTGTTAGAAACCCTGCAGTCACGGATTGGTGACAGTGATTGGCTCCTGATGATGAACTGTGTTTACACTGGCATTTAAATGAGTCATGGTGAGGTTTGAAGGTTTAGAGATGTAGGCTTTGCCCTTGAGGGCCGTAACATTGTATCTTACTATAAAGGAGTCTCTGTATGAAATGTTAATAAGTTCATTAAGAGAAAGTATTTAGCGGCTCTTGACCTCTCCAATGCGGCGTCCTCCCTACGTCAGATGTGCGTGCACATCTCGAGAACCGTTCATCTGATCGACAACACACTTGGCAGGTGTATGGCTGAGGACCCAAGGGAGCGCAGTGTCGACTGGATGAGTGGTTCTCACTGTGAGCTGTACTTCCAGGAGCCAAGCAATCAGCCCCTTCCAAACGGCAACGCCCTGAACACTGCATGATTTGTCCTGAAAGAATGGTCTATGTTGCCATAGAGTCAGAAAGCTTTAGGAACAGTTATTAATGAAGCAGTGTATAGTTATCATATTGGGTACCATAATGGAAATGAGATAGCATTAGATCTCCACCACACACACCAACCCAGGAAAACAAGAATCAAATCAATGCGAGGAGCCATAAGAAGGTGATAACAGCATCAATCATTCTATACAGAATTCACTCATCAGTGGTGGAGTGAGTACGAGCTGCACGCTGGTGTATTTTTATATTTCAGAGACAGAAAACTTGGCAAATTACATGTATCACACTTTGACAGACTTCTGCTCACTTTAGAATAGTTGTTTCAGAGACAAAGCTTTGTGTTCCCAACTCATTATCCGCTGCTCCACGGAGCACTCTGTGGGATAAGTCGCTGCATCGGAAATGCATCAAATGGTGGCGGCTGAATTAACTGACTGTCGCGCATGTTTTGACTTTGATGAGGCAAGGTGGTAGTTTGAGTAAATTCACACGGGAGCTACAGGAGAGTCAGGCACGCACGGCCCATGTTTTTGCACACTAATAGACGGGCTCACATGAATGGCTTTTGTCATTCCACTATCTCTTTGATATCCTTTGTTGCTGCCTTTTTGATAGGACGGGAAAATACACAGCAAATTGAAAGGTGGAAGATTAAACACACAAACCTGCTGCTGTCAAATCCTCCTGACTGACAATATGTGAAAGTATAATGGTTAATCATAGACAATGAAGCAGATGTTCATTTTAGAACAACAACATTTCATAACAGTACTGGTTTTCTCTAATACTAACAGTATTGCTTCTCTATTGGTGCTTTGTAATTAAAGATGAAGGCGAGAGCTGCAGCGGGCAGATGGAAACAAACACACATTCATACAGTGTATACAGTAAATACGGACAGACGTTTGGATTCATGCCATGATTGTGGAGACTGAGACCCTACAATGACTACTAAGCATCACACCAAGCTTTAAGCCCGGACCTGCTCCCTGTCTTTGGGCCTAGCTAGGCCCCATCACAGATGTATGCATTGAAAGCACAGATATGAAGCTGGTATCAGTTTTCTTGCTGCAGCATTTTCATTGCTGCTGCCAAGTGCAAAGCCGTGGCTAGCAATGCACGGGGCAAGTTACTTGAAAAATGTTGCAGATTGCCCTTTGAATACTATTAATTGTAAAGACACAAGCTAACTGCTTCCTCACATCTCCTGCGCCAAGCTAACAGTCTGTCAACTGAATGCAGAGGGACTGAACTTCTATCAAGCCTTCATCAAGCTCCGAAGACTAAGACCAGGACTAGGAAGACCAGCAAGGGAACAACCCAAACTTTAGTGGGATTAGATATTATAAGGTAAATACAGGACATTCAAATTGTATTGTATATTGTATTGTAGTGTATTATGCTTTCCTTCCCAGTCTGATGATATCTACTATTAAATTAAAATTTGTCTCCTTCAGCAGACTTGTGCTACAGTCACAATAATTGCAATTGTTTTTGTGCTACATGGGAGAGACTTTTGATTTAGGTACATCCGAAATTATAATATGGAAGAGTAATAATGTAATAATCTAAGAGTCAGTCTGTGCACTCCCAACATAAAAAGAAGATGAAAAACAACAAAAAGAAAAGAGGCACATTTTTCCAGAAATGCATGCTCAAGCCCAAGTCTCTGTGAGCAAAACTGTAACAGTCATAGTTTCGGTCTTTCTCCCAGCCACTCTCTGTGAGATATTGAGGTCATGCTGAGCTATCAGGTGAGTGATGTTACAGCCATCCAGGAGAGCAATGGGTTCATGACCTGCATCGCATGGCCTAGAATCCAACAATGTCAGGATCTCGAGTTATGAAAGATTCTGTGGGAGAGAGAGGATCTTCGTGTGGCATTCTTTTCAATGAATTCAGGTCAATATCAAGATATCTAATCAAAGGAAAGGAAACTGAGAACAGAGCCTGAAGACCTAAAAATAAAATGCTGTGTAACATCTGACTGTGAGTCTATTGGTCTAGGAAGTGCACACAAAGGCAAGCTAAGTTTTATTATTCATTTCGTAAAATTCTGTGCTTGTGAGAGAGATAAATAAAGTCCACAAAGCAAAGTTCATGGTGAATACAGATGATAGGGGGGGACTGCAGTGTGTTGTTGGCATCAAAGTGTGGCCGGGGAGCAGAGGGTTAAATGTTTGTGCCTTGTTGCAGTTTTCTTGCACTCAGCCCTTGCTCTCTTTCTTCCTCCCTCCTGTTTCCCTTTTTCACACAAGTTCCTGCAGTTGTGGTGTTCTCTGGGGAGAGGATCCATATTTAATGACCCAGCAGTAGCTGCATGGAAATGGGCCACTGTAGAACCCAGCAACAGGCCCACTGGCTCATTTTAATGCTGCGCAGATATTTTAGGATGACAGCAAACTTGAATTTATGAAAAATGCATCCATTCCCCGATGGGACATTCATGGCAGGGTGCTAGCTAAACCTTTCAATGGGTCATTGAATGAGAATGCTGAACAGTCAGGGGCACAGATGAGAGAAGATGGGAGGTTTTTCACATCATCCTTTTGACATCTTATTATATTTAGATTATTTGATATTGTATTTGTTGATTTTCAGGTTGATTCCAATGGTTATAGTATGGGAGGGTACATAAATACGAGTGACTTCTCTCTCTCTCTCCAGTTGCAAAATTCACAGAATGCAGAAACTAGAGCTACTCTGCTGTACTGTTTCTTTTTGTTTCACAAAGATCAGTCATAATTTTTTTTCATAAGTGATTTTGCTGATCTCTACACGCTGGGATGATGCAACTGGCTTCCATGATGAGAAACAAAGAAATATAATGCTGGTCAATGCTTTTCTCTGCTAAAACAGTCACTTGCCTGAGAAACAAACTCTCTACCTGCCCTCCGCAAACACACAACCACCATATGAGGCCCTAGTGCAAAGTACCCATAAAAGTGCAGTTTTGAAAATACTGTATGCAATGGATTCAGGTTAAGGTGGGATTTTCTTCCCCAGAGCAAAAGGGAAATCGTCTTTTTTCTGGAAATAAATCACCAATTTTGAAAAATAATTGCAAATTCCTGCTACATAATGCATTTACATGGACTACTCTGGACTTTCTTGCAGAACATAAATTGGCAATTTACCTTCATGCACTGTATTCACTTTTTGTAGGCCAGGTGAGGTGTTTTCTCCAGGCTCTCCTGATTGGACGAAGCATTTTCAAGCTGCTACTATTTGATCCATTGCCGTGGCTCTGTCCTGCAGTCTCCTTCTGATCAGACAACCCTGATGTGCCAAAATGAGGTTATCCAAGGTAATCACTGCCTCTTTGGAAATTTTTTATATATATATATATATATTTTTTTTTTTTTTTTTTTTTTTTCCTCCTGGATATTAAAACTCCCCTGTCCATAGACATCCCAAGATATCATGTGAGGGAAACTCATTTTGACATTGTGAATCTTATATAGCTACAAATCTTATGACCAAACGGTAGCATGCTGTGTGTTGCATGGACTCCAGCTGGGATCTTTCAAATGCTGAGGTGATAATGTGTCCAGCAGAGAGTTATCCATTCAATGGAAAAAGAGACATATTGTCACTCGACTAGTGCTCAGTATATATGCTTTTTCCCATGCAGGTAAGAATGTTATTATTTTCATCTTGTTGAGTGCATGAGATGAGTGATGTAAATGGCTGTTCATCAGTCTTCATATTTGAAATACTGCAGAAAGCCTCTTCATTACCTTTTTATCTATTCAGGTACAACGGCCTCTTTATACTGACTTGTTTTTTTTTATAGTAAGTCTTCATAATGAAGCTTTTATTGCTCACTTGTTTTCAATAAGAGCTGTCCGTGTGTGCGTGTGTGTGTGTGTGTGTGTGTGTGTGTGTGTGGCGTGGTCGCAGCTGTTTGTTTTGTTACCTCTATCATCACCAATCTCCATCTCGCTATAAAGAGACTGAAGCCCAGACTGATGTACAATGTGCCTTTCAAGCTCGTCTAGTAAACCTAAAGTGTGGTGGAGAAAGTTTTGCGGAAAATGAATCATCAAACTACCACCCTGCAAACATTTAGACACTGAATAGATGTTTAATATGATGGCGAGCAACAAAGTTTACATCCTAAAAAACATTGTCAGCTGTCTGATCCTCGGACTGTCTGATGCTTTGATCAGAACTAAATATTTTACCTTGTGCCAGATAAAACACTTTTAGTTTGAATTTGTATCAGGCTTTGAAATAGTAAATCATTATGTGGAAATATTGTCTGACACTGTTCTTGGCCGTTTCGCAACATTTGTCAGAAGCATACAACACGTACAGGGTATACTAATGAGCATTTAATGAGTATTTAGGCAGCAAGCTTAATGAATGATGGGGCAACTTGATCAGTGTTTGCATGTGTCATATATTCATGCTCATGCTTCATTCATGCTTTTTTCTTTAACTAATACCACCAGTGCCTCTAACAAACCGTTTCGGACCATTCTATTAGCCTTTAGGTTGGATGTGCTACCTTTTAGTGCATGCAAGTGTATGTATATCTATGTGCAACTGTTCAGAAATCCCTCTGAACGCCAAAGCCAGGCTATGAAACCCATTTCATGTGTTCATCAGAGCTTGACGGAGCTGCAGGCACTCACCGCCTTTTGGTATGACTTCTGGTGAAGTCATTTAGCATCAGGCTGCAGTGATTGAAACCGCAGTGTTGTGTCCCCAAGCTTAACATCTTCCCTTGAAGATTAAATGCAACAAACTAAACATTTAGAAAGGCAGAAGCCATTACAACCATGTTGCTGTCAGCGGCCCCATTTACTCTTGTCATTTCGTATGGGTAAGATTTAAAACACTTATTTACACGTAGCCCCATCCGCTGAATGCATCTCTGTCAGTACATATGCCACAATGGCCCAGCATACATTGTAGGTCAGCCGTTGAGTTTTAACATTAGATGCTTTAGCTGGTGTAAAAGAGCTAGATTAATCATCCTTAATTCAGACTGTGATTATCACCATGTCAATATGGTGTAAAACCTCCAACAATGTATACAGACATCCATCAGGCTCTAACAGCCAATTGGCCCTGCTTGGTATGCAGGAACGTGGAGGGCTATAAAACGGCTCATTGCAGGTGACATCCTCCTGAGGGCATTCTGCCAATATAAAGGCTGAAAACTCATTCATTCTGGAGCACCAATTCATATTCATTACTTTCTCACATCTGAGGAACATGACAGATTGATTGAGACCGCCTGAAAATGCAGACCCAGACTCCTCTCCATTAGCCAGCTTTCTTTCAGCAATGGCCACATTCCTATGTGACTTGATTAATTGTCTCGGGTGTGCGGTGCCAACTGGAGAGGGCCTGGGTGAAGACAGGGTGAGACGGAAGAGGTTGAACGTCAGAGTAGGTCACTCTCAAAGGGGGGTAACAGTAATGGGTGCGAGAATGGAAAAGGCAATCCATGGAGGAGAAAGAAAGGATGCTGTACAAATAGTTCATTCAACTGTAAATTTCCAAAGGTGGTGATATTAGATCACTGGACTATTGTTGCACTTGTGCAGTAACCTACTCTATAATAGCATAGTGTATTTTTTAATTAGTTTGGAAAATAATCGCTAACTATCACTTTTACTGGTGGAGCAGAAAGTAAAACATTTCCCTCTAAAATGTAAGTTTAAAGTGTCTTATACAGCTGCATGCTGAATCCTTATACACTGAGGGGCTGAAAAAATAACATCACATATTATTGCTTGTTCTGACAGGCGTGTTACCAAACAGTTGCACATCTACACATCCAACAGGCATCAGAATTCATTTGAACTTACATGTCTGACAACCTGACAAATGTACATCCTCCAGTCTCTATATCTCTACTCTACTCCCCTCTGGAAACTGTCCTAACATGGGCTCATAGTACGTAAGGCCCGCCCCTTTTGAGATTAGCAACCAGTCAAAAAAGACAACCTGTGACTGTGACACTCTGTTTTGGTCTCCACCAACAACATAAGCAGGGCAGGGCACAGTTTAGGGTAGGTACACAGTGGGTTAATCATTTTACTCATTGATAAGATTGAAATATTGAGTAGTGCAGCTTTAAGTACATCAAAACTGTAATATTCCAGTCGGTGTAATAAGTCTAACTGTCTGAAGGAAAAGCAAAGAAATGTATTTATCATGAGACTGCGCATCGGAACGTTTAACTATTCTGCTTCATTTCCTGAAGATAAGCTATTACAAATATTACTCTGAATTTTTTTTTTCTTTGGATTTTATGAACTGAATTATCAGAATTTAGTTAATGCACAACTCATGAGTGGACTGACACTTTCCAAACTTGGAATCCATGCTTTGACAGTAGAGATTATAAATCCCAGTTAGCGACAGCATCACTGATGAGTGTATTGATGGGTCTCTGTTTGCCTGTGCAGGAACCGAAGATGGTGGCTGTCTATCTCGGCCCAGCTGCTGCTCGGCAAGATAAGAGCTACCTGGCTACTATCTTCCTGACTTTGACGACTTCAGATGACAGAGGGTGATGGACAGCAAACCTTATTATGGACTTAGCATTCGGATCAGGGGGATCCGAAGTACAGATGCGCGGCCTCGGAGGGCATTGACGCAGGCCGTGTGCAGTCCTGACTGTCGGCTGAACCCCTGCATTTGTATAACAAGGCTCGGGGCTTTGCTTCTGTCATGCAGTTGAGACTTCATTGATTCAGATTTCAGTGATAAAAGCCCAGACAGAGAAAGGCGACTGAAAATGAGGAATCGCTTTCAAACATACAAAAGCTCGCTCATCAATCCAAACAAAATGCTCATTCCAAAAAATGTTTAAAAAGTTTATCTATTGTGATAATTATTTCTTTCTTTGTTTCTCTGCACGTTTGATGGAACAGTAGATTTTTTATAGCATTGTTCAGAATAACATCAATGCATTTCTTGTTATTCTGTCTGGCACAGGCCCACAGACATATAAAGGGTTTACGTGAAGGGAGATCATTCATCTTGACTTATTAAGATGCCACTCCATGGCTCCTAAATGTGATCTTGGCATTGAGAGTTTCAATGATAAACGCCCCAATCCTCCCAGATAAGTGTTGAGAATCAATGTGAATTGATTCGCAACACTTCTGAGAATCAATGGCGGTAGCTCCAAGGATACCTGACCTCAGCCGGCTAAGAATATGTTGATATTTCCTCCCTTTGTGGCAGTTTTACAGCTCGTCGGTCGCTCACACTGTCATTCGAGTAATTGGGACGTTAAAATGACAAGGACGTTGAGGATATTCGGTCTCCCTGACTTGGAGGACAGAAAAAACCAAGCTGTTTCTAACTTTGCTGTCTCTGTTCTGAGTTTGCAGAAAAGACACAAATTCGTATCAGGTTTTATCCATTTCAATTCTATACTGAAATTGAATCACTTCCAAAATATACTACAACACAAAATAATACTAATGTAGCCCTTGATAAAATTAATTTAGACAACAGGATGTAAATAGTTTAATAGTTAAAAAAAAAAACATTTGTACATGAATGGATACAAGTATTAAACTTAAAATTAAAATTTTCACGTTTTAAAAGGTCAAAGGTTGGAGGTCATGCACTTTGGCATAGTTTGGTTGATGTGTAGGAGTGCGTCTGCTTAACAACCTAACTTGTTTAGCAGACTAATTTGTCAATCTTTGATTTCTCTTTACTTTGAGAGGGATGTCCTAAAACTAACAACATGCCCGATTTCATTCACAGGTAGAGCTTCATTCACAGGTAGAGCTTCATTCCCAGGTAGAGCTTCATTCCCAGGTAGAGCTTCATTCCCAGGTAGAGCTACACTACAGGTAGAGCTTCATTCCCAGGTAGAGCTATACAGGTAGAGGGGGTCGGGAGTAGTCGGAACTGTGTACGCTGTCGAGTGAGTCTTATACAAAAACAATAATGTCCACAAGTTAGTGGCTGACGACCAGTTCTCCTACAGTTTGGACTACAAGAGGTAAACACGAGTCGGTGTATGGTTTTATACTCTGTGACTGAGTGTTATTGTGTAAAAAGCTAATTGTGACTAGCCGTTAGCATTAGCATGGTTAGCATTAGCTTAACGGTTAGTAGCTTTGGAGGCGGACATTAGTGGCTGAGAGAGGACCAGGGAGCTCCTGTGGACCACTGTGGAGACCACTGTGTTGCTGCTGGCCACCCATTACTCGGATTTCCCTAATCTACCCCTCTGGACTGTTCCCGGGTTTTGGTGAGTGCTGATAACCTTGACTGTGCCTTTTCTTTTATTTGCTTGTGTGAACCAGCGAAGCGGCCGTCACAGTTTTCAGGCCTCTGTGCTGCTCAGCCACGATTCAGGCCTGCAGCTGGGCTCTGATTATTATTTGTTTTATGTTGCAGAGTAAGTGTGTGTGAGAGTGTGTGAGAGTGTGTGAGTGTGGGCCCACACAGTGTTGTTGATGTTCATATGTTAAACATTTGTGATATCAGAGCCTAACTAGAGGTAACAGGTGAAGACTTCAAGAGACTTTGGAGGAACTAAAACTTGTGTTATGTTATTCAATATTGGGAATTATTTCACTCTTAAAGTAATATTGTTTGGTGAACCAATGAATACTTACCTTTGGGTTTACTGCATTTAAAGTATGCTTGTGGTTTCATAGTTCATTGTGAACAGTTCCTGTTTTGGTAAATGTCTCAAAATCAAGACACAAGATAAACCCCTACTATTATACTAGTGCACAAAGATTATAGGAACTGTCATAATGTGTAATTCGATACGCAATAGTGCCATTAGATCTGACACACACCCATAGTACTATTAAACAGGAGAGAGTCATCTAATACACTAACAATAGAAGAATGTGAATACTTGCACATGCACATATTAGTAACTTTATATCCGTTATTGTATGTTGTAAGTCCACAGCCAAAGGAGGGTATTTTCTTCTGACTGGACAGAGTGTTGAGCTTCCAAACACTTCATTAAACGTTGAAGCTGGATTCTGAGAGGCTGAAATATTCCTGCTTTTTTTGCACAGAGTGCAGGAAAACCAACCAAGACCGCTCTGCTGCTACTCAGGGTGCCACCAAATCAAGAAAAGGAAGCACACAGATTATAGCTCTAGCGTCCATCAGCTCTGTTGATGTTCTGCTGAGCTGTGATCGTCTTGATAAAACACTTCGCACAAACAGCAGCTGCCCAATTTACCGTATCGAGGCATGGCAGGGCCGTGAAGATTTGGTTTTCACAACAAGTTGAGTTGGAATTTAAAGGACTGTTTCTTTCTTATCACCTTTCCAAAACCAAAAATGCAAAGCAAAAGTGTAAGTAATGGATTAAACAGTGCGTTTATCTGTTCTAATGTACACTGCAAACATTAGCATGTCTGGCTAACTAGCTTAGTATATAACGTAGCAACAATAGGGCAAAGAACACATTGCTTGCTACATTATTTTGTATTTCGCCTAATGGACATGAAAAGCTGCTCTTGTCTGCCTCAGAAATTTACTACAATTTTCAAGTTGTAAATCTGCCACAACTGAATATGCACAACATGCAAGAATGGAAACCTTGATGGGTCTAGAGTGATCAGTGATTAAGGGGGGGCAGGGCATCAGGAACAGTCATATCAATTGTATTACTATTATTACACTCATCCATCATTAAGTGTTAAAGGTAACATCCTCTCTGCATGTCTCTCATCCGCATTTGATGTCCTAACACCCTTTTTCAACCTCGACATTGCGTGTCCTCCAAATGCAACCTGAAACACAAAGTACACACTCTTATTTATATTGTGAAAGGGGCATCCATAGCAAAACTGTGAGACGGCCTGTCCCGATGATTGCATGATTCATTTCTCTTGTGTGTCACTGTACCTACCTTGTTTGAAGAGCAATTATACTTCGGTCTTTTCTTTATGAAAACACCCAGGTAAAGTGCTCCTATTCCTGATAGATTCAACTTTTATCTGATAGCTGTACGGCAGTGTTCGATCACTGTCTAGCCTTGTGTATTTGACATGGTGATGAGAGAGTTAAACCATGAAAGGGACTGATCAGCCTGTTCCTCACAATCACCCTCCCAACGCACCAAGGAACACGCTGATGTGTAATTTTCTATATGCATAACACACCTACAGTCCTTTTCCAAATGCGTTTAATTTGTCTTAGACGCACAAGATAAAACCAAATTAGATGCATGTGGACACACACAACCTTTGTTCTTGCTTGGATTGGACTTGAAACATGCATTCAAACACAAACAGACCAAACCCACTTTGTGAGTTTACCCTGTTACTAAAGATGGTTCAATTAAGTCTAGATTGAATAATCAGCCTCAAAACCCACCCTGTTGGTCTTACACACGCACATACACACAGGTACTTGTGAGTTAATTACAAAGCGGTGCTCCAAGGGCTCTTTCTCCATCAGTGGTTCCTAACCAATCTTATACCAATCTTCTAATCAGGTTTAACTCTATCTGACTGCGAGGTGGGGGAAAGGGATGCTGCACGGTGAGCTTGTGATTTCTCAGTCAAAGTGCTCAGACTGAGTGCCTCCACTTCCCCGGCTTCCTGCTGGGGATAATGCACTTTGTTTGTAACGTGATTAAAGCTCAGGGAAAAGCTTTGAAGCTGCATCCGAATCCATTCCGCGGTTTGAGGAAATACATCCTAACTCACACCAGGTGTGGAGTAGAAAATATTGGGTGTTGAATATTAACACAAGTTGGCAACATTGCTTGAAATCACTACTCTTCAGGTCGTACAGTTCATGAATTAGAGAGATTCAGGAGGAGATTAATGCTTTAAAACTGGAAACTCATATGGTGTAAGAGACACTTTAAATGTCACAAATGGCTAGGTGTGATTTTGGAATGAAACACAGCACATCTGTCATATTTAAAGAGGTCGTTTAAGATTTAGTAAAAAAAAAAGGCGCATTTGCTTTCTTGCCAAGATTAGAAGTTTGACAGTACACTCATATCTGTCTATTAGCCCAGATATGAGCTAGGTTTCATCAGGCTTCGCCAAGTTAAATTCAGTACTTTTAAGACCTACAACTTGTCATATTTGGACAGAGCCAAATATTTCCACATTTCCAGTCTCTATGCTAAGTTAAGCTAACTGCCTGTTGGCTGTAGCTTCATATTTAGCATGTAGACATGAGAGTGCCATTAATCTCCTCATCTAACTCTGAGCAAGATTGTGTACTTTGCAAACTGTCCAGTGTGGGGCTATAAGTAGTAGTAGTAGTACTCTGCTTCCTAAATCAAATAGCTTTTCACTAGCTTAGCTCCTTTATGGATCAGGTAGGCCTAATGTGGTAGCATCCACACAAGCAACATTTTCCCAAACATTCCTGGACACATTCTTGTCTATGCATGTACATGTAAGTGTCATGGAGCTTTTTTTTTTTTTTTTTACCAGGGAGTCCAGTTCGATTTTATTTGTATTTATTGGAGAAACTGACAGTACCTGTGACGTCATGTTGTGGCGGTGGTAGCGAAGCACTTCTGTATGACAGTGACTTTATGGATCGGTCCTTTGGCTAAAAAACGAACTTAAATAAGGTTGGGGAAAAATGAGTGAACAGAGGAAAAGTTGAAGTTTTCAACATTGACCAGCGGAGGTTACAACAAAAATGTAAGTCAGTACAAAAACAAAGTTTGGTGGTTTGTCAGAAAGACATAACTACTAGTACAGAGTGGGCCTACTAAAAATACCACTTTTTAAGCTGCCAATCAATTACATAGATGGATGGATCAACCATAAACAAAACTACTATTAGTATGTAAAAAAAAAAAGAACTACATTTGCCATGCTGCTGCAGCTTCGCTTGCTACATTTCTCTGTCTTTCTCCTCAGTGCAGTGAAGCTTCATTAATGTAGAGTAAGTGGTAGCTTAGCTCACTACACTTTCCAAGCAGCCTGCCAAACACTGAAAATGTCAAACTACTCCTTTAAATACCCTGGACTCGAAAAGCCTCCAAAAGGTTCAGTCGGTGAATATCTTTCATTTCTTTTCATTACAGCTGCTCGTTGTGAGCACTTTCTCTGCAGCATTGCGGCCGCTGCAGCATCTGCGAGGTGCCGCTGGGTAAGAAGGAGGCAGGTGGCTCAGAAGGCCCGCTGGTGGTGAACGTAATGTTCGTTGTGTCATCTCCATGTTGATGCATCGTTTCACAGGACGCAGCCGCCGTCTGCTGAGAGGAACAGTTAGGGCACTGCAGATGCTCCCTCATCTCCTCTAATGGTGAGGACTGCCTCTCTCACACACACACTCGCACACACTCACAGATTCCCCACTGCTTTCATGGCTTCTGTTGCAATTACTCTTGCTAAGTTGAGCAAATCCATCAGAAGTAAGTGAAGGAATGACAGTGTCTCATTTGTGGTGACAGTCTGTCTGTTTGCCAGAGTGGCACCATCACAGGTTGATTTTTCCAGTAAAGTCAACAGGAGACATTTGTATAATGCAGTCAGTTCATTTGAGAGAACGCAGCCTAAACGACAGTGTCTGAATACAAGATGAACAAATTAAGATCTTTTACAGCTAGATCCTCAAATAAAAAACACTTAAAATTTAAAATAATTTCCAACAGGAAAGAACAAATCAAGTGTAGTATTTAAGGAGATTGCAACAGCTGACAGAAATGCTTTAACAAGCGGAGTTTAATGCGGTTTCACAATGACAAATGCTCAGTCATTTGTCACATTGCTGACAATAATGATGAGCTCTTATGTTACGAGGGAGTGCTTTTTAATGCTCGCCATCAAGAGGAGGAGGAGGAGGAGGAGAGGAGGAAGGAATCCAATTTCCACCTTCTGCATAAAGCTATTTCTGGGAGTTCTCAATCCTTTATTCGTCTAATATATTTGAATTTATTGCAGTGTAAAAATAGAAACTGTGTGTGCGTGTCATTGTACTTCTAACATGAACAAATTTCGTTAACCACATCTTATTGCCATGAGCAGCTACGCGCTCTCATTGTAACATATTGGATTTATTTGTTTCTACTCTGCTGTCACGAGGTATTTGCTGGCACTGCGGCCACAGCCACCAGTGGTTTATGCAATAAAACAGAAACTCTTTATCCCACTGACCCAAGACAGAAGTTAATGTGCTGGACTGCAGCTGCAGTATTGCTACACCCAAAAGCCTTTCTTTGGCATTTGTGGTGTGTGTATGTGTGTGCGCGCGCTCTGGTGGGTTGTGTGTGAGTGGGCATCCATTTCTGTTGACACTGTGTGATAATATGAAGGGTGTAAGATCCTCGCAGCATCATTAGAGACACTGGGATGACAGTTGTAATGAGTCAGCCATCATTCAGCAATTAGCATCATTAACCTTCTCTGCTGCTGCTGCTGTCGCTTCTCCAGGCTTCTGTGGTATTTCAGCCATGGATTTTTGCATTGGACAGTAGTAGGTTTTTCACACAAGTCTTTCCTGCCCATTTTTTCCTCCGATAATTATATTTCTCACACCCAGTAATGGATGCTGTCGTTCAAAGTGTTTGGCAGTATTTTACATATTTTGACACATCAATCATCAACCAGGAAAAGGATGAAAGATTCGTGCAGTTTTATCAAGCTTGGCTCATATTGTTTTTAGTTTGAGCTATTATTTGGAAGAAAGCTAATGGGTGTTTTGAGCATGTTTACAGGCAACATGTTTTTTTTTATATTGATTTTTACATTCTTGTCCCACGCAGAAGTCATACAGAAGTAGTCAGGAAGTGTTGCAGGACATTGACACTGGAGACTTTCTCCCCACTGTGAGGTACGTGGTTAGGTTTAAGTTACAGAAACACATCGTTTAAGGTTAGAAGAAGAAAAGAAAATAACTAAATACTGAGATGGCTACATGGTGATGTTTATTTGGAAATAAAAATGAGAGTAAGTGCACTCAAAGTATGAGCAGCAGTTCGGTATTGCTCAGTGTGTGCACACAGTAGGTCAAAGTTGAACCAGGAAGTGAAGTGTGCTGGCTTTTTTTCTTTAGACTTGTTCTCTTTCAATATTGGTCTGTCTAACCTGGAGTTTTATGTAAAGTTTTTATTAGCCCATTATGCTCTTATATGACTCTGGTGCATCCATTGTTAATATTCATGATAGGGATGATAGTTAAATTCAAATTGTCATTTCACACTTTACCTGCTTTCCAGGATCTCATTTTACTTTTTCCCCACAGGATGGGATGGATACTATGTTATCTTTCCTTACTCATGCATTTGCTTGAGGCTTTTCTCCTCTACTGCATCCCATCCATTCTCACCTCGTGATATATTCTCTCAGCACAATGTCTGCCGCCAGCTTTGCCCGGAGATTTAAGACCCCCGGCCAGGCCAGAAGGTGATGTCCTTGGTGCCTACAGCTCCCCATAAACACTGACCACTCATTCGTTTTCACCCTGTCACCCAAGCCGGCCATATAGCCAGAGCCCTGACAGACATACAGCCAGTTGCCCGGTCTTAGGCTCTCGGTCCCACGGCCTCAGCCGCTCAGCCCTGATAGCAAAGAGAGCTGCTGGCTGCCAGCTGATAAATGAGCTGACAAGCCTTCTCCCCGTTACTCATTTCCCTCCTGAGGGGGGTACGAAAAAAATGGTAGCATTAGGAAGGGAGAAAGGGAGAAAGATGGAACGAAAAAAATGAATTGACTTTGCAGCAGGGCTATTTTTAGTAAGCCTGTAATGTGCTCCATTAGTTTGAGAGGGTACAAGAGGGAGAAGAGGGCTGAGGGGTGTTAAGGAGGGAGACAGGTGGGGGAGAGGGATTGAGTCAAAGATAAAGGGACGGGAAAGGTTAGGGACAGCATGAAAGAAGAGAAGAATGAGGTTAGAGATAAAAGGAATAATGAGGGAAGAAAGAAAACAGAGATGAAGGCAAGGCGTATCATTAAAAACGCAGGGGCAGATAACCTGGTGCGTGACGAGAGGATACACTGTGTTTGCTCACAATCGTTGCTTGAGCTAATTGCCTCTCGGCTGCTCCACAATGACTCCACCTGAACATCCACAGTGTTATTTTTCTTTCTTGTTAAAGCTGGATTCTAATTTCGTCTGGCATTGTGCTGCTGATGATGCACGTCTGAAGCGAGGTAAATAGATCTGGCAAAAAACGTTGTACGGTCTGTTATCTTCCATGACAGGTAATTACAAAAGACATCCTCAGCAATGTCTCGTAATGTGTTTTTGTGTATTTTCCCGCCACTTGTCAATCCTGTATTGTGTGCAGTTTGCCTGCAAAAGCATTTTTCATCAACAGAAAACCGATCTTGTCAACCAGCAGGAAGATTAGGAGGTTGGTGTGTCTTTCTCTTCCCCACTAAATCTTTGCAAGGTGACGAAAAAAGAATGGATTCACTTTGCCGGAAAATAAAAGAACATCTTTGAATGGCAGATGGCCGGGGACCTTTCAGACACAATTCAGCTTTAGCTAGGACAGGACAGACGTGTGCATGTGGGTACGACGGCACAGGCAGTGTTTGGAAAAAAGTATTTCCTGTATACTTTGGCTCATGCAGGCTTGTTGTTCACGGCCATCAAAATCTACCTGGTGCTTTACCGTGGGTGCTGTTGAACCATAATTAGAGATGAGGCCCCAGTCATCCATTTTGGCTCTGTGTGGCCTACGTGCTTAGATTTCCTGGCAACCCAGCGCTGCAGACACATTAGCAGTCAATAAACGACATGCTCCTCATCCAGTGGGTCTTAAAATTGGAGTCTCCTTCATCTAGGACTCGGTGACATGGGTGAAACGATCCTTTAAAAGGGCTTCTTATTGAGATAGGGAGAGGTCAGGAGGAACTTAGGCTGGTATCGGGTGAACTTTAATGCTTCCTCAACATCTATCATTGCGGCGTTTACAATACAGCTCAGACAAAGTCTAGTTTCTTATCCATGGTGAAAAGAGAGAGCTCCAATCTGCCTTCTGCCCTCCACAGCCACGCTTCATCGCCATAATTCGTCTCATAATTACTTGATTTGGTCAGAGACAGGACTTTGTGCCAACATATTTAGTGCCACTTTTACCATGCTGGCCACAAATCTGTAGCTTGACTTTCACCACGTGTGTGTTTGAGTAACTTGCTGCCATTCGTATTGTTTGACCACAGCAGCTTGTTTAGCTGCGGGTTTGGGGAAGAGAGGGCAATGAGGGGGGAAAAAGCAGCTTCCATTAAATGTTCTCAGTTACAATCAGAGTACACAAAGATGTGGTCTGCTGCCCACAAACACAATCCTGTCAAAGTGTCATGAGTTGGATCAACACAAACAACAAGCGGCCTCATGCTCTAATGAACCTGAATGAACACAAACACATTTCTCAAAGCATCTCTGTCATCTCTGCAGGATGCATCAGTGTTCATTTTACAGCACAAGGAAAATTTGAACGTGTTTGTGTATTAAGAGACGGGACCATGCAAACTCATATTGCACACACTACATTTAAAGCTGTGGAAATCTGTTTTTATATTAACAATGGGTCACATGACCATGACATGGAGCCGCTCGATGCGACAGGCCTACTGAGATTTATCGTCTGACTCTACAGGTCGTCTTAATGCTACAGAGCACTTTAGCTGTGTGACCTGGTGGTGTGCTGCATTTAATTGTCTTACTTTTTTTGCCCTTGTTACCGATTTGTGAGTATTTTGTTACATACTGTCGGTAGAATATACAGCTCTCGCATTTTTGTTTTATTTTACAGTTTGTGTATGGTTTAACTCATTTATAGCTAGCATAGCTGCCAGCTGGTAGTTAGCATTGTTTGCCCCGTGATTTAGCATTGCTGTGTCTGAAAGTCTTAGTCAGTTTAGTGAATGTTGACTTTATTTTGATTTCTGTTTGCAATTTTTGCATTTCATTGCAGTTTAACACCTGTAAATCTGAACTAAATATCAAAGCAAAACTATGCCTCATGCTCTTTGGACATCTTCAAACTGTCTAGCTTTGGCTTGGATGATGCATTGTGAAGATATGGTGTGCGACTTTACTGTATTGGTTTCATCAGGTAGCTAATTTAATTAATTAGCTTAATTCAACTTTACGCTATGTGCTCAGCACCACATGGCAGACAATCCAGTCGTTTAAGCGTGAGATGTTTCCCTCAGGAGTTGGTGAATAATAGACGTAAATTCATCAGGAAACTCAAAATCAGTGCTAATGTTGTCTGCTGGGCGTGTAAACAAGAGTTCAGTAGATTTGTCAACTTCATGTTTTTGGACCCACATTAGAATTTCGTAAAGTCGACCCTAATACTAATTATTACTTGTTCAAAGTTATTGTACATTACAATATTACTGCCGCCTTTGGTGCTTGGTGAAAACCCCCACATATATAATTTATTTTCAACAGTATATTTATTACACCATTAACACAGTATGTTGTGTACTGTGCTTATACAGCACTTTTGTACCTTAACAAACACTTTAAAGTTTGCCTCTTGTTCCTCCATTTTCTCACACACACACACACACACACACACAGACTCACAGACACACACTCATGTGGACTGAAGAAGCCAGGAATCGAAGCAGAACCACCAACGCAGTAGTGGAATCAGATCATTATCAAGTGAAGTGTTGTAATCTTAATATTTTAAAACTGCCTATATGAGAGTCTCTGCTCTCAACTAATCAACCATTATTACAAACATCTCTGGTTTAAGACGGTTTGGAAGATAAATGTTAACGCCTTTTTTCATGTTTCGCCTTTTTCCTGCCAAGAAACACTCACTTGGTTCATTTGTGGATATTATGACAGCATGTGTGTTAGTCAGATTACAATGACATCTTGTTTATCCCTCTTTTCTGTAACCATGGACTCTCCTTTATTTTGCCTATAATCAACCCACATCTGAAACGTGGGCATATAAAGAAGGAGGTGTAAAGAGTAGTTTAATGCAGAAAAGATGGAAAACTCCTGTAAGTTATTTGGTGGAACTTTATGAAGCTGTGCTGGAGCAAAAAAAAAAAAGGATTAAAAGTAATTCAGGATCTCAAGTGAGTCGATGCTCCTGCAGTAGCTTTCTAAGTAAAAGCTGTTTGCACATCTCTCCAGCTGTTCTGCTGCTCGGCTTAAAGGTTGGAAATAAAGTTCAAAGTCTCCTTTTCTGTCTTTTCATCCTTTGCTCCCTGTGCTTGTCCTTTCGTTTCTTTTGCTTTTACTAAATGCCAAAAGTTGACTGCGAACTGTGGGTTTCTTTTTTCTTATCATGTAGTCCTCACTGGTGGAGGTAAAGCTGTGGACCGTTGGACTCTGACAAGCAGTAAGCTTTCCTGGGCGGCACAGATCATCATGGTCAAAATGGGTTTAAATTGGACTGAGAGAACGACTGGCAGTCAAACAAACAGAGCACTAGAAGGACAGGGTTGAATGGAGGTCTGGAAGAGCAGTGGACTCTCAGGTTGGCAGGGTGTAAGGCCAATTTACAGGCTGCCAACTGAGGAGTCTGAATCGGTCTGAATCAGCCCAATGAATACGTATATTTACAATGAATGGCCTTTGAACAATGACCTTTCAACGGATTTTCCCATTAAGCTATTTTTGTAGACGTGGAGTAAAGCAACGGCTCAGCATCAGTGTGCTCTGAGATCAGAGCCAAACCCTGCCCTGAGCATTAAATACTTGATTTGGTTTGATGGACACAGCACATTATTATTAATAAAAAACAGCCCTTATACAGCATTGAGCTCCAATCCAGGAAAGTTTTTTTTTTTTAATCACAAACAGGCTTGTGTCTTGCAGAGGAAAATATAATTCTTTTCTCAGTTTCCCTCACAGCCACTACAGTAACCATCCTCTGCCCATCCCCGTTCCCTCTGGCACCACCTGGCAGCCAAGTGGAAACACATTGTGATTAAATCTGTCCTTTATCCTTTCTGTTTCCACTTTCATTGACACTCCCGCCTCTGTTTCTCTCTCCTTGGTGCTCTCTGCATTTGCTCAGACTGTCTTTTCTCCGTCTGGCTCGTAGGGTGAAATACTAATCCAGCGGTCTGGATCTCTGGTCCCATCCGCTTTGCTAACGACAGTGCTATGTGTCACTTAGGGTGACTGAACAGAACATGAAGGACAAACAAGGCATGTATTACAAACACTATCACTATTTGTCACTGAGTACTTTTTTATATAGTCATTTTTTATATAGTAATTGTCTGTTTTCATTTTGGCAGATCAGCATTTCCATCTGATGCATTCATACAAATGCACCTGTGTTTACAGACACACTTACAGCCGTACCTAATTGACAACATACATATGATGAATTGTGTCCCATGTTGAGCTTGCACTCTACGTGGCGTTTCACACGTTTGTAATGAGCAGGAGTACAAATGATGTCGGGCCGCTCGTTTACTGGCAGTTTTCATTTCCTGTGCGCTGGCTGGCTGCCTCCCTGTGGTACGCTCAGAGGTTATCTGAAGCATTGTCTAATTGGTACAATGGAAACAAAAGTGGTGTTGGAAATTTTATAAACAACAAACAGTGGAAAATGAGACCATCTGCTTTGCATTTCCAGATGGCTCTTGAAACTTGCATTCAAAACCCGAATTCACTTGATTGCGGAGTCACGTCGGCTACTGAAATGCTCCATCCCCATCCATGCAGCAGCTGACAAGTATTATCCTGAATCACAAAAAAAGATTGTGATCTAATAGAAAGCAGGGTCAGTCGCCTTGTCATTTTTAGAATGTGCTTCATTTACAATATGTTAAATACATCCACAGCGCCTTACATTAATGTGCAGCCTGATATCCATTATGGAAGAATGCACAGCATTGATAAGAGCTGTAATCCAGAGCTATGCGGAACAGCCAGATTTGATTTTATTATTTTATGATGTGTTGAAATAGCTGCATTATTTATAGCCATTTGTCAGCCATAGATGAAATGTTTTCTGTATTATAAAGGCCTGTATGAATAAGTGCATGATTCTGAGAATGGCAAATGTGCCACCATAATGTCTCTAAAAACATGACAACCTGGATATAAATTAATTTCAAATTAAATCTACAATATTGAATTACAGACTAAGTAAACAATAGGAGCAGGAGGAGAGCTGTCTGTATCTGTGTCAGTGTATATGTATGTAATGTATGTATGTCAAAATGTAGCAGTCTGGCCAGATGAAGGTGCAATAGGTGTGCTGTCTCATTTCAGGCTGTGTTTCTGTTATAGGCATCACTAGCGTTCTTGCTCCTCCAAACCATTAACTGGATAACCGAAGCGGACGTAGCACCCAGGTCTGAAAAGTGCAGTCTAGTTTATTTATTTGTTTGATTGTTTGTTTTTAGTTTAAAAAAGGGAAATCCACAATTTTCTCATGAGGGCACAATGTTCAGTTCAGAACAGGGCACGCCATACTGGCCATGTGTGTAGTTAACTTTATATGGGCCATGAAGGCCACACTTTGGGTCATCCATGGCACTGGCCATTTGGCCGTGGTATAATTCCTGCCCTGCAATCTGGTGCAAAGTGATAGACCAACTGACTGATGATGCCATCCCAAGAGCTACATGTACGCTGCCAGTGTGGCTAAAAGGTTTTACTGCTTTTTTCCGCCATTAAAACTTGTCATTAAAGAAACACATTGCAATGTTTTGAATACAAGCAAACCACAGCCTCTGTTCTCACTGAAAAGGCATTCTACAAACATTTTATAGCATCAAGTCTTCATTGAGGGAGTGCTTCTTGCTCAAAAGATTGATTCTGGGTTGAGTATTGCTCTCAGCTTTAGTACAGTGAATCTTAGGAGTGAAAACTGAAGTATCCATCTTTCTCTCTGGAGTGCTGGGCAGCCAGTTCAATAGAAAAGTATCCAAAATCACTCACTTCAGTTGTGTTTATGCTTTTTGCTGGATGTGTCTCTCTTGTCCCTGCTTGGTTTTCACGGCACTCCGACATCATACGGCTGGTTGATAAATATAGCAGTCAGAGCCTCCAATGGGTCACTGCAAAGGCAACTGCAGGCAAAAAGCTGCAATGCAAAGCATCTCCCTTAGCCTCTCCCTGTCTGTCCCCGTCTCCCCTGGTCTAGCGCTGTCTCCCCCTGCCTCTCCCTTTGCTCGCTGGTTCATTACTGTCTCCACCTGCCCCCCAACCCCGCCCCCTCCCCTCGTCTGTCTGTTTCCTCTGGTCCATTGATATCTCCCCCTGCCTCTCCTTGTTTCCACTGCTCCTCTCACATCCCTTTGGCACTTTCTGGGCACCAAAAACAGGATGCCGGTTCTTCTTACTGTTTCTACAGTGAATCTGCTGCAGGTTAAATTGTTAGATTTGTGGTATTTATACTCATTTATATCACAATGAATATTAATTGCAATAAAGGGTTTAAAACTCCCATTTCTGGGCTATTTCTAGATAAGAGAATAGTGTATACAGGCCAGGGAGCAACCAAGCCAAATATTTTTTTTTATATACAGGTACACAATGCGAAATTAATTTTATGAAGAAACTCTGAAGAAATTAATGCGCCTCAAAAGCAAGAATTCAATAAATGACTTGAATGAAATATTCATCAGCCCAGTGATTTGTTGTAGATACCCCTGTAGCTCAAAGCTGTGTCTTTATCCAAAGCGCTATGATCCTTAAATATATTCCACAGATTTTCACATTTAGCCTGCAGGGAGAGCAATTTTTCTAAAGGGAATGAAGTGTCTTTATTATGGAGCAGAAGGATAAAGCGAAAGAGCACTGACCGTGAAGGAACCTGCTTCCACATGTTTCACATATATCTTTAAGTGAAGCTCTCACTTTTCTCGAATGAGCGTCTGAGTCTCTGCCTCACCGCTTAGATTTTGTTCTCTCCACTTAACTTTGTGACCAGTCACATATTGGCCATGAAACCTCTTGTAACTGGGAAATACAATATATACTCCCCTCCAAAAGTATTGGAACAATGAGGCCAATTCCTTTATTTTTGCTGTAGACTGAAAACATTTGGGTTTGACATCAAAAGATGAATATGAGACAAGAGATCAACATTTCAGCTTTTATTTCCAGGTATTTACATGTGGATCTGATACACAACTTAGAAGATAGCACCTTTTGTTTGAACCCACCCATTTTCCATGTGAGCAAAGGTATTGGAACATGTGACTGACAGGTGTGTTTTGTTGCCCTGGTGTGTCCTGTTACATTGATTATTCAAACAATAAATAGCGCTGAATGTCTACGTTCAGTTTCAGATTTAGGTTTTGCCTGTGCAGACTGCATTTATAGTTAGAGGTGTAACCAGCAAGAAAACCAGAGAGCTGTCCATGGGTGAGAAGAGAGAAGATGGAAAATCAATCAGAGTCATTGCACAAACATTGGCCATAGCCAGTACAACCATTTGGAATGTCCTGAAGAAGAAAGAAACCACTGGTGTACTAAGTAACAGACATTGAACGGGTAGACCAAGAAAAACAGCAGCAGTTGATGACAGAAACATTGTGAGAGCTGTAAAGAAAGACCCTAAAACAACTGTTGACATCAGCATCAACCTCCAGAGGGCAGGAGAGAAGGTGTCACACTCTACTGTTCGCAGAAGACTTCATGAACAAAAGTACAGAGGCCACACCAGAAGATGCAAACCACTCATTAGCAAGAAGAATAGGAAGGCCAGGCTGGAATTTGCCAAAAAGTCCAGAGACAAGCCTAAAAATTCTGGGACAAGGTTTTATGGACTGATGAGACAAAGATGAACCTTTACCAAAGTGATGGAAAGGCTAAAGTTTGGAGAAAGAGAGGATCTGCTCATGATCCCAAACATACAAGCTCATCTGGAAACACAGTGGAGGTCATGTCATGGCTTGGGCTTGCATGGCTTCTTCTGGGATGGGCTCATTCATCTTCATTGATGATGTAACACATGATGGCAGCAGCAAAATGAACTCAGAAGTCTACAGAAACATTTTGTCTGCCAATTTAAAGAAAGATGCAACCAAACTGATTGGGAGATCCTTCATGGTGCAGCAAGATAATGATTCAAAACACACTGCCAAAACAACAAATGAGTTCATCAGGGGCAAGAAGTGGGAGGTTTTAGACTGGCCAAGTCAATCTCCAGACTTCAACCCTATAGAGCATGCATTTTACCTGCTAAAGAGCAGACTGAAGGGAGAAACCCCCCAAAACAAACCACAACTGAAAGAGGCTGCGGTGAAAGCCTGGAAAAGCATCACAAAAGCAGAATGCAAAAGTTTGGTGACGTCAATGGGTCACAGGCTTGATGCAGTTATTGCAAGCAAAGGATTTGCAACTAAGTTGTGTATCCTATCCAGATGTAAATACCTTGAAATAAAAGCTGAAATGTTGATCTCCTGTCTCATATTGATCTTTTGATGTCAAACCCAAATGTTTTCAGTCTACAGCAAAAATAAAGGAACTGGCCTCACTGTTCCAATACTTTTGGAGGGAAGTGTATTGGAATAATCTGATGTTTACACTATTGTTAACTGCAGTGAGATCAAATATTGGAGATCCAATGATGTTAATGAAGTTAATGGCTTTTTAATATATTTACATTACGCCTCATCTGCCTCAGAGAAAAAGAGAGTAAATCTGGGAGACCCCATGTGTAAACAAACCCTGTATGTGTGTGTATGCATATGGAGTATGACTGCAGATTTATGAGCGTACGTCTTTCCATTGTGTGTGCAGTGTGTACATCTGAACTATCAAGTACACAAAGCCTAATGGAGGGCGACTGTGTACAGTGTACAACTGCTGAGGTGCTCCGTACACAGCGTACATCATTAGGGTCACTTCCATTTTCTTGATGGACACTAATGAGGTGAATCCTGAGGTAAAAGTGAATATCCCTTGTTGATTTCCACCATTTAATCCATACACTGCATGTCACAAAATTTGATAATAACATGTGCTGTTCAAGCTCTTTTGAAGAAGCATAAAGAAACGGGTAACACCGAGGACCGTAGAAGCAGTGATCGAAACACGTTATGCTTTCTTCCATCAGCTCAGAACTAGCAGAAACCAGTAGGACCCAGGTTCACCCATCTACTGTCCACAGAAGTCTGTCCAATCTTGGCACATCCACAGAAGATCTTTGGTTAGTTCTCCAAGATGTTTGGAACAATCTACCTGCCAAGTTCCTTCAAAAACTGTTTCATTTAAAATGTTTCTTCTATTTGCTCACTTTGCATTTTGTAACTTGACAAAAATAAACATTTTATATTTTTGAAAACATTCTTACTTGACTGCCTAAACCTTTTGCACAGTACTGTAGATACATAAACACATCAGCCTACACGACAAAACTGCAGCTGAGCTACAGCGAGACACATCTCCTCAGGAGACTCCTGACATGCTGGGTTTATTTTTTAAGACAAGAGGCTTTGCTTGAGGTTATAGCACTATTTCATTCACTAACGAACCTGAACTTTGGTTCAGTTCTTATTAGGCCCTTAAGGACCTTTTGTCAGGTGATATGTCACTGAAACTAGGTACCATTACTTTTGCATTTCAAGCTCTCTATTTTTGCTCTCAGAGCTGCCTTGATGTCATTGTAGCCTGCACTGTTCCATTAAACTGATGCGAAGCAGTGGTCCAAAGTAAATAGTGGTGGAAAAAGACAGATGTTTGACTGCAGCATCTGGATTCTTTCTGCAGTAGCTGTTTTCTAATTTCATTAATTGTCTGAAAGGATTTTCTGTATGTTAAATTACTTTCTAGTAGTCAGTCACTGAATTAAATACTATATAGAAATGTTCGAGAAAACAAGATGAGCAGCTTTAAGCTTTGACCCTCTTGGCTGATGTTAACAGGACTGTTTTTGTGAAAAGGCATCTGCCTGCATCAGGGCAAAAGGCCTCTGCTTGAGATTTCAACAACACTTGAGTCTCCAAGCGGCAATTTTGCCTCATAGCCTGCGTTATTACCCAGGTGATATGATTAAGACCGGTTGAAATCGAGGAGATTTAACCTCGCCCTCTCTCCCAAAGGCAAAGTCACATCGCCTGCCAGTAACACTTTTTGATTTCATGTCCAAACGACAATAGGAAGTGATGCGAATTCTGGAAACATGCACAGTTTCAAGGTTGTTTCCCTGCAGCCTGGCAGGCTTCTGCACACAGCAGTCATCAGCATTCACATCAGGAAATTAGAAAACTGGGACTGTCTCACAGCATTATGATTGAGAGAGAGCAGATTTCTCTCTGCAGTTTATTCTGTGTAAGGGAACCATAAATGTTGCAAGCAACAAAAACAGAAAAAACAGAAATAGAGAGAGACAGGAAGGCTGAAGGCTGTATGCTGGAGGAACTGCAGAAAGGGGGTGTTTGATCACTAGTGCAGGGAGTGAAGGGCTGGGAAGATGAGAGTGAGTGAGACAAAGCAAACATGGACAGAGTGAGACAGCTTTGGGTCCAGAAGTCTTTGTCATGATAGAGCTGTAGCTCTGTCAGCACAGGCTGTCGAACGTGCCGGTCCACCAGCAGTCCCAGCCCACACAGGGGTGGTAGTCATCAACACAGCCGGCTTTTACTGACACTTACACACATGCACAGCCGAAACCTATAGGGTCAGGCAGGGAGAATAGGCTTTCCTCATAAAGGAGCATTCCTACCCTTTATATGCCATGTGTTAAATATTTAAAGTGAAGTGGCTATTTCTTTGATCACAGAAGCCATCAGCGAGGTAAAATTGAGTTCACCTGCTCTTTTTCTATTCTGGCTCAGAACAACGTGGTGAAAGATAAGGCCACGGTGAGAAATTTAAAGGCCTCATCTGTAACATTTTTGGACATATCATCATGAAATATAGTATCTTTACATACCCAAATGTTAAAAGCATCACAGACTCCAGCACCTCAAAATTATTCTTCATATAATCAGAATTTGATCCATTCAGTTCATTAAAAATTGAAAAGTCTGGAAGAGCCGTATAATTGATTTATTTTGCCAGTCACCTGTGCCGGGAGCCAAAAGGAAGGAAGTGTTCTCAACCAGCTTGGCAGAAAAAGCCTGCAGAGACTTTTTTTTTGGCACAATCGCCAACTGAGCAAACCTCATAGGAATGAATGGGAAACATTCATGGAACACATAATGGAGTTTCCATAATCCGTCCATGCTGGTAAAAGGAGGAAACGACCGGCCTGGTTTTGTCTAAAAGCACCAAAATCTGCCTACCAGTAGCTTGCCAGTTAACACACTTTGTCTAGTTTGTTTAATCCGTAATATACAGACATGAAAGTGGTGTCACTCTTCTCTTTTCTTTTATTCATCTCAGTGGGTGGTCTTTTGGTCATGTCAAGTGTTTGGACATGAGTGCACCATGAACAATAATGGGATGGACACAATAAATGGGGAAACGCTAGGATATAAAACCATCCAATACAAAACGAAATATGGTTCAATAGCTCATCTTATTGTATCTACCCACTGTGTATATGTAATTATTTCTGGGAAAACAGCGATAATGGACTTTCTTCTCGCTTACCCCTGTGCTTCCCTCTGTCAAGGACACTCCAACAAAGCAAAACCTTCAGCCATCTGGACTTTAGCCCTCAGCTGTGGGGCAGCCTGGTTTGACTGTAGAGCCATGACACGGCAGGTACAGTCCATCGCACCACACTGCTGGACACCGCAGGCCGCTTAGCAAAAGCAACACAGACACTGATACCCATATGCACCCTGCCTCTCTCCAGCCATCACATCACCGGAGCGCCTCTCGACCAAAGCCTTCTGCATGGAAGCAATCTCACTTTCAATGTCATTCAGTGTTTAAGGCGCTCAGAAGGAAAGTAATGGCAGTCTGCAGTGTTGTAGGAACAAACTAGTCTCATTCTGGCTGCTAAAAGGATTTACTGCTCAGTCCAATCATGCAGATGCTCTCTCACTCAGAGTTGTAAAACCCCTCTGTGGTCAGATGCTCCTTCTCGCAGGGTTTTACAATGCCACTACTGTAGTTACATGATTAAATGTATTATTCAGCAGACAGGGAAGAAAAATTACAACCATAAAAAAGCTTTTATTAGGGAAAATTTGCATCCAGACATAGCCTTTAATTACTTTTCCACTGAGCAGACACCATTTACTGAACGATTAAGTGTAATTCATCTTATTTAATGTTGTTAAAATATCATTGTTATTGCTTATTGCTTTAATTATTGCATGTTTGCCGTTGGTAAGTTCCACCGACCATTTCATATTGTGAAGGTAACATGACAACAGTGTCACTGATAATACCCAAAATGAAAACGTCCTGATTTAGATGTATTTAATTGAAATATTTCTTGCTTCATTTTTTTGAACACAACAAAACCTCTAACACTACCACGAGGGTCTGTTTTCCTGTTTCATTGGAGTACAGCTTTTGGCCAAATAGCCAAGTGGTCTGCAATAGAAGAAAAAGCGTTAATAGGGGTTACTTTTGTCTTTGATTGCTGTTTCAATGGTTTGGCCCATTGACCCCATTCAAGCATACTGGAGGCAATTCAAAGGCCAGGTCAAAACACCCACAGGCTCTGCCCAGTTAAATCTATCAAATTACGCTCCACATGTTTACACAGACTCTCATAACCACGGCGTACTATGTCGACTTCGATTGAGGATACAATTCCGCTGCCCGATGTCTGTTTGCCCTCTAAAAGAAATGAAAGTTTGCGATGCTTCCGAAGATGGATTGCAGTAGTTTATCCGTGTTACATCATCATTCATATCAACTCAAACATCAGAGACGGCGCTAATAAAGTGCAGAAAAATGGACTACAGTCTCGCTGCCGCCAGCAGAGCAGCTGACAGCATTCTTGGTTTTAATTGTCACATGAAGCAAGCAAGACAACAGTTTTATCTCTGTGGCTGAACAGGAACATTTCCCTCCCAGGAGGGTCCAATCAGTCAAAGACAGAAAGAAGATGTCAAGATTAAAAGAAAACTGGTTATTTCACTTTGAAAGCCTGTGTCAGCGCTCCAAAAAAGAGCAGATAAAGCTTTTTCAAACTAAAAAACAGTGCAACTGTTGCATGATAATATCTTTACTTGGTTACTCCTTAAATCTTTAATCAATCACTGCGACTACAAGTCAGTAAAGTTATATTGGAGGGACTGCCCTTGTAGATAAGTCCTCACTCACTAATGCCCAAGGACAAACTACCAGCCACACCCAGCAGCTGTGATGTGTGTGTGGTTTTGCACCTGTAGTGACGTCACTGGGTCCAAGATGAGCAGCGTAGCCTGATCTTGGCTGATGATGCATGAATAAAAGACTTTTGTTGGAGGTGAATCATTCCCATATGGCTCCATCCACACTGATTAATCAGGTTGATGTAGATAGTGTGCGCTCTGGCTGCCGTCCCCGTTATTTGTTATCAAAACTCTTCAGCTCACATGGATCCATTTAAAGGCCACTCTGTTGCTCAGCCAAGCTTAATGCTCCATTTAAACTTTTTAACAAGTGACTCTGGATATGAAACTGCCTGTCAGTCAGGTCATATTCCCCAGCAGTAGGGGGGGCAATAAGACGATTGCAAGGAAGTGGGGTAGATTTATCGATGCTCATGCTGCGTCATTTCAAGGATTCAAGGTTTTGCACCTTTGCTTATAGTTTTTTTTTTGCTGATGTTAAAAAGTCTCTCAGTCAGTTCAGTCAGCGTGTTTGTATTTTTCTGTTGATGGTTTCCACATGTAAGAGAGCATGTGGGATGACCACAGCTGTGGGGGAAGGGAAGCCTGCTACTTGTGCCGCTGCTCTGCTCGGCTGTTGTCTCTCCAACAGCACCTTTATCGCACAAACACACACACACACACACACACACACACACACACACACACACACACACACACACACACAGGCATGCAGCATCACTGTCAGCAGCAGATGGGAGCTGAGCAGCTTCATTAATCCTACTCCAGCAGGATCAGATAATTAGACACCTTAATTGGAGTTTAAAGGCTTTAATAAGTAAAATGCCACTTTTCGTCTCCCACGTTGTCCCCACTGAATCAGTTCATGCACTCTGTCTTAGAATCACGGTGAACTTGTCATGCGAGACTGAAAATGTAGCTCATTGATCACTTCCACGTTTACCGGTGGAGCATGAGAGGATTGCTGTTGTTTTTTTGTGTCGTATTTCATTGCTTTTAAAACTGCAATGTTCCACTACAATGGTAACCAGTTCCCAAAAGGTGATTCATGAGATTAAACAGGGTTTAATTAGATGTATTCAAGTGCTTGTTGTCATGGGTGTAGTCACTGCATTGATAGAAACCCCCGAATTTGGCCGCGCTCTTTTTAGTCCGTCAACCAGGGCATTGTAATCTTCCACAGTAATGAGAGTGAAAGAATGGAAGATCACGCCTGGTGTGATTCTTGTGTGCAGCAGGGAAGAGACAGAAAGAATCAAATTAAGAGAAAAGTTAATAGTCAGCCAGAAAACACCTAAAGCTCATTAAACTTTCTTCTCGCAGACAGATGTTAATGCAAGAGAAAATGTGCTGTGGGGCTCCGTGTGTCAGCTAGCTATTGCCTCCTCTGTATTGGCAGGAGACCTGGAGGGTCCTCGTTGTGCTTTCTGAAAATATCACAGCTTCTCCGTGTATAACACCATTAACTGGAACACAGCTTGAACAACAGCAAGAGCAAAGGACACAAGTGTAAAATGAACAGAGGCTATGAAGTATGTGACTGAATAGCGTGTGACTCATTGGCATAAATATCTCTTTCCACTGTGTGTGGGGCCGATGACTATCTGGTAAATATTGACATACTAATATTACCTGGACCTTTTTATTTATTTATTTTTTTAATGTATTTCTGATATTTTTTCTTACATTTATCACTTTGATGAATGAGATCCATTTGCTCATACCAGTGATTGATGGTGTTGTCACTTGAGAGGACATATAAACAGACCTTAGGTAGACAGTGATGAATAGCAACTCACATGCCTTTCATGTGGATCCACGGCGCTAATCACTCCTGTTTACACACAAGGAGATTGTTTCACGTGTCATACTCTCGTCTTCCACTGAAAAAAAAAAAAAGTACATTAAGTGCCATTCAAAATGCTTCTCATGTATATTAAATCAATTGATTGTGATCAACAAGAAGAATTAAGATGTTTTTAGACCTGGAATAGACACTAATACCGTTTACTTAAATAATCTGTATTTTGTTTATTTCTGTCTTTTATATAACTGTATTTGAAAATGGGCTTGATTGTGACAGTCTACTGCTCTTGATAGCAAACAGTGCGTCAGATTCCTATATCTCCGTACGCCAGCTATTTCGGAGGCATACTGTGACGTGATGCATCTTTTATAAAGTAAACACTCTGCATGCATCAGAATCCAGCCAGCATGAATCCAGGCCCGCTCTCAGGTCCTCATTGGTTTGAATCCTGTGGACATCTGCTGTGTCCTGAGGTGAAAAATTGCGCTCATGCAGTCGTTCTGTGTAAATTAACTGCAGTGTCCTGCTTATACAAATGTTATTGCTCACTTTGCTTTTCTGCACTAATTAGCAGTGGAGAAAGGTTAACAGATACCAGAATGGAGCCACATTTCCAGGATGGTTGCATTTTACACGTCACGTGCACAACTTCCCCATCAATTGATCACAGCCCTGTAAACTGGTCTTTCTCCTTAGTATTAATTGGAAACTCACATGTATCGTGTCTGCAATGCTGACAGATTTGACTTATATGTGATTATGGTGTCTTACAACACAATACAATACACAGTTTACCCTAGCAGGAGCAGAAAATGTGCTGACAAGAGTTTGGCGAACATGAGTAATTGTTAATGATGTGTGTAATCAGCCAATCACTCAGTGTTGACATTACTGATGACGGCGAGCAAAGGAGGCTGGGAGATGATTAGTGCATGCGATCGTGCAGGTAATCACAAGCAGTTACTGTGCCAGCGAGGTCTGTGTCAAGCCGTGTGTTAGTATTTACAATCTAGGCTGCCTGAGTTTACATAGAAGACACATGCTGATAACATTTAAAACATTGTCATTGTTATTTTAATACAGAGTGCGATGAAAATTGAGTATTGTTATGCTTGTGAAAATGCACGTGAAACACAACATAAGCGGACTATTTTGAAATTCAGAACTCCAATTTTCCACTTTCTTTATGCTTTTGGAAGGTTTGCCAGGTACCTTATATTTACATTTTGTCTATACAACACGTTCATCATCTCTGCACTGTTATACACACACAACAGACTGGGTTATGGCCACCGACTCAATTCTAGATGAGGTGTGGATCGACTTTTATTCACTGGGCGCCTATAGTATGATGAAGTTCTGAATGAATGCGCCAGTATTAAGCTGTGGGCAAAGACAGCGACAGTGAGGCTTAATTAAAGATCTCGGTGCTATAGTGTTATTAATGTGACAGCAAAATGTATAAGTAGCCTCTGAGCGAGAACCACGCACATTTAATTTTGTGTCTGAGGGTCATTTAGTTTTAAATGTGTCCAATAATCTCGACATCGAAAGAAAGAGGATTTAAATAGACGACCTAAATGGAGCTGCTGTGAAGCTGGTGGCTCGAGTCTGAGGGGCAGCTTCAGGGGAAATGAGAGGAGACCGGAGGGGAAATGAGACCAAGCCCGCACAGAAAATAAAGAGATGTGGAGAAGTCCCAGTTAAGGTGAGGGTGAGGGAGAGAGACAGCAAGGCCACAATGTCTGTGTGTGTGTGTGTGTGTGTGTGTGTGACATAGGGAGGGGGGGAAGAGAGAGCGCTGTGTAACATTATCTCTGCTGGAAAGAACGTTTTAAATGGCTGTGATGTTATAAAAAAACTGGTATCTTGGCTCTGTCTTCCAGTAACATATGGATGATATGTATGGTGTTGTTGTGGCTCTTCATAACAGCTGGATGTTTAAATTGGGCCGCCATGTTTTTAATGGCTGCTGCGTTCCGTAGAATAGAAATCATTCAGTCTACATCAATAAGATGTCTGAAATGACTCCGTCATTGTCCATCATTGGTTCAGACTGACTCTATAAACCATAACTTCAATCAGACCTGCAGCCTAAAAACACACAGATTCAGTCTGAGATGAGACACAGAAAAACAGAAAACCCCCAGACTCAGTAACTCTGAAAATAGAGAATGTTTTTACAGGAGAAACAAACTGGAAATATCCAAACTGTTTGATCAATTCATCTGCTAACTGTTTCAAGTTTGCTTTCACCCTTTCGGTTCTTTTCCTGCTTGCCGTTATCTCAAAGTTTCTAACAGCTTCAAAAATGGATGTATTGTGTATTTTCTTTTTTTTTTAGAATAAACAGGACTGTTTGAAAATAAAGATTTATCTGATATGACTAGCTGCTGTATATATATACAGTTCATGTAAAACTGTTCTAACGTGCATTTTACTAGAATTGTGAAGGTGTCAAACATGTTCGCTCGTCCCTTCAGGTGTTAGGTGAAACTGACAGGTGCCATGAGCTCACAACAGCCACGACTAATAAATAACAATGGGAGTAAAACAACAAAGATAAAGTCAAAGCAACTTTTATTCAAATCAAATCTGTCCGACGTCTTAGAGGCCGAGGCTCATAGTTGACAAAAGCGTCATAATCAATGAATATCACTGACAACTATTAATTGAATTCAGCACAGCCTCATTTTTCATCAGGGAGAATGGAAAACACTTAAACTTCGATGCTCACGTGTCAACTGAATTGCTATAGTAGCGTACAGGAGGGGTTAGTGCCAGCATGATAGCTCATCTAGCTTCTAAGAATCAGAGCTATTGACTTGGTGACTGACAGCGAGATAGAGCGACATCAGATCATGTTCCAGCCTCAGTTAAAGACTGAGCGTTCCGCTGGGACTGATGGAGTTGGTAAATCATATATATATCGGTGTTCAGTCAGTACATTTCTTTTCATCTCCCGGTTTCAAATCTTTCCTGCTGTTTGGCAGGATGTTGCCCAGTAACACAAACGACAGAAAGTCTCAGGCTCAGGGATAAAACAGAAAAAAGGGGTTCCAATTTAGCTGTAACAACTTAAAAACCATACTTACTGACTCTCCGTCAGCTTGGGCTGTAATCAATTACGAATCACTTTATTTAAATGTCTTATTTTTCTAATTCCCAGTTCACCAGATGTTCGAGCAGTGCAATTATTAGAGATACAATAAGCATTTTCAGGACGGGGCAGAATTCCACGCCGAAAGCAAAAAGAGTTTGGATAATCAAAATGTTATCTGTCATGTAAATAGGATTACTGCATTATGAGGAGCTGTCAGTGAATACAGTTATGTAAGCAGCTCAAACAGACAAAAATAATGGGGACGCATTTTATTGTGCTACAAGTTTCTGTGGTTGTAGTGCAACTGCACAAAAAGATTGTCCTTTTTCATTTGCATGGAAAACATAGTGACGGGGATTTCACTGTCGCCTGAAACAGTAATTCAACTTCAAAAGAGACATCATCCACGCTTGCCAAAGTACTTTCTCACTGCGGCATATTTGCATTTGGGGTTCTGTGTATTTGTGCCTTGGGACTCCACTTTTTTTTTTTTTTTTTTTATAGGAGAGCCCAGCCTCTGGATTCAGCTGCCAGCCCATTACAATACTGTCAGTTTGTTATGGTGTGGAGGTGGACTGTTTTAAGTAGGGGTGAGAGGAGCTGACTGGGCTGGCCTCTATTAAAGCCAACCTCAGCTCCAGCAGCTGATGGTGTATTGCTCTTTCTTACGGTGAAATCATCCCGCTACAGATCCATTTCCTGGCTGCTCTGACATTCAGCAGAAGCAATACACTTTCAAGTTGTGCTGCTGCCTAGTGTTACAAAAACATGTGTCGTGTTGATGATTTCCTGAGGAGTGAAGGAATTCTGACATTGTTGTTGGTTGTGACAAAATACGCTTGTGTTTTGTTGTTTTGACACCATTCAAATGTGCTTTTAAAGAGCTGAGGTGGTCAACTCGACAGTGATGGTACACAGTATTGGATATAGCACTCATACTGTATGCCATGGTCATTTTTGATGTTTTCATCGGGCTCAGGATCATTAAATAGCTCATACTTTGGTCAAGTTACAAAGAAACTGTTATATGTCCAAAATAAAGTCTTTAAGTCTTAAAGCCTGAAGTATTTAAAGCAGCACATATCACAGCAAATTCAGTTACTCCCAATGGAAACAGAGATGTTTTTTGTTGTTGAGTTCAGCTTGAATGAACTTAACCTACAAATTTGCAGCATTAAGGAATTACAAGCCGTCTTGACCCTGCTGACCTTTGAGAGAGAGTCAGAGAGTCCTAAATGGACTTAATAGCTGTTTTGTACCACCAACTAGAATTTAAGCTTCACTGTTGGATGTTTCCACCAAAGACAGTGAACAGATACACTACCTCTGTTACTACTACAAATTACCAAGCTTGTGTCTGCTGCTTATTTTGTGTGTCATTATGGAATATTTGTGTTTTCATTCTGCTCTTTTTGCCAGACATCATGAAGGGAGAGCGAGACTGTAATGCAAAAACATGTCGTCGTGTCAAAACCACATTGTCCAACCGACTAAATACAACACCTCCGCCCCTCTGGCTCATGTTAGTTAGTGAGAGAAACAGCAGCCCTATTTTGTGTGAGCCTCACTGGGAGTTGTAGTTTCCCATTAGCCTCAATTACAAGTTGTTTTCACACTGTAAATAAGATTTTTAAGGAGATTTAACTTAAAAATGGAGCAGCCCTTATTTTACTTCAGTTTACTCTCATAGAGACGACAAAGGGCTTTATAGAAGGCATCTGAGAGGCTTCAGTGGTGTCTTTGGCATCAGAGCGAACATGCCAGGAATGATTAATGACAAGGTGTCCTGTTCTAGAGAATATGTAACCTGTTCATCCATGCCACCGAGGGAAGGCTTGTCATGCAAATGTGATGACTCTTCAGCCTCTCTGTGACTGAAATCAGCTTCGTTATCTGCAGCACTGGATCTTGATCTAATGACTTAAAGCTAAAGAATTTCTTTATTTACTCCTCAGTTCTGCACTGTTTAAACTTAATAAGATTTTCAGTTGAGCAGCCCATGTTCCTATTGAGTTATACTAAAATCAATCAATATCTCTTTAGGTCCTGTTGCAGCCTATTGCCAGGCACTGTATAATGTATCTCTGCCATTATAATGCTATTAGGAGTCTGTCTGTGCTCTAACATGATAAAGTGAAAAGTCTTGATTCAGTGGGGGTTCTACAGTGTAGAAAAAGAAAGGGACTGCTAACTGTGTCCTGTGACAGAAGTTCAGAGCAGATGATTTGTTGTAGCCTGCAAACCTGGGCCTTTTATCATCAAGTTTCTAACTACTGATCTGGACAAGTCATCTATTACGTAGTTCCTCCCTAAAAGTCTCCGGACATCACTCTCTTTCTCCACTGAGGAGCTTTATGGCTGTGGCCTTCCATGTGCTTGGCTATGTGAGACCTTAATCTAAACAGGCGAGGCCCTCAAGCGAGCTCTGACAACTTATTATCTAGCCATGCCATCTGTATCAAAGACAAGGGGAACTGACGCCGGCATCCTTGGGCTGCAGCAACAGACTCGTTACGCCTTACGTATACACTACTGTATGTTTACAAAGGGTGATTAGTGGAGCATGGCTGCCAAGGTACACCCCCGTGTTCCAGATGGCGGGGTTTCAGATGCGCCTTATCGTGCACACTCAGACACTCGTCATAGTGGCAGACAGACAGACAGACACACACACCCAGGCAGCAATTTGATGATGTCAGCCACAAGGGACCCTTGTTAATGTGCCATAGACATTTATAGTATTTTCATTGTCCCTCAATTTGCACCAGACGGAGATGGCCGTTCACTGATGATGTTGTTGAATAATTACCCAGAGAGTTAAAATTCTGCCTCAGGCTTATTTTGAATATGCTATTATAATTATGATGATCTCAGTTTTAGTGTCTGGCCAATCTTGAAAATGTTGTTTTGGCATTTTATTTAATTTGCAGGCCCTGCTGCATTTGAAAGCATTTTTTTTTAAAGCATTCTGTTTGGAAAAATGCAATTTCCCTCAATATAGACAGATGTGGCCTTGAATTCAGATGCACATAAACTCTCCTGTCATTCTCGCTTCTCCCCGAGGATAGATTAGCCTGTTCGCAGACATTTAAGAAAGAGGACAGAGCCGAGATGATCAGGTGAGTCATGAGAACGCGGTAAATGAACAGTGGAGTGTAAACTGCAACAATCTGTCACGACTCATAATTAGCCCCACGGTGGGAAAGGCAGGTTCACCTTTCAACCTGACCTTGCGCCATAATTGCTCCAACACATGAACACATATGCACCGTACTGCTCGTTGCTTGTGTGCGCTCACCACTCTTTCTTTTCCCTCCAGTTCCTCTTTCTTAACAGCTAATTACTGGAACAACCACAGAGTCCCAGTTCCCATAGTAACTATAATGTGCAAGCTTTCACGCCATAAAAAGTCTCCCTGGTCACCCACCCACCTCATTTTATGCTGGCTTTCATGGCACTGTGACCGAGATCAGATTTAACATGGAATTCCTTGTGTGTACTTAAGAAAAAAACAGGGAAATGGTCTTATAGTAGAGGAGGCTTAAAGGGAAAAACCTGCTAGGTTAAGAACCAGGGAGCATCATTATATGGGAGCCATAAGATACAGCTGTCTTAACCCTTTATCGGGCAAAGGACCATATTTGGTAACTTAAGTGGGAGTTCAAAATGTAGAACTGCAGTAGAACTACTAGATTTCTCCAAGCCAATCAGCAACAATCAGGCTACATGACAGACCGACAAGAAACCATATATGGTAACTTCATTGACCTTGATTTTCACCATAACATACAAAGTCTTGTAATGACCACCAGTAGTGGTCTAGGGTTCAAATTTTGAATTTCTAAGTATTTCAACGAGTGCCCTATAAAGGGTTAAACTTCATCTCTTCTAGAAGTTGACAAAGTGCAGAAGTTTATAGCCATCATCTCAATCATTTGGCTAATTAACATTTTACTGTTCTTTTGTTGATTTGTTGTCTCTGATTCTCTGTGATCTATAAGAGAATGGATCTGCTTAACCCATTTAATCCCATCGGTCACAATAGTGACCGGAAAAAATATCTTGATTTATAGGGCTCTTAAAATGTTACTAAGAGACGTTTCAATGCAATTCCATCAAATACTGAAATAATAAGAGGTCTCAATGCAATATGTGAAGTGTCACATGTTTAGAGTAAATTGTCACATGACCAGAGCTGTTTATTTCCTGGGTGCACCATGAGAAGAGGATGGCGGTATCAAAGCTCCAAAATAAAAGGTTAGTAAAGTATGTTAAAATAAAGATAGCAAAAATATTTTTGATACACATTATCTCTAAGGTGTCTAGTAATGATATATGCATTTGCAATTACTCAATATTGTTCAGTGTGGTCATAGAATGTGTAAACATGTTGACGGTCACAATAGTGACCGATGGGATAACAAATTGTACCTAGGTGCACTCAACTTTCATGTACATATAAATCTGAAAAGTTCCCATTCTACCTAACTTTTTCCTTTTTTTTTCCCTTTTAGATTAACTTTGAGTGATGTTCTGGATATGTTGGATGTAGGTGATGGCCCAGACAAAGCATGCAGCATTGCAGTTATCCCTCAAAATGAGAAAGATGCTGTCGTTAGTGATTGCGACAGTGATGGGTCAGATATGGACTATCAGGGGGACACAAGCCATTTGCCAGCCAGGATGGTGAATGCATATGCTGAACTTTTGGAAACAAATAATGATAGGAACAACAGTATCAGTGATGATTATTTTCCCCTCCCCAACATCCCTCCCACACAACCCTCCATTGTTGATAATGAAGCCACTGTTGGTAGTGAGGGGCCAAGGGCCACTGTCCGCCAGAGGAGACAGCAAAAAGGGCATCCAAGGACTTCCAGCTGCCTCAGGGGCCAGCAAGAAGGGCCTCCTAGGGCCTCTAGCCTCCAGAGTGGCCAGCAAGAAGGGCCTCCAAGGGCTTCTAGATTGCGTGTTCAAACGATCAAAGACCGCTAACATCCACTAACACAGTATACAGCCCAAATGCTGCAGAATTTTTAAAATAAAATCGTCCCAACCCAATGGATGTTTTTCTGCAAATGTCTAAGAGAGATGACCATTGAAATGTCCAACCTCTACTCCATCCAGACAAAGGGCAAGCCACTGGGTCTGAGTATTGCTGATCTTCTTACATTTTATCCACCTCCAGACCTGTTGGGAAACAGTTACTGATCACTTTTAATGTGGTAAGTCGGCCAGAAAACAAGTGGCAGCCAAAACAGTGGAGGAGGGGGGATTGGCCAAAAACGCTGACCCCGGGGTCAAGGAAATGGCCGTTTTGGAAATCAGTAACTGTTTCCCAACAGGTCTGGAGGTGGATGAGGCAAAAAAGAGGCAGTTTTTTGTCCGCTCCCAAAACGGCCATTTCCTTGACCCCGGGGTCAGCGTGTTTGGTCAATCCCCCCTCCTCCACTGTTTTGGCTGCCACTTGTTTTCTGGCCGACTTACCACATTAAAAGTGATCAGTAACTGTTTCCCAACAGGTCTGGAGGTGGATGAGGCAAAAAAGAGGCAGTTTTTCGTCCGCTCCCAAAACGGCCATTTCCTTGACAGGGTCAGCGTTTTTGGCCAATCCCCCCTCCTCCACTGTTTTGGCTGCCACTTGTTTTCAGGCCGACTTACCACATTAAAAGTGATCAGTAACTGTTTCCCAACAGGTCTGGAGGTGGATGAGGCAAAAAAGAGGCAATTTTGCGTCCGCTCCCAAAACAGCCATTTCCTTGACCAGCGTTTTTCCTTGGTCAGCGTTTTTGGCCAATCCCCCCTCCTCCACTGTTTTGGCTGCCACTTGTTTTCTGGCCGACTTACCACATTAAAAGTGATCAGTAACTGTTTCCCAACAGGTCTGGAGGTGGATGAGGCAAAAAAAATTCGGTTTTTCGTCCGCTCCCAAAACGGCCATTTCCTTGACCCCGGGGTCAGCGTTTTTGGCCAATCCCCCCTCCTCTTCTGTTTTGGCTGCCACTTGTTTTCTGGCCGACTTACCACATTAAAAGTGATCAGTAACTGTTTCCCAACAGGTCTGGAGGTGGATGAGGCAAAAAAGAGGCAATTTTGCGTCCGCTCCCAAAACGGCCATTTCCTTGACCCCGGGGTCAGCGTTTTTGGCCAATCCCCCCTCCTCCACTGTTTTGGCTGCCACTTGTTTTCTGGCCGACTTACCACATTAAAAGTGATCAGTAACTGTTTCCCAACAGGTCTGGAGGTGGGTGAGGCAAAAAAGAGGCAGTTTTTCATCCGCTCCCAAAACGGCCATTTCCTTGACCCCGGGGTCAGCGTTTTTGGCCAATCCCCCCTCCTCCACTGTTTTGGCTGCCACTTGTTTTCTGGCCGACTTACCACATTAAAAGTGATCAGTAACTGTTTCCCAACAGGTCTGGAGGTAGATGAGGCAAAAAAGAGGCAGTTTTTCGACCGCTCCCAAAACGGCCATTTCCTTGACCCCGGGGTCAGCGTTTTTGGCCAATCCCCCCTCCTCCACTGTTTTGGCTGCCACTTGTTTTCTGGCCGACTTACCACATTAAAAGTGATCAGTAACTGTTTCCCAACAGGTCTGGAGGTGGATGAGGCAAAAAAGAGGCAATTTTGCGTCCGCTCCCAAAACGGCCATTTCCTTGACCCCGGGGTCAGCGTTTTTGGTCAATCCCCCCTCCTCCACTGTTTTGGCTGCCACTTGTTTTCTGGCCGACTTACCACATTAAAAGTGATCAGTAACTGTTTCCCAGCAGGTCTGGAGGTGGATGAGGCAAAAAAAATTCAGTTTTTCGTCCGCTCCCAAAACGGCCATTTCCTTGACCCCGGGGTCAGCGTTTTTGGCCAATCCCCCCTCCTCCACTGTTTTGGCTGCCACTTGTTTTCTGGCCGACTTACCACATTAAAAGTGATCAGTAACTGTTTCCCAACAGGTCTGGAGGTGGATGAGGCAAAAAAGAGGCAGTTTTTCATCCGCTCCCAAAACGGCCATTTCCTTGACCCCGGGGTCAGCGTTTTTGGTCAATCCCCCCTCCTCCACTGTTTTGGCTGCCACTTGTTTTCTGGCCGACTTACCACATTAAAAGTGATCAGTAACTGTTTCCCAACAGGTCTGGAGGTGGATGAGGCAAAAAAAATTCAGTTTTTCATCCGCTCCCAAAACGGCCATTTCCTTGACCCCGGGGTCAAGGTTTTTGGCCAATCCCCCCTCCTCCACTGTTTTGGCTGCCACTTGTTTTCTGGCCGACTTACCACATTAAAAGTGATCAGTAACTGTTTCCCAACAGGTCTGGAGGTGGATGAGGCAAAAAAGAGGCAATTTTGCGTCCGCTCCCAAAACGGCCATTTCCTTGACCCCGGGGTCAGCGTTTTTGGTCAATCCCCCCTCCTCCACTGTTTTGGCTGCCACTTGTTTTCTGGCCGACTTACCACATTAAAAGTGATCAGTAACTGTTTCCCAACAGGTCTGGAGGTGGATGAGGCAAAAAAAATTCAGTTTTTCGTCCGCTCCCAAAACGGCCATTTCCTTGACCCCGGGGTCAGCGTTTTTGGCCAATCCCCCCTCCTCCACTGTTTTGGCTGCCACTTGTTTTCTGGCCGACTTACCACATTAAAAGTGATCAGTAACTGTTTCCCAACAGGTCTGGAGGTGGATGAGGCAAAAAAGAGGCAGTTTTTCATCCGCTCCCAAAACGGCCATTTCCTTGACCCCGGGGTCAGCGTTTTTGGCCAATCCCCCCTCCTCCACTGTTTTGGCTGCCACTTGTTTTCTGGCCGACTTACCACATTAAAAGTGATCAGTAACTGTTTCCCAACAGGTCTGGAGATGGATGAGGCAAAAAAGAGGCAATTTTGCGTCCGCTCCCAAAACGGCCATTTCCTTGACCCCGGGGTCAGCGTTTTTGGCCAATCCCCCCTCCTCCACTGTTTTGGCTGCCACTTGTTTTCAGGCCGACTTACCACATTAAAAGTGATCAGTAACTGTTTCCCAACAGGTCTGGGGTGGATGAGGCAAAAAAGAGGCAATTTTGCGTCCGCTCCCAAAACGGCCATTTCCTTGACCCCGGGGTCAGCGTTTTTGGTCAATCCCCCCTCCTCCACTGTTTTGGCTGCCACTTGTTTTCAGGCCGACTTACCACATTAAAAGTGATCAGTAACTGTTTCCCAGCAGGTCTGGAGGTGGATGAGGCAAAAAAGAGGCAGTTTTGCGTCCGCTCCCAAAACGGCCATTTCCTTGACCCCGGGGTCAGCGTTTTTGGCCAATCCCCCCTCCTCCACTGTTTTGGCTGCCACTTGTTTTCTGACCGACTTACCACATTAAAAGTGATCAGTAACTGTTTCCCAACAGGTCTGGAGGTGGATGAGGCAAAAAAAATGCAGTTTTGCGTCCGCTCCCAAAACGGCCATTTCCTTGACCCCGGGGTCAGCGTTTTTGGCCAATCCCCCCTCCTCCACTGTTTTGGCTGCCACTTGTTTTCAGGCCGACTTACCACATTAAAAGTGATCAGTAACTGTTTCCCAGCATGTCTGGAGGTGGATGAGGCAAAAAAAATTCGGTTTTTCGTCCGCTCCCAAAACGGCCATTTCCTTGACCCCGGGGTCAGCGTTTTTGGCCAATCCCCCCTCCTCTTCTGTTTTGGCTGCCACTTGTTTTCTGGCCGACTTACCACATTAAAAGTGATCAGTAACTGTTTCCCAACAGGTCTGGAGGTGGATGAGGCAAAAAAGAGGCAATTTTGCGTCCGCTCCCAAAACGGCCATTTCCTTGACCCCGGGGTCAGCGTTTTTGGCCAATCCCCCCTCCTCCACTGTTTTGGCTGCCACTTGTTTTCTGGCCGACTTACCACATTAAAAGTGATCAGTAACTGTTTCCCAACAGGTCTGGAGGTGGGTGAGGCAAAAAAGAGGCAGTTTTTCATCCGCTCCCAAAACGGCCATTTCCTTGACCCCGGGGTCAGCGTTTTTGGCCAATCCCCCCTCCTCCACTGTTTTGGCTGCCACTTGTTTTCTGGCCGACTTACCACATTAAAAGTGATCAGTAACTGTTTCCCAACAGGTCTGGAGGTAGATGAGGCAAAAAAGAGGCAGTTTTTCGACCGCTCCCAAAACGGCCATTTCCTTGACCCCGGGGTCAGCGTTTTTGGCCAATCCCCCCTCCTCCACTGTTTTGGCTGCCACTTGTTTTCTGGCCGACTTACCACATTAAAAGTGATCAGTAACTGTTTCCCAACAGGTCTGGAGGTGGATGAGGCAAAAAAGAGGCAATTTTACGCCCGCTCCCAAAACGGCCATTTCCTTGACCCCGGGGTCAGCGTTTTTGGCCAATCCCCCCTCCTCCACTGTTTTGGCTGCCACTTGTTTTCTGGCCGACTTACCACATTAAAAGTGATCAGTAACTGTTTCCCAACAGGTCTGGAGGTGGATGAGGCAAAAAAGAGGCAATTTTGCGTCCGCTCCCAAAACGGCCATTTCCTTGACCCCGGGGTCAGCGTTTTTGGTCAATCCCCCCTCCTCCACTGTTTTGGCTGCCACTTGTTTTCTGGCCGACTTACCACATTAAAAGTGATCAGTAACTGTTTCCCAGCAGGTCTGGAGGTGGATGAGGCAAAAAAAATTCAGTTTTTCGTCCGCTCCCAAAACGGCCATTTCCTTGACCCCGGGGTCAGCGTTTTTGGCCAATCCCCCCTCCTCCACTGTTTTGGCTGCCACTTGTTTTCTGGCCGACTTACCACATTAAAAGTGATCAGTAACTGTTTCCCAACAGGTCTGGAGGTGGATGAGGCAAAAAAGAGGCAGTTTTTCATCCGCTCCCAAAACGGCCATTTCCTTGACCCCGGGGTCAGCGTTTTTGGTCAATCCCCCCTCCTCCACTGTTTTGGCTGCCACTTGTTTTCTGGCCGACTTACCACATTAAAAGTGATCAGTAACTGTTTCCCAACAGGTCTGGAGGTAGATGAGGCAAAAAAGAGGCAGTTTTTCGACCGCTCCCAAAACGGCCATTTCCTTGACCCCGGGGTCAGCGTTTTTGGCCAATCCCCCCTCCTCCACTGTTTTGGCTGCCACTTGTTTTCTGGCCGACTTACCACATTAAAAGTGATCAGTAACTGTTTCCCAACAGGTCTGGAGGTGGATGAGGCAAAAAAGAGGCAATTTTACGCCCGCTCCCAAAACGGCCATTTCCTTGACCCCGGGGTCAGCGTTTTTGGCCAATCCCCCCTCCTCCACTGTTTTGGCTGCCACTTGTTTTCTGGCCGACTTACCACATTAAAAGTGATCAGTAACTGTTTCCCAACAGGTCTGGAGGTGGATGAGGCAAAAAAGAGGCAATTTTACGCCCGCTCCCAAAACGGCCATTTCCTTGACCCCGGGGTCAGCGTTTTTGGCCAATCCCCCCTCCTCCACTGTTTTGGCTGCCACTTGTTTTCTGGCCGACTTACCACATTAAAAGTGATCAGTAACTGTTTCCCAACAGGTCTGGAGGTGGATGAGGCAAAAAAAATGCAGTTTTGCGTCCGCTCCCAAAACGGCCATTTCCTTGACCCCGGGGTCAGCGTTTTTGGCCAATCCCCCCTCCTCCACTGTTTTGGCTGCCACTTGTTTTCTGGCCGACTTACCACATTAAAAGTGATCAGTAACTGTTTCCCAACAGGTCTGGGGTGGATGAGGCAAAAAAGAGGCAGTTTTGCGTCCGCTCCCAAAACGGCCATTTCCTTGACCCCGGGGTCAGCGTTTTTGGTCAATCCCCCCTCCTCCACTGTTTTGGCTGCCACTTGTTTTCAGGCCGACTTACCACATTAAAAGTGATCAGTAACTGTTTCCCAGCAGGTCTGGAGGTGGATGAGGCAAAAAAGAGGCAGTTTTGCGTCCGCTCCCAAAACGGCCATTTCCTTGACCCCGGGGTCAGCGTTTTTGGCCAATCCCCCCTCCTCCACTGTTTTGGCTGCCACTTGTTTTCTGGCCGACTTACTACATTAAAAGTGATCAGTAACTGTTTCCCAACAGGTCTGGAGGTGAATGAGGCAAAAAAGAGGCAATTTTGCATCCGCTCCCAAAACGGCCATTTCCTTGACCCCGGGGTCAGCGTTTTTGGCCAATCCCCCCTCCTCCACTGTTTTGGCTGCCACTTGTTTTCAGGCCGACTTACCACATTAAAAGTGATCAGTAACTGTTTCCCAGCAGGTCTGGAGGTGGATGAGGCAAAAAAGAGGCAATTTTGCGTCCGCTCCCAAAACGGCCATTTCCTTGACCCCGGGGTCAGCGTTTTTGGCCAATCCCCCCTCCTCCACTGTTTTGGCTGCCACTTGTTTTCTGGCCGACTTACCACATTAAAAGTGATCAGTAACTGTTTCCCAACAGGTCTGGAGGTGGATGAGGCAAAAAAAATTCAGTTTTTCGTCCGCTCCCAAAACGGCCATTTCCTTGACCCCGGGGTCAGCGTTTTTGGCCAATCCCCCCTCCTCCACTGTTTTGGCTGCCACTTGTTTTCAGGCCGACTTACCACATTAAAAGTGATCAGTAACTGTTTCCCAGCAGGTCTGGGGTGGATGAGGCAAAAAAGAGGCAGTTTTGCGTCCGCTCCCAAAACGGCCATTTCCTTGACCCCGGGGTCAGCGTTTTTGGTCAATCCCCCCTCCTCCACTGTTTTGGCTGCCACTTGTTTTCAGGCCGACTTACCACATTAAAAGTGATCAGTAACTGTTTCCCAGCAGGTCTGGAGGTGGATGAGGCAAAAAAGAGGCAGTTTTGCGTCCGCTCCCAAAACGGCCATTTCCTTGACCCCGGGGTCAGCGTTTTTGGCCAATCCCCCCTCCTCCACTGTTTTGGCTGCCACTTGTTTTCTGGCCGACTTACCACATTAAAAGTGATCAGTAACTGTTTCCCAACAGGTCTGGAGGTGGATGAGGCAAAAAAAATGCAGTTTTGCGTCCGCTCCCAAAACGGCCATTTCCTTGACCCCGGGGTCAGCGTTTTTGGCCAATCCCCCCTCCTCCACTGTTTTGGCTGCCACTTGTTTTCTGGCCGACTTACTACATTAAAAGTGATCAGTAACTGTTTCCCAACAGGTCTGGAGGTGAATGAGGCAAAAAAGAGGCAATTTTGCATCCGCTCCCAAAACGGCCATTTCCTTGACCCCGGGGTCAGCGTTTTTGGCCAATCCCCCCTCCTCCACTGTTTTGGCTGCCACTTGTTTTCTGGCCGACTTACCACATTAAAAGTGATCAGTAACTGTTTCCCAACAGGTCTGGAGGTGGATGAGGCAAAAAAAATTCAATTTTTCGTCCGCTCCCAAAACGGCCATTTCCTTGACCCCGGGGTCAGCGTTTTTGGCCAATCCCCCCTCCTCCACTGTTTTGGCTGCCACTTGTTTTCTGGCCGACTTACCACATTAAAAGTGATCAGTAACTGTTTCCCAACAGGTCTGGAGGTGGATGAGGCAAAAAAAATTCAGTTTTTCGTCCGCTCCCAAAACGGCCATTTCCTTGACCCCGGGGTCAGCGTTTTTGGCCAATCCCCCCTCCTCCACTGTTTTGGCTGCCACTTGTTTTCTGGCCGACTTACCACATTAAAAGTGATCAGTAACTGTTTCCCAACAGGTCTGGAGGTGGATGAGGCAAAAAAAATTCAGTTTTTCGTCCGCTCCCAAAACGGCCATTTCCTTGACCCCGGGGTCAGCGTTTTTGGCCAATCCCCCCTCCTCCACTGTTTTGGCTGCCACTTGTTTTCTGGCCGACTTACCACATTAAAAGTGATCAGTAACTGTTTCACAGCAGGTCTGGAGGTGGATGAGGCAAAAAAGAGACAGTTTTGCGTCCGCTCCCAAAACGGCCATTTCCTTGACCCCGGGGTCAGCGTTTTTGGCCAATCCCCCCTCCTCCACTGTTTTGGCTGCCACTTGTTTTCTGGCCGACTTACCACATTAAAAGTGATCAGTAACTGTTTCCCAACAGGTCTGGAGGTGGATGAGGCAAAAAAGAGGCAATTTTGCGTCCGCTCCCAAAACGGCCATTTCCTTGACCCCGGGGTCAGCGTTTTTGGTCAATCCCCCCTCCTCCACTGTTTTGGCTGCCACTTGTTTTCTGGCCGACTTACCACATTAAAAGTGATCAGTAACTGTTTCCCAGCAGGTCTGGAGGTGGATGAGGCAAAAAAGAGGCAGTTTTGCGTCCGCTCCCAAAACGGCCATTTCCTTGACCCCGGGGTCAGCGTTTTTGGCCAATCCCCCCTCCTCCACTGTTTTGGCTGCCACTTGTTTTCTGGCCGACTTACCACATTAAAAGTGATCAGTAACTGTTTCCCAACAGGTCTGGAGGTGGATGAGGCAAAAAAGAGGCAGTTTTTCATCCGCTCCCAAAACGGCCATTTCCTTGACCCTGGGGTCAGCGTTTTTGGTCAATCCCCCCTCCTCCACTGTTTTGGCTGCCACTTGTTTTCTGGCCGACTTACCACATTAAAAGTGATCAGTAACTGTTTCCCAACAGGTCTGGAGGTAGATGAGGCAAAAAAGAGGCAGTTTTTCGACCGCTCCCAAAACGGCCATTTCCTTGACCCCGGGGTCAGCGTTTTTGGCCAATCCCCCCTCCTCCACTGTTTTGGCTGCCACTTGTTTTCTGGCCGACTTACCACATTAAAAGTGATCAGTAACTGTTTCCCAACAGGTCTGGAGGTGGATGAGGCAAAAAAGAGGCAATTTTACGCCCGCTCCCAAAACGGCCATTTCCTTGACCCCGGGGTCAGCGTTTTTGGCCAATCCCCCCTCCTCCACTGTTTTGGCTGCCACTTGTTTTCAGGCCGACTTACCACATTAAAAGTGATCAGTAACTGTTTCCCAGCAGGTCTGGGGTGGATGAGGCAAAAAAGAGGCAGTTTTGCGTCCGCTCCCAAAACGGCCATTTCCTTGACCCCGGGGTCAGCGTTTTTGGTCAATCCCCCCTCCTCCACTGTTTTGGCTGCCACTTGTTTTCAGGCCGACTTACCACATTAAAAGTGATCAGTAACTGTTTCCCAGCAGGTCTGGAGGTGGATGAGGCAAAAAAGAGGCAGTTTTGCGTCCGCTCCCAAAACGGCCATTTCCTTGACCCCGGGGTCAGCGTTTTTGGCCAATCCCCCCTCCTCCACTGTTTTGGCTGCCACTTGTTTTCTGGCCGACTTACCACATTAAAAGTGATCAGTAACTGTTTCCCAACAGGTCTGGAGGTGGATGAGGCAAAAAAAATGCAGTTTTGCGTCCGCTCCCAAAACGGCCATTTCCTTGACCCCGGGGTCAGCGTTTTTGGCCAATCCCCCCTCCTCCACTGTTTTGGCTGCCACTTGTTTTCTGGCCGACTTACTACATTAAAAGTGATCAGTAACTGTTTCCCAACAGGTCTGGAGGTGAATGAGGCAAAAAAGAGGCAATTTTGCATCCGCTCCCAAAACGGCCATTTCCTTGACCCCGGGGTCAGCGTTTTTGGCCAATCCCCCCTCCTCCACTGTTTTGGCTGCCACTTGTTTTCTGGCCGACTTACCACATTAAAAGTGATCAGTAACTGTTTCCCAACAGGTCTGGAGGTGGATGAGGCAAAAAAAATTCAATTTTTCGTCCGCTCCCAAAACGGCCATTTCCTTGACCCCGGGGTCAGCGTTTTTGGCCAATCCCCCCTCCTCCACTGTTTTGGCTGCCACTTGTTTTCTGGCCGACTTACCACATTAAAAGTGATCAGTAACTGTTTCCCAACAGGTCTGGAGGTGGATGAGGCAAAAAAAATTCAGTTTTTCGTCCGCTCCCAAAACGGCCATTTCCTTGACCCCGGGGTCAGCGTTTTTGGCCAATCCCCCCTCCTCCACTGTTTTGGCTGCCACTTGTTTTCTGGCCGACTTACCACATTAAAAGTGATCAGTAACTGTTTCCCAACAGGTCTGGAGGTGGATGAGGCAAAAAAAATTCAGTTTTTCGTCCGCTCCCAAAACGGCCATTTCCTTGACCCCGGGGTCAGCGTTTTTGGCCAATCCCCCCTCCTCCACTGTTTTGGCTGCCACTTGTTTTCTGGCCGACTTACCACATTAAAAGTGATCAGTAACTGTTTCACAGCAGGTCTGGAGGTGGATGAGGCAAAAAAGAGACAGTTTTGCGTCCGCTCCCAAAACGGCCATTTCCTTGACCCCGGGGTCAGCGTTTTTGGCCAATCCCCCCTCCTCCACTGTTTTGGCTGCCACTTGTTTTCTGGCCGACTTACCACATTAAAAGTGATCAGTAACTGTTTCCCAACAGGTCTGGAGGTGGATGAGGCAAAAAAGAGGCAATTTTGCGTCCGCTCCCAAAACGGCCATTTCCTTGACCCCGGGGTCAGCGTTTTTGGTCAATCCCCCCTCCTCCACTGTTTTGGCTGCCACTTGTTTTCTGGCCGACTTACCACATTAAAAGTGATCAGTAACTGTTTCCCAGCAGGTCTGGAGGTGGATGAGGCAAAAAAGAGGCAGTTTTGCGTCCGCTCCCAAAACGGCCATTTCCTTGACCCCGGGGTCAGCGTTTTTGGCCAATCCCCCCTCCTCCACTGTTTTGGCTGCCACTTGTTTCCTGGCCGACTTACCACATTAAAAGTGATCAGTAACTGTTTCCCAGCAGGTCTGGAGGTGGATGAGGCAAAAAAAATTCAGTTTTTCGTCCGCTCCCAAAACGGCCATTTCCTTGACCCCGGGGTCAGCGTTTTTGGCCAATCCCCCCTCCTCCACTGTTTTGGCTGCCACTTGTTTTCTGGCCGACTTACCACATTAAAAGTGATCAGTAACTGTTTCCCAACAGGTCTGGAGGTGGATGAGGCAAAAAAGAGGCAGTTTTTCATCCGCTCCCAAAACGGCCATTTCCTTGACCCCGGGGTCAGCGTTTTTGGTCAATCCCCCCTCCTCCACTGTTTTGGCTGCCACTTGTTTTCTGGCCGACTTACCACATTAAAAGTGATCAGTAACTGTTTCCCAACAGGTCTGGAGGTAGATGAGGCAAAAAAGAGGCAGTTTTTCGACCGCTCCCAAAACGGCCATTTCCTTGACCCCGGGGTCAGCGTTTTTGGCCAATCCCCCCTCCTCCACTGTTTTGGCTGCCACTTGTTTTCTGGCCGACTTACCACATTAAAAGTGATCAGTAACTGTTTCCCAACAGGTCTGGAGGTGGATGAGGCAAAAAAGAGGCAATTTTACGCCCGCTCCCAAAACGGCCATTTCCTTGACCCCGGGGTCAGCGTTTTTGGTCAATCCCCCCTCCTCCACTGTTTTGGCTGCCACTTGTTTTCTGGCCGACTTACCACATTAAAAGTGATCAGTAACTGTTTCCCAACAGGTCTGGAGGTGGATGAGGCAAAAAAGAGGCAGTTTTTCATCCGCTCCCAAAACGGCCATTTCCTTGACCCCGGGGTCAGCGTTTTTGGCCAATCCCCCCTCCTCCACTGTTTTGGCTGCCACTTGTTTTCTGGCCGACTTACCACATTAAAAGTGATCAGTAACTGTTTCCCAACAGGTCTGGAGGTAGATGAGGCAAAAAAGAGGCAGTTTTGCGTCCGCTCCCAAAACGGCCATTTCCTTGACCCCGGGGTCAGCGTTTTTGGCCAATCCCCCCTCCTCCACTGTTTTGGCTGCCACTTGTTTTCTGGCCGACTTACCACATTAAAAGTGATCAGTAACTGTTTCCCAACAGGTCTGGGGTGGATGAGGCAAAAAAGAGGCAGTTTTGCGTCCGCTCCCAAAACGGCCATTTCCTTGACCCTGGGGTCAGCGTTTTTGGTCAATCCCCCCTCCTCCACTGTTTTGGCTGCCACTTGTTTTCAGGCCGACTTACCACATTAAAAGTGATCAGTAACTGTTTCCCAGCAGGTCTGGAGGTGGATGAGGCAAAAAAGAGGCAGTTTTGCGTCCGCTCCCAAAACGGCCATTTCCTTGACCCCGGGGTCAGCGTTTTTGGCCAATCCCCCCTCCTCCACTGTTTTGGCTGCCACTTGTTTTCTGGCCGACTTACCACATTAAAAGTGATCAGTAACTGTTTCCCAACAGGTCTGGAGGTGGATGAGGCAAAAAAAATGCAGTTTTGCGTCCGCTCCCAAAACGGCCATTTCCTTGACCCCGGGGTCAGCGTTTTTGGCCAATCCCCCCTCCTCCACTGTTTTGGCTGCCACTTGTTTTCTGGCCGACTTACTACATTAAAAGTGATCAGTAACTGTTTCCCAACAGGTCTGGAGGTGAATGAGGCAAAAAAGAGGCAATTTTGCATCCGCTCCCAAAACGGCCATTTCCTTGACCCCGGGGTCAGCGTTTTTGGCCAATCCCCCCTCCTCCACTGTTTTGGCTGCCACTTGTTTTCAGGCCGACTTACCACATTAAAAGTGATCAGTAACTGTTTCCCAGCAGGTCTGGAGGTGGATGAGGCAAAAAAGAGGCAATTTTGCGTCCGCTCCCAAAACGGCCATTTCCTTGACCCCGGGGTCAGCGTTTTTGGCCAATCCCCCCTCCTCCACTGTTTTGGCTGCCACTTGTTTTCTGGCCGACTTACCACATTAAAAGTGATCAGTAACTGTTTCCCAACAGGTCTGGAGGTGGATGAGGCAAAAAAAATGCAGTTTTGCGTCCGCTCCCAAAACGGCCATTTCCTTGACCCCGGGGTCAGCGTTTTTGGCCAATCCCCCCTCCTCCACTGTTTTGGCTGCCACTTGTTTTCTGGCCGACTTACTACATTAAAAGTGATCAGTAACTGTTTCCCAACAGGTCTGGAGGTGAATGAGGCAAAAAAGAGGCAATTTTGCATCCGCTCCCAAAACGGCCATTTCCTTGACCCCGGGGTCAGCGTTTTTGGCCAATCCCCCCTCCTCCACTGTTTTGGCTGCCACTTGTTTTCTGGCCGACTTACCACATTAAAAGTGATCAGTAACTGTTTCCCAACAGGTCTGGAGGTGGATGAGGCAAAAAAAATTCAGTTTTTCGTCCGCTCCCAAAACGGCCATTTCCTTGACCCCGGGGTCAGCGTTTTTGGCCAATCCCCCCTCCTCCACTGTTTTGGCTGCCACTTGTTTTCAGGCCGACTTACCACATTAAAAGTGATCAGTAACTGTTTCCCAGCAGGTCTGGGGTGGATGAGGCAAAAAAGAGGCAGTTTTGCGTCCGCTCCCAAAACGGCCATTTCCTTGACCCCGGGGTCAGCGTTTTTGGTCAATCCCCCCTCCTCCACTGTTTTGGCTGCCACTTGTTTTCAGGCCGACTTACCACATTAAAAGTGATCAGTAACTGTTTCCCAGCAGGTCTGGAGGTGGATGAGGCAAAAAAGAGGCAGTTTTGCGTCCGCTCCCAAAACGGCCATTTCCTTGACCCCGGGGTCAGCGTTTTTGGCCAATCCCCCCTCCTCCACTGTTTTGGCTGCCACTTGTTTTCTGGCCGACTTACCACATTAAAAGTGATCAGTAACTGTTTCCCAACAGGTCTGGAGGTGGATGAGGCAAAAAAAATGCAGTTTTGCGTCCGCTCCCAAAACGGCCATTTCCTTGACCCCGGGGTCAGCGTTTTTGGCCAATCCCCCCTCCTCCACTGTTTTGGCTGCCACTTGTTTTCTGGCCGACTTACTACATTAAAAGTGATCAGTAACTGTTTCCCAACAGGTCTGGAGGTGAATGAGGCAAAAAAGAGGCAATTTTGCATCCGCTCCCAAAACGGCCATTTCCTTGACCCCGGGGTCAGCGTTTTTGGCCAATCCCCCCTCCTCCACTGTTTTGGCTGCCACTTGTTTTCTGGCCGACTTACCACATTAAAAGTGATCAGTAACTGTTTCCCAACAGGTCTGGAGGTGGATGAGGCAAAAAAAATTCAATTTTTCGTCCGCTCCCAAAACGGCCATTTCCTTGACCCCGGGGTCAGCGTTTTTGGCCAATCCCCCCTCCTCCACTGTTTTGGCTGCCACTTGTTTTCTGGCCGACTTACCACATTAAAAGTGATCAGTAACTGTTTCCCAACAGGTCTGGAGGTGGATGAGGCAAAAAAAATTCAGTTTTTCGTCCGCTCCCAAAACGGCCATTTCCTTGACCCCGGGGTCAGCGTTTTTGGCCAATCCCCCCTCCTCCACTGTTTTGGCTGCCACTTGTTTTCTGGCCGACTTACCACATTAAAAGTGATCAGTAACTGTTTCCCAACAGGTCTGGAGGTGGATGAGGCAAAAAAAATTCAGTTTTTCGTCCGCTCCCAAAACGGCCATTTCCTTGACCCCGGGGTCAGCGTTTTTGGCCAATCCCCCCTCCTCCACTGTTTTGGCTGCCACTTGTTTTCTGGCCGACTTACCACATTAAAAGTGATCAGTAACTGTTTCACAGCAGGTCTGGAGGTGGATGAGGCAAAAAAGAGACAGTTTTGCGTCCGCTCCCAAAACGGCCATTTCCTTGACCCCGGGGTCAGCGTTTTTGGCCAATCCCCCCTCCTCCACTGTTTTGGCTGCCACTTGTTTTCTGGCCGACTTACCACATTAAAAGTGATCAGTAACTGTTTCCCAACAGGTCTGGAGGTGGATGAGGCAAAAAAGAGGCAATTTTGCGTCCGCTCCCAAAACGGCCATTTCCTTGACCCCGGGGTCAGCGTTTTTGGTCAATCCCCCCTCCTCCACTGTTTTGGTTGCCACTTGTTTTCTGGCCGACTTACCACATTAAAAGTGATCAGTAACTGTTTCCCAGCAGGTCTGGAGGTGGATGAGGCAAAAAAGAGGCAGTTTTGCGTCCGCTCCCAAAACGGCCATTTCCTTGACCCCGGGGTCAGCGTTTTTGGCCAATCCCCCCTCCTCCACTGTTTTGGCTGCCACTTGTTTTCTGGCCGACTTACCACATTAAAAGTGATCAGTAACTGTTTCCCAACAGGTCTGGAGGTGGATGAGGCAAAAAAAATTCAGTTTTTCGTCCGCTCCCAAAACGGCCATTTCCTTGACCCCGGGGTCAGCGTTTTTGGCCAATCCCCCCTCCTCCACTGTTTTGGCTGCCACTTGTTTTCTGGCCGACTTACCACATTAAAAGTGATCAGTAACTGTTTCCCAACAGGTCTGGAGATGGATGAGGCAAAAAAGAGGCAATTTTGCGTCCGCTCCCAAAACGGCCATTTCCTTGACCCCGGGGTCAGCGTTTTTGGCCAATCCCCCCTCCTCCACTGTTTTGGCTGCCACTTGTTTTCAGGCCGACTTACCACATTAAAAGTGATCAGTAACTGTTTCCCAACAGGTCTGGAGGTGGATGAGGCAAAAAAGAGGCAATTTTGCGTCCGCTCCCAAAACGGCCATTTCCTTGACCCCGGGGTCAGCGTTTTTGGTCAATCCCCCCTCCTCCACTGTTTTGGCTGCCACTTGTTTTCTGGCCGACTTACCACATTAAAAGTGATCAGTAACTGTTTCCCAGTAGGTCTGGAGGTGGATGAGGCAAAAAAGAGGCAGTTTTGCGTCCGCTCCCAAAACGGCCATTTCCTTGACCCCGGGGTCAGCGTTTTTGGCCAATCCCCCCTCCTCCACTGTTTTGGCTGCCACTTGTTTTCTGGCCGACTTACCACATTAAAAGTGATCAGTAACTGTTTCCCAACAGGTCTGGAGGTGGATGAGGCAAAAAAAATGCAGTTTTGCGTCCGCTCCCAAAACGGCCATTTCCTTGACCCCGGGGTCAGCGTTTTTGGCCAATCCCCCCTCCTCCACTGTTTTGGCTGCCACTTGTTTTCTGGCCGACTTACCACATTAAAAGTGATCAGTAACTGTTTCCCAACAGGTCTGGAGGTGGATGAGGCAAAAAAGAGGCAATTTTGCGTCCGCTCCCAAAACGGCCATTTCCTTGACCCCGGGGTCAGCGTTTTTGGCCAATCCCCCCTCCTCCACTGTTTTGGCTGCCACTTGTTTTCTGGCCGACTTACCACATTAAAAGTGATCAGTAACTGTTTCCCAACAGGTCTGGAGGTGGATGAGGCAAAAAAAATGCAATTTTGCGTCCGCTCCCAAAACGGCCATTTCCTTGACCCCGGGGTCAGCGTTTTTGGCCAATCCCCCCTCCTCCACTGTTTTGGCTGCCACTTGTTTTCTGGCCGACTTACCACATTAAAAGTGATCAGTAACTGTTTCCCAACAGGTGTGGAGGTGGATGAGGCAAAAAAAATGCAGTTTTGCGTCCGCTCCCAAAACGGCCATTTCCTTGACCCCGGGGTCAGCGTTTTTGGCCAATCCCCCCTCCTCCACTGTTTTGGCTGCCACTTGTTTTCTGGCCGACTTACCACATTAAAAGTGATCAGTAACTGTTTCCCAACAGGTCTGGAGATGGATGAGGCAAAAAAGAGGCAATTTTGCGTCCGCTCCCAAAACGGCCATTTCCTTGACCCCGGGGTCAGCGTTTTTGGCCAATCCCCCCTCCTCCACTGTTTTGGCTGCCACTTGTTTTCAGGCCGACTTACCACATTAAAAGTGATCAGTAACTGTTTCCCAACAGGTCTGGAGGTGGATGAGGCAAAAAAGAGGCAATTTTGCGTCCGCTCCCAAAACGGCCATTTCCTTGACCCCGGGGTCAGCGTTTTTGGTCAATCCCCCCTCCTCCACTGTTTTGGCTGCCACTTGTTTTCAGGCCGACTTACCACATTAAAAGTGATCAGTAACTGTTTCCCAGCAGGTCTGGAGGTGGATGAGGCAAAAAAGAGGCAGTTTTGCGTCCGCTCCCAAAACGGCCATTTCCTTGACCCCGGGGTCAGCGTTTTTGGCCAATCCCCCCTCCTCCACTGTTTTGGCTGCCACTTGTTTTCTGGCCGACTTACCACATTAAAAGTGATCAGTAACTGTTTCCCAGCAGGTCTGGGGTGGATGAGGCAAAAAAGAGGCAGTTTTGCGTCCGCTCCCAAAACGGCCATTTCCTTGACCCCGGGGTCAGCGTTTTTGGCCAATCCCCCCTCCTCCACTGTTTTGGCTGCCACTTGTTTTCAGGACGACTTACCACATTAAAAGTGATCAGTAACTGTTTCCCAACAGGTCTGGAGGTGGATGAGGCAAAAAAAATGCAGTTTTGCGTCCGCTCCCAAAACGGCCATTTCCTTGACCCCGGGGTCAGCGTTTTTGGCCAATCCCCCCTCCTCCACTGTTTTGGCTGCCACTTGTTTTCTGGCCGACTTACCACATTAAAAGTGATCAGTAACTGTTTCCCAGCAGGTCTGGGGTGGATGAGGCAAAAAAGAGGCAGTTTTGCGTCCGCTCCCAAAACGGCCATTTCCTTGACCCCGGGGTCAGCGTTTTTGGCCAATCCCCCCTCCTCCACTGTTTTGGCTGCCACTTGTTTTCTGGCCGACTTACCACATTAAAAGTGATCAGTAACTGTTTCCCAACAGGTCTGGAGGTGGATGAGGCAAAAAAAATTCAGTTTTTCGTCCGCTCCCAAAACGGCCATTTCCTTGACCCCGGGGTCAGCGTTTTTGGCCAATCCCCCCTCCTCCACTGTTTTGGCTGCCACTTGTTTTCTGGCCGACTTACCACATTAAAAGTGATCAGTAACTGTTTCCCAGCAGGTCTGGGGTGGATGAGGCAAAAAAGAGGCAGTTTTGCGTCCGCTCCCAAAACGGCCATTTCCTTGACCCCGGGGTCAGCGTTTTTGGCCAATCCCCCCTCCTCCACTGTTTTGGCTGCCACTTGTTTTCTGGCCGACTTACCACATTAAAAGTGATCAGTAACTGTTTCCCAACAGGTCTGGAGGTGGATGAGGCAAAAAAGAGGCAGTTTTTCATCCGCTCCCAAAACGGCCATTTCCTTGACCCCGGGGTCAGCGTTTTTGGCCAATCCCCCCTCCTCCACTGTTTTGGCTGCCACTTGTTTTCTGGCCGACTTACCACATTAAAAGTGATCAGTAACTGTTTCCCAACAGGTCTGGAGGTAGATGAGGCAAAAAAGAGGCAGTTTTTCGTCCGCTCCCAAAACGGCCATTTCCTTGACCCCGGGGTCAGCGTTTTTGGCCAATCCCCCCTCCTCCACTGTTTTGGCTGCCACTTGTTTTCTGGCCGACTTACCACATTAAAAGTGATCAGTAACTGTTTCCCAACAGGTCTGGAGGTGGATGAGGCAAAAAAAATTCAGTTTTTCGTCCGCTCCCAAAACGGCCATTTCCTTGACCCCGGGGTCAGCGTTTTTGGCCAATCCCCCCTCCTCCACTGTTTTGGCTGCCACTTGTTTTCAGGACGACTTACCACATTAAAAGTGATCAGTAACTGTTTCCCAACAGGTCTGGAGGTGGATGAGGCAAAAAAAATGCAGTTTTGCGTCCGCTCCCAAAACGGCCATTTCCTTGACCCCGGGGTCAGCGTTTTTGGCCAATCCCCCCTCCTCCACTGTTTTGGCTGCCACTTGTTTTCTGGCCGACTTACCACATTAAAAGTGATCAGTAACTGTTTCCCAGCAGGTCTGGGGTGGATGAGGCAAAACAGAGGCAGTTTTGCGTCCGCTCCCAAAACGGCCATTTCCTTGACCCCGGGGTCAGCGTTTTTGGCCAATCCCCCCTCCTCCACTGTTTTGGCTGCCACTTGTTTTCTGGCCGACTTACCACATTAAAAGTGATCAGTAACTGTTTCCCAACAGGTCTGGAGGTGGATGAGGCAAAAAAAATTCAGTTTTTCGTCCGCTCCCAAAACGGCCATTTCCTTGACCCCGGGGTCAGCGTTTTTGGCCAATCCCCCCTCCTCCACTGTTTTGGCTGCCACTTGTTTTCTGGCCGACTTACCACATTAAAAGTGATCAGTAACTGTTTCCCAGCAGGTCTGGGGTGGATGAGGCAAAAAAGAGGCAGTTTTGCGTCCGCTCCCAAAACGGCCATTTCCTTGACCCCGGGGTCAGCGTTTTTGGCCAATCCCCCCTCCTCCACTGTTTTGGCTGCCACTTGTTTTCTGGCCGACTTACCACATTAAAAGTGATCAGTAACTGTTTCCCAACAGGTCTGGAGGTGGATGAGGCAAAAAAAATTCAGTTTTTCGTCCGCTCCCAAAACGGCCATTTCCTTGACCCCGGGGTCAGCGTTTTTGGCCAATCCCCCCTCCTCCACTGTTTTGGCTGCCACTTGTTTTCAGGCCGACTTACCACATTAAAAGTGATCAGTAACTGTTTCCCAGCAGGTCTGGGGTGGATGAGGCAAAAAAGAGGCAGTTTTGCGTCCGCTCCCAAAACGGCCATTTCCTTGACCCCGGGGTCAGCGTTTTTGGCCAATCCCCCCTCCTCCACTGTTTTGGCTGCCACTTGTTTTCTGGCCGACTTACCACATTAAAAGTGATCAGTAACTGTTTCCCAACAGGTCTGGAGGTGGATGAGGCAAAAAAGAGGCAGTTTTTCATCCGCTCCCAAAACGGCCATTTCCTTGACCCCGGGGTCAGCGTTTTTGGCCAATCCCCCCTCCTCCACTGTTTTGGCTGCCACTTGTTTTCTGGCCGACTTACCACATTAAAAGTGATCAGTAACTGTTTCCCAACAGGTCTGGAGGTGGATGAGGCAAAAAAAATTCAGTTTTTCGTCCGCTCCCAAAACGGCCATTTCCTTGACCCCGGGGTCAGCGTTTTTGGCCAATCCCCCCTCCTCCACTGTTTTGGCTGCCACTTGTTTTCAGGCCGACTTACCACATTAAAAGTGATCAGTAACTGTTTCCCAGCAGGTCTGGGGTGGATGAGGCAAAAAAGAGGCAGTTTTGCGTCCGCTCCCAAAACGGCCATTTCCTTGACCCCGGGGTCAGCGTTTTTGGCCAATCCCCCCTCCTCCACTGTTTTGGCTGCCACTTGTTTTCTGGCCGACTTACCACATTAAAAGTGATCAGTAACTGTTTCCCAACAGGTCTGGAGGTGGATGAGGCAAAAAAGAGGCAGTTTTGCGTCCGCTCCCAAAACGGCCATTTCCTTGACCCCGGGGTCAGCGTTTTTGGCCAATCCCCCCTCCTCCACTGTTTTGGCTGCCACTTGTTTTCTGGCCGACTTACCACATTAAAAGTGATCAGTAACTGTTTCCCAACAGGTCTGGAGGTGGATGAGGCAAAAAAGAGGCAATTTTGCGTCCGCTCCCAAAACGGCCATTTCCTTGACCCCGGGGTCAGCGTTTTTGGCCAATCCCCCCTCCTCCACTGTTTTGGCTGCCACTTGTTTTCTGGCCGACTTACCACATTAAAAGTGATCAGTAACTGTTTCCCAACAGGTCTGGAGGTGGATGAGGCAAAACAAATGCAGTTTTTCGTCCGCTCCCAAAACGGCCATTTCCTTGACCCCGGGGTCAGCGTTTTTGGCCAATCCCCCCTCCTCCACTGTTTTGGCTGCCACTTGTTTTCTGGCCGACTTACCACATTAAAAGTGATCAGTAACTGTTTCCCAACAGGTCTGGAGGTGGATGAGGCAAAAAAGAGGCAATTTTGCGTCCGCTCCCAAAACGGCCATTTCCTTGACCCCGGGGTCAGCGTTTTTGGCCAATCCCCCCTCCTCCACTGTTTTGGCTGCCACTTGTTTTCAGGCCGACTTACCACATTAAAAGTGATCAGTAACTGTTTCCCAACAGGTCTGGAGGTGGATGAGGCAAAAAAGAGGCAATTTTGCGTCCGCTCCCAAAACGGCCATTTCCTTGACCCCGGGGTCAGCGTTTTTGGCCAATCCCCCCTCCTCCACTGTTTTGGCTGCCACTTGTTTTCTGGCCGACTTACCACATTAAAAGTGATCAGTAACTGTTTCCCAACAGGTCTGGAGGTGGATGAGGCAAAACAAATGCAGTTTTTCGTCCGCTCCCAAAACGGCCATTTCCTTGACCCCGGGGTCAGCGTTTTTGGCCAATCCCCCCTCCTCCACTGTTTTGGCTGCCACTTGTTTTCTGGCCGACTTACCACATTAAAAGTGATCAGTAACTGTTTCCCAACAGGTCTGGAGGTGGATGAGGCAAAAAAGAGGCAATTTTGCGTCCGCTCCCAAAACGGCCATTTCCTTGACCCCGGGGTCAGCGTTTTTGGCCAATCCCCCCTCCTCCACTGTTTTGGCTGCCACTTGTTTTCAGGCCGACTTACCACATTAAAAGTGATCAGTAACCGTTTCCCAACAGGTCTGGAGATGGATGAGGCAAAAAAGAGGCAATTTTGCGTCCGCTCCCAAAACGGCCATTTCCTTGACCCCGGGGTCAGCGTTTTTGGCCTATCCCCCCTCCTCCACTGTTTTGGCTGCCACTTGTTTTCAGGCCGACTTACCACATTAAAAGTGATCAGTAACTGTTTCCCAACAGGTCTGGAGGTGGATGAGGCAAAAAAGAGGCAATTTTGCGTCCGCTCCCAAAACGGCCATTTCCTTGACCCCGGGGTCAGCGTTTTTGGTCAATCCCCCCTCCTCCACTGTTTTGGCTACCACTTGTTTTCAGGCCGACTTACCACATTAAAAGTGATCAGTAACTGTTTCCCAGCAGGTCTGGAGGTGGATGAGGCAAAAAAGAGGCAGTTTTGCGTCCGCTCCCAAAACGGCCATTTCCTTGACCCCGGGGTCAGCGTTTTTGGCCAATCCCCCCTCCTCCACTGTTTTGGCTGCCACTTGTTTTCTGGCCGACTTACCACATTAAAAGTGATCAGTAACTGTTTCCCAACAGGTCTGGAGGTGGATGAGGCAAAAAAAATGCAGTTTTGCGTCCGCTCCCAAAACGGCCATTTCCTTGACCCCGGGGTCAGCGTTTTTGGCCAATCCCCCCTCCTCCACTGTTTTGGCTGCCACTTGTTTTCTGGCCGACTTACCACATTAAAAGTGATCAGTAACTGTTTCCCAACAGGTCTGGAGATGGATGAGGCAAAAAAGAGGCAATTTTGCGTCCGCTCCCAAAACGGCCATTTCCTTGACCCAGGGGTCAGCGTTTTTGGCCAATCCCCCCTCCTCCACTGTTTTGGCTGCCACTTGTTTTCAGGCCGACTTACCACATTAAAAGTGATCAGTAACTGTTTCCCAACAGGTCTGGAGGTGGATGAGGCAAAAAAGAGGCAATTTTGCGTCCGCTCCCAAAACGGCCATTTCCTTGACCCCGGGGTCAGCGTTTTTGGTCAATCCCCCCTCCTCCACTGTTTTGGCTGCCACTTGTTTTCAGGCCGACTTACCACATTAAAAGTGATCAGTAACTGTTTCCCAGCAGGTCTGGAGGTGGATGAGGCAAAAAAGAGGCAGTTTTGCGTCCGCTCCCAAAACGGCCATTTCCTTGACCCCGGGGTCAGCGTTTTTGGCCAATCCCCCCTCCTCCACTGTTTTGGCTGCCACTTGTTTTCTGGCCGACTTACCACATTAAAAGTGATCAGTAACTGTTTCCCAACAGGTCTGGAGGTGGATGAGGCAAAAAAAATGCAGTTTTGCGTCCGCTCCCAAAACGGCCATTTCCTTGACCCCGGGGTCAGCGTTTTTGGCCAATCCCCCCTCCTCCACTGTTTTGGCTGCCACTTGTTTTCAGGCCGACTTACCACATTAAAAGTGATCAGTAACTGTTTCCCAACAGGTCTGGAGGTAGATGAGGCAAAAAAGAGGCAGTTTTTCGTCCGCTCCCAAAACGGCCATTTCCTTGACCCCGGGGTCAGCGTTTTTGGCCAATCCCCCCTCCTCCACTGTTTTGGCTGCCACTTGTTTTCTGGCCGACTTACCACATTAAAAGTGATCAGTAACTGTTTCCCAACAGGTCTGGAGGTGGATGAGGCAAAAAAAATTCAGTTTTTCGTCCGCTCCCAAAACGGCCATTTCCTTGACCCCGGGGTCAGCGTTTTTGGCCAATCCCCCCTCCTCCACTGTTTTGGCTGCCACTTGTTTTCAGGCCGACTTACCACATTAAAAGTGATCAGTAACTGTTTCCCAGCAGGTCTGGGGTGGATGAGGCAAAAAAGAGGCAGTTTTGCGTCCGCTCCCAAAACGGCCATTTCCTTGACCCCGGGGTCAGCGTTTTTGGCCAATCCCCCCTCCTCCACTGTTTTGGCTGCCACTTGTTTTCTGGCCGACTTACCACATTAAAAGTGATCAGTAACTGTTTCCCAACAGGTCTGGAGGTGGATGAGGCAAAAAAAATGCAGTTTTGCGTCCGCTCCCAAAACGGCCATTTCCTTGACCCCGGGGTCAGCGTTTTTGGCCAATCCCCCCTCCTCCACTGTTTTGGCTGCCACTTGTTTTCTGGCCGACTTACCACATTAAAAGTGATCAGTAACTGTTTCCCAGCAGGTCTGGGGTGGATGAGGCAAAAAAGAGGCAGTTTTGCGTCCGCTCCCAAAACGGCCATTTCCTTGACCCCGGGGTCAGCGTTTTTGGCCAATCCCCCCTCCTCCACTGTTTTGGCTGCCACTTGTTTTCTGGCCGACTTACCACATTAAAAGTGATCAGTAACTGTTTCCCAACAGGTCTGGAGGTGGATGAGGCAAAAAAAATTCAGTTTTTCGTCCGCTCCCAAAACGGCCATTTCCTTGACCCCGGGGTCAGCGTTTTTGGCCAATCCCCCCTCCTCCACTGTTTTGGCTGCCACTTGTTTTCTGGCCGACTTACCACATTAAAAGTGATCAGTAACTGTTTCCCAGCAGGTCTGGGGTGGATGAGGCAAAAAAGAGGCAGTTTTGCGTCCGCTCCCAAAACGGCCATTTCCTTGACCCCGGGGTCAGCGTTTTTGGCCAATCCCCCCTCCTCCACTGTTTTGGCTGCCACTTGTTTTCTGGCCGACTTACCACATTAAAAGTGATCAGTAACTGTTTCCCAACAGGTCTGGAGGTGGATGAGGCAAAAAAGAGGCAGTTTTTCATCCGCTCCCAAAACGGCCATTTCCTTGACCCCGGGGTCAGCGTTTTTGGCCAATCCCCCCTCCTCCACTGTTTTGGCTGCCACTTGTTTTCTGGCCGACTTACCACATTAAAAGTGATCAGTAACTGTTTCCCAACAGGTCTGGAGGTAGATGAGGCAAAAAAGAGGCAGTTTTTCGTCCGCTCCCAAAACGGCCATTTCCTTGACCCCGGGGTCAGCGTTTTTGGCCAATCCCCCCTCCTCCACTGTTTTGGCTGCCACTTGTTTTCTGGCCGACTTACCACATTAAAAGTGATCAGTAACTGTTTCCCAACAGGTCTGGAGGTGGATGAGGCAAAAAAAATTCAGTTTTTCGTCCGCTCCCAAAACGGCCATTTCCTTGACCCCGGGGTCAGCGTTTTTGGCCAATCCCCCCTCCTCCACTGTTTTGGCTGCCACTTGTTTTCAGGACGACTTACCACATTAAAAGTGATCAGTAACTGTTTCCCAACAGGTCTGGAGGTGGATGAGGCAAAAAAAATGCAGTTTTGCGTCCGCTCCCAAAACGGCCATTTCCTTGACCCCGGGGTCAGCGTTTTTGGCCAATCCCCCCTCCTCCACTGTTTTGGCTGCCACTTGTTTTCTGGCCGACTTACCACATTAAAAGTGATCAGTAACTGTTTCCCAGCAGGTCTGGGGTGGATGAGGCAAAAAAGAGGCAGTTTTGCGTCCGCTCCCAAAACGGCCATTTCCTTGACCCCGGGGTCAGCGTTTTTGGCCAATCCCCCCTCCTCCACTGTTTTGGCTGCCACTTGTTTTCTGGCCGACTTACCACATTAAAAGTGATCAGTAACTGTTTCCCAACAGGTCTGGAGGTGGATGAGGCAAAAAAAATTCAGTTTTTCGTCCGCTCCCAAAACGGCCATTTCCTTGACCCCGGGGTCAGCGTTTTTGGCCAATCCCCCCTCCTCCACTGTTTTGGCTGCCACTTGTTTTCTGGCCGACTTACCACATTAAAAGTGATCAGTAACTGTTTCCCAGCAGGTCTGGGGTGGATGAGGCAAAAAAGAGGCAGTTTTGCGTCCGCTCCCAAAACGGCCATTTCCTTGACCCCGGGGTCAGCGTTTTTGGCCAATCCCCCCTCCTCCACTGTTTTGGCTGCCACTTGTTTTCTGGCCGACTTACCACATTAAAAGTGATCAGTAACTGTTTCCCAACAGGTCTGGGGTGGATGAGGCAAAAAAAATTCAGTTTTTCGTCCGCTCCCAAAACGGCCATTTCCTTGACCCCGGGGTCAGCGTTTTTGGCCAATCCCCCCTCCTCCACTGTTTTGGCTGCCACTTGTTTTCAGGCCGACTTACCACATTAAAAGTGATCAGTAACTGTTTCCCAGCAGGTCTGGGGTGGATGAGGCAAAAAAGAGGCAGTTTTGCGTCCGCTCCCAAAACGGCCATTTCCTTGACCCCGGGGTCAGCGTTTTTGGCCAATCCCCCCTCCTCCACTGTTTTGGCTGCCACTTGTTTTCTGGCCGACTTACCACATTAAAAGTGATCAGTAACTGTTTCCCAACAGGTCTGGAGGTGGATGAGGCAAAAAAGAGGCAGTTTTTCATCCGCTCCCAAAACGGCCATTTCCTTGACCCCGGGGTCAGCGTTTTTGGCCAATCCCCCCTCCTCCACTGTTTTGGCTGCCACTTGTTTTCAGGCCGACTTACCACATTAAAAGTGATCAGTAACCGTTTCCCAACAGGTCTGGAGATGGATGAGGCAAAAAAGAGGCAATTTTGCGTCCGCTCCCAAAACGGCCATTTCCTTGACCCCGGGGTCAGCGTTTTTGGCCAATCCCCCCTCCTCCACTGTTTTGGCTGCCACTTGTTTTCAGGCCGACTTACCACATTAAAAGTGATCAGTAACCGTTTCCCAACAGGTCTGGAGATGGATGAGGCAAAAAAGAGGCAATTTTGCGTCCGCTCCCAAAACGGCCATTTCCTTGACCCCGGGGTCAGCGTTTTTGGCCTATCCCCCCTCCTCCACTGTTTTGGCTGCCACTTGTTTTCAGGCCGACTTACCACATTAAAAGTGATCAGTAACTGTTTCCCAACAGGTCTGGAGGTAGATGAGGCAAAAAAGAGGCAGTTTTTCGTCCGCTCCCAAAACGGCCATTTCCTTGACCCCGGGGTCAGCGTTTTTGGCCAATCCCCCCTCCTCCACTGTTTTGGCTGCCACTTGTTTTCTGGCCGACTTACCACATTAAAAGTGATCAGTAACTGTTTCCCAACAGGTCTGGAGGTGGATGAGGCAAAAAAAATTCAGTTTTTCGTCCGCTCCCAAAACGGCCATTTCCTTGACCCCGGGGTCAGCGTTTTTGGCCAATCCCCCCTCCTCCACTGTTTTGGCTGCCACTTGTTTTCAGGCCGACTTACCACATTAAAAGTGATCAGTAACTGTTTCCCAACAGGTCTGGAGGTGGATGAGGCAAAAAAGAGGCAATTTTGCGTCCGCTCCCAAAACGGCCATTTCCTTGACCCCGGGGTCAGCGTTTTTGGCCAATCCCCCCTCCTCCACTGTTTTGGCTGCCACTTGTTTTCTGGCCGACTTACCACATTAAAAGTGATCAGTAACTGTTTCCCAACAGGTCTGGAGATGGATGAGGCAAAAAAGAGGCAATTTTGCGTCCGCTCCCAAAACGGCCATTTCCTTGACCCCGGGGTCAGCGTTTTTGGCCAATCCCCCCTCCTCCACTGTTTTGGCTGCCACTTGTTTTCAGGCCGACTTACCACATTAAAAGTGATCAGTAACTGTTTCCCAACAGGTCTGGAGGTGGATGAGGCAAAAAAGAGGCAATTTTGCGTCCGCTCCCAAAACGGCCATTTCCTTGACCCCGGGGTCAGCGTTTTTGGTCAATCCCCCCTCCTCCACTGTTTTGGCTGCCACTTGTTTTCAGGCCGACTTACCACATTAAAAGTGATCAGTAACTGTTTCCCAGCAGGTCTGGAGGTGGATGAGGCAAAAAAGAGGCAGTTTTGCGTCCGCTCCCAAAACGGCCATTTCCTTGACCCCGGGGTCAGCGTTTTTGGCCAATCCCCCCTCCTCCACTGTTTTGGCTGCCACTTGTTTTCTGGCCGACTTACCACATTAAAAGTGATCAGTAACTGTTTCCCAACAGGTCTGGAGGTGGATGAGGCAAAAAAGAGGCAGTTTTTCATCCGCTCCCAAAACGGCCATTTCCTTGACCCCGGGGTCAGCGTTTTTGGCCAATCCCCCCTCCTCCACTGTTTTGGCTGCCACTTGTTTTCTGGCCGACTTACCACATTAAAAGTGATCAGTAACTGTTTCCCAGCAGGTCTGGGGTGGATGAGGCAAAAAAGAGGCAGTTTTGCGTCCGCTCCCAAAACGGCCATTTCCTTGACCCCGGGGTCAGCGTTTTTGGCCAATCCCCCCTCCTCCACTGTTTTGGCTGCCACTTGTTTTCAGGACGACTTACCACATTAAAAGTGATCAGTAACTGTTTCCCAACAGGTCTGGAGGTGGATGAGGCAAAAAAAATGCAGTTTTGCGTCCGCTCCCAAAACGGCCATTTCCTTGACCCCGGGGTCAGCGTTTTTGGCCAATCCCCCCTCCTCCACTGTTTTGGCTGCCACTTGTTTTCTGGCCGACTTACCACATTAAAAGTGATCAGTAACTGTTTCCCAGCAGGTCTGGGGTGGATGAGGCAAAAAAGAGGCAGTTTTGCGTCCGCTCCCAAAACGGCCATTTCCTTGACCCCGGGGTCAGCGTTTTTGGCCAATCCCCCCTCCTCCACTGTTTTGGCTGCCACTTGTTTTCTGGCCGACTTACCACATTAAAAGTGATCAGTAACTGTTTCCCAACAGGTCTGGAGGTGGATGAGGCAAAAAAAATTCAGTTTTTCGTCCGCTCCCAAAACGGCCATTTCCTTGACCCCGGGGTCAGCGTTTTTGGCCAATCCCCCCTCCTCCACTGTTTTGGCTGCCACTTGTTTTCTGGCCGACTTACCACATTAAAAGTGATCAGTAACTGTTTCCCAGCAGGTCTGGGGTGGATGAGGCAAAAAAGAGGCAGTTTTGCGTCCGCTCCCAAAACGGCCATTTCCTTGACCCCGGGGTCAGCGTTTTTGGCCAATCCCCCCTCCTCCACTGTTTTGGCTGCCACTTGTTTTCTGGCCGACTTACCACATTAAAAGTGATCAGTAACTGTTTCCCAACAGCTCTGGAGGTGGATGAGGCAAAAAAGAGGCAGTTTTTCATCCGCTCCCAAAACGGCCATTTCCTTGACCCCGGGGTCAGCGTTTTTGGCCAATCCCCCCTCCTCCACTGTTTTGGCTGCCACTTGTTTTCTGGCCGACTTACCACATTAAAAGTGATCAGTAACTGTTTCCCAACAGGTCTGGAGGTAGATGAGGCAAAAAAGAGGCAGTTTTTCGTCCGCTCCCAAAACGGCCATTTCCTTGACCCCGGGGTCAGCGTTTTTGGCCAATCCCCCCTCCTCCACTGTTTTGGCTGCCACTTGTTTTCTGGCCGACTTACCACATTAAAAGTGATCAGTAACTGTTTCCCAACAGGTCTGGAGGTGGATGAGGCAAAAAAGAGGCAATTTTGCGTCCGCTCCCAAAACGGCCATTTCCTTGACCCCGGGGTCAGCGTTTTTGGTCAATCCCCCCTCCTCCACTGTTTTGGCTGCCACTTGTTTTCTGGCCGACTTACCACATTAAAAGTGATCAGTAACTGTTTCCCAACAGGTCTGGAGGTGGATGAGGCAAAAAAAATTCAGTTTTTCGTCCGCTCCCAAAACGGCCATTTCCTTGACCCCGGGGTCAGCGTTTTTGGCCAATCCCCCCTCCTCCACTGTTTTGGCTGCCACTTGTTTTCTGGCCGACTTACCACATTAAAAGTGATCAGTAACTGTTTCCCAACAGGTCTGGAGGTGGATGAGGCAAAAAAAATTCAGTTTTTCGTCCGCTCCCAAAACGGCCATTTCCTTGACCCCGGGGTCAGCGTTTTTGGCCAATCCCCCCTCCTCCACTGTTTTGGCTGCCACTTGTTTTCTGGCCGACTTACCACATTAAAAGTGATCAGTAACTGTTTCCCAGCAGGTCTGGGGTGGATGAGGCAAAAAAGAGGCAGTTTTGCGTCCGCTCCCAAAACGGCCATTTCCTTGACCCCGGGGTCAGCGTTTTTGGCCAATCCCCCCTCCTCCACTGTTTTGGCTGCCACTTGTTTTCTGGCCGACTTACCACATTAAAAGTGATCAGTAACTGTTTCCCAACAGGTCTGGAGGTGGATGAGGCAAAAAAGAGGCAGTTTTTCATCCGCTCCCAAAACGGCCATTTCCTTGACCCCGGGGTCAGCGTTTTTGGCCAATCCCCCCTCCTCCACTGTTTTGGCTGCCACTTGTTTTCTGGCCGACTTACCACATTTAAAGTGATCAGTAACTGTTTCCCAACAGGTCTGGAGGTAGATGAGGCAAAAAAGAGGCAGTTTTTCGTCCGCTCCCAAAACGGCCATTTCCTTGACCCCGGGGTCAGCGTTTTTGGCCAATACCCCCTCCTCCACTGTTTTGGCTGCCACTTGTTTTCTGGCCGACTTACCACATTAAAAGTGATCAGTAACTGTTTCCCAACAGGTCTGGAGGTGGATGAGGCAAAAAAGAGGCAATTTTGCGTCCGCTCCCAAAACGGCCATTTCCTTGACCAAGGGTCAGCGTTTTTGGCCAATCCCCCCTCCTCCACTGTTTTGGCTGCCACTTGTTTTCAGGCCGACTTACCACATTAAAAGTGATCAGTAACTGTTTCCCAGCAGGTCTGGGGTGGATGAGGCAAAAAAGAGGCAGTTTTGCGTCCGCTCCCAAAACGGCCATTTCCTTGACCCCGGGGTCAGCGTTTTTGGCCAATCCCCCCTCCTCCACTGTTTTGGCTGCCACTTGTTTTCTGGCCGACTTACCACATTAAAAGTGATCAGTAACTGTTTCCCAACAGGTCTGGAGGTGGATGAGGCAAAAAAGAGGCAGTTTTTCATCCGCTCCCAAAACGGCCATTTCCTTGACCCCGGGGTCAGCGTTTTTGGCCAATCCCCCCTCCTCCACTGTTTTGGCTGCCACTTGTTTTCTGGCCGACTTACCACATTAAAAGTGATCAGTAACTGTTTCCCAACAGGTCTGGAGGTAGATGAGGCAAAAAAGAGGCAGTTTTTCGTCCGCTCCCAAAACGGCCATTTCCTTGACCCCGGGGTCAGCGTTTTTGGCCAATCCCCCCTCCTCCACTGTTTTGGCTGCCACTTGTTTTCTGGCCGACTTACCACATTAAAAGTGATCAGTAACTGTTTCCCAACAGGTCTGGAGGTGGATGAGGCAAAAAAAATTCAGTTTTTCGTCCGCTCCCAAAACGGCCATTTCCTTGACCCCGGGGTCAGCGTTTTTGGCCAATCCCCCCTCCTCCACTGTTTTGGCTGCCACTTGTTTTCAGGCCGACTTACCACATTAAAAGTGATCAGTAACTGTTTCCCAGCAGGTCTGGGGTGGATGAGGCAAAAAAGAGGCAGTTTTGCGTCCGCTCCCAAAACGGCCATTTCCTTGACCCCGGGGTCAGCGTTTTTGGCCAATCCCCCCTCCTCCACTGTTTTGGCTGCCACTTGTTTTCTGGCCGACTTACCACATTAAAAGTGATCAGTAACTGTTTCCCAACAGGTCTGGAGGTGGATGAGGCAAAAAAGAGGCAGTTTTTCATCCGCTCCCAAAACGGCCATTTCCTTGACCCCGGGGTCAGCGTTTTTGGCCAATCCCCCCTCCTCCACTGTTTTGGCTGCCACTTGTTTTCTGGCCGACTTACCACATTAAAAGTGATCAGTAACTGTTTCCCAACAGGTCTGGAGGTAGATGAGGCAAAAAAGAGGCAGTTTTTCGTCCGCTCCCAAAACGGCCATTTCCTTGACCCCGGGGTCAGCGTTTTTGGCCAATCCCCCCTCCTCCACTGTTTTGGCTGCCACTTGTTTTCTGGCCGACTTACCACATTAAAAGTGATCAGTAACTGTTTCCCAACAGGTCTGGAGGAGGATGAGGCAAAACAAATGCAGTTTTTCGTCCGCTCCCAAAACGGCCATTTCCTTGACCCCGGGGTCAGCGTTTTTGGCCAATCCCCCCTCCTCCACTGTTTTGGCTGCCACTTGTTTTCAGGCCAACTTACCACATTAAAAGTGATCAGTAACTGTTTCCCAGCAGGTCTGGAGATGGATGAGGCAAAAAAGAGGCAGTTTTGCGTCCGCTCCCAAAACGGCCATTTCCTTGACCCCGGGGTCAGCGTTTTTGGCCAATCCCCCCTCCTCCACTGTTTTGGCTGCCACTTGTTTTCTGGCCGACTTACCACATTAAAAGTGATCAGTAACTGTTTCCCAACAGGTCTGGAGGTGGATGAGGCAAAAAAGAGGCAATTTTGCGTCCGCTCCCAAAACGGCCATTTCCTTGACCCCGGGGTCAGCGTTTTTGGCCAATCCCCCCTCCTCCACTGTTTTGGCTGCCACTTGTTTTCTGGCCGACTTACCACATTAAAAGTGATCAGTAACTGTTTCCCAACAGGTCTGGAGGTGGATGAGGCAAAAAAGAGGCAATTTTGCGTCCGCTCCCAAAACGGCCATTTCCTTGACCCCGGGGTCAGCGTTTTTGGCCAATCCCCCCTCCTCCACTGTTTTGGCTGCCACTTGTTTTCTGGCCGACTTACCACATTAAAAGTGATCAGTAACTGTTTCCCAACAGGTCTGGAGGTGGATGAGGCAAAAAAAATGCAGTTTTGCGTCCGCTCCCAAAACGGCCATTTCCTTGACCCCGGGGTCAGCGTTTTTGGCCAATCCCCCCTCCTCCACTGTTTTGGCTGCCACTTGTTTTCTGGCCGACTTACCACATTAAAAGTGATCAGTAACTGTTTCCCAACAGGTCTGGAGGTGGATGAGGCAAAAAAGAGGCAATTTTGCGTCCGCTCCCAAAACGGCCATTTCCTTGACCCCGGGGTCAGCGTTTTTGGCCAATCCCCCCTCCTCCACTGTTTTGGCTGCCACTTGTTTTCAGGCCGACTTACCACATTAAAAGTGATCAGTAACTGTTTCCCAACAGGTCTGGAGGTAGATGAGGCAAAAAAGAGGCAGTTTTTCGTCCGCTCCCAAAACGGCCATTTCCTTGACCCCGGGGTCAGCGTTTTTGGCCAATCCCCCCTCCTCCACTGTTTTGGCTGCCACTTGTTTTCTGGCCGACTTACCACATTAAAAGTGATCAGTAACTGTTTCCCAGCAGGTCTGGAGGTGGATGAGGCAAAAAAAATTCAGTTTTTCGTCCGCTCCCAAAACGGCCATTTCCTTGACCCCGGGGTCAGCGTTTTTGGCCAATCCCCCCTCCTCCACTGTTTTGGCTGCCACTTGTTTTCAGGCCGACTTACCACATTAAAAGTGATCAGTAACTGTTTCCCAGCAGGTCTGGGGTGGATGAGGCAAAAAAGAGGCAGTTTTGCGTCCGCTCCCAAAACGGCCATTTCCTTGACCCCGGGGTCAGCGTTTTTGGTCAATCCCCCCTCCTCCACTGTTTTGGCTGCCACTTGTTTTCTGGCCGACTTACCACATTAAAAGTGATCAGTAACTGTTTCCCAACAGGTCTGGAGGTGGATGAGGCAAAAAAAATTCAGTTTTTCGTCCGCTCCCAAAACGGCCATTTCCTTGACCCCGGGGTCAGCGTTTTTGGCCAATCCCCCCTCCTCCACTGTTTTGGCTGCCACTTGTTTTCTGGCCGACTTACCACATTAAAAGTGATCAGTAACTGTTTCCCAACAGGTCTGGAGGTGGATGAGGCAAAAAAAATTCAGTTTTTCGTCCGCTCCCAAAACGGCCATTTCCTTGACCCCGGGGTCAGCGTTTTTGGCCAATCCCCCCTCCTCCACTGTTTTGGCTGCCACTTGTTTTCTGGCCGACTTACCACATTAAAAGTGATCAGTAACTGTTTCCCAGCAGGTCTGGGGTGGATGAGGCAAAAAAGAGGCAGTTTTGCGTCCGCTCCCAAAACGGCCATTTCCTTGACCCCGGGGTCAGCGTTTTTGGCCAATCCCCCCTCCTCCACTGTTTTGGCTGCCACTTGTTTTCTGGCCGACTTACCACATTAAAAGTGATCAGTAACTGTTTCCCAACAGGTCTGGAGGTGGATGAGGCAAAAAAAATTCAGTTTTTCGTCCGCTCCCAAAACGGCCATTTCCTTGACCCCGGGGTCAGCGTTTTTGGCCAATCCCCCCTCCTCCACTGTTTTGGCTGCCACTTGTTTTCTGGCCGACTTACCACATTAAAAGTGATCAGTAACTGTTTCCCAGCAGGTCTGGGGTGGATGAGGCAAAAAAGAGGCAGTTTTGCGTCCGCTCCCAAAACGGCCATTTCCTTGACCCCGGGGTCAGCGTTTTTGGCCAATCCCCCCTCCTCCACTGTTTTGGCTGCCACTTGTTTTCTGGCCGACTTACCACATTAAAAGTGATCAGTAACTGTTTCCCAACAGGTCTGGAGGTAGATGAGGCAAAAAAGAGGCAGTTTTTCGTCCGCTCCCAAAACGGCCATTTCCTTGACCCCGGGGTCAGCGTTTTTGGCCAATACCCCCTCCTCCACTGTTTTGGCTGCCACTTGTTTTCTGGCCGACTTACCACATTAAAAGTGATCAGTAACTGTTTCCCAACAGGTCTGGAGGTGGATGAGGCAAAAAAGAGGCAATTTTGCGTCCGCTCCCAAAACGGCCATTTCCTTGACCAAGGGTCAGCGTTTTTGGCCAATCCCCCCTCCTCCACTGTTTTGGCTGCCACTTGTTTTCAGGCCGACTTACCACATTAAAAGTGATCAGTAACTGTTTCCCAGCAGGTCTGGGGTGGATGAGGCAAAAAAGAGGCAGTTTTTCATCCGCTCCCAAAACGGCCATTTCCTTGACCCCGGGGTCAGCGTTTTTGGCCAATCCCCCCTCCTCCACTGTTTTGGCTGCCACTTGTTTTCTGGCCGACTTACCACATTAAAAGTGATCAGTAACTGTTTCCCAACAGGTCTGGAGGTAGATGAGGCAAAAAAGAGGCAGTTTTTCGTCCGCTCCCAAAACGGCCATTTCCTTGACCCCGGGGGGTCAGCGTTTTTGGCCAATCCCCCCTCCTCCACTGTTTTGGCTGCCACTTGTTTTCTGGCCGACTTACCACATTAAAAGTGATCAGTAACTGTTTCCCAACAGGTCTGGAGGTGGATGAGGCAAAAAAAATTCAGTTTTTCGTCCGCTCCCAAAACGGCCATTTCCTTGACCCCGGGGTCAGCGTTTTTGGCCAATCCCCCCTCCTCCACTGTTTTGGCTGCCACTTGTTTTCAGGCCGACTTACCACATTAAAAGTGATCAGTAACTGTTTCCCAGCAGGTCTGGGGTGGATGAGGCAAAAAAGAGGCAGTTTTGCGTCCGCTCCCAAAACGGCCATTTCCTTGACCCCGGGGTCAGCGTTTTTGGCCAATCCCCCCTCCTCCACTGTTTTGGCTGCCACTTGTTTTCTGGCCGACTTACCACATTAAAAGTGATCAGTAACTGTTTCCCAACAGGTCTGGAGGTGGATGAGGCAAAAAAGAGGCAGTTTTTCATCCGCTCCCAAAACGGCCATTTCCTTGACCCCGGGGTCAGCGTTTTTGGCCAATCCCCCCTCCTCCACTGTTTTGGCTGCCACTTGTTTTCTGGCCGACTTACCACATTAAAAGTGATCAGTAACTGTTTCCCAACAGGTCTGGAGGTAGATGAGGCAAAAAAGAGGCAGTTTTTCGTCCGCTCCCAAAACGGCCATTTCCTTGACCCCGGGGTCAGCGTTTTTGGCCAATCCCCCCTCCTCCACTGTTTTGGCTGCCACTTGTTTTCTGGCCGACTTACCACATTAAAAGTGATCAGTAACTGTTTCCCAACAGGTCTGGAGGAGGATGAGGCAAAACAAATGCAGTTTTTCGTCCGCTCCCAAAATGGCCATTTCCTTGACCCCGGGGTCAGCGTTTTTGGCCAATCCCCCCTCCTCCACTGTTTTGGCTGCCACTTGTTTTCAGGCCAACTTACCACATTAAAAGTGATCAGTAACTGTTTCCCAGCAGGTCTGGAGATGGATGAGGCAAAAAAGAGGCAGTTTTGCGTCCGCTCCCAAAACGGCCATTTCCTTGACCCCGGGGTCAGCGTTTTTGGCCAATCCCCCCTCCTCCACTGTTTTGGCTGCCACTTGTTTTCTGGCCGACTTACCACATTAAAAGTGATCAGTAACTGTTTCCCAACAGGTCTGGAGGTGGATGAGGCAAAAAAGAGGCAATTTTGCGTCCGCTCCCAAAACGGCCATTTCCTTGACCCCGGGGTCAGCGTTTTTGGCCAATCCCCCCTCCTCCACTGTTTTGGCTGCCACTTGTTTTCTGGCCGACTTACCACATTAAAAGTGATCAGTAACTGTTTCCCAACAGGTCTGGAGGTGGATGAGGCAAAACAAATGCAGTTTTTCGTCCGCTCCCAAAACGGCCATTTCCTTGACCCCGGGGTCAGCGTTTTTGGCCAATCCCCCCTCCTCCACTGTTTTGGCTGCCACTTGTTTTCTGGCCGACTTACCACATTAAAAGTGATCAGTAACTGTTTCCCAACAGGTCTGGAGGTGGATGAGGCAAAAAAGAGGCAATTTTGCGTCCGCTCCCAAAACGGCCATTTCCTTGACCCCGGGGTCAGCGTTTTTGGCCAATCCCCCCTCCTCCACTGTTTTGGCTGCCACTTGTTTTCAGGCCGACTTACCACATTAAAAGTGATCAGTAACCGTTTCCCAACAGGTCTGGAGATGGATGAGGCAAAAAAGAGGCAATTTTGCGTCCGCTCCCAAAACGGCCATTTCCTTGACCCCGGGGTCAGCGTTTTTGGCCTATCCCCCCTCCTCCACTGTTTTGGCTGCCACTTGTTTTCAGGCCGACTTACCACATTAAAAGTGATCAGTAACTGTTTCCCAACAGGTCTGGAGGTGGATGAGGCAAAAAAGAGGCAATTTTGCGTCCGCTCCCAAAACGGCCATTTCCTTGACCCCGGGGTCAGCGTTTTTGGTCAATCCCCCCTCCTCCACTGTTTTGGCTACCACTTGTTTTCAGGCCGACTTACCACATTAAAAGTGATCAGTAACTGTTTCCCAGCAGGTCTGGAGGTGGATGAGGCAAAAAAGAGGCAGTTTTGCGTCCGCTCCCAAAACGGCCATTTCCTTGACCCCGGGGTCAGCGTTTTTGGCCAATCCCCCCTCCTCCACTGTTTTGGCTGCCACTTGTTTTCTGGCCGACTTACCACATTAAAAGTGATCAGTAACTGTTTCCCAGCAGGTCTGGAGGTGGATGAGGCAAAAAAGAGGCAGTTTTTCATCCGCTCCCAAAACGGCCATTTCCTTGACCCCGGGGTCAGCGTTTTTGGCCAATCCCCCCTCCTCCACTGTTTTGGCTGCCACTTGTTTTCTGGCCGACTTACCACATTAAAAGTGATCAGTAACTGTTTCCCAACAGGTCTGGTGGTAGATGAGGCAAAAAAGAGGCAGTTTTTCGTCCGCTCCCAAAACGGCCATTTCCTTGACCCCGGGGTCAGCGTTTTTGGCCAATCCCCCCTCCTCCACTGTTTTGGCTGCCACTTGTTTTCTGGCCGACTTACCACATTAAAAGTGATCAGTAACTGTTTCCCAACAGGTCTGGAGGTAGATGAGGCAAAAAAGAGGCAGTTTTTCGTCCGCTCCCAAAACGGCCATTTCCTTGACCCCGGGGTCAGCGTTTTTGGCCAATCCCCCCTCCTCCACTGTTTTGGCTGCCACTTGTTTTCAGGCCGACTTACCACATTAAAAGTGATCAGTAACTGTTTCCCAGCAGGTCTGGGGTGGATGAGGCAAAAAAGAGGCAGTTTTGCGTCCGCTCCCAAAACGGCCATTTCCTTGACCCCGGGGTCAGCGTTTTTGGCCAATCCCCCCTCCTCCACTGTTTTGGCTGCCACTTGTTTTCTGGCCGTCTTACCACATTAAAAGTGATCAGTAACTGTTTCCCAACAGGTCTGGAGGTGGATGAGGCAAAAAAGAGGCAGTTTTTCGTCCGCTCCCAAAACGGCCATTTCCTTGACCCCGGGGTCAGCGTTTTTGGCCAATCCCCCCTCCTCCACTGTTTTGGCTGCCACTTGTTTTCTGGCCGACTTACCACATTAAAAGTGATCAGTAACTGTTTCCCAACAGGTCTGGAGGTGGATGAGGCAAAAAAAATTCAGTTTTTCGTCCGCTCCCAAAACGGCCATTTCCTTGACCCCGGGGTCAGCGTTTTTGGCCAATCCCCCCTCCTCCACTGTTTTGGCTGCCACTTGTTTTCTGGCCGACTTACCACATTAAAAGTGATCAGTAACTGTTTCCCAGCAGGTCTGGGGTGGATGAGGCAAAAAAGAGGCAGTTTTGCGTCCGCTCCCAAAACGGCCATTTCCTTGACCCCGGGGTCAGCGTTTTTGGCCAATCCCCCCTCCTCCACTGTTTTGGCTGCCACTTGTTTTCTGGCCGACTTACCACATTAAAAGTGACCAGTAACTGTTTCCCAACAGGTCTGGAGGTGGATGAGGCAAAAAAGAGGCAGTTTTTCATCCGCTCCCAAAACGGCCATTTCCTTGACCCCGGGGTCAGCGTTTTTGGCCAATCCCCCCTCCTCCACTGTTTTGGCTGCCACTTGTTTTCTGGCCGACTTACCACATTAAAAGTGATCAGTAACTGTTTCCCAACAGGTCTGGAGGTAGATGAGGCAAAAAAGAGGCAGTTTTTCGTCCGCTCCCAAAACGGCCATTTCCTTGACCCCGGGGTCAGCGTTTTTGGCCAATCCCCCCTCCTCCACTGTTTTGGCTGCCACTTGTTTTCTGGCCGACTTACCACATTAAAAGTGATCAGTAACTGTTTCCCAACAGGTCTGGAGGTGGATGAGGCAAAAAAAATTCAGTTTTTCGTCCGCTCCCAAAACGGCCATTTCCTTGACCCCGGGGTCAGCGTTTTTGGCCAATCCCCCCTCCTCCACTGTTTTGGCTGCCACTTGTTTTCAGGCCGACTTACCACATTAAAAGTGATCAGTAACTGTTTCCCAGCAGGTCTGGGGTGGATGAGGCAAAAAAGAGGCAGTTTTGCGTCCGCTCCCAAAACGGCCATTTCCTTGACCCCGGGGTCAGCGTTTTTGGCCAATCCCCCCTCCTCCACTGTTTTGGCTGCCACTTGTTTTCTGGCCGACTTACCACATTAAAAGTGATCAGTAACTGTTTCCCAACAGGTCTGGAGGTGGATGAGGCAAAAAAGAGGCAGTTTTTCATCCGCTCCCAAAACGGCCATTTCCTTGACCCCGGGGTCAGCGTTTTTGGCCAATCCCCCCTCCTCCACTGTTTTGGCTGCCACTTGTTTTCTGGCCGACTTACCACATTAAAAGTGATCAGTAACTGTTTCCCAACAGGTCTGGAGGTAGATGAGGCAAAAAAGAGGCAGTTTTGCGTCCGCTCCCAAAGCGGCCATTTCCTTGACCCCGGGGTCAGCGTTTTTGGCCAATCCCCCCTCCTCCACTGTTTTGGCTGCCACTTGTTTTCTGGCCGACTTACCACATTAAAAGTGATCAGTAACTGTTTCCCAACAGGTCTGGAGGTGGATGAGGCAAAAAAAATTCAGTTTTTCTTCCGCTCCCAAAACGGCCATTTCCTTGACCCCGGGGTCAGCGTTTTTGGCCAATCCCCCCTCCTCCACTGTTTTGGCTGCCACTTGCTTTCTGGCCGACTTACCACATTAAAAGTGATCAGTAACTGTTTCCCAACAGGTCTGGAGGTAGATGAGGCAAAAAAGAGGCAGTTTTTCGTCCGCTCCCAAAACGGCCATTTCCTTGACCCCGGGGTCAGCGTTTTTGGCCAATCCCCCCTCCTCCACTGTTTTGGCTGCCACTTGTTTTCTGGCCGACTTACCACATTAAAAGTGATCAGTAACTGTTTCCCAACAGGTCTGGAGGTGGATGAGGCAAAAAAAATTCAGTTTTTCTTCCGCTCCCAAAACGGCCATTTCCTTGACCCCGGGGTCAGCGTTTTTGGCCAATCCCCCCTCCTCCACTGTTTTGGCTGCCACTTGTTTTCAGGCCGACTTACCACATTAAAAGTGATCAGTAACTGTTTCCCAACAGGTCTGGAGGTGGATGAGGCAAAAAAAATTCAGTTTTTCGTCCGCTCCCAAAACGGCCATTTCCTTGACCCCGGGGTCAGCGTTTTTGGCCAATCCCCCCTCCTCCACTGTTTTGGCTGCCACTTGTTTTCTGGCCGACTTACCACATTAAAAGTGATCAGTAACTGTTTCCCAGCAGGTCTGGGGTGGATGAGGCAAAAAAGAGGCAGTTTTGCGTCCGCTCCCAAAACGGCCATTTCCTTGACCCCGGGGTCAGCGTTTTTGGCCAATCCCCCCTCCTCCACTGTTTTGGCTGCCACTTGTTTTCTGGCCGACTTACCACATTAAAAGTGACCAGTAACTGTTTCCCAACAGGTCTGGAGGTGGATGAGGCAAAAAAGAGGCAGTTTTTCATCCGCTCCCAAAACGGCCATTTCCTTGACCCCGGGGTCAGCGTTTTTGGCCAATCCCCCCTCCTCCACTGTTTTGGCTGCCACTTGTTTTCTGGCCGACTTACCACATTAAAAGTGATCAGTAACTGTTTCCCAGCAGGTCTGGAGATGGATGAGGCAAAAAAGAGGCAGTTTTGCGTCCGCTCCCAAAACGGCCATTTCCTTGACCCCGGGGTCAGCGTTTTTGGCCAATCCCCCCTCCTCCACTGTTTTGGCTGCCACTTGTTTTCTGGCCGACTTACCACATTAAAAGTGATCAGTAACTGTTTCCCAACAGGTCTGGAGGTGGATGAGGCAAAAAAAATTCAGTTTTTCGTCCGCTCCCAAAACGGCCATTTCCTTGACCCCGGGGTCAGCGTTTTTGGCCAATCCCCCCTCCTCCACTGTTTTGGCTGCCACTTGTTTTCAGGCCGACTTACCACATTAAAAGTGATCAGTAACTGTTTCCCAGCAGGTCTGGGGTGGATGAGGCAAAAAAGAGGCAGTTTTGCGTCCGCTCCCAAAACGGCCATTTCCTTGACCCCGGGGTCAGCGTTTTTGGCCAATCCCCCCTCCTCCACTGTTTTGGCTGCCACTTGTTTTCTGGCCGACTTACCACATTAAAAGTGATCAGTAACTGTTTCCCAACAGGTCTGGAGGTGGATGAGGCAAAAAAGAGGCAATTTTGCGTCCGCTCCCAAAACGGCCATTTCCTTGACCCCCGGGGTCAGCGTTTTTGGCCAATCCCCCCTCCTCCACTGTTTTGGCTGCCACTTGTTTTCTGGCCGACTTACCACATTAAAAGTGATCAGTAACTGTTTCCCAACAGGTCTGGAGGTAGATGAGGCAAAAAAGAGGCAGTTTTTCGTCCGCTCCCAAAACGGCCATTTCCTTGACCCCGGGGTCAGCGTTTTTGGCCAATCCCCCCTCCTCCACTGTTTTGGCTGCCACTTGTTTTCTGGCCGACTTACCACATTAAAAGTGATCAGTAACTGTTTCCCAACAGGTCTGGAGGTGGATGAGGCAAAAAAAATTCAGTTTTTCGTCCGCTCCCAAAACGGCCATTTCCTTGACCCCGGGGTCAGCGTTTTTGGCCAATCCCCCCTCCTCCACTGTTTTGGCTGCCACTTGTTTTCTGGCCGACTTACCACATTAAAAGTGATCAGTAACTGTTTCCCAGCAGGTCTGGGGTGGATGAGGCAAAAAAGAGGCAGTTTTGCGTCCGCTCCCAAAACGGCCATTTCCTTGACCCCGGGGTCAGCGTTTTTGGCCAATCCCCCCTCCTCCACTGTTTTGGCTGCCACTTGTTTTCTGGCCGACTTACCACATTAAAAGTGACCAGTAACTGTTTCCCAACAGGTCTGGAGGTGGATGAGGCAAAAAAGAGGCAGTTTTTCATCCGCTCCCAAAACGGCCATTTCCTTGACCCCGGGGTCAGCGTTTTTGGCCAATCCCCCCTCCTCCACTGTTTTGGCTGCCACTTGTTTTCTGGCCGACTTACCACATTAAAAGTGATCAGTAACTGTTTCCCAACAGGTCTGGAGGTAGATGAGGCAAAAAAGAGGCAGTTTTTCGTCCGCTCCCAAAACGGCCATTTCCTTGACCCCCGGGGTCAGCGTTTTTGGCCAATCCCCCCTCCTCCACTGTTTTGGCTGCCACTTGTTTTCTGGCCGACTTACCACATTAAAAGTGATCAGTAACTGTTTCCCAACAGGTCTGGAGGTAGATGAGGCAAAAAAGAGGCAGTTTTTCGTCCGCTCCCAAAACGGCCATTTCCTTGACCCCGGGGTCAGCGTTTTTGGCCAATCCCCCCTCCTCCACTGTTTTGGCTGCCACTTGTTTTCTGGCCGACTTACCACATTAAAAGTGATCAGTAACTGTTTCCCAACAGGTCTGGAGGTGGATGAGGCAAAAAAAATTCAGTTTTTCGTCCGCTCCCAAAACGGCCATTTCCTTGACCCCGGGGTCAGCGTTTTTGGCCAATCCCCCCTCCTCCACTGTTTTGGCTGCCACTTGTTTTCAGGCCGACTTACCACATTAAAAGTGATCAGTAACTGTTTCCCAGCAGGTCTGGGGTGGATGAGGCAAAAAAGAGGCAGTTTTGCGTCCGCTCCCAAAACGGCCATTTCCTTGACCCCGGGGTCAGCGTTTTTGGCCAATCCCCCCTCCTCCACTGTTTTGGCTGCCACTTGTTTTCTGGCCGACTTACCACATTAAAAGTGATCAGTAACTGTTTCCCAACAGGTCTGGAGGTGGATGAGGCAAAAAAGAGGCAATTTTGCGTCCGCTCCCAAAACGGCCATTTCCTTGACCCCCGGGGTCAGCGTTTTTGGCCAATCCCCCCTCCTCCACTGTTTTGGCTGCCACTTGTTTTCTGGCCGACTTACCACATTAAAAGTGATCAGTAACTGTTTCCCAACAGGTCTGGAGGTAGATGAGGCAAAAAAGAGGCAGTTTTTCGTCCGCTCCCAAAACGGCCATTTCCTTGACCCCGGGGTCAGCGTTTTTGGCCAATCCCCCCTCCTCCACTGTTTTGGCTGCCACTTGTTTTCTGGCCGACTTACCACATTAAAAGTGATCAGTAACTGTTTCCCAACAGGTCTGGAGGTGGATGAGGCAAAAAAAATTCAGTTTTTCGTCCGCTCCCAAAACGGCCATTTCCTTGACCCCGGGGTCAGCGTTTTTGGCCAATCCCCCCTCCTCCACTGTTTTGGCTGCCACTTGTTTTCTGGCCGACTTACCACATTAAAAGTGATCAGTAACTGTTTCCCAGCAGGTCTGGGGTGGATGAGGCAAAAAAGAGGCAGTTTTGCGTCCGCTCCCAAAACGGCCATTTCCTTGACCCCGGGGTCAGCGTTTTTGGCCAATCCCCCCTCCTCCACTGTTTTGGCTGCCACTTGTTTTCTGGCCGACTTACCACATTAAAAGTGACCAGTAACTGTTTCCCAACAGGTCTGGAGGTGGATGAGGCAAAAAAGAGGCAGTTTTTCATCCGCTCCCAAAACGGCCATTTCCTTGACCCCGGGGTCAGCGTTTTTGGCCAATCCCCCCTCCTCCACTGTTTTGGCTGCCACTTGTTTTCTGGCCGACTTACCACATTAAAAGTGATCAGTAACTGTTTCCCAACAGGTCTGGAGGTAGATGAGGCAAAAAAGAGGCAGTTTTTCGTCCGCTCCCAAAACGGCCATTTCCTTGACCCCCGGGGTCAGCGTTTTTGGCCAATCCCCCCTCCTCCACTGTTTTGGCTGCCACTTGTTTTCTGGCCGACTTACCACATTAAAAGTGATCAGTAACTGTTTCCCAGCAGGTCTGGAGATGGATGAGGCAAAAAAGAGGCAGTTTTGCGTCCGCTCCCAAAACGGCCATTTCCTTGACCCCGGGGTCAGCGTTTTTGGCCAATCCCCCCTCCTCCACTGTTTTGGCTGCCACTTGTTTTCTGGCCGACTTACCACATTAAAAGTGATCAGTAACTGTTTCCCAACAGGTCTGGAGGTAGATGAGGCAAAAAAGAGGCAGTTTTTCGTCCGCTCCCAAAACGGCCATTTCCTTGACCCCGGGGTCAGCGTTTTTGGCCAATCCCCCCTCCTCCACTGTTTTGGCTGCCACTTGTTTTCTGGCCGACTTACCACATTAAAAGTGATCAGTAACTGTTTCCCAACAGGTCTGGAGGTGGATGAGGCAAAAAAAATTCAGTTTTTCGTCCGCTCCCAAAACGGCCATTTCCTTGACCCCGGGGTCAGCGTTTTTGGCCAATCCCCCCTCCTCCACTGTTTTGGCTGCCACTTGTTTTCAGGCCGACTTACCACATTAAAAGTGATCAGTAACTGTTTCCCAGCAGGTCTGGGGTGGATGAGGCAAAAAAGAGGCAGTTTTGCGTCCGCTCCCAAAACGGCCATTTCCTTGACCCCGGGGTCAGCGTTTTTGGCCAATCCCCCCTCCTCCACTGTTTTGGCTGCCACTTGTTTTCTGGCCGACTTACCACATTAAAAGTGATCAGTAACTGTTTCCCAACAGGTCTGGAGGTGGATGAGGCAAAAAAGAGGCAGTTTTTCATCCGCTCCCAAAACGGCCATTTCCTTGACCCCGGGGTCAGCGTTTTTGGCCAATCCCCCCTCCTCCACTGTTTTGGCTGCCACTTGTTTTCTGGCCGACTTACCACATTAAAAGTGATCAGTAACTGTTTCCCAACAGGTCTGGAGGTAGATGAGGCAAAAAAGAGGCAGTTTTTCGTCCGCTCCCAAAACGGCCATTTCCTTGACCCCGGGGTCAGCGTTTTTGGCCAATCCCCCCTCCTCCACTGTTTTGGCTGCCACTTGTTTTCTGGCCGACTTACCACATTAAAAGTGATCAGTAACTGTTTCCCAACAGGTCTGGAGGTGGATGAGGCAAAACAAATGCAGTTTTTCGTCCGCTCCCAAAACGGCCATTTCCTTGACCCCGGGGTCAGCGTTTTTGGCCAATCCCCCCTCCTCCACTGTTTTGGCTGCCACTTGTTTTCAGGCCGACTTACCACATTAAAAGTGATCAGTAACTGTTTCCCAGCAGGTCTGGGGTGGATGAGGCAAAAAAGAGGCAGTTTTGCGTCCGCTCCCAAAACGGCCATTTCCTTGACCCCGGGGTCAGCGTTTTTGGCCAATCCCCCCTCCTCCACTGTTTTGGCTGCCACTTGTTTTCTGGCTGACTTACCACATTAAAAGTGATCAGTAACTGTTTCCCAACAGGTCTGGAGGTGGATGAGGCAAAAAATAGGCAGTTTTTCATCCGCTCCCAAAACGGCCATTTCCTTGACCCCGGGGTCAGCGTTTTTGGCCAATCCCCCCTCCTCCACTGTTTTGGCTGTCACTTGTTTTCTGGCCGACTTACCACATTAAAAGTGATCAGTAACTGTTTCCCAACAGGTCTGGAGGTAGATGAGGCAAAAAAGAGGCAGTTTTTCGTCCGCTCCCAAAACGGCCATTTCCTTGACCCCGGGGTCAGCGTTTTTGGCCAATCCCCCCTCCTCCACTGTTTTGGCTGCCACTTGTTTTCTGGCCGACTTACCACATTAAAAGTGATCAGTAACTGTTTCCCAACAGGTCTGGAGGTGGATGAGGCAAAAAAAATGCAGTTTTTCATCCGCTCCCAAAACGGCCATTTCCTTGACCCCGGGGTCAGCGTTTTTAGCCAATCCCCCCTCCTCCACTGTTTTGGCTGCCACTTGTTTTCTGGCCGACTTACCACATTAAAAGTGATCAGTAACTGTTTCCCAACAGGTCTGGAGGTGGATGAGGCAAAAAAGAGGCAATTTTGCGTCCGCTCCCAAAACGGCCATTTCCTTGACCCCCGGGGTCAGCGTCTTTGGCCAATCCCCCCTCCTCCACTGTTTTGGCTGCCACTTGTTTTCTGGCCGACTTACCACATTAAAAGTGATCAGTAACTGTTTCCCAACAGGTCTGGAGGTGGATGAGGCAAAAAAAATTCAGTTTTTCGTCCGCTCCCAAAACGGCCATTTCCTTGACCCCCGGGGTCAGCGTCTTTGGCCAATCCCCCCTCCTCCACTGTTTTGGCTGTCACTTGTTTTCTGGCCGACTTACCACATTAAAAGTGATCAGTAACTGTTTCCCAACAGGTCTGGAGGTAGATGAGGCAAAAAAGAGGCAGTTTTTCGTCCGCTCCCAAAACGGCCATTTCCTTGACCCCGGGGTCAGCGTTTTTGGCCAATCCCCCCTCCTCCACTGTTTTGGCTGCCACTTGTTTTCTGGCCGACTTACCACATTAAAAGTGATCAGTAACTGTTTCCCAACAGGTCTGGAGGTGGATGAGGCAAAAAAAATGCAGTTTTTCATCCGCTCCCAAAACGGCCATTTCCTTGACCCCGGGGTCAGCGTTTTTAGCCAATCCCCCCTCCTCCACTGTTTTGGCTGCCACTTGTTTTCTGGCCGACTTACCACATTAAAAGTGATCAGTAACTGTTTCCCAACAGGTCTGGAGGTGGATGAGGCAAAAAAGAGGCAATTTTGCGTCCGCTCCCAAAACGGCCATTTCCTTGACCCCCGGGGTCAGCGTCTTTGGCCAATCCCCCCTCCTCCACTGTTTTGGCTGCCACTTGTTTTCTGGCCGACTTACCACATTAAAAGTGATCAGTAACTGTTTCCCAACAGGTCTGGAGGTGGATGAGGCAAAAAAAATTCAGTTTTTCGTCCGCTCCCAAAACGGCCATTTCCTTGACCCCGGGGTCAGCGTTTTTGGCCAATCCCCCCTCCTCCACTGTTTTGGCTGCCACTTGTTTTCTGGCCGACTTACCACATTAAAAGTGATCAGTAACTGTTTCCCAGCAGGTCTGGGGTGGATGAGGCAAAAAAGAGGCAGTTTTGCGTCCGCTCCCAAAACGGCCATTTCCTTGACCCCGGGGTCAGCGTTTTTGGCCAATCCCCCCTCCTCCACTGTTTTGGCTGCCACTTGTTTTCTGGCCGACTTACCACATTAAAAGTGATCAGTAACTGTTTCCCAACAGGTCTGGAGGTAGATGAGGCAAAAAAGAGGCAGTTTTTCGTCCGCTCCCAAAACGGCCATTTCCTTGACCCCCGGGGTCAGCGTTTTTGGCCAATCCCCCCTCCTCCACTGTTTTGGCTGCCACTTGTTTTCTGGCCGACTTACCACATTAAAAGTGATCAGTAACTGTTTCCCAGCAGGTCTGGAGATGGATGAGGCAAAAAAGAGGCAGTTTTGCGTCCGCTCCCAAAACGGCCATTTCCTTGACCCCGGGGTCAGCGTTTTTGGCCAATCCCCCCTCCTCCACTGTTTTGGCTGCCACTTGTTTTCTGGCCGACTTACCACATTAAAAGTGATCAGTAACTGTTTCCCAACAGGTCTGGAGGTGGATGAGGCAAAAAAGAGGCAATTTTGCGTCCGCTCCCAAAACGGCCATTTCCTTGACCCCGGGGTCAGCGTTTTTGGCCAATCCCCCCTCCTCCACTGTTTTGGCTGCCACTTGTTTTCAGGCCGACTTACCACATTAAAAGTGATCAGTAACTGTTTCCCAACAGGTCTGGAGATGGATGAGGCAAAAAAGAGGCAATTTTGCGTCCGCTCCCAAAACGGCCATTTCCTTGACCCCGGGGTCAGCGTTTTTGGCCTATCCCCCCTCCTCCACTGTTTTGGCTGCCACTTGTTTTCAGGCCGACTTACCACATTAAAAGTGATCAGTAACTGTTTCCCAACAGGTCTGGAGGTGGATGAGGCAAAAAAAATTCAGTTTTTCGTCCGCTCCCAAAACGGCCATTTCCTTGACCAAGGGTCAGCGTTTTTGGCCAATCCCCCCTCCTCCACTGTTTTGGCTGCCACTTGTTTTCAGGCCGACTTACCACATTAAAAGTGATCAGTAACTGTTTCCCAGCAGGTCTGGGGTGGATGAGGCAAAAAAGAGGCAGTTTTGCGTCCGCTCCCAAAACGGCCATTTCCTTGACCCCGGGGTCAGCGTTTTTGGCCAATCCCCCCTCCTCCACTGTTTTGGCTGCCACTTGTTTTCTGGCCGACTTACCACATTAAAAGTGATCAGTAACTGTTTCCCAACAGGTCTGGAGGTGGATGAGGCAAAAAAGAGGCAGTTTTTCGTCCGCTCCCAAAACGGCCATTTCCTTGACCCCGGGGTCAGCGTTTTTGGCCAATCCCCCCTCCTCCACTGTTTTGGCTGCCACTTGTTTTCTGGCCGACTTACCACATTAAAAGTGATCAGTAACTGTTTCCCAACAGGTCTGGAGTTGGATGAGGCAAAAAAGAGGCAGTTTTTCGTCCGCTCCCAAAACGGCCATTTCCTTGACCCCGGGGTCAGCGTTTTTGGCCAATCCCCCCTCCTCCACTGTTTTGGCTGCCACTTGTTTTCTGGCCGACTTACCACATTAAAAGTGATCAGTAACTGTTTCCCAACAGGTCTGGAGGTGGATGAGGCAAAAAAGAGGCAATTTTACGCCCGCTCCCAAAACGGCCCCGGGGTCAGCGTTTTTGGCCAATCCCCCCTCCTCCACTGTTTTGGCTGCCACTTGTTTTCTGGCCGACTTACCACATTAAAGTGATCAGTAACTGTTTCCCAGCAGGTCTGGAGGTGGATGAGGCAAAAAAGAGGCAGTTTTGCGTCCGCTCCCAAAACGGCCATTTCCTTGACCCCGGGGTCAGCGTTTTTGGCCAATCCCCCCTCCTCCACTGTTTTGGCTGCCACTTGTTTTCTGGCCGACTTACCACATTAAAAGTGATCAGTAAGTGTTTCACAGCAGGTCTGGAGGTGGATGAGGCAAAAAAGAGGCAGTTTTGCGTCCGCTCCCAAAACGGCCATTTCCTTGACCCCGGGGTCAGCGTTTTTGGCCAATCCCCCCTCCTCCACTGTTTTGGTTGCCACTTTTTTTCTGTTGTTGTTCTATTGTGCCCTATGCTTTGCATAGCTGGCATAATAGTGGGCCTTGCTTGCAAGCGGCCCCCTAATTATTTCCCCCTCCCAAACATCCCTCCCACACAACCCTCCATTGTTGATAATGAAGCCACTGTTGGTAGTGAGGGGCCAAGGGCCACTATCCGCCAGAGGAGACAGCAAAAAGGGCATCCAAGGACTTCCAGCTGCCTCAGGGGCCAGCAAGAAGGGCCTCCTAGGGCCTCTAGCCTCCAGAGTGGCCAGCAAGAAGGGCCTCTAAGGGCTTCTAGATTGCGTGTTCAAACGATCAAAGACCGCTAACATCCCCAAACACACAGTATACAGCCCAAATGCTGCAGAATTTTAAAAATAAAATCGTCCCAACCCAATGGATGTTTTTCTGCAAATGTCTAAGAGAGATGACCATTGAAATGTCCAACCTCTACTCCATCCAGACAAAGGGCAAGCCACTGGGTCTGAGTATTGCTGATCTTCTTACATTTTATGGGATTCTTATAGCATCTGGCTACAGCAAGAAGACGTATGCACTGGTCACTTGACAGTGATGTACACAACGAAAGCATTTCAAATGCAATGCGGAGAAATCGGTTTGACAAAATAATGGCTTCAGTACATCTTGTTGACAACTTGAAGATCACTGATCTCTTAGATGTTCCCTTCACCCCAAAGACCAAATTCATGCAGTCACCCCGGGGAACCTCTGAGGTTCTCACACAAGGAGAGAGCTTGACAACAATATTGTCACTGTGGCACCAAACATGGAGAAGTATTTTGAGACTTTTGTCAAGCAATGGAACAAGCAGCGACGTGCGTTTGACCAAATCCCACAACCAAAATGCATCAAGCAGTACAATGTGCACATGGGAGGTGTAGACCTTCATGACCAACAAGCTTCAAGATACAGTATCATAATCAGGTCTAAAAAGTGGTGGTGGCTTGGTGATCATAGTTCAAAATAGTGATGTACAAACAAATCGGGCACTTTGTTCTGAGGTTTACCTTACCAGTTATTTGTGAATGTTGCACTAAAATATCACAGTGACAATGAATATTGCACTAAAGTACAAGTTCAAATGTTACAATAAAGTTACAATACAAATGTTTCAACATATGTTACACTAATGGTATACTATGTGGAAATAAAGTAACATTGATAAATAAATAAAGTGACAACACACTATCCCACCGGTCACAATTGTGACCGACCAAAAAACTAACTTTTTTACCTACTCATCCATGAATTTAAAAAAAAATAATGATTGATTATTTCAAGGGGATAGTAATGGCATGTTATTTGAATATTTTCATGTCTAGGAAAAATTCGGGATTAAATGGGTTAATTACCTTCCCTAGTGAGGTCACATTTACAAGTCATCTGTTGTACAACATGAGACACAGTGTCCACAGATGATTGATGTGGATGACGCAGTGCAATTACATCTGAGTCATTCTACTTGTCAGTGGATCTTCACATGGTCTCACATGCTGAAAACACAACCTCTGCTCTAATTGCACAAAGATGGTAGAGTGGATGTTTGTTTATTTGAGGGCTGGCTATGGGTGGACTGTCATGTTTGTTTTCAATCAACCTGTGTTTATATCTCTGCCATTTGGCAGAAATACTGTAACTCATAAAATATGGATCAGTCCTCCATTCCCCACAGTGTCTTTGATGGCTTTAACTTGTGCTGCCAGCAAAATGGTACTTAAGTCATTTCAGATGATAAAGTAGTATAGCAACTGTTCAACATTAGCAGATTTTTTTTGAAAATCAGTAAAATATTAAAGTTGTTAACCTTAAGATTTCAGTCCTGGTGCATTTGGTGTCACCTTTGGTGCTTAATCAGAAATACAAAGTACAATACAAGATGTATCTGTTTACAGTGCAGCCAAACAAACTCCTATAGCTTTAATTAACAGGGATTTTATGTAACCATGCGCATGGCACAAGTAGTTTTCTACTCAATAGACAACAACAGACACATTAAAGGTAGTTGCCTTGCAGAGGAGTTGGAGGTGTGCAGCCTGTTGCTTGCAGCACCTGATCTAAAAGCTCACTGCGGTTCCTTTGTCTGGTTGCATTGATCCCCACTCCTCCTCAAAAAGGCTCTTGCCACATTTGTGATGGGCATTTGCAGTCAATGCTGACTGCTGTGACAAACGCAATGTGTTTCCTGTGACTGCTTTACAATAACAGTTATCCTGTGTTAGGCCAGTGTGTCCAGAAGTATGAAATGTTCAGTTTGCATCAGCAGTAATGTAATACAGCCTTAAGTGAGTGCGCAGGAAACAGTGATGCTGATATGAAATTAAAAACATTCATGCTGGATTACATGCTGCTTCCTAGAGAGCCTGCATGCGTAAATAGGCAATTTCTATCCAGAGCGGGAATGACAGAACCCATCGCTAACAATAAAAAAACGTTGTGTGGAGGTAATTTAAGTGATGGAAATACATTGAATTGCTCCTGCTGAAAAATGCTGACTGTAAATAGTTTCAAAAGTGGGATGTTTTTTCATGAAAGTCTTGAGGTTTACAACTTAAATAGGCCATCTGTTTTACACCATAAGTGTCAAAAAGCTAAGATATTGCAAATGCATTTGAAGCTTGTGGGAGTGCAGCGCGTTTTACAAACTGCCATTTGTCCTAAATTGGACCGTGAGACTTTATTTCAAGCTAAATTGCTTTTGATGATCACACCATGGAGGCTGGAAACTGGCTCAATGTTTATGTCGTTTACCACACTGGCAAATTCTCGCACCTCATACACAGGGCTATTGTTGAGAAATAGATATCTTGAGATGCTGCCTTTCCCTCTGTCTAAACTCACTCACTCTCTGCTGTGTTTCAGTGTGCCAGAAGGCCATGAAACAGACGTCGCTTTGGAATCGCCTGAGTAATAAGCAGAGCAAAAAGCCATGCCTGTTCTGTATCGCTGTCAGAGGGTCAGGAAATTGCAAAACAAGCACTCATGGAGGTCTCAACTGTTATTGCAGTGTGCAGACCGGTGTCTTACCACTGTACGGTAGCCTCCAGAGGATTATTGTTAAACAAAATCAGCTCTCCGCCTCAATTGCCTTCCACTTGCAGGTGTTTAACTGTGGCTTATGGCTCCTCGGGAGCTCCTCTCAAAGGAAAAGCCTGTTATCCCTAATCAAACTCTGCCACTGAATCCGTGTTCCATTCAGCATGAAATTGATTTTGCATGTTACCGTTGAGCATGTATATTACAGGTTTTCATTTTAAGGGGTTTAAAGCTGAAGTGATGAGTAAGTGTCTGAAACAGGTAAATTGTGTTCTCCTGCTGTGCTCCTAAAGTTGCACAAAGGAAATTTCGTCAGAAAGTACAAATAATACGTCAACTTATCAGGATCTTTTTGCAAAATGTCATTATTTACAGATCCAGTAGAATACCAACGTGACTATTGAGTCCACTTTCTCATGACCTTTTGTCCCAAACATAGTTTTCATTGAGCCGTTTCAGATATCAGTTTAACAATTTAAAAGCTGAGAGATGTGTTAGACAGGTATCCACACAGCATTGAATCACTGCATAAAAACACCGGAGCTGTGATTGCAGCAACCAATGTCGACTGACTATAATTCATGCATTCACTTTTCTTCAATTTGTATGATGCTGCGAAACATGACAGAGCTGCACGGTAGTATGTAAATTGAGAGGAATAGTGAGGCAACCACTGACAGACAGCAAACGCAGAATAATCTGAGAGCATCTTAAACCTATACAGCTTCGTAATACAAATAACCATTTCACATTAAAGGTGAATGATTCCATTCAACACGTAACGTTTTTAAAATTCACATTGCAGCTACATTACGGCGAAGGTTTAGATAAAATACTGGTTGTGGAAAGTAATCTATGGTTAAGGCTACGCAACTAAAGCGTGGTTAAGGTTAGGAAAAGATCCTGATTACAGTTAATAAGAAAGAACTGTTAATTTCCATCATCCTGACCTTCACATTTTTGACCCACGTCGACACTGGACATGATGGCAAAGTGCTGAATTGTCCAATAAGGACATACTTTCTACAGTAGACTTTGTTGGGTATTTTATGTAGGTGCTTACTAAAACAAAACTACTCTCTTCCTACGCCTGCCGCCAGTATCACATTTTTTACATTGTGTGTGTGTCCTGCTAAGTTGGCATCCTAACGCAGGATTGGAGCAGGTGGCCGGTGTGATGATGAAAACCAAACAGTGGACGGAACAGGCCGATGGCAGAGGGAGACCAGGAGCAGCTGCAGCAAATCTTTTTTGCTTAATCATGCGGCTGGTGAAGAATTTATCAGCGGTTTGCCACATCGGGATCCAAGTCCTTGACCTCTCAGCTGGCTTCCCATCACTGCTGCAAAATGAATGAAGTAGACGCTCATTGTGAGTGGTGTCAATGATTTAGTGGAAATTCTTCGGGAGGTAATGGAAAAACTGTTTGTTCTTGTTACACTCGCTGAATTTCTATTAAACTGTCAGCTGCAGTTTGTCAGGCCTTACTGTCTGCATTAAAAACATTGGTTTGTTCAATGTCAAGTATTGATTCGACATTATACATGTTTTGAATCCCAAGGGCATATGAAGGGCCACAACTTTCGCTTACCTCAGGGTTCATTTGGATGAATGATGTGTATTACTGTGATAGCTTTAAAAGTAGCTTCCCACAGAGGGAGTGTCAACTGCAGGCATATAAAGCCTCGTTGTTCACAACCTGCTGGATGTTAAAACCAGGCAAATGCAGCATGTAATCTAATATGAGCAAAGCTATTTAGGATATTATATGAGCTGCCATGGTGAGGTCCCTGTTGAGATTTTGAGCCATAAAACCAAAGCCCCTTTCCACCCTGCAATCAACAGTGAGCGTGAAGGTTTAACTACAGAGGGAAAGCCTCGGGCCTCTGGCCCCTAGGACACTCCCAGAGAGGGGAAAGCTTTGACATATGGACCCGCAGGAAGTCAAGCATTCGCAGGAAAATAAAGAATGAATGAAAACCCATATCTATTATTTTTATGAATTGATATTTTGTATTCCTCTGTGTGAGACCGGCATAGCTAGTTGGGAAAGTGATGTATGTGGTATTATTTGCCCCAGGTTCATAATTCAGACAATGACACTGCTGGGATGCTCTTTGCCACACACTGTGTTGGAGACCTAAATGTGTCCTGAGCCCAGCTGTGATTCTGTGTCCATCTCCCATTGGTCACAGCAGGAAATCTTCAGCGTTGAAGGAGCTGATAGAGTATTGACCCACTGATTTGCACGCCACCCCGCAGTGACCGATGAGGGCTGACAGCTCTGTTCTTGTTCAGCTCTGCTGTGTGAGGCGCATGGTACCGAGCTCCAAATACAGACATGTTGTTTGAAGGGCACTAGATTAGACAGCTGAGGTGTAACAGCAGCGCAATGCTCAGTGAATAATTAATAACAAGGTCTCGCTGAGACTTTGATCCTTTGCCAGTTGCACAATGTCATGTCAAATAACAGTTATTTGGAAACAGAGTAGTGTTCACTGAAGTGTGCCATATACTGTACATATATATATATATATATAATACCATCTAATAAAAGAGGACGTGCACCAGGATCACACTTCAAATTCTGTTCATGCGAAATAATATATGCAGCGTTCTCCCCATCTCTGCCTGAGGCTAAAACTAGCGCAACAGCAACCGTAACAGAACTGTTGGCAGGTGAGTGGCACTGTGGGTATTGTAGGCATCAGGTTTTGGCAAGGAAAAAGAATGTGGGGACTAAAAAAAGATGGCCATCCTTCATCCTGGTCGCAAATGAAGACAGAGGACCACATGTGGACATGGTTTGGCTTTTTAAATAGTTTTTTTTTTTTAACTATCCATCACTTGTCGAACAACATTATACTAGTGCAATGCTCCATCAACGCAGGACATTTTAAAAAGTTTATTCTATTCAAATACATAATTTGCATGTTTCTACTTTTATTATCATGTGTTATGGAAAACATCTCTACATCATAAAAATTAATTTAACACTTTCTTTGTTCTTTGTTCTAGTTCTGCTCTCTGTACAAAAATCCTGCATCAGCATTTGCAAAATGACCAAAGGTATCGGCTCTCCAGTCTGCTTGTCTCCAGTACCTCAGACACACACGGCATTAATCTACTACACAACCATCACAGCTATAAGTCACCAAAATCTAATGCTTTCCAGCCAATTAGAAAGCAGCCCGGTGTCCCTTAAACAGAAGCGAGATAAATAGTTGCGCATTAATATGTAAGTAAAGCCTGATTGAAAACACCAGTCTGTTAAAGATGGCCGCTGCTGTCTGTGCTCTGACAAAGCAGGGAGGGACATCTTCCACCTGTGCCAGCCGCCAGTCCACACAGAGGGCCCGGCGGCTACAACAACAAACACACCCTGATTGGACAAAGACAGACTTTGAATTGATGAGCTACACCTAATTGGGTCTGATTAAAACCATTAAAGTGTATTTGTGGAGTAAGCCGCTGTGGCCTTCATCAGCTTAAGATCTACTGCGGTCTGTAAGTCACAAATGTATCAGTGATGCACAGAAATTGAAGACAGAGGACCGCATGTGGACACATCTCATACCTGTGAGACGCTACTTGTGAGGATTTGTATAGAAGCACAAGATGTAAAACAATACACAGGGCAATTGGACTACAGGTCAGAATCGAAACCCTTAACATTTAATATGTCTGAGCTAGTATGCTCTGGAGTTCAGCAGTAACACATCACGTAGCTTTAACACCAACAGATTTTGACCACGACGTTACACAAAGAAAAGAGGACTTTAGGTTAGTGGCTGTTTCAACTGAGGCCACACAAACTGCTCAAAATACAGCACTCAGTCACGCTACAGCAGCATGTTTTGGAGACAGGACAGGTCTTTCATAAATTGGCAGCTGTTGGGTACAAAATCTGTCACCTATAAATCTCAAATCATGATAACAAGCTCCATAAATGCAATAATATCTTACAACTGCTGTTCAAAGTGTTTTCCCACCTGTGTAGTAGTCCACACTCAAACAGTATGTGTGTACGCTGGCTGCATATTTAATACACTCTGATGATAGACTACATATTTGGAAAATTACATCATGATTCTTCACATAATTGCAGTGAGGAGTGACTTGTGCCATTTGCCAGGCTCTCAAAGGATGCCTAAAGAAAAACCTCCACTCAGAATGCGAGCACATGTCCGTGTTCTCTGCTGTGCTGTGCTGTGCTGCGATCATCTTTGCTCTTGGTGAGAGCGAAATGCATGGCAGGCTTCACTGATTACCATGGGCGTGCAGGTATTGTAATTAGCGCAGGTCTGGCTCTCTTCCATGTGCGTCCCATGCTGGCTATTAAGCCATTAACCCAGCACGCTCCACCTGGGCTGCTCTCCTGTGCTGTATATATCACTGCTGCTTAGATGAGCGGCCAAATTAGAGTCATATTATAGCTCCTGCTGCGATGCAAATTAGTGGTCGTATCAAGATGTACAGTTTGGGAATTTTGTTGTTTTTTTGCTGAGACACACTATTACTACACACTACTACTACGTGATCCTCGTAGGGTATCACTCACCATATGAAGCAGCTGAGGAATGCACGATGCATTACTGACAACTGTCATTCCTGACTCAGACCGAGTCCTGACCAAACCCCGGTCAGGAATGTTTGTAAGCTGCAGTGATTCCCAATGCATTAGATGTCAGCTGATGAGGTTCCATGCCAGCGGGAGAGGAACAACAGATAAACGACTCTATGCCAAGTGTTGGTTTAAAGAGCCTGCGCAAATGGGGTCATAAATCTTTTTTTGGAGAAAACCAGCAAAATTATATTTTAAAAATATCTTTACAATTACATGGGCAGCACCGTCACCATACAGCAATAGGGAGTTTGCATGTTCTCCCCAAGCTCAGTCCAAAGACATGCAGGTTTGGCCATTTGGTGATCCGTAGGTGTGAGTGTGAATGGTTGTGTGTCTCAGTGTGTCTATGATTGACTGGTGAAAGTGACTTGTACTGGGTGTCCCGTCCCCCTGTGTCAGGATAAGCACTATAGACAATGAAGGAAAAAAGGGAATAATACTAAAATGTGCTAAACAAGTTCTTGCTTGGGAGCAACAACTTCCGGGAGTCTCCTCTGGTTGCCTGGCAACTGCTCCCTGGCCAAGAAATAGTCCCCGTACACCCTGTAAAAAAATGGGAAGTTGTTGTTTTTACACTTTATTTCTTATATGAATTACATAAACTAGATATAGTGTGTTAGTTTGGAAGCTGGTCCCAGTTTCTATGCTAAGCTAAGCTAATCTACTGCTGGCTGTAGCTACATATTCAACCAACATGTATGAGGCTGGTTTTGAACCTCTCATCTAACTTCACTAGAGAGCAAATACGAGTAAAATATGCTATTGCCTTCACAGTATAGCCTTACTACTGGGTTTTAGAGCACAGTGATGGGAGAGGCCAATACAGAGAGGAGCTTTTAAGTGCACTCATTACATAAAGTTTAAACACATCAGGTCTGCTTTCTGCTCAAATGATCCCATCCATCAGGGGACCAGCATGTGCAGTCTAATGATTATGTCTTTTAAATTTGTCTCAGTAACACTCGGTTAATAGCAGCGTCACCATGACAGGACAGAGGGGGAATCCACAGACGCTCACGATGAGTGATGAGTTCAAGTTTTCCCACCCGTGCAGCAGGCTTTGTCCCCATGTTTTAAGTCTTTACAGAAAGCTAACATGAGACGATTATATTTCGAAGAGCACCTGAAGGTCACAGCGGCGGCTTAAATAAAAGGCTTTAAACCAAGAATAACTTTCTCTGCCTATTTCTGCTCCTCTTCTGATCGTAATGAATGACTCCCGCAGACTCAGACATTCGCTGTATCTGCTGTGTCATCCTCTTATACTTGCGCTGTCTTGTGACAAACATGATTTCATAGTTGCTTTGTTTTCTCCCTCTACTCAACTCTTTAAAAAAATGTTTGAACAGAGTGTGTTCACGTTGTGTGTGTCTTCGATCCAGTTGCAGTACGTCCCCCCAAAGGAACAGTCTGGGCCGGCATGGCGGCTCTGATGCCTTTAAATTGCTCACGGTAATCTGCTCATCACACGCATGGCGAAGAGGAAGCCTGATGGCTCAGTCAGTGTTTGTGATGTGAACACATGAACACCGCATGTTCTTGTCATGATAGAGTTTCCTGGCTGCTGCTGCTGTGCTGATTCATAAAGTAATTAAATCAGGGAGAAGAAAAAATATAACCCCAAAGGCTGCTTAGATGATGGATTTGATGCTCAATCATCTCTTTGACATGATTAATCTTAAAACCAAACACTGACAACTTGAAACTACTTTTTTTTGCTCATAATATTTACACTACCATGGTGTCTGTCAGCTGTGTAAACTTATTTCTACAAAAATAACAAAGCAGTTCGACCTCTGAGGCCAATCCCAATAAATCAAACTGGTTGAAAGTTTTTTTATGGGCTCCTCAGCCCCAGTAACTCTCATGTAAAGGTCCATGGCTCTGACGCGCCTGTAGGAGTCAGTAAGAGCCTCCTCTTCCTCCTCAAACTTCATTTCCTCCTTGACCAACCAGAAAACTGCTCCCAGTTCATCATCAAACAGGGACACACACACACACACACACACACACACACACACACACACACACAGCGGGAACCAGAAGTTTTTTTAGGAAGAGAAGTCCGACTTTAAGGTGGAAAGGGCGCAATATAGTTTGGTTTTTTTTCTTTCTTCTTTTTTTGGCAAGGACAGAAGCGGAATAAAACACTCAACAGGTCCGACTGGAAAGTTTGAGCCGAGGCTGCTGCGTTGAGGTTGCGTGGCAGCGATCCGTCTCCTCCAGGGTTTGCTCTCCTCTTCTCTTCTCTCCTCTTCTCTCCCGCCGGCTTGTCAGGAGAGTAAGTTCAGCGCAGCGTCGCCAGGTAAGAGGCCAATCCGTGCGCATTGACCGCACTGTTTGCTTGTTGCCCCACATTGAGCGCAACGTGATGACATCGCAGCCCGGTGCTCAGAGGCTTCAGTGACTTACTTCACTGTCCCAGCTGGAACAGTTTACATCTACATGATTGAATATGTTAAAATGAAACAACCACAATATAACGTCCTCATAATAGCAGGCCGGTTTTGGAGTGACTTTATGGTACTTTTTTTAACTACTTTGGGAATATTCCTATAATGTTCCTGTGCAGTGTGGTGGCTGTAGAACTGACTCTTGAGTGTTTAGTGGTTTTAATATCCTTCATGAACTCCAGTATTTCCATTAGTGTTATTTTAGAGGCTACCAGACTGTTTAATTTTGGCAGGAAATCATGGGTTTGTCACATGCCAAGCTTTGAATGTGAGTTTGGATAGTGACAAACTTCAGGGCTCATGCAAAGAAAGTCCCTTTACTTGTCCCCTCTGTTCATTTGAACATATTATGGCCGCATAAAAAGTCAGTCTTTTTTTTTTTTTTTGTTGTAAAGTTAAAGTGACTCTGCTCCTGTGAAATGGGCTATATATCTGCGTTCACGTAAGACTGAAGGAATGTCAAGAATCAAAGTATAAATTCAGAGGCGACAGCTGAGTGAGATGCCGCTCTGAGCCATGTGAGCAGCTCGCCTCATCCAACAATATGCTCATCACAGGGGCTCCTCACTGATTGTCTCCTCTTGTGTGTGTGTGTCTCTAGGCCCAGATGCTCTGATCACTGTGATTGTGTTTGTTTGTGACTCCACCTGAGGTGACGTGAAAATGTGAATTTAAAGCTGATCAGAGGAGAAAAGCTTTTGTTTTCCATCTGCAGACCTCAGTGTAATGTTTTGTTTTTTTTTGTTCTAACCCTGATTTCAATTTCCTCTGAGCTGGCCTCCACGTTTAAGAGCTCCTGTAAAGCAGAGTGGGGACTGAAAGTGAGAAGTGAGTGACGCGCTGTGGCGCATCCCTTTCATTGATGAATTTGCCAGATGTGGAGAACGTGCCACACGCTTTGATGCACTTCAAGTTTACTTGCTCGCCGCTCTGTAGCTCGTTGATGACCACTGTGGCGGTAGTCGTCTTAAAAGTTTTTATTCCTCGCTTATTTGATTAATTATTGGTGTCTTCAAGTGGAAAACAGCACCGTCTATGCTTATGAAGTCATGACAGGCTTTAATTAAAATGAAATATCACTCACTGCTACGGGGGAAGTGTTGAATTCACAGTGGACACATTATGAAGCGCCGTAGACCCTTCACAGAAGTCAAGTGGGGCCATATCAAAACAGCAGCTCTATTTTACCTCATGTGCCATGGTGGTATGCTGTGGATCTGGTCTATTCTGGTGTATGGAAGGGGAGAGAGGTCTTGCACCGTCAGACCCCACATTCCTGCTTCTCTCATGGCATGGGGTCAGTGCCCTCCTCCCCCCTGGGGAGGAAAATGTCTACATTTTCTGTTTAATTTCCCTCTTGTGGTTAATTATTTTGACCAAGTTAGGAGGGTGAGCTTCCTCCTTGGCTGCCCTCTAACCATATAAATCTACCATAATCTATTTAATTACAAGCGAAGGCTTACAGGGGATTAGATTTTTAAGTGCTGGATTCATTTCCCGGTCATATCTATTTGCCACACCCGCCAGCAAGTTTACACTCAAAGGAAGCAAAAACTGCACTCCGTGCTTCTCACAGTGTTCGGCACTTCAGCGAGGCCTCGGTTTACAGAACAAAACCAACATACAGTCGCTGACATCAAAGGTTGCCATCAACAGCTAATTTTCCCTGTGACTGTTCTGAATCAGTAACAATCATAACCTTTGTCAAGAGGCTTTCCTCTGGGACCCACTGGCTGATTCTCTGCTGTGGTAAACAAAAGCAGCAATGTGAGCCTCCAACTGTGTTTACTTCCTCAGCTTTCTCTGTCCCACACAGACACCACAGAGCTCGCCTCTCTGTTCTGTGCCTTCATGAAAGTTCCTATTCTGTGGGACGAGGGGGGGCAGGACAGTCCGTGCTAGGCAGATCTCATTCCGCGGGGCCTCACAATGGATGAGCTGTGCTGCTATATCAACATTTATTTCTCTCTTGTCTCTCTCCTTTTTTTTTTTTCCTGCCATTTTTTTTTTCTGCCTCTAATCGCTTCCCTCAGGGCCAATCAGCAGCAGGAAGCGTAAGGCTGCACATCGCTGTCTTTGTCTTTGCGTGGGGTATTGTTGGTTCTGTGCTGCCGTCCAGCGGGTGCCATGACTCACTCTGACTTTACGTCTTTTGTCAGAAGCCTCTGCTATTGTAGGCCTTATTTCAGGCTTGTAGGCAGAGTCTATCCATTTTTATATGTGCCCCACTCAAGCTGTGCATTCATGAGATGCAGATCCAGTTTCTAACTCCAAGCCATATATACACTGCGAGCAGCACATTCTGTGCCTATATTTTGACCTGGCCATGTGAATGGCAGCCGCTTGTTTACGGTCAAGTCTATTTCCGAGCAAGGATCCTGCCTGCTCGGGCTGAAGGTGCAGCAGATTTCTGAATTCTTGCCTGAATCCGTGTGAGGAGACACATTGCGTGTCAAGTGTTTTCAGTTTCCTGTGGGAGACTTTTATTTCCTCATTCTTTACAGCATGGACAATTTCAAGCATTTAGGTTATGTATCATTGTCAAAAACATGGAGGAGTTTATGTTCAAGTTTATTATCAAGACAATAAAAGAGCCACTAAAGTAGTTTGAACCTATCATACTTTACTTTGTGTAGCCATAAAGTCAGTGTATGTCAGGGTACAGGTATCAGTAAATAGAGATTAGGTCCTGGCCGCTGCTGTCTGCTCTGCTTTCACACTCTATCGTGCAGTTTTGTGTCAGCGCAGAGCGGGATTTGTAATGTCAGACTTGTTGACTTTAGCTGGCAGGGCTTCCTCTCCTGACGGCCTATGTAGTTACAGCCTGTGTCAGTGGCCTTTGTCTGTGTGGGTAAGCTGATGTGTGGGAATCCTCTACGTCAGGAGCAACCAATGCTGGAGACATAAAGAGCTCCACATGCCAAGTGTTTCAGAGATGATGCACCTACAGTGACATGTTAATACTTTGTACCATGTCAGTGTTGGGGAAAATGTAGCTACAGTTAATTTAATGACGTTTGTTTGAGTTCCATGATAAAAAAGTGGTGACAGATAGTAACATTTAATGATGTGAATTATACAGTAAATATTCCATTATACTGCAATAAATAACTTAGTCTCCTATTAAGTTAAACAAAACTGTTTAAATACACTCAAAGACAATAATCAGTTAATATTTTATTTATGGCTGCCAGATAATTCAGAAAGAAGAAAGATTATATCATTTGATACACTATATTTAACAAGTATGCATTGTTTCATTTAGCATTTCTCTAAACACTCCTATTTTTTCTCATGTTTTGTCAAACCCTAATTGGTTGAGTCATATGAGAAGCTCTGTAAGTCTGCACTGACAGTAAGCAAAGTGACACTACTAATGTCATTGTGCTACATGTTAACAATGACAATGCTAACACTGATGTTAACCCTTTATAGGGCACTCATTGAAATACTTGGAAATTCAATTTTTTTTACTTTTGTTAGTTTTTGGTGAAAGTAAAGGTCAATGAAGTTACCATATATGGTTTCTTGTCGGTCTGTCATGTAGCCTGATTGTTGCTGATTGGCTTGGAGAAATCTCGTAGTTCTACTGCCTCATGGTGAGGAAAGGGGCGGCATTTTGAACTCCCACTTAAGTTACCAAATATGGTCCCTTGCCTGATAAAGGGTGAAGCAGATATACTTGTGTAGCATGTTCACTAGCCAATTGGCCAATTAGCATTAAACGCAAAGTCCATCTGACGCTGATGGGAATGTCATTTTGCAGGTATGCAGTAATAAAGCAAAGTATCGGACAAATTGAAATGTTAAGTTAAGGAAAGTTAAGGAATTGCTGTAGACATACAACATAGTGTAATAGGTAATAGGTGGTATTTGGCCCTGTTTATAAGAAAGCGTATGTGTGTGTTTTTATAACAGATTGTGAACTTCCCCTCGTGGCGAGCTTTCCCCTGCCTGTCTTATCAGATGATTTCGCACTGGGTCATTTATGTTTCCCGCATTAAAGACAGTGGCCGGGGGCCACACATTTCCTTTCACTGCCAACCTATTTATCCAAATGTTGAGCAATGGCGGAGCTCAAACTGTGACCCCAGCTCGCCTCCAACTTTCTGTCATTTTGTATGATTTAAATAGTTTTAGATTTTATAGAGCCAAATTATTTCCTGAAGCGAAAAAGGAGAAAGCGGGCACCTGGTTGTAATTAATGACATTTTTTGTGACATTTTGACAATGACATTTTGAATCGCATAAATTCCAGAAGGTTTATGTCCGTACCCACGGCATGAATCAATTTCAGTCAAAACCAGTGCTGTCAGTCATAGAGTGACTGCCTGAGCAGAGCAGAGAGTGCAGAGTTCCACATCATTGTAGCCACATATTATGTTTGACGAGACAGTGTAGATTTTATTTTCATCAGTTACTCCAAATTTGTAATGAATTTCTGTTTCATTTGACTGTCTGTGCATTGTATCCCGCTCTTGTGGCTTGTCAAAAATACTCTCATGTCTTTGACTGTAGCCGCTTCAGGAATGGGTGGATTTCATTATCCTGCCCCAGACCACTGTGACCATTATGTGAGAGATGGCTCCAGTGACTATAAACAGGACTTTGATCATGGAATATTGGAGAAAATACTGTACATGTAAAGCGTCATCTTTCATCATTTTAACTGTATTACTGCACTGTAATAAAATGTGGCAGTTTATTCAGTGCGTGTCATGTCCTGCCTCGGTAAAAGAAACAAAGTGCAGGAGTCTCAGCTGTTAATAATTCAGAATTTTTTGATGTTTAGAATATATTAGATTACAATAATAGTTTTGGGAGATTTTTCTGGAATTTGTCTGTCATCACAGACATGCTTTAGATTACACAAGAGGGAACAAACATTCAGTTTAGTGTCAGACGTACACGTCCACCACCCACGGTGCACGAGCCTTAAAGCAGATTTAAGGAAACAATGAGTTCTGTACCCTGTAACATCCAACCTGTGGAACCCTCAGCTGTCTAACATATGGCATCAGATGATAATGATACCAATATACTTTATGATATAATGTAATTGAATGCAACACCTCAAGCTGCGGCTTAAAAAAGTTGAATCAATAACTTTTTTAATTGCAGGGCTGCAGGTCTTGGCATTACTGTGTGTATTTTTCGTCAGACTCGCGCTCCTATTTATGTGACCTGGTGTTTTTTTATTTAACTTTGTGACGAGAAACGTTAGTGTTGCAGTTTGGAAAGGTTTGTTTTATAAGGATTACACTTGTAATAGGTGTGACAGACGCTGGCATCAATCATCGCCATTCAGATCTGCTCCTCTAATCCTCCGTCAAGGCTCCTGCGTTGTGTAATAGAAAGTCAAGACTGGCTTATCACAAGAGGAACTCTATTCTGAGCGAGGTACATGGTGCTAATACTGTATATGAGATTCCATGTATGCCATCAAAAGGTGAATGGTGTCCTTTTGTGCACAGATGATGTTTGTGTGCATGGTCGGCATGTTTTCTGTGTTATGACACTCGTGAACTTCCGCACATCCAGCTTGAGGTGCAATATTTGGGAGACCTGGCTATCAGGTGTTGCAAGACAACTGGCTATCCAGTTGTTGTGTCTCCAGTACCCTGACATTTTTTGAGTAATGAACTGTAGGAAGTGTAGTTCTGAGTGAGTGCACTAAAATCTAAAATGAAGATCTTTCACCGGGCTGTGTGAACTGTCACGTGAGCTGTTGCTTGCTCCCCTGCAGCTCCAGTGTTCTGAAGATGGAGGCTATTTTACACCATGCTGTGTAGAATGCTCTGCCACTTTTCGTTGGCACAAAATTACAGGCATTTTTATAAATACTTTTCTGTCCTTTTGAAATATGTGTGTAGAAAAAACCAACTGAAGCTATACCCCTCAAATTAAAGGCTGCAGATGAAAGGCCAACCTGTGTGGCCACCCACCCACAGCCAACAAGATTTTATCGAACCAGTAATCCTTGACACCAAAATTACTGCCACACCTCTGTTTTTGCCTCCCCTCAGACTTTAGTCCAGGCTCCAAAATGCCAAAAGTTGTTAAATTTGAGAGTATGCCATGTCATGTACGATGGAGTCCATGGAGTTCTTATTAAAAACACCCATTATTACCAACTATGCTACTTTTATTTTGCTAAATGAATTATCTCATTAACACAAGAGGTTTTCTGTAACATAACCTGCTGTCAATCTGTTGTTAGAAGGCATCAAACATCCTTCACTCGGAGAATCACTCCAACAGACTAAATGTTCTCTGAGAGAAAACAAGAAAGAAAAGAAAAAATTATATTTCCTATTCTGCCACCTTTGTTGGCACGGCTTCGGGGCGTCCCCTCTCATCCTGCGTCCTCTTGTATCTTAAATTGCTTGTTGGTACAATAAAGAAAAGAGTAATTCGTTACCAGCTTTGAACCTGCTGTGATTAATTGTACACAAGGGAGGCTCACTGGCGAAGCAGAGCCAGCTCTCCTCCCGCCTCATGCCAACGCTCTAATCAAAAGCACCTTTGTGAGTCACTACAGAGCGTGGTGCCTCTCGGATTGAGCCCTCGCCACGGCAATTGAACTCCGTAAACATGATCCCCTCTGCTTTTAGATGCTTTTGGGCCACTTCATTGGTGACATACTGGTTTGAAACCATTCTTCCCTTCAGCGGCGGTGAATCACAATTTAGGGAGGAGGTCAATAACGATATCAGATCGACAATAAGTGATACATCCAGTTGTTACTGAACATGTCTGGAGCTCGTTACATTTACTCATCTTATTTGTGGGAATACTGCCCCTTTTTGGCCCACATGCTATGAATTTGGGGAGGATGATGCATTGGATTGGCTCCATTCATCATCCATTCATCAAGCTGTTGTGGAAATGAGTGCAGAAGTTAAGTTTTTCACTGTAGAGTGTGAGTTACGTCAAATCAAAGAGGACCATTAAAAGGAATATCTTGTCACCAAATAGTCTACATACAGGACACGAAGCCGGACACGTTTGGTACGTTAAAATTAAGAAACTGCAATTTGTAGTTATGCAATGAAGTTCTTGCACACTTCTAGTAAATGACTAAATGCTGCTTTTAATGCAAAAGCCACAGCTTTGAATATTGCATGAGTACTGGGGAGAAATTCCTCAGTAAATACCTAAATCAAGTTTGTGGTAAAAGTGTTTGTTTACTCCTCTGCCCTGAGGAAAAATGTCGCTGTGCTGCCTAATGTTCTGATTTAATGATACATTTAATGATCACAGACGGACATGAAATATATAGGATGTGGTAATTTCAGAGCATCTGGAGCCACACATCATTGGCAGCTGCAGTTTCTCTGGCCACTCAATGCCATCAGTACAATGTAGGGTTCCGTCTCATGGGTCATTTGCTTTTCAATTTCACTCTGATTGGCATTCATGCCATTGCTATGGCATGATGAGCATGTGTTGAAATCATACATGCTGCTGCAGCCTTTTGCCTGTTCACGGCCGCTGACAAGTTGGTGGAATAATGGAGCAATCAGGGTTGAACAGGCTTTTTTCATACTCTTGTGAAAAGTTTGTTGTAGCCATGCTAGCTGTGTGGTTTTAGGGACGGCAACATCAGCTGACCCTCCACTTTGGTCCACACTGAGATATCTGTGCAACTGATGAGTGGGTGGATCACCATGAAATTCAGTGCCACCGTTCATGGTCCCCAGATGATGATTCGCTGCAGTCCTGCAAAACTAATGACATTACTTTGTATTTTGTGTTGTTAGCGTGCTAACTATTAAGCCAAGATGGTGAAGGTAGTAACCATCATACTTGCTTAATGTCAGAGCTGTTACCATGGCTGTCGACGCTCAGTCTTGCCGCTTGATGTGTGTCTGTTTTCCTCTGACTTTGAAAATGGACGTCCTTATATGATGATAGTTGAATCTGCTTCATAAGCAAAGTGACTCAGATTCTCATGTTTGTTTTTGGGATAGAGACACAAAATGATTGCATGCATGAGACGGAGAATCTGAGACCAGAATCTGGAAGTTTGATGAGTGACATGTTTATTTACCCAGTGTGGGGGGCTGCAAGCAGATCCTCCGGCAAAGTGTGCACATCCTGTAGCCCCTGACCTCAGAGACAGGAGCCGCAGTTTGACAAGTATGACGCCCCAAAGAGCAGCTGACAGTTTTAGCCTTTTAAAAAAGAAACGGGGGCTGATGTGGATGTTTGATAGATGTAATAGTTTCACCTTGTCATTGCGTTTGACATGTTTTGACGTTTCCTGGAAAACATTAGGGAATGAATAAATTTCCCCAAGATTAACTTCAGTTTACATTTATCTAAGTCCTGTTATTTCAAGACACAGGCAATGGTTTATCAATTTCCTGCTGTGTTATTTCTATTTGCACAAAGGCTACCCCAAGCATGAAGAGTGTATTTATTTATTTATTTTTTTGGTCTGCTAACTGCATAATAAGCCAAACAGTTAGTTTGGGGCTTTTCTAGGTCTTGGCTTTCAAATGTTCTGGACAAAAATTTAATCAAAGTGCAAGAATGTAGTTCAGCCTCACGGCTTAATAAGTGGATCTCGTGGCTGATTTTTGATTAATCTGTAAATTTTCTGGTATGTGTCATTGGGTTTTAGATGTTGCTGATGGAGCCGTTAAATATTCGTGAAACACTCTGATTAATTCCATGTAATTTTATCAAATTAAATTATTTGAAGTAGTTTATTTTAAACCTCCAACAAGCCTTTCCTTTCTTTTTGTAAACTAAGATTTAATAGACTACATCCTCCAGCTACCACTTGGCTAAATGGGCCCATAGCCCTCAAAAAACTGAAACGTCTTTGTTCTCCTAAATTAACTTTTTGTATTGACTTGTGTGATCTAGACATAGCTGGAAACCAGTGGCGCCTGAATGAATTTTGAAGTGGGGGAGATATCCAGCTTTGCATGATGTGATAGACTAGTGAACGCTTTCAACTCAGCTTCCTTTCAACCTCAGCCTAGCCTACTGAACAACTACATTTGGTAAGAAATGCATTCTGTCTTCTCTGTAGGATCCTTCCGCATCAAAATGATACCATCTTTTTTTTTTTTTTTTTTTTTAGCGCAGTGGTGCACCAGAACTGTTACACTGAAACCAATCAACCAGCCAACCAGCCAGCCAGTCAATAGCCTGTTAAAATGTAGTCTTTACATCCAATGTGTCTACCAATATACACACTAAGTAAGAAGTAATGTACAGCGAGCCGGTCCTGCATCACCCTGTCAGGGTTAATTTTGCTGTAATGACCGCCGCTTGCTGTACATTAGCCAGCAAAGAAATCAGCAATTTGACACAAAATACTGACTTGAAAACAATTTTATTGATTTAAAAATTATTTTATTGCTTCCGCTATCAGAGCTGTGTCCATAGCAACGGTCCGCTATACAGAACTAACAGACCGTAGAATGCTGTAATTGACCAATCATAATCGAGTGCTCAACAAAGCCGTGTAATAATAGGCAATAATCGCCTCTTCTTGAGAAAATGGAGTGGAGATTCTCTCAGAATTCTTTTGAAACATGCAAAGTGGTTCTTAGCCCAGGACACAATAGGTATACACGTTATCACTAACGGTCTATGACCCTAATACCTTGCTTAGGCGCTGTTACTACATTATTACCATAACACCTTAAAGTGGGGGGACAAATAGTGTCATTTATTCTCCATATTCAGGCGCCAGTAATCCAAACCCTGATGTGCTGGACACCCATTAAAAACCTGAGATGTCCTTTTGTGGTTTCATGCCTAAACTAGAAAGGAATACCTCATTTCATAATGTCACTTTTTTTTTTTTTGCATACACAGCTGCAGCTTTTTCAGTTATTTACTGGCTATGTTGTTGATTTATCAGCGTTCAAAATGAAGAAGTGGATATTTGAGTTTCTTTTATTTGTGGGAATGCATTCAAATCTCAGTGTGAGAGCTATTTTGAGAACTGGTGAAGCCTTTCGATTGAGGGCAATGAACCAGAGTATTGTGTTGAATAACAGCGACTTTCTCCACATTGTTGTTACAAAATGAGATTCTTCAGCCAAGCATGCAGGGATACCACACACAAAAAAACAGCACAGCAAATTGCACTTTTAATGCACGAACTAGACAAGCTCTCGGTGTGTTGTTGTGTTAAGGGGAATGGAAGTGGCTGCCTATTGCTGGACTCAGCCTGTTAAAATCAGCTTGAGGCTTTTTGCTGTTTTGCCAAGGACATTTACAACATCTTCCTACCCTGCTCAGTTACCCAGGGTGGTTATGCATGGAAGGCTGTGCAAACAATACAACTCTGTCTGACTCAATAAAATAAGAACAGTTTAGCGCATATTGTTGAAAGTTGCACAGAGCGCCTTTGCACTCAGTTGGCTGCAAACAGACAGAACACAACGGAAACCTGACCCTGAATAGTGAAGAATTATGTAGGCTAACTCATTTCCAATGAACTGCACACAGCTCACTCATGTCTTACTGTCTGATTTATAGCAAACGAAAACTACGGGAAGAGTGATTTAAAAGATTTAATGCTAATGATTCCAATTTTCTCTGATTCAGACAGTCATCTCACTCTTGCTAACAGGGATGCTGTGCTCTGTTGCAGTCCAATGTAGTGATTTTTCCACAAAAGGCCTCCAAGGAAAGCTTTAATCTTTGGCTAGTTGAGTGAAATGCATAGGACTTGATGTGTAATTTTTCAAATATTGGTTTTAGTTTTAGTTGATTGATTGAGTTCTAGTTTCACAGGTTAAGCGGAAAAGCTGCTGCTCAACCACTTGTGCTCCCGAAGTCCCAATTCAGAGCTTTCAAGAAGCTCAGCATTAAATATTACAATCGTAGTCACCTAGGTCATAGCAATGTTTGGGGCCCTATGGGGCTAGAATCGGCTAGAGAGAAAGTTTAGCATCACCAGACAACTGTCAAGTTTAATTTTGTGTCAAACTCATGGCAATAACATGTATTTTTCATGGCAGACGTTTTGGCTTGTCTTGGTGTAATTCATTACATTACATGATAGCTCCACTCCATTTAAGAGCCCATGGAAAGGCCTGTACATACTCCGCAAGAACAGAGAAATTTGTTATTCTTTTCTCGCAGCTTGTTCTCGACACAACATCTGGGCAGAACTTTTTTTCTCGTGTGGTGTCCGAGAGCTACTGTGTGATTGGTCAGAAATTGTCCTGCTGTGGCTTCTCAAAATTCAATGAAAAGGTCTGTTGACTACAGCTGATTAAATGTGCTACAGCACATTATTGAGAATTCAGACATTACCGTGTTTGGCTCTATTAGAGGGGACGACAACGAGCATAATTTAAACTCTGACTGACTTGAAGAAAACAACACATTAAGGTAAGTTTAAGATGACACCAAGTATTACTTTGACTTCATCTTTTGTTTAATTCACACTGGCAGAATTTAGTTGATTAATTGAAACAGTTATTACTGAGAATGCAGACATTACCGCCTTTGGTTCTACTCAAGGGGACGGAAATGAGCGTAATTTGTACTTTGCTGCGAACAAACTGACTGACTTGAGGAAAATTACACTGAAAGTCACATGAATTTAAGTTTGAGATGACACCAGTTATTACTTTGAATGTGTCTTTTGCTTCATTTGTAGTGCCAGAATTTTAGTTTATGTGTGAGCAGAGATAGCATTTTGTTTTATGACTTCCATAGTTAAAAAAAAAAAAAAAAAAAAAACCTAAAAAGGAACTAATATGTAAATCTAATTTCTCAGGATGCTTCTGAGAAAGCAGCATGTTAATTTGTAGAAAGTTTAGGGAAAATAAAGATGGGGCACATACAGCTATGGTCGAGATAATTACTTGATACCATAAGTTGATACACAGAAAACTTATTCTGCGATTTTTCACGCAAATGCCAAACTTTTGCTTCTCACTTTGAGAGGACTTCCTGCTCTTCTTCGTCTGCTCTTCTTCATATGTGATGGTAATCTCAGTGTTTGGGTTCTGGACCTGTATTAAACCATGAAGAAGTGATTTGAGTAACACATGCCTGTAGGGCGCTGGTGTTTCTTTCTGGTTTTGTGATGCACACAGGAGGTTCTTGTTCTTCCAATCCTGGCCCACAAACAGCTTGGCATGTGTTTTAAAATGACGCAGTCTGCTTGACCCGTGAACCTCCTCCCTCCCTCTCTATTTGTCTTCTCTCCAAACACCACTGGAGGGCGGCAACAGGGGACCTCTCTGCCCCCGCTCTGAGCTTGTTTGACACCCGCATTCACACGCTTTGAGAGATCCCATTTAACATGCAAATCAGATGGACCCTGAGCTGCATGCTGAATAGACTTGTTAATGCTCAGCTCACTCAGAATGCAGTTTTAAGGGTCACGATTGGGGCTAGAAATGGGACACCAGTGAACTGTGTTAATATACTCATTGTAGGTGCGAGGACACCTGTTGGCATATAGGTGAGAGTGGAAGATTATCCTTTTTGAAGAGAAGACAAAATGGGTGCCACAGCAGGTCACGCAGGGTCACGCTTGTCTCTGCCTGAGCTCTGTGAAAGTTCTGGACGGAGAGATTTCACATACTCCACAAGCATTGTTCTCCTTTAAACACTGTGGTTGAGAGTGATGTCCCGCTGTCTCTGACTGATTAGACTCACTGACTGAAGCTGTCAGCTGTGGGATAGCTGCTGGCCCAAGTTCAGACTGATACAACCCATGGGGGATGACCACCTCTATGCAGCAGACAGAGCGATACTGTTGTAACTAATACATGTTACTCGCAGTTTTTCCCATGAACATATAATTGTACACAGCCTGATGTGACACTCAGAAGAATCCAGTCTTACTGCTGCTCTCTGTGGTTGAGCTTGACCATAAGCATGAAATTGGCTCTGTGGCAGGCAGGCCTGTCTAATTGTATATCAGAGATATTTGATTTCCATTATGACTGTGAACACTGAGGAGTGACAACAATTATAGGAGTGTGCACAGTTATTTGCTTTTAGCGGGTCGACTTTTCACGTATAAGAATGTCCTCACGTCTCGTAGAGTTTCCATGCTAATTATGTCCAGAGCACCCGTTGATTCTTAACAAGAAATGAGTTCATACAAGCGAACGGTCATTCCTCGTCTTCAAAGGCAAATCTGTCAAGGCAATGATGTTCACAGATGTGTTCACTAACCTCCATTTCCCAATCAAACTGTGATAAGTCCTGTAGACAATCAAAGGACATAACTGGTGTCATGAAAGACGCAGTACTGTGCTGAAACACATCCAGGTTTTGCACAATAGCTCCCCTGTTGAACCCAGTTTCCACTGCTGCTTGAGGTTTGCTCTGATGGTTGGGTTTCTGGTAGAGTCAGGCTGCTGTTAACGTCACAGCCCCCCGACGCTGGCGTGAATCAGCGTTGTGGTTGAAGCGCAATACTGAGACGTGTTAGTCGGAGCTTTTCAGCAACTTCTCTGTCGGTCTCGGGTAATCAGTGCGCCGCAGTAATCCCTTAAGGAGAACTTAGTTCAAGACCTGGCTCCACTTGACTCAGTGAAACTGTTAATGTCCTGCTAAATCAGTAGCAGTTCTCATCACTGTGTGCATACATGTTGCCATTTACTGGCTAGGCTCTCCATCTAACATGCATGTAATGCCATTTGGCTGCAGCATGTGCACAGTGCATTCATACTGATTTTATAGGTCCCTGAGTGCATCATAGATCAAGTCAAGATGTATTGAGCTTTGAGGCGTCATTAGCTCCAGTCTTATTTTTGACAGATTTCTTTTATTAGCACAACACAACGAAATAAAAATGTATGACCAAAAAAAACCCTAAACCACCGTTGGCATCAACCTTTGGAAAGAAAAACAAAAGAAACAGCTACTGCATCTAGATCCTCTTAAATGCTTTTTTCTAAAGACCGTACTTTGTCATACTTGTCATATGCCGACTACCGCTGTGTCTGTGATATGTCTTTGTTGGCTGATATGGACTCCCGTTAAATTGTTTATTAAGCAGGTTCTATAGACTGAATACATTTTGCAACACACAAAACTGCAGCTGCTTCTTTCTACAAGAAGGTTTTTGTTTCATCCAAACATGTTCTTTCCATTAGGGCTCATTTCTGTCTCAAATATGAAAATGTTTTTAATTGTAAATTCTGGGAATGAACCCTAAAACATCTTGTAATGATGCAGATGACCATAACAGCATGAAACAGCAATGAGGACATTTTGTGAAAATCTTATTTTAAGACACTAAAACAAGCCATCAATCACTCAATAGAATATGATTACTCTACTTAGTATTTATGTTGTGTACATGGTAGTTTGTGTTTGACATTTATATAGTTTGTCATAAAAATGTCACTCTGCGTTTTGAGTTTTGAACACCTCAAACAAATGTGTGGGTAACTTTCCAAGTTGTTGAGTCATGAGGTCATTGATTCATTACGTTTTGTTTGGACAGGATATTAATGCGGCATAATGTAATAAAAAAAATCATCAATGTGAGACGGAAAGATGCAAAACGGCAGGAAGCAACACCTACTCAACAGCATGCACAGTTTTAAATTACTGTACTGCCAAGTTTCCTCAGGTTTAACAGCTGGTAATTTAATAAACCCTTTACACTTCACCCTCTCCCATACTAACTGGTCCACTCTCCCCATTTCAAATTGTATAGTTAATTCTAACTGGATGTTATGTTACCATGCAGGTGTGTTGATCAGACACAGCTGGTTGAACAAAAGTGAGATCCTGGAGGCCTTGATAGAAACACAGTATACTGCTGAGTGTATGACGGAGGGTCCAACGGTGACACGTTCAGATAGATCACCCGGGTCAGGTCTGTGATGTCGGTCTGCCTCGAGGCTGACGGCTCTGTTGTTTCTTACAGAGGTCATGAGTGGCTTCGAGCATCTATTAGGTGTTTCCTGTTCAACTGCCTGATCCGCCGTTACCCCGTTTTTTTTCTTTCTCTCTCCCTCACGTACCCGTGGCTCTATTGGAGTGCGTAAGGGAAGCCACTGCGGCATGTGATCCGAAAGGCCGTATGCTCAGAGATGCAAGTGTAGTTACTAAAGTTAGTGAGCTTATTTCTGTGGTTGCACTCTCTGCGTCATGATCAATTATTTATGGAAAGAAAGTTCACAGTAATTGATGTAAGTTGTGTGTCGCTCTCATGAGTGATTAAAGCTGCCAAATCAGCGATTGGTCGCTACCACATTTGTGTTGTAGTTCATCCAAACGTGTGTGTGTGTGTGTGTGTGTGTGTGTGTGTGTGTGTGCTCCTTTTCTTGGCGTGTACTGCGTGTCATTAAAATGAAATGCCTGGCTACTTGGAAAAAGCTGCTGCTTAAGTGTAAATCAATGTGTTTTGCTTCCTGCTGTTTCTTGCTGTTTGTCTTGTATGGAAGAACACACTCTCTGATAATGTTCAGTGCACTCACAAAGGAAAACATAGGCAGTGTGGTCATCCTATCACTATTTCACATATTACATTTATGCCTGTAACGCATGACATCACATACAGCAGCTCTTCACGTGATCATATTTGACGATGTGATCAGGATGCCTGTGTGGGAGAATATAAATAGAACTTTATCTCCCCTGAATCAGTCTTCCTGTTTGGAACGTGGTCCACTCCTGAGGCTACAGAGCTGTCTGCCTCAGTCTGGCCGCACTGCAGTACTTTCTCAGGGTAGAATTTCAGACCTAAGAACCTCCGATGTGCAGGCAGGCCAGAGGGCACAGAGGGACTCAGGCAGGCATGGATGCACATAGTGTGATAGATGAGGGGGAAAAAATAAACACAGTGGTCACAGAACAGTAGTTAAGAACAGTAGAAGGGCAGGCAGGCAGATGTCTCCTCCACTGATCTGTTGTGACCGTGGACCACGTTACACAATGAAAGCCCTCGACCAGATCTACTGTAATTGTGAATGGAGGGAAGGGAACAGTGGTTTAAAGGAGATCATTTAAAGGGTTCATTTTCCTGTACATATCACTATGTTGCCGTTTTGGTTTAAGCGTTGTGAAATCTCGCTGGCAGATTCCAGTGCCACAGAGAAAGTGAAAAATGAAAGGTTGATGTCCAAAGCCTAAAAAAAGAGGCAGGCCCCTGGGATCTAGGGACGGGACAAAGGATAAGGCAAGAAGAGAGAGGCCGTACTAAGAATATACCGAAGGAGCTTCTCACGCTCTTGCTTTTATCACAAGCAGCTGAAACCTCGAGGGGATATCCCACAGACCTGCATACTGTACCCATTTACACTGAGTGCATGGGGATCCAACTTTCATCCAAAGTGCTGTTAGTATTATGACATCAGTCCAGCTCCACCAGCAGCCTAATGTCAAACTGTTATGTCAAACGCTTCAGCAATAATTAGTAAAGGTGCTGAAAGTCAGACATCGATATCCAGGTGGCTGTGGCTCTTCTGCTGGGATTTGCAGATGGTGTAATTATAGCAAGCTTTGACATGACACACAGTAAACCTTGAGTTGAGATGTACTCTACCTCAGCAGACAAACTGTCAGGATCTTTTTTAACACATCATCCATTTCAATGCCAAACATGCATCAAGTGAACAAGAACAGTACATGGCCTGGGGGCAGATTTTTCTCCTTTTTTTTCTTGCCATTATCTGAAGTGTCTACTTCAGATGTTTGACTTCTGACACATTTCCCTTTAATACTTCAGTCCTCAATGTCAGATACCCAAGATGGTGCATTCATTTACCAACAAGTGTGACTTTTGAAACACAAAACATCAGAGTAGTGCACCGTATTGAAGAGTCACATTTGGTTGACTTGAGCAGTAATTTTGCTCCACAGCCCCCTAATGAATCAACTCACAGATTCTAGATTAGAGGCCGTTCACAGAGTCTCTGCTCCAAAAACAAAAGCAGTGGAGTGTAATTCCCCTTTGTTCTTAGTGAAAAAGAAAACATTTTTTATCAAACATGGAAAATTGAAAATGTAGAAGGTAAATGTCAGATCCTGGCCTTATTACTTGCACGCCACAAGCTTATAGTTTTGAAGCCACAACAGAACATTGAAACTAATGACTTGTTGACTTTTGCATTTGGCAAAAGTGAGTGGAAAACTGAATAAATAAATGTCATGCCTCTAGCTAACATTTGCTCTGTCTCATTTTCCCCTGCCTTACCCTTGGCTTACTTCTTGGATCCTATGTTCCCTCTCCTGCTCCCTTCTTCTTCTGCTTCCTTACTTTATTTTTTGTCCCTCCATAAGTCTTTCCAGTCATCTGTCTTACAGCAGAACTAGACAGTGAACTGTTAAGTGGGGCACCAACCTTGGCTGTGTGGTGGCACGCCAGCCTGCCCTGAAATTCAATGAGTACGGCAAGTGGAAAGCTTGCAGGTTGCAGACACGCTCTGCAGCTTCAAAGGCCGCTGGCTCTGGTTTTGGACTAGCTGACACCGTGTGGAAGAGGGTTCCACAAGAAAGCAGACTGAGTGACTGTCTGGTGCAGGGCCTGTCACAGCTGACAGTGACCCGTGGTCTGGTCTGTGGTTTCAAGTGAGCTCATTGGACAGTTTCTGGTCTCGTCTGCACTGTCAACCTGCAGTTTCCACATAGACACTGACTTATGAACACCACATCCTGCTATACTCATAATAGATCCTCTAATGTATTAAAAACACTGTGATTTCTTCATCTTAGCATGCCCAGAATAGTTGTTTGTGACTATGATTATCAGGCATTTGGCCTATTTGATCTTGTGACAGTTATGTCCATAGTGGTCAGAAATAGCATCATTGGGATAAGCGCTATGGCATGGCCTATAATTTTCCTGACTGTACAGTGTACACTGTCATCTCCAATGGCAAAGATTTGCTCCAGATGCTAAATATGTGGTCAGTAGTAATAGCCCTGCCTCGTGAGGAAGGCTGTGTATGGTCATGTGGCTACGTGTATCATTTCTGCGTTCTATTGTACAGCTTAATGTGTTTAATAGACATGTTTTAAATGGAATGAAAGTGTACACTTGGCCTAACAAACCAACCACTGGCAGCTGCTTTGGTGTTGAGTTGAATAGCAATGACTATTCCACACTGCCGCTCTGTCTTTGGCTAGCTCACGGAACTGTCACATAGCTGCTTCACTTCTCCACACATCTACCTTTTAACAGCCCACTTTTTAACCGTGTGTGCCATTATCGAATTTTTACAATTAGCAGTTGATTTAATTTGAGGAGGCGTTCTCAGTCCCTGTTTTTCTTCCTTTGTTTGACAGGCTGTCAAAGGCGTGCCGGAGAGAGCCCACTGCCTCTGTTTCCGACCACATCTGAGCCGGTGAGAAATTACGCCATGTTCCACTCTGCTTGGCTTGTAGTTCCAGCCTCAGCATGGCCCAGTTCTGTCTTTGCCCTATCAAACTGCAATCACTGCTAAGTGATTGTTAGTTTGCAAAAGATTTCTCTCCAGTGATGCTGATGAACCTTTTTCCTTAGGGTCAGTTCATTTAACACACGCTTTTCAGAATAAAGAATGTACGAATAAGGTTGAATTCAGGAAATAGAGTCATGAGATAAAATGGGCCAAGTTACACAGCTTAGGTCCCCAGTGGTGGGTAGTTGTGGGTATTTCCCAGTTTGCTCGTGGGTGCTGTAAGAGAATAGACAATAGACCTTCCTGGAAACCCACTCCCGGGACTAAATTACCAATTGTTTAGGGCTGACTTGCTGCTCTGCTATGGCTTTGCTTCCTGTCTGCCTACATCCAAACCTTGGGGTGGATGACTACAGGAAATAGCATGCACACACACACACACACACACACACACACACACACACACACACACACACACACACACACACACACACACACACACATGCTTACACACTAGCCCTATGCATTAAATCTTAGGGGCATAACCTGCATGACCTCCAGAATTGCTTATACCAGTAATTGGTTATAGGTATAAATTATTTTGGACCATAAGGGCTGCGACCTGCATGCAAAAGCAGCTGGGATTTTCTTACAATACGTCACTAAGGTCACCGAGCTAAAATAATGAGGGCCAGCAATCATCTGCCTGTTTCTTTAAGTGTGCCTCTGAAAGAGACGTTTTAGCTGGCATATCTGTAGAAGTTAAGTCATAAAAGAGTTTCCGAACATACCTATTGTTGGTCAGGAAAATGTTGTTTTCCTGCTTACTACGCACAATTATGCTGTTCACACCATAACACAACAACAGTGACTCTGCATAGCATGAATTTCAGGATGCTAATGTATGTGTAAACGTTTGTAAAGTAAGTGTTTATGATTGCGTGAAATGTGCAAAGATAATATTCCAAGTAGCTTACTCTGTTATTTCTTACTCACACAACTGTTTGAGTAAAGGGCCACTGTTGGACTACTTGTATCTGGATACCTCTTTCGTAAACAGTGTTGTTTTTTCATATTGAGCCGTCCAGTGATGTTTGATCAGTGCCCTTCAGCTATATCAACCTATATTGTGCTTGCAGAGACGGGTACTTGAGTATGTCTGGAGGCACACATCAGCGCCGCAGAGTGCTACAGAATAGAAAGTGTTTTGATCCAGTGAAGAGGCAGCCCTGTTACATAGATCTGACTCTGAACTTAAGTAGACTCAGCCTGTGGTTCAAACATTAACTTGCCATTGATTGGCTTAACTTCTGAAGCTGGAAGATGCGTGCATCTTACAACAGTAGCATTTTATTTAATTCCAGAGCTCATTAATAACCTGAATTAAAGGGAAAATACCAATATAAGGTGTTCCAATACAGCAACTCCACAAAATATATCATAGACCTGAGTTGAAATAAAAAAACAAACATTACAACATGAACCATGATTTATTACAGGACTGCTGTATTGCATAACATGATAGCGTACAGGTACTTTTATTTTTCCGGTAACTTGGACCTGATTCACACTTAAAATATGAAGACTAAAGAGGGGAAATGACATAAGCTGCTAACCTCTCTCATGCTGCCATCCTGAGGCTGAATGAGGTGTACCAACATTAATAAGGAGGCACTCTGGATCACGACTTTCCATGTAAAACAGGGACCACAAGGTGCCAGCAAGAACATAATGAAAAGCTAAGCTGCTGCTTTTCATTCTGGGTCACGCTGTTCAGGACGAATTACCCCATCAGCAGTAAGCAGCAGGGAAGCCTCTAAGGGTCCTTTGCCCCACAAACTCGGTGTACCTTAAATGTTCTGAGCTCAGGTCAAACATTTTGACTATAATCAGGCTCAGCAGCCTCGGCCTCAGTTGGTCAGTGATGGTAGTGGACTGAGCAGTGTGGCAGCGACCTCTGGCAGACACTGTGGGTTCTGCAGACAGAGACATTTGTTCATGTCCAAATGTGTTTCAAAAATTACATAGTGTTCCCAGTTTTTAGCCGTTTTTGATGGAGGCGTAAGATGGCTCACATCAACTGTGTACAACACAGAGAAAAGCTTCACAGACAGCTGCAACTGCACGGTGTTGCTCTTTTCTGTTCCGATTCAATAGCAGTAACATCTGGGTCCTCTGTTAGCTCTGAGTAATAAAGGAGGTTGTCTGTGGAGACCGGTTGGTCTGGACAGGCCTTTTCTGGAGGGGGAAAAAAGGAAAATTAATAGCCCAAGGTTGTCACTATAAATCCCTGTGGGGCACGGTAAATGCTTAACTCCAAGAGAAGCTTTTTTTTGTCATGCTTACTCACTTTGCTTTTTAAATTCTGTTCACCATTTTCCCCTGTAGAAGGGTCCAACAAGACTAACTAGAGTTAAAAGTCTGGTCTTTACATTCAGGCTGAACTCCTTCCCACTGCTGTCTAAATTGGCTCACTTTGTCAATTGGTCTAATTAGGGAAATCTTTGCTGTAGCGGTCCAATGCTCACTGAAACTACTCTGATACTCTGCTACAAAGTGTGTGTCTTCAGTGGCGTATCTGTGCACACAGGTGTTTATACTGCTAGCTGACGCGATGGTGTGTTTCTTGGTGTGAATGTGCGCCCGTGCACTCACTTTGTGTGCATCTGCTCTGCTTGCGGCTCAGGTTTCATTTTGTGCCTTTCGCCATATGTGAGACTTAGTAAGACTTTGACCGCATATGTTATATGTTACTCCAGTCATGGGAACTGACATTATTGGTTAAATGAGGATCAAAAAATTGGATGCATTTGGTGAGAGTCTAGCTTGCAGCCCTTACAGCATCTGTGTGGTCGAGAAAAATTCAATGGGCTCAATGACACTGATCAGTACCTCATTCATTGATCGGAGCATCTCAGTATGGTGCCCAGCTGGTTACGGTCAGCTGTTCATCATTTCACTCTGCTTCACTATCACCACTCAAGCATCAGGCTCAGCTGTGCTTTGTCAGCTATAGTTTGCTTCTCTGTCGTAACGTTTTCAATGAAGTTGATGACCTCGCACTTACAAAAACACTCATTGCAACAGAGGTGGCTGACCTCAACTGTCTCACCATAGTGCTGTGAGGGAGAGAGAGAGACCTGGTGGCCTCCATTCCTTTAAATCACAAGCATGGAGATTTTTAGAGGACTTTTGTGCTGAATTCCTCATTTTCTTTGAGAGTTTTCTTTTATTACCGTGAGCTGAATGTACTCTGTGGCATTGATGAGAAGGTTTTCTTCTTTCAGTGTGAGGAGTAACACGTTCAGCATGATTGAAAACTCTTTCAGTCAGCACCAGTATATCCAGTGCTGTATACAGTAAACTGTGAGAGAGGGAAGGGGGGGGGGGTGAAGGAAGCAGAGGTTGAAGGAGAGAGAAAAGGGCACTGTATTTCACAGCCCCCGTAACGTTCTTTCTGTGAAAACATCAAGGCTTTGCTTCAGTGCGCTTCACAGCACAGCTCTCCAGCCTCTGCGTTTGATGGCTGTGTTAGCAGAGCTCAACACAACACCCTTTCTTTGGCAGGGTCACATGGGATCAAAGAGGATCCTGGCCTTTAAGCAGACTATAAGGGATATGGCTGAATGTTGAACTGAATGTCTTCATATAAAGATGGTTTTTGTTTGTTATTTAAAAAAAGAAAAAGGTGCATCAGTATATCAGAAAGCCTGTTTGCGAGCTAAAGTTTCAGTTTGATCTTTGGGTCCTTTCTGGTCCTGAGTTAATTTCATGGTAATAGAGGTCTTACTTTTAAGATGATTTTTTTAACCATCTGTTTACCTCCCTGCTGGAACACATTGGCCTATAGAAGTCAAACGTGTGGAGCATGTCGACCTTGATAGCAAGGGCACTGGTATATCTTTGGCCAGAATTTACTTTTTTATTTGTCTTTGTATCAGTCCCCTCACCCCAAATCATAAACCCTTGGATTAAGTTTTCCATTTTGATAGACATTACGTATTTAAGGAAAATAAGTATTCCTTTGCATACGTCGAAGTAAAATTGAGTTTGTGACCTGCCTTTAAAAACTCTCTTGCCCTCAGTAATTCTGCTAAGCTTATGTGTACATATGAAAGCTTGTTCTTGTTAAGATCATGTACAAACCATCCCACTTTTACAAGACTTTAGTCAGTTTTAGGACATCATGAGCATCAAAGTGGGTCAAGATGTCTTTGCACTGTTAGCTTTTCCTAATTTTAAACCTTCTCAGTGTCCTGTCTGCACACCTCCCTTCCCTCCTTTGCAGGGAATATTTACAGTGGCTCCCTACCAGCAGCTCCAGATGATGATGATGATATAATGTATGTAAGTTATAATGCCATATCTTATCTTCAAGTGTGCCCTAATGGGCTCTCAGAATGGACACAGATGAGCAGGTATTAATCTCCCTCAACTGCTCTGGCTAATTTTGGTCTTATCAAATAACTGATTATCTCTCTCGTCCTCCGCAGCAGAAATGGTTTCCCCTTGAAGTGCCCTCGGCTGCTTTGACATCAATTGGAAAGAGTGTTTGTGGTTCTGTGTTTCAGAAACCTTTTAGGGGGAGATTAAAGACCTAAAGATAAAAGAAAAAAATAGAAAATGTGTAACGTAATTGGGATGCATTAAAAATTGAGGAAACTCTTGTTGTCAGTGATGTCTCTGCTAGTAGATCGGTGATGCACTGTACATTAAATTCTGGTAACTTTTCCAAAACTTTTTATATTTGTCGTTGCGTGCATGAACTCATTGCAGCACCTGCTAGCCCACATTGTAATGACAGGGCTTCATTCAGCCTCTGTTGAATCAACTGGGCTAAAAGCTGTGCCTCTTCCAAACTCTGCCTCTCGAAACTTTCTCTCCCTGCTTGTGTGCCAGTTGTGGTTGTTCAGCATTTAGGCTCGGTCTCCTGTGAGGACCTGAATAGCATATAAAAGCCTCCAGAGTCACTGATGAGTGACATTTCAGTGGCTAGTGGAGAACTCTTAACAATGCCTACGAGCATTTCTCTCGCTCTCTCTCTCCGCCTCTCTCTGCCACTGTACCATAGAGGGTGAGAGAGAGGATTAATATTCATGCTGACTGTGTCACCGAGCTTCCTGCCTGTCACTGTTTACCCTTGTGAGCTATGCTAACCATGACCTAATGGCTCTGCTGTCTAGTACTGTGTGTCTCAACTTGTGATTAAACCCATTCATGTTAAAGCCACTGCATACTTGTCACACGAATAGCATAACATGGTATAGCAGCAGATACATTTTTTATACATTTTTGGGTTGTAGCAAATAATGTTGACTCCTAGTCACGCGACCAATGTATGACAGTGACATAAGCTTACTTGAAGCTGACATTAGAGACAGGGTGCAGCAGAAACCTCGCTATCAAAGGCTCTTCCTATGTTGCACGTTGCTCTGAGACTCCACCCAGACAAACGGGGAATCTGTCTTATAAATAACAGCCCTGCTTAAATTGCATATGGATGCTGAAGAAGCAAGTCTCTTTAATCAAAGACATGCATCCTGCAGCCTCTTATGGAGGGATTTACTGCTCCGAATCATCCAACAAATCACTACAACTTCGCCTTAGATCAGCACTCCAATTCTAACATAATTATGCCTACATTTTCTGTTAGCTTTGATAGTAATAGGGCTTCATGCTGAGACGGGGAGACAGCCCTTTTAACCAAAGCACCATGACAACCTTATCACATGTTATGTGGCAAGCATGTTGACGTGTACCACACATCGGACAAAAAAAGGGCTGCTCTCAATATATAGTCAGTACACACTACTAATTATCACGTCTGCGGTAGATAGAAATACAGTACACTGTACCCTCTGCATTGTTGGTATTGTGTTGTTTATTGAGGGTAAATCAGTGTTGAGACAAGAATTTGTTCATTGGATGATAACTGATCCAAATGATTGGATAATTAATATTTGGCCAAATTACATTAATGTTGAAGGAACAACAGCACTGACGGACATTTTTTACTTGCAGTTTGCGCCATCTAGTGAATTTTGAGCGATATAGCACAAATGGATTTTTCCCGGCCTAACTAAAACACTACACTCCTACTTTTCACCTTCATTTCACATGATGTCCTTTTCACATGATATTGTGTAGGTAGTGTTTAAAGCATCCTGCTATACCTCTGATTAAATAAGCAGTATAACACTGCACAAGGATGCAGGCATAATTGGAAAGGTAAAACAGTTTGCAGGGTTAAATAAGGAAATTCTTATCTCATGAACAGTCTCTCTGAAGAAATTCAATTTTAGGTTTTATCCAACCCTCGAGGCTCTTAAGTCGTTGTTTAAAAAGCACCAAACCTCTACGTTTGTTAAACAACACCAAGGAGAGGTCACACTTTGAAGAACCCACTGAGTACAGCCGTTGTAAGTCCTGTCAGACCTGTGTGGTAGATCTGATTCACAAAATCAATAGTGTTCGACTCAAAAAAAATTCAAAAGCATCTTAGAAAAACACAAAAAGACAAAGAGGAGGAGAGAGAGACCAAATAGAGAGAGACTGGGAGGGATGCGGCATGTGAGGGAGGACAGACAGAGAGAGAGAGAGCGAGGGATCGCCCACCGGTGAGTAATTGGAAAGCAGGGTGGTTGAGAATGCGGTTCACATGGGGTTGAAACAAGCTGTTCCAGTGTCTGTTTATTCAGATCACCTGAGAGCTACTAGACCACTGTCAGTGACTTAAAATCAATTTTCAGATAAAATTACTTCAAGAACAAATTGTCTCTCAGTCGTGGCCGTCAGGAGCCTGGTGTTCTTGTCAGTGCCACTAGAGGTCAGTGTGACCCTGAGGTGTGCACTGCCGGGAGTGAAGATGTCATGGGCTGCTTGGATGGGTAGGAGGGGAGGTTTGCAGCATGGTTTATGGTCATGTCTGCAGAATGACTGCATGGTGCAAAGACTTGGCAGTTTTCTCCTCCAAACAAAATCTCCATCTCTGCTTTTTTTTTTTTTTTTCTCCACTTGCTCTTTTCCTTTATCCGTTTCTTCCCTCGCATTTCAACCTGGGATGGGTTCAACCTGTTTATGCAATTTGCATAAGCTGGTTTCAGAAATCTGTGCTTACCCCTGTGTATTGCTCAGTCAGAGTGAGCTGGCTGTTCAAAAGGAATAGCTAATGACTCCATTGCCCTCATTGACGCATGTCAGTCTATTTCAGGCTCAACGACTAACACTCTCATACATGGCCAAGTAAGAACTGATGATCTGCGTGCTGGATCAGCCCTGCGATGTCAGCCTACCACTTGGTTAGTCAGGAGAGTGATTTTCAGCAGGGCAGGGCACTTCATCCTCATGCCTATGAACCATGGGCATATGGTGTATATTCTAGCCTTGTGTCACGCTGCTGACAGCACTCCACCGATGGAGGAGACGTACTGGGATATCAAACATGTGATCTGACCTGATGTGGCAGCAGTGGCATTTCTTCACCCCCATCCTCCACCACCTCTCTGCCCATAACAGGAGCCATCCTTCAGCCCTGTCTCCTTATTGATCCCCACTTGGCCGTGGTTCATTCTCCCCTCTCCGTTACCCACCACCAGTCTCGGTCCTAAGCTCGTCCACCACTGACCCCTGCTCTCAGGATGAGAGGAGCTGTAATTGGAGGGGAACGAGGCTGAGAAGGGGGAGGAATTGAGAGTCAAGCCATAGAAGGGGCGAGAATGAGTGAGGAAGAGTGGAGATGAAGGAGCAGAGAACATGCGAGAGAGCGATTGGGCAGCTGGGCAGAGACGAGTGGCATTAACTGGACTGAATGCTGAATGCAGGGGCAGGAAGGGCACTGCCAGCCGCGGAGGCTTGTGGCCGGCTTTCACATGACTATCTGTATACTGGGACGCAGGAGAGTAATAGAATCCCAACGTGATGTGCCGGGATGCTTGGGGAGGGGGGGAGTAAATTTAGCCTCAGCCGCAGGCAGGCAGGCAGCTCTACAGTGCTGGGGGGATGTTCGCAGCTCTGGGGCCTTCTCTGTGTACCCCCCTGTGGTCATCTCTACCCTTCTGGAAGAGTCATGGAGGGCACTGCTGCAATCACAATATGAATCACCTCCTTTCCATACCTTAGCAGGCTTAATGGCCAAATGGTGAGATGTATCGCATTGCAACGTGATGGCGCTGGGGGTAGGGTGGGAGATAAGTCAGCCACACACTTTATTTCCAGGCTCTGTTTGGGGAGCATCTGTTGGCTTGTGCAGCTATTGGATTTCAAAAGCAATAGCGCATGTCATGAACTGATGTTCTGTGATATAATAGATTCCTCTTGATTGATGTACAGATGTTTCTGTGATGTTAGTGATTCAGCTTGTTAAGCTACAATAACTGTTTTTTGCTGGCAAACATGCAGCAGGACATGGCATCTCTCAATGTCACTGGCTCTGTCCTTAAATACATCACTTACATGCCCCTCTGCATTCAGTCCTATCTGAGCCCTGCTGTCTCCCCCACCCCCCCCACCCCGTCTCCTTATTAATACCTCCTTAAGCAATATCAGGTGAAGATCAAAAGAGGGCGTCGTGACTTTGAAGTGCTTGTATCCAAGTCCATGCAAATCTGTTGTTCTGCACTTTGAAATGATTCCCTTCTCTCTTCACATCCAGTGGGCTGACAGCTGATTATTTTCCAGCGGATTGTCAGTGAAGAAGGCTTCATGCTCTCCCTAGCGTTGCTAACTGGAAGTTATTTTGATAGGTTTGATACTAATGTGAGAAGAAAACAAATACGAAGCTGTTGTTTTTATTTGTAGGAGTTCTGCTTCTGCAGTAGCTCGCTTGTTCAGGTCGCTGACATTGTCGTTCTCCGTCTTTTTTTAAAAGCGTTAGACCAGATTAGTGTGTGCTTGTAAACATCACATGTCATTTTATAGTTGTATGTTTCTTATCTAGTCAAACAGTAGGGAAGTTAAACATCTTTTACGCACCTCTGTAAAGGAGTCAAAGCCTGTGATGCTCATACTCGGCTCTGAGGGGTTTGCTCCTCACCAGTTTCTTTTTTCGTTTTTTTTTTAACAATCATTTATCTTCATGATTTAGCTTTAATTACTTTGCTGAAGATGAAGTAGCACAGGAGGAGATGATATTTCTCTCTGTGATAGTTATTCTCACATAAAGCTGGCATCAAAACAATGAAACATTCATCAGTTCTTGCTGTTTGCTCCAGAAAAAACTGTCAATCTATGAAACATCTGACCATGGTACTATAATGTGCTTTGAGCCAATTACCTTTGTAATTATACTATAAAAAGTCGAAGCTGTTTCCGTTTGTGGTCTATCATCCACATGGCATTCTTTTTCTCTAACCATTGGCAGACTGTAATGCTTGTTGCGTGTAATTGCAGGTTTATGGTATAGCTGTATTATCTCAGATGAGGGCTGCGGTCCTGAATAACAAATACTGCCCATCTGTGCAGTTTTTTGAAAACTACGACACAAATGATTCAGCCATTCGGAACATATAGTCCATTGGCCACGAAAAAAAATTCAGTGCCAGCCAAAAGCTCCCCACTTTTCTTTAGCTGAAATGTCTGGAGGTTTAAATGAAACAATGTGAACGTTGTGTGAGTGAATTCAGTGTCAACAGCACACTTCGTTTATTTTCCTAGGTTCTTATTTGTCTTTGGCGGGGGGGGTGGTGGTGGTGGTGGTGGTGCATCCTCGGCCTGAATCTTAATTTCACATCTTTCTGACAGACAGACTGAATAATAGCTGAGTTTGGCTCTCGGCAATCTCATTTTCACTGGTAACTAAGTGATGATGATTTTGCTTTAAGGAAGTTAATTACAAGTGAAGTAAACCTTTTGAGTTCCATCCGCATTTCATCATAGTGCACACCATGATTGTTCTGCCTGTGTAAAGTGCTGAAATCCTGTTCCGTGATGAAAAGATGATGCAAACTTCTTTGATGTTCATTACACGTGGATTTACTGTAATTATTGTTGTAAGGATGTAAGTATTGTAAGTATTTTTTGATTTCTATAATTGTATTGAATTTTGTATAGAACATTGGATGCCAACTATAAATAAAATACACAATGTTTTATAAGTAAATGGAAACAACTAAAGGAAATGATTGTCTGGCTTTACTTGACGTGCAAGAATTCTAGTAATAGTGTGAAAGAGTACATAACTGTGTCCTAGAGAAACCTCGCTAGCGCCACAAATCTCAGACATGGGTGAAACTGAGGGGAATCACCTGTGCAGTTTTACCTTTTGAGTAATGTAGTCTGTGTACGCTCTTGAATTGCATGAGACAATGTCTAACACTAATGGAGCGTCTGTGTATCTGCACCACACTTGGCTTTCAGTGTTGGTCTGAGATTCGGATGTCTAGGTGTTGTTAGTGTTGTAGGTAGCTGCTTCGCCCTCTTGCGTACTCATGCAACGGTCTTATATAAGATGAGGGGAATAAAGGGGTCGCCCATTGTGGAATGATGATTGTGGAATCTTCTCATAGAGCGGGGTACGTTTCCACTCATAAGCACTTCTCTGTAAGGATCTGAAGAAGTCCTGTCTGGGCCGTCCTGTCTTGTTGACAAATTGTTGAAATGAGACAAAGACAATCTCAGTGTACATGTCTGCTTGTAATCCTGTACGTATTGTTGTAGGCTAAAGTATAGCACAGGTTCACAGGGAACACTTTTTGGCAGCAGGTTAATAAATGGGTTCATAGGTTAAAAAATCTGACATATGGGTTGTCTAATCTAAGGTATGTTTACTCACCAGTTGTCTGCTGTACCTTTTTCTGTGATTTTATTTGTCTTTAATATAGCTAGGATCAACGTAATGCAGAAATTCTTTCAAAATATCTTTCTATTATATGGCTTTGTAAAATTCCACAGAAAAAGTTTTGCCCCTCAGGAATTACAGATGAAATAAATCTGATTTAATCACAGTCGCACAGCAGGTGAAATCAGTCTCCAGCTTTAGTCGAGGGAGGTTTTATTTTGCAAAGAGCATTTTTTGTGCATCTGTAGTGTATGACGCCACCTAAATGTTCTGTATTATAAGTCATGCTAATGTGGAGTATCAAACAAGAAGTATACAACTAATGTTTTCACCCTTATGCAAATGTTGGTAAGAGCAGACAGGCGAATTACACAGATATAAGTGGAAATATAATATTATTACTGGCAACGCATTTAGTCTGCGTGTCATTGATTTTCTGTTACCTCAGCCCTTGCAGCCCAGAGAGCTAAATGTTCTTTTATATTATTAGCTGAATCTGGGCTTTTAGCCTTTTTTACTGACGCTCATCAACACTGGTCTGCTATTCAATGTTGAATCTTTTATGCCTCCTTCTCCAACAGGGACATTTTAGTTGTAAACCTAGATTTGAGGCTCTTAGTATGTTCCTCATTTATTTAATCATGACTAGTGAGATGTGTTGTTTAAACATACCGTAGGCTGTCTGCTGTGCCTGTTAGGACTAATCACCTCTCAGTGCATAATGATGACAGCAAGCAGATCGTCTTAAAAATGTCTTACTCATGCATTGAAACAGTGCAGAACTACAGTCGTTCTTTCTGCATTTTTTGCAGTATGTTCTTATCAGTGAGAATCTAAGACTTGTGCCACACTGGCAGCTTACATGTAGATTCTGATTTTTTTTTTGAGGGGGGGGTGGGTGTCAGTCTTCAAACCTGTTGTAGACGCTGCGAATGCATAGCTCATCATCAGCTGCTCTGTGTCTGCTTTTGCCTGTGCTATCATCACATAAGACCAATTCCTACAATTCCTGTCTAGTTTGTCTCATCCAGACTGTGGATTGTGGCCTGTACAGCACTTAAGCCACAGATGAGCCTCTTTATTTAGACGGCTCCGGCTCCAGCGTCCATTACCTTGCCCCACAACCCAACTGGTCAGTGCCTGGGTGGTCAGTGATGGTTGTCAGACTGCAGTACTAAATGGTCAGGGCTTTGAGGACTATCCTTAAAATGTAGTGCAATGCTTTTTTCTTTTTTTTATTATCTCAATGAAAGTCAGGTGTGCAAAGCCAGCACTGCAGAGCTGCATGTTTATGTAAATGTGAATATTTTCAGGTTTCTCTACATAGTAAACTGGATATCTTTGGATTGTCCACAATCCAAAGATATTGCGAGACATTCACCTTGGGATTTTGATCAATTTCTGGACCAAGCAACTAATCAATTACTTGAGAATTAGATTGACAGATTAATTGATAATGAAAATAAATTATGGATAATGAAAAAAATTGTTAGCTGCAGCTCTGCACGTTCAATGATTTGCATCTTCAGCCAGCACATACAAATCAGTGGGCAGTGGAAATGAAATAAAAACAGGTAGATCAGGACAAACCTACCCTACTTTACCAGCTGACAGTTATTAAGGTCCATGGACAAGAAAACATCAAGTCCGATGCCAGAAAATCATTGCTACTGTAGATATTGAGTGTTTCACTAACAACTTTGACGTTTTGCTGTAACCTCTGTTTGCTTTTTTTGACAAATCACTTGGTTCCATTTCTGGAATGATTGATCACAATCACTCAAAAACTGTAACTGAAAGCTAACCAGCCAGCATCTTAAAGCTGTTGTTATCATCAGCCAAAGCATATTCCTATTTTACACAGGTGAGGCTTTCCACGCAAACCTCCATCTTATTTGTAACAGTTTGGCCCCCAAACTCTGCTCGTGTGTCGGTGCCAGACAGTAAATTAATATGCATTAAAGCTAAGCGCTCAGGTGTGGAAGAAGAGCCCTGGCATTTTGCGCAGAGCAGCGTTGCGAAAGTGGGCTGTGAGTGATGAGGGATCGGACCAATCCTGACACTTTGAGTCAGCCTTTATTCAGTGTGCACCTTCTGTCATCATGCACCCGCCACTTCTTTCATCTCTGTCACGCACACAATGCCATAACTCCGTCCATAACACCCACAACAAATACAGACCAGTTTTTCTCTCAAAGCACTCACGTGTTCTATACTGTGTGTGGCTTTCAGTACAACTGCTTACCATCTGGGGCCACTATTGTTTGGCATTTTAATGGATTTTCATGGCGCTGTGATTTATGTTCCGCACTGAATTGCCATTCAGAAGATCAACTAATAGGTTGTTCCTGGCCAAGCCCTAAACCCATGAGAAGATTTCTTGTCTCCATCAGCCATCTTTGTATTCACTTATTTCTTTTTCTTAATAGTTCTAGCATAACCCAAGGATTTCTTTTACTATCACCCTCGAGAGTTTACAGGATACGTGACAGAATGATGAAGGTGACACTTGGCTTAAGAATTAATTCTTTCCAATGAGAAAAACAGTCCTACACAATCAAACCTGGTGACCAAAGGTAGAGGAGGTCTAAAAATATAGGGTGTCAGTGATGAACAGATTCTAAAGCCCTGTGACATAAATTTATGATTTGTGATTTTAGACTATATAAATAAATCGGACTTGACTTATATACACATATACACATCTGGAGAAAGATTGATTAGTCACCTCAGTAACAGACACGGTGCGGTACTGCCCAGCACAGTGTGTGTAGATCCCCCCTCAAGAGCCCCTGCGGAGCTCAGAGAGACATTTTGGTCAGCGGGACACCTAAAGGACAAACAGTGGCCAGGTGCCAGGGAGACAGCGAGACGCCTAATTCATCACTACCCCTTGCGGAGCGGCAGACTGGAGTGTCACTCACACATAGTATGGCGTACCCCTGCCTTCTCTCCTTTCTCTGTCTCTCCATCTCTCTCTGTCATTACGTGGAATAGCTTGGAAAAGGCTAACATGGCAATATCATAATTAGTGGGGCACATTAAATAGGAGCCATGAAGCGTGTCATTAAAAAATCCTCTGCTGCGAGCCACCTCCGTCTTTCTACACTCCCACATGCAAAAAAAAAAAAAAAAAAACTAAAAGTGCTTACTTGCTCGCTGTGGATTTATCACGGCATCAGTGCAACCCCCTATCTGTTTTTCAGCCTGCTTTCCCTCCGTCTCTCCTGGCCTCCTCTGGCAGGAAGATGAATAGGCAGCATGACTGACTTGGGCCCTTCAGCCACTGTCAATCCTCGAGGGGTGATCAAAGCCGCGGGAGAGGACCTGTCCCATCTATAACATGATTTAGCCATGAGAGGGAGAGGATCCAGACATCCCTGCTCTTCACCGTGTCTGTCATTGTGCTGATGATTAAGAACCGCAGGAATGGGGGCGTTAAGAAAGAGGGCTTGAAATGTGTCGTGTCTGTGCAATTGTCTCAATCCTCGTTCCTTTTGCGAATGGATAGTAAGAAGATGAGGGCAGAGTGAGAGAGAGAGAGTTCACACAGGTTGTGTGATGATGTGTGGACGTGCCTGAGAACTGGATTTCCCTCAGTTACAGGGCAGCTGCTCTCTGGCTTCCTGCTCGAAACTCATCATCAAATGATGTAGCTCTCAGTCACCTGACCTTGTACATGTGGACTCTTCAATTTTCTTTTATCTACCAAGCTTGCTGTAGGGTTTCCCTCTTATCCTCTGGTATCTCCTACCCCTCCATCTTTTCCAGTGAATCACAGTGTATATTTATTATATCTAATATATTTTTCAATCTCCAGTTCTGACGTGTACCATCAGACCGCCCCTGTACCCATCCAGCAGTGGCTCCAGTATTGATGTCCCTGCCAAGACTTGCTTCCTCAAGCTATATCTCATTTCAGTCCTTATCTAAACCTAAATAATGCCGGGATCTTCTCTGAGACTTGAAACAGACATAACAAATAGCAGAAAGCTGATGTTTCAAGTGCATCTGCAGTTTGTTGTGCAGAAGTTGTCCCTTCCTACACACAGCCACAAATAACAACAGCAGAAAGAGTTGTTCCCATGTATCTTTGCTTTGCAGTGTGACTCCAGACTCTCCTGTTTAGTGTGGTCTGCCGGTGCTCTGTGAATTTTGTAATGAAGCTCGGTCGTCCATTTGTAGGGGAAGACTTGAAGAGCCACGGTAGTGTCCCCGTGGAGGCTTCAGCAGATGTGGCCGCGTCTCTGTTTGTTTTGAAAGGGCCGACTTAAGATAAGCTGCCTGTTAAAACCTTCTGGAATTGGCTTTGGTCCATAGTGCAACCCATTACATGTCAAAGGTCACATATATACTTTTCCACTTTGTAGACTTCCAATACACTTCTACACTTCTTTTTTTCCCCTTCACCGCCACTCGCCCTCAATTTCCTCTCTTTCTTAAATCTCTCTCTTTGAGTCCATTTCTCACATTACTTCCCTCTGGTCTGTGCTGTTTTTACCTCAATTTTCACACTTTGCTCTCTCTCTTAAATTCCCTCCCTCCTAAATCCTTCACCCTTGTCTGCATGCACTCCATCTTCCCTCTCACATTCTCCCATGTCTGCTGACACAGTGCCGAGCGGATGCCTGACACCTGGGGTTGGCAGCGTTTTCTTTCCTGCCTAGCATGGCCCGAGGAATGAAAGGGGAGAGGGAGAGGAAGGCGAGGGCGAGCCTTATGCCCCTGCCTCAGCTGGGAGGGACCAGTGGGGATTTGTGGAGATCTAAACACCTGCAGGGGGCCTGAGAACATTGCCAAGATGTTCACATACACACAAACATTCGGCAGCATGGGGGCCGGCGCGGTCAGACATTGTCACACATTGGCGTCCCTGTGTGTCTGCACGACCGCACATTTCCACACAAGCGAATACACACACACGCACACACACACACAGGAGATCCATGATAGGAAAATAAATACGATATATGATGTATATCTTTTAATACCTGCTGTCAGAGGAGAGATTGTCAGGGTTATTATCCTCTTTCTTTAGTCCCCCTGGAGCGTTTACAGTATTTTTACACAACAAGTTGCTCAGGTCTGTATCATACAAATGGAGGTCCTAAAATTATTGGCAACCTATAACATATGCTTATTACTTATTTATACTTATACATTTCATAATAATGATAATTAATACTTCCAACTGCACTTCTATTTTATTAAAATGGAGTACACCAGGTGTCAATCAAAGGCCCTTTAAAAGTATTATGATAATTTTCTATCCACCAAAACAGTGTAATGTTCGATCATTGCACCATTGTACCCTGAAAATATGCCAGTAAAACTTTCAGTATTACTGTTTACTCACGAGGACATAAAGATATTTTTGTGCATTAGCAGACTGCTGACCACACACCCATAAAATACAGAATAACTTTGAGATCCTATCCTCGTTTGCAGTTATCTGTTTCTGAGTAATGAAAATTCTCTTTTCTGGCACGAAGTTTCCTAAAATAGCAGCTGCGTAAAAGAAGCCTTCTTTTTCTTTCACGGCAGTTAGGTTCGCTAATTTTCCATCCATGCCTCCTGCTGGGTATCGTCTTCTTCATTGTCAGTGCCTGAAATGTTATTAAGTCATGAAATGAGTCCAGTGGCTGTCATTAAACCAAACAGCCATTCTCTGCCCTCAACATGAACTCCACACCCTGTTATACTTTTTACACTGACCTCTGTTTGCCCTCATCCTCTGTATCTTTCCTTCATGTTACTACAATATGCTCCACTGTCTATTTATCGTGACACTGATCACAATTACCCTTTGAATGTTTTCCCATAATGAAAAGTGTACCATTAAGGTTGCCTCGTCCAATTCTGAATCCTCTTCTTGTTACTTGTTCTCTCCCCTAACAACTTCTTATCATCATACCTAGTTTATTTTGGTGTAGATGGTGTCCTTTTGTTGCATTATTCCACTCATACTGTTGCCACACGTAAGAGTCTGAGCCTGTATTATATCAGATTTTACTGCTGATCCATATACAACACAATATTTAGGGACCCAGCATAAGATCAAGTACAGAGTCTCACCTAGGCCTGACATCTATGCTTGTTTTGTTTCCACCATTTAAGCATGCTAAATTCTTTTCATCTAACAAATCTTCTATCACCTGACCATTATTACCTTATCTCATTATTATTACCATCCCCGCACCGTGCAACATCATTTCTATTCTGTTTCATTTCATTTCCTCAAGCTTGTTGAATTCCCTTTTTACAATGGGTTGTACAATTCAATTCAGTTTATTTTGTATAGCCCAATATCACAACAGAGTTGTCTCACAGTGCTTTACAAAGTTCACTGAAATAAACAAGTGTAAGCGAACAAACAATCTAATAAAGAGTCCAGCAGTCGATGAGGCCAATGGATCAGTCCGATGGATCAGTCCGAGGCATCACCTGCCCTTTAATGACCCTCCTTCTTCGGGAAGGAAAAACTCAAAAAACCCAGTGGGAAAAGAGAAACCTCCGGGAGCACCACAGTGAAGGAGAGATCCAGCTCCCAAGGACGGACAGGCTGTAGCCTAGGACAGACGCACATCCATTGGCTGATGGAGAACCACATCAGCAGGACCAGGACCAGGACCAGGATCCACAGGAACCTGAGAACCACATCAGCAGAACCAGGACCAGGATCCACAGGAACCAGAGAACCACATCAGCGGGACCAGGACCAGGACCCACAGGAACCAGAGAACCACATCAGCAGGGCCAGGACCAGGATCCACAGGAACCTGAGAGATGAGAAAGCACAGAAAGGCTACAACAACTAGCTTCTCTCTCTCTCTGTGGGGCTGTAGGGCTCTTGAAGAAACTGAACATCTGTTTTTTTTTCTCTTGTACTACCTACCACTACCTGATGTCCCACTGGAGACATAAGACTTTTAGTAATATCCACCCACACCTGCCTATCCTCTCAACTCTCACAGCCACGGTCTAAACAAAGATCTCCTCCACTGTACTATTTTGGTTTCACACTCTCCCTCCACTCTCCCCATATTAATGTTTCCCCCAACACATTGCACATTATCTGTTTCCCTAGCACACCTTAGCTATATTCCTAAAAAATAAAACACCTCAGAGGCTTTGATATTTACTTTTTCATACTGTACTTCACAAAGTCAAAGTATATAGCTCCGTTGGGACAACCTAGATTTCCCTTGTCAGTACACTTTAAGCACTTTAACTATTCCACACCTTCAACTTCACTAGTTCCTCCATATTAACACTAAGAGGTATTCTGGAAATCCCCCCCTGCAACGACCAAATGGCTTCCCCTCTCTTCCTACTTTTGGCTGCTTAGACTTTTCCAGCAATAATCTCTTTCTTTGCCCCCTCCATCTGCACTTCAATATTTCATCTTATTAGTAAGATTCCATCTCCCCCAGCCCTCACATATTTCACTTCTACAACTTGCCCTCAAATGATTTTTACTAGCTTAGTGGATCGACTTTTACTCCTTCCTCTCCCTCGAATCTTACCATTACATTAAGCAGTCCTGCCTTCTCCTCGCCCTCCCTTCCCTCGCTCTCTGTTCCACCTGAGACTTCTTGGATCTACTCCCTGCACCTTCCACTCACTCTCCCTCCTCTCATCTCTACCGTTTTCCTCTTCCTCACTAAACACTATGCTGTTGCTTGGGTTGAGCTGGTAATGATTTGAAGCACATTTTCTAGCTTTATGTCCACCAAAAGACACGACAGTGTAATGTTTATCATGATAAGAAGTGTTTGATATGTTATCATCAACCATGCTTAGCTTGCTTTGAGAAGTTATTAAGGATTAAGTGGAAACAGAAACGGCTCCTGCAGGAAGGGGTTTATTTGGACCACAAGGATTTCATTCATACAGTGACAGAACTAGACTAATGATAAAAACAACATGGGTGAAATAGTGATCGGTGTGAGTTGTCATCTCCTCTCGACACTTTGCAAAACTGTGTGAAAGGCCTTTTTATAGCTACTCTGTGCACATAATCCCCTCTCAAGATCTGTAGAGCATTAAGAGAGGAAATTGGGGGATTGCTTTAGTCTTCTGTGTCTATGACAGTCTGCTGTACGGTTTTTGTTCTGCAGAGGGACTGTACGGTATGACAGCCATTTTTGCTAATTATGTTTTCCAAGCACATATTTCATCCGCTGCTCACTGTTCTCGGCCTGCGCTCATCATGCTCCCCTCCTTCCTGTTCATCTGTCCCCCGCTTTAATTCTCTAAGACTGTATCACCGGCTTGTCTATTACCTTCATTTAAAATGGGAGGAGGAGGGGGGGGTGAAATAATAGAGGTTTTATCAGCTATAAATCCAGTATGGCATTACTCAGAGCAGACAGACTCTCTGGAAAATTAGCATGAAGGATATGAGCGCCAGTACCACATCTCGTGTCAGACTGATATGTTTCTTGCCGTTCACTTAGTCGTCCTTACCAGGGAAGGCAGGGCACAGGGCTCTGCATGTTCAGCAAAAGAGGAGCAAGATGCATTTTCTTGTCTTTTGGTTTCACATTATAACAGTTTGTGCATTTATTAAAAGCAACAGTAAGTGAATAGGCCCATTCAAAATGTAGAAAATGTCCTATCTGGGGCAAAATAAATCAATCATACCACAAATGTCTCAGATTTTGTTGAATCACAGGGAGCCTTTGAAGTCTTGAGTGGGGCAGAACAGAAGACTGTGAACTTTCCCAACTGGCGATGATATGCCTTTGTCAGTGATGAGATGGATTTTGTTAGGTCATGAGTGATGACAGCTTACTCCAGTAGCATTCGAGCACATGTTTACTTCCCAAACCCTTGTGCGCAGTGATCTGTGGTGAGTATGTTTCCAAAAATGTGTGTATGTGTGTCACGATTGATTGGTGCGCAGCTGCACCTCTCCCTGGCATGAGGGTGTCCTGACAGATGCTGTGGCATGTCTGTGTGCTTTTGGGGGAGACGGAGGAATTCTGGCAAAGTGGACCCTGCAGATGCTTCTGATTGCACGCTGGATCAGGAAGGAAATTCCTCTAGGACGAGGACAGAGGATCAACAGCTAGTGCCGGCTGGGCCAACTTGGCATGGCTCATGTGGTGAACACAGGCAAACCATGTCCAACAGTCATCCTAAGCACAGAGGTGCACACACACAGACAGACAGCCACACACACACACACATCAGCGACATCAGACCTGGACCTAATCCAAAACCTCTGGTGATGAGTGTACATGGTGACTGCTGTTTATCTACTGGCTGAGGTGATAATCTGCTCTCATGACTCCCCTGAGACTCTAAACCTTCTCTTGTGCATTAGAGTCACGATTGGGCAGAGCCACAAGGGACAGTGGTATGGGGGTTTTGCAAAGTGGAAAACTGAGAGGCTAGTCGTTCATGGAGCGTCCCGGGGGGAGGGGGGTTGAGAACCTTGAGATTTGCAGCCCTCAATCTCAAGTTGCAGTTGGATGTGAGGACTAAAAGGTCTTACATACCAAGGAAAATTCTTGACAGTGTTCTTAGGTGAATTGCAGTGTTTTGACCAATAAGCCTGTATAACTGCACGTAAACTGCAGTGCAATTGGTGGGTAAGACCACAGGCTGGGAAGTGGATGCTGGGTCTATTATAGGATTGAATGTTTGGTACTTCACAGTTGGCATTAAATATGTGAAAATAAAAGCAAAGTATCAGCTGTGCCAGTGAACATTGCGTAGGAAAAATTGGCATTTGACACTGAAAACCTGGCAGTGGGATGGCAGTAAAGACTCAGGGTTTGGAACATCATCTGCAGCTGTAGACAAGCGAACATGGATGAATGCTTCCATTTTGTCATTTGCAGTCTCTGCAGGCTTACAAACTGCTCCCACAGGGAGCAGTGTCCTGCAATGTATAATACATTTATATAGTTGTTGGATTCTTTTGAAATCACTGAGTTGTTAATGGCTCATGATACATGTGGAATGAGCATAATGGCATATATATCTGCCATGCGCAGCATGCACACGACTCCAGATAGTGGGATTTATGAATTTGGACATCACCTCATTAAGTGGTTAATGTCTATTGTTAAAATAACTTTTTATTATTTCGTTTTTCATAACTCTCTCTTTTTTGTGCTTCATTGTGATTCTATTTTGCATTTATTTAGCATCCTGCATGTATCCTTAGAGTCCATCTGTTTATTCAACTCCCACACATAAACTCATCTCAGACACTGACACCATGGAGAATTAAGAAAAAGGAGGCAAACTGCCTGAAAACTAAAGTATTCATCATACAAGATGCCATAACATACCTCACAGGTTCCAAGGTTTGCATCACATGGTACTGACTCTGAGAGATGTGGGAGGTAAACCTTGAAGGTGTACCCAATATTTTACTCCTCCTTTAAAGTTGGAGACGCATACCAAAATAAACTACAAGATCAACATCTTTTCTGACATAGTCTTGGCGCAAATATACAATTATAAGCTTCAGAAGGCTGTATTGTTGCAGGGCAATTGAATTGGCTTGCATTGCCTGCGCACTCTGTCAAAAAACTGGAGAATGGAAAGCAATTAGCACTTCAGCAGCTCTTTCTGTCTTGATGACAAAGCAGAACCTTGCTGCAGGGTTCGCAGGCCGTTGTTAATGTTTAGAGATTTGTTTTCCTTTCTTTGCCCAATGAGAGGCTAATCGTCGATAATCACAACAAGCCAGCCTGAGGGCTTTCGTACAGTATCTCCCTCTTCTTCTAACGTTGCTCGCTCTGCGCCACATGTTTCCCAATGAGATAACCATCTGTTCCATGGGCACCACATATTCTGCTGGAAACCTAAACTTAAAATCAGTTTTGAAAGGCAAGCTCTCTGTTAAAAACAAAAGGTTATTGCTTTCTGTTTTCTGTAACTGTTACACATAAAGCACACAAAGCTTTAAAATGTTTTAACCAATTGGTAAAGCCTATTAACCATAAAGATCTATGTTCAATTATGTTTAATTACCTGTCTTTGTTTGTGTCTCATGCTGTTTTTTTTTTTTTTGTGGGGGTCTTGTCAGAGAAGGAATTTTTAATAGGCTCATTTTAATTTTAATATGGCACCTATGGCCCCATCAATCTCAAGTTCTTGGCTTTTTGTAGGAGCCTGCATAAATTCTGAATTCTGCAATGCCACACCCCCCCCCCCACATATATCGAACAAGACCAACCATATTAATATTACTCTGGCCAGCTGTATTATGAACGTTTGGCAGTGGCCCATACTTCATATCAGCTCAATTTGCGACCTATTCTTCAGTCAAGTGTGAGAAGTAAAATAGTGTCGCCGTAGTGGTGATTTGCCCACCCGTGGCGTTGTGTGTTCATCTGCGAGGGTTTCTCTGATAAATGACCCCGAGTGAGTTGACGGTTAGGCTGATGAGAAGGAGCAGAGCTGTCATAACTCTTCCTCGCCAGCTTACAATGAACCTTGGCCCACAGCTGACCCCTGAACCCCCTCTAGCAGTGACTGCAATATGTGTGTGGTGTGTGCATGTTTGTCCCTTTGCAGTGATGTAGGCCAACCGCACAATACACAAAGAGTCTGGCTTAAATTGTCTGTTAAAGAGGAGCTGGTAAATTGTGACTCACGGTAAAATAATGAACTGTCGATGCTGATGATTGCTTGTATGTGAAGAGAGACAATGGAAATTTGAAGCCTTACCAGCAAGCTAAATGGAAAGAAGCCCATTATCACAATCACCTTGAAAGCTCTGCCTCACTGTTCTATTTTCAATTGAATATGTGGTCTGTAATGTAGCCATGCTGACAGTTATTTACTCTCCATGTAGAAAGTAATTGCATGGTTAAAGCTGTTCATTGAATTCTGTCCTGCCTTTTACTATTCAGCTTCTGCAGGAACGTCCAGGTATGTACCTCATCATTCAGCGGTGCCACATCGTTTGGCTCACTGCCAGAGCTGACAGTAGCTCCCCCACACACCTCCAACTTAACTTTCATACACATGAGCCTGCAATCAGGGCTTGACCAAGCTGCAAACTGCCTCAAACTACACAACAATTCACTCTGATGAGATGATGCAGATTTCTGATGGAAGCTGTGTGGTTTTCATGCACGACTTGAAGTACAGTAGACTAAAGACAAGTACTGCCAAAATTAACCTGTTCTCTTGAACCTGTTTTCCGGTTTTCATTTTTCACATCACGTGTGTGTGTGTGTGCGTGCGTGCGCGCTGCATGGCCACACGGCTGCACGTGTTTGCTCAAGCATCCACGCTGCTTGTACGATCCATGGAAGGAGATCTGTTTTGGCTCTTTTCCAGCATTCCTGGGCAGAGGCGTCATGCCCTTCATGGCCCATCCTAGTGTGAGCGATGGCGTGAAGAGGAGAAACTGGGTGAGACCGAGGCATGACGACAATGTAAAGAGACGAGGGACTGAGAGTCCGATCTTACCAATGCAGCTGTCGAGGATTTGGAAAGTGAAGTTTTCTCCCCTTCAGCGCGGTAGAGCAGGATTAAGCCAAGACAGCACTTAGTGAGGAGAGGCTTTCGCCTGAGAAACCTTGTCATGGGCAAAGGAGAGGATACAGGGAGGGAATAATGTTGGGAAAAGATTGATCCGAACAGATAAATATGGAGGGACAGGTGTTGGCTGCAAACATCCCATAGAGAAAACGAGAAGGGAGAGAGAGAGAAAGAGAAAGATGGCGAAGAAGAGGGCAGGTATGCAGACTCATTCATATAGATGATGATCTTTTCAATTACACTTAAAGCTGTGTTAACACTGCAGAGTCAGCAGTATGGCAACTACAGTACACAGTAGATTTCTCACGCCAACCTTCACACGCAGATGCACTCGCTCAGTGCTGTGAGGCAATGGTAAGATGTGTTTTTGAAACTCAAGGCTTAGCGGAGGAGCCCGTTGGCTCCGTAAATGAAGGAGCGATACCTTCATTTCACCCGGACGTGATCCGTTCCACGTCCTGCCATTTCAATTTTGCTGTCCCGTTCCCAGACTGCACATGGAACAGAGATTAAGCGTAGTAGTCTCTCAATATATGTGTTTGTGCAAGGAAAGCAGCCTGAGTGTGGAATGGGTGGAACACTTTGAGCAGCATGTTGTCCATAATCCTTACAGGGTGTTAAACCTAGGATGGCATGATTCATGGAGACACAGTTAAACCCACAAAAAAGCCAAAACAGCCTGTTTCACACTAATTTCAGTAAATGGACTTTTGGCAGCCCTTCCTAAAGAATTACTGAAATCAATCCAATTAGGCGAGTCTGCTGCATAGCCTCCAGTGGTATTGTTGTCCATTTTTATGACTGTAAACATTCTTTTTTATAAAAGCCTTTTACACTGTCATTTCATCTTGAACTGTATTATTACCCAAAGTGCTGTACACAGTAAGTTGAACCTCAAGGTTTGTCTAACTGCGCTCCATTTCATGAACACTTGTCCTCCTCAGTGAGAGGAAAGCCAACCGGTCTCAGCTGACTTGCTGATGTGTGCCAACGCTGGCCGCCGCCGCCACATTCACAGCTGTGTGAGCTCTGTATACAGCACAGCTGCAGGGCTCCGCTCTCTCCCATGAGACAAATGATACCCCATTACCACACACAGCACAGCAGTGGCTTTTCAACGCCTCTCCCCCTGCTTCATTACTGAAACAAGGTTATTTGTTTTTCACAATTCTCATTGCAAGGCCACGTATTGTACTTTCAGTCTGTACAAAACCGACACCTCAAGAGAGCCTTAAGTGTTCCCTCAAGCTTAAAACTTGATTTCTTTGGATTCTTGATTTGCTTCAGCCTCAGAACAGAGGACTGTCTGTGTTAGAATGCCAAGGTCAACTTTTCTCTCTTGTCGGATCTTGAGGAATTGTGTGTGAATGCAAACATGCACGAAGCTGTGAGAAGACTCTGTGTCCACAGTGTAAAACAGAATGTCATGTATGTCTCTCCAGTTAACTAGCCATCATCATGGTCGCTGCATGATCCCACAGGGGCGCACATCTGAGCGCATTCACTCGCACACATATGCTCCACGCGCTATATATACAGACACAAACAGGGTAAAGGGCCACAGATGGTAAATATAGTTCATAGGGAGTGAGTGATCACATCTCAAGCCAAATTACGGTCTGTTTATAGCCATAGGGACATTACTCCACTGTATGATGCTTGATGACCAGAAACCACCATCCGTCTCCTGAGTGTGACTTACTGTGGAAATGTTGTTCCAGCATTTTGCTAAATGAATGCTGACAGCCATCTTTGTTCTTCCATGGCCACAGTGTAGAGATGGCTGTCCAGTTGGCTATACGCACTCCCCCGGGGGAACAGGAAGGAGGCAAGCTTGTAATGATGTAACTTAATTATATTTGTCTCGTTATGCAGTCGTCAATGGAGCACTAATTAATTCTGCCTGCTAATGGGAGGAACAAACTGTCTTGTTTTTGCTTGCCGTGTCACTCTTCGGCTTGCTCTGCTTTCACTCTGTACAATGGTTGGCACGTTTTCGCTCTATTGATCACCCCATTTTTTTTTTTCTCTCTTCCTCTTGTTATCTCTTTGTTTCCTCATTATCTAGCAGCCCTCACCTTCTGCCACACTCACATACAAGCATTATGCTCATTTTCCTCTCATGCTCATATCTGCTCATTCGTGCAGGATGCAGGAGGTTGTAATGTAAATGACATAAATCAAAACTGGAAGATTCCTGCCTTGCATAACATGATTATTTTGAATTATATGCATGCTCTGTCTGTTGCAAAAATAGCCTATTTCTTTTGGTTAATCAGCAACAGTAAATACAATCCTGGATTTCTTTTTGTAGCTGTACTTAATCAAAAGCTGCTGTCTGTCAGCTACACACTCTGTGGCTCATAATTTATTACAATTTTGCTGTAATAAAACTGATGACATAAATTACAAAATTACCTCCTCAGCTCAAGATAATATTGCGGAATTGGTCGTACAATATTCATTATGCTTATTTTCAGTTACTCTCCCTTCTTACAAATTTCAAGCTTTAAAAGTGATGTGGTTAAACTTCTACTATTGAAACCACACCTTGACCTAGGGTCTCAGGGTAAACAACTCCATACCAATCTCTCATCGTCCATTCTTTTCAAAGTTACTTGGAAGAGTTGTGTCGCAGCAACTTTTGGACAACTTAACAATAATCCTTTGAAACCATTTCGGTCTGCTTCATTCACTGATACCGCATTTACCGAAATTGTGAATGACATTTTACGTGCATCTATTTCTAGATATCAGTGTGAGCATTTGACACCATAGATGACTGGATACTCCTAGACTGGCTCAAAGGCCAATTTGTCTCTTGTTGATCCTACCCTCTGTTTTGGTCTGCACATTCAAGAAATCACTTTTTCAACTTGATCATTGTACAGTTTTGTCGCCTGGTCTGCTGCGTGCTAGCACTAAAAGTCTTCAAATTGTTCAGAATGCTGCAGCTTGAGTCTAACTACAACCAGAAAATTTGATCATGTTACACTAATTCTAGTTTCACCTCATTAGGTCCCTATTCATGCCAGATCAGACTTGAAGGTGCCTCTGATGAGTTACAAAATGGTAAATGTGCTTGCCGCTTCATACCTGTCTGATCGCATTATACCTTATACTCCATCTCCATATCAGAATACAGGCCCTCTGTTCTCGGCATTAAAAAGAAGTCAGCTGGCTACAGGGCCCTTTCTTATCGTGCCTCTTTTCTCTGGAATAACCTCCCTGTTGACATCAGACAGTCTGACTCCGTTAAGGCCTTTAAATCTAAACTTAAAACTCTTTTTCACTTCTTCGCTTTTTCGCCTTCACTTTCAATTAGTGCTCATTCCTCAATAAGTTCAGGCGTCGCACCTTTTACCATTGTTCTTTCAGTGGATCTGTCTCCGTCTCAAGGAATCTCCTCATACTTATAGTCCATGTTTGTGCTACGGACTAAAAGATAAAGTAGTAAGTAAGTACTAACTAGTAATAGTAAAATTTCTCCAAGCCTCCAAGCTATGAGAGAGTTTCTTTCTTTCTTCCTCCCTTCCTCTTCAAGGTCTCACTGGTGGAGAGGAGGTCCTGTGGCTCAAGTCTGTTGATGTTGTCCTCCTGGATGTTGTATTTACTGTGATTATACGGACTGTTCTGTACACATGACATCTATTGCATGTCTGTCCGTCCTGAGAGAGGGATCCCTCCTCTGTGGCTTTCCCTGATCTGAATCGAGGGTCTAAGGACAGAAGGTGTCATGAGGTGCACAGATCAAGTCCCATGAGGCAAATTGTTACTTGTGATTTTGGGCTATACAAATAAAATTTGACTTGACTTGACTTAACTGTGGTCCTCTCTCCTGTTCTGCCTGTGCACCCAGCCACACAGTGCTTTTCACTCTTGCCTGACCTGAGGTCTATTGACGTTACATCTTAGAAAATGAAAAGCCTGAAGCCATTTCATTCTTTCTTGTTCCTGCCTTTACATTCTTTATATAATAAATGTGGTCATAATGAAAAGAGGCTCTGTAAAGAAAGGGGAAAAAATCATAGAGGAAGACAATTCAGACGGGCAGTAAGGGTCACCACCTGACTGATAGTGTACGGTTTGTGCGCATCAGTCAAGCTCAGAAGACTCAACACATTGTGCTTGAATAGACACTGAATTTATAATGTCCCTTAATCCGTCTGTTCTCCTGCGTATGTATGAATACTGCAGCTCTTCTCAAATCTCAGTCAGATGAACCTTCAATAGACTGTGCTGGAAAGTGAAGACGCATATATCGATCTGCCATCACTATCCTTGTAGAGAACATGACATGCCAAACAGAAATAGCCTGCTTGGCACTGGCAATGGCCATTGTCCTTCGGTGAGCTTATGCAACAGCTAGATGGAGGGAAACTTTAGACACCATTCCTCACAATAAAATGGAAATGAAAGCAGCGGCTGTGCCCTCATAAGTCATCCTGTGGGGAAAAAAGTGACCCTTCTTGTACGAGATTGAGGCGCTAAATCAGCCTGCAGACACCTTCTGCTCCTCTCATCTGAAGGTGCTCCTGGAGAACCATCATTCATGCTGGAGAGCAAGTGCAGCACTTTGATATTCTGTGTACCTTGCTCTGGCTGTGCAGCTCTGTGTGCCAATGTGTTTTTTTGTATGCCTGCGTGTGTTTGATCTCAGTAGTGTGCTTGACGAAGACAGGATTGAAAGATAAAGATAAAGAGAATTGCATATGTGCACTGCTACTGTACATGGGTGAGAAACGGTGAATCTCATTTGCTTTCAAGACTCATCCACTCACCTCGACATGTTGCCCCGTGCTCGTGTTGTGACTTGGCTTTCTGCTGCAGCATGCAAGGTCACACTCTAAGGGCTTTATTGTCTTGAGTGAGGCTCAGACCAGCTGGCCAGCCATTCTGTAGACTCACAGGGAGACAACTTTAGTGTACTGCTGCTGCTGTGTATCTTGCTGTAAACACATTTTGCCGGAGGTTGCACAGTGGATGCTCTTCAAATTTTAATAACAACACCAAGCTGTTGGGATATAAGTTTTTATATATTCCTGTTTTATTGTTTAGATAAGCTTGTTTCTCTAGGACATTATAAATCATGAGATTGGAGGTTGTGGAGGAGGGGAATACAAAGTTGTAGGAGGATGCTGACTGGTTGACTGATTTAGGGGTGATGAAGGAGGAATAACTAACAATTTATGAATGCAAAAATGGTATTTTAAACACATGGAGGAACACAAGAAACTGACTAACTTACTGTTTGTTTTTGCAGACTTTTGCCCTCCCCAGCCTGAGGCACAGACAGTCTCTCTTCCTACACCTCGTCTCTCCCTGGGAAAAGTAAGATTTTTGCTTTCACCTGCCACACCCCACCTCCATCTGCCATGACAATCTGTTAACAAACTGAAAGAGAGCCTCTAATTACCCAGGTGGATTCAATAGCACTCCTCCTCAAACATCTCTGTGTTTTGCTCTGCTTATTCGACAAGCCCCCTCGGATGGAAGAGCACTATAGCTCACATTCAAACATTTCTTTAATTTCAGCCCACAGCCTTACTCTTAGGATTGCACGGCTCTACGAGTTGATTAGGATACAGATGTACAAAGGAGGATAATCTTGTCCAAAATACAGTAGACCTTCAGAGATTGTGTGGGTGAATCTCTCTCCCTCAAAGTGCAGGGGCCACACCGATAACCACTCACAACTCTCTGCTGCATAGTACCTGTGCTTCAAAGAGAAGCAAAGCTTAAAGGGGCTAACTAAAATTAGCTGGGTAATAGATAACCTGTGCCTTGAGATCAAAGCGGGGCTGAACTGTCAGACTCTTCGACGGCGCCTGTGGTGGCAGAGCCACTAGAAGCAGGAATGTAGAGTGAGAGAGACACAGAGATGGACAGAGAGTGAGCGAGCCTGCAATGCTATTCATGCAAGGGGATGAGTGTTCAAGAGGCCCCGTATCGAGGTGTTAAGTTCCACGGCAGGAGTTTATTCATGGGGTATTTGGATTGAAGGGGGTCAAGGTTTTGTGTGTTGCACATCACGCTCTCACTCCCACACTGCATCTCTGTTACTTAGAAACCTAAACATCCCTTAATAGGCTTTACAGTCCGCGGGGTGTTTGATCACTATATGTTTCTGTGCATGTGTGTGGGAGACAGATAGCTCATTTCCAGTATTCTGCTTCTCTCTGTGTTGTGTTGCACCCTCAAACCATGTTTCACTGTTTCTGGAAGGCTGTTCATAACAAGAAGGATCAGTATAGAGTCCATAAAACTAAATTTAATCCCCACAGACGAGCATCTTCATCAATAACTGGAACTTGTGTTGTTAGATCTGTTAGATCTGCCTCACTGTCACTGTCCAGCTCCCAGTAGTGGAAGAGATACTTCCACAGCCCGATAGGGTGATAGGGCTGAAGTACTGGAGTATGTTTAAAGAGTGATGGCACTAGAGTAGCCACTTGCCTTGACCATATTTTTATAAATACTCCAGAGTTATTCTCTCACTCCATATCTGTGCCAATGGGCTGTAGTGACCATAATCTCATTACAATTGTCCTTAAATGTAGGTCCAAAAGTGAGAAAGAAAAGATTGGTTAAAGGGTTAAAGGGTTTTTGTATTAAAACTGCTGAGCTTTCAATGGGTTTTTAATGCCTATTGTAGATGCACCATTAAAGAAGTGAACTGTTACGAACATTAACACCCCATGCTTTGATTAAAAAAAGAAAATGAAAGAAGAGAAGAACATGTGATCGAAAGGGATCAAGTTAATTGCAATCTCATCAATTCTTAAATCAGATTGGCAAATATACTGTAAAATAATAATTCATTTTGTAAACTAATTAAAAAAGGCACTTACATCAGTGTATACTGAGGATTCCACAATGTGTTTAGCAGAAGCTGCAGTTTGTGAATTACATACAAATTTAGATCGGGAGTTGAACTCATCTGCAATAAACCTATTTTGAATAATTCTAAATTAATGTCCTGAAGGACGTATAGAGGACTTTTTAAGTTTTGCATGAACTCATAACTAACTTGCCCTATAACCTTGCCCTGAGGACGTTGAGGTTGTAAGGCAATACACTCACTATTGCATCTGGAGTGGGGAGTTCAGGCAAGCATATGAAGTACATCACAGCAATAATCAAATTTGCTGAGTGTAATGTTTCTCACCACCTCATAATATGTGTACAGACACTTGTGTAACACTTTTACTGTAAAGGAAAAATCATGTTCTACTCTCCTCCTATTTCTCAACCCTCAACTCAGCTCTGTTTCCACTGTCAAAACAGTCTCTCTTGAAAGTCTTTTCTTTGCACAGGAAAAAAAATTGCCCCAATACTGAGAATTTTTTGTTTGGAGATGTCTCTCCAAATTGTTTAGAGGTGGTTGTTGAGTTCTTTGCCAGGCCATGTGTCTGTCTGTCTGTCTGTCTGTCTGTGGACAGATTTTATCAACACGATAGTGTCATAACCACACTGGATGCCGACATGTTAGTCGCTGTTGTTAGTTCCTATAATGACGGTTGAATGTTACCTAGATTGTGCTCAATCGGTGGATGGTAGGGAAGTACTCACAGTACAATATTGCCACAATAATTTCTTTTAATCGTTTTTATTACAACCTTTGGTCCTCCCAGTGTGTTTGTATACACACGGTGTCTTAAAGTTGTCCAAGTATGTATTTTATATTGTAACTGTAACTTACATCAAGATGGCAGAAATGGGGACTCATTGTCGTATCATACAGTTATGTATGATACGATATGATGAAGTCAGAACATATCGCGTGTGGAATTGATCTGCAGAAGCTCCGGTTCAAAACCAGACAGAATGTTTTGGTTTCTTCCCTGCTCCACTCTTCAACACATTCGGGTGATGCTGTCGTGAATGACATGTTTGAGTTGTTTTTCGTAAGACATTCCCGACTTTAGCTGGACAGTGTTGGCATACACTTCCATGTTGTGACTATCCAGGCTAAGCTGACTGGCATTCTCCAGCTGACAGATCACAACTGGCTCACTGACAAAACTTTCTGGACAAAACTTGCACTGTAGAATTTCTGTTCTGCTCGCGCACAGTCATTTATCAAAATTCAACATGTAGTTACATCTCTGAACCCGGCTTTCATGGTGACTCAATAACACACCCGTAAAGTGTCGTGATTGCATGGTCTCTAGTTTGTTTGGAAAATGCTTATCTATAGAATAACTAGTAAGTATGCTGTCAGAAGCATACGATGAAAACATTCAAGTAAAAAACAGTACCTCAGTGCAGTATTTAAATAAATGTGCTCAGTTATATTCCTTTACTCGCAGGTCTCAGCTTCTCACTGCATCTGAGCTCCACTAACACTGTAATGATTTTAAGTAGCCTTAATTTCAGTAAATCCGTCTTTACTGTATGATCAAGTGTATTTCTCCTTGAAGGATCAATACGCAGTCATCATGCCATCTTGTTATTGATTTCCTGCTTTAAATAAGACACCCTTTTGTAGTAGATCAAGCAACATTTTTAATTAGATTAGTCTACTAAATTGCTAAAATATAGCACTGTGATAATGCTAATGTCATATTATTCTCAGCATTATCTTAGATTTCTTTGGTGAACAAAGGATTAACAAACAAGTATTTTCATGATGATGTACTTCACTGATGGGGCTCTTCCCACTTCTTGCTTGCATATCAAAGTATATATATTATTTACATAGCAATGCAAAACAGTGCAAAATCAGATGACAATGTAACCATCCTCCATGTTTGCAATGTTATCTGCAGGGACACAATTGCATTTTCAATTGTCTGTTGTTTACAATTCTGCTTTGGCTTTGACGTCTCCAGCTATATTGTGGCTTTTTTCACATCTCTTTCAAACTGTCAGAGATTGAATCTATATCTCCATCTCTGGAACCAGCTGTATCCTGCTTATCCCATTCTCACCGTGGAGGTTTTTGGGTGTCTGTGCAGCAGAAAGACAGAAAGAGAGAAGGAGAGGGACCATGAGGCCTGTGAGTTTGCTGTCTCATTAAATGTGCAATTAGGCAAAAAAAAAAAAAAAAAACAATTGTAGAGCATATGGAAGCAGGATTGTTTAGCAGTGTATACGGAGATCATCATATTGACAGTTATATTGACAGACAAGGACACACACACACACACATGTCTCAGTCAGTCAGTCCTGGAGTAATGGTTCCTTCAGGCCTCTCTTACCAGAAGTGGCCTTGCAACATAGTACAGGGAGGTGTGGTGTGTTGGGGTGTGTATGTGTGCGGGGAGTGTTATTGATATCCCTCCTGTTGTGCTTGCTGGAAGATACTGACTGATGCTATTCTGCCAGTGAACCATTTACATATTTATTTCCCTGGCCAAACAGCAGCACATGCGCTGGTGGCCACCGGAGACCTTCTATGCCTGTCTTTAATTGGCTATTGATTGACTCTGCTATGGCAGTGGGAGACAATAAATTGCTGCCTGCTTGAGAGAGGGAGGTGGCAGACAAGTTGAGCGTGGGGGTGTCAGTATTATTCATTGAGTATCAAATCTGTGGTTGCATTATTTATACATCTCACATTTTTATTTATGTGGAAAGCATCAGTGATGCAATACAGGATAGAACGAAGGCAATACAGGCTCCCTCTTGGACATTTGCATGGGTCAGTGCATATTGGCTTTGTTTGGAAAGATGGTGTGAACGTGCAGACAGAGGCTTTGTATAGTGGGAATGGATGAGCAATTCAGTGTCTCAGAGAGCCTCCGTTTGACTTAAAATCGGTTCCTGCACAGCTTTCTTCATTGTCAAAAGAAATAATGCAACGTAATGTCTGTATGTACAACTGTTTGCATGTGTGCTTGCACGTGGGGGTGTATGAATTGATTGTCCCATAACATTGCAATAGGGTGATCTGCTCTTCTGAGTTAATATGGAAGAAGAAAACATGAATATGAACAACATACTCTTTTGGTTTCACCTGACAAATATTTCACAACATTTGCATTTTATTACAGTTGTCTAATAAAGCACCCAAGAATTATGATGGAGGGGAGAGAGGTTTCCTGCCAAGAGGGTAATTATTTTGCTTGTGCTTGAAAAAGTCAATCTTAACCTTTTATTCATGTTCAGTATTAAATCCCCAAATTCTATTCTGTAAAAATCCAAAAACTTATTAAGCTATCAAGGAACATATGCTGTGTGCTTTCAAACTTTTTCACTTGTATCTTTTGATTTCCTTGGCAAGAATAAAATGAACCCAATATTTATACATATACTATATTACTAAGCAATTAAGTTATATGTTAAATTGAGATATATGGGAATACTGTAATAAAATGATTTACATATAGAATAGTGAATGATTCCTCAGCTAAACCTGTAACTTGCTCGGCACATTCTCAGCTAATGGAGTCACACCAAAACCACAATGAGCACCAGAGCACAACGAGGTGTCACTCACAAATGACCACACACATATTCACCCACAAAGGTTAAACGGCCACCCTGCTACACACACACACACACACACACCTCTCAGACGCTCCAACCTCGTGATTATATCCTCAACCTGTTGCTTTGTTCAGACAGTCAGCCAGTTCGTCCATCCAAACTGCTTAATTTAACTAGCCGGCGGAGCCAGAGGAATTTGTGAGCAGAATTCCTCAGCTCCATCATCATCCTGTAACCCCACTGCTCCTCTAGGCTGGGAACTATCCCGGGAATGTCCCCTCCTGCTGTGCTACAGACATCCAGGTCCTGTTCCGGCAAATGCCAGCAGGCTCGGATGGGCTTTGATGCTGGCCCTGCACGTGAATGCCTTGTGTGCGTGTGCGTGCATGTGCTGTGTGAATGCGGACAGGCAGCCAGCTCGGGTATTGATCTGTAGCCATTCCGACTGGAGCCCAAAGGGCAGGCTGTATCATCTGTCAGTCTACCGAGAAGGGCATTACGGCCGAAATGATCTTAGATCGCAAAACCCACTCCGAGAGGTTGGGAGAGGGAGGGAGGGAGGAGCGGGGAGGAGGTAGAGAGCAAGAGCGATGGGAAGATGATGAAAGCATGAAATAAGAGTTGTGAAAGAATTGTGTGTGTATGAATGAGCGTGGACCTGAGCGTGGCTTGGCTCTGGCTCTGCCTCTGGTAAAGCTGCCCTCCATTCACTCCTCCATGGTCTTTGTTGATTGAGACAAACAGATCCTCTTTTAGGACCTGTGGGTGAAGACAACTGACCTCTTTACCTCCCTGACCACCCACACGCTTTAACCTCCCATTCCTCACCGCGTCTCTGTCCCTCCCAGCAGCTCTCTCCACACCTCAGTGACAGTATGATTACACACCACTCTGACAGCGTACAACACTGATACACATCTTCTGAATTCCACGCACATAAGTGGCCATGTATATATTCCAAACACACATGTGCATAGCCCTAGGGACAAATCATAATCATGTGTGGAACATATTATAGTTCCGCTCATAATGACTGTAAAATGACTTCAAAGGTTAAAATATCTCTTACTAAGATACGGATTTGAATTGAGCTGATTTCCATATCGCTTTTTTTTCCTTCGTGAGACGTTCAGTCACTCTGCTGTTTTGATCTTCGTCTAGATTCTACTTTTTTAGGCTCCCTCAGTTTTATTGTCTGCATACAGGGGCTTCTTTGTAAAATCTATCCATTGTAATCATCACTGCGATTGGTATTTTAAGTTGTCTGAAAGGCAACGGGCCCTGTGTTGATTTGTAAGAGATAGACACAGCTGATTGTATTGATGAAATCCAAGGTCGCCGCAACTAGTCTTGCATGACTCCGCTTCGCCGTGTTCCTTCACCGTGATTATTTCATTACTTTAAATCTTTTAAATCTGTTCCCACCACTCATTTATCACACTGATGGGTCTCTGTGTGGCTTCAGTTTAAACGTTTGATGGCACCAACCTCAGAGTGTGGGAGCAGCCGAGACTTGTGAAGTAGGAGTGCCAGTAATGGATAGACAGAGGCCCATTTGTATTTGTTTGTCTGTTACCTTTCTATCCCCGCTAATGGATAGATTACCTGTTTGTGCACTTACTCATTGCCTTTTGTGCTCGGCTTGGAAAACCACATATACTGATAAATGTAAATTAGTGCTGAGAGGAGGTCTGATGTTGTGCTTAAGTCTAAAAAGGACTTGTCACTTATACAACAGCTAAAACATGGCACAGACAGACATGTTATTTCCAATGAAGAAGCTATTCATTCAGTGTTTGGTGTCGTTTGATTGGCTGCCATGACTCACCATGAATACTGCATTCAGAAAATATATCTCCCATGTTCTCAGACAAAGAAACATCATTAGTTGAAGTCCTTGCAATACCTCTGAATTATGAGACACAGTCTGTGGCACAGACTAGGCACACAACAATTTTGCAATAATAATTTCTGCAAAAATCAGTCATGTTGCCTCGTATCTTGCACCATCAATGTTGTGCTATCTGTCATTTGTAAGGTGGGACTTCGTCCACCTTCTTCTTTAATAATGGATTTTGGACAAAAACTCCAAGCGATGTTTTATTCAACTCCTGTTAGGTTTGGAAAATGAAGGTGTTTCATGTGAGTCCATTTCTCATGTAAGTGATTTCTCCAGTATGTTCACAGTGATGGATACGGCTGTATATTGTAACTCAATCAATTCCCATTATATATGCCCCCCCCCATAACAGTGCATGTGATTATGACTGTATGCATATTAGCTTCCATGTCTAGAATCACACGCAGATTGTATTTTATGTGTTTATATTATCACCTACTTCAATGTATGAGTCATCTTTCCCCAAGTGGTGGTAGCTTATAATTCATGCTCCCCACTGTTTTAGCAAATCATCTAATTAGCTAGAATAAGAACATGTCTAGCATCTGTTCACTAATAATACAGCCTGTGGATTTGTGAAGCAAACACAGACAATAAAAGGTTACTTCCTTTTGAGGCACATAACACAGTTTACACACTGGGTTACAGAATCAAAACCATCTCTTGCAGCGACGTATCGACCGAAAACGAGGCTGAGATGAGCAGGAGCCTTGTGTAAGAGCTTCAATAACCACTGAGGGATCAACAAAGATGACACAGATAATCATGTTTGTCACAGAAAGGCATGAGTATTGATTGAAGAGCACAATACAACTTATAACAATGTTTTTAAAACCTCACTCAGTGGAACCTTACTCAAACTTTGACATACTGCAGCACTACATAGAATAAAAGACTGGTACAACCCTTTAAATCCCACAGTGTTCTTCACTTCAAAAGTGTCCATTTTAACATTTATCATTTAGTTTCATAATGCATTTGCTCAGAAAAGTGAGTTTTGTTGATATGAGTACATGGTTGAAATGAGGACCAATTTTTTCAAGTGCAGCTTCACTTTACCAGGAATTTCAGAAGCATTCAATAATGTCTTGAGGCAGAATAAAGCACAAAAATGACAATGGCAATAGAGAGAACAAGCTGAGTCAAACAGTGTTGAAGTCTGTCTCCTGAATGTTGATATCTGTTCAGCTTCTGTTACAAAAAATAGCATCTCAACACAATCTGTGTAGTGTAATCAGAGCCAGGAGCCTGACGGATTATGATTCACGCTGTGTCTAACATCAGCTAACACTGGAGCTGAAAGCACCGTATGAAAATGACCTGAGCTACAAACCTAAAGGCAAAAAAAACTCCTGTGATTCTCCATAGGGCTGCAAACTTGTTTAGAAGCTGAGTTTTTTTCCTCCCCTTTTAGTCCACATGTGTGTTGATCTTGCTCTCGATTCCCAGTGGACATAATTTAGAAACAGTAATGGTGAGCACGAATCTATTCATGCATTCCTTTGTCCCATGTTTAAAGTGATTTTATAAGCTTTGTAGGCGATGTCACAGCGTGCAGTGCAGCCTTTCATCCAGGCATGTACTGTGTGTGTGTGTGTGTGTGTGTGTGTGTGTGTGTGCGTGTGTGTGGGTCATAGGAGGTGGGGGTTATGATTTTGCATGGTGTCTAAACATATCTGTGTGTCACCATGGTGCGATGATAGGGCAGCCACCATGGAGTCATTGTGTGTATGTGTGTGTGCTTATGACAGAAAAGTATTTAATGTGCAGGGCTGGAAGGGCGAGCAAGGATTAATGTGAGATTTCAACCCCCAGTGATCCAAGGTATTTTCTCTGTCAACCCCTAATGGCATCTGTGTGTGTGTGTGTGTGTGTGTGTGTGTGTGTGCGTGTGCACGTTCATGTGCGTGTGTGTCTAGCGTCTTGTATATCTAAACATGTGACCATTACAGACATCCATCTCACGCATTCAACTTAATTTATTCTTCCCTCTAAAACTCATCCTTTACAATCAGATGGACGTGTATTTGCAGTTAATTGTGTAGCTATTGGCCCGTCTGCATCTAGAGCTTTACTCCGTGCTCCTTTTACCGTCACTATGATTGTACACTCACCTCCATGATAATCCTCTCACAATAAAGACAGTATTCATATTTTCAATTTATTGCTGACACAAGCTTACCTGTATCACTGTTGTATGACTAAATGTAATATTCTGTGATGAATAATAACCACTGTGATCTCCTTTTGTCTGAAATGCCATCCCGGAGAGGATGTTGACACTGTTGTGATTTGAGATGCTGAAATTCTTTTAAACAAAGGATTATGTAGTGATATAGGTCTGTGGCAGCTTTAATCTGTCACTGGGCTGGGATTGTGTGTGTGTGTGTGTGTGTGTGTATGTATGTATGTGTGTGTGTGTGTGTGTGTGTGTGTGTTGGGATGTTGGGACTGGTAGATTTGAGGCGATCATACTCTGAATCCCAGAGGTCTGTGTACCGACCACGTAGACAGACAGATGGGTTGTTTTTAGTGATGCCGTTGAATATAGCCACTAATACCAAGGATCAAAGGAGATCAGAGGCAACCTTTCTCCTCAGAAGCAAAGTCTGTGACAAAAGAAGGCTGACCTGATTGCTGCATGTGTTAGGTTTTTTTTTTTACAATCAAGTCGGAACTGAAAAAACATTAAGGGCAGAGAGGAAGAGGGGCTCATCTCTCTTTGCTTGTTGTTTTTTTTATATTTGTATTCAGCTTTTGAATTATTCTATATTATATGGGCATGGCAAACACAGTATGGTTTAGGTTAGGGAAAGATGCATTAGATGACACAAAGGCACAAACTGACGCAGAAACCCATCTGCACATGTTGGAGCTCAGTAAACATGTGTGAAAAAGTCCCACTTATAAATCTGCTTTATAGATATAGGAATATCTACCTTTGTACCTCCCAAACACACACAGACACTCAATCCCATACACACTGGCAGCGCATCTGTTGCATCTGTGCACTGGTAAATCAACATGGAGTGCACACAATCTGCTCAGCATTTGAGAAGGCTGCAGAAATGTGACACAGTTGCGCATGAGAACTGAAATTTTCCTGACTCTGTTCATCTGAGGCCAGATGTAGATCCACACAGTGAGACTCTCTCCCAAGCTCCACCCATAGGTGTTTGGCAGGCCCTTTCGGCACCCCAAGGGATTTACGCGGTCTAGTTTATGGACAGGGAGATTTTGCTTGGGGGAAGGGTTGTCTGGTGGGAGACACCAGCCAATCCCTACGTACTGTAGCACATTACCTGCTGTAGTATGTACACACACACACACACACACATTTACAGTGCACATGTATTAATGCTTTGTGTGTTGTGTCATTTCTGTGTTAAGGGAGCAGATGCCCCCATCAGAAGTAAAAATTTAGTGTAATGGGGATAAGGTACAGTGGGCTTTGTGCGTCCCTTGCAAGGCTCCCTTTGTCTGGAGATCATCTACTATCCCAGCCATAAGAGGATTACCTCATGTTATGACATTAAACTGGAATCAATGTTATCATCTCCTTCTGACGACAAGCCGTCCGCCACATAAGCTGACTATAAGCAGCTATGCATTACCAAGCACACACATCAGAAGAAGCTGGTGTTTACACTTCACTGCAGCCTTACTTTACCTGTGATGTTTAATTCATAATATTAGGTAAACAGATTTCTGTGCCACGCAATCAGTGTCAGTCATGTGTTTCGCATTCTTTATGCATGTGTACCTTTTAAAATAGGATTCTGTACTTATTTATATTTATGATGTGCATCCACTGCTCTATCTCTCCAGTGCACAACACATCAAGGTTCCATCGCCTGGTCAAAGCATTATGCATACCGACACATTTGTTTGTGTTCATATCCCCTTAGAGCTGATGGGGAAAGAGAGAAGGGGGGGAGATAAAAGGAGGCAGCCTTGCAGGAGGTAGTTGCAGACTTTTTTTTTTTTTGTATGTGTGGTATAGCCATGAGCTGCCACATACGTTCGAATTGAAACCCCAGCTGGCCATGAAGAATCCATTGTGATTTATTTTATTTTTTATTCTTTTAGTCTCCAACCTTTTTCTAATCATGCATCCCTGTATTCCAGGTGGATTTATTTTCTACACTCATATTACATCACTATAATAAAATCTTCCTCTGCCTTCACCCCATTTCAAAAGATGTGTGAATGTTTGCCTTGTGGTTTGAGAAGAATGATTTTTTTTTTTTAAATCCCTGCTGGTATTTCTACAAATAATGGTTTGGCTTCTCCTTGGCAACCTTTGAGGCTGAGTGCCTGGCATACAGCACCCTCTAAAGTGTCTTCAGAATTTATCTGGCCCCGCACTCAACAGTATTCATCACAATGTAAAATGCTGCACCTCTGCAATACATCACAATCCGGCCACAGGGCCACCGTAAATCAAAACTACAATGCCCTTGACGTCTGCATTAGGCCCATAAACCACTTTTTTTTTCCCCATTCAGGCCCAGTGGACGGTGTTAGATCGTCCCCGACCGCAGCATCATGTATGTGTGTGAATGTACGTACATACGTGTGAGCGCGTGTGTGTGCTGTATCGTCTGTGAATGTAAAGCTGTAGGCGGTTGTGAGGGGAGTTCTGGATAGTGTGACGGCAGCCGCAGACTGTGTCTATTCCTTTCCCTGGCCTGACTGAACAGTGATTTATGGCCTCTACCTGCTCAGTGGCTGTGGTCCAGGCCTGGTGTGGTCTCTGCACTGCACAGCCAGACGTCTCGATGAGAGTCATGTCTCCTCTGTTACAGTGATCTGCCAGGCCCTCGTATGTACATGCACACAGTAACAAGCAGTGACGGCCACACCTGTGTATGTGGTGAATTCTGCTGCATTTAAACAGACCGGGCACGTGCAAAGACGCGTGCAAAACTCATTGTTGATGCAGCTTTGGGGAAAATTGTTTCAACAGAGGACCTTTGCTTCATTAGTATTTAAGAGCGAGGAGTGAGTTTGTTTGACATTTAGATTGGCTCAGCAGCTAGACATCAGTGGCGAGACTCAGATATGACCAGCTGGTTTCCACATACTGTATGCACCAGCTCTATGTCTGTGACACATCCGAGAGCGCTTTGTTCTCATCTCCTCTAGTCTCCTGTACCGTTGAGATATCTGAAACTAATGTTTTATGAATTGGCATTTTAACAAAGCAAGTCCTTCACCTCCTAAGGAGACTGGAGGGTTTCTTTTTTGTGCTGTTTAAAAAGCAGTGAGTATGAGTCCTGTACAAAACAAGATTATTCTCACTCTCTTGTGTCTTTCCCATGCTTGATGGGAGTTTGTTCCCTTACTTGGATTACAGAATAACCTCCACAACTCTCCTATGGCTGTTCAACTGAATTGCCTATAGAGGTACAAGCAGCTGAAAGCCTGTAACATGCATGGAGTGCGGCAGCTTAGGAACTTGATTAAACACAAAGCCTTGGGCGTGTGGAATAAAATGCGCTAAACTGATTTTGCCTCTGCTGTTTAAATGGAGAATGCTGCAAATAACTTTTCATTAACACAGGCCCATTGCCTGCATACTCTGATGGTTCAGTGGAACCCATTAGACAGAAGGCAGATGCATTCACTTTAAAAGGCTGTACTATTGATGCAAGTTAGCGGGGGTTGTTCAGATTGGTTGTGTTGCTTTCAGTCATACCAAGTTTGAGATGATTATGTTGTTCGCTCGAATGTCTTTGGATGGCCTTTATCCCATTTGTGTAGTTTAGAATCACAGCAAAACATGGACAGGCTTTTGGAGAATATGTTGGGACTCAGCAGCAGCATGAAAACATCAATGCATACAAAGCAAAAAGGGTTAAAGCAGTTGCATCTGGAGCATTGGACCTCATGCAAGAATACTGTCATATTTTTATCTCTTATTTTTTCCTGTCTGATTGCTCCATGAGAGCGTTCCAAGTTGGATTCCCCAAAGTCTTCTAACTGCATAAACTTGTTGTGGATGGCTTGTTTCAAACTGATAAACACCACCTGCTCATTAAGAGGTGTATGTTTGTGAGATTTGATCATTAGCACAAATTGCTCCCAAAATATAATGCTGCCTGTTCCGCTCCATCTATGTTGCGTTCACAAAGATGTGACACACACCACAGATCTTCAGCTAGATCAGCAGACAGAAACATAACAAATTTAGCAGTGTCAGTTGTGGTGTGGGACCTGAAACATTTAAGGAGCATTAATAGAGCTGCCAATGTGTCATCAGAGCAGAACTGTGCTGTGTCAGAAATATGGAGGGAATCACTACATTCAATAGTGTCAGTGGTGTCAATGCATCACTCAAAACCTCATGGCTGACACTACAGGAAGAGTCAGGGAATCCCAAGTCAATTGGGTTCATCCAGAGATGGTTTTGAAAGGAAATGGCCTACTTTAGAGTCTTTTCCTGTTTCTGTATCACATGGGGTTGGCACTGACCTGCCCCCTTAGGAGGCTGGGGGCAGGTCCTAAGTCTATTCAGTCCAATAAGAGAAGTGAACTCAAGCATAGTCGTCAAAGGAAATATAAGACCCATTTTGGACCTTTGTTCAAGACCTGCCTCTGTCTCAGCAACACACTTTCACAAGATCTGGCAACACAGATTTCTGAACCACCTCTGGCGGTAGGCTGCGGAAGTATAGAAATACTCACTAACAGTTAAAGGTACCATTGTGTATTCTAACTGAAACCAAAGATGAACGAATGCTCTCAGTGTACTCTGAAGCTATTTCAGATAGAAAGCTGCCACTCTGCATTTGCTCAACTAGGTTATTTTCAGTTATTTTATCAAGCCGATACAGTTCAGGGCTTGTAAGCATGTAAGCTAACAAAAAGGGTGACAGTCAATCAACCTACCGTTGAACAACAACTAAGTACGACCTATACCAAGCAAAATATTGTATAAATGTTATATTAGTATTTAAATATAAAACCGCTAAAAACCTACTGGTCGTAGTTAGTTGTTGTTTAACGATAAATGGTTCACATGCTGCACATCCCCCTCTGCTTTCCTCCCTCCACATGATGTTCACAACAGGGCGACAACGAGAGACAGGAAGTGTACATCATTTCAAAACATTTGCACAGCTTGTAATGTGTCACCTTATTTTAAGTATCTTTGATTCATCCATGGCCATGAATGGCTGTACCTAATTTCACGTCAATCCAGTCGGTAGCTTTTTAGACATATCAGCGCGGTGATATTGTTATTGAAAGTGATATTGTATTGATAGATGTTGCTACCCCTTGAGCCATGTTGCTGGCATTGCTAAAAAGGATGGGCAACAAATTGAAGTAGCAGAGGCTGAGATTTCCTGTCTTGCTTGCTCTCTGTCTCCAGAGTCAAAACTAAACAAGGAGAAGCAGCACTCAGTTTTTCTGGACCTCTCGTAACTTTCATTCCCACCATGGACAAAATCCTTACTAACAAAATTGATTCGGACAATTTTATGAACAGAACAAATCTGTTCATACAAGTGGATCTTGCTTGAGGCCCCGTGTGTGTGTGTATTTCTGCCATAAGAGTATCTGCTATGGCGCCTGCTTGTCTCTCTGCCACACAAACACCAAGCCTTGGTGTTCAGAGCCTGAGCTCTTGTGATTCCACACAGTGTTTTCTACATCTCGACCACCTACCAGCACCACACACACACTAAATTTACACAACCGCCACACACACCTGCTCCCCTCTCTGAGCTCTCAGCAGGCCTGCCTTCGGTCTCCTCAGCAGTGAGCCAATCAGTCACTGCTCTGTAGTTTAGATCAGACAGACTCCCCTCATTGGCTGACTCAGAAGCAGACAGCCAGTCTCACGGCAACGTTGTGGGAGAGCTGCCGTCGATTGTTTTGTTGCAAAATCAGACATCCTGTATTCAGGGCAGGGCTGTTTCATTAGTTTAATGCTTTACTAGGTTAGAAGTTTCATTAGCTAAATGCACCCTTTCTTCTCTAATCAGATCAGCGAAATCAGATCAGTCTGTATCATCAGCTACCCTTTTCACATGAGGGGATCTCCTGCTGCACCAAATATTGGAAGTACTATTGTTGTCCTTTGAGATTTTGTCAAACTCTGTCTGTCCCTCGGGCTCCTTTTTTCCTCTCCTCCAATTCTCTTTTAAACGCTGCTTGCTTTCTCCCACAAAGCGTGCTTGCCAAATATGTCAAAAATTGCCTTTTCTACTTCTTCTGGTCTCTTTGCATTCTGTACATCACCACTTCTGCCTGTGTGTTTTTGTGTGTTTCCTTTTCTCCGTTTTCTCATTCATTCGTACCCAATGCTGCAGTCACGGTGAGGGATGAATCCACAATTGGCCCACAGTATTTCTCAGAGGACTAACTCCAAGGAGAAAACTCAATCTCCAAAAATGTTTCATTCTAAAAAGGCTACTCAGGATTGACATGAATGCATCCTGCAAAAGTCAGTTTTTGAATACAGCAAATGGAAATAACTTGCATACTGAATACAGTTGACAGCCATTTTTTGAATCACTCTACACTTGTGACAGTTCTGTAGGTTCATGGTAGCTCCTTGTAGGTGGACATTGTACTGCAAAAAAGAAAGAAATTGCTCAAAACTGCTATCAAACAAAATCACCTGACAGTTTAAAAAGCCCCAGCAGCTGAAGCTTATTTTAGCTTCTCTTTATCTCTCTAATGTCGAGCCCATGGGTATTCTTGAACCTCTGACCTCGCTTCCCTCTGTCCATGCTTTTGTTTTCACATGCCGCCTCCCTCCCCCGGGCAGATTGAGGTGAATCAAATTGATGAGACATCCTGATAGATAATTTTGTAATGTTTCTTTCCATTTGTTCCCAAGCAGAAGTGGTTTCATCCCTCGCCTCTCTGTCTTTGTCGTCAGGCTCACAGACAAGTGATGCAAATTCGTCTGTGTGGTTTTCATGTGTATAGGTGTATTTTTGTGTCCATCAGGATGTTATTATATCAGCATTCTTTCTTTGCTAGGGCTTCGTTCACAACAGCTCCATGAGGCTCAGTGCTGCTATTTACTCTTCCCTTTGATCAGTCCAGACATTAAAATGTCTTCTGTATTTCTTGCTGTCCCAGGAATGTTGGACTGTTTTTTAGGCTGGCGATTAACCAGAGTAATTGATACACATGAGAGAGTGGACTCTAAGCTTTCAAAGTGGATATGGTACAGTTACATAAACACCAGAGTAAACTACATAAAAAGGGTGGAAACATTGCATTTTATTTGCATAGTAATTCATTTTGGCCCTCTTATGTGTTCATAAACCTCACACAAGTGTGTCTGCAAAAGCAGAGTGTGATAAATAAATAATATGAACTAAGCCTGCTTTCCTCTGCTCTTTTGGGAGCTGGCGTGTTTTGTGTTTCAAGAAGTGAACATGTTAGATTGTGGTCAGGGGCTCTAATTTACCTTTTCAGACACAAACACACCTCTAATGATCATTGGAATAACAAACCATATACCATGACACATCCAGTGCATTGACATTCGGTGCAATCAGAAAGTATTTTGACAGTGATATGTTTTCAGTTGTTGTGGCTTTACTCCACCAATTTTGTTGGCTTAAATAAAGCTGATCTTATCTGCTGTAGCAAGCAAGCCAATTTAGCTACACTTTGCTCCATGAGTGAAGTGACAATCTCCAGCTGGCTTTTCTTTTGTGATGTTCAGAAAAAAGCATTACACAGTTTTTTTTTGCACTGAAAAAATGCTTTTTGGCCCAGTGTACATCATGTTATGACTACAGGTTACTTGCACTTAGTTTGACTTATTCTTTGAATTTATAACATACTGTAGACTTTACAGTGTCAAACTGCTTTCCAGATTCTTCCAGACCTGCACATCACAATGAAAATGTAAGGTGTCATGTTTCTGAGGGATTAATTCCTCACGCTTTCTCTCTGTTGATGTCAGGTGAGTGACAGCAGGCAGAGTGTACAGTAATGCACGCATTGATGTGAGACCGCTCCATTCTGGGAGCAGCGCTGAAACAAACACCACTGACTAATCCAAATGAAGACTGCATGTTTGCGGCAATAGATTGTCAAGCCGGCAATTTGCAAGTTAGTGTGTGTTGTTTTCCATGTTGTACAAAAATTAATTTGAGCCAAATGGCCTATACTGAGAAAGAGAGCTGTAATTTCCAGATATGTTGACTAACCTGAGTTGGAAATGGTCCCATCGGAACTGATCTGGCTCATTAAGTACCAAACTTTATGGGATAGCATTTTCTACAAATGACACCCATATGTTATTTTAACCTTTTATATTTTCATGCAGTCCACTTCTTGTACAGAAATGAGTTCATATCGTGAACCTACTTTCCCTCCTATGCTTGGACGACTGGAGATAGAGGTATTTTTGGTAAGACAAATGGTAAATGCATGGTTATGTAACAAACTTTATAATAAATAGAATATACTGTATACTATCATCGTCGTTAAAGAGACCACTTTAAACACCAGAATGTTATTGCATGGTCCTCCTCTTCCAGGTTTGTGAGAACTCCACAGAAACCCTGCTTTATCCTCAACACACACCTAATGTGGGCAAATTACCTTCCCCTCTGCCGAAGGACTCTGTTGGCATTTCAAGAACCAGGTCACTGCCATTTTTGAGAGCGAAATGGCAATATTTGTGTTATCGCCTTTCATATGGCCAAAGCTGACCTGGAGAGATATTTAAATACAGAAACACCACAGTGGGTCACTCCTGAGTGGCACTCTTGAAGCAATGAAGCAGACCTCGTTGTCTTGCATGGTAGTTACCTTTGGAGTGCAAGGTGAAACTGCCTGCCAATCTGAATGAGTCACTGCAGGACAAATGAGAGGACCTCACAGTGAGGCATAACGTTAGGATTGTAACGAAGCCAAAGTGCCCAGAGAGCTGGTCTGCAGCCACTGTTTATGCACTGCTGGAGAGAGTATTCAATCTGGATGAGGTCCCACTACTGGACAGGTCTCACATAGTACCAAGCGGGGAGACCCACAGAGTGCCACTGGGATGGTGGCTGACTGTAGCACTGCCACCACCCAGCACCTCGCTAGGAAAAAACAATGGACATTTGGTACACATTATTAAAAAATACCATTTTTGAAACCAAAAAATCCTAAACCGCTCAATACATGTGTACTATATAAATGTCTGTGCCAAAGTTGCATTTCAAATATTTGATTAAAGTTGTAATCAAGCCCAACAATCTGACCAAACATTTAATACCACATTTTGGTAGGTTTGATACCTAGCCATGTCCCCCTCTCTTAGGATTCATTCTATGGAGACAATGAATGAATACACTAAACTTCATAGCAATTCTTCCAGTCATACTGGTGGTGGACTGACCAAGACAACAACATTACCACCCTCAACGCCAAACCACTAGCGTGGGTAAAGTAAGTTTGTTTTTAGTCTTAAACATTTGTCACGTTTTAGCTTTAATGTTTTCAACCAGGATCACACGAAAATTCCAGGGCTTATCTATGTCGCAGTATCTATCCTGAAAACAACGTTGAAAAGAGATTGAAATATTTACCTATTGTTGAGCATAGCAAATATATTATAAAACATGGTTTATTTGGTAAAATCAACGGAATGAAATTGAAAAGGTTGTTAGAACAGGGATAAAAACTTTTTGAACAATATCATGTGACTAACCCATTGTTTGTGGAGGCAGATGGGGTCACGTCCAAATAAGTTGCTAATTAATTCTACCAATGAATTATTACTAAATACGGGTTTCAATAAACAATGAATCTTCATTTATGCATGAAAAGAGTGCTGTCAACATGCATGAGTGGAAGAGGATTTTCTATCTTATTAGTTAGCAAAGTGAGACTAGGTTCATGATCCCCCACTGTAAAAGAACATAACAAGCTGGTGGTTTGTTGGCTGCTAGTGTTTTCTAGCCAGACTGACGGGTAAACTGATTTAGCCACTTGACGTTTGAGCTCCTCCTTGGGTGTAAATTGTTAATGCAGGGCTGTTTAGGGGCTTTTTCATTGCTGGATTTAGGAGAGACAACCATTTGCTGAACCACTCATTATGCACTCAACTTTGCCTTGACTTTATCTTGACATTCTGTAAAACTGAACTTGTGAATGCTTGATGCATGATTGTTTGCAGTCAGGAATCCTGTGCTATTAAAGCCTATATTATTACAGTGAGAGATGTGGCTTGTGTGACTTATCACATGGTGGAAATACATCGTTAAAATTACAGCAGGAAACACAGGAAAGGGTAAATTTTTCTATTCATTTGTCATACTTCTTTTGAGTTCAAGCAGCACTATCACCTAGTTGGAACTGAGAGCTTGGAGTGGGTTACAGTGTGTACTGATGATGCTCAGTGTAATACCAGTGAGTGGATCATCTCTGCTGCGGTGGCATATGTCATTTTTATGTTGGTGACAAAGTGCAAAAGAATTGCATGCAATTAAATGAGGTTTTCACACATTTTTAATCTAAAGCTCCAGTCTAGTGCCTCAGAAAACAAACCTAGTGGAGGGAGAGAGAAAGACTTTCAATTAAAGTCTTAAACTCTCGTATCAAATATTGGCAGTGTGATCAGTGATTAATTAAACAAGAGCCAAAAGGGAATTTCTGCCCTTCTCTTTTTCCATTTGAAAAGTTGAAAAGATGTCTACCCATTACTCTGTCTGCAGGGCACCTCCAAGTTTTTTTTCCCCTTTGCAGTCTAACTTGTTTAAGAATCTATGTCCCAGGTATTCCCCTAGGTCCATTTGTGCTGACTCCTGAAAGCACTGAGCTAGGGGCTGAAGCAAGGAAGATCTTTGCCCTTTGCGGAGCATCTCACCGTAAAGTAAGAGAGTCACTTAGAAGTAAAGTGTATAGCCAACTGTGGTTGCCTTAACTCGCAGCTTTATAGCTTTTAAAGATTTTTGACTCTAGGTAGAACTCCGTCTTTCCACTTTTCTCTTTTCTTATCTCGCTGTAGTTATGTAATGTCATAAATAGTCGATTTAACTTTGTAACATGATAGCAATTATAGAACATATGGACTCTTCGTTTAAGCCTGGTTTGCCCTTGCTGATTGCAGGGTTTATTTTACATTGCAGCTCACATCATTCAGAGTAATGGGCCTGTAGATGAGATTTGGCACTTGGACAGAACGGTAGTGAATCTATCCGTCCACCCTGCCCTGCCCCTGTGAGCATGAAGCACTGCAGTGTAATGGGGGAGAGCGAAGGGGAATGAGGGATGTGTTATAGTGGTGAAAGCACATTTCTGTATCCTAAAAGCTCTGTCCCAAGTTGCTTTACTCTACATCTTACCCTGTGATTGTGCCTGCTCGATGAAGTGGATATGCCCCTGGCCTGAGACGACCACAGAGGAAATTTTAGCACTAGTGCCACCAGGCCCTCCCAAGTCTGAGATACAAAGTGTAGCAATTACACTGCCCCTTATGTCATAAGCTATCAGTCATCATGTTATGTAAAACCAGTTTGCCATCAGGGAAATAAGATGCTCCTGCTTTTTCACCTTGTGAAAAAAGTCCAGTCAAGCTGAGACTACACGTGTGCATATTTGTATGCATCTATGGGCGTAAATGGATGTGTGTGTGTGTGTGTGTGTCTCCTTGCAAATCTGTAAATGAACATGGACTCAGGATAACCTTTCCAGCCGGTAAGCTTCGATGAAGACTTGCTGCAGCACATCCTGTCTCTTCAACTGTATGTCCTGGTGTCACACCGGCCCTGAAGACGACTGTCGCTTTTCATTTGTCACCATCTAAATAAGGACCTGATCATCCTTCACATTGACTTATCCTACTCTATTGACTATGCACCCCTGAGCTGCTGGCCATGTCCTATAAAAAGTACCTCTCATGAAATGCGCCATATCTTTGGCTTTCATCAGGATTTATTAAAGTTTGTCGTTCAGCTGGTATGGTTCTATAGTGTCTGCTGTTAGTGGAAACCACAACAGTGCAGGTGCCCACACATCTTTCCAGGCTTTGCAGCCCTTTTCCTCAACCTGAGATGAACTCAGCTTTGGTGCACAGTCAACATTTGTTTTCTTTCAGAGATATGATTTTAATTATGGTCTTAAAACAGCATTTGCTGTCCGACTAATCTAAAAAAAAAAAAGAGGCAGAGTAAGACAGAGACAAAGAGAGCAAGGGAGTGAGTGGGTGAGCAATCATGCAGACTGCTGAGAGAACTGAGACTAACTTTATTTGGTGGTTAAATATAATGTAATTCTGTCTAATTCCATGGTTTAGCAGTGATGTGTTTGGAACTAAAGACTGTAGTCAGACTACAGTCTATGTGAACGCTGACTGTAGTCCAGCCTTCTGTGAACCAATAACACAGACACACACGCTGGCATGCATGCAGTACCTTTGCGATTTGGTATTGCATTTTATTACTGCATTTGTAATGAAGACACTGGGGAAGCTGAAGAAGATTGCATTAAATGGTAGTCGTGGGTGCAATAGAGGGGAAAAAGGGAGATTTAACCATAAGCCCTTTCACTGTATAAAATTTACCAAGCCTTGTAGATCCCTTGTCAAGTGAGCTTAGTTTCTTAACCTAGATATTAAAATGCGTTTGTATTCAGAGCATGGGTATGATATGGTCATATTGTTGTATGAGAATGTTCGTATGCAAATGTTGGAAACTAACATTTTGGCAAAAAGAGAGAAACAGCCTCTGTGTTCATGCGTGTGATCTCGTGCATATTTCTGTATGCTCTGCATTGTCTCAAGTGACGTGACACAGGCATGACCAATCATTTTTCATTAAGCTAACGCCGGGTACTAGTCTGCAGACTGTAGGTGTTATAAATATTAGCAGGTGAGTGGGGTTTAGTGCGTGTGTGTGTGCATCTCACTTCATTCATCACTCCTGTGTATCTTTGACATATAGTATAAAAGCACCACCACAGGAATTCCTGCCTGTTAAAATGTGTCAATGGTGAATAAAACCTCCGGCACTCTTATAGGTGAGTAATGTACAGAGTTGACGATGAGAGAAGCCAAGTAAATGCAGCAAGTGCGTGTGTTAAACACTTCAATACCAGGATGTCGAGATGAAATGTTTTTGAATTAATCATGACCGATAATTTCCTCATTTAAAACTAAGTGGAGAATTACACTGTTAATCTCCCCTGCAAGACATTTCCACTTGACATGCTGCCATCTCAGAACCGTCAGGAAGAAAACTTGACTAATTAAATCGCCTGACCAAGGATGTGTGCAGCTGCTGTGCGAGAAACGTTGATGTTGCAGCCCTGAAAGAACTTATATTTGGCACTGATGTAAAGGAAGCATTGGCAGCAACACCTTTAAAGCCAATAGTTGGAAATCACAAGAGGTGTGAGGGGGAGGATGCTCCCTCCACATCTTCCTACCCTCTAACCCTTAGGGCTTCATTGTTCCCATGGAATCGTGTGGAGGTGTCAGAGTCCCATGATGTGCCAACTGTTTTTTTTTTTTTTTCTTCTTCCTCTGGCTGAAGATTCATTCTGATGTTATTCTCCGGCAGAATGCATGCGTGACTTACTATGGTGCAGGGAAAGGCAAGAGTATTTGTATACACAGGGAGCACACGGGAGAGCCTTCCAAATGTGACAGTATGGGACCTTCCAGGCACAGACAAAAAAAGGAAAATCCACATGGATGCACATGCAAATCCATAAACACACGGTGGTTAAACAAAAAGACTAAAAAAATACACAGGGAGTTACAAACAGGAACGTGTTTCTCTTCCTTTCTTGCACGCAGTCTCATACACACAAACAGCATGACATACTGTTTGTTTAGCAAGCTATCCACATAGGAATAATTAAGATGAGTGGAGTTATGGCAACAGAGAATAATGAATCATCAAGTACAAGCCAGAGCCACTTACATCTCACAGTGCTGTGCACTCGCTTTTCACATCAGCAGCCTCTTACGAACCGTCAGACAGCAGGACCACCATCTTTCATCTCCAAACAGAGAGGAAACCAACAGAGCTGGCTGGAGGGGGAGAGGGGGATGTCAGGAGAGGAGTTGGGATGCTGAAAGCATTTGGAGGCAATGAGGCAGAGGCTAGACTTGGATGATGTATTTTGGGGAGAAACTGGGTTATACTAGAAAGTAAGCAGGAAGAGGGATGGAAGGAAAGACGGGGAAGCACAAAGGACAGGGGAGAGGGAATCAGGAGAGGAGGGCACAGACACAGATGGAGGGATGAGAAGGAATGTGATTTAGGAAGCCATTTCTTTTGCTTGCTGCAACTGAATGCCAGCGATGGCGGCTGCTGCATTGGCCTACGGTGAACATATCCGACAGCCACCCGCTTAACTCAGTGACCTGAATCACAGCGCAGGGTCGCAGCCACACAGTCCTTTAATCGGCCAAAAAAAAGTTACTCATCAGCAGCAGCACTGTACCTCATCCAGCACACTTACAGCAGCACTCTTCTTAACTGGCCAAACTCTGCAGAGTAGCTGACTATTATCACGAGGTCATACCGTTGTTTGTCTCATTCCTGAGTGGCAAGCACGAGGAGGGCATTAAAATGAAAAGTTACACAACAATAAACAAACGCAATGACAATGCAGAGTGCAGATGTAGTTGTCGCTGGTGTCTCACTAATAGAACGATGTGTGCTGTGTACTCTGCAAACATTTCAGCCTGTCTGTTCCTGTTACGCATTTTAACGCTCCATGACTGTGAAAGTACTTTTCTTGCGTGTTTAGAACTCATCAACTGTGATGTTACTGGCCCGTTGCAATAGATTGTCACTGCTTGTTGGTTGTAGTTTGCTGTTAAAGTAGGGACTGCTTTCAGTGCTGCCATCGGTATGGTTTGTAAATGGCAGTGGATGCCATCAACAGAGCATCTCTTCAGCTTCTGTCCATAGTGATGATCACCGCATTGCAAATTCTATTTCTTTATTCTCTATTTCCCACCCAAGCCATCATAAATTTATGGAGCTCATATCATTCGTTTTCCAGTAAAGACCTACCTCAAACAACCCCTGCTATCAACCCCACATCACCAAAGTCGCTGTCAAATGGCAAGGCAAGTGAGAATGGCAGCACTTCAGAAACCCATGGGTAACGCAGAGGGAAGCCACGAAATTTGTTGTGTCCATCTAAGACACATATTGAAGCAGAGTTGTCTATTTTAGCCAGCAGTATGACGCTTTATTGAAAGGGTAGCTGAGGGGATTGGGAGGGAGGAAGAAGATGGAGAGACTAAGTGACAGAGCGGAGAAGTTGGATGTGAACTATTGAGCCGCTCTTAAAAGCTGCTAGCTGTAGGCCACTTAATAGATGCCCTCCTCTTGTCCGAACTTGATTTTTGATGTAGTGGAGCATTGTTCAACTCAGTTAAACTTTCCCCCGAAGTGTACGCCAAGGCAACTTGAACGACATTCTCATAAAGTCCTCTGAATTCCCGAATGCCCCTGTGTAGGATTGCTTCTGAAAACATGGAGCATATCATTAGCTTACTCCACTGCTGAGTAGTATTTCCCCACTGTTTGGAAGAAATTCAAGTGGTAAATCTGCCACATGTAATGTAAAAAGCACATGTTCAGTGCAAGAACTAACAGTTTGACAGGCATAGCAACAGGAACTAAGGCTTAGCAAAGGATCAATTTAGCACATTGAGTCAAAAATGTTTTTCAAGCATTAAAACTGTCCTTCATCTCACAGTGATATTTGGGACAGAGCAGGTGAGCTAACCTGTGAAAAGCTCATTTATTAGTGCCGGAGCACAATGATATAGTCAACTGGGCAAACAAAGACTATTGTAAGGACAGTGACCAGTGAGTCAGAGGAACCGCTACACAGGAAGGTAAAATAGCTGCAGTGACTGAGAATTGCTTTGTTCAACCCCAAGCTGAGTTGAGGAAGGGAATCATTAGCTGAACAGGGTGCCAGCTGATAGCTGCCTTAAACCTATTAGTAATCTGTGCCCACACAGATACCCCTCTGGTAGGTAGGTGAAGAAATCTCCTTTGGAATGAAGCAACAGCTGCCGCGTACCCACAGCCTAATATCATATGGTAGGTTATAAAACCATCAAATAAGAATTTAGGAGGTAAATTGTCAAAGAAATGAGGCCACCTCAGGGCAGTATACCTATTATAATAATCCTTTCTGCTTGGCAGGCTGTGACAGAAGGAGAAGGTTATTATATATATATATATATATATTCAGAGTCAGTGTATTTAAGACAACATCATAAAAATGTAATAGTTTGAAACCTTAAATGGATAATGACTTTTCCATTCTGTCTGTAACATCTTCTTGACGTGCTCTCTGGTGAAATGCTTGACTGTCTAAATTGAGATATTTTGCAATATTCATTAGTCTTTCTTTCGTGCAGTGATCAAAATTACACGTCTCAGTTATTTTCTACTACAGTTCACCAGTGTGCTGTTTGGGCATGTTTTGCGGTGGCACTCTGTGGTAAAATACCAGAGAACTATATAGAATAACTGCATTGCAGTGTCATGGCACAAAAGTGGGAGTATATTATTCTGTCATCTTGCATTTGCCCTGCTCACGTTGTCATACCTGGGTCTTGTCGGGGCCTGAGATCTGTATGCCAGCCCTGTAATGCGTATCCCTTGGGTCTGGACCTGAGTCTGCGCTCAAGGCTGCGTAAAGTGTGAATGCATGGGTGGGTAGGGCCGGCTAAATGAAGGTCCTGGCAGAGAGCTCTTGTCCACACTGTAATCACAACTCAATCTGGCTCTGCATGCGCAGTGTGCTGAGCTCAGATTTCTCTTATCAGGGAAAGGCATAGTCCAGAGGCCAGTCAGCTCAAACCGATGCATTAATCCTCCCATGTGGGCTAGGCCTCAATCCCCAGAGATGACACCTGTACGCTGTGATCTCTCTCAGTTTGTGCAATCATTTTTGCTTATCCTGCTTCAAATGTTTACCTTTAGTCACAAACTTCAGATGTCGGAGTTCTGCGTAATATGAAATAATAAGTGCATCTCACATTAATTTGTAGTTCATGCTTTTCCCAGTCCTGACAGGCCATTGCGAGCCAACAGATACAAACAATCAATGAGTTGCACTAAGAGTAAAGCAATGCTATCATGTGGAGGACTGACGGAGTAGCTCGAATACAAATCAAGTGCGCTCATCTTCGTTCATAATTCTGGTGTATTAGATGAAGAATGACCAGCATCAGACAACTTAAGCCAGCAGTCACTTTAAAGTAACAGCTTGTGCGTATATTGCTTAGTATTTACTGGTGCAAGTGTCATCACAGATCAAAAGGCTTTCTCCTTTAATTTAGTGTGGGTAATATAAGAGCTGCTCTCTTTTCTGTTTCTGTTCAGCTGTTTACGTCTAAACTAATAAATCACTCCTTACATCTCCAAATACCCTGCATCTGTGCTGTGCTGAACCAGCTTCAGAGCACAAAATATCAGCACACATTCACCAGACCACTGTATTCTCACCCCTGTCTGTGTGAGCATATTTAGTCTTTAAATAGGTTTATAGTGTTAGTGAGTTATACATATTGTCAACTGAGTAAACAAAGTCACATGTGATTATCTTTGTTTTCCGAATCCACCGCTAGTATTTGTTTTAGAAGTAACTTTTTTTTCTTTTTTTTTTTACAGTGTATCTCAAATCAGGTATTCATTCCTAACAGGATGCTTGGCTGAGTAATCACTTTCCTACAATTCCCAGTATGAGTCGTATCAAATTAGTGTCACATTGAGTATCTTCCGCATTTGTTTTAGTAAGCAAAATAACTATGCCCTGCAGCTATGTTTGCTCCTCTGGAAGCACTAGAACAAATCCATGAGAAGGAGGCAGAAAATGTGTAGAAGCTATCTTTTTGAAGAATACTTGGTAGTAGTTACCCTTGCCACATCGTATTTCCTACAACAGATGACCCTGGACTCCCACAGTGCACTGGGTTGTTTCGACAAAAAAAAAAAAGGACAAGCACTCAATGAAGACGTTTCATTATCAGCGATGCTGTCAGCAAATTCTGACATTTTATCTGTTGTGACTGGTGTGTCAAACCCAACAGAGACGGAAAACATTTTAAGACCCTTATCTCTGTTTCCAATTCCTTGTAAGCACGGTTTCAAACTAATTTGATTTACTCTGTTCGGTACGTTCCTCATGCTCTATACTACAGCCCCTCAAATTCAGTCAGCATTTGAAAAAAGTGCAACAATAAGCAGAAATATAGCGTTGATATCGAAGGGATGAGACTGAGCAAGAGGTCCTTCAGAATACAAAACAGAGGTGTGAGGTTTAAAGCTGAAGGCAGTAGTAGATCAGATGGGAAGTACCTCTGACCCTGATTTCTAGGCCGTCGCAGATGTTGACACCCTGCGGATACAGCTTGTCATTGTAACGACAAGTGACATTCAAACCCTCAATGTCACTCCATCCCGCCTTGAGTGTAGAACGCACCTAAATCTAGACACAGATCAGGAATGCGTGAAGGATCTTACAGTGGAGCTCACATGATCACGTGACCCAAACAGTGATCCCATATCAGTCCTGTTCCTAGAAGCTTCATGAATATGAGCCCGAAGGCTTGTTTAATAATGTGTATCACTTACCCATTAAAGCTCCTAGTCTGAATGTGTCAGCTTTACTATGATTTGTGGAGACAATCACAGCTCACAGAGGCTTCCCTTTGATGGTTTCTTGGAAAAAAACTGAAAATGTTCCAACAACAACAAAAGAAGATGAGTGAAAACAATGGTGATTGAAGGCAAAAATAGCATCTATTAATGAGGCAACTAGACAAATCACAATTAGAATGCATGGCAGTATCACTCTTTGCTGTGTATCTGTAAAGTCATTCTCATTTTTCAATTCCTTGGTTTGGTGGCTAGGGATAGGCTACATAAAGTGTGAAGCACTGTGTTTACTAGCATGAGCTATTACAGCAGATTAAATTTCATTTAGCTCTGCGCTGTAGCAGAAGGCTGAAAGTGTCGTGTTGTGAATATTTACTCAAACATTACCCTCATATATATGTTTGCACGTTCCCTTGCCTCCGCAGTCACCTTGAGTAACAAAATGCTTGGGTGTAATGAATTGCAGTATGATATTTGAGCTGATTTTATGAATATTAATGTGGATGCAGCACAGGACCAGAGGGAGTCGAGTGAAATTGTTGAACCTGACAATATCGTATCTGCCATCGCTGGTACTAAAAATGTAGTTTAAATAGAGGGCAGTGAGACCTTTAACTCCAGTTTGATTTGTTCTGCTGCCTCTTTATAAACCGGTGTGAGTCATGATTCAGGGACTGCTTCCTTACGTGCGTGAACAGCCCCGATGTTCCTCCTGTGGTGTTATCACGAATACCAAATTATCATGTGTGTGGTGCCTTATCGGGGAAATCTGCACAATTAAAACATGTCTTCCACCTCCTGCACTCACCACACATTTGAAAATTTGTTGAGCCTCTTTGCCTGTCATTATGTGAGGTGCAGGTTTGTTGAAATGGATGTGGACCGTGTTATACTGAAAGAGTGAAAATGAAGGACAGTCCCCTTCCCCCTAATGCTCTCCTCCACTTTAACATTCTGTGCACTGTGCAGTTGCTCTTTGCCTCCACCTGTGATGTGGCAAGAATACCACAGTGGAGACAGACTGGAGCCGAGCACCCTCTGAACAGGAAATAAAACTCCTGACAAGCTGAATTAGGAACGGCTGATCCGGCTTGCCCAGATTCCAAGTTTTACGCTGACGCGTTGACAGACGCAAAAACAGGGCCACACATGGGCACACAGACGGTGACATTAAGTGCACTTTTACAGGCTTATATGCAGGTCACAGTGTAACAATGGTGTGTTATGTCAAGAGAAAGCATAACATTTGACCAGCCATGCAGACAGCTAAAGGCAGAGCATGAGGGTCAGCTGTTGAAACATGAATTTTGATACTTGCTACTTGGCCTTCTTTAGCCACAGGGAGGCTTGACCATTATTTTACCCTTATCCTGACCATTTAATAATCTCCCATTGAGTTGGCTTTACGCTTATGCATGATAATTAGCTTATTTTTACTGTGGAATAAACATCAGCATCTTATCCCTGGAAGGACAATGTAGATTTTTTTATTCATATGTGAATGTGAATGTGAATCGGTGGAGTAAATAACTCGCTGAGGCTGTTTTCTCACTCAGCTGAAGGTCACTGTGTGAATAGAAAACGACAGGAGAGGGAGCGTGTGTGTGTGTGTGTGTGTGTGTGTGTGTGAGAGAGAGGGACCGAGAGAGATGCCTGCATAAAATATCCAGTTGTGCTCACTGAAGAGAGAGAGAGAGGGAGAGAGACTGCATTAAATCTGGTGTAACTCTCCTGTGCCTTAGCCCAGTGTCTGGCTTCTTATCTTGAGACATAGAGTTAAAAGATCTCCTCTGTTCCTGCCGTGCAACAGTAGAGTGTAACAGTAGAGCCGCGCTTTGGGAGTGATGAAGTCATTATATGAGGTCCACTGTCACCCCTCTGCAACAGCTGCAGAGTATTGGTTTTTACCTGGCAGAGTCTGCAAGAGAACATTATCAGATGTAGCACTGCTTAACAAGCAACTACTTAAAGTGTCTCACAAAGACGTCGTAAGGTAGTGAGTTCATTTATGCAGTCTAGTGGGTGTACCTCAGCACGTTTTTGCCAGTGAACAAAATGTGGCTACTTTTCTCTTGCCTCAGAAAAGGGATTGAACCTATAATGTAGGAACTCTCTGCCCTCCTGCAGCGGCATAAGCAGTTGCCCTCAGCGAGCTGTTTTCCATGCAAAACCTCCCATTACATGAAGTAACGTTACTGTTTGATGTGTGCAGATTATGATTTCAACACTCGGGAGGAGAAGTGGATAGTATAATCCATTGCCATGGGTGATAGGTCAGAGGAAAGCTATTTTCTGGCTTTAAATCATTTTGAGGGAGACCTTGTGCTCTTGAGAGTGATGCAAAATTGATGACTGAGTGGCAGAGTGGCTCATATTTCCTTCCCAGTGGCCTCTCTGCCTCTGCAGTTTTTGGGGCATGTCATGGCTAATCTTGTAAGAATTCATATTCAATCATTTCCTCAGGGAAAATGCATAAATTTATACTGCTTATTTACATCGTGCATATTTATGTATGTATATAAGCACACAATGATTAATGTTAAAGTCATTAATGCTCTGCATAAATTGCTTCTGCCGTCTTCATTATATTTCAGGATTTGTGTTAAAACAAAAATTATTTTCATTTATACCGTCTACCAGGCAATTTTGTTCCAGTATCATGCTGCCAAAAGCATGACATGGGGTGGGAGAATATTGAGTTCATTTATAATCATCAGTCCTCAAAGGGAATGTGCAGAATTGGGAGCCATCAGCACGAAATGTGTAAGTAGGTGAAATCAGAGATGTAGCCAGAGCCAATTTCAGTTTGGACTCTGGAGAGACTTACTGTCTGCACACTTTAATTAAGAATATTTGGCAGCTAAGCAAAAGCTGTCTTCCTAAGTGTATAACAGATGTTTTCCTTGGTTACAGATACTCAGAGTAATAGATTACTTGCTCGTTTGGTAAACATTAGAATTAAATTGTTTTATTAATGCTGTCTACATGTTGTAGCTGGAGGGCTACAAATTTAGTTTTCTGCTTGGGGAACCTATAACCCCACATGGAATATCACCGGAAATGTGCTTCTATATGTATGTTTATGTTATGGGTTGGGTGCGTGTGTAGTATGTATACAGATTTGAGTTACTGTGTTTTTGCGTTTCATCCACTTAATGATTTGTGTCGTAGAATGTGCTCATACAGAAACACAGATGGGTATTGTTTTGACCTTAACATATTTTTTAAAAAAGATCAGACATGTGTTTCAATATTTATCAGGCTGTGAAAGGGACTCCTCTTGGCTTGTTCCACATCATTTATGTAGCTCTTTTAAACATCTGCTGTTTTCATTTCCCCCGCCACGAAGGTGAAGAAACTATGGGCGTTGCTTTGTGTTGTTTTCACAAAACATCCATCAGCTCTAGATTGTCCTCCACTCCTTGTTGTATCATATTCTTGTCTGTTTAGACAGGAACAATCACAAAGGTTCTCTTCCTCTTCACTCACAGCAGGGATTTATTTTTTTTCATGAAAAAAAGCGGTACGCACACTTTGTTATGTCTTACAAGTGATGGGAAATGATGTGTCATGAGACTTTATCTGTTGCTTTATCAGCAGTTGTTGATTCATATCTGGAGATTGCCCCACAAACACAATGACACGGCAGCTGCTTCTTTAGAGGAGGGCATTAAACCGCGGCAGGGTAGTTCCTGTAAGGGTGAAGGGATCCAGGGCATTTTGCCACGGTTTGCCACTGCTACCTTTGTCTCTCCTCTCCTCTGCTGTCCTCTCCTCTGTGAGATGACTCTTTGCTGGTCTGTTGCCCCGGCTGTCCCTGGATGGCAGTGACAGAGCGGCTGCTCATGAATGACCACAGCCATATTGACAGTGTCTGCGCCAGGGGCCAGACCCCATGTCCCTAGTTCAATCACTTGTACACACACACACACACACACACACTCGTTAGTGCTCACCATATTGTGGGGAGGTGCTACCCAGCCGGGCAGATTGGAGCTGAACCATTGTGGGCCATCTTCTCCTCTCTGCAGATTTTCCATCACACTTGGTTTGATCTTTTTGGCTTTTTAATTTACATTTCTCTCTGGGCCTACTTCACTCTGTCTCTTTCTCTGTTTTCTTTCTTTCTTTCTTTTCTTTCTGGTCATATGTGGGCTGGCAAATGATGAGATTATGTTAATGGGAAGATGGTATATGTCAGAGGCAGCGTAAGATCATGCAGTGATCAGTACCCCCAAGGTACAAACAACAGTGTGGAAGACGGAGATGAAATGTCTTTGTAGGGCACACAATGGTAAAGCTCCTTAGGCATTCTGTTGTGCCTTTAATCCAACCTTGCCTTTGAATCCTCAGCCAGGAGATGCAGTGCTGAGTATCACGAATAGCAGAGAGACAGATACTTAGCCATTCCATGCTCCATCTATCCTCTCACATCATGCATCTCGCACTTCCTCTTGCTCTCTCTCTTTTCGTCTCGGTGCAGCCTGCCCCTCCTTTGTTTGCATTTCACCAACGGCCAACTAAAATATTGATGAACCCCATCTGACCTCTCATCGCTGTGTCAGCAGCTTCTTTAACATTCCTTCAGAGAACCACTGTGTTCATGTGCTTATTGACCAGCACTCTTGTTGGACAGACGTCACATGATGCAGACATGTGCCGTGCGTGGTGCCAGCTGTTTCCCACCCTCTGGTGTTTTAGGAACTAGAGATGTCAACCTTACTCCCAGTACACACTGACCTTTCAATCCTCCTATATGGATAGACAGAGATTATACACTGATTAGAGCTGATGACCACAGACGGCATGCAGTCACACCCTCCACAGCCAGGCTGCCAACACATGGAGGGAAAGTGCAGCCCTCACTGCCATATAAAGGAGACGAGGGACTTTAACGCGTCCAGAAAACACAACATAGAACACGTTTATCTGCCTCCCACTCCTTCCTCTTTGCACATCTCATCTCACTCTGTCCAACCCCTCTAGCACCCAGAGGACATTTTTGTCTTTAAGCTTTTCAGCATGCCCTATAACCTGTTTCCCTGAAGCACAGGAGGAGATTTAAGTATGTGTTGGATAGCTTACGAGGCGCCACACGAACACAGCTCACCCACAGGGCTTTGGGCTTCCAGAGCAAAGACAGATCAGACCACCATATATTCTTGTTCCTCCACACCCTGAAATAGTTTTTATGTTGCACCAACGGCATCCGCAGGTTATGGAAACCTGAGCTCTGAGTGGCATCGCTTCCGTTGCGGTTGCCATTTTTTCCATATGACTTGGACTCAGAGTGATAACTGCATCCTCTTTATCCCATCTCTGTTTCACCTCCTGCAGCACATGAAAGACCTATCACCTGCTTCCTTTTTTTCTATTGGTCCTTCAGGGTGAGTAACCTATCCCAGAGAAGAACTGCTTATACATGCATGCAACAGAAATTAATCACTTGTCGTCACGCTTTTTAGTTTTAACAGTACTATTGTAATGTTTAAAGTGTCAATAACACTAATTATATGAATTTCTTTTCCCTTTCTGATGTCATATTATAATCCTAAAGCTCTGTCAAACGTTAAATGTGCAGTTGCTGATTGCAAAATTTTTAAAGTATTAAAGTATCAAGTATTTGACACCTCTAAATGCATGATGAGATGAATTATACCTTTATACGTGCTATATTAGCCCTTGTATCTGTATCATTTGTTCATTTTTTAGCTTTGGAACAAGTCATACTATTCTGCGATATGTGAAATATCAGAAATGTGCCATCTCAAATCTAACACTGAAAAAGAAATTCAGCGTACTTTTCAAAGACCCCCCCCAAGTAAAGTTTAATTAACTCGGAAGCAGTAAATCGATAACTAAGCCCTGAATTCAGTGGCTGGCTCCACACATTCCCAGTGAACTGGATAACATTCATATTGCTGACTTTCCATCTTTTTTACACAGTTATGGGTCTCTTAAATATTACATAAAGCGTAGGACACTGGTGGACTTTGCTATTCCACTCCTTTGATCAACATTATCAGAACACTGTGTCACTCCTGATTTATCTGCAAGGCTATTCTGGGATTCATGCATCGTACTGCTACAGACATCACAGGCATTTGACCCCTCTGTAACGGCCCTCATTGAACTGGACTTTACTGCACTGTGATACTATGTTGCATCTCAATGGCGAGAGACAATTTCTGATCTAAATGCTAATGTAGTGTCCTGTAGTCGGAGTGTACTTACTTTACTTGTAAAACCTGTAAAACCCTGCCTGTCTCTAGTGTCCTACCTTATCTCCCGCCACTCTGATGGACATGCCTGCAGGAATTAGGTTTAGATTGGGGCTTGGCTGCAGAACTGGCTGCTGGGGCTTTAGGGCTTTATGTGTATTTAATTTTATGAAGGGGTGTGTGTGTGTGTGTGTGCGTGTGCGCGCGTGCGTGTGTGTGTTCAGGTGACCTGTGCGCACTTCTGTGTCAGTCTGTAAGTTTATGGATATGTCGTAACTGCTTCTTTTTTAGCTCAAATCCTGCCAAGAGTGGCTGTAGTTGTCTGCAGTTGGTTGACTTGTCACACCGTGACTGTCAGGGGTTTTCACACTTGAAAGAGCACATAAACAAATACAAAACTGTTAACATAAGTGCATGAAATATGTCTGATAGAAGAGTGTCTAGCTCTGTAAAGGATCAGACACACCAAATTCTGCTCAGTATTTAGAGCATTCAAGTTTAAGAAACAGTGCTTAATCTTTTCCAGCTGTAGTGCCGTTATCTGGAGTTCTCACATGCTATCACAATTGAATCTTTAGAGGAGCGTGATGTCGTAAATTCCTAATTAACACTCTTTCCAGACACCTTTATTGACTTTTTGGTTGCAAATCACCCAAGAGTGAATGAAGAATGCCGGTACTGTCTGGCCAGCCTCATCTCAGTGGGTAATATTCAGAGCATCATAAAAGGGCAAGATAGAACCATAAATATCAAACCAGATTGACATCTGATTTTAATTTGATTTGGAAGACGAGGCAGACATCAGAATTGATAGCTTGTTAGCACATCTCCACATCACTGCATGTTCTTTGACCAGAAGTCAGTTCAAACATGTCCTCATTTGCTTTATTGTTTAGTTTGTCCTTTTACTGTTTTAAGTTCCACAAAGTATATGGTCTGCATAAGACATGTCATGTTGTCTGTGGTGTCCGTTTGCATCTACAGCTAGAGTCTTGGCCAAACGTTCAGAGGATCTAATTGCCACTGGCAGAGGCATATTGTGTGTGATGAATACCCTTTGTAGTTTTAATCCTCTCCTCATGCTCAGACCTTGATCATACATTCACACCGGGGTCATGTTACATGTCATATACTGTCATGTCTGACATGGTGTGACATGGTAGATTTTCTGGTCAAAGGTATGCAGCACTAATTCATTGTGTAAGATGAGCAAAGAAAAATTAGCTCGCAATCATCTAGTAGACATTTGTTTTATCTTTGTTACGTGTGTGAAAAGCAGCAGCCTGCCCGTATAAATAGCTACCGTACTGCAGAGGACATCAGCTACATTCCTCCGCAGTTAAACCCTTATAGTGTCAACTTTAAAAACATCACATTTTCTTCAATTGACATGTTAATGCAGTCTGTGTTTTATTTTTGGGATACTGTCATGTGTGAGATGACCTTGTGACTGTGGCTGTGATTGTCATGATTCAATTCCAGTCAGTAATCATTCAGTGAGACATTCAGTGGCAGGATATCAAAGGCATAAAAAAAAAAATACTGACATTTTCCCCATGAAAGACATGACTCTGTTCATTAATTCGGCTAAAAATAGTGGGTCTAAATTTTTAATTCCTGCTAGAGGCATCTCTGGAGGTTTTGGAGCCTGAAAGGTGATTGAATGAAAACAACTTTTATATATCAAATTAAAGAAATTTGATTGAATCCTTCTGGTATTAAAAACAAACTCCAAGTCACGAGCATTGAGTCAGCTACCAAAACACCAGCAAAGGAAGGTAAACATTTTGGAAATGTCTGTATTGTATTAGTCAAATGCTAAAACGAATTCAGGGTTATTTATTTTACATCACCCCAACCCTCAAACTTTCTATGTCTCTATTTACAGAGCACTCCCTCATCTCATATGCTCAAGTGTTTTTGTCTCAGTTGTGTTGAAGACAACAATGTTTTTTTTATGTAGTGACATTTTGGGTAAAATTATTTTCACAGACGAGTAGGGCTGCATTAAATGATTTCACGATTGATAAATCCCTCAATTACACTTTGATTAATGGACTAATTAGTCATGCGGTCTATAAAATGTCAAAAATAATGACAAAAGATTATTATAAGTAACCAGAGACTGGATGGTCACAGCTGGGATCAGACACTGCCACAACAAAGAGAAAAGATTTTCATTTTTAAATGTATGAAATCAGAGGAAAGCAAGTATCAAGGAAGAAAATCTTCTGAACAAACTTCTGAAGAAATGAACAAAAACTAACACACGCATGCATATACACACACACACACACACACACACACACACGTATACAGAGACACACACACAGACACCAGACACTCTCATAGATTATGTTATGGTATCCAAAAACATTCACTCAAGCAGACTTGGATTTCTTACAAACTACCCTGTCATTCTTTTTCCAGGCTTCAGAGATAAAGCGCACCAAGAACTCACTTTATCAAAAGCGTATTTCAGCTCGTAATACAAAGCACCAAAAAACATGAATGGGTTTCATTTTTCTCCTCTTTTTTTAGCTTTCCTCATTTATTTTCTGTCTATCCATCTTCTTTTTTTTGTACATACTAACTGAAGCATCCTCTGGTTGATTTGGTTGGACTCTGAGGTTTGCAGTTGTAGTGTTTTCTTAAAAGGACTGAGTTGTTGTTGTTAACATGCTGGAAATCACACTGCAGTAGATTTCTATGAACTGGACTCTGATGGAGATGCAGAATTTCAGCTGTGGCCTCTAGTTGAACAGTGATAAACCTGCACAATGTGCAGCCAGTAGCAAAATGTTGTGTTGGTGCCAGACTTTCCAGACACATTAAAATGCGGCATTTGTGATATGGATCTTTCTTTAAAGGGGCACTCCACCAAACATGAAACTTGATACACTTGTCATAAAGAGTACTGCTCAGCCTCTGGAAACAGTCATCATCTGTGGGTCTGCAGGTCATTTTCTAAAGTCTCAGAAAATAACCCTGATGATCTAATAGTGATACCTTCAGGGATGTCTCAACTTTGGTTTGAAACCAAGAAGTAGAAATTGAAAGCCTGCATTACAAATTGGAGATGTGGAGTTTAAAAAATGTTGGTGCTCAATGAAAGCATGTTGCATTGTGGGAAATGAAGAATCCAATATTTTTAGATCTAACCCATACCCAACTGATGCTTCTGTCCCAAGATTCCTTTTTGTGAAATCAGTCTCTTGCAAGTACCCAACTTTATAAAAGGGTGAAACTCCATTACTGTAATACCCCTTCAATATTCCTCTGACAGTGTTCAGCTTTGATCCGTGCACTGCCACAGGTAAAAACCAACTGGCAAACAAATCCCCTCTCTGTTTTTGGAGAAATTCTGACCACAAATTGGAATGGCAGAAAACTGCAATAACAGCCAAGAGGTACGATCGTGAGTACAATAGCTTTTTAAAATAGTAGACAGATAAAATGTATGTACCATTATACACTTTAAAATCCAGTGTTGAGTAGCTACAACAGAAAGTGTGCTGTTGTATGACATATGATGATAAAGTTGAAACATCAAGATGGAAGAAAAGTCAATATAAATGAATAATGAAAATAGATAATAGGTAATTATGAAATCATTACTTTGTAATGTATTGTATGTTGTAAGACGGCTTGAAATAATAATGATAGTGAACTCAGTGCTCTCCATTATATATACTGTATATATTTTCTTATGTTGGAATATTTGTTTATCACATTTTCCACCGACAGAATTCTTGTTTCACACAAACTGGAGCAGCAAGTTGTAAAGTGTATTTAGCAAGTGCAGCCTCTTTATTTGGTCCATAAAAACGTCTTCTTTATATCCCTGATGTCTAATGTAACCCAAATAACACAGACACGACTGTAGCTCAACATTTCATAACAATTGTCCAATTGTTGACATTGACTAATGTTGTAGTGAATCTGTGGTGTTCTATGTAGTCTGGCTGCCTGCGACAGTCCTCATGCAGCATGTGCCTTCCTGCTCTAACAGAACTCGTCCTCTAGTTCTTTGCTCTGGACCATACGAGCTACAGCCAGATGTTGTCAGAGAATTTAATGCAGACAATTTCACCATTCAGAAGACCAACAAGGTCTTCTTTGCAACCCCCCATCGATCAAGTGCATGAGCAGAATAATCCTTGCATCAAGCCTAATGGGGGGAGGTAGGTAGGTCATATACACAACATCAGTGCCCTCCGTTGATGGTAGCTGGCTCTGAGGTTGGAGTGCTGATTAAGGATTTTGAAGATACACACCAGCTCATGGGAAAAAGGGGTGTGTGCTCCACCATGATCAGACAGCAAGTGTTTAGAAAGCTTTTAGCAAAGATGTCTGCTCAGTTGTTAATGTAATGGAAGAACTGGGCAACTCATTCAAAAATGAGAGCAAAGACCTGGTGGTCTTTGACAGCAAAGAGGTTGCGAATCCATCAGCAGTGGACACTGACATCGATGAAAAGTGATGTAATTTGTCTAATGGGGAATTGAAACCTGGGATACTTCTTTCATCATGAGAGCCAAGCATGGCCACCAGCTCCCTGATGGAGGAAGATTACGACTTGTGACCAACTGTGACCTTCTGTCATGCCTGGAGAACCTGTCGCCAACACTGACTAAACCCCATGATGCTACCTCCTTTGTTTTTGTTGGAGGTGCTATCATGCAACTAATGAAGTCAGCTGATGTCAAGACATTTGATGAATATGCCAAGCAGCTATTCATCCTACATGTCTCCTCTCAGCTGCACAGTGTGTAACGTTTGAACCTCATTTGGGACACTTATATGGATAACTTGCTGACAGCTACAGCAAGAGCATAGTCAACATGGGAATCACCGCCAGAACTGCCTGATGCACCATTGATGCTGTCAAACAGATCAAATGAAACCCCAGATGATGCAATGGACATTACTGAGAGGTTTATCATACTTCTTTTTGACAGAACCAGCTACTGCCCCAAGGTGGACCATGTAAGAAGGAATCTCTTTCCACTGCAAATCCAAACTACCTGAACTGCTCTGGTGGAGAATGTCAAGAAAGCAGTGTGAGAGGGTGGTCACAGCTGAGGTTAGACACTGCCTCCGGACCTTGTGCTGCCCTTACTGACTGACTGGGGTTTGACTAAAACAGAAGGAGGGTATGAGCCCCACTTGACAATGTTACCACATGCATCAAAATCCAGCCATGAGTTGATCTCTTGTGGCTGCAAGAGGGGTTGCAGAGAGCACAGTAAGTGCAAGAAGGCTGCACTTCAGTGCACAGGCCTCTGTGTCTTTTGAGGGAGGATCTGCCAGCTGGCTCTAAGATCTCTCATTTTCTCAAAAATGTAAGTGCCTTGCCATGGCCCATGGCAAGTTGTCTTGCAAGTTGTTGATGGTGAAACCTTGACTTGGTCAGGATGGTTGAAATAGTATGCAGCTATTACACTGTTCTGCATAGTATTAACTATGCTATTTAAGTAATCTTCAATACATTCACTTGTCCCTGCTACGATATAATCCAGTAATCATAACATGCTGAGACAAATCACCAATTTGTTTCATTTCATTATTGCTTTACATGGTAATAAAACATAGTTTTCACTTCAACTTGTACTGTTGAAAACATGGAAACAGCAGCTTGTGGGTGACCAAAGTGTTCTATGCCAGCTATTTTGGAAAATGACTCAATATCCAGATTTCTTCTACATATATGAAGATTTATATGTACCAAAGTTTTTTATCACAAAGTATCAATAAGTCACCTATGCCACCTCACTATTAAGGCGATAGGTCACCAATGGCGAGTAAAATTACATTTTTCAACTTGTTTTCATACATTATAGAATGTATCTCCCACTGCCATACTAACAAAAGGAATATACTTATCTACAAAAGATTTGAGTATATAGTAGTATACAATAGATATAAATAGTGTATAGCCCTATTTGACGAGCCCCAGCGACCACCTACCATATGATGTAGTCTTGCATCATAAAACTTGCTTATGGCTTATGGCTGTAATATTATGCCTTCTCCCACAATTGCTAGTTTTGGTATACTCTTAGCCCCAGATGACTCCAATCTCCCTGCTCACTTTTAGAAGGTTATTGCCTTTTCCTCCTTATTAGCCAGACACTCAATTCTATCTATTTGGAAGGATGTAGCCCCTCCATCCCACAACCAATGGACTAAAGATGTGGTGCAGAACACCAATCTGGACATAAATCTGATGCACCTTTAAAGGCTGTTTGTAGGTACAAGGACATGGAGTTGGTTATATTTCACAGATTAAACACTGTTAATGAACTAATTTGAAGATCCAGGAGAGACTTTTACTTTTGAGATGACATTGGAGACATTGAGCCATAGTTTAAATCTATGTTTCTGATGAAGGATTTCATCGTGCAGGTCTTTATCATGTAATTAGACAGCAAAAGACTTGTATTAAATTTCACTTTACCCCCTACTGTTATCTAGGTCACATACTATGCCTATCTTGTATGCTAATGCCACTCACCATACAAAATAAATTAAACCCATATACAGAACTATTTTTACACAAATATACGTACATACTATATTTTGGTATTGCCAATCTTAACCTCCTCAGTAATGGAGGTTGATACATACCCCTGACACCACTCCGTATGGAGGTCACTATCTGTTCATAGTCCCAGTGCCATGACTCAGGTTAAGTGTTTGTGTTTCACTACCTTTTGCAACACATAGTGTGTGGAGAGCTCCGGTCCTGTCTCTCTTTGCAACATACAAATGCTGAAGGAGCTGCCAGATTTACTCAGCATCATAGAGAATGTTTGAATACAATCATCCCACTCACCCCCTCCATCTCTGCCCAGGCTTCCTGCTCTGGTCTGCTCTGCTGTGCTCCACATATTTTTCATCTTCTCTCTAAGCCTCAACTCCTCTGTGTCATCCTGCATACGTCTGTTTCCCCTGAGTCTCACTTTGTTTCTCTCTTGCTTTACCCCCTCAGCCTAATGCATGTGCGCAGAGCCCCATTGCTCTGAGTCGATAGATCGATCTGTGCGTGGCTCAGGAGGGACGGGCTCGGATGTGTCCTTCAGACTACTTGAGAAATCAGTAACATGCACACTAAGAGCCCCACTGAGCTCTTATAAATGTGCGTAACTCTTAGAGAAAGCAGAACTGACGTAGATTGTATTGAATTTGGAGTTAAGGCCTGAAAGCTAAATTCTGAAAGTCTCTGCGGCTTTTCACATGTATTCAAGGAGGCTGATAATAAGAAACCTTGTCACTTGTAACTTGTGAGCAGTTAATTTTATTGTGTGGCATGTCTGCCTTAGCAGTCGTATTAATGATTATTCATTAGGAGTTGCTACCTTTTTGCAGATAATAGATATCTCTGTTAACATGTATTTCAAGACACACAAGGCTTTGTGGAGGCTCAATTAAATTATTGGTTAAAATACTAGTGTTGCATCAAAGTCTTCTAGCTGTTCAAAGCCACATAGAAACCCCAAAATACAATCAAATACAATAAAACACATGTTCAAGGTGAAAAATAGGCACACTTTTATTAGATGAAAAGCTGAAAATGTAGAAATGTGATTTTCTCCTGTCAGCAACAATGTTGTTCCGTTCTTACAATGAGTATTCTTTATATAATACCATTTACATTTCTTCATTCTTTTTGATGGTTTGATGGTTCATTTAAAGCAAAAGTTTGACACTTTGCTTTCTAGTAAAGTAAGATCAACTGCTTGATACCACTTTCATATCTCTAGGGTAAATGTAAGGCTACAGCCAGCAGCTGGTTAGTTTAGCTTAGCATAAACACTGGAAACAGGGAAACAGCTAGTCTGGCGTGATTTTTTTCCTCATTTCTGTGCTTTAAAATCACAATGCATTCGCTTCTTGAGGCTTTTTTCTTACTCTACAAAGGGGAAACAAGCAGGATTGGATTAGCTTGTCTATGTCGATTGGGTATTACTGGATTTACCTTTAAGACCATTCAGTTGAAACTCTCCCTCCATCTGCCTGGAGGCTGAGCCATCACTGGCACTCAGCTGACAGATGACCATTACCGCAGCAGAACAATGTGCAGTCATGAAGTAGACCTGTTTTACTCTGACAGTCCTGGAGTATGTTGACTCTGGGAGTCAATAAGGGCAATTATATTGTTATTCTAACTGTTACAGCCACCGCAGGCTACAATTAAGCTCCAACAAGCTCACACAAATATACACAACTTGAATATGGCAATAATTATCCTGTTTTATGGACATTTGGCAGTTATCATCATCACAGTCACCACCTTAAGGATCCCTTGCCATTTAGCCTTTGTTCTCTGATGATATGCACATGTGGCTATTTGGGGAGCTAGCTCTATGATATCTTGTCAGCTCAATGTGTGAATCAGCAGGGCTATCCATGCCAGTGAATTGGGTCCCCTTACATGGGTGTGGGCAGTGCAGTGAGCACAGAGCGACAGCGTGACCAAAGTGCAGCTCAGCACTGTCGCCACCACCCACATCAGATGCAGTAATCAGTCAAGTGATAGTCGCCTGATGTTTCAGGCTGAATTTCAGAAATAAATGATAAATCACCTGTTGACAGAGTTACCTGTGGCTTATTTACGGCAGCATTAATCAATGAAATTACAGACTTCAGATTAAAATATTGGGAGAAGCTATGCTGGCGTGTGTAAAATCGCAGGTGTCTGTATCATCATCATGACAAAACAAGCTCTTTGCATGCAAAAGAATCTGCCTGCAATTTCCATCTCACACACACCCCCGGCCCTGCTACTCCACACAGAACCCTTTACGCAACTACAATTACCATGCCACTTCATTTTTTTATTTGTTTGTTTGATATTCTTAAATTCATCTCTGGCCTCTCAACTCCCCTGACAGCAAAGATGAAATTGCTGAACATGTATAGTCAAAGCAAACACAGTGATGAGCTTATTAATGACATGTGGGGGGGGGGGGGAGGGGGAGGAGCTTGCGTCTGGCTGCAGCTGCTGCATTGGCTGTCTGCTCAGCAGTTGGGAGGGGCTGAGGGAGAGAGAGAGAGAGAGAGAGAGAGAGAGAGTTGGGGGGAGGACGGCACTGCTCTTGTTGGGAGATAGGGAATGCCCGCTAGTTGCGTCTGCTGATAATAGCACATCAGCCAGAGTGCTGCGATTGGGAGAGCAGAGCACAGGCAGTGCGGAGGACTGAGCTGCTGAGCACTGAGTGGTACACGAGAGAAGACAGGCACACTCAGAAAGAGACAGAGCGAGATAGAGTAAAGGAAGCGAGAGCGCATCAGAGCGCGCTGAGAAGAGGAGGACGTAGAGGGAGCAGAGCAGGGGGAAGAGGAGAGTGAGGAAGCGAGAAAAGTTACCAGGTCAGCAAGAGAACGTGGAAGTGGAGCAGCTGAGACTCACTGAGGTCTCTCTCCCTGTGGAACAGCCCAGCACAGCAATAAGCAGCGCAGGAGGAGAGTGATATTACAAGAGGGGACAGAGGGGGTACTGTAAGTTCTTCCTGGAAATACAGCGCTGTTATTAGGCGGAGGTAATGCTCATCACAGGACCCTTCTGCACAGCTACTCCAGGACTATCACAGCAAGACAGCAGCAGCAAGAAGAAGAGCCGTAAGCCTGGCAGAGGTGCCTGGATAGTGCAGTTGTACTCACTTCTATACTGAGGACTTTCTCACCCAACTGTTTGCTTTGAGGTGGATGTAGTTGTGCTTCTGTGGGGCTTCTATCTGTTTTTGCTTCAGAGTGTGAAGCAGTGGAGATTTGGATGGTGAATTGTCCTGTCCTGCCATCTCTGAGACTATGGTAGACTGTGCGTCACGGAGCCCTTCATCAGCAGCTGCAGCCTTAGAGCATGGAGAAGTCCAGCAGTGAGGAGTCAGCCATTCACCGTAGCCCCTCCGTAGATAGCCACGATTCAGATTTTGCTCAAGCCTCCACGTCTGGCCGGCCATTTGGCGGCCGCGGCTTCACTGCCGGCGCATTCTACGGCTCCACGGGGCCACGCAAAAACGCACCGCAGGGGCAGGCTGGAGCTGCAGCTGACGCCAGCACAGGAGACAAGACCAACAACAAGTGCAGCTCTCCCAAAAGCAGCAAATACGTAGTCTTTTACCTGGATCTATCCTTTGTGTTCCTTTTAGAATTCAAGAAGTGCAACATGGCTAGAGGCTGCCTCTGCTGCTTGAAGTATTTGATGTTCATCTTCAATCTCATCTTCTGGGTAAGTGGCTCATCATTTTGTTAATGTTTGTCTCATCGTACTTATTCACATTAATCTGGTTGATGTTAATTATGCAAATGTGTAGATATGGCTTTAAAAGAAGTTGCTAACAGAGTTGCTGACAGAGTAAACCTGGCTTTTGTAACCCAGCCCTAAACATCCATATCTGCGGTAAGTAATGTGAAGGCTCCGTCTGTGATAAGTTCTTCAAAATGTTAATCAGGAAACATTATGGCAAAGTGATGGTTGTCAGTGCAATCATGTGTTTCTAATTATTACATCAGGCTGTTTATGCCTGCTCCTCTTGTGCATGTTGCTATTCCTGGATGTCATGACAGAGTCAGTGGCATTGCACCAGGTCCTCTTTTGTATGTGACTGTTGGTGGGGATGGGGGGGTGGGGATGGGGGGGTGCTAAGGAAGACATGGGTTCATTAGGGTCACTCATTCAGATGGTTACATGATTTACAGTGAACATGGAGTTGAAATGCTGCTGTTGGCATGCAAGTGAAAGAGTATATGCCTGTACAGTACAGTTACATTGATGAGCATAATATACACCCAGGGGACATCAGCTGATCAGCAGGAGTTTCAGGTGTTTTTTGGAGGAGGCATGTTCTCATGACGTGTGCGGTGTTCTTCATTTTATTATTCACTCTTTTGATGAGGTGCCTTTGCTCTTGGGTAAAGCTGCAATCAATAATATTATAGGTAAAGGTCAGAATTGCTGCACCAGGACATATGTAACTAAGAATTATTCTAATTACCCACACCTGTAGTAATTATGATAACAGGAAAAAGAATTATAATTTAATAGTGATGCCAAATTTACTCACAAATAGATTTCACCCTGTAAAACCTGGCCAGCGTGTGCTAGGCTCTGCTGTGTACACATTGCATGGGCATTTGTTGTAAAAGTGGGCATCCCTTGAATGTTTACAGAATGGATTAGAGGGCTTATGGGTTATGGGGCCAAGTCTTTTGTGTAGATGCAGCGAAGCGTGAAGCGTAAAAACATCCCAACACCGGGGACACTACCAACCCCAGCCCACCATGTCACTGGGTTTTGAGCCCTGCTAACTGGGGCACAGTGGAGGCAATAGAGTGGGCATTAGCTTGAGCCCAGTTGTGAACAGGCCAGCATTTAAAACACACACACGTACACATGCACCGCACAACCCGAGATCTATCCCATCATCTGCTCCATATATTAGAATGAACAGCACTGCAAGTGGCCAGGCTCAGGTCTAAAGCTGTGGACCTCTCTGCTGCTGGAGGGCAATATCTCCATATCACTCTCACAGCACTACCCAGTCCACAGAGGCAAGGGTGAGTGCGATTGGCTGAGACATACAAATACTTCAAGGCTCATCGCCTTTATGTAAATGTTTGTTCAAGGGAATGAAAAGGTCAAAAAAGCGTAGCTGATGTCAGATTCATTAATGCAGACATTGACTTACCTTGGTGTGACCACCTCTTTTTAACTCAGTCAGTATGTTTACACTGCAAGTAAGTGCTCAAGCCTTGACATCACCACTGTTTGAATTGCAGATAGAAATTTTAAGCAATTTCCTCAATCAATTGGTGCCCACATAAATAATCAATCAGCTGGTTATTGCAAAATGCATGTTTTTCCATACAGACAGCTTCATTGAGGTTGATGAAATTGACTGTATTTAAAGCACAACCTAAGTAAATATTGCATTTGAACCAAAAATTAAACATTACATTAAAATTTTAATCATAAACTCAATAAGATAGAATAATGCAATAAAAATTGCTGCCTCTTTTTTTTTTATATCTGGCCAAACAAAATTCAAATGATTAAACATGATAATTTGGTTCAACTTAAAGGTTATTCAAAAAGACACAAATTAAATGAGCCTAAACTTGCGCAGCACTTACCTTTTATCTTAGCCTTTAAAAGGGCTATAATCTAGAAATGATCGATACTGACTGCCCTAAAGATGAAGAGCAGTATGGGACAGAAACCCATTAGTATAGGTGAAGTGAGACCTCAAACACATCATCAATGTAAGCAACAACTGTTACCTGTATGTCAGTCCCGGCTTGCTTGACTCGATTAATACATCAGAAGCTGCCTCAGTGCACAGTTATAGGTCAACCTATGGCAGAGGTCATAAGGTCATTGTTATCCTCCGTCTTCTGGAGGGGCAGTCTCGGGGGATTTGTGTGAAGGCGTTTACTTCTCAGGTTCTCTCCAGACTCATTTTGTGCTTAACCCTTTTCAGTGGCAAAAACCCCCGCCTAATAACCCGCTGCTGTGCACCACTAATAGGGAGGTGGAAAAGAGGCTTTGGATTTCAAGGCTGGTGGCTTCTGATTCATGTGGAGCCTAGCTCAGTGGCCTCCATGGAAATGCATTACAACCATCCTGAGAGTGTGCAGAAGCTCTCTAAAGTGTGTTAAGATGTATGTGTACGTTTGCATGCGAGGGGGTGGGGGGTGGGCTTAGGGACCTTGGGTGGCTATGGACTTTCCCCAGCACATCCCCTGCTGTGCAATAATTGAATTTTTACTCTGGTAATGTTCACTTAATGAACACCCAACATGCATATTTCCCTCTATTTCTGCAGATTGATACTCTTGTTGTCTTCCCACTACTAGATAGTTTTAATGGCGGTTCAGTCAGCGTCCTATGGGAAAAGACTGGGGTGATGAGTGGGTTAGGATACTGCATGTGGCTGTTGGGGGCGTCATCAGCTTGTGGACCATTGGCAGCAGTGTGCTCAGTTGAAGGTTAGCAGAGCTGGGAATAAAGGGTTCGCTCATCAGTGAGGGGTTGGGACGGGGTGCCCGAGCTCTCTGGGACGTAGGGAGGGAGGGTGAGAGGCATGTTGTAGCCTGACACCCCTGGGACTGCGCTGCTCTACCTCTGACACTCCAGGAATCACAAGGTTACTGCAGCTGGTAGGGAGGTTTGCCTCTGAAGCTCTGACATCTCATCCCAGTACTGAAGGGGGAACGGTGTGCTGCAGTAACCCGAAACCAGGTACAGCAGGGGTCTCTTCTTTCTAGCTGTGCGCATGTGCACGAGCACACTTGCTGTACATACTCAAACTCACAGCCATTTTTGAAAGTACACTCAACACACACACACACACACACACCATCCACTCCGCAGGGCTTAAGGTGGTAACTTGAAGCACAAGGTAAACAGCGGCAGGCACTCCAGGCATCTCCATACATGCGCTCATCCTCAGGCCCCCCAGCAGTTGTTCAAGACCATCTGGCTCCTCTTTCTTATATGGGATTAGGAGAGTCTGAGCTGTAGGGGGAGTTTCGTGTAGATTAGGGCAGTATTGGAAGGTGCAGTTTGGATTGCGAATGCGGCTCCTTCGGACGGCTCTATGCTAAAGCCAACGATCATCCAAGCAAGTGGCCATTGAGCTGTGACAGTGTGTGGTGTAGTAGGGAGGGGGATCTGTTGTGCTCTGTCACTAACACACACATGGTGACTGTTTGACCAGCCTGCAAGGGTGATTGATGTTAAGTCCTATTGGTGTCAGCCTTGTGAGCATATCAGTGTTGTTCTTGCTGGGAGAAAGGATTTCAGACTCTTGCTCTGCAGTGTGTCCTCTGTACTCGCAGCCTCCTCTCTTAATCTCTTCTTTTCAAGATTCAATTTGTTGGCCACTGCTGCACTTATTTATCTTGTCTAGTGATACAGGACACCTTTAAAAAACAAAAAGATTTTTTTTTAAAAGGCTTGATCGTTAACACAACGATACAGAAGCATGAGAAACATCATACAAATGCTCATTTCCTTTGTTAGAGATAGGTTGTACAGTAGCTCAATGGGCCCACCCCAGTTGTGCCATTATTGTGCCATATCAAACGCTAAAACCTCATTTGATATTCATATTTAAAAGAAAAGTGTCAGCTCAGCAGCCTTGTCCTACAAGTGCAAGAGGGGTGGTAGTATCAAAGCAGCTCCTTTTGTTAGAGGAGAGAAAACCAAGTGTGTTTAGCATTCATGAATTCCTGTGCTTACTTAAGGGATTGCTGCAGGATTTATAAACCATTTGGTCTGAGGCAACAGAAGATTAGTTACCCCATCGATTTAATCACTGAATTTGACATTTAAGGTTTCATATGTACCCGCACTCAGATGGTACAAAGAGTAGAGCTATTGAAATACTCAAGGTGGTTTGTGAGAAGTGTGTGTGATGTCTGCATCTGGTTGAGTGGAATTCCATAAAGCATTTCGCACAAGTTGCCCCTTTCCTCTGGGATATTGGATCTAAGGTGCTGAAGTAATTTGCCAGTTTTTTATTCTCCATATTGGCACATGAAAAGTTCAGTCGTCTGTTATGGCTCTAGAGAGTATGTATTATAACAAACTTTTTCCCCCTTTTCTTCTTCCTTTTTTACAAGTGGCACAGCTGAACTTCATCAGTCACTGCCAGGTGAAACAAAGATTGGGGCACAGGAAAATGGATGAGGGTTGAGTGCACTTTACAAGATGATGAAACAAGCTGTATATGCTGTGCTGTCGCATGCATTTAATTTCATCAATCTACCGTGAAAGACTGGCTCTTGAGTTGGCTTTGAGTTTGAAACGGCAGAACGGACCATTAACCTAAGCCAGTCTGTCTCCACAAATTTTAGTATAGGCAGTGAGTGAATTCGAACAATTGTCAGTACAACCAGTCACAGATTATATGTCTACAGAATGGTCCATATCAAGCATTTATACTGTATAACATGCTCAAATATCATTAAATATATAGAAGCCAGGCTGTCAAGACTGAAAGATTTTTTTGTTTTTTGAAACATATTTACATAGAGAACATCGCTATATTTATATGCATTTGAAGTTTTGTATTTTGCATCCCCCGTAGACAGCTGGGCCTCGATTCAGATTGGCTAACCTGCTTGGTAAATATCTCCATATGCTTGCTTTTGTCCGGAGGATTGTCTGGGGAGATTGCTCTAATTTACACGTCTCTCTTTGGCTGCTTCGATTTCCCAACCGTGTTATGTAGCACTGCTGAGCTCATTACCTCATGTTGCAGATCAACTGGGATACAGAGCTGCTGTGTTTCACTCTAGGGGGTCGAGGTAATAGAGCAGGAGAATTGGAGGTGCATTTTCCGCTTGGAGGCAGTAGGTAGGTGGTGCTTTTGCAAGAAGTCTCCCACCCCATCACTCATCCCACTTTGAATGGGGATGGCTACAGAATTGATGAATTGTTGTTTGGTTTTGTTAAAGGGGGATTATGACACACATGAGAAGCTTAAAACTGCAAAATTTTATTTAAATAAGTTAACTTTCAAAGGCAGAGATTAAATACACCTTCTTCACAAATCATGCCCAAAGTACAAGTGTAAATCCCTTTTGGAGAATTTGCCATGAAGTTTGATGTTTGCTGCTAAGTTGGCATAAATCAACACGACACAGATTCAGTTGTAGCCCAGTTGCTACTGTGTCAGCTGTGTGATACTGACTTGCAGTGACAGGTGAACAACCCAAGAACAGATGAAATAACAGTAGCTGCTAGGTACAGGAATTGCAGAAAAACCTCAGTGAAATTACACACTGGGGTCCCTCTTCAGATTCAGAATGTGCAGATACAGCAAAGGGTGCCTGTATCTGCTGTCTACCATATTTGAAATCAGTGGTCATCATGTTGTTAGCTGGTGAAATACCTAATCAGGAATCATTATAGTGCACCTCAACACTAAGATGCATCATCTTTTATTTGCTGCAGCACATGAAACACAGAGATCTATTCTGAATACACTATAGGTCAGAGTTCAGAGCCAGAGAATGGGAGTATGATGGAAAAAGATGCATGTCATTAGGTCCGCATACATTAGGAGGATCTTTTATAATGATTATGTGCCAAATTGTGCACTTCAGGCAAAGGAGAAGGCAGCATCAGTGTTGTGTGGTCAATAATGTGCTCATATTGCTGAACTGAACAGCAGAAAATATCCTCATAGGCTGTGTATTTGGGCTATTGATCACAGCAGGTCTTATCCCTTCTTTTTTGTAATTTTTGTTTATTTGAAAACAGCCAAACCAAGACATCTACTCAGACGCTATTAGAAAAAGATAGAATAAACAAGCTTTTCTGAGCAGCCTCACAGCCTGGGATGATTTCAAATATCATAATGGAATTCAATTTGGTGCAAACTGATTTGTATTATCAAGCAAACTGTTGTACAAAAGTACAGTAGTCTCGCTAAATGCACGGTAGAAGATGAATGTAATTATTGTAGCTTTTCAGCTGCCTTTGAACATTTTACATATCACGTAGTGACACTTCGTAGTGCCTGTGGACTTGTGGAGATTCAGTATAAGCCAACAGAACAGACAGACTGAGCTATGTGATTTGGTCAGCTCAAGCCTTTGGAGCGCTGTTAAGGTCTCTCTGTCTCCATTCTGTTCAGTATTGGTGCTGCAAAACACGTTAGGGCCTTCACATGAGCAAGACGTCGCACATTAAAAAATGTTTCCGTGCTGCATGTGTCCTTGTGCTGCAGAAGTGACCACAAGCTATACTCGCCTTCTCTTTCCCCCCAGGAAGGTCAATCAATGCGAATCTGAACCTAAGCAATGAATTTATGTACAACGTTAGAACAGCTTGCTAGTTCAACTACTCAGCATTTTTCTGACACCTAAAGGCAAATTACAGTGAAATCAATGTTTCCCAGTCAGTGTCCACCTGCAGGTCTGCTGAGGAGGCTCACAGAATATAATTTCCTCGGTCGTCAGAGAGCAAACAAAATTCCTCTAAGATTACCATGCGCATATTTGGTGAACAGTATATGGTCATATGGAAGCAGTTTCTTTGGAAATACTAGAAGTCATATAAAGCTGTATTTAACTCTATAAGAGCATGAGTGTCCTGGGTCCAGCTTCCTAACTTCTCCAGAGGCTATCAGCTGTAATATGAGGATGCATCAATGACTGACTCTAAGACCTATTTCCCCAGGGCCTCTATCTCAATTGATTCAGTTGGGCCTGTTTTTTTTTTTTTTTTACACCATGAGCCCACTCAAACAACCCACATAGCCTTCTTGTGAGCTTGTTTCAAGTCGTCTATCTCCTTCCCCTTTCTAAACAACATTTAGAGACCCAGGACACATTGTACAGCTGCACTCCAATATACTGAAAATATGTGCAGCAGATTGACTGTGAATCTGTGTGAATTTTTCTTGAATTTGGGTCAGGGACTAAGGCATTCACTGCCTGAATGGTAATGAACCCAGGACACATCTCCAGCAAGACCCCAACACGCAATGAGGCCGTTGTTAGTCATGACAAATGAGAGACAGATTTATGCCTTAAACATTAGAGCATATATTGATTTATTTGGCTGAACCGCCACAGATTACTGCTGAGTTATAACTCAGCCATAAAATGCAACATATTGTAGCTTTCTGGATGGGAACACAAACATCAGCACATATGCTGACTAGATGATCGTCTGTGAATGCCTGACACGTTTTTATTGCTATTTTTTAATGGGACAATTTCACATACTATATGCAATATACTGAATAAATCAGACCATCAGCCAATGTATAGACTGTTTTTGTGTGTTGTGATTCGAAATGGAAGCCTATCTTTTTGTTTTCAGAGCAAAACCCAGATCTTCATCAGAGCAGGTTGTTGCAGTGCTCTCGTTATGTCTGATCCAATTTGAGCTTGACTCTTATTTGATGTGCATGAGGTGTGCTCACAACCGGCTCTGATATTCTCCCTGAAGAGGAAAATGCGCTAGCTAGTCAAGATCCTTCACCGTTACAGTAGCAAGATAACTGATGGGCTGACAGACTTTGTAAATCTAACAGGGATTATTGCTGTTCTTCCTGCATGCAGATTCTTCCTCTTCCTTATCACAGCTGAGTTTTAAACTGCCCCCTTGACTTTGCTCAAGTATTATCAGACGACTAAAGCAAACGGTTCTGCTTATTTATTTTACACCAATTTCCAGTTTTATTGCCAGACATGGAACAGCATTTGCTTTGTGTATCTGTTCTGTTTCAGAGGATATCAGGGGTTTTATGTGTCCTGAAAATCAGAAATCTGAAGCAGTCTGGTTGCCTTCAGCATACAAAGTCTTACATAAAAAGGAAGCATGTAAAAGCAGCCTCGTTCCATGCTTTTGGTGTTCTATCTGGGGCACAGAGGGATGTCTCAGATCGTACTTTTTAGAGATGACTTAACAGTTTTTTTGCACGGGATAAATGCAAGAGCCACACACTTAAGTTGTCAGTAACTGCTGATATTCCCCTGAAATGATAAGTGATCAGGTTAAGAGTTTTCCCTCTGTCACAAAATATTAGCCATTTAAATAGTGTGGCAAACAAAAATGTAACTATTTGCCTCAAGTCCACATTCATTAACCTCATTCATAGCACCCCTTCTAACTCAATTAATAAAATACACATGAAAGCAAATTAATGTATTAGCCACCGTTATGCATGCTATCATTTTAGTGTTTATTCAGTGCTATTTACTTTTTTTAACATGTCAAGATGCTGACAAAAATTCCGCAAAATGTGTATGTTCACAGTTCTGTCCATTTGGTATTGTAGTACACTGTTAATTAAACATGCAATAAAGTGAGAAATTGGTGTAGAGACCCCCCTCACTCGCCATGTATCATTTGCAGTCCCCGTCAGGAGTCATTTTTGCTGCACAGATGTCTCCATTTCTCTTATTAAGCCACCCAGGCTTCAGTAATGGGGGACTTTGGATGGCAGCAGAATACAAAAGAGTGAGTCAGAGTGGAGCTCAATATTGGCCAACTGAGGTTAGGGAAAGGAGTCTAATTTGGGAAGCCGATTACGGGGTCATCGCAACCCAGGGTGAATGATCTCATTCAATCATACAGCAGTGGGCCAGAGTAATTATTAACACACACCTTCTACCTGTGGGTTAGGGTATGCACTTATCAGTGCAGTGTGTTGAAACAGATTCCCATCACCATGTTTTGTCCAGTGGTAATTAAGGGACACAGCATCGTGTTTGGGGTCAGCCCATTAATGCCCCTTCCATTTCATACACATACACTACTTTTTCATGGCAGGCATGTCCTCATTTTAGATCCCCACCATGACAGCTTTTTGGGTTTTACTCACACTGGTTGCATGGTCTTTTCTTGAGCACAGTTCACTAGTGAACAGGGACAGATGGGGTTGGCCAGATTTTTCTCCCCGCTCCCCTTCTGAGAGGACAGACTGGCAGACCAAAATGCTGTCCTTTTCCTGGGTGGGAAGAAGCGAAGCATGAAGGCAGGGAGGGAGGGGAGGGACCTCTTCCCAAGAGCAAGAGAGGTGAACACACTGATGTTTGATGACAGCTCCCCAAAAGGTGAGTCACTGTCACGCTCAAGCCCTACTCTCTCTCTCTCTCTCTCTCTCTCTCTCTCTCTCTCCGTGGCATTCACATCATGTCATTTTTATTTTCCTTCTGGGGACAATCGTGAAAATCATTTGGTCCATTTCAGGAAAAAAATATAGAAATGAAATTCAATTTTAATGGTGGAAACTGATTTTAAAACCAGCAAACTAAAACCTCGTGTGGATTTTTCTTCACTTTGTTTTTCTGTTAGCTGACATGTCTGTGTTTGATGAATTGCCGATTATTAGCCCATAATTTGTCACACACCATTAATTTTGTGTTTTCATCAGGTAAATGCTCACTGTTGATTAGAGCAGCTCATTATCTTTTATGGAGAAAGACCCCGTTAAACTGACCTTTGTGGATCAGTTCCACCTCATACTGGTGCATAGCACGGACCAAAAACCGAGATCCCAACCTGGGTTGTACCCAACTGAATCCACCTGGTGCTGCCAAATATCCCTAAATTCTATGTTTTCTAACTTATCTGACAGCACAGAATACGACAAACATGTAAGTTCCACTAGCTGATAAGCCACATGTTCAATAGCAATACCCACATTGCAGTATCTCAGAACAATACGTTTTCTGCCTTGGTTTTTTTCCCCCCAACATCATCCAGGCAAATTTTGCAATCCATTGGAGTCGTGTCAGGCTGCTTCTCCTCACAATGTGGACAGAACATGCAGCTACTGCTAGATGTCAGCACAAACCTGGGTAGCCTGGGTATAGTTACTCTTCACCAACATATCAGCTCTGGAGTAATTGGCATTGGTGAAATAACCAGAGGCCCTATAATGCTGCTTCAGTAATATTTAACATTCAGTTTAACAGAGGAGAGTATAAGATGACAGATGAAAAGTGAATACAGTTGTACATAGAGAGAGGTATCAGACAGTAGAATTAAACTCTCACTAAACAGGGAAGTTGCTCTTTCTTTTCGACAGCTGTGAAGTCCCCAGCAATGATTATCTGTGCTAAGAACAAACAGCAGATAAAGGATCATTTCTGTGTTATTCACCTATAACGCGTGGGCCTTTAACATTCTGTAATGCTGTACTGGGCTTTATGAGAGTAATTAGCCAATCATGATAGAGGGAACAGACCGCCGTCATTCATTTATTCAATAAGTATCAAACACTATCTGTGTACGAACAGTATGTGTACATAGATAATTCACATGCAGTCATGACCACATGCATAGTCCATATACATACTGTAGCTGTATTATAATTTATGGCTCAGAACTCAAGCTTGGGATTGGAGTCTAATTGAGTTGCAAATGCAGGTTATGATGATTTTTAAATCTCAGTTTAATAGAGAGCAGGACAGTGGAAGCCTTCGTCTCACATTTGAAGTGTCTTGTCTGCTGGCCTCTGTCGATATTACCGAGAGCCCAGATTGATTGGCAAATAAAAGCACATCTCTGTTAGCTTTAGTTGGAAAGCGTTCTCCCTTCTCCTTAAAGCCCCCTCTCCCCCAAACACAGTTCATTTTTCATTGAAGTGCTTACCTTGCAAAAGAGATGTGAGGGTAAAAAATATTGTCCTGCAGCATGTTCTCACTCTGTCTTTAATTCTTTCACAGACTGTGGGAGAGATGAATGGTTTTCACTGAAGTCTTGCCATTTTTTATCCAAGATTGGCTGGCAGGGTCCATGAGTCTTTTCTACGGGGTTATCATAGACACCTGTGAAAGGTGAAAACGACAAGTAAATAATTATAGCATTGAGAGCAAGTGCACCAAAATGGACTACTTCTTAGACAAGTCACCCCATCTTTTTTATTTTTTAGATCCAAATAAGCATAATTTTAATGTGGATGAGTCACAGGACGGCTGTGGCTGTGATTATAGTAAGAAATCTTCCTCAAAAGCAATCACATTTCATGCTGGCCTACATCAGAATGGCTTTATTAGCCTGGTTTAGCTGCTGATCCAATATCGCCTTAGAACGCACACTGGCTGAGGAATCTGGCTGTTTTTCATATTAACTGTGGTGGGCGGTCAGCTTTATCACCCATAGAATTCCTTTGTGATCAGCAGTTTCCATTTTCATTGGTGAGACAAGAATAACTTGATTCAAAGACATGTTTATTTGCAGAGGATGTGCTCTGGTAGAAAAGAAAAACAAAACATCAATATCCTATGAAACAGTTTCACTCTGCATCAGTGCTGGCTAGAGGGAGATGGAGAGTGGAGAGTGCAGCTGCAGGGAACCAGATCTTCATTATATCAGAGTCCATCTCAAATGCATGCCAGTATGTCCGTGGAGATTCACAGTGCTTGCGCTAGCGAAGATGGTGAGCATGGAGGCATTGCAGGAGCATATAAGCACACAGATGCCTGCACTTTGCTGTCAACATTTTTGTGTGTCTGCATTCTGCATTCACCCGCAGACGTAGCCCATGTATATTCATACCAATGGCTTCAAATTCATGTACATTTAAATGCTGCATTTGCTTTTTGTACCTCCCAACATGAAACGAGGTTCCAAGTTAATGGCTTTGCTTTAGTGCTGCCAATCACTGACATTCTTCACCTATTAAGGCAGCTGACTGTGCATCTAACCACTTATTATGGACATTCTGATAATACGGTTCAGCCAGTCTGCTGATTTTCCCGTTGTTCCTTTTAGTGCGTGACTGTCAGTGCAGCACACCAAACAAAAGCATCTTCAATGAGGCTGGGTGACAGGAGGGAGGTAAAAAAGTAGGTTGTCTTTAAATGGGGACCTTTTCACGGTGCAGTGCATTTTACGTATACAATTTAGACCTTTGTCTCAACCTCACCAGTGGTGTGACCTATTCTTTATAGGCACATGGGACTTAAGCGGTCACAGCTCAGAGACAGAGAGGAATGAACCTTTGTTTGCTCCGTAATGAGCAGCATGGATAAACTGGGTGAGCTGAGTTCTAAAAAATGGATACATACTGTTTGATCTGCTATTTAAAACCACTTGTAATGATTATGCATTTTTAACAATATGGCATCGTGCTGCCATCTTTTAAGGAAATGCATCCTCTACTGAGTTGCTTTTTTCTTTCTTGGTAGTTGTTACTAATTCATTTCCTGACTTCTTCCAGTTAGCATAAGTTGACATCTGGATATTCTTTTGGGGGCAGCTGTAATATGTAATTAAAGTTGACAAGGACTATGGGGGCTTTAACTCTCCGAATTAGTGTCACATTGTTTATAAAAAAAATCAGGTCATTCACGGTAAGACATGGTAATGTGAGGTAAGGTAAGATGAGGTGAAGAAATTGAATGTAAAGTGAGGCAACATAATTGATGAGGAGTTGAATGCAAATGGACACTTGAAAATCAGACATACGTCTGAGCAAGGCAATTAATTTGCCTATTAGAGATCAATGTTGAACTTCATCACCTCTATCGATCAGAATGCCCTCGTCTTATTCTGTCCCCTCGTCGTGCTGATTACCCAGGAGGTCTCCTGGTGTCCAACACACCAGTGGCTACACAGTAGAGAGCCTGGGTTGTGGCATCTACAGTTGCACTCCTCCTGAGCTAGCTTCTTCCATGGCACAAACATGAACTCATTATCCTGGAGAAACCCAATCACATACGGTCCGTGCAGTACACTACAGGGGGGGGACTCAAGCAGCTCAAAAGGAACAAATGGCCCCCTTAAGCAGCTGCACCAGTAATACCCTCATGTTCTCTAAAATTAACTAATAGAAACGGAAAGTCTAAACTGATACATGCTTTCAGGCATTGAGTTTTATATATATATGTATATATATATATATATATATATATATAATAAAAAGTAAACATTTCAAGGTGTACCCATGATGCACAAATATTACCATAGAAGCAGCTAGTATAATCAGCAGACCTCAGTGTGAAATGGCATCTGGACACAGCGATAAGTCACGATGGCGTGGATCAGCTTTAGCTCTATCTTCTGCCTCATTTGTTCCTGTCTAAACGAGATAGACCTGCTATCTGCTGGCAGCCATCCTGCAGTGACACAGTGACAATCTGACGGGCTATTTAGAAGCGTCACCTGTGTGGTACGCGTTAAGTACAGCAGACTTGTCTCTCCACCGTTATCCAACCTAAACTCCCAGGATAGAGGACAATTGGAGGACAAAGCAAGCGGGAGATGGGCATGCAAGAAGCATGTCAAGACGGTAGAGAGCCACAGAGCAAATTAACTGAGCCGACACCTCTGATGTTGTTGCGGTGGATCGACAGGTGGACAAGCAGATAGGCTTCCTCTCGAAAGTGTCCCTGTCACTCCAGCAATCGCAGGGGAAGTAAGTGAGATGGAGCAGAATGTTTATGGTTGTCTTCTTTCAGTGAGGAGTGCTCTCTAAACACACATTGTATCTGGATCCACTTGAGGTGGCCTACTTGAGAGACACCCTGCACAGCACTTGTTTAAGTGTGTGTGTAATACAGAGACATTCCTTGATAAACAAGCCCATTCCGAGGAGGTTTATTTGCATGCTAAAGCAGAAGAAAGGGAGGAGCAAGGAGGGAGGAGCGAAACACCTGTTGCAACAGTGGCTGGCGGATGTCTATGATGTGCTTTGATTTATGAAGGAAAGCAGTCTGGCTCAATCTCACCACGCTCCCCCAGAGATTTGAGTGTTTTTCATCGACTTTCAAAGGACTTTTTACTGTTTCCTTTCTTTCACATTGGCTGGATGTAGTGAGAGCAACAAAGCACAGATAAAGCTGAGTCTGAGCAACCAACACTTCCAGGTATAATTAAGACAAAGTGTGCAGTTCAGTGTGTCTGTACTTTCCGATGATTTCACACCATTTTCTGTATTTTCACTGTGCCAGTCCCATCCTCATTTTTTCCAACTATTAGGCAGAGCTTTGCATTTCACATCTGTACAGTAGCACCACTTTTACAACTTACAAGCTCCTTATAAAGGTTAACTTTTGTTGTAGATTTGAAAGCTTGCAAAGCCTCTTTGTAGCCGCTGATGAAAGTCGACTGATTCTTAATCTGTCATATTCTACTGGAGAGCAGATCGTCGTATTAATAGCATGAAGAGCAAACTGATATTTTCTGTGGTGCCTTGCATGCAGCAGCCCAGGTTATCAGCTCCAGTGACCGCATGCTGTAGCAAGACCAGCCTCAGCAGTAGTCTTCTGATATTATCCACATCTCTGCACAATCTTCCCACCGCAGGCTGTTCCATTATACTGGAAATGAAGAGTGAGAGAGGTCAGGGCAGTCAAATAAACAATTTTAGGTAGAGAATTTCATTATGTGTAGACGGTGGAGAATGGTGTGCTGAGAGATTTTTTTTCCTCAATTAACCACTGCCTGTGGCTGCAGATGAGATTTTTTTTGTTTCCCAACAGCAGTGATAAGCAAGTGGGAGAACATTATTCGCTATTATGGAACAACTTCTTTGTTCTTGGACTTTTACTTTCTGGCCTGCTGACTCAAGACCAACTATTTAACTAAACAAAATATTTATTAGTTTACTCACTACTTCAGTTTGTGCTGCATCTGTCCTCCCTCCACTTGTTAGCTCTGCAATCTCTGGATCAACACTTCCTCACCAACACAGCTCTACCTCGGTGTATGTTTGTTTGCAGTGGGATTGCTTTGTTGTATGTCTTTTAGCAATATTCTGTGAATGAGAGGTCAGGCTGTACCTTGGAAATTGTCAGATCTAGTTCTGCTGGACTCTAAATATGTGTATAGTGTCAGTGCCAGGCTACACATGCTCTAACGAGGAGACAAACAAACATAACGAAGACCAACAAACACAATCATATACTGTATATACACCAACACACACTCAAGTGTTGTATAGCCTACAGGCTCAGTGAAGCTGGAAACAACCTCTTCTTTCCTATTTTGAAGCTCATTTTATATTGTAGAAATGCAATATTCAAATAGCCACAGTGTCTTCGAGAGATGTTTGAACTAAGAAGATCTATCTAAATGCAAATTTTATCCATGCAGTGTGTGTCAACTGTATATCATCTTAACCTTCTCATCAATCATCTTAAAAGTCAGTAGAGTTTCATAATTAATCAAGCCAAAAAAAAAATGATTGCTTTAAACCATGAGAGGCTTCATGTTTTAATTAGCAGGGGGGCACATTTTGGAAATCTACTTATAGAACTGAAATGTCGCTCGGTCCGTCGCTCCTCCGCGTAGGTCCAGTCTCAAATATCTTGAAAGCTACTGAACTGAATTAAATTTGGTACAAACATCCATGTCCCCCTCAAAATCAATTGCAGTACTTTTTCATCCAGTGTCAGCATTGGGTCAAAATTTAATTGGTCATTTATGAACAAACATCTGCAAAATTAAAGACAGTCCCAGCAGCCTCAGCTCTACTTTTTTTTTATTGCTAATTACAAAATGTTAGCTTGCTAACAGGCTGAGAACACTATACCTGCTAAAAAGTTGCATATTATCTTACCACAATTAGAATGTGAGTGTGCTAAAGTTAGCGTTTAGCTCATTGTGACACTGTGCCTGACTATGGCCTTTCAGAGCTTTAGAATCTAGTCTTGTTATGAAAATATTTCTGTAAAACTGCAATTATCAATTGATGAATCTGTTAGTTGAGAGAAAATGTAATTATCCTGATAATCAATGAATTGTTTGAGTATTTTTTTCACGCAAAGCTTCAAACATTATGTGCTTCCAGCTTCTCTTGCTGTTGCATTTTTGTCTTACATTGTAGTAAATTGAATATTTGGTGACTTACAAAACAAGACATTTGATTACCTCACTTTGTGCTTCAGGACGTTGTGGTGGTTATTTTTCACCAATGTATTACAGACAATAAATAAAATAAAATCTATAATCAATTATTCAAGGGAATAATCAGCAGATTAATGAATTGAAAATAATCGTTAGATCCTGCCTAGCTGTATGTTCAGCCATGCAGAACCACAAATAGTTGCAACTTCAAAACCTAGACTTAAACCTTTTTGATTAAAAACAATCAATCCCAGTTCCTTGTGTCATCCTTCTGCTTTTGACTGGAAATTGAACCAAAATGTCTGGTGTTGTTTACCCGGGCCAGCCACATGAAGCCTGGGTTTACTCTGTGTCTGAATGGAGTATGAGATGTAGCCAGAGCTGATAGGTAGTGCAGCAGAGAAGCCTGCTCTGGATGATGAGCTGTCCCTGTATGGAGTGAGTGGAGGGAGGAGTAGACTGGAAAAGAGACAGGTGTTTACAATATAAATGTGGAGGGGAAGCAAAAGAGCTACGTGAGCAGCCAAAGGGAAATAGTGTTTACAGCAGCCTTCTTCTTGGTCACATCTATCACAAGTCATCCTTCTTCTTTGTATACCTCTATATTCCCCTCTCATGTGCATGACATTATTGGTTAAATATTGCGTACCTCGCTGTGACGGAGTCCAGGGAAGCTGGACTAGATTAGCATCTGGTTGAAAATCAACAAACATCAGCATCATACTTGTTACAATTATTATTATCGTTACCTCTGTATGACTTTTTCCACCCACATTTGTTAGTCAGATTCAAGCTGACTGATTGCACATAATGGAAAATAAATATTAATTCAGGATGCCACCAAGGGCCAAATGTCTATTTGGTGTTGTTTAGAAACATGTGTTCCACTTTGATGCTGATTTATATTGTACCTCTTATTCAGCAGACACACCCTGTGTGTTATTCCCGTGAGAACGCTCAGCTGGATGATACAGATATTAGAGAAAGATTCATTCTAAACCATATAAAAAATTCTTTCAGCATCTATTGTATCTTGCATATTTGGTTTCATTTTCTCATTTGTCGGCTTTTTGCTGATATTCAGTAAATGTTTGGTCAGTCAGTGTTGACAAGAGCTAACAATGAGATATTTGCAGCTGCAAAAGAGTTCAATAGATTTTTACACAAATGCTAAACATCCAACTTTGTTGTCAGTTTTTCAGAATCAAGAGAAGCCCTTTCTCTTGAAATTGAATGAAAGAAAAAAGTTTTCCTCATAATACCAGTTACCATTTTCTTCGATGATGGTAACCTTGATAAATTATAATACAGCGCAGGCACAAGAGGTGTTATGTAATGTAGGTCAGGTTAGGTGTTTTCAGCCTGTATGCTAAGCCAAGCTAATGTTTGCTGGCTGTTGCTCTGTATTTACTGTACAGACACAACTGTGGTATCAATCGTATTTCCCAAAATATCAAACTAATCCTTTAACACTTCTGCTGTTGCTTTTCTTCACTTCAAAGTAAACAGCAGATGTAAATTAGCCTGATAAACATTTCTCCCACTGGCTTATAAAAGAAGCAAAGCAAAGTACTAGGCTGTGTATATTTTTGATAACTAAATAATAATCCACATCCTTTGGTTTCAGTCTGAGAAAATGTTTAGCACTTACATTCAAATCTGAGTGGCTTGTTTCCCATGCTAGCTGTTGTATGAGGAAAACTGAAATCCAGACAGGAGAGACTTTTAAAAAGTAAATCCTCCTGCAGTGAGTTAAGTGCAGTGTCTGTCATGCACATTAGGTTCCAGCTAACAGAGGGAACCGTCATGCCCATCACTCAAACATTTGTACAAGGGCATTCTGGGAAATTACAAAATCATTAAAGTAAAAGCACACAGACGAGAAAGACTGAGGGAAAATGGTTGTATCAAAAAATGAAAATTACAGCTTTTTATCACAAATGACTTCCATTACACAGTGGTTACCATAGATTTAACTAATAATTTATGAGAAAAGATGTTTCCCCATTTTGTGGAATGCCGTAAAGCAGAGACTCCACCAGCTTGTGAGCAGCTATTTAAAACAGGCCTTTGGAACCCTTCAATGTGTTACATAAATGCTAACCTTTTATTTTCATTTGTCTATGCCAGACTATTTCTAGCTCTAAAATGGTTATAGATAGTTTTTTAGGAAGGGATCTGGACTTATTTTACATTTGATAATCACCCCCTAAAGTTTGCCTATGTCTAGAATTTCATGTGCCCCTGACATTTCCTAACAGAGACACAGAGTCTGGGTTATGTCACTGACATCAATCAGACTTCTTTCTCTCCGACTCGTCATCCTGTGGTTTTAGCTGACATACCTTACCCACGCTGCTTCACAGCATCTGCTGTTATCACACAGCACAGCCCCCCAGTGACTCTCACATACAGGGATGCATATATAAAAGGTGATGTCTGCAACCAAGTATTCTATTAACCTTCCATAGAAATTAGCATTGTCGACATTTGACAGCCCTTGAAATTCTGATTTTGACACATGTTTAATTCAAACTGTATCAAAAAGGGTATAATCTTAATATAAATTCACACAAAATGGGTTTTGAAGATGATGATGATGTAATTGAGATTCAGAAATATTAAGAGCAATCCAAAGTATTCACCTTTTTTTTTTCCAAGGGAGTTTGCAGGCTGTCTAGAATAGAAAATGTGCTCTGACAGAGGGATAATTGAATTGACCACCTTCACCGCCCACTGCTATCCGCCTTCGCTTCACACCTCCTCAGTGTCGGCACAGCGGATAGTGATTTCTTTGAGCTTCAGAGAGAAAATAGTAAGATGGGAGTGTATTGATCATTCTTCTCGAGAGTGGAGCTTCACAGATCACTGAGTTTCCTAGGCAGCCAACATTTTTGCAGTAGAAGGGATGCTCGTCACATCCAGCCTCTGGTTATCTCTCTTTTAGAGCAGGGGCTGCTAAGAGGCTTTACCTTATCATTGTCCGGAATATAAATCACCTTTTATATACCATCCTCTTGTGAATAAACAAAACAGGGAGCTATCAGCCACCAGGCGTCTGCTTCGCTTGTTCTTGCAGCCTCATCACTCCAGCGGGAACAAGTATAATGAAATATTATGATGGACACAAAGTTTAAAAACAGAAATGGGCACTCTGTGCATGCATCACTTTCCTGTAGTCCATATAGTAGTAGTTATCTTGCTGTGGAATATAACCAGGCAGGGGCAGAGACACGATCATTAATTATTGATATCCATGCAGGCAGATAGCAGTGAGTACACTGTTGGTGCAGGTGAGATCTGCAAGGAAAGTTCCAGTAAATTGATATTTTTTTTAACACTCTTCGTGTCAGTTACTATTTTTATGGCCTGCCCTCTTTTTACAGGAGCAGTCTAACGTTATTAATACCGGCCTGTTAATTTATACATGAGACCAATCTGGCAGAACAAGAATGAAATGTTTATTTTTCAGACATCATAGGTTATGCAGAAATCAGGCAGTCAGGTTATCTGCCTGCAGGGTTTCACTGTGTCACATAATTCAAATTAAAAAGCCTGAGAACTGCAGCCTGTACGCTCTGGCCCACAGGTTGTTTACAAGCTCTAGCCATTCCCTGACACTTACAGTATGACTTCATGAATCCGAGAATATGTAAATGTGTGTGTAGTCGTGTTTACTGAGGCATCTTGTGTCCTTTTGATAAGGCAGTTTGGATGTGACAGGGCAATTTTGTTTATTTTATTTAATCGCAGTAATGATGTATGTTCTTTTTTCTGTGAACAGATGAAAGGGGAAGAACTTTGAGCATGAAAAATATAGGAGCTTAATTCTTACCTTCCTTTTCTGTCCCTTTTCAGCACTTTCTCGAATTAGCAACATACAATGGGTTCTAGCCTTAATATTTCAGAAGTGAGCAGCTTGGCAAGGCGCCATCTCCCTTAGGGCAGAATGTGGAAACCAAATGCAGTGATGTGTCAAAGTGAGTTCCTCTAACAGCCCACTAACAGAAAGCTCTATTTGTGTGTGTGTGTGTGTGTGTGTGTGTGTGTGATTGCATACATCTGTGTATGATTTCAGCGTGTTTAGTATGGCTATCCTCGATAGGAAATCATGCAGAACAGCTACAGTGTTTCCAGCGGCTATACGCCAACTTCAGCATTACATGACCTCCTATGGTGTGTTCTCGTCTAATTACAACCCAATTATCTACACTGTGCAGCTGTGATCGGGATGCCACAGACAAGAATAGAGACTTGACATGTTGACACAGATTCTTTCATATGCGCCGCGTCTTCTTCTTTTCAGTCATGGCTCAGTGTGAGAAGGCAGCCAATCACGGTCGCTGGGTCAGATGTACAGATTAGTAGAAATAGGTTTGACGATGTATGGTGTGTTTTAATTTCAATCAGGTGCAACAAATGCACAATGGGGCTGCTGGCTGCCTGTTGATTTGTCAGATGTAATTTCCATTTTCATCCTCCATGGCTTGTCCAACCATTTAATTCTCATTGTTGTGTCCCAGAGGAACTGATTTGGTACTGATTACAGGCAATCTCATTATAAGAAAAGACAAACCACCACAGTAATGATGCGGAAAGCTCGCACCCACACCCTGTACCTCCACATTTAACCAATTATTTCTACGTTAAGATTATTTCTTCTCTTCTTTCGTCCTCTCTTGCTTTCTATCTTGGACTTCTGCGACAGCAGCCTGCATCATTTTCAGTCTCCAGACTAACACTGAATCTTCTTCCAGGGACCTAAATTACAACGCCTCTCAGCCCAGTATGATAAAGAGATACAAGAAGCACAGGAACATTGCAAGGCTGTGCACCAGAAAACAGCCCAAAGATGCCAATTTAGATGTAATTTTGTCTTGTTTTGAAGTCCAGCCCGTCTAATAGCCGCAGAAAGAGGAGATGTAGCAGAAAGCGGTTATTGCCTCCACTGCCTTATCATTCACCAGTAACAGTTGAATGTGGTGGATCGAGGGATTAGAGGGACTGTTAGGTAACAGCTGGTGATTCTTCATCAGGCCACAGTGTCTGCTCAGCGTTTGGCATGCAGGCAGACAGGCACACTATTTGTGAATCCCAACCAGCAGATATCCAGTGGAATCCTAATGTGCATGCATCTGCAGCACAGAGGCAGGAATGAAACAAGAGCTGCCTCGTACAGTACCACTTGGCCTCAGTCAGTCCTCATCTAATCATCGTAAGGTACACCCCATGTTTTATTCATAACCATAAAGTTTTCCTCCCACAAAGAGACCAAAAATACTTACCAAAATCATTTCAAACGTACTGTTAATTAACTGTGAGCTGAAGTGTGTTCCTGACCCCAGAGGCTTGGCTGGCTCCGACATGCAATCTTATTTTTTTTGTGCATTTTCCTCAGCAATCCTCTGTCCCTGGTGTGCTGTACTGAGGTTGGAAAGCACTAATAGGCAGGCTCAATCAAGAGGAAAATTAAGTGTGCACAACAATGCCAAATGGAGTGTTTCACTCCTGTAATGACTATATAAGTCAAGATGAAAAGACGTGGCATGTGACTAATGGACATTTTGATAGTCGCAGTGCATTTCAATATTCTAGTCACCCTGAATTGGATTTTCTTTTTTAAACATTTCCAGGATGAGATTGCTTATTTGATCTCTGTATGCATTCATCAGCACTCTTGTCGTGACATATTTAAACTAAAACCCCTCTGTGTGAATGCATGTAAATAGCTAAAGATTAAAGGCCTTGTGACATAAAAAAAAAAGAAAGAAATAGAAATTGCATTATTGGTTTGTATGTAAGTATGTGGGCATCATTGTTAGCCAAATTCCAAGGCACAGTAAGTGTTAACACACCGAGATGAAGGAGCTGTAGTTTTGTTGTATGCAAATGTTTTCACGACCTACAGGTTCCACCTGCTGCCCAAGAAGCATGAACATGCATTATTCATCACACAAAAAGTCAAGTCAACTGTCTGTTGGGAAGATGAATGGAAAGAAAGGGAACACGTGATGTAGGAGATCACGTTAGATAAGAAGATAGAAACTGACGTGGCCATCTGAAGAGTTTTCCTGACAGAAGTCACAAGGTTTAATTTATCCCACGTGGAGTCTCTAAACTAAGAGTCTTTATTTTTATCCAGCCCCTCATCTTCCCTCACTGAATCATAATTGCTCCTCCTTTTCTCTAAACAGTCGGTGTGTGAGCTATGACCCAAACACCCAGCCCAAGGCAGGAGATGCCATCTCAAATTGGATTGGGAAAAACCCTGAGGGAATATATTGTTCAGGTGGTGACGAATACAGGAGCTCTCTGTATATAGTGCAGGGGCTTTTTATTTGAGTTCGTTCAAGGATAGAGCTACGTTAAAAGCTCTCTCTCTCTCTCTCTCTCTCTCTCTCTCTCTTTGTATATCCCTGCTCACTCTTTCTACTTCCATTGGGTAGACTGACTCTGCAGATTTTCAATTAGCCAGGGCAAAGTTGTCCTCATTAATTACACTACATTAAGATGATGCAGGAGGATTTTAACAGGGAAATTATGCAAAGGAATTATGCAAGGGTCCCTAGAGTGGACCTTTTCCTGTTGCTTGGCTGAATGTCCCTCATGTTGCACTTAGTGGGATCTTTTTGCTAAATATGAGAAGTATGAGCATCGCTAAGCCGGGTTTTACAACTGTCTGCTTCCTAATGTCAATCCATAAAACATCCCTTATGACCAAGCAGCTCCCCGTACGGTCTAGTTCATAAATAGCTTTCTTCCCCTGTTGCCATGTTTTAATCCATGATGCAAGATTTTGTGTATTTTGCGTGAGCCCAGTGGTAGCTGCCGTGCATGTGGAGGTGTCTAAGTACAGTTTAGTATCGTATAATACTCTGTGATTTTTAATCAACCGATGATGTGAGATTCTCAAACCAGCATGTGAACACGGACGGTTGCCTTAGACACTGTGATTTTAATTGCAGGTTCAAGGTGAGCTGCTCACACTGCAGCTTTTTTCAGTCCTGACCAGAATGTAGAGCAGCAATAAGTTGTTTTTTTTTTTCTGATATCCATGACCCCCCACTGTGACGAGGTTCTTTCACCCCTCTATTGCCCAATCTTGTAAAAATAAGGAGGGGGGGAGACTCTTTCAACAGTCGAGCAGCTCTCAGTCTTGCTTTCTTGTGGGTTTTAATTAGAATTGCAGCATGGATCAACAGCCAAGTACACTCTAATGAAGACAAAGACAGGACGAGGAAGTTAACGGGCTAGACAGCTCTCATCAGACAAGTAACAACTCTCATAAAACAATGTCCATGACTCCAGCATTGTGGGCATCTGTCCCCTCTGTATTTGTCTGTCTCTCTCTTTCAGGAGAGTGGTTTATCTAGGCTCTTTTATTTTCAGTTTTTAATCAATATCCCCCAAACCTCCAGTGGCTGCCTTATTCTTGTGCTGCAGAGTTAATTACCTGAGAATAAAAAGCACAGTACCTCTTGTTAAAGTGCACCACAAATGATAGAAGATTTTAAACGTTAGGAGAATATCCAACATAAAATATATGATATATTTGACTGTGTATCGTACTCTATATGCTTTGTCACAAAAGTGCTGTATATACATGATGTGTGAACCATCTTGAGGCTCTGTTAGTGTGGGAAACCATAGCTGTTATGCATTAAATTGCTCGTACTTACCTAGAATTTGGGAAGTCATCAGATGCTGTAATTTAGAAGCTGATGTAATGAAGTAGCACAGGATAGGGTAGCCATAGATTTGCAGAGTCATGGAAGAAGGGAGAGAGAGAGGCTTAGATAGTTGGGAAAGAGCAAGGCATTAATGTCAGATAACAAATATAGCTCAGGGTTGTAGCTGCCCAGGCCACATGGGAGGGATATGGCAGTGTCAGGCCTCTGTGTGCCAGGACTGATGGATGAAGTGGAGCAACTCGTCAATCATGAGGGCTCCAGTTTCCCTTAATAGATCCGGCCTCACATTGGGAGAGCCAGCCCTCCGTCACTGTGGCGGCGGCCACTTGACATCCACCGTGAGGCAAAAAGCCAGTTAACTTGCAGCGCAAAGATGCTGCCTCTCTGACTTTGGAGCAGGAATCCCTCCTCCAAAAAACTACTAGCTCCAACGCAGGATCAGTATTTTCCTTAAGGTCATGTGCATATTTTAACACACCAGTCAGTTTTCAAAGGCCTATTTTTGATGAGCTCTGGTTGCATAGTTATCAGCCACAAAACACAGCTCGACTTGGAGTAGCATTAGGCACTACAGGAAAGGCCAGGGCAATCAACCCATTTCCAAAGGGTAATGAGTCAGATCAGCTGTCATATTGTGAGCGTCTGTCCAGCGATACAAGCCTCCACATGGGACAATGGTGTTAATTCTGCTCTCAAAGCACTATATCACAGCTCACTCAAGGTCCAACGCTACAGAATTAATCCTCTACATCTATATCACATAATTAAAGTCACCCCCTCATCACCACGGTTCAGCAAAACCTTCAGCCAATAAGAAAATATGTCAGTTCTAAGCATGGATCAAAGGCTTTCATTTGGTTCTATATTGTTTACAGTTTGTAGTGTTACTTTAATAAAAAATGACCTGGTGTTGACTGTCAGTGTCAAATAAGGTGAGGCACATGAGGGGGAGGACTCTGCTTCTCCCCCCATACCTGGACGACATGCTCTAATACACACAAAATTATCTTCTCCGAGCAGGAATTTGCGTTGAGTCCATAAGCAGTGACTTCTTGCTTGGCTTGACCAAGCCACCATATCAAGCTTCAGCACATACACACTCACACACTGAAATGCCACAACAGTGTTCAGGTTCCACAGTAATTGCTCATGTTAAGTACGTCTCACTGTGTAATCTCCATCCTCTGCCCTCAGCACTTGCACCACACAAATCCAATTTTGAAGCCTCTTTCTTGTGATGGAGATTTAGTTTTTTGTAGCTTTTTTTCCCAGAGGAAACTAGTTTCATTGGGAACGTGCGTGTTTGCAAATGACTTTTCCTTACTTTTATCTACAGTCTCCAGAAATTGAGATTGGCTGGAGTTAAGATTACATAAAAGCATTCAAAACAGCCGCTCCTCAGCACTATTCTCTCTCTCTCCTCTGTGCCTCACTGCCTTCACCCTAAAAGGCTTCAGGGTTAATACTCTTTTGCCAAGCCAAGTCTGTGATATCGCCTCCAGAAATTTTTATTTTAATGGACCTAAAGAGAGCACGTGTCACGGGGTTAAATTCTGCATGCACTAACAAAGCAACACATAATTCATTAACTCAGCAGGACCGCAGGAATAAGAGCGAAGGCATATGTGTTCTGCACGCTCTTTATTCTATTTAAACATTAGTTTCATTAAATTGTCGTGTGCTGAATTCATTATGGTTTGATTTTCAAGAACCACCAAACATAAAGCTGCAATAATGAATCTTGAAGTATTGTTTACTTTAAAGGAACAAATTAAAACTGCTTAAAAGTCAGTGCCAGCATTGCTAAAGTATGTGTGTTTTGAATTATGCAGTAACATCTGTCTTGCTGCAGATGTTGAAAACTTCGCTTTTTCTTTTAAATATGTTTTAAATTGTATTAGCAAAGGCTTAAGCAGGTATGAAACAAGCAGCTCTCTCTTATAAAAAGCTGCGCCGTTATGGTCGAAACCTTTAGTGAGGCCAATAGAATGAACCAAACCGGTATTTGCTTTGCATTTTTTGGCTCATTGTGTTCATGGTGAATAAACAAACACCCGGTCCTGTATTGATCTGATTTAATGAGAATCCTCTGTGACACAACCTCAGGGACACACAGAGATAGGGATGGTTGACTAATCACCATCTGATATTCTTACAATTTAATTTCAACACACCGTATACTCTCTCTCTCTCTCTCTCTCTCTCTCTACTATTGTCTCCATCGCTTTTAGTTTTTTCCTGTCATTCTGTCTGCCTCTCGGTCAGCGGGGGCACTAATCAAACTACTATTTAAAAGCCTTTTCCTCCGGTGTTGAGTTCATGCTAGATGACATGGAATTGGCTATGTGAAAAGCACAGAGACGGTCAGATAATTTGAAAGACCTGCTCCATAATAGCAGCTCTCTCGTGGGGTGACACAGGGGAAGCAGCTTAACCTTTCAAGGAGGAGCATAATGGAGAGTACTGCAAAACGAAGTGATTATTGCCTTTGGAGGAGTGATTGTGTGGCTTGGGAGAAAGGAAAGCAGGGTGACACTGCTGGGGAAAATAGTGTGGAACCACTCAACTTAATTAAACATTATTTCTTCATAATTTAGTAAAGAGGTCAAATCAGTCATTTCCTCTTGTGGTACAGTATTTCAGCTCCAGTTTTTATGTTTCATAGTGATTACAGTGCAGCAGAAAATCTGCTTTTCTTTGTAATTTTGTAAAATTAGCTCCCCCATTGCGGCGTGTCTTCTGTAAAAGCATATTTGCTTACTTGGCCTGTAGCTCAGGATTGTGCCATAGGCTTTTTGCTCTTTACCTCTGAATGATGAAACGTGTTTGGATGGGTTGTAGGAGAGAGCAGAGCAGATTTGGTGTTTGGATGGAGAAGATCACACAGAGGGCCTTTCATTGCACCAGGCTGCATACCGTATCAATATATTTATGTTTTGACTTTTGGAAAAGTAGCAAAAGTCAGGGAGGTCATGGGAAAAGAATTTTTTTTTCATCCTATTTTGATCATGTGAATATGATGTTTTGAATGATGTTTTACCAAGAAGTCGGCCATCTGGAGGTCAGGACATGCACGTCTTATTATCATGAGAAACCCTCAGAAAAGGCACGAGTAGAAAAGCAGGCTCTGAGGCCTATAGACAACTGGAAGATGGGCTTAACTTTTCAAAACAAATCCACTGAGCTTTCTTCCTCAGCAAAACTTAACTCCCTTTCTCATTTTTATTCATGCAGAAGAGAGACGATCAGCTAGGTGTACAACCTTTGCAACATGAAAAGCTTCCTTTTGCCCTTCCAGTCGACTGACATATAAATAGTAGATATTCAGGGAAGGTATTCGACTGCTTGGTCATGTACAGTAATGCCCTTATTTGCCCTCCAGTCCAGCAGCCACAGTTAAGGACTTATCTGGGGAGCGTGTGGACTCTGACACGAAGGCTGCATACTGACCACTCTGCTCCAAATCTCAGATAAAAGGAATAAAAAGGTTAAGGCCTAAGGACTCATTAAAGAAACCTCCTAAGTCTGAAATCCTATTTTATCTCAGTTAAGAATGACATTTAGGATATTTGGTATTACAGAAGCATGTTCCGAACTGCATTCTTCTCATCTTAGGATATGAATTAAGCTATTACAGAACATTTCCTCAGTTAGGAGTCCTGATGTAGGATGGCATAGGCCCTGTCCTGAATTCAAAGTAACTGCCAAAAATGCCAGCACCACTTTTGCTAAGTCTGTACGGCCATGACAATGAAGATAGGGACCAACATGAACACTGAACAAACCATATGATGACTCTTCAAATTTATCCTTGGCCGGATTTTGGGGAGAAAACTTCTTCTCTCCTCCAGCAGCGTCCATCTTTTCTTGTCCATTATAGCAAGCTGGCTAGCCCGTGATAAGTGACGTGAGACAGCCATTGATATTACATTCTAATCAAGGACGCAGGCAAGACAGTACGAGTGCCAATTAAAGATTGGAGGTTACAGTTCTAGATAGGATTCTTAAGTTAAGATAATATACAAGGCCTGAGATAGAGAAGGACACATCCATGGGTTTAGGAATTGCTTTTTTAATAGGTTAGAATTTGATCTTTGAAATGTAAATTAAGATAGGAAAAGCAGTCAAGAAACTTTTCTGAAAGTGGCCCCAGGTCTTTTTTATTTCTTATTCCATTTTCTACATGTAGCCTGCCCAGTTTTACTGATGATGGATCAAATAATTAATCATTTAAGGCACATTGTGATTTTATTTAGTGGCTGTTCAACTGTAAGAAGTCCATTCAGTCTGAACTCCCAAGTCAGATTTTATCTTTTGGCTGGTTGCTGTGAAGATCTTCATTTCCTCGATCCCTCCTATTTGTGCTCAGCTAACGGGGATTACCCCTGAAAGTCTGTTTACTAAGCTATCTATGAGCAGCATGGATGACAGATGTAGCTTAAGTTAATTAATCATCTCTGACATTTAGAGAGATACACCTCAACTCCACCTACACTGTTGATCTACAATTCCTGTTATAAAGTGCACATCTCAGACATACTCCCACACATTCATAACACTATGAATTAATGGATTAATCAGATAGTTTATTATTCATGTATTTATTTTGCACACTTACAAACAGATTGTGTGTGGTCCATACAATATGTGGCATGTAAAGTGTAATGGCCTTAACAATTAATGTTAGACAAGGATGTTGTCTTTTTATCCTCGGATGATTTTTGTTTCATTTGGATGGTGGAAAAAAATGACAGCCTGTCTAAAGTCCTCACTGGTTAAGCGCTGTTGTTTCCCTCTGTTCCTACTTTCATTTTCATTTATGAGTCATGCATGAATGGAATTTCTTTTTTTTAACGCACTCACTCACTCAATCACTCACTCGCTCACGGGGAGTGTATGTCCAGAGTCTGAGGTTCAAGCTTAATTAATGTCTTTCCATTTTTATTATAAGGAGGCCTATCAATCAAAAAGGCAGAAAGAATCCCCCTGTAGCGGAGTAGAAATATACCCTGCACTCACTTGTGCTATGCTGAGAAATGTATTTTCTATTAAAATCTTGATAGCCTTTTAGACTGCAGTGTTTCACCGAGTCTTGTCTCATTTCATGTGACTAAAAAGTAGGAAAAAATGCTCTACATTAGGACAGAGAAAATCAAGAATACTTGAGTATCAAAAAGTGAAAATTTCTCATTTTCATAAAGCTGGCTTAAGGCGCACTTGACTTCATAAAGGTACTTTCTTTTTCTACATCCACAGCTCGATTTTGCACCTTTAGCACATTTTGCTTATGGTGCAGATGTGTATGGTTCTATGCAGGGAGGGCTGTTATTTCTTCTCTCAAAACTTACATGGTCTAGTTTTAGATTAACTTGGATGCGAGTGAAAGACCTAGTTAAATGTTTTAATTTCAATTTAGTGACTATTTAAAGTCCAGTATGTTAAAGAACTGAAATTACACAGCTTAGCCTTTGTTCAGACAGAAAAGGAGGGAATTTTTCACCTTATGTAATTTGCTTGACTGTTCAATTTGTGTGTGTGTTCACCCTGAATAGCAGACAGTATAGCAGACAGTAGCTGTAAGCTAGTATGGAACGGATGCTGTTCTGTGACCTCTCATCTCTGCACGTTTATTTACTCAAACAAAACATCTTGAAGAAGCGTTCAACAATTCATGCTGTTATGCAATTGCGCTGCCTCTAAAATTCACATTGTGTTCTGTCTCAACTCTCAGCTACAGTTGAAAGTTGAATTCATAAATGATAAAACGCAGCTCTGCTTTAATACACTCCGGGGGTTTGTTGCTACAGCCTTCCTCGCTCTGGTACAACCCTTGTGGCTAATGCTAGCCAACGTTTAGAGACACTCTGTAACTAACATGCTTAATCTGATAACAGTTGCTGACTTGATTTTTTTCTTTTTTTTTTCAACTTTTGCTTTTGTTACATTTTTAGCATTTTCGGCATTTGCCATGATCTTGTAATTGTCACCTGTGGCCTCTACTCAGCAAATAAATGTTGACTTCATTAACTATAACTTTAAAAAATGGTGTGTCGTGGCAAGATTAAGAACCTGTGCAAACCCTGAATGTCACTTTGCTGCCTTTGACGGAGTGATATTTTGCTTTGCCTTTGACATTGAAAAGATGGTCACTCAGCCTTGCTAAAGTGAAAGCCCTCTGCTCACATGCACTGCATAGCACCACACACATTAACATCTTCCAAAATACTGGGCTATTCAGATCATGTACCCTGAATCCCACTGGCATGTTTCTTTGGATCGCCATGCCTCCTGCTGCCCTGCTTTTGAAATCTACCTCTTAAACTCTTCACTGCCCTCCTCCAGCCTAACCACAATTAATTTCTCATCATCCTCGGTTTATTTTGAATTGATTCATTTCATCTCCTTCATCACAGGGAAAATATTGTTCTGGTTTGTGTCATAGAAAAAGGTCTGGCCCCATTACACCATTGCCTGATTTTATATTAAAGATCTTGCACTAAATCACCACAAGCCTTGTGACAGAACCCCCGCCTGGTCCCCTGTACAAGTTAGCTCTCTATATATAACCACCTCAATCAGCTCAGCGACTGGGTGGACTTCAGCTGACCTTACTGCATTATATGTGCCAGAGGGACAGGGTTTTACTGACCTGGCATGTAAACCTAATGCTCTTTGTGATGAGTGGTAATTCAAGTCCCACTGAAGAAATACTGGCAGATGGCCAACCACACTGGACACAAAAACATGGCACATCTCAGCTAGAGATTCAAATGCGAATTTCTGTTTTTCAGTATTTAATCTAGAACCTGGGATCATGAAAACTGGGAAGACAAGCTGCAAGGTGAGGGTCATGTGACAAATGGAGACAGTCAAGGGTGTCGGTGTGCTACTATTTGGTGGAATTGCTAGCATGGCAACTTCTATTTTAAGAGGGTAATCAGTGAATCAATGTCCTTGAAGCATTTGTAAAACTCGTGACAGTAAAGGTAAAGAAACTTGTTAAAGCTTGTTAAAGGTGGAGTTTGTGAGGCTGAGAAGAGAGTGGACTTGCTTGAGAATGTGAAAGAGTACAACTTTCAGTTCCCAGCCCCTCCCTCTCTGCTGCAGTCCAGTTCTGTCCCTAAAGCCACTTCCCACAGAGGAGCAATGCAAATGGTGTACACAACAGAATAAATAAAACACCAACTATCCTCTGCATAGCTAGAAATAACATGTTTTATAGTAACTGTTGCCTAACGTTATCTTTTGGACTTTGACACTGTCAGAGATTCCTCCTGGCTCTGATTGGTTGTTTTTGATCTGGCAAATGCCAGTAGGAGAAATAGGAGGAGCAAAAGGAAGCTGGTTTTTCTCACAGATGACCTGCATCATGTACTGGATATTGTGACATTTACAGCAGGTATGACAAAAAGCTATTTTAATAAAGAGGCCTGCTGTAATGTCTTAAAGCCCTGGCACTAAGAACTGAACAAACCTATTTTTCAATCATCTGTCTCAAGTGAAATGTGTCCATCATTAACATTTTAGTAAATGTTACGGTTGTCATTTTTTTAAATCCAAGATGGCTGCCTAGTTGACATTTTGGAAAGTGACTACGACTAATTTGTTGTCGTGTGTAGTTTCAGCAAATGAGCAGGCTTGCAAATCTCCAGAAAACCACCAGCAACCCGACTAAATGGCAAATAAAAGCACCACACGTCTTTCTATTTCCAGGTGGATGTATCCTTGCTACATGAGAGATAAATGTTGATAATGTCCGTGAATCTTTGAAAATAACCCCTTTTCAATTCAAGGTGGACAACCCAGTAGTACAGTGGTCAACATGTCCATGAAACACCCCATGTGAACGTTCTTTAGCAAATCCACCTAACCCCCCACCCCCACCACTGCTCACTTTGCATTTAAATGACACGGTGTCACTGTGAAACAAGAACTCGGCGCAACAGGAAATACTACGAAAGGTTTTTGCTTGCTTGTGTTTTTTTCTTTCCGGGGACCTGACCTAGCTTAGCCCCCTGACACTGACCTGGACCACAGGCGTGCTTGACAGGTCTCTAAATCAGCCGAGGGCCACCACGTTCCCACGAGGACAGCTTGAACAGAAGCAACCAGAGAGGCATGAAACGCGCTCTGATAGTCCCATACACCTCTCTATTCTAGGAAGCAGGAAGGGCCGAAAGGGATTTATACACATTCAGACACACACACACACACACACACATGCGCAAAGAGCAGGGAGTAAGCATTAAATGGATTTGAAGATTAGCTGCCCTGCTACTACAAGTGAAATAAGAGTTAAATGTGACCTCTCCTGTGAATTCTCCTGTCTGAACCCTCACCCCCGCGTACTAGCACTCCTGGCTTAACACCAGAGATTGAGGACGGTAGAGTTGGAGAGAGCATGAGAAATACTTAAATTATAGGCATCCTACATGAAGCTTTTCTGTTTAGCAGTCCTGTGACCCAACAAGGTTCAATTTGTGCAAAGATTACATAGATAATCCAAAGAAAACACTCACCAATGGAACTTAAAAATCTATACTCGTATCCTCTTCCATTTTACATTGGTGCTGAAGTATTTCTGCCTCATACAGCGGCAGGGTACAGTAGTGATGGGTATTTGTAAAGGATTTTCATCTCATCGTGTTACCCTGTAATGTTTTTTGGGATGCAGCAGCGGTTTTGTCCGTCTGTGTGAAATCCCCTGTTTGCCAGCGAGAGTTTACCCACAGGAGAGCCTCCCTCTCAAATACATCATCGCAACATTTTGAGGCTTAGTAAACAAAATCATCTCATTTTATCTCATCTAATCTTGTGACGTCTTATCGCAAAAAACCCCACGGTTTGAGTAATCAACCTTGAACTATGAAAGTGAATTTCTCCTGCTTTGCATTTTGTGCTGCAAGTACAGAAACACGTGGATTTGACTGACAAAATTAGGATACTGGGTCTTGAACTTTATAGAAACTCTTACATATTTCATGACTCTAATGCTGAAAAGGCTTCGTCCCACTTCTGGCTTTTTTGTGTTCATGCTTTGAGCCTTTTGGCTGCCTTGACTTTAAACAGTCGTGCTTGACCATTTGAGTTATTTTAAGCCAAATGGCAACATTTGTGCACGGTTCCACCAACTGAAAGCGGAAAAGGTTAAAGTCTTTTAGGATCACCATATTTCATGTTTTAGGGCCCCTGACAAAATGTTACACTCTCCCCGTGTGACTCGTGCTTTGGCTTGAGACCAAGCTAACAGCCAGTGTGGCGGTGTGGCAATCACGTACAGAAATTACATACAATATTCTGTTGAAACTAATCCCCCTGTTAGCTTTGTCTTTGAACTCGTGTCTGATGACAGAGTGGCCTCCACTGCAGGCGCTAGAATTCTTCAGGTTATTGACTGGAGGTCACAAAACTTGCAATCAGCACATAGGCACACAAGTGGCCTTGTGCGCAGAAGCCGTTTAATTTATTTAAGCATTCAGTCCACAGTCTATCTTGTGTACCTTGAGTTTAACAATATGCCTGCAAACCCTATACAGTGATTGCGCCCATGCATTTTCAAGAGGTGAATGAAAGGTTTTCTAGTTTAAAAGAAAAATACTTCACTATTTTGGTATTTGGTATCACATAAAAACGACTGAAATCATTCAATCTTCCTCTCTTGTTATTTACATTTTTTCTTTTCTGAACTGCAGCTACACTAAACTAATCTTGCACATACTTAAGTAACTTGTTCAGACACGTGTGACCATGCAGCAAAGGGAAATGTGAATAACTTTTGAACAGAAATGTTTAATCTAATGCTGTGGTTGAAGGACAGTGTTAAGCCAGAGCACGTTTTTGTTTTTTTTAATCCAGCAGCAGTAGTACTAGATGTGACAAGATGTAGCGACGAAGCAAAAACTGTCTGAAATACCAGAAACGTATAGAACTGCTAAAATATGAAATCAGGCGTTGGCCTATAAAAGAAAATGATATATAAGTTGTCATTAAAATGAATGACTGTGGTACGTTTCATGTACATGTTAACTGTCCTTACATGGCATTTTGGAATCGCCCATAAATAAGTGTGATAAAATATGCACACTTGTGGGTGTGGGGAGTGTGAGGCTTTACTGCAGTTGCACATACTGAAGGGGGGGTGTACATTAAAGCACCATCTGAAACAACTGAAACCCCACCCTAGTCCCCACCAGCTGACCAGGAGCTCTCGGATTGCTCCAGCATGAAGCAGGCTCCTTATCTTTCACACGCTCTTTAGGGAATAACTTATGTAATGTTGAAAGGGTTACCATGACAAGCTAAAGGCAAGTTCATGTTTTCCTGACAGACTTTAATGCAGATCTAATGAGTATTGATTAATTCCAATACTGTTCGCAGAGCAGGCATTGATCCATATGTTCCTTTTCAGTCCGTCATCCAAGCTAGTTCCCCTGTCCTCTGCAAACAAGAATACTCTGTTGTTTCTAAAGAGGAGCAATACTGTTTAACCTTATTTTATTGATGCTATACAACCACATATATTTTACCCACCAATTCGGCATTTACTCAGAAATAGAAGTGGAGTCGTAGGAGTTGTTGCGGGTTGATGGCTGTCCAGTGGAGGTCACAGATGGAGTCGTATTACAGCATCCCGAGTGCAGCATTACAGCCTGAATGAATTAATCTCCCTCTCTCTGATTTCTCCTTGTTCCCCGTTACAGCCCGGGGTGGGTTACAGTGAACAATACAGCTACGATTATATCACAACATTAACACAGGGATTGATGCCCCGCTATTATTTAGTGATATGTCTCTTTGTGCGGTCCAGTGCTTTGAGATGAGGGGCTGATGGGAATTCAGGGGTTGGCTGACCAGAAAAGAGTGGTTACACAGTCCATTTCCCCTCTGAGCTAATTAGCATGTCAACTGTAAAGGCGCCTGCAATGAGGCGTTTAGGGGTGGATAGGAGAGGAGAGGAATAGGGGCAGAGCCAGTCAAGGAAGTTTTTCTGTGCCATCAAAGTACCACTAAAATCTGACCTTTACGCCAGTCAAAAAGGGAAGACCGCGTTTATTAGCAGCATGTGTTTGGTGGTGGGGGTTGTCATGTTGTGCTCAGACCTCAATCTACGTTGGTTTGTGGAGTGTGAAGCAGGTGTGTGTACTGAGTGGAAACTGTCAGAAATATTTAACTACTCAAGTGCTGGCTGAAGGTCGTTTCGACAGGTTCATAGAGTTCATAGAGTTCATAGTTCACGAAGCCGGGCATACAGAGAATACATCTTTGTTCTCACCCTCTCATCTCACTTGAGCTCTTTTTAAATGAATGAAAAAAGAAGCAATAGGATTCTGAGAGAGAAAAGGTATAAGGGAAGATTTTATTTAAAATTTATTTAAAAGTTTTATTGTGATTTAAGCTGAAGTAAGTAAGATACAGCTATCAAGGCTTTATCTTGCATCAGTAGCGTTTCACAGTCTTGTCTAAATCAAGAGTAGGTTTTCATAATGATCAATAAGCTTTTTGGCCTTCAAAGTCAGGTGCTGTGGCTGTCCTGCCAAAGGTGAAATAGAATCATTCAGCCCCTATTCCCCTCCGGATGAGGAGCAGATGCTGACTGACTGTCATCAACATTCAGATGGCACCCAGAGATGCACTGCTCCTTGATGAATACAGATTCACATATTTCACTCCATGTTTTATCACACTCTAAGTTTATCATCTCCAAAATGAAGTCAGTTGCGGCTCACATTGATGGAATAAGGCCAATTTTCCAGGATTTGTGCTGCTCATGAGGAGGGACATGCTACGTTCTGCTGAATTCCAGCAGGTCTGCAAATATTCCCAAAGATTGCCGCTCTGTTGTAATACAGCATGAATTATGGCATGAATCATACAGTGTACTGCAACATACTTGGGTAGAAACGAGAAAAAGAATTGTTCACGACAGCATGAAATGAAGCACCAGTGAAACAAATAAGATATAAGGGGAAGGGGAACAGGGCCAATAATAAAAGCCTCAATTGTACACCATCAGGCTACTTTATTACTTCATAGGAAAGGGTGTAATAACATTAGCAAAACTCTCCTACAGTATCTTTCCTTAGCCCTGTCTTTAAAAGTGTGCTGAATAATTTACTACAAGAGGAGAAAAGGGTATTAAAAAGCCCTTGATACAGTAAGTACAGGGAAATAGTCATTTATCCTGTGGCATGGCATGCAGAGTGACTATTGATTATATGTCTTTCAATCTGAATATCCTCTTTTCGCGGTAGGTATCCGCCCGGTGCTCTGGTTTTCACTTAAGCTGATGTGCATATTTTGTGTCTTCATCTTCCCTCTGTCCCTCCAGGGATGCATAATGCCTCGCATTGCATAACGGGAGTGTTTCCATTCACAGTAACGCTGCTCCAGGAATAAACATATGCTTAGATGTTCACAATTTTACTCATATGCATTTGTTAAAAATTTGTTCCACCCCACTGCAAGCCATCTTAAAGCTCAAATAGTGAACAGACATGCAGTGTTTTTGCACAGCTAAGGAGTTAGGCTTCACTTCACTCCCTCATATTCATTTTGCGTTCCAGCCATTATACCCACGTGCAAATGAAATCTCTCCTGTTCATTGCATTGTGGTGAATTGTTAAGCCATGTGCTTGCACCAGTGTCTCTAATGGATGTTGTGTTCCAGCAGCAGCAGGTCAGATCTTGGTGGGCTGTGCAATGCTCAATCAGACCATCCCTGCAGCAAGGCCATGCACCCACTCTGGGCTTTTTCCAACTGAAATGAGATAATAAAACATGGTATACACACATTTGTGCATACATACATACACACACACACACACTTGCACATTTAGTATCACCTTTATCCTCTAACACCACACAGTGTGTTTTTGCACAAGGTCAGACTGACCTTGTGGGTAAAACCATAACAATGTGCTTTACGTGCCCAAGTGCTTCACTCGTTCCCAGGCAAAAATCCCAAGGCTGCATTTTACCTCATTTTAGGCCGGCAATTGTCAGACACTTGAAATACATTTGTAACGACATGTTTTGCTCTTCTGGCAATCTCAAACATAGCCAACCAAGGTCGCCTCAGTTCATCCCACAGTTCGTCCCTAAGCCTATTAGGAAAAATAAATGATGCCACAGTCGTTGATGTTGTTTGTTGAGGTTAGTGTTTTGTTTGTGGTTTTCTGAAATGTGGACGCAAGTGGAGAGATGTGGGTGTGTTTAGCATATGGACAGCTCTGTTGGGGAACTCTCTGTAACAGATGCCCCCATTAAAGTCCCTTTAGCTGTTGCCCTTTACATTGACATTGAGTCTTAGGTTTATTTTGATACTGTTAGGGGTGAAGAGCAGAAAAATGTGCAGAGCATAATACTCTGGCTTTCTCTGTTACTTGCAGCACACCATAGCTGCCATACAGTACATAAGGGATTTCCCATTTCCTTGAGCCCTTTGGTCCATTGCTCCAGGTGCTATGTAGGGAACAAGTCTAGTGTCCAGCCTGCCTGATACACAAGTCTCTGGCCATGCTCTACCTCTGCTGAGCCAGCACACTCATTAAGCCCTTCAACTAGTGAAACTCAATGGGAGACTGACCAACCGTCTGCCGCCCTCTGAAGATTTTCAGCATGGCTGCACTGGCAAACCAGAGTGAGATATTTATACAAGGCTAATGTTTGTGTGCCAGTACAGGCGAGGGAGTTTATGTGGAGAAAAACAGGCACTCATAAAAAGGCACTACCTCCACATAAATAGATATTTATTTTTCCTAACGCATTGACGTTTTATTGTACGCAAATGCCTCGTAAGATATCTTCATAAGCACCTTTGATGTCAACTGCAAGCAGCAATATTCACATTTAATTAGCGCCTTGTGGAAAAACGTCTCCCTCTGTTATCAGCTCCGTTTATGTATTTATATCTCATTGTCCTCATTAGAACATCACTTGGATTTTTATGGTCCTTCATCTTTTTAAGGGACTAAGCACACTGGGTTTAGAGCACTGGTTCTGACCTGACTGGGAAGAGACAGCCGTAAGACAGGGCAGCTGCCATCTCCGCAGCCATCCTGCATCCCCAGCATGAAGAAGTAAAGGAGCTTTGCTCTCCTGTGGCAGTGTTTGTCTGTGTTTGGACCAAGGCTTTGGTCTGTGGCTCTGCAGGTCCCATTTCCCTTTGCGCCTCTACAATCTTCCATCCACTCTGCCTCTCCCTGTGGCTGACTTTGGCAGGCAGAGCTTCCTCACTCCCAGGCTCATGGGATGGCTTTTCCCTTCCTGGTGCTCTCCTACTCCTTTTCAATGCATAATTGAAGTGTCGGTGGGTTCTTAGACTGATTGAAGAGTCTTGTTGGGATGGTAAAGATCTAACAACAGAATGTCCTGGTTCTCTTTTTTTTCTATGTGGCTTGTCCTCTAACTGTAGAGGCTGCTGTCAAGTGTGAAAGAGTGTGGACAAGTCAGCGAAGACAGGCAGAAAAAGCCTGTCTGTCATGAATCCTTCCTGGAGCGATTGATTTTGAGTCAGTTAGAGGTGAATCGGCCTTTCAGCTCTCCTCAGGAGAGAGGGGGGGGGGGCATGGCAAGCCCTGCATCATTGATAGGTGCAAGACCCCAAAACAGGGTGATCTAAATTCCCCCTTCAAAGTGCTCAGCCAAGGCATCCAAACAGAATCACCACAGAATTACATAATTCTGGATGCTTGACTAAGCACAAGTCTTCCTCTATGGAAGCATATCAGCAGAGAACTGAGAAGACGGATCTTTTTGTCTTTGTCGTGTGCTGAAAGTCAATTGAGATGTGTAGACAATATGTGCTCGACCCCATAAAAGCTCGACTGTTCCAAATTAAAGTGCACATGTTCATAAAAAGTGACAGCGTGATTTTCTAGGTAATCTCTCGCTCTGTGTGAATCCACCAGGACTCCACTGGCTGAATGAAACTTTAACTAGGCAGATGTAGCGTTTTAATCTTACGCTCCACATCTGTCCCAGCCCTTTGAATTCATGCAGTGTTTATTCTGAGCCTGAAAGCACTGTTTCCCTCAGCCACCATCGCAGACCCAGTGAATAATTTATTTATTCTACAACTCACACCAGCTATACACTATTCACTGGGGAATGACTAGGATGCCCCTAGGAAGCCGGGGGCGGGGGCCGGGGTGAGGAGTTTTACTGGAAAGCTGTACATTGCCTACAGCTTAGCTTGTCTACCATCATTGGGATAAATACTGGGCAAAGGGATGTAGTGAAAAGCATGTGCCTCATAATGGAAGGGTTAGGGATTCACTTCCTATTATAACTACACAAGCTTCACTGAAAAAGTCTGTTTGCGAAAAGTGTGTTTTTTTTAAATGCATTTTTTGAAGCAGCTTCACTTGCTTCAAGTGTCTTATCCATTTGTAGTTTGTTTTTACGTTTTACTGTACTTAAGACAAATAACATTTTGAAGGGGTGTGTGTGACTGGGTATATGTGTGGGTTGTAGGGGGTGCGAGAGGGTTATGCCTGTATCACGAAAAACAAGATTCCAGTGATAGTCAATTGGAATCCGCCATTGAAAACCTTTGTTTTACCTCCTTGTAAACTTTAAAAGTTGTTGTGAAAAGTTTGTACTTTGCACCTCTTAAGCGTCCATCCAGATGTTCAGTATTTCATACTACACCGCTTCTGTTTCGTTTGTTTTGGAGGACTTGCAACATGCTTTGAACGATCAGCAGCTGTTAAATGGCTATATATATTTTTATTTATATATATATACTGTATATATTTATGTATACACAGAAGTGCGTCATTGAATAAATCAGTAGTAATAATGTGAAAAGTAATATATTGTTCTTCTGTGTCACAAGGGCTTCTCTTTTGTTTGCTCATAAGTGGCCACCGTGGATGATAAATACAGTAAAAGTACTCATTTATGAAGGAAGAAATCTTTTAAAAAATAACCTTTTCTGACAGGCACACACAAACACTCTCTGGAGAGTCTACTCTTAAAATTGACTCCCTTTTCTTTCACAGCATGCCTCAAAGAAGACCTTTTCTACTTGCTGGGTAGAAAATACAAATAGCCTGTCTTTACTTTTAGGCTTTTTCATCCACTCCTGTTTGATGCTTACAGTTGCTTTATTGTGTTTGCTGTTCTGTGATTCTGCTTCCCTCTCACAGTTGGCAGGCCATTTAGTGCTTATATGGAAACATGAATCACAGGCTTGAGGGATCACATGGCGAGAAATGAAAAATCTTCTTTTATCTGAGGTGAATATCCTCTGTCTTCATTTCAGTGCAAAATCAATGACGGATAAAGCAAAAGATGTTGTGTGCCACAAGAAAAGAAAAGTGCTTTTTCCAATAAAAGAAAGATGGAGTTGCAGTAAAGGGCAGAGGGGATCATAAAGTGAAAAAGTGGCTCCATCCTCAAGTAGTGCAGTAAGGTTGGCATTTTCCCCAATTTTATGGTTTATGATGCTGTAATGGCAGAAATGCTTTCTAATCACCTAAACAAAGGGTTAGTTCAGTATGGTGCAGCAGATGTCTGTAGAAGATTATCATTTCTGATTAGAAGATGATGATTTTGTTGACCAATTATTTACCCTCAGCAGTAAAGCCTTTAGGAAATTTAAGCAAGTAGCTTCAACACACACTCTCAGTGCACTGACAGCCCCACACACACACACACACACACACACACACACACATGCACCACTCACTCACTCACACTTTACGAACTCGTTAACAGGAGCTTTGAGTCTGTGTGATGAGAGCAGCCGCAAAGGACAGCAGTAATTTGACAAAAGCTGTCATTCTTTACGACAGGACGTGACCTATCGGATGGCTCAGAGTGTGAAAAGGTCAACCTCTCCCAACTTCCACAGACACACACACACACACACACACACACACACACTGCCCACCCCACTCTCAGACCTCCTTCCTCTGGGGGAAATTGAAGTGGGGTCCTGTGCCGAGAGGCTCTGTGTCACCGAGCCAGTTACTGCAGATACAGATAATTCTCCGAGCCAGTCACTCGGATGAAGGGTCAGCCTCTATATTCTCCTCCGTCTTCTCTCCCACTAAGCTCAATCTCTCTTTCTCTTCACACATCTCACATGTGCATCCAATCTTTCTTTCTTTAATACCTTCTCTCTCTCTCTCTTCAACACACCTTTTGGTTGAACTCCTTCACCTTTCCTTCCTGTTTGGAAAGCGGCCCCACTGTTGATTCACACAGTATTATTGCAATTATTTTTAGCCTCAGCTTGTTACAGGGGCCCCCCACAGTAGGATCCCATTCATCCAGCTAGATAGAGTCACATCGCATGTCTTCCAATTTCCCCTTGAAAGGTGATGTTTCTCTGCTTTGCTCTACTCCACTCCTCTCTGCTGGGCTCCTTTACTCACTTCTTCCACAAAAGACATTTAGACTCCGGACTCCATTCTATTTCTCGCCATAAAGTTGCTTTCAAAATATTGCCCAATATTTATGAAAAGGTCACATATTCTGTCGGCCCCCTGTTGCTCTTTTTTTTTTTTTTTTTTAAAACAACTCCCTATCAACCACAATTACATACGCAAAGCTGTCAGAAGGGTTGTTAACGTCCTGAACTCAATTCAGTGCTCAGAGCATCAAGTTTTGTGCTCCAGACTGCAAGGAATTATTCATCATCACGGCTGGAAGATATGTTCCTATCAGCCTCAAATATGAAAGTAAGCTTCAAAGTGATAAATAGGAAGGAAGCATCTCTGCACTGCATGTATGCATGGGAATGTCAACGAGACAAAACCGAACATCAACAAGATGAAAACAGCCAAGTTGTTTTGACAGTGTTTTCCAGTAACTAAACCAGAAATAAATGACTTTTTACAAGAGTGCTAAAAGACTCTCTCCCTCACTGAATCTCGTTAAAATTGAAACTGTAGTGGACTTGGCAAGCTGCCGTGCATGGCCCGCAGTTGTTTGATGTTGGGTCCATGCATACATGGATCATGAAAATAGACTAACAGCCAAGAACAGCTAAGCTTCTGTTTCTATCTACACAGATAATTGGTGTAGAATGACACGGGGTCAAGTTGAACAGACAGGGACCCCAACAACAAATAATCTTGTGTAAACAGTGGTGAGGATCACAGTACTGTGAGACGTTTTTATTGAGAGACTAGCAAATCATACATAAAAGGTGAACGCGGGTCTTACATCAGAAAACTCATTGCATCAGTCAGTGTTTTGACTTACATCATTCAGACCACAAGCGAGTTGAAACATTATTGTGCAAAGTTTTAGTTTTGTATTTGCATGTCTCTAGAAACTATGGTAATAGGCCAATTTATTCCTCCAACCCAAATGTTAATCATAGCCCTACAGCATCCACCACTCTGATTGATGTAATAACAACAGCGGCCTTAACGTTAAGCCTTCTCCGTGACTGTTTACAAGCCTCTCAAGTATTTGGAGATTCCTTGATCCTTTCCCCCTGCAGATGGGGCATCAAAACACGAGCGTCCCACAATTAAAAGAAGATAAGAAGCTCAGCGGAGAGGCTCGAGGTCAAGCTCAGACGGTCGGATAGCCAAAGAGTTGGGAGCTTATGCTGGAGGTATTTCCTGTGGCACCGACACAGAGAGCGTGTTGTCGTCGTAGTAGTGGCAGTGATAGTGGAAGCAGGGCAGAGATTAGACCTTGCTCCTGGTAGGCGCAGATCAGACAGATTGAGCGGGGGCAGGGTGGTTTCACAGTCACTTAAGAGAGCGACACACTCGGACGAGCTCCCTTCACTGAGCATTAAACACAATTAAGCGAAGGCGCTGTATCCCTCCCCACCTGGACTCTTAAATCTCCCGGTGCTCCCCTTGCTGCCTGTAAATCCACTCTATCTATCTGGGCTCTTAAACCTACTATTCCTCTCCTGCTCCCTAGAACCCTTCCTCACGCTCTATGTAATCTGGCCTTCCGAAGAGTGTCAGCTGTGATTTCGTATATATTAGCCACTCTGCGTAGAGACATGACCTTTACCAGCATTTTCAATTGACGTTTCATTCTCCTGTTTTAATCAGGGAAGCATGAAGGGCCGGCGGGTGCCTCTCAGAGAACTCAGCTGCCTCTGAATTATTTAGACGATGGATGATTGAAAGTTTTTTGAGCGCCACTGCACCTCACTCTCTGGTCTTATGCAAACCACTCGTTCATTCCGAGTGAGAAGTCCAATGCGACTTTACTGTCATTCATTGTGTCTAAACAATATGTCTTTCACTCAGAGTCAGCTAGACAGGCTCAGTACGCAGCCTCTGACCTTGACAGCAGTACTCAGACTTTGTTTGTTGGAGCAGGAACTCCAATCTTTCACAAAATCGCAACCTGAGCAGCACACTCAATGAGTGCTGGAACTTGAGCACTCAAACAGGGCTTTTATCTATCCTGAGGCATTCACGTACAGTCCTGATTCTTTTTTTCTCTGTATCTTCACTTTTAATTGCATCTAATCATTTCTTAGTCCTCAGGAGAACACTCGTATCATTCATCTGCCCCAGTGTACTGCTGCACTGAAGCGCTGTAATTTTCGGAGGTCAGGCTGCACAAAGTCAAACCTGACTGCTCAACGGTCACAGGTTAACGAGGGTGAAGCTGCACTCATCTGATACGTGAGAAGGGGTTGCTTGAACTCAGTTTATGTATCTACAGATCCTATAGGAGTCATTAGGCCTGAGGCGTCTCTCACCACCTCATGAGGCATTTGAAACCCCAAAGTTTCTCTAACACATCATCACCTAACATCTCGGAGAGCCTCTTTTGAATTTGGTGGCCTCGTAATGTGTTAAAGATCACTTTGTTTGCCTGCGCTGCAATATAGCCGATCCACAGTCGTGCACCATTAGTCAAACAGAAACTACACTTTTTTGTTGGCAGAGTGCTGCAGCACATCTCCGGGTTTTTATCAGTTCTGCTTATTTGTTACTTAAACTTAATCACATTAAGTAAATTAACGCTGTGTGTGGTGGATTCATTATTTTATTCTGAAAGAGAAAAAGGAAGCAATTCACTTGTATCCATAATTTCTACCTGATCATGACCATGTTTATATTGCCTATAAATGTGTGCCCCGGTGTGTGTTTGTTTGCATGCACAGCAGGTTTGTTGTACATATTGCTGACAGGCATTAAAGTGTTTGGGGCGAAGCAGCGGTGCGAAGATGAGAAAGGAGGAGGGGAGCGTTGTGAATAGAAGGGTAGATAGGGAGGCTGTGCTGCGATTTACCATGGTGCTTTTCCATATTTTACCTCATTTGGGATTTTTTTTTTCATTCATGGCAAGATTGCCCTGGGTATTTTATTCTATTAGGTGTAGGCAAAAATGTCACCACTTACCTCCCAGCCCATATTTCACAGAGTGGTGGGCATGTTGTATGGCTCTTATCTATGATAGATGGACCAACACATCAGCAGGTGGGACTCCACTTTGCCTATCAAAGCCTTCTATAAACACTTTCTTGCTTTAATGGACTCGCACTGCAGACCTCACACGCATCAGTGGGGACCTGGCAGGATGGCAGAGAGGAATAAGGGAACTGCTCCCTCTAGGTGAAGTTCAAGTCCACTGAAGGTGGTTCTTGGAAAGCATGAACGTTTTCATTTTAGGGGGCGGCAATAATTGAATCTCTGTTTGTTCTGGATTTAGCATAATCAGCTCAAACAGGCAAAACCAGTGCAGCCCAAGTCCAATTTTTGCTCTAATCTCTTGCAGAGCTGTTATTGGCTTATCATAGCTGTAGTTGGGGAAAACCCTCTTGTTTTTTGAGCAGTGTTTGTTGATGGATGACTGCGTGGACAATTCCTCAGGCAGCCAGAGGGATGTTGAGCCTGTTGCACTGGGATTTTTGAGCTGGGATTTGTGTCCCATTTAATGCTAACCTTACTCTGCTATATTATTCAGAAGGTCTGTCATTATGAGCTAAATCTGCCAACTCTGCAAGGGGAAAGCTGCAAATGAAGTCGGTTGTTGATCATTTTTGTGGCTAACTCTGAAAAGGTTTCACTCATCTGTTGTTTGTTTCCTCACCTTGTCATCTGTCTTGTCTTTTGTCTTGCAGTTATGTGGCTGTGGGCTGCTCGGCGTGGGCATCTGGCTCTCTGTGTCTCAGGGCAGCTTCGCCACCTTCTCGCCCTCATTCCCCTCACTGTCGGCTGCCAACATGGTCATCGCCATCGGCGCCATCGTCATGGTAACGGGCTTTCTTGGTTGCCTGGGTGCCATCAAGGAGAACAAGTGCCTGCTCCTGAGCGTGAGTTAAATTTAAATACCTATATTATAAATAAGACACATTCAACTGTCCAAGCAACAATGAACACACTGCAACTCCTCTTTTATTCTTTTCACTGCTCCTTTGGATATGTTTTTTTTTTCTCACATTCCCATATATCACCCATGGAAATATTGACAGAAATGTCTTGTGGAGACAGCCTCTCACATATGTGTCTATACACCTACACACACTGGTCACAGGCCAGTGAGATTCAGCAGCTTATTTGTATTTATCTTCCAGCCGGAACCTCAGTTGAGATAGACGACTGACAGGAGGGGTTCAGTCTGCATTCTATCAAACCTCAGGGGCTCACTAAGGAAAATTACAGCTGAGCAGTGGGATTCTCCCTTTCTGCAAATTAACACCAACGCATTCTTGTCATTTCCATGGCTTTGGTCACAGCCCAGTGAAAGAGCTGTCAATCAAGAGGCCTTTTGTGTCACCAACGTAGTTGAAATACTGTACATGGCACACTAAAGCCACTTGATATTTCTGTGCTCAATAATGGAGAATATTCTATTATACATAACAAAGACTCCTCTGTCCGCATGTTGCACAGCTTGCTCAAAGTAGTACAAAGTGTGTTACCTTAAGCACAAGTTAATTACAAAAGTTCGCCAAATGGAATGAGATTTGAGGGGATCCGCTGGAAAAAAAATAAGGAAAAAAAAGAACTTTCATGTAAAGAAACTTTAAATGAGAAGTGGAGTTTGGGCTCTGGGTACTTAACATCACAAACAGCTCAATCCCTTGAAGCTCTTGCATCAGTCAAAAGCCCCACCAAATCCTCAGTGTTCGACATGGCTTCCTTCACCTGCCTAACAACTGTGAAGCAGAGAGAGGAAGAAGAGAGCGGAGCTCAGGGAGGGGGGGGAGGGGGAGGAATGGGCTGGAATGAGAAAAAAGAGAGACTTAATGAAAAATGTGAGGTCCCTCATTAAGTCTCTTGCCACATCTGTTTGTGGCAGCGTTTCATATTTGGCCATGATAATTCTGTTTAGTGCAGAGTTGTGTGCTAGACATAGTTGTTGTTTTTCCTCGTCTGTCTGTCCGGCTCAGCACACCAAGAGGTGGTGGTGGTGGTGGTGGTGGTGGTGGTGGGGGTAACAGGACGTGGAAACATCAGAGTGGGTTTAGATCTCCCTGCCCAGACAGATCTGAGCATCTACCTTGACATATTTTCTCTAAAGTTACTCTGTGGACAACTCTCTCTGGCTTAGAAATATTTAAAGCCGAGACATCCTTTGCAGGGAATTTCAGTCTTTCTTTTTTGCTGCCAAAAATTGTTTACTGAAACAAATTTTAAAAAAGGGGAAAAATTGGGAGAGAAAACACTGATAACTCCAGCTGAGACATCAATTCTTTAAAACCTGAATGTGTGAATTGTTTGCAAATGAGAACATACGCCTACAAAGCTGTGTATGCATGGAAACACAGACCTACATACACACACAGAGCCATCAGACTAGCACCAGTTTAGAATACAGAAGCTGTTCCTTTAACTTTCAGCACCAGGAAAATGTGACAAACCGACTGTGAAGGCACAACAGTGATACACTAAACTGGCAACCCAGATACTCAACCAACAACAAACTGTCTTAACCATTTCATTTGGGCCTTGACACAAATAAAAGCCTACCCCTCTTTGCTCCCATCTGAGTTTGGAATTAATGGGGTTTTCTAAAATCTAGGTTTGCGTGCTGTGCAGAAGAGCTTGGTAAATATTGAGCTGAAGGGGAGTCAAGTGGGGAGAGGAGAATAGTAGATGAGATGCAAGGCTGTGTTGGAAATTAACCTAGAGAGGTATTAAACCACTTTCTCCTCCTAATACTCGTTCACAGACCAGAGATTCTCCATTTTTCCTCCCTCTGTCACTCCCACCTCCTCCTGCGTCTCTCTTTTTCCATCTTTCCTTGTCCCGTTTGACTATTTTTGAGTGCTTGTTGCTTTATTTTGTTGTTGAGAAATCTGTGTTGCTGTGCATTCTGCTCACAAACCGAGATAGTTCACTGTAACCTTAAAGTAGTTCAACATTTTGCAAAATATGCCTATTTGCTTTCTTGCTGAGCGTTAGATGAGAAGATCGATAACACTCTCATCTGTCTGTATGCTAAATATAAAGCTACCGCCAGCAGCCAGTTCGCTTAGCTTATCACAAACACTGGAAATAGCAGGAAAGAGCTAGCTGGGCTCTGTTCAAAGGCAAGAAAACCTGCCTACCAGCACCTCTAAAGCTCCGTAATTAACACGTCATGTCTTGTTTGCTTTAGTGTAGGGCTATGGTGGAGTAACCTTGTTGTCACTGTCAGTGAGGTTGTCAGGCAACCAGCAGAATCTCCAGTCCAGCACATAAACCTTCATAAAGCATGTCTTCTTTTGGTTTTTAGATATAATGTGTGAATTATTGTCACAAATGAGTCCTTTAACTTAAATCGACTGATCATATTTCCATGCAAATACACTGTATAGAAAGAATCACACACTCTCGCGTTCCATTTGAGGGTAGAGAATGAATCATAAGCACTACAAATCACAGATGTCTAGCTTATTATCGAAATGTATGAAAACTGTCACGTATACAATCTCCAGTCATGTAATGCCTGCTTTTCCTCAGATACACAAATAACTACAGCAGAGGCCTAGCCTCTCAGATTTCTATTCATTATTCAACATGTTTTTTTCTGCATGACGAGGTAGATCTACAATACCACCAAAGCAATTGTTAAAACACGGCTCTTCTCCTCTCTCTGACAGTTCTTCATTGTCCTGCTGATAATTCTCCTGGCAGAGCTGATATTGCTCATCCTGTTCTTTGTGTACTCAGATAAGGTAAGTTAATTTTGTTTTCCATTTTATGTCTGAATGTTAAAGCTTTTGCCCGTTATTGCTGCAGTTAACTCGGTAACATTTTCTTTATACAGTTCACCACAGCTTATCCCTAGCGTGGACACATAATGCCAAGGCTGTAAAGCATGCGTTACAGTTTGGGGCTTGGAAAGTTAATGTCTTTAAGCTTGCACACACACACATTGGACCATGCACAGCTGCACAAAGCAGTAAAAGGTGTCAGTGTGATAGACATATCCATGTTCCAGTTGCTTTCAGGGATCCCAGTTTCCTCTTTTTATATTTGGTTGTTTCTCAGGCAGGAGGTTGAATGTCTTCATTCTGCCATTAACCCAGCAGTCAAAGGTTAGGCCACAAAGTGCAGCTCAATCCCCACCAGTTGGCTCCATGTAAGTGGTCCCAAGCACATTTCCCATGACCCCTGTATGGGCTCAAGTCAGGTGTATGTCTGTGTGGCGACAACAGATGACGATATGTAAAGCTGCGGAGATTACTGACATCCATGAACAGACGAAATTCTTCTCCATGTTTAATTAAATCGCCCCACAAATGTTCCATCCTGCAGTTGGCAAATGTCTTGAGCAGGACAAGCACTGAAGATTGTTTTCAAGGACACGTCGTTGATAGACCCGTCTATTTATATATTCCAAATCTCTGGGTTGCCTGGCCCTTGGGATGTCGGCTAATTCTCCCTCTTTGTTCTGAGGTTATTGCTCAAACTTAGTCTCTCAGGCAGATAAAGGAATTCATTTAGCAGCCAATCCATTCTCAGATTTGGATCAGGTCTCAGAGGCACACCCTGTCAGGAGTAAATATGTCTTCTGCCTTATCTCCAAAATATTATTGGCTTAACTTTGGAAAAAAAAACCCAAACCCTGATCCCTCCAGCAGAATTTTAATAGAGAGCCTCTTGACTTCACAGCAGCGCCTTCCCATCACCTGTGAAGTCAGGAAAAGATAGCCAAGTGGGGCTGAGGATTTCTGAAATGTGAAATCAAATGAGTCTGCATTAGTAAGAGATAGGGCATTAGTCGGGGAGAACTGTCTCATTCACAAGTTCCAGTGAATTGCAATCGTATTTCATGTTTCTCCCATCTTGCCAAATTACAGTGTGTTTATCCTGGCTTAGACCTAATGGGATGTGAAACTATGATAATGCTGATCGCTACCAAATCTATTTCCCTTTATTGGTCTTCAAATGTCATTGGAAAACAAGGCCATCACAGCAAATTATATGTTATTGAAGAGGGCATTTTCAGACTGCCTCCAAATAAGTTTCCCTGCACATTTAAGAGGATTGTTTGGTGCCATTACTCAAATGGCAATTTATGTTAAAGACTGACAGGATTAGATGAAGGACAATCACTGGCCATCACATAAGGGTTTCAAATGTTGTTCCATTTTTTGCTCTCTTCGTGGTTTGCTTCTCTCCAGTGAGATCTCGCATGCCGTGTGAGGCTCTCCTCATCCTTTGCTACAGGCTGTGATCAGAGGAATCACTAATTCACTTTTCCTATTTGATCTTCTAATCACAAGGCATTTATTAACAAGTCTGGAAGACATACAGTAGTTGGCAGCCTTTAAGTGTGAGGCGACAGAGGCCTGCAAAACAGATATTTTAGTCTTTCAAATAGGTCATCTTTAAGTCATGAGTGACGCCCTTGAAAACAGTGATCCTTCCGAGTGACAAGCTGTTGACGAGGTGGGGAAGAAACGAACACAGGAACAGCTTTTTTTCACTGCTCTCATTTAGTCACCCTGTCTCCCTCCTTATTTCTGCATTTCCACCAGTTAAGTCCTATTTAAGAGGTACTCTTCTTTCTTCTTAATGGAGACTTTCTCTCTCCTCCCTCACCCCGGCAGTCTTGCCTCCAGGTATGGCTTATGTGTAGGTACACGCTCCTTCCCTCCGCAGCCTGGTGATGTTAAGCGCTCTGATTAAATGCCATGTAGAGGCCGTAGTACAATAAAGGCTGGCCCTGCAGTTAGCAGCCAGCTGACTACAGCAGATGGCTGGGCTACAAACCAGATTACAGCCATCCGTCTTTAACGCTGTGACCTCATTGTGCCTCCGTCGACCCAACACACCGAGCCGAACACCAGTGAAGGTTTATTAGCTCTGAATGAGTAAAAGGAAGCAGGTGGACACAGGTGAGAGAAAAATCGAGGTGAGATAACCAAAGCAGGGAAGAGAAGGAAGATGAATGTGTTAGGGAGGGAAGTAACACATAAAAATAGCCTAACAGGAGGATCAAACGGGGACAAATGTGACAAAAGTGTGTTGTCACTCTAAAGGCAGTGATGTCATGGAGGAGGAAGGAAGGTTAGTCACATAAAAAAAGGAGTTCAGAGATTAAGGAAGGCCTTGCCACATTCATGTTATCTTTCTAGCAACCCAGCAAACCAACAGAAACATCTAGTTGTGCGTCTAATCATATACATTTGTGCACAGGCTGAATTATGCTCCATCCATGGCCATGCTTTGCTTTTTTCAGACCAATTACAGAGATGTAGGGAGGGTCTTCCCTCACTCTGTCGAGTACCCTGGCCTCAGGCTACCCGGCACAGGCTTGCTGAGCAACCGAGGGAGTTAAGTATCCTGTTTAATGATGTGCTTGTTGTGGACCTCTGGCCGTGATGCTGTTTCTCTCCACATCATTTATTACACTTTCCGGGCGGTTAGCAAACGCGCTTGTCCAGATCTGTGCAATGAGAGCGAGAATAAAATATAGTTAGCTTTGATTCTTCGAGTTCTCAAGAGTCAAAGGATGTAATGATTAGAGCCAGTGTGCCCTGACAGTATACTCATGACCCAAGAATGATGGTGGAAAATATAACAGTATTGAACACTTGAAAGAGGTACCTTAGAATAAATGTAACAACTTAGATGTGAGAGAGGAAGAATCTATAGGGCAACATAAGTTTATCCCTGTGTGCGGAGCTAATGATGGAAGATAGGGTGTGACTGTTACTTTAGTGTGTGGTTATTAGGGAACACTCTTTCAATCCTGGTGCACAGCTGACAGGAGATAAGCCAACGGTGCCTCTGTGATCTGACAATACAGAAAAAGACTCCCTTTCTTTCACTTGAAGAAGTGACAATTTGCTCTGAATTGTGTAGCTGTTTAAGACTTCACAGAGTGAGTCGTGTTTAAAGACTTCAGATGAGATGAGAGGGGAGATGACGTGAGTGGAGGAGGAAATATAAATTTGAAGAATAGTGTGATTGTACATGAACCATCTTGGGTATCCATTGGTTCTCCAGAGTGCACCGTTGTGTTATGATGTGTCTGTGTCAAGAATCTGTCCTGGTACACCAACAGGGTAAATGTGAAGTGGACTACTTGTATGTGAAAGGGGTCATTCATAATGACAAACCCACAGAAAATTATTAGCCATTTCTGCAGTTCCCTTCATCTCTACAGAGCGCTATAATTCTTTAAACTAATTGCTTTGGTTTCTCCACTTTCAGCTGGACTGTTTCTCACTGCTCTTAAGTTGCCGTTGTTTTTGGCTGAAAAACAACTTTTTTTTTTCTTTTTTTTTTTTTTATAAAAAAGCTCTAAAAACCCACTGTACATTACAAGCTCAGCAGGTTGCAGCTGTAGAGCCAGTTATTTGTTTCGGGAGTTGGTGGAGACCAAACCAGAGCTACAAGGAGAGTGAATATTGGGCTTACATTTGGCACACGGCCAGAAACATGACTCCCTTTTTTTCTAACATGTTCGTCATATCCAGTTAAATGGTGATAACATCTTTTTCACATCTGTGTTTTGTTCACAGCTTGTGTTTCCATCCTCAAGTGGCCAAATTATATATTAGAGGTTTAAGTTAAGAGATTTTTCAGTGAGACGTTAATGCTTGTCACTTTTTTTTCTTTTGACGATGCCCAGGCTGTTCTCCTGCCAGTGTGCACAGAAGATGGCAGACTAATAAAAACTTTTATTTTTGTCTGGATACATTTTTACATTCTGTTTGTACCATTTTTCTTATTTCACAGATGGATTGTTTTTCCATCTAGTTTGCTCCTTTCACAGATTGGTAATATGTTTACTAAACCACCTGCATAGTTTGTTGACTATGGGGAGGTCGGGGGGGATTGCACTGCAGAGACTGATTCATTTGGAATTAAACTGTAACATCGTTTGCAGAATTGTAATCACTCCAAGTGATAGATAGCAGTTGAGTAAAAGTGAATAAAACTCACAACAGTACACTAATTGCTCTTCTTTACATCCGTCTCACCACCACCTGTAAACAAGAAATACTTTTTTGTGTTTTATGAGGAATTCGAACTACCCTTGGAGACACCAGTCGTTATCCTCTGAGGAAAAACTAATGAGAAAGAGATAAAAGGGAACCAACAGTGGGGGTCCCATATCTCTAAATGCCTTCTTCCATCCCAGAATTTTTCACCTAAATGACTCAGACATAACTTTTGCTGTATGAACAGGAAAATTGGATTTGAGGTGCACATGTATTACAGCAGTGATACACCAAAGGCAAACAAAAAGATCTTTCCCATTTTTGAAAATTGGAGCAGTCAGCTCAGTCTGGTAATGAATAAGCAGTGTGGCTCCCTGTCTGCAAGGTGACAAGTCCCAGTGTACCTGCTCTCCAAGGTGTTTACATGTCACCAGATCTGGGGCCAAGCTCTGACAGTAGAGAGTCCTTATTATGTCTCTGCTGCAATGAGATGAAATATGCATGTAAGACTTCACTAAAGTTGAAAATTGTTTAAAGCATAAAACAAGCAGGAAATGAAATAAAGAACAGCTTTAAAACTTTTCCATTTGGAGGTTTCACTACTGGCTGATGTATTGTACTATTACAGCATCTCGAGTGACAGACAGGTGTTTATCAGACAATCATCCACTTTCTGCGCTCTGCGCTCTGTGCACAGTGACAGACAACACACACACCAATTTGTATAGAAAGCCCGTTCCTTCCTTTACACTGTCAACATGTATATCCGCACATCTCTTTGTTTTCTCCATTTGTGTGGCAGCCGAACCCTTAAAAATTCTGCGATGAATGTGCTGTCCTGTATTGCTGAGCGTGGACATGATCAGCCCAGGTGAAACCACAAGTTTATCTGCGTAAAGTATGAGCTGTGTCTCAGGGTTTTGCCAGCATGCCACACTTGAGGTATTGCGTCGACGCTCTGTGGCAACTGTTAGATAAAAAACTTCCCAGGGGTTGGATGGTGCCAAAATGTGATGCTGAACTGTTATTTGTGAACTATTTCTAATACTAGCAACATGGGTTTCAGTCAAGAAGTTAGTTTTCTTTATCGCAAAAAAAATAGGCTAATGCAACAAAGATGTGTTTGTTCCTTTTGCAAGGAGAAAATGGGGCAGAGTGTTGCATGATCAAATCCTTGTTTGTTCTGCAGTCATTTGTCTGCCTCTCGTTAGCGGTAAATCTGGATCATTAAGTTTCATTTCAGGCTGTAACAAAGACTTCCACACATGAAATGGAAGATGTACAGAGACTTATTGGAGACTCGGAAGATGATTTTTATTGTAGTAGGGGGGCCCCCTGCTCTCTAGTGACTGTGTTAGCGAGGAGTCAGTAATGAGCGAGCAGCATCACATATAGCCTAGATGACTAGAGACCAGAAGATAGAGGATAGAAACAAAGTACGAGGCAGAGATTGATGATGCTGCTCTTCATCTCATTTTCCTACACAAGGACAGATATGGTAGGGTCTGCAGCCCGAGGTGCAATACACAGATTTGCTCGTCTGCATCAGCAAAGTTACAGAGCGAGAAAGAAGAATGTGATTTGAAATGATACTAATCTTATTTCAGAAGTTTTAGAGCATGTTTTAATGGGGTTTGCATGATTAATGATTACTAAAGCATTTTATTGCTAGGGAAACTTTAATTAATAAGGAAAATAAATGTTTCACTTTTATGTTTAATTCAGCAAATAGTTTTCTTGTGTATTGCAGCTCAGAAAACAAGGGTTTGAGGGTTTTTCATCACACCAATAAACCGCCGAATCGCTTAATTGAAAGCTTAATCTGGTTTTCTCTACAATCAAAGGAAGGTTTGGTCTGTCTCCCATATGCAGCACAGTGTATAGAATTCAGGTCTGGGCAGAGCAACGGAGGTAATTAGTCAAGTGATATTAAAATTGTAGTTCTTTTATAAAAGCTGGTTTACATTATCTACAAGGCAGCTTCAGTTTTCCTGCTTCTATTATTTTCTAACTGAAGGATTTACTGAGCAGCCTCCAAACCCTGTCTAGCAGAACACCAGTCCTCCCTCTCCGAGTAAAGAAATTGTAGAAAAGAAGCTTGTTGTGTCAAGCAGTGACAGACGTGATGCCCCTCTCTTATTGTGTGCAGATGGGTTTTTTTTTTTTTGGTTTTTTTTCCTGGGCACAGTCTGAGGCTGTAAGCTTTAACTGAAGCAAGTACGTTCCTTTTGTTGTGATAAAACTTGTATTGCTTGTGAAGATGTACAGCATGGTTGTGGCAGAGCATGTCATTTTTCCAGCAATGATTACCCCTTATCTGACGCGCCTCTCAATCTGTCCTGGCAGTTAGCAAATCCCCACGGGCACAGCGAACTGCAGGAGAACTAAAGCTCTGGTTTTGTATCTCATTAACACATCCAATGAGATATTAATCTCCATCAGACATGGCAGAACCCTGAGCACATTGTTGGGGTTCAGTCAAGAGGAAAATGATTTGCTAGCTGCGCTCAAGGGTGTGTTGAAGCTGTGTGTGTGTGTGGAGGGAAGCGACACATGACCTGTGTCAGATCTACAATCATCATGCAAAAGCCCAAGTCACTGTGACAGGGTTATTTTTAGATGACAAAAAAAAAAAAGCTTACCTGTAACTGATCTGTCTCCACTAGTCAGACTTTACACTCTAGTTGTTACAATCAGCTGTCTATGTACTCTTTTCAACATGATCAGTCAGATGACAAAAAAAGGAATCCATTATCAGTCATATGCAATCCTCTAGAAACACCAAAAAGCACTTGACTGCACACCATGGGCACCACCATTATCGTTTGCATCTAAGTGAAAGAGACATTTTCAAGACAGTTTGGAAAGAGCACAATAATGTGAATGCTCCCTTACAAACACTGAAGTGCCTACTCCAATATAAAGACTATAATTAGGACTATAATTCACTTGACAGTCCTTGTTCATCCATCCCCTTTAAACTAAGGTCTCTCTCATCTCCAGGTGAGTGAGAATGCCAAGCAGGATCTGAAGGACGGGCTGGCTCTCTACAACTCAGAAAACAACATAGGCCTGCGAAATGCCTGGAACATCATCCAGGCAGAGGTAGGCAGACCTCCCACCACACATAACATCAAATATTCATAACATTAGCATGAATGTTCACTCAAAACACTAGAAGTGATACATAAATGCAAAGTTTTAGTGAAATATTCCAGCTAATGTATTTCCAGGCTTGTAACTGTGGCGTTAATGCAGCATTAAAACTCAAAACTGGCAGCTGAAGTACGCTTCATTCCATTATTGCAGTCCTTTACAGCAAAGGGACTAATTATGATACTTGTTACATTAAAGTTAGTTTGAGGCCTCCCTGGTGTGACTGGAAGCACTAAGTAATCTTGTGTCTAATGTGTGTGTGTTTGTGTGTGTGTGTGTGTGTGTGTCATTGACAGTGGAAATGCTGCGGTGTCATAGCATACACCGACTGGTACGAGGCCCTGAAGGAGAAGGTCGTTCCTGACCGGTGCTGCCAGGAGCATTACCAGAACTGTGGGCAAAACTCCACCAACATGTTCTGGAACAGGGTGAGTTCACAATTGGCTGTAATATAAATGCAGAAATGTTTTTGTTATACATAAATTATATGATATGGCCATTGAAGGATTTCCGAAACAGTTCCGAGAGGTCATAGGTCCCCTGGGCTTCTTTTTGAAGAGACTGTAACAGCTCTTGCTGGAAAGTCAATTAAATAGCTACGACACTCAAAATGACGACAAAGAGATGTAAAATGACGAGTTGAGGGGTTTGTAGTTGTCTTGTCTCGTTTGGTCTGGATGTCTGGTTTGTTGATCTAGGACTCAGACTTAGTACAGGATTCACAGGCAACATAAAAATCACAAGTCTTATACTGTATATCTTTAAAGGTGCAATACATAAGAGTGGGAAATAGGGGGCAGCATTTCACCCCCTCCCCCATCCCACTTTCAATCTGAGTCCTTATAATCTAACTGGGGACTGTGCCGTTAGCATGATTAACAAACTCTCAGTATCTCAGCACAGCGCCATTATAAGGCAGGACGGGTTTTGAGGCTAGCTGTTTAGCATGCTAACTTAAGTAAATATCTTTACAGCACAATGCATCGACGTCTGTGACAAAATGTCAATAATGTTATTGCTTCACATTCAGTTGAAATTTTTTGAATGTTTTAAACGGCCAAATCTTACATAGTGCACCTTTAATCTTCAGTCCATCTGTTCAGTGGTAGCTTTTAAAACGTCGTATGTATTTTTGAAGTAGCTTCAAAGTTTTTGCCTCTTTGCAGAATTCTGATGGATTTTTTTCCATTATGCATGAGACAACAGCTTCTTTTTCTCAAAAACCTTGCACCACACTATTCAAGTGATCTCCCCTCATTACAAGTTTAATCTGCTGTTGGCCTGGCATGTGGTTTGTTAGCAGGTCCAAAGTAGGGGATTAAAAGATGTAACATAATTGCCAAAATTAGAATAGGCAGACATTGAGCTGGTCCACTGGGAAGGTGCAGCACTACAAACTTGTGTGTAATCCTGCCCAGAGGAGCCGGCCACACACTACATAGTTAAGTCTTACAAACTGCCTCAGCACCCACACTCAACAAGGGGCGCCACTTTGCAGCTGAAACCACCATTAAGTGACTCGCACCATCTCCCTGCCAGTGAGTGACCTCTGAATGAACCCAGGTGGGAACATAAATAATATGAGTTAGTGCACATGTCTATCCATAAGTCTGCATATGAAAGTCAACACTCATGGGTAATTCACTTATTTTAACACCTCACCTGGTAGTTCACCCAAGCGTGAATCTCATATGGAAGAGATGCATATTTTCTGTACAAGTGTGACCTGGATGGTTGGGTTTTTCTAGGTGACCAAGCTATAAGCAACAGCGTAACTGCAGTGACACGGTTCATCTGCCACAGTGAAAATGCATGCTCCTTTAGTGGTATCTTCACAAGCCTCTGTTCCATTTTAGGGCTGCTTCGAGAAAGTGGAGGAATGGCTGGATGACAACAAGCACCTGCTGGGAACCATAGGCATGGTCATCTTGGTAGTGCAGGTAGGAGGCTCAGTGATAAATTGTGCCCTCTTTCTTCATTTTTTATTTTTCTTCTCTCCCATTTATTTTGTTTTTTTCTTTTTCTGCTTTGTGTCTGGGTGCATTTATCTGCCTGTCTCGCAACATGTTTAAAAAAAAAAAAATGCTTCCAATGGCCTCTGTGCAGCCATCTTCAGCTAAGGAAGTTACGAGGCCTGTTCTCAGTGGGCGATCCAGACACCCACACATCTTGAAATATTAAAGTGAATATCCTCTGTATCCTCTGCATCCGCAACCTGTCTGGGAGAATCAAAACCACCTGGCTTTGTGCCAAGCAGTCTGTAGTTATGTATAAGAAGCCATCAAAAGATAGTAGAGTGAAGATACTGAATATATTGGAGCAGGTCTATGGTCGCAGATTAAAGGCGTTGTATGCAGGGCTGACAGATAGTCCCCCTGAAAGATAACGTTTCTCGTTTTGTCCCGAACGCTACCTTACATCTTTCCCTCTTTGTGCAATGAGTGCCTCACTGCTTTTGCAATAGCTGTTACACTTGGAGGTTACGTCCTAAAAGTGTCGTCTGACTGAACAAAGCGACGTGTATTTTTTGTGTGCATGCATACATACATTTGACTGCTGGAATGGTTTTGTGTTCGTTCACTCCAGACAGCTAACGTAGCAACTGTACAGGTGTTAGCTGGAACTAGCTCGCAGTGCACAGATCATTTGAGCGTGCCGAGAGTTTCTGTGCTGTGTTGGTGTGACAACTCAAGACTGATTTCAGAACTCATCAGGACTTTTGTTCTTTCTGTAATCTTCCTCCAGTCTCTCTCTGTTTTTCCTGTAGTCTCTGTGCGTTCATGAAATTGAGTCATAAAGCCCCAGGCTAAATGTGGAGTTTTAGCTCAAGTTGAAACATTTTTAGCTCACACAGACACGTCTTTTTTGTGGGCAGATTTTTGTGTGGAGTTTATGTGCTTTCCGTGTGGCTCCTAAGGCTTACACATAGATGATAAATTACCCATTGGAGTGAGTGGCACCCCTGTGATACCATCCCCTAAGTTAAACTGGGGTGGCCTCCTGCCCCCCTGATTGATGGATGCAAGGATGGACAGATGTGCCTTTTCTTCAGATTTTGTATGCAATCATCACTTGTGCTCTGTCCCTGGTGCAGCTTTTCTAACAATGGCTATATGTGCTGCTCCTTTTTTATCGGGTCCATTTCATATTTTCTTGTACCTGCCTGGGCACCATTTCCCCCTGCAATTCTTATATTGCACTCCACTTCAGGCGCTACTCAAGCATATACAAATTATCTCTATTGTCTACTGTGTAATTCCCACCTGATGTCTTTGCAGCCTTTTGAAAATCTGCACAAGAAATAGCTAACTGAAGTACTATTTTACAAATATTAAATACTGCCTTTGTCAAGACTTAGCTGGTATTAATTCTCCAGTTGAGGGCCATTAAGTTATTGCAGAAGAAGGAGGCACAACAATATTGGGCCAAACCTTAAATGAATGAAAACAATGCTGACAACGTGCTGGAAATACATAATGCATGTTTGATCTATTCATTTGAGGAATGTCACATTACATTTTTGCCACAAGGTTTTTTGAATTTTTCATGTGCATGAAAGCAGAAATTTTACGTTCATGGAATGTATCATCCCATGTGCTCCGCTTCTTCCTCTCACTTTTATGCTTTTAACATTCCCTCCTGCTGTATTTTCATCTGTATGTCATCTTGGGTTTGACTGTGCTTGTGCAAGATGAGCCTTCACTCCGCTAATCTGTGAATTCATGGCTCATCCAGAGCAAGGTGGCCTCACCAGGAAATCTTCGAGTTGTTTCGTAAGATTGTGCACATTTCTAAAGCCCTTCAGGGAAAATGATGTTTGAGCTTTAGTTTAAGTTCACAGCCTCAATGAGGGAGTCAGCATTACTGAATATTGACCATATATTCATGCTAATATCACACTCAAATGCTCATGTAACAGACATAGGTAGGGCATGGAAAAGAACGACTCAAGGGATTGTTTTCCAGCAGTTATTGACTGCTACAGGAGACATATGTCCCATTAATTGCTCTCTGGTCTCTCTATCTGCACCAGCAAAACATCCGCAAAACAGCACTGTGTGGGGCCTATTCTTTTTCTTTCTTAAACTGAATAAAGGTTTATTATTAACAAACAGCATGTACTTAGCTCAGTCAGTTTACACATTACAGTCGGGAGCTATTAAAATCAACGAGAAAAACATAAACCTAAATCATAACAATAAAACTCTTCAAAACATGAAAAGCGTGCAAAAGGAGAAACGGCAACACCTGGTGGACAAAATAAAAAGGTGTGTGGTATTGGGCGACTATGCAGGTATATAATAAAGGAAAGCACATACCTCCAGAAGACACATAATCCATTAATTGATATTTCTTTATCTGTCTCTTTATCTGCATTTTTGCTCCCTAAACATGCAAATAACAGAATAAACACTAGGAAGTTATCTATACATTGCTCACATAACACAGGGCAGCCTGCCATAATACAAATGGCATCATCAATCTAAATGAAAACATCCACAAAACTTTGTGCAGCAAGGTCATTTCCACAGGAAACATCTATGATAGTAACAGTGAATAGAACTAACTTTTTAAGACAAAATACAAAAATACAAATTATATAAGAATTAAGAAGAAGAAGAAGAAGAATTAACATCAGCAACAGCATTTCTAACTCTATTACACTCACATGCGTCTAATCTAACTGAGTGACTCTGTTCTCTCTGTTGGACGACGTCTCTCCCGTCTCTCCATTCTTCCTCAAACACACACAGTGCACACATGCAGCACAGTGACAAACATCGGTCTGTTTGGAGACCACTGAGGTCTTCATGCAGAGCGAGACCCCACAACACAGGCTCGGCCGACGTTGACTTTAATGATCCCTCTCCTCCTCTTCACACACACACACACACACTCTCCTCACTGTGATCCAGGTGAGAGGCGGGAGAGTTGAGAAATAGGCCTCGAGCTGTCAGATGAGCAGACTGGAAGGCAAGGTGGAGGACATGACAATGATGGTGCCCCGCAACCCTCTGCAATATTACATAATAGCTAGAGGCCTGGAGAACTGGCTCATGAATGATTCAGACCAGCAGAGAATATGACAGACTTTGGCAATATCCTATATGTAAAACCTCCCCCACAATGGTTTCCAAAATCTCAGCCACATTTATATATGAATGATGACTGAGCTTTGAAGAGTGCTGTGCTGTAGCGACATGTCACTCAGACTGAAAGAAGCAGACAGCAAAAACGTTGCGCCACACGTAAATAATTGGGTGGGTTTTGAGGCACTAGGACAGTTTCCCATTGGTCCTAACTCCTTCTTAGTCAGATGTTTACCTCAAATGGCACCTCACGATTTGATTGACAGCGGCTTAAGGTAGCATTTTCTCTGAAGCAGCCCTACGAATTAGGTTTTGACTGAAACCAAAAGTGAATCAGCAGCTTTCCCAGACTAATCACATCCTGTAGAAATCCCCAGCGGAGGCTGTTTGCAGGAAGTCCACATTGCCTTTTTAGTAAAGACTATGCGCCGTACAGTACTTTGCAGTTTCCCTGCCATCTGAACTTTGCCAGATAATGGTTTTAGGATCAGCCTTGTGACTGTGTTTGATGTAGAAGTATCAGGGGTAATGGAAACTTCAAAGAGATAGCTGGCTACTTTGATTCAGTGGCATCTCAATTTACTTCATTGACTTAATGCTTGTGCATGCTGTACATTTTTTCCATCACAAAGATTCCAGAGCTCGCGTTTGAAGGCCATCTGAGAGTAAACGAAAATGTGCTTGTGCTTCAGCACAGAATTTATTGTGCATCAAAACACACAGCGGCCAAAGGCGTCAACATCAAGACCACACAGGCACACACATATATCGTACATAAACAAACACGCACACACACATGTGCACACACACGCATAGATATATACACTATAGATGTAGACACAAATTCACCATCTCCTTCTGGTTTCCTCCACAGCTCCTGGGCATGGCTTTCTCCATGACGCTGTTCCACCACATCCACAGAACGGGGAAGAAGTACGATGCTTAGCCTTTGAGGGAGGCACCCAATGGAGAGGAGCCTGATGGGATGAGACTGATTTAAGCACCCCTGCTTCCCCCCTCACTTTACAACCTCTTTAGAGCATTCTTTGTCCCCCCCACCTTCCCAGACCTTCTGTACAGATTCCAGCTGTGTCCCCGCTCTGCTCTGCTCTCTTCTATCACCATTCATTTTGCCAAAGACTAACACAACTGGAAGAGAAGGGACACCTACTTTTGGCAAGGAATCCCATTGGTTGTCACTCCTCTTGAGTACATTTCTATTTTATTTTATTTTATTCTATTTTATTGCGTGGACTAACAATTTGCTGGATGGAAGGATGGACTTGGAGACAATGAAGACTTTACTAATGCCCGCACACCCCACTCTGAGGCAAAGAGAACTGAAACTGATAATACCCTCCACAAGGGTTGTTGATTAAAGTCAAGCCCCCTTTTCACTTGTAAATGAAAAAAGTTCCAACATGGCATGCTAGTTTTCTACTTTACTGATTTACCTTTGTTGTCAAAATGTCAAACGTCTCCATTTTGTCTTGTTTTTTTCTAAGTGTGTCATCAACGCTTCTGTGGAATGTAAGTGTTGAACAGATCAGTGCAATGAGCTCTCAGACATGCAGTGTGTGGGGGGGGGATTGACATGACGTCGCTGCGGAGGGGCACGGACATGTCAAAATGGCGTTTAATGTAATCCATGATTCATAATTTCTTCATTCGGCAATACAGATTTGGGTTAAGTAAGCGTGATGGAGGAACGTCATGTATGCGTGAGGAATCATCAGTGGACTTATTTTATACCAAATTTGGCAGTATCCTCTGAATAATAAATTGTAATGCACAAATCTGTCTGTGAACACTCACACACACGCAAACACACAAACACACACACACACACACACACACACACACTGTGTACTAGCACACAGCAGCAGTATTCCCGTTCCCTGTGAGCGAATACAAATGGTGTAAAATGGCTGTTTATTAGGGCTCCACCAGGACTGTCAAGTGAGGAGATCTGGGTGATGAAGTTCCCCCTTGGAGAATTCAGACCAAATATTGTCGTGTGTGTTTTATCACATTGTCCGAGCTACAGAGGAAAAAAAATCAGGCAAAGAAACACAGAGAAGCACGGGCATGAGGGGCACAAACAGAGCAGGCATGTTGTCTCCCTGCTGCCATCATTCGTGTTGGCGGAGGCGGCTTGAGACTCGTCTATATTCTTGAGATCTCATCCATTTGCTCTGCCCTCCTCATTTTTTCTCTCTCTGGCTGTCAACTCGCTCCGCCTCCATTTTTCTTATTTTTTTTTCCACCTCAATTTTCTTCCCACATGTCAGGAAGTGATGAGCTTTACGCTTGTGTACACACAATACCTCTGCTGACATTCCTGTTCATCACGCAGTTACACCTCTCAGGTTTGCAACTTCACCCATTTCACCCAACCTTCCTCTCCTTGCAGCCACAAAGGGGCTGGCGGGAGTGTAGGCAGATCAAAGCTGAGACAGATAGGTATGGCAACATGCCCTGTAGGACAAGTCTGTTTATGTCTGTTTACTGCTGATTCCCTGCAGGAGACCTGAGCACCAGTCTGCTTCCTTAAGACTGAAAATACTCTACATCTGCTGTGGTGACTTAAAGAAAATGCCCTCCAGTGCTCTGGGCTTGTGAGAGAGGGGGTGTAAAGGACTAGCTTATTGTGCGAGGATCATTTTAGCTTACATTTGCTTATGATTTATGATTATCAGCTGTGATAGCATTTGACGCACCAAAGTAAATGCTGAGAACATGGCTACAGTATTTCAACGTCCAACAGGGCAGAAAACAAGCAGTCAGGAGATCAGACAGGTTGTAAACAACTCAAGCATTTAACCAGATCAAAACAGAAAGTGGGTCTATGGCAAGTTTAACAGGTCGTGAATATTTTCAACAGTGAATTACACTGTTCACCTTTTCTCTTCCAAGTATGTTTGGCTAATCTGCAGGTTTGTTGAAAACCTGCACGACCGTCCGACTGCTCCTGCTCCTTGGGCTTCATTTTAGTTCCCATTATGACACCATGTTTTCTGTATGGGAGGGGGTGTTCCTTTGCCGTCTATCTGCAGCGACTTATCTGATGTGATAAAGTCATTCTCAATCGACACAAACGCAACTGGAGTCTTTCACAGTGGTCGAGGAAATATGCTGATGCAAAAGCCACCCACACAGGTGTTCAATCACTCCGGCTGATAAGATGTATTCCATTGTGGGAATTTTGAAGGGAACTGTGTGGTGCATAAATTTCACAAAATGTGAGTGAGTAAAAATAGTGCACTGTGGAGTAAATGGGGGAAGTGATTTTGGACAGAGCCTACTCTTCTGGCTCTGGCACAGGAAGACGTCCCCGCTGCTCAAAGAAAACAAGAAACAGCCATCACTGGGTACAAGGCCAGACTTATTTCCATGAGTGAAAGTCATCAGATTTCTTTTTACGTCCCCAGATCTCAGCAAAGAACATACAGCACACTTACTGACTGATTGAAAACTACAAAAACTACCAAAACTACAAAACTAAGACCAGCTTGTAATGAACTGGAACTGTCCTTAAACTGGAGAATTCGGGTGATCAGTTGTTTGCTGCTGTTGGAAATCAAGTAGAGAAAAACGTTGGGACCAGACGTGGCTGCATTCTGCATTGTAAGGAAAAGGTTGAAAGGAGTTCTGTTGCTTTGGATGAAGCCCTGGAACTCAGACACAGTGCACTGCTGCTACTGGCTAACAAATGACAAGCAAGAAAGAGGGAAAAAACCCACCAAGATTCCCTCATTAGACATTCTTCCAGTCTAGCAGCCCGTGTGCCTCAGAGTATCACCTGAAGTCATTCTACTTTTTTTCCGTAATTATCGGCTTATTATTATTAATGACTTAATCCGAGAGACGCTGTTTTAGGGAGAGGGGGGTTTGTGCATCAGGAAGCAACAGATTTGGGCTGCGATGTGCAGCGACCCTGCTGGCTGTAATTCACTGCCTGCCCCCATATGCTCCGACTCTTCTTGTTGTGTCCACGGGGGGAACATGACAGCTGCTGATGTACAGCGCAAGCACGAGTGGTCACATCTCCTCTGCTTGGCTGCCTCCAAAAACTCTCCACACATCCTTTATTTACCGCCTCACTCTGCAGACACCCGGCGCTTGCATATACTGTAGCTGGCAGCACTGACACTGAAGAAATACAGCTGTTCTCTTTGGTCGCCTCAAAGCAGCTGTGAGGTATACTCCGCGCCCGGGAGGGGGTTAGAGGAGGAAGTAGCTGTAAACGTTCTGGAAATCAGACTGCATTGTAACCTTACTGCAGGCGAGAAGCTCAGAAGAAACCCAAGATAAATATTTTGTTGTGATGCTTCGTCTTGCATCGGGTGGAAGAGTGCTTAAACGCAGATGTCACAGAAAATGCGAGAATGGAGAATAGTGGGACTAAAACAAACTCCAAATCTGACGTCATACTCCAGAGACTCAGCCTGTACTTGTTTGCCCCCGACTGATCTGACTGTGTTGACATTCTGACATTTTCTGCTCTGTGTGAACTCCCTTTCAGCGCTGCCACAGTCACCTGGTTGTCACGGTTTTGTCAGAGGAAATGTACCTTCATGTTTTTTAGAATGCAGGGATAAATGCCATTTTAACAAAAGCTGTTTGATGATGTTATTTTTGTACAGTGGTTGTCGCTGTTTTAATGTTTGTTTTTATACGATATACTGTTGTTTCTTGTTGTAGGCTAGTTTTCTTTTCCCCATTCTTGACTGACGTTCATTGTTTCTCACTGTGAGAACATGACACCGTTAATCATTCGTTTCTTAGAGGATTAGTCAGTGCGATATTCCTCTGCAAAGTGCAGAAACGCCTTTCTGTCTTAACATTGCTACAGGCAGTTAAAGCAATTAAGTCAGAAGTGATAGAGAGGGAAAATTTGGCATATAGCATCGGGTGAAGCCCACAAAAGGCACACTGCACGCTTGTCGTCGTGCTTCTCTGTATTAGGACTTAGTTTAATTAAATCAGGACGTGCTGGTATAATCTGCAGTGCGTCTTTTCAAACTGCCAGTGTAAGGCCCATTATATATTTGTAGAGCATGATCTATTAGAGGACACTGCCCAACGCAGGGCTCATGTCACTACAGTATTTCAGCCCTGTATGTAAATACGCTCATTTTACAGCTGATGAAACTTACTGTTGTACTTTACGTCCGCCACTTGTACTCACGTTTAGGTTGACAGTTTAATCTCCATTTCCTAATTCTGAATTGCCTAACAACCCATGCCAACCATTGTGCTCATTTACGGACATTTATTCCACCCATATGTTAACAATTTTCTCACGTTTGATAGTTTTTCTGCCTCTGTTTTCTTCTTTCTTCTTTTAAAAGTACAGGCGCAGTATACATTTGTTGTAAATTTGTGTTTTTGTCAGTATGATTTTCACATTTTATTTGACTGCATCTTATAGCAAAGCACATTTTTTCTGTATGTTTTTTTTTTTTTTTTTGGAAGCAGCATAAAGTATTCCCTCTTATCCATGGAAGCACTCCCAGTAAGCCACAGAGATGGTAAAGGATGAACGCACATGCAGTAATTGGTTTTTGTCTGCTGTGAAGAATTCTAAGACATAGAAACACTCTATGTCTCACTCTTCTTTTTTTTTTTTTTTGCCACCTTAGACATATTATTTCTGTAATCTCCTCCTAATCCTTCCCCAATGCTAAAACTGAATATCTGAGCAGTGGAAATGTATGCTCTAGAAATGGTGTGTTTGATGTTGTGTTAAGCTGGATGGCACTATCTGATATCTGCCAGCCTTGTCCTGTGGAGTTTTCTGCTACATGTGAAAGCACTCTCAATATCTATACTAGGTGGTGCACTACCTTCTCTTTATTCTCTTAAATCAATTATTTTTTAAATAAAGGAAAGAGTGTCACAAAATCCCACGATACCGTACGCTCATTGCCTTTCATGTTTAATGACTCCATGCACCTGAAGTATTCCTTTTTATGTCACTGTCAATTACATAGGCAGGATTTTAACAGTGTTTGATGCTGCATTTTTTGGGGGGTTGAAGACAGAACCTGGCATGAAGAGCAAAGTGAAGCGGTGTCAAAGCAGATCCTATGGTGTACTGAATAGAAGAGAGTGGTTTTGCCGTTAAAATGGCCTCTTTTTAAAAAAATAACAAAACCTGAGGGACTGTTGTCCTAAAGAAGCTGGGATGAGCTAATGGTAGTCAGCCAGTCGAGCAGAGGGTTTTTTTTTTTTTAAGAACAAAAAGGAGATGATGAAAGTGGGAAACCATCTGCAATTTGTCTCGCTTTTCCACAGCATGGAGTGAGCAGCAGAGTATTTTTGTATGGAGCTTTATCCTTTTTTTAACCTAATTGTTATGAGGCCCATGTGTGATGGTGAGTGGAGTTTATTGTGCCATTCCATCCTGGCTTTTTGTTTTACATCACTGTTCCTTCTATGCAAAAAATGACCTATTTTAGCCTTTGTACAGATTATTTTGTATGAGTAAAATGTACTGAAATAATAAAGTGAACAGAATCAACCGTGGATACTTTATTTTTCTTAATTGTTATTACAGCATTTCACATTTTTTTCCTTTCATCCTCAGCAGAGCTCATTTCATTAACCTGAATTGGGAGGGCTTTCACTTTGATGAGATTGCTTAGTTTGTCCCCACACTGTATTATTCAGCTTGTTAACCTGCAGTGAAGCTGTTCTCCTGCTAACTGTTCTCAATCTGTTGTGTATCACTGAGCATACTCGCTATCTTTTTTAAATGCATGTCAGTGAGCTTTTCTGGTCTTTGTCATGCTGTTTCCAACTGACTTCACATTCAACAACAGCATGACTAACATTGCTGCAGGCTTTCTGTAGACTTATACGATTTGATCTATGTTAAAACTTCACTTAGCTTAAAAGATCTATTGGGTGTTCCAGTAATGATGTATTTTTATAAGCCAGTCCGGAAGTACACACTGCCCTGGTCTCCTTGACCAAAATGCCAGTGGGATTTCTCTATTTGATTTTGGATTATCATAGAAAAGAAGCAAATACAAGTTTATGATACTAAAACATTTTGTTCTGTGAGATAATCTTCTCAAATGGACACTGCTTTTATGAGTTTTGAGGCAGAAATGGAGTCACCAGAGGTAAAAGAGCTACACTATAAAACTACCAATGTAAAATACTATAATTTGATAAATCTGCAAAGTTTACGGAGTGCTGCAGAGTTAGAACTATTTGCAAGAGTGCAATAATAAACCCAGCTAGTGGCTGTAAAGGCTACTGAGTAGATGAGTGATGACTTTTACAATGTTTATATAAAAGCCACTGTAGTGAAATCTTTTCGGGGTTTTTCAGATTTAAGGGAAAGCACTGAGTTTTTTAAAGGAGTGAGTTGATATTTTGAGAAATACACTTATTTAGCTTTTTTCGAGTTTGATGAGATGATTGAGTCCATTCTATAATGTCTGCATGATAAAAATGAAACCACAGCTAACAGTCGCTTAGGTTACCTTAACTTGGTATTACAGCTGTTAGACTGGCTCTGTCCAAAGGTTACAATATCTGTCTACCAGCATCTCAAAAGCTCACTAACAATCACGCTGCGTTTTAATTGTTTAATGCGTATAATAACTGAAGAATTAAACCAACATGTCTTTATTCCAGTACATCCAGTCTTTAAGCTAAGATAAGCCAATGCGCTGCTGGCAGTAGGCTCATATTTACTGCAAAGATACGACAGTGGCATCAATCCTGTCATCTAACTCTTGGCTTCAACATCCAACATGTACACTGTAAGTTACCTTTAAAGAGTACAAAAGCTAAAGCACAGTGTTAGAGGAATAGGAAGGGAGAACTCATCCCAATTAAGTGTCAGAGGGACTAAAAACAGAGTATCCTGTTTAAAATGAGAGATCAATCTCATTAAGTCTTCATATACCTCTGGCAAGGCATCGAGGTACCTGAGGGACCCCGTGTCCTTCTGTCACTCCACAGGAGACTCTTGATGTAGTAATGAAAAGAAAAACAAAAAAAAACCCAACCTTGTGATTAAGTATTCACATGCAGTATTCCCATTGCCAAGGACAGTTAAGACTACATTTCTGAATCATGAGCTAGAGCTAGAAGACAGCCAGTAGTGAATCTTTTATACATTCACATTAACTTAATAGCCGTGTGATTTTTGTCTCTTCTGTACTCCATCCTCAGATAATTCCTCTGCTCAGTCTGACAGATGCTCCATTTTGCCAGACGATTATCAATTCCAGAATAGGTGGCATGACAGTGTTGCCTCTTGATTCATTTGAGAGTCATTTGGCTGAAATGCAGCAGATTCACTCACGAGCACAAAAGGACACGGCACAGAGGAAACATCAGAACAAACTACATTAGACGTCCTTCCTCTCAGAAATGTCATTGTCCAGCCTTTGTCAACTGTCATTCTGCTCAATCCTTTGCAGGAGTGCATCTGTCTTTGAAGCTGTACTTTGTAGACTTTCAGAAGCAATAAACTCTGATGTTAAACAGGAGGCAATATGCTTGTAGGCCCAAGAGACAGGATCCAGGAACTTCGAGGTGACAGAGAATGACACGAAGTGCACGGAGGTGAAAGACGGTCTACAATCTAGCAGCAGGCCGACAACACTCCAAAGCTCGTAGGCCATTCAGCTGCAGTCAGCCAGAGATATTTTTTGTGTAATCTGACCCCCCCCCGCCTACACAGACAGTTCTGGGCCCTACGAGTATGGCGAGGCAGCGTCACAGCCCCGTGCCCCCTTTTTTTAGGCAGCCTGACACCCTGGGAGCCAGAAAACTGCCCCCTCCTCTCAGATTCACATGGCGGCAGAGTATCAGCAGGGTGGGGCTGGATCTGGATCTGGGGACTGTTTGGAAATAAAAAGTCACTGTAGCTTAACGTGACTGTAAAAACAGCATCAACAACAATGGACAGGAAACTGAATCTGAACCGAGCTGAGACGTTTTCCTTCGTCAACCCCTGGATCAGATACTTTCTCTTCTTTTTCAGCTTCCTATTTTGGGTGAGTAAAGTCACGCTGTTGAAGGATTTTTCTTTGTGTAGCACAGGCCAGTGCTGATAAAATACGCAGCTGTTACGGTGTCCAAAACACGATATAGTCTTAATATTTCTGCGCAAATCTCCAGCTTCAGTATCAGGTTTTTGTAGATTTCCAAAAAGTCATATCTAATGTTTATAATGGCAAATGTTTATGAATAATAAATGAAAAAATATAATTCAGACAGTACTGTGTCTGGAGCTATAAAACAGCCTCCCCACTGCTCCCTATTTTACATTTACTACAGTTATATATGGACACTCGGATTGCTCATAAGTCACTATAGCAAACGTTTATTGGTGCATTTTTAACAGATTAGTTGAGCACCGACTGAGACTGAACAACAAAACACCTGGCAGCTGTGAGAGCCAGCTGGTCGCCCATATCTGGATATTTCTACAGAATATACTGTCTGTCATGTTGCCTGATACTTCTGTTTTGTTACTGGACAGCCATTACTGAACATATTGTAAGCTGCATTGCTTCATGATAATAATAATTTACACTCCTAATAATTACGCGGCAAGCAGACTCTAAGTCTATCATTTAAAATAAATGGGTAAATGGTTCAAATACATACCGAAAAATTAATGAACAGTTAAAATGGATTGCTTAATGGATAAATGTTAGAAATGTTAACTAAAAGCAAGTTAATGTTAAAATTATTGAAACAGATAGCTAAGAGTAACTGTGGCTACAAGAATTGGATGAATGGTTGAAAAAGCTAATGGGTAAAACGCTGGTATCCACAATATCCACTTTTATAGAATTACTACTGTTAGATAACTTTTTACTAGTTTAAACTAGTTTAAATTAAACCAAATAAATACATTTGAAATATGATGGATGTGTCACTTTCATCTGACAGAGCAGTGGGGGAACAGCTACCAAAAATGGCTGGAAACCAAAGATATACATATAAGACAAGACATACAGTATGTACCAAGGGTACAAACTGCTACAAACTCTGGAGTAGTGGAAAAGATGACAAGATAGGCTCCTAAAATGAGGTATTCTCCATTGTAAGAAAATTTTAGTGATTTTAATAATCAAATTAAGTCTTTTGAAGCTCTTTGAGATTAGAATACGACAAGAAAACAACATCGTTTTGATGAACAAACAACTTAATAGAACAAATGTTAAATTGCATTTCTAATTAGCTCATTTTAATGCATTATGCGTTTTGTCATGTGTGTGTACATGCATGCATGTTTGTGTATGTGTGTGTCTGCGGCTAATCTCTCGTACTACTGGACCGACCAGCCTAATATTTATGGTGCTCGTGCTGAATGACCTCTGATGGTTGTGAGACACCGGTTTAATTGAGTGTTTGATACCATCACTGAGTGCTGACCCCTCACTCTTCTTAATTGGCCGACGGGGGCCTCAAGTAATCAACAACTGCTTCAGTTTGACATCACAGAACAAAAGACATTCGGATAGGCTAAAAACAAGCCATACCTAATCTGCTGCAGGCCACGATTTGGCCTTAGTTGGGTCAAAAACATTGACAGAAAAGCTTGGTCTCATTTTGAACCGGAGCATCTGCAGATTAATTTCATATCCAATATGTTATGATCGACTTATCCAAAACATGGCATGAATAAATCACTGTTTATCTTATTACATACTGCTAGGTAGCTTAGGAATTTCCCCCTGGAGACCAATAAATCTTTAATCATTATAATAGATGGCTCAGTAAACGGTCAGTGGGTGTGTAAAGCAGCAGTGGTTATTGTGTTGCTACCAGCAGTACATACCTGCAACAGGTTTGAAAGTACGTACAGTCTCAAACTATGGGAGCTCCCTGCTGCCACTGCTGGCTATTAATGTAACTAAGAGGCCACGAGACAACTGGGACTGTTAGAGAAAAAGAAAGGTATAGGACACAATCGGATGCAACCTTTAAACTATCCATCAGGCCATTTGTCCATCATCAGGAGTTGCTTTCACACACACACACACACACACACACACACACACACACACACACACACACACACACACACACACACACACACACACACACACATAGTTAAGAATCTCTCCAACTGCCACGCTTTCCTGCTACATTACTACTTTGAGCGCACGGATCACATCTGTAGCTCTACGGAGTCCCTACACCTCCATCATATCTCTGTTCATCTAATCCTGCACAAGCACAGTGAGGGGGCACTGCACACTGCACCACACTCTTGCTGTGTTTAGAGCCAATCAGCAATAACCACAGCCCCGTCAGCCCAGCCCGTGTTGACTTTGTTTATCAGACGCGGGCTCAGAAGTGAACACTGCAGCCCTAATCCATCAGCCCTTTGTCCCCACGTCCCCATGGCTCAGTTCAGCTGGCTTTCACCTCGGCACACAATCCGCTGGGAGAAGCCTGATTCATCCTTTTGAAAAGCATGAAAACAGAGCTGGAATACATTCTGTGTGTGTGTGTGTGTGTGTGTGTGTCTCTTGTTGCAAATGCACACTGCCACCAGTATTCACATAAGCACACACAGTGGCAAACAAGACAAATGGAGCTGCAGGTACACACACTCCTACATATCCTTTTGAAAAAAAAAGACTAACTGTGTTCTCAAAAATCTTTAAAACACTGCAGCTTCAAAGAAAATGTGCATTATCGATGTCTTGTGTTTTGTCGGCTATTGCCTCGCCGTTATTGATTCAAAAATGTGAAAGAGAGAAAACATACTATTTCAAAGTAACAAAGTTTACTCCTCCAGAACATATTTTTTAAAAATGGGTTGGATGTGAAAGCTGCCAAATAATAATTACACTTCTATCATACAAATTACACAAAGGAACATGGATACTCGTGACCCCCAGAGATCCAATACCCTCTGTTCAGGCCGAAACAAAACCAATCCATGTTCATACAGTCTGAACAAAAGGCATTCTGTGTACAAACACACATACACAATGACGCACACAATTAGTAATCAGTAGATTATCTGTGAATCTGGAAGCTGGAAATAAAATCCACGCCATGCAGACTGTTATTCAAGGTGAGAAAAACAAACAAGGTAAGGATGGAAATTAGTGTTGACAATGCAATCATCGGGAAGCTCTAATTCCACTTATTTCCCACCCTGTTTGCTGTTTTTTTTTTTGTAGCCTCGCCTACGATGAACTCGCGTCTTGTGCAGCTCTACAGCACACCCTCAAGCAACACCATTACTTACATCACACAAAAACACACACACACACAGGGACGTCTTCACCTGAATGTTGTCACTGTTTTGAGACCTCATTAGAGCAGGCATTCTTGCCTTCACACGCTGCATGCACCGTGTGGGCTGCCGACATCTCTTTTTCGTTCAACATTTTACGCAGCCGGAGCTTTTTTTTTTTTTTTTTAGAAGAATGTCAAGCAGGTCTCAGACAGATCGACACACTGAACGCCTCACACACACACCGTCTCTTTGCTTGCTCTTCATCTTTGACCTTCACTCTAGTTTTTCCTCTATGCCTCTGCGTCTCTGCTGTTGTAGTCCTTGACATCGTAGAAAAAAAAATTATCTTCAATAATCAAAACATAAAACACTGCTCAGTAATGCGTGAGTGGATAATAACCATGATTTTCTGACCAAGGTCAAGTTCTACTCTCATATGGTCTTTGCTATTGAAAAACAGTCTTTGAAATCACAGATGGACTAAGTTTGTCAGAAAAATTAATTCTCCACTTTGACAATCCACACGGCCACCAAATTCGGATGATTAAAGCAGAGATCCATATGTTTTGTTATTTTTTTCTCCGCCGACATCCATCTGTCTGTAAACACATAAACTGCCGTGGTTGCTATGGCTATAGAGTGTCCTGCATACTTAGCACCTGAGGAAAGGCTCATCATCGCTAATCTGAGGACACCTGTCCTGCTCGATGGTGTGTACAAAGCCTGTTCAAATCAGAGCCGGCACACTGGAAGCAACATATTTTCCTCACAAATAACTTTTCACACAACAAATAAAGAACACTGGTTCAAGATACTGCAGTCGCTAATTAAGAAATAAGAAAAGGTGGATGTGTTCTTACGAATTGTAAATTCTTACCCAACCTTTGAAGGCACAGTTCAACATTTGAGCATTATGCTCATTTCCACTTGAGTCCACTCTCATTTCTGTACATTCAATTTTAGACTAAAGCCTGGAGATGTTAAGCTTAGGTTAATATAGAGTCACGGGGGGGTGGGAAAGCTAACTTACGCAACTTATCGACTCAAACACTAAAAAACAAAAATCATGTTAATTGTTGAGCTTTAGAGGTGCTGGTTGGCCTTTTGTATACCTTTGAACAGAGCGAGGCTTTGAACTGTTCCCCCGGTGTTTTTATGCTTCACTAAGCCTCTACATCTCCTTGCTGTGCCTTCATATTTGATGGAAATACACTGTGAGTGGATCGATCTTCTCGTCCAACTAATTTAACCACTTCAGACCTAAACCCATTGTCTGGTTTGGCTTTCCATCACTGCAAATGATTGCAGCACTATTTGGCAGCCAACATGGAACTACCAGAAGGTTTGAAGCACAATCAAATCATTCTGTGGCTGAACCCCATATCCCTTTTTTTCACAGGTTTTCTCCTTGTTGATTGTCGCAATTGGGGTGTATGCTAAAGTCCAGAAAGCTACAGGTACATAACATGGCACACTTCCCCCACATTCAGGTACATACGAACACACTTTTCCACGCACTCTACAGAAATTGTCTCTCTCCTTTCTGACAAATACAGAAAGAGGATTTTTATGTGTTGGTATATCCATTTAGTCCCCCATTTTGCTCACAGTGAATAAAAGAACTGTGATAAACTCCGTCTTCATAAATTGCAGTCATTCAAGCTGCGCTGCTGCGAGATGGTGGCCTCTTTTAGCTGCACACCTGTTGGGCTTCCCCCAAACACAAAGCAATAGCATGTCATGTTTTAGTGGGTCAGCCAGCTTGAGCGTTATCCTTATTTTACCTTGTGATATTATTTTCGCATTACTTTGTAATACATAGTAGATGGACAGCAAAATAGATTAACCTGGGTTCATTCCACTGATTACGCCTGTGTATCCGGCGTAATCCATAACAAGTCGTTGATATTGTAAGAGCATGAATGCGGCAAGAGAGGATAGAAAAACAAAAAAAGGGTGTGAGGGAGGGAATGAATCTGAATAAAGGATAGAAAGGTAGTAAATAGAAATAAAAAGAGATATCTAAACAGGAGCTGTTGTGTTCCTGTCTTTGTGCCAGACACGGTGCGGGACACGTTCCTGATCGACCCGGCTGTCATCCTAATTGTGGTGGGGGTGGTCATGTTCTTCATCACTTTCTGTGGTTGCATCGGAGCCCTCCGAGAGAACATTCGCCTTCTCAAGACAGTAACAGACATAACAGTCACATTACTGATACTGACGCTGTGTTTTTCTTCTGCTACAGAAACTCAAATTAAGCTTAATCCAAAGCCAAGTCTTACATCTCACGTGTAACAACAAATCTCCTAAAGTCAGTTAATGATTCTGTGTTAGTCCAGCTGTGTTTTAATATTTGTTTATTTCTTACTCTAGTTCTCCTTCAGCCTGACATTGGTCTTCCTGACCCAGCTGGCCATAGCAATCCTGGGCTTCTTCTACTCTGATCAGGTTCGTGTCTCATACTGACCATTCTCTGGATTAGCTTAGTAATTACAATATGAAGTCACTGTTAAGGTCACATTTAGTCTCCACTCAGTCACATTTGGACAGGCAGCGTCACCGTCATTGATCATGAATGCCCCCAAACACTACTTATTCACTGTATTCTTTCCCAGCTTCTCTGTGTGAACTACAATGTATAAAAGAAGGCCCGCTGAGCCCACAGGGGGAATGTCTTGTCAATGTCTGACCCAGCATACACAGAAAAAAAAACACTCCAGTACTACAGTGGAAATCAGTGTTTGTGCTGCTGCCTGCAACCCCTGAAAATGTGTGTCTCAGGTTTGTTTTGTAGACTGCCAGAAAAGAGAGGAAAACATCCTAATGCTCTCGCTCAGAAGCACTGACTTGAACTGACTTGACTGGAAAATACTTATAGGACCATCCCAGTTTGTTACAGCTTGGGTTTTACTTTCATAGATTTGGCTGACAGCAGTGCACTGAAAGACTGGGCAATAAACAGTCAGATGATTAGACATGAGTAGAGCAGGTCGTCCATCAAGATCGGCGGTTCGATCCCCGGCTCCTCCAAGTCCACATGTCGAAGTGTCCTTGGGCAAGACATTGAACCCGTATGAATGTGTATGGGACTTAGATTACTCCTGTATGAATGATGTGTGAATGGGTGAAAGAGGATGTGATGTTAAAAGTGCTTTGAGAAAAGCGCAATACAAATACAGACCATTTACCAATTAGTGGAAAAAGTAAAAGCAAATGGTAACATTATGTCCCACACTCTCCATTGTTAACATTCATAACAGTGAACACATCCTCTGGTTCAACTTTGACCTCCTCTACTTGCCGTAGCTTTCTCAAACATTAGGGATTATTCATATTTTTTGGGTGCTTTCACTTTCAGTTTTACCTTCAAAGAAAACTGTTCATATCGTGATTTTGTGTGTATTAAACAACTCACAAGTCTTATAAACGAACTTAAGGCCATAGCTATAGTAAATGGTCTGTATTTGTATAGCACCTTTCTAGTCAAGTCGACTACTCAAAGGGCTTTTTCATCACATCCTCATTCACCCATTCACACATCATTCATTCAGGAGGAATCTAAGTTGGATGAGACTGTTCTTTCACACACAAAGTTGGGGTTCAGTGTCTTGCCCAACATGCTGACTCATAGGAGCCTGGGATCGAACCACCGACGACCCACTCTACCCAGGAAAAGCCAGAAATGGTTCCCAATGCTTTTTTGCTTGCGACAAAGCTGTGACCCGTCGTTAACAGGTTGAAGATATATAACCGTGTCTTAATTCCATACATCTACTACATACTATTTTGAAGCAGTATTTGAACACGCAGTGTGTTCAAACGGGAAAAGTGATTAAATTTAGAATACACAATAGACATATTTGTTTAATCAGTGAGACTGATGTACACAATGCATTGATTACCGTCTAACTGTACGGTTTATTATAAAACCGTTAAGTGTGATGTTTGTTTGAATACTAACTGACTAACTGCCTGAATAGTACAGCATAGAGATTTGTTTATAGTATATACTGCATACAATTAGTATGCAATATGTAATTGGGACTCATCAAAAAGCGATACTGGGTTCCCAAACTGTCATCTGAGTGAATTTTATAAGCCTAAAGAGTTAGTTAATTATAAAGCATTTAACAAAAAACAAGTTTCTTTTTCCTATCATTTCGATTCCTAGCCCCAGGGGTATCACTGAATAAAACTATCTGTGTCTGTATCAGAACCGGTAATCCACCCAGCGCGTGCATGAATGTACATGTATGTGGACTTCTGTGTATCTGTCTGAGCCCCATGTGTGATCCCAGTGACTGAGGCTGTGTGGAAGGGAACAATCCCCCCTGTAACATCCACTCATCTCCTACAGTAACATCCCATTAGGGCTCCACTGGGAATAAAAACACAACAGCCAGCAGTGGTAACATTCAGCAGCATCAGTGTGGTGGCGAGGTGCCTGGTGCTTGATGATACCTCTCCTCTCCCTTGTGTTCTCTGTCTGTGCTCGGACTGCCTGCTGCTAAACAGAGCAGTTTAACAACCCTCGCAGCATCCTTCCTCGCTAAATGATTCAAATGCTTTGGCACTTCAAAGTGGAACCAAATGTTCCATTTCAACAGATCCCTTGAAGGAGACTTTGCCGCTAATGACATGGGGAGGTGTGACGGTGGGCTCAGAGGCCCACGAGCATACTGTACCACGTGGGAAGACAGAAACAGAGGGGAGGGCGGGGTGAGGGTGGAGGGGGACGCCGTAAAAATCCAAAACACAATTTAGTAAAACTACTTCGGGATAAAACATTTTGGGCTATTTTGATACAGCTCACAGTATTTATCAACATAACCTGTTCTTACACGGGCTGTAATACGAACAATTCAGAAAGCCTTCAGCAAACTGCTCACAGAAGTTCATTTCAAGCTTAATGAAATTTTAAAGTTCAGCTTCTTATTAGCATACAGTGTCCCTATTAGCATATATTACATCTGAACTCAGTCTGTACAACCATAGCCCTCCTTGTTTTCAGGATTTTAAAGGATGGAGATTTGCATTAAGTACCTTTTCAAACACTTTATTTATATTTGAGAATAGAAAAATTCAGTATTAACAATGCAATGCCTCATTAATACTCTGAAAAGGAATATAATGGACACAGTTTTAATGTCTGATTCAACTTCATTTAGTTTGAAATCCTCATTACAGTTTATTCAGACAATCAGTGTATTTCATTTATATTTAATCTAGATTTTGTTTATTCAGCTCAAGTGGAGCTGATGAAAATTACCACATTATAATAACAAATGGGCAAGTTCAAGCAATTATCTACCACAGCGGAAATAGTGTAAAATAAACTGCCTGTGTGCTCCGCATTTGATATGCATCGCATGTATTGATCTGAGAGGCATGGATGGTTTTATTATTATCATGATGCCGCACTCCTGCAGCCATCACACTGCAGCAGGAGTTCCTGCTACGCTGTTGTCTGGTTGAGATGCATCCCACAGGATGCTCATGCAATCCCAACAAGAAGATGTTACGTGTCCCCCACAGACATCTATTATTATTCATGTTTATTTTTGTATGGACAGATACATGAACATAGAATATTCAAAGAGAACACGAATATTGCAAATCAGAGAGTTCACAGCTGAAAACCGAATGTGTCTCTGGACAGCATTTTATGAAAATAAAGAATACATTTGCAGTGCAATGCAGCAACAAAATCTAAAGAAAGCCAACTGATCAACCTAGAATGCCTGATCACTCTGGAGAAATGGGTTCAACTTAGATTTGAAATGATCCCAGATATGATCCAAAGAACATTTCAGGAACAGAACAGGCACTTTGTAATTCTCCATAGATGCAGCCCAAGTAATTAACTGAGCCACAAGACCTGAGAGGTTTCATGTCACTGAGCACCTGGGCATTAATAGACTTGCTCACCTCTGGCTCTTTTAATGAAGTTATTAAAATTTAACTGATTTAATTTTTTGGAACCTTGCAATGCTGATATTAAAGCTATTATCCTTTGTAATAACTTCCTTCTGTCCTCACCCTTAGACTCGGGATGCTTTGGGAAAGTTTGTGAAGAAAGCCATAGTACACTACAGGGATGACCTGGATCTGCAGAACCTGATGGATTACATCCAGAAAGAGGTGCAGTGGCCAGTTCCACTGCCAGAGTGGCGGTGCATATGTCTGTAGCTGTCCACACCACACAAGTGTGTGCATTGATCACAGCCAGTGGTTTATTGAATATGTCTGAGCACTAACCCAGGAAACCACAGAGACCACAGAGCTGTATGTTTCATGTTTGGTTATTTTGGCCTTGGTGAGGGTTTTCTACACAAGAGGCTACATGTTACATACAGTTCCTGTACTCTGTGGGTCTCCTCATGTGATATTCCTCTTCCATCTGCACATATTGGCACACTTGTGAGCCTGGGTTTTCCCCACGGGAGAAGCCCAGACTGGCAGGATGTAAAGTACAAGAGCAACATGTTTCTAAATATATTCCTGTATGTGACCCCCCACCACCCATATCTCTCTCTCAGTTCAAGTGCTGTGGGTGGAACAACTACACAGACTGGTCTTGGAACCTGTACTTTAACTGTACACATGAGAACCCCAGCTCCGAGCGCTGTTCTGTGCCTTACTCCTGTTGCACTCCTGTTCCTGGAGAGGTGCGTGCTTTTCTATGCAGCCTAACTACATACAATGTGTGGACAAACTAATACAAAGGCTTCATCGAACTGTGTTAACTGTGAAGTAACTTCAACTTGAAAACACTGCTTCACAGAAGACTCGTAATGGAATGCAAGTTAGCAGCATTTGTTAGCTATAAAAACAGGTTTTAGAGTAATGCGAAGCAATTAAGTTCCAAGGTTCTCTGGTCAAAAACCTGCAGATGTATCAGTCAACAAGGACACAGTGTTTACAAGTTTCAGGCTTATGTCCTGGACCTGCACTTAGAGTTCAACCTTCATCACTTACAGGCAAGAAAAGTGTACCACAGCGACAGTTTAAACTGGGTTCCTTAATAACGTGATGAGAGTGGGATGTTAAGACGCTATGAAAGGGAACTGCAAATGTAGATATTCTGACGTGCACCATTTACAGAAAGAGAACAAATATGCTACCTTACGTTTCAATTAAGCCTACATATCTGAATGCTGCCAACATCTCAGATCTGTTCAGCCATTCAAAAAGATCTGGTGTTGGGCCCACTGACAGCAGTTTCCCTCAGTTAGAGAGACAATTGACAAATCCGAGTTTATTACACAGGATTAAGACTGAGAACATCATCTTTATACAAAGCTAGGTACCTACATTAATGAAAAATAGTGACAGAAAAATGGCACCAATCCTGGATGAGATGAACACAGCTGTATGTTGTTTTTCACAGATAACAACAACAACAACTCTTAAATCAACTCATTTCTTTGATTCATGTGAAACACACTACCTTACCTTACCGTCATACATTACCACAGCTTGTGTGTCAAATGAAAATAATGCCACCTGCTAGCTATTGATTTGTCGCTCACTACTGATTGGTGAGGGCAAAACAAAATAATCCCCCACATGAACTCTGAATGAGTAAAGTGAAATGAAATGGCCTAACTATCATCCAAGTGTTACAATAGCAGTTTTATTTATTGTTTTGTCCATGTTGAGGTTCCTTTTTAACACTCACCCTGCACTCAAAATCACCTATACAATATACTGGACCATTAGCAGTCTGTGGATGCCGAATCAAGCCAGAGTTTCTTGACAACGACAAACAGCATATGCACTATTTTTTTTTCACATTGGCTAAGTGCACTAGTGTGTCAAAACTGCAGGAGCTATTTATTTCTTTGCCTGGAGGCGACATCAATATGTCTACATCTGCAGTATAAACTGTCACTGGTGTTACTTTGCTTTCCTCTGGGTGAAGTAAGTTGCCGTGCAACAAACTGTTTTGATAATGACCAACCGGTGTGTCTCCCTTGTCAAGAATCTGCAGCTTGCATGAATGATTGGTGTGTGACTGAGTGTTTTAGTGAGTCACGAGCCACCTCCATTTGCATCTAAAAATCAAGTATCAAGTCATCAAGTATCAGAACGATACAATAATCAAGGGAAATGTTTAAAAGGGAGCTGCACAAACTGTATTAATGAAAGGAGTTGCTGAGTTGCTGAAACTGGCAAACTGGGATATTATGGTCATATTCAACATACAGTGCTTTGCCTACAGTAACACGACCAACCTTTGTGGCAGTGGTGTCAGTGGCGATGTGCTCTTTTTCCATGAAGGTTATAAGGGATTTTGTTTGCACAGAATCGACACAAAAAGCCTCCTGCACAAAACAATGAAATGTGTGCAAATAAGAATGCATGGTAATAGTATATATGTAAATGCTGCACTCGTGCATGCATGATATACACACGCATTTGCGCGCACACAAAGACACGTCCAAAACACTTGTCCAACCTCTGTGCAGACTCACAGCAGCACAGCTTACAGGGCACCAAGGACAATTCCTTCTAGTTTGTGAACAGACAGGAAACTAAAGACTGCATGTAGATCCATCACACAACTATTGATTATACATCATGCTACACGGAAAACAGATCACAGCAACCTTTTCCTGCATGACTGAAAAAGCCATTAATTTAACAGTAGAGGAGCTGATGCAGTGCTGCAACCTGCTGTTCAGAGCCTATAACTGCATGGCTTCTTTGGGGACTGAATAGCCTTTCATGTCGCATCAAATGGACGTGGTTGTATTGCTGTCTTGCTGTCTTCTTTCCTCTTTTTTTATTCTGAGTCTCTGCAGTCAACAGACTTCTGCATAGCTCTCCCTTGGCTGTCACAATAGCTACTGTCTTTGTCAGTGCTAAATAACAAACGTCAAACAGCAGCTTGTGAAAGTATCTCCTGAACACCATTTTCGGTGTTTCAGGTTTAATCGACGAGACAAAGAAACAAAGATTAAAGGATATTCTCTCAACCCCTCATGTTTTCTGTCTGTCTTTGCCTTTGTCCATTTGGCCTGCAGGCAGTGATCAACACCATGTGCGGTTTTGGGGTTCAAACCCAGAATTACCTGGAGGCAAACAAGTCAATCTACCCGGTAGGCTGTGCGGACAGAGCAGTGATGTGGATCGAGTCTCATCTGTTGCTGGTGGGGGCTCTTGCCCTGGGTCTAGCCTTGCCTCAGGTAAACGAACACATGCGCTTATTTAATGCAGGATGTGCACTAATTAGCAACAGTCCTTTGCCACTGGTAACCTCAGACAGGCTGAAACGACTCTTTACTTTTGTCTTAAATAAACTCACGCACGAGTCAATACTGGCATCAATTGGAGGCTCACCAGATTGAGCGGGTAGAAATCAACATATTGATGAGCCCTGCTGAGCCCTACTCATTAGGTGCATTTGGACGAGCCTGCGAAGTAGACTGAGCAACACTTCATCAATCAGGACCTTGCACCTTTCCTGAAGTAATACACAAACATCAATCGTGGGCCTTCCGACAGCTTCCCTGCATGAGATTCTCTCACCTCGCCCTAGTACAACAGAAAAATGAATCTATTAAAAATATTCATCTAAAAGGAACCAACAGGGTGTAGGGTTAATGTGAGGCCATTGGGATAAAACTCGTTTGAAATGGAGGATTATACTTAGACAGCAATAACTAGGCACAATGGGACAATGAAATTTTAACTGCACGTTATTCATTTATTACACTGCTCTGGACTATAAGTGCAGGTTAATGTGCAACCGAGGTAGAGGATTCTGTGTGATAATGTCAGATTATGTGCCTAGGAAAGGAGGATACCCACGATTCCCTCCTACTCACTGAGCACCACTGCACAACAGAGCTCAAATCCCACAGCATTAAGTACTGTTAATAACTCAAGTCAATATGTTAGATTGGCCATGAAATCAAATTAACACTTATCAAAAGCTGCCTCTAAATAATTAGCCCGATTACTTATCAAAATGATTCAGGTACTGTCACTTTGCTGTCCCCCACAGCATGCAGCTTTGCCACTGGTTCTTCAGCCTAATCTCTCTCTCACTCTCATATCTGGTTGATTGGGTCCCCAAAGATTCTGCTAAGCGGGAAGCATGTGAATTACCCATGCGTCCTGTCAAAACAATTGCATTAGTATTCCAGACGCTTTGATGTGAAGTAAATCTGATGACAAAGTTCTCTTTTGTGTCTTGCACATCATAACTAAACACCATTACTGGATTTGTCTGAATAACAAGCCATGTTTAAATCAAACTGTTAATTAGCGAAAAGCTGTTCAAAGATCTGTTTACCACCAAATGTGTGTGTTCTTGTAATAAGCGCTATAGGAAGCAATACGTATTAAGTGTTACAGACCCATAAATATGAGTAAAGGATTATTTCAAATGACACAATCCAAACATTCTCATCTAATTTTGAAACATTTCCTCCCGAATGAGCATTACGACATCCTTCCGAGGGACCTTGAGATGCTCGGCACAGGCTGTACAGTTACAGAGAGTCTGTTCTGTAATCTAAAGTGGCTGCTGCTGTCCTCTAGATTGCAGGCATCGTGCTGTCCCAGATCCTGATCTCTCAGATCCAAGATGAGATTACCTCAGTGTTGTGAGAGTGGGCCGACACAGGGAAAGAGGAGGGAAGAAAAGAACTTACAGTACTCTGTTCAGCTCCTCTAACATGTGCAAGGACATCTTTTTTTACTGCTACTGTATCACTGCAACGTTTGAGTACATTTCTGAACGTTCTGAACGCTGTAGTGCACTTTATAGTGTTACTCAAATAGTCGCATGCAAAGTGAAAATTGTATATTTATTGGTTTTAAACATGATTTTTGTATTGATCTTGACATGAAGATTTCATTTCAGATGAAGTATATTTAAATGTGATATTTGCTAATAAAATTCAGAGGAACAAAGTTACACTTCCCTGTATTGATTAGCTGTGTCAGTTTTCTAAACTAAATGAATCAGCTCAAATTAGGCATCTGTTATTTATCATGCACATTGGCAGCCTGTGGTTAATATTAGCTCATATAAGCTTGAGTAATGTGAAAATTTGTTTACTTGCAAAGCTTAACAGGTCAACAATCTTAACGCACAATGAGCTCTACATTGAAAAGGCTGCTGTATAAAAAGATCAGATTATCTTTGCAACAAGTTCTTCTTGCCAGTTGGTAAAGGAGTCTCCCCAGGTCAGACAATGGCACATCAGGTTACACTGTTGCTTGACGTTTCAATTCAATTTTGATTAAATCATTGGTGCCCTTGGGGAAATCCTTTTTTTTTGCATGGGAACTGCTCTGCGCACCTTGCAACCAGTCTAGTCGTGAAGAACCACAGCTTTCTGCATCAGACGATTCGTCAGAGAGGAATTTGGCCTCACAGCCTCTCGTTCCACCAGAAGACATCTGCAGGAATTCAGCACAACACAAGACAGTACTAAGAGATGAAGACAGATTCAGAGAGACAAGTTGAGAGGCTGACCTGATCAATAATGAAAGCCTAACTGACAGGGGACAGACAGGGGATGTCAGTTACACATGGGAGCATGCATTCTACAAGCAAGACTGCATCTAAAAACTGTGGTGGACAGCAACACGACAGCAACTCTATGGTATCATAAAGAAACCCAGTGCTTCGAATGGTGCAAGTTTTTTCCTCCTATTATCTCTACGCACATTTTCACATAAAAACATAGATAACAAAGATACCTGACAGTGAAATTGTCTGGCCTGAAATCTCTGTTGTGCATTACCTTCCCAGTTTCTGGTTGTGCTTATTCTCTGATTTCATGGCTGCATGAATAAGCAGTTGATTGAAGACATCCCTCTGTAAAACAACAGCAGACAAACCCATTAGTAAACACACACATGCTCCAACACCAAATCTAGTCTAGTCTTTCTACCCTTTTGTGTTATACTGTATGTGCACTGTTGCACCTTGGGGAACAGTTTTCTCAGCACAAAGGACATAGAGTGCAGGAAGCCCATCAGCATCCAACACATAGATTCATAATTCATACGTTGGTGCACTGTGCTCCACATTTTTACACTATGTAGTATGTTCATGGACAGAGTGTTCTTCACCTCTGGCCTATTTTACCGTAGGGATTTCTGTTTCACTCACGAACACAAAATACAGTATGATCAATAGTATCCAAAGAAAGTAAAGCCTTAAGGCTGCTTGAGAACTGCTTGAGAACTTTGGTTTGGACTTGATTTTGTTTCATTTTTCTTATTTGCTTTGAGTTCATCAGTTACCCGTTCCTATGGAACTTACCTGTGCATCACTGCCACCCACAGATAAAACGCTGTAGCGTAAAGGGTACAGCAGCTCCACAGCTCGATCATAGTTGCCCTTGTCGTACTCAATCATGGCCCGACACAGTGGTATACCGACAGGCCCAGCCATCTGATGCTGCTGATTGTCCCCTGGCTCTCTGTGAAAGGAAGGAACAGTTCACAACATATGAAAAGAGAATTCTTGGGGTGAACCTTTGTTGAAAAATAGCTAGCATATAAGGTTTATTTTGTTTGTTTAATAATGGTCTAAGATGAAAAATAAACTTTTTTTGACAGCTGTATTTTCTGGAAAATACAGATCAGGTTTGACATCAGGACTTTCACAAACTGCTTTTCAAACACTAAAGGCTAAGATTTACAGGTGGCTTCACTTCAGCTGCACAACACAATAAGGCTCCTGACATTTTTATAGAGGGAACTCTAAAGTTCAATGAAACGAAATCCGTGAATGATGCCAACATGTAATCTCCTCAAAAAACACACCAAAAAAAATGAAGGAGCAGGTTGTTCTTTTTCCTACAGAGTGATGAAGGTATTCAAGCATTAGTCTGTCGTGAAAAGCACTGACATCTGAGTGGGGCTCACCTCACTGTGAGGCCACAGACTCCATACTGGCATGAGGCTTTCTTGGATTAGCTAATGCCTACAGTCACTGCCTCTGACTGTGAGCGGAAGCATGAAAAATGACATCATTGCTAAATATGGATTATGTAAAACTGTGCGATCCTTCCAAATGTAAGGTAATCAAAGTGACACGGTATATGTGAGTGATGGAATTAAATAAATGCAAAGCTGAAACATTTCCTCATGGTTTGCCTTGTAATTCAAAGTAGTAGTAGTTTCTACTTAGAAATGAATTGACTCTCAAGAGCCATTTACCACCCGTAGGTTCATCATTCCTCGACTCTTGTGACTTGCACTGTATTATGTAACACTGAAAAATTTGACAATTTAAGGAAATGGTTTTAAATGGGAGCTTTTCTGTGGGCTGTGTGGTGGACAAAATGTAGAGCACAGGCTGTCCTTGGTCGGACACCACAAAAGAGAAGGAGAGGCAGCATCCTCTCTATTTCACTTTCTGTCTGCATCCATTCTAGATCTCGCCAACCCACGCTCAGCCTTAGTTTCCATCTCAGTTTTGCATAAGGCCAGGGTGGCTCTTATGTAATGCTGACAGAGTGCTGAGGTGTGGAGTGAGGAGAAGAAATGGTGCGGAACTTACTTGGCCAATTCCTGGAGGCCCTCTAGCAGACGCTGTGAGTTCCCGCTGTCTTTAGCTCCCAGCGACACCATGAGGAAGTGGAGGTCGTTAAACAAGGTCACGTGATCATCGGTGTGAGGCTTTGTTACCTGAAGCAGCTCTCGCCAGCGGTCCTTCACGCACACACCTGACACATGCACCAGCACAAACATGCAAACATTGCTTTAAGATTTCATAAAGGCCACAAAAAGAGAAGAAAAACATATTTTTGAAATGTCAGCAGTCATGTGGTCTGTTCGTTTGAACAAAAATTTAGGTCAGAGGTTCTGCTAATTACACCCAACACAGCATCTTGGGTTTCAGATTAATGAGGTATGATAACTGAGATTATCTCACATCATTAGCAGTTTTAAGACCATAGCATTTTAAATTATACTAAATTAGATGTTGCAGTCACCCTTCAGCCCATTAGCAACACATTAACAAATGTTGCAGCACCTTCATCAGTGAAATTTAGAAATTTTCTCTCTAATCGCTGGTGTCCAAGACTGTGCATGTGACAGACAGACCAGATATCAAAACTCCTTTCCCACTTCCCTTAGTGCAAACAGTGGTTCCACTGCCAACAATTCCTTGTGAATTTCCATATTTGCCTGCATCTTACCCTCCATTTCCAGTCTGCAGAGCATTGAACTGGCATCTACAACATCCAACATGGATCCTGTGGACTTACAACGTCTGAATATCTAAGGATAACAGGACAAACTGTTAAGATTCACTCTGGCCCATGAAGAATGTAAGATGTAACCACCTCCACAAAGGCATTTCCCAACGAAATCAATTTTTAAAAGAGACATGTTTATGTCTTGCTGGATTCCCCTGACATGAACAGTTAAACATTCATGAACTTCAGCTAACTTGATGTGAGGATTTCTGTTGTGGTCAAACTTATGGTAGCAGTAAGTAACACTTAAAACTGTCTCTTCTATTTTTAGAGTGAATAAAAAAGTAATAAACTTTGACAGCTGACACACTGAAATGTGTTCATGTGGATTTGACTTCCATTTGCACATACTTGACTCACAACAAGCACGACATACTGCTTTTAGTGTGCTTCCCCTGTGTATTGGTACATGCATGGCTCTTGAAAAGGACTGAGTGTGTGTGTACTCAGACAGAGATACTGTTAAAGTTTTGATGAAAACTCTGGACACAAAACCAACCTGAGAATCAAATATTTGTAGAGCGGCGTCGTATTGCCCCTGTGGAAGAGGAGGAGGCGAGAAAGATGAACTGGAGTAACTTCAGAATTGAGAGATAAGTGAGGCTGATAGATTGCGTTACACAAATGCAAACACAAATTAATCTTGCAATATAATCAACTCTAGATTTTAAATTGCCCTGGGGGAAAGACATCATAAATATGAGTTTCACAATGCCAACTATTCTCTTGACTGAGGAAACTCATTACAAATCTTTACCTTCTCGATGAAGTATAGAGCCCAGTGCCAATAGTTGTGACTGGCCAGAATGTCAGCAGTCTGGAATTAAACAATACATATTTGAGATGTTTTTCCTGGGGCTATTGCAATTTAGAATTTAATTCAGTAGACTCTGACACAGTGTTGCTGAGATGTAAATCATCAGAGAAACGTGTCAATACAGCAGCCAAAGGTTGTACCTGCCACTCTTTCTCTCTGCTCTCCATGAACTTCAAGCCTTTGTCCACCTCTGCTGTCATCTCATAGACATGGGCTACAGAGTGGACACACCACGCGTCGTCTGGAGTCAGAGCGAGGCCCTGCACATGAGAGTTTAACAGTCTGAAGTAAGGAGAAGCTATGCAGATGCAGAAAAAAAAAAAAATCTGTATTTCTTACACAGAGTAAAATGACAATTTAAAAAACAAAAAAATGGCATGCTTAACACTCGTTACCGTCTTTCATTTCATCTGTGATGTTCCTCACTCTTTTTTCAAGTGATCCTTGTGTCACAACTACTTTGTATGCATTCTGCATTCAGCACAGAAGAGTAAGGCTGCCGAGGACTGCGAGGGCTGCTTATTATTGGTGTTCGACAGCAAATTACTTGCTGAATTGAACCGACACAATAAGCTCAGGCACAGACAGCCTGGACCACCCAGCTACAATAATGACAACGCTGTGAACAATGGAGACGAAATATCTCACCTTCATGGCTACTTTCTCAGCCTGGTCATAGAAGCGAGTCTCCAGGAGACCAAATGAGTAGAGTCCACTCAGATAACTGAGGGTGCAAGTAAAAAAATTACTGACTAAAAGTCAACATGATCATTACATTATTGTCACCTTCTGTGCTCCATCACCAGCTTTTGATCATACTGATGACTGCCTTCATGTTGTTGCTATGTGGGAATATAGGCTTTTATTTCACACTGTGGAAATGTATACTGAAGCTTGAAGATATTGTTGAATGTTACCAGTACACGTTAAAATATGAATTGGATTTTTGTTTGTTTGGTGTGACTTCAACTATGTGTTGTTGAACGGAGGAGGAACATTTACTCTCCTCACCCATAAAGGACATGAATGATTGCAGGGTGCTACAGAGGCTACCCACTGCATGAGAAATTACCCCCTGCTGGACACTATGGTTCAATCACCTCTACAGACTCTCTCTACTCTCACAGCAAGAACCATTTTTCCTACAACCACCAGCTAACCAGCCACATAAGTGCACTAAACAGGGACATCAGTATCTACGCTATCTGTGTTTGCACCGCCTTGGGTGATTTTTCATACTTTGTTGTTTGTTTGCTTACCTGCAACTCAGAAAACATTTATGCAACATATACTGCTCATGTATTAAAACATGCAGACAATTTTGTGCAGTTTTCATATAAAATGAGCTATGCCTGAAAACCTTTTAAGTTGATGTGTTCAACAATCGCTTGTTTGCATATTCAGCAGATATGGAGCAACATTATCATTTATTTGGAGTTGTGTTTCTGGCCACCTGGTGAATTTAAATCAAATATTCACTCTCTTTTGATGCTTTTTTACCATTTCCTGGTGGAAATATCTCTAGCTGCGAAATGCTTTCCTATGTTCACCAGCCAGTTGCACCCTGTGACTGTCTGATGTCTGGTGCTGAGCAGGTAGTGTACAGTGGGCTTTTACAGCCATTTTGCTGAAAACATCAGTACATCAGTATCTGTGACCCCTTTCGCATCGTTTTCATGTTGTTATCTTTATTCTTAAAATGCCAATAATATACATATATTTGATATCATAGTCATTTTAAAGACACATTTATTTGTATCTTCTAATGCTGCCAAAATGACTGATATGTTTCACTGTGTGCAATTACTTGTAGATGGGTCTTTTCTTCTTGATAACTGAACTAAAATGCTCAATATTACACACTGACAAGCTCTTCATAAGCTCATTATTGTGAGTACATGTACAGTTTGAGTTATTATGAGTTATATATGAAGGCCCATTCAGTCCAATTGTACTTGTGCAGTGAGTCAGCAGCTGCACAGTACAAACCCCATTCAACTTTCAAAATGCTCAATATCATATATATAATATATATGCACTCCCATTACATCTATAACTAAGCCACTGAGGTCAGTGAGTTTTCATATGGTTAAAATGTATGTTGTTTTCTGTACCTGGATAAAGGCATATGTGGTTTCCAGTAGGGCAGCACCCTGGCCACAGAGTCCCTTAGCTGGGATTGGGCTCCCATGTAGAAGTAGGCATCATGGGCAAATTTGAGAGCCAGCAAATCAGTAGGGTAATCAACCAGAATGTCTTCCCATACATGGCAGGCTTTGGGACAATCTCTACAAGAAACATGAGTCACTGTTAAAAGTCAGGCACAGCTCTGTGAAGCAATGGCGGACAACAGAATCACAAAGAATTCAATGTGCAAATGGAGGAAATCAGAGGCCCTTGAAAAATCTAAGTATCCTCAAAGACAATATTGAGAGGCAAAATGTCTTCTCAGAATCAGTATAGCCCACTATGCCACAGGGGGAAAAGACACTGCAGATAAAATACAAATATTACACACTCGACTGTGACATTTACAGAGGAGTCTCTGGCGCACAATATAACAGATGACTGCAGTGGATCTGGAGCATATCAAATAAAAAGAGACGAAGAGGAACTCGGGGATGAATGAATATTGCCTGATAGATAAAACACATTCTTGTAGTCTTCTGTTGTCGAAAGAGATGTCACTCTTTAACAGGCAACCCATTTCCTCTGGCGTGTTAGTAAACAAAACTGATCCCTTCTCCACTGAGACCTAATGATGACTGACTGCACTGTAGCGCTCACTTCTGAACATGTTACAATAAATCAGCGGAAATGTCTCTTTTGGTCAGATCAGAACAGTTTAATTCAAGCATTATGGTGAACAATGTTGCTTGAAACTATTTTATTAAAACATATATCATATTATAGACACTATATGCTGAATTTTAATGTGATCATAACATCTTCTTCACCTTATTTTGCTGGTTTGTTTCTATAAAAATGTAGCTTTGTGAAATGCTGTCTGCCAAAGTTAATTTTGATGTTTTTGCTGTTAGTATATTGTCAAACTGAATTTATTATTCAGTTGTCTGTACATTTTCCTTTCATTTACTTATCTATTTAAACACCATTTACACTTAAATTATTTAATTGACAGAAATATTGTCCGGTCAATCAAATGCCAAACTCATTGAGTGAGATCTTAGTATTCAGTAGGAAAAGATTCACAGACAGCTTTGAACTGCCCACAACTCAAAGTATATATGTGCTTATTTTAGGTTTGACACTGTGCTTTTGTACTAAATAGTATGTGCGTATGCATTATTGCATCATAAAATGTTGTCTCTTAGAGAGAAATACTGCATTCTATGTCTTTTAAAATCCCACCTCAACTTTGGCAACCTGGCTCTGGATCTTACCCACGTGAGAAGAGCTCCAAAGCCTTGACATGGAGCTTCTCTCTGGGAGTGATGTCCTGACTGTTGGCCAGCTCCACTGTTCGCTTCACAGCACTGGACAAACGCTCATCCAGGCGTATGGAGCTCAGCATTGCTCCCAGCTCCAGCCCAGTACTGAGCACGTGGCCCATAACTACAGGGAAAACAGACAACACTGGTCTCTTCTTCTGCACTGTTTTACTGCAATTTAACAGTTTACATAACTGCCTGTGCTGTCTATGCTGGGTTTAAGCTATGTTTAATAAGAGAGGGTAGCGTTGAAGATGGCGTGAGGTGGCTCACTGGTGATTCACTGAGCATTCTGACCGCAAACTAGATGTTTATTCCTGTCATGAATTGTACTTTATTAAAAACTTTGTTCCAAAGTTACCACTGATTCTAAATATTGATACTTTATTTTCTATGCAAAACAGTGAACAGCTTAAACAAGAGCACCAGCAAACGGTATTGTGCTTTATTTATATATTCAGATTGAATTAATGTATTGCTCATGACTCATGTTGGCAATGTAATTCATCTTAGACCTGGAGACCTCAATTTGTTTTCCTTCTGCAACTACAACATACACACCATTTAAATGATCTGATCCTGTATCTTTTATATACACAAGTCTAAAGCAGCTTGCATGTTCCCATGAGCACCAATAAGTGTTGAACCTGCACAAGAGAGTTTTGATTCATTTGCATGAACAACAACCAAACACTTTAAACACTTGAGAGGAGCTCAAACTGAAGGCAACTTCAGAAACAGCAGCATCTAAAACACTGATTACATTTCATATTGTTTAGTTTGACAGACAGCGACTGTGGACCTCGGCTTCATGATGAACATCAACAGGTCAGTGCTACATTTCAAAGCCTTTATTATATCTATGGCTGTCTTTATGATATCAGACATTTGGATTGGTCATAGCAGGAAAAGCAGGTGTAACTAAGAACATTTATTATGCCACAGCTCCATTAATCGTCCTGGTGAGTCTATCTGCTGAGCTAGCATGCAAAATATTAGTGTCCAGGAACTGGTTCACCCAAATGTATTGCCGTTGTTGGTAATGTTATTAATTATGCCTGTGCACCTGCATTTTACAATAGAGATGCTAATTTTTTTTTTTTTTCTGATGAACCAATTTCTGATTAATCATTAACCGACAAGTTCTAAAACGACTGTGACCCATTAAAAAATACAAATACAATAACATGTGCAATACACTTATTGTTGATGTGTTTACAGCAGGAGCTCCTCACCCGTGATGTTAACTGGGTCATTTTTGCACTGTGAGCGACCACAGCTGTCATGATCTCCAGCATAGAGTCCGCCTAAGATCCCCTGGGTCACCACTCCCTTACTGAAGTACTGTGCAGCCGCTGTGTCCGGCAACAATGCACACTATTCATGTGCAGCCAAATGGCCCACTTTTCAGCGCTGGTGTGTGAAGAGGGGCACAGATCCCTCACCGAGGCCTCTGTCTCGCATGTTAATCTAACTCATGTTAGTTACCCCTGTACTTTTGCACTTGTTTGTATTCTTTGTACAAGCAGTTGTCGAGGCAACATTATTTTTTACAACTGTTTAACTGATTAATCAGTCGAAATTCTTATTGTCGATTAATCATTAATCATTTTATACCACTGGAAAATGTCCGCAAATAAAATAGCCTATTTGGAAAGTGTATTTGTTTAGTTAAGCAGGACCTGTGCCTATAAAGCGTCATGGTGCCTTTTATTTGTGTTCTCACTTTTCTCATTTCTCCCAGATCACGAGAGCTGACAAGGTGCTTTTATGATTATTGCTCTCTCTACCTGGAGCTCCCTATTAGAGGACTTTGAGGAACTGACCTCTCCGATGTTTATTTAAAGTATAGAGGGTCACAGTCACTTTTAATTAGGCTATTTTTGCAGCGGATAAATTTAGCAAAGTCGCCTTCATCCCTTATTCTTTTAATCACAACTCCTCACACCTATTTTGCTGTTGTCTCCTTTTATAAGTTTTCAACTCTACTACTCTGCTGCCTCCAAGCCGAGTCTACTTTGATGATCAGGACTTACATGATTAGAGGAAAAACTTAAATAGAATTAAGAAAAACTTGTTGACCACATATCTACTTACCAAAGTTGGGGTCAGCTGCATGCATGGCAGAGATGCATCCCTCAAATCCTCCCAGGCTTTCATCATTGCGCCATTTCACATACTAGGACCCGAACAAAATTGAAATGCTGTTTTTAGCGGATAATATCACGGTGTGTGTGCACACCAGGAAAGGACTGTATGTGGGTGATAGGTCGGCTACCTGGGTGATCACGGCGTCATATAGCTTGCAAGCCTCATTACTGGTGGTGGACAATTGGAGACCCTCCGCCCTCCATGCCTGCAAAGGACACAAGTATTAGTATGAGGATATCAATAGCCTGCTGTATTATTATAGTTCAGTACTCACACACACACACACACACACACACACACACACATTTCCACATAGCAGTTTTCTCTCTATCAAGTCAAATAGGCGCCTGTGAAAACTGCGCACACAGCAGAACTTCAGTATCAAACTTCCGCCCACTCAACAAACGGCTTTCAGTGTCACTGATATCAAGTCACGTTAGAAGCTCTTCATTCAGACACAGTTATGTTTATTCACTTTAATGTCACGTCGCTGCACTTTCAACCTGAAGCTTGAGGCTGAAGCTGCATTTCTAAACAACACGTTTGAACAAAGTTGAATCCCTCCCATCCCACTTCGCCATCTTCTCCTCAGAGTTTACTGTCAACTCCTTAAACACGAACTGCGAAACTGATAAACAAACAAGTTTCACGCCAGAAAAAAAACAAAACTAAAACGTCCTGTCTCTTTTAATGCTGCAGACACTAACCTGACAGTCTCTGAAACTCGCAGTTGACATCTTAAGGCAGCAGCGTGAATCCCTGCAAACACTAAACGCAACACTGGAGCTGCGTCAAGTTTATAAACAAGAGGACCGGAAGTAGGCCTTTATCGGGCTCCCTTTCAAAATAAGCGCATGGACAAAATGGGTAAATTATACAAGTAAGCTTTCAACAATAAACTGCTTCGTGTGTGCTTCTTTTTAATCTGCGTTGTGCAATGCGGTTTTTATTTGTTGTTTCCACTTTGTTTGGCTTTTTCAAGGTTTTAGGGGTAATTTCAGGTTAGGTTATTTGTCCTGAAGAGGTCTGATCAGACTGAGAAAATAAAACTCCTCTGTGTCTCTGGAGGAGATTTACAGTCAGACGAAACTGACCTTGTTGACATCAAAGGTTATGAGAGAATAACCCCTTGATGATGTTATCGGAGACATCTCGGCTTGGGGACATTTGTAATAGAAGACACGGGAGGGTCGATGAAAAAGTTACACTGTGTGCTCTGTGAGAAATGTAGATATCCACATTTCTGATGGTTGACACTTGGGACTAACAATATAACTTTATTCTGTAATTGTGAGTTCCCAAGTGTTGGATTACAATGCTACAAAATTTAAATGCTACCACATTTCTAAACCAGTGAAGCCTAACTGCATTACATAAACCACCTACATAGATTTGGGGTAATAGTTAATCTCTGTGTTGCAGTATCTCATAATCTCAGCAGAAATAAAACAGATTTTAGCCTAATCATTTATTAGGAGAGGTAATGGTAATGGCAGTAGAGACAGAAAGAGCTGTAGTCAGATGGGGCAAAAGTTAAGGCAAAAATTTCTGTTTTCAGTCTGTTTAAGGTCACAACTGTGGTTCACAATCGTAAGATAAAAAAAAACAAAACCCATATAATTAAAAAGTGAGATTTTAGTGGGCAAACATGTAAAAGAACTGCATTGTTTTATTGCCATTTTCAGCATACATCCAACACCCCTATGCATTTTAGCTACATGAAGCATTTACATTACAAGTCATGTGTCAACAGAACAGTTTAAAAATTAGGATCCATTTTCTTTACATATAATACAGTTTGCACACATGTTAATAAATATCAATACAATCATGTCAAACTTATCACACACCATCTAAAACAACAACCCTTAAAATTATGTAACTTTTTTTTTTTTATTCACAGCTCATACCAAGTCATAAATATAGCCTCTAGTGTTTCTGTGCTGTAAAGTAGTGACCACCTGGATTTTTACAGTTGTCGAAAAGGCTATCAGATTTGACTGCCCACCACATAAACCATAATGTTCCTGTTGGATGCAACGTGCTCATGAAGCACTTTGCATTTCTTGAGCACCCCGTTTAAAATCATCTGATTTGTTTGCTTGGGGACCTGCAGTATAAAAGTATTTGAAAAAAAGACGAGTAAAAATCTTGAGTTCCAGTGGGATACACGTGTGTGACTACCTCAAAAACAAGTCAACTCAGAAAAAATTAAAACATAAATTAAATGTAGAGGATGAAAATGAAAAAGGCATCTTGTTGAAGGGTAAAGTATTAACACTGCCATATACTGATGTAAGTGTTGTGTAGTGTGTAAGTTCTTGTGGTGCGCTCCTCAGGTTTTGCAGTATATCTACCAACAGAGACAGACCTGTTGCATAAAATGAGTATTGTGAGCTACTCTGATCTCCCATTAGCAACAGAGAAATCAGCTTCATTAATAATAACATCCCAAAGTTAATATGCGGTAGGAAGCAGTTCCCTCCGAGATGAATACTTTCAATAGTTGGTTCACTTCGCTACGGATTACCGTATTACGAAACATCCAATATTGAATATGGACGAGCATTTGTAAACGTTAATTGTCAGTGTGATATACAGTGAACAGCACATCACGGAGAGGCCCATCATTATCGAGGCAGGTGAAGCATTCATATATAGCATGTAGTCTGTATTCTATGCCCTAGCTATCAAAGACAAGGTTAAGTTCTTCTATTTGTCTGCAGCCTTCATTCCTTACATGCAATGGCTTATGGGCGCAAGATAATGAGATTCTGGGCACTCTCCTGTGAAGGCAAAACAAACAAAATCTGTTTATCTGTTAAAAGCAAACAAACATAATAAATACATTTAAAAAAAAAAAAAAAGCATGGCCGTATTTAATGGATTCTTAGTGTTGAATCACTAAACACTCTGCGAGGGGGAAAAAAAGGAGGGGAGAAAAGCATCTGTGTGGGTCATTAGGATGCGAGACGGTCAGTTTGTCACTGGATAGAAAGGCAGCTTCAGCAGAGGATGTCCTTCACACAGTCAGACTGAAAAGGAGAATCTGAGATTGAAACTGAAGACGTCGCTCCAGCATTGAAACCCGCCTCTGTAGCAGTCCTTTATGGGAAACAGAGGAGCCTCGTCCGCTGAAAAAGTGACTTGTTCTACACGACTATACACAAAAGCACAATTCTTTACAATTCCTTTACATCAGCAGGACCGAACTGCATTCTTCCCTTTAGACAATCGAGAACGAAACAAGTCTTCAAACATTCACCCCCACCCTCGCCCCTCCCATGAGAGGATCCACTTCAAGGCTGGGACAATAAAGCTGTGAATGTACTCTCCTCTCCACCCACAGAGAGAGAGCAAGCAAAACCGCAAAGTGATTAACTAGGACTGCCTTTGGGCAGAGGATATGTAAACGTTTCAGACTGCTTCAATGTCAGAGGCAGCCGTGTGTGTGTGTGTGTGTGTGTGTGTGTGTGTGTGTGTGTGTGTGTGTGTTGGGGGACTCTTTACACATTCACTGCTGCAGGTGTTCAGCAGACTATTCTGATCAAAGATGACCACGCGGAGCAGAGGCCGGATATCATGAGTCAGCTCTTTTGATGAGCAATTATTTCACTCCTCTTAAGCCCAGTTGAGGTTGAAGCCTTTGGAGAGCATGACTGCCTCCAGGTCTTTGTCCTCCTCCTTCTCCCGAAGCCTCTGCTCCTCCAAGAGGGCCACCAGGGCGTCACGCTGCTCCACCACCTCCAGCATCTCATTTAGGATCTGCTTCTCTTGAGCGAGCTCCTTCTCCGGCTTCAGGTGGTCTGAGAGAGAAACGGGCAAGCCAGGAGTTAAAGAGACGGAGCATATTATACAGATCTATACGTTCACAGCTTAAGTGACTGGGCTCCTGCATTCACCTTCCACAGCCATTCGCTCCCTGAGTTCCTGCTGCAGTCGGCTCTGTCGGTCCTCCAGCTCCAGCTCTCTGGCACTTTGGGACACAGAGGAAAAAAAGATGGATGCACTCAGTTTGACTTACTTCTAAATTGTCACTTTCAAGATTTGTATTTTTTGGCTGTGTCTTTATTTATTGAGGCAGGATTTAAAAAAAAACAAAAAAAAAAACATAGTTGTTCAAAAGCAGATTCAGAGTTAATATAATTGCTTTTAGTTTCTGATGATGAGATAACACTGAATAATTTAAGGATTTGTCACAATGTAATAAAGTTGTCTTTCTGAATAGAATGCAAATGTGATACCACTTCATATTATTGCATTTGAAATTATTATGATTATGGGATAACAACCTTTTTAAAATACATTATGTAATATTGATAATATTACCTACATTATAATCAAATATACCGGCCCAGGGGATGACTTTGCAAAGTGTAAATGATAAACTGAGGCATTATATTGTTGAAATTGCACTTATTTTTGTAAAGAAATTTCAGGTCGTTCATAATGGTTTGTAAAAAGATAGTTCATTAAATCTGAACATTTTCAGAATGTACTTGTACTTTTTTGCACTAAAACAAAAACATTTTTTATTATACTATGATTTTACACTTGAGATCAAATTGGGCTGTATGTGGCCCCTGAACTAAAATGAGTTTGACACCCCTGTGTTACACACTGTGTTACAGAGGCTCTGGGATCTGTTCACTGCTGTTTGGTTCAGAGTGAAATATCTCAACACCCGCTGCAATCCTCATGACACTGGTGATCCCTTGACCTCCCTATAGTGCCAAATGTTCCACTTGGCCGAGTCTTCATAGGAAGATAGCTCTACAATTTTACCACCCAATTCCCAACAGCCTCAGCTGTACTTAGAGATGAGAGAATAATGCTAAAACAGCAAGATAAGCATACCACAGTACCAAGCTAACTGTATGCATGTTACCAAGATGATCTTAACACTGACGTCAAAGCACAGCTGAGGCTAAACAACAGCTGAGCCTGATAAAGTGCAGCTGAAGGTGATGAATGTTAATCTAATGAAAGTACAGCTTACTGTGATTATAGGTATCTGGTCTTGTTTACCAATTTATAGCAATTTTTACTACGTTTCTATGGTGTTTTGTAGCATTTCAGTTCTGAAGTGATACACTGATACATACAAGTGCACCTACATGAAAATATAAAACGGAGAATAAAACAAAAGACTTAGCAGCCAATAGCTCACAGTGGAGCCATGCTTCTGGAAAATGAAAAGCACCTTTGATGCATCAGCTCATTGATTAGCTTATCCATCTCCACAACTCAACTAATGTACTTACAATATCATGAGCTCTGACTCATAGCGGACGAGGGCATTTTTCTCCTGCACCAGCTTGAACCACTCCTGCATTAGCTTGGGATCGTCCTTCTTGCCCATGCCTGGAGGAGAGGAGGAAGCACACAGTGGGAGTGAGAGGCCAGATGGCTGAGAGACGACACCGATGTCACACAGACAAGGACTGACACAGGCAATGCAATGACAGCCAAGCCAGGATGTCCTCGCTGAGGGATGGTGAGGTGGGAGGATGAACTCGACACCAACGTGGCCAGTCAGCGCCATACTTATAGATGGCGCACAGAAGATGGCGTGGAGATACAGGTTTCAACTTTGTGGAAAGTGCATCCACACACACGCACGCACAAACAGACAATACCTGTTTTTGCAAAAAGAGTTTGTGTTACCCAGTTTGGACACTGTGTCTGACAAAGCTGCTGTTTGGGAGCAACTACCTCCTCCTATCCATTTTCTTTTTCCTTTTTCAGGAGGGATGGGTAGTTAGAAACAACACAAACAAACCAATCAGTAGCTAAGACATTACAGCAAAGTAAATCCAAGGACCTATGGAAATTTTATAACCTCCCCTGCCCACATATTTACCCTCCAGCAGAAATAAAATCCTTTTAGACCCCATTTATGCTGAGCCGTTTGAGGACTGGTAAAAAATGCATGAATTATTCCACTGTCTTTACATATTCAATAACAAGGTCAAACGTTCATGGGATGACTTATCACTGAGACCAATAGCGAAGTTCACACTCCTCTATTAATTCTGCCTCAGGGTAAAAGCATGTTCGGTGCTGGCAGCATGCATTGCGGATGTGCAGTCTTCAAAATTAAGCACAATCAGCCTGAGCGCAGAACAGCTGCACACTTCTCTGCGTACAGTAGGTACTGCAGGAGAAGACCAGTCTATTGAAGCATGCTTGGAAAAGTCTGGTGCCGGGGCGATGCATCCCGTTCGTTTATCTAACTGTAGCAGGTGGAGCCAAGCCGTTTCAATGAAACACCTGAAGGCAAACCTCAATGCAGCGTGACATACTTAGCTGGGGAAGAGGAGGCTCTTGCAAAATGAAAAGGAAAAACATTGTACACACATAAATCGCATGGTTGTGGTCTTGTGGGCTGGTTTTCGCTAATTAACAGAAAGGGGACAGAGAGGCAAAGCTGGAGAAGAGTTGCTCACACTAGAGAGGAACAAAAAACACTGAGACACAGGAGGAATTATAAAAGCCAGGCTGAGTTTGCAAACCTATTCTTTTAAAGGGTTTTTTATTTTTCTCTATTTCAACCGGTTCCACCGCCACCAACCCTCAGCCCAAGGCTCCCAACACAAAGGAGAGAAGACCAACCGGTGCAAGTTGAAAACAGAAATAAAAAGGAAGAAAAAACTAGTTTGCACACAAAAACAAAAGCATGGATCTTTACACGGATTAGAGGCTCAGGCAAAATTTCCACTGACAGATGTTAGACTCAGGAACAAACCAGACGAACCATTCATTTTTTAAGACTTGTTTTGTGCAAGATTTGAATATTTATAACAAACCATCACACCATGCAAGTTTCTCACTCGTTGAACCACAAACTTGGCTGCGAGCTAGCCATGTCTCGGGTCTTCGCGGCTCGGTTTTATTATCATTTTATGATTTCATGACATATCTAAGGGATAGGAGTCAGAATTCCTAAAAAACAACTGCAAAAAACGGAGACTGCAACGGACTACGCAGCTTTACACTTTAGCTAAACAGAAAACAGATCACATGCTGTTGAGTAAAAACACACCAGAGCAGAGTAGTTTCCCCTTTGAGTGACTGCACTTACTTAGAGTAATAGGAAAAAGATCTTTAATCTACCTCCATTTCCTGAGACACCATGCTCGTGTGGCTAAATGAGGATATTCACTACAACATACACTATATGCATCAGTATGTATTCTGCTGCTGACGGGCTAAAATGGACCATTTGCTTTTTCTGGAAAATGTCACATTTCACATACTGAAATGACACAATATAGTGAAACGATAGTTTTGATGATCAGCAGCTATCAGTGATTTTGTGTCTTTTTTTTTTTACCCACTCCGCTAAATAAAAAGTATCCCAGTCTGACAGCAGTGCACTGCAGGCCTGTCAACCTTTGGATGTCTCCTCATGTTAAAACAGTGTGAACTACACTCCAGGGAGAGCTCTACTAAAATATTGAAATAGCTTGGATGGTAGAGTCTTTTTTTAGCCTTTTACAGAACCAAAAACACCAAGAGCCAGAGTGCACCTTTGTGTGCTTTAACATGACCTGCAAGCGTTAGCATGCACGGCTAACCAGCTTATTACCCAGATAAGTAACTGACTGCATCACTTCACTGGGTCTCAGCTTATAATAATATAATAATAATACATTTTATTTTTAGGGCGCCTTTCAAAGCTCACAATGGATTGTATAGAATACACATTATGTAACCCTAAAATATACCTGGCCAGGCCTGGAACATCTACCCTGTGGGAGCCAATTACTACAACACTGGAGTCAAAAGTTAAAGTCTCGCTCTGACTTCAATCCATATAAAACAACTCTGTACAGTCATGGTGAACAAGTCTAAAAAATGACCAACTGGCTTTAACAGCATACATTCTGATGCAGTGAACAAAATTGTGATGGAATGTAGATATATTTTTTTTTTTGCTTTTCTGTAGCATCTTTAATCAATTTCCTCATGATAAATGCCTAAATAGTGAAATATGAGTTTTGGGAACATTCTGGGGAAATCTACTGAGCCAGATCACACACAAACGGTGAGGACAGGAAGAGGAGAGGGAGGGCCGGTATGGGGGAGGAGGGGGTGGAGGCGGGCGGGGGGGGCGCAAGGGAGTAGCCCGGTCCTGGAGATCCATACGGTTGCCATGGTAACCCGCCACAACCGTCAACAGAGGCGGCGAGGTTACGTTACCTTCGGGGGAACAGCAGGGGCAGAAGGAGAGGGGTCTTCGGCGTGGCATCCCCACAAAGGGCTCAACTTCCACAAGACAGAGGGAAAGAGTGTGAGGGAGTGACGTAGATGGGTGCAGTGGTGGGCGTCAAACAGAGAGAGCGAGTGAGACAGAGAGAGAGAGAGAGACAGAGAGACACAGAGAGAGAGACAGAGAGAGAGAGAGTGATGCAGAAGGAGGAGCAGAGAGGAAAAGAGTGGAGGAGACAGAGTGTGGGTGGAGGGGAAAGGAGAAGGGTGAGGAGCAGAAAGAGGGGCGTGATGAGGGAGAAAGAACATTGAGGAGAAAATCAAAAGAGAGCAGGAGCACTGTGAAAGGGAGAAGACAAATCACCTAGAGAGAGGAGGTGGGAGAGATCAGCTGTGAGGTGTGAAGGATGAAAAAAGGGGTAAAAATAGGAAAAGGAAACTGGAGAAGACAGAAAACCTGGAGCACAAAAAGGGAAAATAATCCTCCTGTTTGATCTTTCATCTGCACTTCTTCACATTACCTTCAGCTGGGCAACAGCACTCTGCATTATGAAATGGCAGTAGCCCACACACAGTGCATCACGGTACACAAAATGATTTAATCCCATTATTAAAGCCATTATTGATCACAGAAGATCAATCTCCCTCGCAGGCGCAGATAATTGCTTCTTCTTTAAAGATGTTTCAGCCTTTCCTTGTAAACACTACTTGAGCATGTTTAGATCACCCGGCTCATTTAGTTGCCAGTGTGGTGGTTTTTGAAGTTTGGCTACGACTGAAGTGCAAATTAGGACTTTTTCTAATATGCATCCACGAAGCGGATTTTCTCACAAAAGTAAGATCACAGATAGCGGATACTACTTTAATAAACCTCAAAAATAATTAAAGACTGTTAAATAAGTTTAAAGTGAAGAATATGCGGGGAGAACATGCAGATAACTGGGGGAAACGGCTTTTTACCATTACATGACCCAAATTGGAGGCAGGCACCGTGCTCTCAGGCTGGTGGGAAATTGAACTGGGAGAATAATTACTACAAGGGACTATCACAGAGAAAAAAGTTAACTTATGTTGGGAAGATCAGAATATCTGTTTTGGACAGAGCGGGCCTGAGAAAGTTTTAAACGGCTCTGCCAAATCATGCAAATATGGTTATGAATTGCATCGATAGCTCTTAACGCTCTGTAATTCCTAAATTGTACAGCTATTAAAGTAGAGGATTAAAATATTGGGGAAATTATATTAAACTAACAGATTTTATGTATTTAATCTACAGATATATTGATCCTGGCTTGTATTTTAGTGCCCTCTGTAGGACTCAAATACAACCTTGCTGATCTTACAGCCTGCTATTCAGTCAAAACGCTGGCAGGAATCCTCCATCATAAACACATTCAGAGCACTATAGGATGACAGCATCCAGTTGCAAAGACCGAAAGAGTGACCCAAAGAAAACGTCATGTCCCTGTAATAACCCTGGTCAACCCATTAGGTAGGAAAACTTCTGTTGTGTCCATAGATTCATCTCAAAACTCCACGCAATCTCCCATCTGATGAGTGACAACAACCAGCAGGACAAAACCACACAGAGGCACAGGCCCTGCTCAAATATGAGAAAATGCACCTTTTTTCCCCCACTAATGTTGAGGGATTCCACAGACACTGAAAAACTATAAGGGAAACGTCGCTTCCAAACAAAAAGCCCGCAGCCTTCACAGCAGACAGGAGGAAGAAAAGATGCATTCCGTTCATATTCAAACGAGGCCACAGTCAAGGATTAACAACAGATACCACGAGACATCTCACCCAGACACGGCGAGCACTGTTACTATTGACCAAACACAGTTCAGACATAATGAGGGTCAAGGTTTGCAACATTGCCTTTTAGCACACAGGCACGCACACTCGGGGGAGTTATGCAACTGAGCAGGTATGAGAAAGTCAGGGGAGCCATTGGTGGGACCACAGGACAGAACTACAGCAGCAAGGAGCTCTGGGAAGCTAAGAGCCATGCCAGCAGTTTAGTATGAGTCAGTCCAGGGCAGGTTATACAATACTTTCACTGTGTGTGTGTGTGTGTGTGTGTGTGTGTGTCTAGTGGTGTCTCTTTTGCACGTTAGTGTGCTTTTTCTTATCAGTTTGGCACAAACAAAGATTATATTATCAACATAATTTGGCCGACTAGGTAAGAAGAGACAAACCAAGAGTTCGGATGTCTCAGAATATCAATACAGCTGTAATATTTAAATACAGTGTTACACAATTTTTCCCAATGTGGGACGAATAAAGGTTTGTCTTATCTTATCTTAATTAGCAAAACACAGACAATAACCCAGTTCATTTACAGTCATTATTGCTTTCTCAACCATCAATGCTGCTGCTTTTAATGATTCTTGTTGACAAATGACGCATTGACTTTATGAAACTATGTATTATTGAGGCATGTTTGATGAGCATGTTGTGGATGTAGTATAAAAATATACTGTCAACAGTGCCAGTGCATTATTTACTTAAGTTTCATCGTGTAACTATTTTTGTTTCCTCGCCTGTGCTGGAGTGGTCCTCAGCACAGGCACAGTGTTTCTTTGAATGCAAGAATGTATATTTGGATTTCTGTCTCGGCAATGTGTTGCCGTTTGCGTCTGTGCTGCAGTTTGCATTGTACAGTCTGTGTGCCGAGGAGTGACAAAAGTTACTCATTAATTCACTCATTTATCATTTATAAGTTTATTGAGATCAAAGACGATCTTAAGAGGACAGCATGAGCCAGAGTGTCTGATCTCTGTTTGATGTATAGAGTGTCTGAACTAGAAACCCGGTAAGGGTGGAGGGAGACGGGTGGAGGGAGGGGGATTTATAGGAGCAGAAAGTATTGCAATGAGGCTAAAAGCCAGCCAGCCAGCCAATTAGCCAGCTAGCCAGTCAGCCAAATCAAGGTAGATATGAGGGGTACAAAGCTCAAGTAGTAAAAAAAAAAAAAGGGAGTAAGGGACAGATTGGGTTAGCCATTAGGTTAGTTTAAAGCGACAGATTTGAAATACATACCGCCCAGATGCAAGTCCAGGATTTCACTGTAATTAGAATCTCCCCAATAGTCTACAATGACAGGGATATATTAGAGATAGGAGTTATTTCACATGGCCCCAAACTGGGCACACAAACACACACACACACACACACAATTCTCCAACAACAGCAAGTCATGCGTGTTCTTGCAAACATTTTCTGACACACACACATACACACTGCAGCAACACTCAGAACAAAGAGAGTCCGTCAGTACTCACCACAGTGCAAAATACAGTCAGGCTGTACAATGCTACATGGCATTTTCCAAAAATAACGTTCAGACTGAAACATAGATTTGCTGTATTGCTGTTTACTGGCTCAGTCTGCTTAATATCACAAAACGCTTGTAATGTGTTGTGTGCTGACAAGTCGATGGAATTGAATTTTTTTTTTTGTCTGTGTGTGTGTGTGTGTGTGTAGCTTGCGTTCAGCTGTAATTAGTTCAAACAGCAAGAATTTTCTCTAGTTATGTACAATCCAATCCATGTGCACCAGTGTCTGATTTCAGTAAATTAATAATTTAATACTTATTCACATCAGACTGAGAGTGCAGCTGAGCGTTTAGTGAGACCTTTGAGCGCGACAGATAAAGTCAGAAACAACTCTGGATAGTTATTACTCACCACAATAAAAAAAACATAATAGGTAAGATCTCAACAAATATCTGTATCAAGTCACTCAGCCACAGCAAATATTTTAATAAGACGACAACCAGCAAGCCAATTTATATTGGATTTCTTACGTTCTGATTGCATTTATGAAACGTTTCGTGATCTGAGTGTTGATCAGAGTACAGACACTCTCCTCATTGAGAGGCAGTGAAGGAGACAAAACACACCCAGAATGAGCACACACAAATCTATGTCGGGACACACATTCTCCTGATCGCATGCAGCTCGGACTGACGATGGCGGACATGTTATGAACGGACAAAGATCAACATGTTCAGAGATGGAGAACTGTTGCAGTGTGTCACCACAGATGGAGCCTACATAACAGTGTCACATGTCATTAAAAAAAAAAAAAAAAAGGAGGTAACTATAGTAAATCTAATACCTGATCTTCTTTTGTGCTGTTTGGGTAATGTATAAGTACCTTTATACAATCCTTTAAGAGAGTAAAGTGGTAAACAAGTTAAAACATACTCAGACAACATCACTGCAGAAACAGCTGATGGGAAAAGTAAATAGTCGTTTGGTTGGTGGGATAATGGCCGAATTTAAAGAGATGCATTTACGTGAATGCATTTGCATGATAAAAGCTTCTATTTCAATTCTGTTATCGTCACCATTAAGTGAATTAGGATGGAATGCACTGTCATGTCTATAATGGATAACCTCAGTGCCTTACTGACGTACAAAACTCACTCACTATAATGTGTTATTGCTACGGAGCCCTTTTCCTGCTTCACACGCTGCACCAAATAATGAACTGTGCTGCTCCCCTAACAAATAATGTAGTCTTCATCCCGCTAGTATATTGTCTGTGATAGTCCCTTGTTAAGAACAATTTCGGTTTATTACTTTGGAGAAGGAGACGCGTCTTTCTGCACACAAGTCTAAGTGCTGAAATGTGTGAAAGTGAATAAACGGTAAATGCAGACTGTGAATTTGACACAGTCTAAATGGCTGCAGAGGGACTGCTTTTCTGAGGTATTGCTAACTCTTAGATTGCATCATCCTAATCATCGATATTATTGTTATTCCCTTTAGAACTCTACTTAGCTCATATCATATAGAGATAAAACATGGTCTCGGGGAGCCAGCATTGACACAAAAACAGCATTAAGTCGTTATACATACAGTAAATCAGCTGTAATAAAAAATAAGAGCTGGAAATGTTCTGAAACTTACTACGCCCTATAGTTCACCGAGCACCGGCATTATGTCTATCTGCAGTAGCATTACTGGCCAGGTTGATTAAGAAAAAATAAAAGGTGAATGAGGATGTAAGTGATGAGCCGTTACCTGCTTCTCCTCTCAGAGCTTTCTCCACAGCTACGCCTCTCTCCTCCAGCTGCCTCTGTTTCTCCTCCACCTGCTCCAACTGTCTCTGGATGATCTGAATAGACAAGCAGGTTAGAATCACATTATTAGAGAAATGCACGGAAATGTAACCGCAGAGGCACAAGTGCATTATTTGCAATTTGAGTTATCTCACATGGGTGCACAGAATAATATCTACCGCTAATTACGACCCATTTGTCCCGAACCTTTCTGCAGGAGACGGCTGCAGAGGCTTCCTCTGACATTCAGTTGATACCACAGCTTACCCTTATTAAAAATAAATGCCTCAGGGAGCAACAGGTGTACTTCTAATTAGAACTGTATTGTCGACAAGTACGTGAGCCTGTTCCGATGGCCAAATACTAATTAACAGTTTTCGCTTAAACTGTGTAGTTCTCATGCCACACTCTCACTTGTTACTGGCAGTGGGGGTGGCAGGTTACAGGGTTAGGGTTGTATACAATAATAGATACAGGGGAGTCAGCGAAATCAAAATCAGTTCCAGGTGGAAGAGCACTTTGTCTTAATCGCTGGATCAGTGGCAAGTATCAAAGAAGTGGAGGAACTGTCAGTGAATGTGACAGGCCACAGAGCGATATAAAGCAGCGGGTACAACGAGCCAAGATTCGACTTTCACTTCTTCTACCCACTATTAAACTAATGCTATGAGGAACAAAGTAAACCAGTGCTAACCTGAGAGACATACTATTTAAATGAGACCTTTGACCCTTTAAGTAGCACAGCCTTTGTATAAAGAATCATAATTCAGATTACAGCCATTCTCTCTTATCGTAGCTATTATCAGTTATTACCTACCAGAAATACTAAGTGCGCAATAAATAAAGATGATGTCGTTAAGTGATCCATGTAAACCCAGTTACAACTAGTTCACATGGGTTTCGCATGTCTATTGGCAAATTTAGTTCACAGACACTCCTTCGGTGAAAAGGAGAATCACCTTTAATATCTCATGTCTAGTGTGTTCTGAACAGTAGACACGTGAGATGCGGTCCTATTGAGCTGAATGTGATTGTGTAGGATTTGATTACTGAAATTTGGTTCATCGTGGGTAAAGTCACGTAAGGAGGTGTCGATAATGAACAGACACGGCTTAGTTTAAAATGTTTTTCCCCTCAGACTCTTTACTTCCTCAGTGCTGAACTTTATCAGTGCAGTGCAGCAACAGGAGCTAAGCAGGAAGCACCGCTTGGGTTCTGCAAATCGCCACTAAAAGGCAACAAAATTCAGGCAGGCTGACCCACAGCTCAAGGACAACAGACTTTAGCTGTGGCTTAGTGCTGAGTCAGTGCACTGGAAGCCTGACTGCAAAGTTACAACATCAATCACTGTGGATTTCCTGGCGAAAGGATGAATTTGGCCGCACTCCAAAAGGGTTAAGTCACATTAGAGTGACCATATGGTAAATAAAGAAGGAAAATAAAACACAATACTTATGGAGCCTCTCTAGCGTACCACCAACCGTATCGACATAGCCCAGTTAGTTTTAAAATAGTTTGACATGCATGACATAAATAGGCTTCACCAAGAGGATCATCAAAAGTCCGTTACCTGGGCTCTGTGCAGCCTCTTCAGTTCCTCCTGCTTGGCTTGTCTGCGTGCAGCTTTCTGGACCCTTCGTGTCAGCTTGGCATTCAGCTCTTCTTCTGTGTAGGTTTTCTGATGCAATAATAGAATTTAAAAAAAAAAATGGGTCAGAGAAGTCGGTTACTAACAAGCTGCCACCATGTGGTGTTGACTCCATGGGGCCCTGGCCCTTCAGAGGAACCGACCAGGGGAGGAGGGGGAAGCTCTGACTAGGAAAAACATTGACTAGCACAACGTAATCTAGCTCTGAATATTTAAAACTTCACAGCTACAGGCTTCTCTAGGCCTACACACTGCAATCTGAAGGTAAGGTGACATAAACCATCTTAGAACACAAAATGGACACATATATCAACTTCAGTGTAGCTCTCGCAGTTCTAATCTTTCCTCACATTATAACATCTTCCATCCATTCTATTATGGATGGAAGATGTTAGAAGTTATACAGTAAAGGAAGATGTTATACAGTATGTGAATAAGCAGGGATTTGTCCCCCGTTAGCTTGACTTGTGAGGACATAAAAAGCTGTTATACAACAGTAGAGGGAGAAAACAGTGCTGAAGGAAAAAAAGTGTCAAAGTACCCAGTAGCCAGACTGGAGGAGAAACAGTGCTACAGTGACAGGTAGACAGGTTAATATCATACCAGTCAGAGAGGAACAGCCCCTGATATCAAGAGATGCAAAGGTATCATTGTGACCAGAGCAGCGAGCCACCAGAGTCATGTTTTAACAGGGTGGACATCCAGCAGTGAGTGAGTGGGCGCTGCGGTCAGACTGCCACATGCATCCAGAGAGTACGGTTAGTTTAGGGCCGGATGCGCGAAAGGTGTTATGACGGAAAACTGGCGCATGCGCGGATGGCTGGGGGTGGGAGTGGGGTTATCAATGGGAACGTATGTAATACTACCTTTGTGGCGTACGATCTCTTGAACGCCAGTGCGTGAGGGACATAAACAGACTTGGGGAAGACAAAACAAAAAAGGGAGGAAACAAACATGATACAGATGATATGATTAAATGGGTTAATGATTATGTTAAATTGGTCCAAAAAAAAAAGTAATTATTTAGCTGGTACAATCAAAACAGGCAATGTTAATATCCCACACCAAAACAAAAATGCAGCAACATTTTATATATCTATGTTAATCAGAAATTAGTCAAACAAAACAACAATAGAGATTCTAAAACACCCACCGTACCATAAACAATAAGAGAGGTCTGTTATTTCCAGTACTAAGTCTACAACACTCTTTTACGAGACTATATCTAACACACTCACAGATCTGGAACACTATAAACACCACAACAGTCACTAGAGACTAGTCTACACGATTCCTGGGGGCTCTTATTGGATTACGCATGACCTGGCAGGCATGATACAGCTTTAACCTCCTGTTACTGTAGCTCTTTAAAGTCCAAATTCAGATCGATATTATTGAAGAATAACAAAAATGTCTGCTCATACTTTGTGTGCACGGTCAAAATAAAAAAAAATAAAAAAAAACCTGAATGGGAGCATGCCTGAGTTCCTTCACTGTGTTTACAAATGGTTAATGAATTCATGCCTCTGGCCCTGAACTCTATCTAAAGCACCAGAAACACAAACACACAAGCACAGACACACAGACCGAGCAGCAGTGGAGACAATCGTTTTGAATTTCAGACCAAATGGATGCAAAATAAAGAACCTCTGCCACCTATGTATTTAATGAATCCAGCCGCTTAAGGAATTCACTCATTTAATAACCTTTTCTACCAGATGTGATCATGAATTTGATAGTTTCATATTATGGCGCGAAAAGAAGAAGAAAAATTGTGTTTTTATCATGATTTGGTTGCATGTTTTGCTCTGGGATCACCTGAGGGCAAAGATGTACACAGTCTTGGTTCTGACAATACTTCGAAAATGGATACATTTGTTATTAAAGATTAATGTGAGGTCTGGCTAAAAGCTGGATACACACTTTGTGAACTTAAAGTTAGTAGAATACTATATATATATATAATTAATAATATAATAATAATAATATAATAATATAATATAATAATATAATATATTTGCAAAATCTGGTCGTTTTTTTTTATGAAATTCAAAATCATTTGACCCCCTTCTGCAGCAATACCTCCTCATTGTCTTTCTCCTTTTCTCGATCAACCACTCTTTCCTTATGAGTCTCTTTCACCCTCTTTCTTTCCTTTAACTCCCTCCTTCTCTCCTTCTCCAGTTTCTCCTCCTTTATCGCTTCCTTCTGCATGCCCGACACAAGGTCAAAGATGTCCATGTGCCGCTGGGAGTAGGAGAGATTATTTAAAAGGAGAGTGTTTCTTTAAGGAAGTAAAATAGAGATGGATGCAACAGACGTGTCTCGTTTCACTGAGCCTTTTTCCACAACACCAAGATCAAACTGTCAAACTGACCAAACTGACACGTGCTCTAAACCGCTCCCTTGTTTGCCGACTCGTCCGCTCGGCTGATTGTCAGAAGAGGTTTTGGAGACTAAATTGTTTCCTCAACAATGAGCTCAGGCCGGCTTTGCGAGGCTCAACATGTCTAAATACCAAGTGACAAAAATGTGAAATGTCTGACTGCGTTTGCTGTTACTCACATCCGCCTTCGACTTCTGGGAGGATCTCTCCAGAACGTCATCACAGGACAGGTCGGAGTCCTCGGAGAAGCTCAAGTTTCTGCGTGATTTCAAGTCTATCACAAAAAAAAAAGAGATTTGTTTGAGATTTCTTCTTAGAAATGTAGCAAATATCACATTTAAAACCCACTCTTTTCTCACCCGATGATCTCCCAAGAGGTGACGCTCTCTTCTTCCCAGAGTCCTGAGCGGTGGAACTCGAGGACGGGGTGCTCGGACATGATTTATCATCCTTCTTCTTTTTGTCCTTCTTGTACCCCGAGAAGACGGCCTTCCACAGCGACTTGTGTTTGGGCGGCGTCTCGTCTGTGCTGGAGAGCCTGCTGCTGTCGTTCTTGGCTTTTTTCTCCTTCTTATTCTTGCGCGGCGAGAAGAGGGAACTTCGTTTCTTGCTCTTGCTCGAGGTGGAGCCGTCCGATGAAGCCACCGAGCTGTCCAGACTCTTGTTGCTGCTGAAGAAACGCTCGGGTAACGTCTCAGCCTTCTTCGACTCCAGAGCTTTCACGGCTGATGTCTTAGGAGATCCGGATGACTTTTTGCTTTTTCCGGCAGAATCTGGGGTTGCGCTCCAGGCCACTTTAGGTGAGGCACCCTTGTCTATGTCAGATTCTTTCATTCTGTGTAGCTGCTTGGCCATGGCGTCTTTTAGAGCCTGGCTCTTGACAGACTTTTCTCTGGCTCTTATCCTCTCCTCAGCGATCTCCTTGGCCTCTGGGGAGAACTGGGTCGCCCTCTGAGACTTAAAGGCTGGGTTGACGGGGATATTGGGTTTACCGTTTTCCATTGCTAGAGCCAGATGCAGGGGAGGTTTGTCCCTGCTGGGCTTGCTGGTGGGAGGAGTGTAGTACTTGTTCATGCTCGTTTCTGGTGTCCGCTCATCGTAGGTCTCCTCCACGTCATCAGCAAACGGAATCTCCTCCACCGTCTCCACAAACGACTTCCTCGCCTGCTCCTGTCGTGGCTTCTTCTTCTCCCTCAAGACAACCGCTGGAGCCGTTTCTGGAGTTTCCTGAGGAGAGGAGACTTTCCTTGGAGCGGGAACGGGGCCAGCCCCGAGGCTCAGCTGGGTCCTCGGAGCTGGAACAGGACTCGTGGTTTTCGCTGGCTCTTTGGCACGTTCAGGTGGAGGTTTTTCTGTTCCGTTGCTCCAGGACACCTGGTGTCTCTGCTGCCTGAACACGGCTGGAGACTGATTGGCAGGCACAGGTGGTGGAGGGCTGGAGGGCGGCGTGAGCATGGTGGAGTCGGACGTGTTGTAGCTGTCACTGTTTGCTGTCTGGCTCGTGGCCATGCTCCCATTCAACCCCAAGCCAGAGCTGCTGCTGAGGTCCCTCTTATCGGAGCCGTTACTCTTAAGCTCGGAAGGAGCAATGGGGGTAATGACCTGACCCTCGAGAGTAATGTTGAGTCTGCGAATGACAGCACGGCCGGTAAAGGCGGGCTTCTGCTCCTCAGACACTTCTGGGGACTGTGTCTTGACAGGGGTGGGGTTCTCCTCCGGAGCCGTAACAGCACTCTTCTCTAAGATTTTACTGCTGCGGTCCAAAGGAGTCAGACCGAGGCTCTTCCTGATCTCAGCACTCTTTAACCAAAATTCCTCAATGATATCTGTCTTTTTAGATGTTTCCTCCGTTGACGAATCGATGGACTTTGAGGGCTCAGGTGTGGCCTTGTCAGCTTTGGTCATGGGCGTCGAGGTTACTGCGGGGACAGGCTGAGTTCTGACTGGAGACTCGGAGTTGAGGGGTGACGAGGGCTCCTGGCAGGACAAAGGCTGAGCACAGATTGGTGAGAGGGGGTTGCCCGTGAGAGGGCAAATGGAGCGGTGAGGGTAAACGGGAGATTTAGGTGTGCAAGTCTCTGGTAGGGGGGTGGGCTGGGAGCGGATTGGGTAGTCAGCAGGTGACTTGACAGGGGATCTGACAGGTGATTTGACAGGTGACTCGCTGATCGGCTTGACTGGAGAGCCGATGGTTGGGCTGGCAGGAGACGTGGCAGGAACACTGACAGGGGAAGCAGCGGCAGCAAGAGTAGGAGAAGGGGCAGGGGGGGGATCCTGGACTGGAACAGGTGAAGGGCACAATGGACTCTTGGTTGCTGCTGAGGAAGATGGAGTTGTCCTCTCGGGCTTCGCTTCCTCAGGTATGAACGGTTCGGGGAAAAAACGGGAACCAGGAGACTTCAGCAGACTTATCTGGAAAAAGAAACAGAGACGATCCAGATTCAGTCCAAACTAACATCACATACCTTCAGCTTGATGAGTGTGGAATAACCTCACCTGTGTCTCTGGCTCTGGAGATGGTTTTAGCGGAGAGAGAACAACATCCTCTTTCTGAATGTTGCTGACGCTGGACGGTTCTGAAGGACAAACAATCAAAAGGGCACAGAATTTTAAACATGTTAAAATATATCTGAGTGGTAGATTTGGGGGAATTATTAGCAACATGTACCAGAACTGGAGACCACTCTCAGACTTTCTGATTTCTTGTCTTCCTCAGGGAGCACTTCAGCACGCTCTGACTGATGCAAACGGGCCTCAGCTTCTGCATCTGAGGGGATGTCATCTGGAATTTAAACATAATGTTATGAAATATTAAACAGTTACACAGCTTTATAACTGTGTTTATCTAAATTCCTTTATGGTGACGCAGCAGAGTTCTTTGTGAACCAAAACAAAAGACTTGTTAGACTCATTGACTACCTACCCTGATCCATTTCTGTGCCAGGCTCCATATCGGGACTGTCTGCTTCTGCTTCCAGGTCTTCATCCTCACATGGCTCTGGCATGACAAATAAATGGCAAGAAATGAGTCACCATGCTACACATTCTGTCTCCAGTAAATAACTTATAACCTATAATTTCTAATAAGATTTTTTTTCACCTTCCAAACAACCTAACCTGCACTGAACCTTTGTCAGAAATTCTCACTGCAGGCTAAATACAAAAAGAAAAGAGCACCAGAGTTCAGAGAAGATCGCTTAATGAAAAGAAATCTTTCAAGACCAATTTTGAAAAGTGGAGCGCAGTTATAGGGAAAAAATTGAAGGGTGAAAAGGGATGAAAAGGCTTCAAAATCAAAATCCTTTTTTTTTTTTCTAAGGAAAGTTTTCTGGCAAGAAAATCATACATTAGTTTCGCATACAAATGAAATCATGTACAAGAGGACTTGGAAATAAATGTGAACAATGGACGGGCACAGACAAGTATTAGTAAAAAGGTACATGCAGCTATCCATTTTTAAAACAGCAAATGGATAATGAACCAAGCAAAAGTATAACCAAAACATTATGTCCCTCATGTAAACAGAATTTGTCCGGAGAGACATTTTTTTTCTAACAAACCTAAAATGGTGATGAGCCTCATAGTTAATTCATGCATTTTTGAAATAATAGCACAACCTTGAAAGTCACTTCTGCTAAATTCACTAAACAGGCCGTTGGTTCAGGTGGGTACGCGGGCAAATATTGACACAACACCTGACTCTAGTGGGTCTGAGCTACCACAAGTGCTGCCTGTGAAATGAAATGTGTATGTAGGACTCTCATTCCATTTATTTAAGTTTAAAACGGTTCATAAAGTACCCCAACAGCCTCATTATCTGAAATGTGTGCGAGCTATTTACGGGTTAGTTCAAAATGTAATGGCAGTGATAGCAGATAAGTGAAATACCTCACATATTACCCATCAGGACAAGAAACACTGACATGATAAGTGTTTTCAAGCCTTTGTAACTATCTGTTTCTGGAATACATCACACTGCAGTGCAGTATACTCTCTGAGTACCCATAAAATACGTATTTTGGAAGTTTGAAGGGTAGGATGAGAGGTTGGGAAGTGTGAGGCGAAACAGAGGTGTTGATCTGACCTCAAGAGAGCAGAACTCTTGAGAGTGACAGCCTTACACGGCATGCATGCTTGTGAGTATAGTGATCTCTGCACGTGTTGCTGCATGCTCCAGGAAAATGCCAGCCGATAGACAGATAGTGTACGAGTCTAAGACGGGATGTCGTGATCCCTTTTAAGTCTGTGCTACCTCCAGACATGGACTCCAACCAGACTCTCACTGCCTCGTGTCGGGCGGATGTGTGGGCAGGGGCTACGTTCAACCCAGAAGATACAGAACAACGAGGGATAGGTGGCAGGGAAACAACAGTAAAGTAATTAGACACATGAGAAAAGAACATAGCAGAACACAAAAGAACAAAGCAGAACAAAAATCAAAAGAATTGACAAGGGGGTTATGTGGTGAACTGGGATGTGGTTGAAGAACTTTAGATTCACCCCAGAGGACCAACAGCGACTCTGAACGACAAATTAAAAGATTGAACACAAAATTAGACATTCCAAGAAAAAAAAGCAACATGACAAAAAATGTACAAAATTAAAAGTGATTATAAACAACAGGTGGGTTAGTTGGGGGAGGGGGCTCCTCCTGTCGCAGACGCAGACATACAAAACAGGACAGCAGCAGCCACACTGGTGAAATGAGACGCCCTGATCCTTAACCCCCGTGAGGCCTACAGCTTGGCGGGTTCAGCTCCTCTGGGTGGGTTACCTGCGGAGGAGGGCTGCGTGAGCTCAGAGGGTTGGGAGGCTGAGGCCTGCTGGCCGTCCTTGTCTCCCTCATAGTCCAGGTGTGTTGTCACCAAACCTGGAATGGCTTGGGGATCCACAGGCTGCAGGACCTGTTGGATCTGCAGGTTTCTGGCTAAATGAGGGTGTCAGCGTATGGTGTGGTGTGTGTTTTTCGGGGTCGTGGTGAAGTTGTGTGTGTGAGCCAGAAAGAGATGAAGGCAGTTGTGCAGGAAAGGTAGAAAAAAAACACAGTAGAGGAAGAAGACAGGAGGGAAAAGACAGGACATAAATGAAAGAGAGGAGGCAGAGTTAGAATACAGTATCAATATAAAAATAAAAACATAAAGTAGAGGGAGGCTGCATGCACTAGACTGCAAAAAGGTCAAAACATAAAAGTGAGCGTCAAAGTTAAAAGGTTAAAGAAAAAACAATATCCATTTGTTGAACACAGCAATTCTGCTACTCAATACCAAACATAACTGCACCTAGAGGGAGAACACAAAAACTTCTGACATTTATCAGGTTAGTAAATCAAAGCCATATACAGAAACAGAGGTATTATATAGCAGGTTAAAATGGGAGGAGACTCACAGCAACGCTTTAAAAGACAAAACATTTATGAACACAAAACCCCTTTAAAACCACAACTGCAACCAATAACTCAAAAACAAAAGAGTATAAAAGCCACGCGCGTAATGTAGAAATCCTCAAAAAAAGAAACCCAAACCAGCCAGGATTATATATCACGCTCAAAGGTACTGCAAACACATCCACGGGCAGTTCTGCTGCTACCTTTGAATGTACCAACATCCTCTTCATCTGTGAGGTGCTTCTCCAGCCAAAGGCCAGACTGGAGCTCTTTATCCCAGGGGCAGTAATCTCCCTCTGCCAGCAGGGGGAGACAGAGCCCAACAAAAAGAAAAAAACCAAAAAGACACATGTACACATACAGACGCACACACAAACACAAACACAGTGGACATGGGGGGATGGGGGGGTAATGAAGCAGAGGGTATGGAAAAGAAGGAAAGAGGATGAGGAGAACAATGTTTGAGACAGTGACACTGGACATGAAACAGATTTCGATAAAAAAAGCCAGTAGAGTTTTGAACAGGTCAAATGGAGTCTGGACATGGTGACAGCGTTCACCAAAGGAAACAAACTACATCTCCAGTCTACACAGGAACCCCCACTGTAATCACAGCAAGAGCGATACATGAATATTTACCATCGCTCGACTCCTCCTCATCTTCGTCTTCCTCTTCGTCCTCCTCCTCGTCCTCCTCCTCCTCCTCATCCACTTCCCCGTCTCTGCTGACTGCGTCCGCCAGAGCCTCGCCCTCTGCCTCCTCGCCCCTCAGCTTGGCGTGCATCTCTACCGCCTCCTTCCAGGGAACGCCGCCGAGGTCTGAGGGGCTGGTTAGTCGCTCCACCTCCTCCTGATCCTCCTGCTCATCCTCCTCCTCCATGTCTGACTCTGAGCTACTGTTGGAAAACAGAGAAGGAGCCTCAGTGAAGAGATTCGTTTTCATTCAAGTACTTTTTTAAGCAAAAATGAAGAAAAAAAAAAAAAAAACACACAGGTTCCAGCCTCTTGAATGTGAATATTTTCTAGTTTTAATCCTCCTCTATGATGGTAAACATTTAAAGTCATCACCAAGGGGTCTGAATTTTAGCTATTTTACTTGGATTCCTTTGACCTAACAATTGATAAACTAATCAGTAGATTAATCACTGGTGAAAATGTAGCTGCAGCGCTAGTGGATGCTGTTGTCTGTATCACTATGAGTTAGCTTGTCACTCATTTAAATAGAGTGAGGAATTCCTGTTTTTGGAACAGGTAAAAAGTACCTGGAGCCCAAGTCGTCAGCGTCTGTGGCCTTGTCCAGCACGCTGCTGAGGTTGTGTTCTGCCAGGGTCTCCTCCGGCACCTCCTCCAGCTCCTCCTCCCTCTGCAGGGACAGACGGTAGTTCTCCAGCTCGATGCGCTCTGGAGTTCCCCTTAGACGTTTAGCCAGGCTGGGCTCCTGCAGGCCGTTGACCTCCGGTACTGGGGTTGAGCATAAGGTGGGGACAGCAGGTGAAATGGTGACATCAGGGTGGGGAGGCAGGTTGGAGAAGGCAAGAGGAGAGAGAGAGAGAGAAAAAGAGAGAGAGAGAGAGAGAGCACAGGAAAATGCGACTGAGAATCAGGCAGGTGAAACAGTGGAGAGCAAAGGGGCATATAACCCTCTGCAGTGCAGGAGCCATGCAGGACGGATTGGAAGGGCGCGTTTAAGCCTTTAACTGTATCTGTCTGTGTGTGGAAATGTACTGAACCAAAACACAAATCCGCCGTGTCAGCATTAATGAAAACGACTGTAATCATGGCGACAAAAGCTTTGTGTGTGAACCTGTCATTCTAGTAGCATCAAATCCATCACACATCCAATAATAAAACTATTGCATCTCTGTACACGTTGGTGGTTAAATTACTCCCACTATTCCGAGGCACCTTCGTCTTTTAAGGACAAACTGACAAGGACACACCAATTTAAGATCTATAACTGAATTTATTGCATTAGATTATAATCCTACAGCAAATAGTATCCACAAACACAAATGAGTTTAACACTCTAAAATAGGTTGGTGCCTTGCCTTTTTCCCGTCCTGAGAAGCAAATCTTAAAACTGTATTATATTTTTCTTTCAAATTTATTTGAGTTTATTTGAGTTGAGCAAAATGAATATTGTTTTTTTTATATATTGTTATTATACTAAACTTACGATATTTCCACTCACTTACGCAGAGATACAAGTCCAATCTACCTAATTAGGACAAAACAGACCGAGGTATGACAATGAATGTGTGATATTTGATACAGTAGCATGTGTTAAGTTGTGCAGATGAGGAATGTGGTCAAACAGCCGCGATGGTTTCCTTTTTTCCCTCTAAGCAAGGCGACATGTTCACATATCAGTTCGCTGGTGATGGTTCACCTCTGCATTAAAGCCAACCCTGGAATTAAAGAGACCCACGGCCTAACAAATATATTAATCTTCAATACTTAGAATAAGGAACATCATAGGGAATACTGATAAAGTTAGAATATAAACTTCCTATTACCATGTAGCCTACAGTGATAATGTTCATCTATACACGATGACACCATTTTCCTCAACAGGTAAAATGATGCGATGCATCCTCTGGTTATCTTAATGCTATTTTTCCATGTAGCCCATCTTTGGTGAGAAAAGTAATTCCTTCGTTTTGCCAATATCTAAACATATTGTTATGTATGTGTGTGTATAGCAGAGTATTTATGAGTAACCATTGAAATTCATAATATTACTCTTGCCACAAAATGCAGCAGGCCTACACTTCGCTTACTTAAAATCCAGTCTCTTGATTAAATTCAAACTATAAAAGCAGAGCTATTCGTGTAGCAAAGATGCACTATTTTGAGCAAACACAAGTGGGTCTCAGCAGCAACCAATCAGGGGAGAAGAGGTTGAGGGATGCAGGAGGAAAGGGCAGCCGAAAAGGTCTGACAGAGGAGTGAAAATCACAAGAGAACCAATCACAGGCACTAATTTAAGCACTAGTACAGCTCTCAGTTTTAAGCTGCTCTGATAGGAGGGGGAAAGGTAAAGCTCACAAAAGCACTGATACAGGCACTTCATCACAGTACGTGAGTTTCAGTAAGAGGGATACTGTAGGTGCAAAACAGCTTACAGAGATAAAGAAACACATCACAAAGCAGGCTCTAAAAGAAACACATCACACAGGTGGAGGTAGAGCTAAAAGAGAGCAGTCACAGGCCACTAGAGGTTACAATCACAGAAGAATAAAGCTTGGCTTTTCATTAAAAACACAGGCAGGTAAACAATTTACTTAGGAGCCAAATTTAATTGAGTTAAGAAAGCTGGCGCGATACTGCCAATAAAATCAGAATAGGATAGTTAAACAAATGGTTAATATTGCTGCCTGGAGAGCTGACCAGAAGGAATTCTGTCCAACTCTTTTCTAATTTCCAAGCCAAGGAAAATAAAAGGAATTCAAGATGCACCATTCACTTCTAAAACGATGCTGCCAGAGCGCTGCGTAACTGCCTCGGCCAATCACAGCTCGTAAAATGGCTGGTAGCAGAAACAGAAAGAATGCTGCATCTTCAGGAAACAAATCAATCACTGAGACGAAGAATCACAAGTTTTACATGAACACTCCGCAGGCTCAGTGAGTCAGTACAGTCAGCTAAATCTATACAATCCCACTGACATTAGTTAGCAAAGAGTAAAAGGAAGTAAGGCAGGAAAAAAAGGAGGGACCAGAGAGTCATGCTAGAGGAGGTTGAGCAGGACATTGATGGTGAAACAGCAGAAGAGGTAGATGCAGTAGGTACACAAGAAGGGAGAGTCTAGGGGGTTGTGTGCCACCTGGTGGCAGGTCCAGGAGAGCGTGCGGCGGAGGGTACGCAGCGGGACTCCCACGCCCATGGCCAGACGGCAGGGCGCAGCCACCGCAGCAAGAGAGGAAAGTGGGGTACCTGAAGGCTGGAGCTCGGCCGAGGGGGCTGCCGCTGCCATCGGCCTTCCGGGGGCATCGACGGCCACCGCGGGAATTTGGGGAGCCTGGTTCTCCTGTTAGAGGTAGAAGGACAGATGGCGTCAACCTGCGGCAAAGTGTTGGGAGACAGTGGTGCTCCTGGAAGACAGAGCTCTCCAACAACGGTCAAAGCATGAAAAGATTCTCTACTCAATATGCTAGTCTGATTTCCACATTAGCACTTCTGCGTTAGCACTGCATTTTAGAGATAATCCGAATAATTAAGTCCTTCATTATTTCCCAGCCAATCCTGATTTCTGCCAGGATTTCAGCTAGAAACAAAAACAGGTACCTTAGCAGTGACTGGAGCAGGGGAGGGAGCAGGCCTCTTTCTCTGGGCATAGCCAGACAGACGGTAACAGTAGTGGGGCTTGCAGTAAAACTTCCCTGCAGGATAAAGCAGACAGACAACACATAAGCAAAAATATAATTGCACACATAAATATACATATGCACAGCAGATTCTGCAAGTGTCCACAGGCTTTATCTTATCTTTCGTTCTGTCCCAGTTCAGACCGTCGGTGGGTTTTAGTCCCACGTCTAACTGAAAAACAGCTACTCTGTGTGAGTGAACAATATGCTGCCTGTCCTTGAGCACAAAAGACACCTCCCAGCGAGGAGAAATATGGAATCATGAGACCGCACTCGGCTCTGGGGTCAGCGTAACATAATGTAACGTGGGGCAATGCCTTTAAAGCTGAGATTTACATGTTAAAAGCCAGAAGGTGTTGAAATTCGATGTGGATATGGCATCTTTCAAGTTACTCTGGCGGCAAATGTTTTTCTGTTTGTACCAAAAAATGAGACGCGCTCTGTGAAATCTGGCGCAGTCTGTGTGTTCCATTCAGCTCATTCATCTCCAGGTTGTATCCATGGGTGGAGTGGGAGGTTGTGGCGAGCGTTGTCTGTCTGCCACAGGCCCTTTTCTGACATGACCACCGGAGAGCGCCGAACTCGCACACTTCTTCAAATCTTACACATGGTGGTTCTAAAATGCATCGACTGATGCAGCACTTTTCCAACTTCTGTTGTTTATCTCAAATCTAATTCTTCACTAATTCATTAATTTCATTTTGGCTGCAGTTGAAGTTGACAGATGGGACAATCAGAGGCTAAGGAAAGAAAAGTTATGTCTGTGTCAGTCTCACCATCCTCCACATCGAAGGCGTAGGAGGACAGACGTAGCGTGGTGCCACAGTAGTCACACTTGAAGCAGCTGCGATGGAAGAACTTCCCCTCCGCGCTCAGCCTCTCCATCACGTACACGCGCTTTCGACAGAAGAAGCACACATCGCTGCCGCCAATGTTGACCGGGAACTCCTTCCTCAGAGAGCCCTGTGGAAGGATGCGGCACCGATCAGTTTTCAGAGGAACAGGAAAGGAAACATGTGGGAGAGAGGAGAGGAGAGGAGAGGAGAGGAGAGGAGAGGAGAGGCTTAATCTCAGTGGACAGCACAAGCTCACACATCAGGCCACTGTTGATGTATGCTGGCAATTGAGCTGTTTTTTTAAACTAATAACACCACAACAACCGAGCAAGTCAATGCTTATTGATCAGTGGTAATGGGGATCATTGACAAATGCTCTACAAACACAACAGTATCACAGTTACTCGTTGAGCAAACACACACTCTCAGGCTAAAGGAGGTGGATCAGGGTTAAACTGTGACAGAAAACTAACACATCAACGTGTCAACAACATATCAATGCCGGATGATATGCAAGAAAAACAACAAGTGAGGCTTTTATCTGCTCAGCCACATGCCTCCTACCCCGGGGACAGCGTGCTTACCAAATCCCTCTTTTCAGGTGGGGGCTTAGGATCTTCCTGAGACTGAAGCTGATTGGCTATCTGCTCAGCCAATGAGCTAACTCCACCTGTGTACATCCTTACATAGCGCTATCAACAGCATGAGAAACAAACAAACAAACGAAAAGAACAGACAGGTGGACAAACGTTAGAAAATTGGGGATGAGAAAAGAAAGATAAAATGAGAAACAGAGGGGAGAGGAGTGTGTAATGAGATCACTCGCCATAGCAACAAGAGTTTACACACACGAGAGTGCCTGACAGGACTTTAAGACATGACAATGCAATGTTTCCATGCTTGATTGATCAAGCTTTTTCAATGTGCTGGCCAAACCAAACCAAAGAGGTGATAAAATGACTGATCTGTCATTTAGTCCGACAAATAAATCCAGAAGTTCCACTTTGCACTTAATTGCCAACGAAGTATAATATTGGATTTGGGACATCAGGAAAAGAGCGACTGTCCCAGAATTTGGAAAGACAAAAAAAAGCTAGACCTTTGCTTCTGTGACATCAGTGCTCATGAAGACCACTGTACGTGCTCACACACCCCAGTAAAGCAGTCATGCATTGTTTATTCGCATGCACACACACACACTGAGGCAGTCACACTGCACTGGTGTAATACTAAACAAGCCACAAATATGCACAAAAGAAAACCCTGGAAAGGACCAGTCAACTGGTTTTTTACAGTATTATCTGAATCCGCCTTTAGTTTAAATCCCAAATCAAACCACCGGAGGATTTAAATCTATTATAACTCAAAACAATCTATTTTATGCTCTATTGGGAAAGAAATTGAGGTCGCATGTGACATGAGGCAAACTTACACCATGCAAATTATTACTGTGTAGTCCCACTGCATTGAAAAGTCGCCACTCCTCCACAGTTGGAACTGTGCTCGTCAGCATGGGAATTACACAAGATGAGATTGTTGCTGCCAAACTGCTCCTCTAATCCAAAACGACTACCAGGGACTCCCCTGGCAAAATAACTGTGGGAATTATAATTGAGTTGAAGCACACCCCAGCTGAGCATATTTTGATGCCTGTTCAGATAGAATCACAGTCGGGACTAATTACTCACCCACATACTAATCCCAAAAACCACAGTAAACAATTAACAGGTTGCAAGTGAGCTTGCTGGTATTTCACAAGCAGCGATCTTTTAAAGCAAGCCCCAAGTGAGCAAAGTCTGGTTAAGCAACTTCAGTAATTAAGTGAGACGATGCAGCTTCCTGAAAGACCAAGTGCAGGGGCAGTGTGTTAGCGCCACCACACTCCATTCCTTCCAGGCGTGAAATGACTACCTGTCTCAAGGTGTCGGAGGAGGAGGAGGAGGGAGAGTCGGGGGGAGACTGGGCTCGGGCCAGGTGCCATTGTTCCATAAAAAAACGTGAGGGCTTTTTCTTAGGCTCGACAACGAGGAGGGAGAGAGGAGAGTAGTTAAACAATGGCAATTTAACAATAGAAGAAACTAATTTGAATGTATAATTTCTTTCATTGCATTTCTTATTGGACTATTGGACCAAGTTTTGTTTGGGAGAGCGGCCCGTGGGTCAGCTTCACTCCCTCTGAGGCTTTACGCCAACATGCAAGTATATATTGCAATAGTGTGCTACCAACACTGCTATTTCTAATTTCTAGCCAATGTGACCTTTACGGTCAGCTGACCTTGACTCAAACATTAAAAGGCAGGGTCTGCAACTTATTTAGAAGCACTTTTTGTTATGTTCTTGAAATTCTTATCACAGAAATCAATAATTAAAAAAAAAAAAAAACACAGGACTGTAATAAAATCATCCTCCAGCAGTAACGTTAGTCAGGCAGCGCGTTAGTGTGCTGTGAGGGAGTGGCTTTGGAGGAAAGCCTGAAGGGAGGAGGTGGGATATTTTCAGCAGCCCTCTTTCGAAATCTAGCTTCTCTTGCAGCCTCTGCCTTTAAAATTAGTGACGTGTTCTTGTTAGCTCTTCCATGCTATCGCATTAGCTGAAAGAGACAGAGCAGGCAGCTGCCGCTATTGAGATATATATATATTTTGTAGTGCTTGTGTTTTTACTAACTGTCCTTTAATACAGTTTAAAGATGAAATCTGATTTAGTCCTGCAGTTGTTAGTTTATACTCAGCTCTGTCAGGTTTCCCATTGTGCAGTTACTACACAAACCTACCGGGGATACATGAACGATTTTGCTGACACCGCCAGAAAAGGTCAGTATGGCCAACAGGGCAAGTCTCCCACAAACATGTTCCTTTATCAACATCTATAAATACTAGACTGATAATCTGCTTCCTGTGTCAATAGGGAAGTTTCACCTGCGGTCCGACTGGCTTGCCCTCAAACTGAGAGGCGAGTTGCTCGGCCCTCTCCTGAATACTAAGCACATATAAGGGCATTTCATCGTCAGGCTGCAGATGCCTTGCTGGCTCCTGCAGAGAAACATAGATGATTCAATCACAGGACAGGAACTAAAAGGAAAATGCAGCTATTATCTGGCTTTTTAGTTATTTTCTAAAACAGTCTCCTTTCCAAAAAGCTTGTTATTGTGGTAAGAGCCGTGGATGTTTTGTTAGCCACTGTTTTCATAGTTCCAGCTGACAGCCTTTCATTTAGGCGGTAATCTAAGCCTAAGTGAGTAAACTATAAAAGCAATACCCTGCAGTTAGTGAGGCTATCTAGCAGAAATACAAAACAACAGGCTACAATTAAGATAAATAAAGTGAACAAGATTGTGAGTGTCCACTCAAATGTAAAAACTTCCAGTACAACAAAGTGTCGATATGTTAGAGCCTCAGTCCACAGCACCACGACCTAACCTTTCTGGAGGACTCAGGAGAGGATAGTGGTGGACCAGGACTCTCGGTAAGGCCGTGGGACAAGTTCCACTGCTCTAAAAAGAAACGGGACGGCTTTTTCTTAGGCTCCAGGGAGAAAAGAGGAATAGTTGAAAGAGGGAGTTAGACTTAAGAGGACCCAATAGCGTGCTCTTTACATCCAGTACAGGCTCATAAATGGACCGGGGAAAACCTGATGACGCAACAACAGAAACCATGTTCTCAGAAAATGTCCATGCATGGGGTTCACCTTTGGCGGCCTGTCAGGTTTGCCCTTAAACTTTGAGATGAGGCGCTCAGCCCTCTCCTGTATACCAGGTATGTGAATGGGCCCAGGCTCTGTCGGGTGCAGCGGATTCCACTCCTGCCAAAGAAGCTGTATTGATTTCGGGTGCAGCTAAAGAGGCTTTTAAAAACACTCTTTGTGTAAAGAAACACCTACTTTGGCTGTTTGGTGCATAAAGAAGCCTGTTTACACCTACTCCAACCATCATCTCATAAAAAAATAAATAAATAAATAAAAGAGCAGTGACAAGCTGAACACATATCCATGCAATCACTCATTTACTCTACCCCATATTTCAGAGGCTTCTCGTAGTATTCAAGTTCCTCCTCCGCTGGACCTTCACGCAAAAGCTTGAGCAGAAGTGAGCAGACACATCCTGTATTAACACTTCGGTTTGCATCGGGCATAAACAGATTCTTACAAAAGACTGTTGTGTTAGAGAACAGCTTGTTATGCAGAATCTCTGACAGTGCCTGACAATAAGTTAAACCTACCCAAGGTCCCCCGAGTCTACATTTATTTACAAGGCATCACATCCTAACAACATACCCTTCAGCACCAAAACATGCAGTTCTTTTGATAATGACACCCACTACCCACTCACAGGGAAGTAAACAAGACTGTAACCTCTCTAGGAAGTTCATTTGGGGAATTGGGCAATGTTTTGTTTTCATTTGAGCTACACATTGCAGAGGTTGAATCTGAGGTATTACTATTATTATCATTACAAAGGATGCTTTCAGAGAGGGAAAAGAGGTACGGGGACACTAGATGGGATTTGCTGTGGACCTGCAGCAGAGATAGACAGACAAACAGAGAGATACAGCAGACTATGTGTCACCTCTGAGTGAAGAGAGAGCGAGGAAGTGGAGGAGGAAGAAGGGAGCAGAATGGTTTTCTTTGGGCAGCTCCGAGAGCCCGACCTGGATGCTTGGTCTGCGCCACTGCTGGCCTTGAGAGATGAGGAACAGGAACAGCAGATTCAGCAGGAGATGATGAGAATGATGATGAGCTTTCACTACACAACAGTAAACACAACGCTTCACAGTCCTGCTTGTCGTCATTCACAGCAGTAATACATTTTAACGCTTCCACAAAAGCTTGTAATCCTAAAAGTAAAATAAAATAAAAATAAAAACTTAGTGATGATTTGGTTAATAGAATTAGTGTGGTGGCCTGACACACACTTCCATACACACACCATGAAAATATAGTCCAAACAAAGTTTACATGGCAAAGTAAAACAATTATATCTGGTGCTGCAATTAACTTTAATATAAGGTTTAGTGTATACGACTAGTCTGTAGAAAATTTCCCCTGTATTTGTTATCTAAACATAAAGAGAAAGCACGGATAGAATTGTATTTTCTTGCACGAAGAGAGTTTTACTTTAAGACAGAAAATATATAAAAATAACCATTAAAGCGAGAGTGGCTGTAAAAACCGTAACGGTGCACTTAGTGTGGAAAAGTCCTTAGATGGAAAGACTGGAAATAGTCTTGATAATCCTGACTCTCAGCTAATTTACCTAGCAGCTAGAGGCTTCCTGCGCAGTGAGAGGACGTTTAAGAACAGCAGTGAATTAAATCCCATTAAAACGGGAGAGTTTGAAAGCTTTAAATCAATGTCTTAACGACAACACACACAAAAAAAGACTACTCTCTAAACATGAGCAGGAGAAAACTGGTGCCGACTCTGTTTTTTTTTTTTTTTTTTTTACATGTGAGATGAGTAAAAGCAGGATGACAACCAGCTGGCTGCAGCCGGTCTTCTACTGAGGCTGGAGGAGTGAATGTAGCACTGGATCGTATTTCTCCGTGAGCAACATTTCGACACATTTACAGGTATAAATGGCAAGCTTGACTGTATCTACTTCTAGAGAGGTTAGAAGCATAGAGGGGGGCGTTTAACTGGAGCTCTCGGGTTAAAAGCAATAGAGAAGGCAACAAGAAAGAGGAGGAAGGCAGATATCATCGAATGAGACCAGCCTTTCTGTTTCTGTTTTCCTTGTCTGGTCTCATAGTTTAAAGATTTCCAGAAAACGTATAACCAATACTTAAAATACAGGTCACAGCAGCATTATTAAATGTTCAAAGTTTTTCACTAATGTCAGTACCATGGAGGGATAATTTAGGGTGAGGGTTAGTCCCCGTTTTGTTTGTGTCTTCCACAAATGATGATGATGATGATGTGATTGACGTTCCTGCCAATGATTTCACACTATTCCTCTGACCAACAGGTGGCCTTAACGTGCCAAGCAACGCAGCACTGCGGCGGCAAAATGCAGGGACGAAGAAGACACTCAGCCAGCAAACACGGATGCAAACAATGCAGATTTAGACATTATTCTTCTTAGCATTCATTTTGTGTTTTAAACATGGCTGCTGGGTAACAGTTCCTGGTCTGTTAGCATTTTATGGTCATGCTTTATGTCATTTTTAGTGTTGCATTTTTAACATTAACTATTCCTTTATATTTGTAGCACACAGTCGAAACAGCCGTTGAGAAGATTTTGGAGTCGTGAAACCAATCTGAGCGCTCCCCATCTTTCACTGATTGATCTGCTTGGGGCTTATGAGGCTCTCAGAGGATGTTTGGCACAATCTTCTATTGTATAATGAGATCATGATGTTGTCTGGCTTGGTGAGGCTACCTTCCCTTCCCCTTGCTTCTAGACTGGAAGACCAGTCGATTTCCACCTGTAGGGGGGGGGTTTGGACATAATGGGATGTGAAAGGAGTTGGAGGACTACCAGGCCAGCGTAGCTAACCATACCTGCTCCCCTCTGTTGGGCAGTGTCTGACACTTGATCATTTCTTTGTACCGAATGCTCAGCTGCTCCTGCTGCTGTGTTCGCCTCTGAACCAGGACAGGAGAAGCAAGGAGGAGAAACCAAGATGGCGTCTCACTGTTATATGTCTCTCACAAAAACACACACACACACACACACACAGCGCACCACCATTTGATTGCGAATTTAAAACACTCACACAGTTCTGTTAACCACACAGCAAAAGCTACCGAGTTAATTCTTTTAAATGTCACAAAACAGATCTGCAGACTGTCTACAGAGACAGCGAAGCTCAGACTAGTGCGGGTCAACGCAAAGCAGCTTTCCCCACTATGACACACCACAGGGACAGAAGGTTAGAGGGTCAGTCTACTTGTTAGTCTCTATGGGGATAAAGTGTGTGGGGGGGGTTCCACTCTTTACCTTTCTCCATGCTGGGACAGGTGCCAGGCGCACTGGCTGAGTCACAGGGGTTTGGGGCGGGGAAGGGGACAAAAGGCGGTCCAGATTGGGCAGAGATTCCCCCTTTGTGGTCAGATAAAGATGAGTGACAGCGAGTGGAGCAAGTAAGAGGCCCAAACAACCATGCAAGGCATCGTGAAATAGTCCATGATGGGAGGTGGAAACGAGGTAGAGAGAGAGAGAGAGAGAGAGAGAAAAAACAAAGAAGGAAGTGAATCATGGGTGGATGGAGTCATAGTGTTTTGTTCAGAACTAATAAGGAAATGACAGAGTGTCATGAGATGATCATGCTGAGAGAGTCGTGTAGTATTTATAACAGCACTAAATATAACAGGCATTAAACACTAAATGGATGTACATCAATAGATGGAAAGAGAGGAAATGCATTGTGTGCATGAAGTATCTTCAGCCAAGCATTAACCTTTAATTCCTAAAGTAAATCCGAAAATCCTTCCCCACAAATCTTCCAATTACTCACTATTAAGTTTTGTACTAACATAATCATAAAATCGGCTAATTTCATAGGCTTATGATGGCCAAGGCAGTGGAAACAGAAGATCTGATGTAAAAAAAAAAATAAAAATCTAATCAGAAGTAGTTGTTCCAAGGAAACAAGACATTTTCTCCACCAGCAACAGTTGAGATTTGTCTCTCTCTCCTTTAACAATACCGTCTAGTGTCCCCATAGTCCACACTCCCTCCTACTCTCAGAAGCAAACAAACCAGAGCTCGGCGAACCAGTTCACCCGAGCCCTCCAAGCCAAGTCAGCACTGTGAGGCCGCCTACATGACCCAGGAACAATGCCCAGTCTGACCAGCATTAGCATTCTGGATCTGGGCTCATTAATACAGTGGCCTACAGCCCGTCCATCATGAGACCAGAGGCCCTGCCACACAGCGAGAAATCTGCGTATTCATCAAAATATTCATTGTAAGGAAAAACAAACCACAATGTGTGCGCGAAACTTATCTGAACTCCCACAGCGTCCCAAAAACCTTCAACGTCTCTTCCCTTTTGCTTAAGCTTTCCATCCCACCCAGCTGCAATACCACAAAATGAACCACGAGACTTCCCCACTACCTGTCGTTTGAGTCCTGTAGGCTGCGGAGCGTTCTCCTCAAACTTGGCGAGCAGCTGGGTGGCCATGACCTTCACTTTGTTGTGGTTCCCCACGGCGGAGGAGTCCACTTTTCTCTCCGACAGGATAGCCGGGACTGACGGCCTGTCGTCACGGCCCGTCCTGGATACCTCCTCCTGTGAGAAAGTAGAAAAACAGTCAGTTGTTTGCGTTTTGCTGTCAGTCTAGTGGGATTAATTAGTCCGTTCTGGCTGAATTGGCTGCTCAAATAACAATCTCAAGCTCAATATCTGAGACGCTTCGCTGTCAGACCTACTCACATCTTCAGACTGGCTGGTTTTTCTTCTCTTCCCCAAACCGTCAACATCCTTCTCTTTTTTGTCCTGCAGATGACACATGAGTTATTTTTCACTCCCACATTTTTGATGTTTAAAGAAAAGATCAAGCAGTGCTGACAGGCTGTTTTCAGACTCTGACCTTTGGATTTCTTTTCCTGGATATTGCGATGCTCTGACCAAGCTTGCTGAGGAAGGAGATGGGAGATTTGGTGCTGGCTATCAGTGCCGCCTTCTCCTCAGGACTCAAGTTGTGGTTATCTGAGCAAAAAAAAAGCAAAGAATGGAAGGATAAGAGCACAGAAAAGCAGTGTAAATCCCTTCAGGATTATAGGTAATTATGTTTTCACAGCATCTGTGAGAAGGCTGTAATTACAGACACCTTCCAAAACCAGACTACAGACGAAGGCAGCCCTGTTGTATCACCCACTCTCACCTCCAGGTGGCACTGTGTCCTTGAACATCTCATAGAACTGGCTGAGGTACATGACCATTGAGAGTTTGTCTGGTTCTACCACAGACGACATCTCCTTGCCAGTCATGCAGGGCGAGATCCCGAATTCCCTCTCTGCCACGTCGAAACCCAACTGGTTGTTCTTCTCCTGATCTCGCTCGTCCAGGGAATCGAAGTCACTGAGCGCAGGAGGCAGAGGGAGAAGGAGAGAAGGACCATAAGACAAAGTGAGAATGAGATGGGACAGGGTGGGGGTTGTGGAAAAAAAAAAAAAAAAAAGATAATCATAAAACAATAAGCATTAATCTCAATAATCTTAATCTCTGATGTTCCTGTAAATGTAACATAAGCACACACACAACAGGCAACACATTCACTACAAATCAGATTAGGTTGGGATTTTCATTAGTGAAGTCTGGAGGACAAAATTAGATTTTACAGTCATTATTTTCTGACTTTTGCATTAACGTTCAAAGCAGAGCAGAGTTGTTTTGTGATCCAGAAACAAACTCTGCAACATTCACTTTGCTAATAATCATACATGCAGTCTTTCTAACTACATGTATTACTACCATATTACACCAGATATACTGTGTCTGATTATTGTTATCCATTTTACATCCCCCAAACACAGAGAGCCGCTCAGGTGTACTTCAGGGACATGACCTTGGCTTAGACATTATCAAAAACTAGAAGAACTGTGCTGGTCCTCACGTAAAACAAACTGTGGCGTTTAAACCCACGTTATAAATTTCTTTGGCCACTTGGGGGCAGCAAAAACAAGCTGTGAGTTGATCGCTGACATGGCAAATGAGTGAGCAAACAGTTGCTTCTTTAACAAACACAGAGCAACAATATCATTCATTTTGGCCACCTGACAAATGTGAGTCTAATATTCACTCACCTTTGAACCCTGTTGCGCTATACACACTCCTGAGGGAGATATATGGTTCTTAAGCTGCTGAATACTTCACTCGTGTGTTCACCAGCTTGTCACTAATCTTTACGAGTGTGTGTTTTTTTGTGGTAGGAAACGATGATATGAGAGATGTGAGTCAAACAAAACAGCAAAGTCACGATCTGTGAGCTGAAGGATGAAGAGAAGATAGGAATTCTCTGTGGGTTCATCACTATGAGCAACCCCTTTAACATTATACACAGTCATTTGATCCACTGCTGATATAAAAATATTTATCAATGCAGGTTTGAATGTCTGTCATACAATCTAAATATGATTGGTTATTTCCTCACGTGCAGCGTGAAATGAAGATGAACATGCAATAACCAAATATCTCAAATGTCTCATTTTGTGATGAATCAGCAACATTTCAGAAAAATAAAATTAGGGAACAAATCTATGCTTTCCCGCAACAACTATCCAGGAGCTTTGCATATAATGGAAATGAACTGACGCACAGTCTGCAATAAACACTAATGAAGGAGTATTTGTGCACTGTGCTCAGTGTGGAAGGTATTACTGTAAATGTCATTATACTGCAGCTGAAAATACCATTACCACTGGTCATCAATACATCTCAGCTGCACATTCAGTCCATTTACAAGCATTAGCACTAGAATGTAACATCAGGCGCAGAGTGAGCGCTCCACTCAGTCCCTATTAACAGTCCTTCTTGTACATGCTGCAGTTTTCCCAAGACACCTCCACTCATCACTGTCCCTCCCCTCCTCCTGTTCTGGCCTATCAAAGGCAGCAGAGCACAACTGCTACACTACTTAGTAAAGGCCAGGCAGGACACACACACACTAATAGCTTATAATGTTAATTGCCACGTCGCCTCCAGAGAATAACAAACTACATTAGAAAATGTAGCTGGAGACTGTGTTGTTTACAGAGAGAGTGTGTGTGTGTGTGTGTGTGTGTGTGTGTATGAGGGAAAGCAGGGATAAGGGGGAGGGCTCCCATAAGGGACCCAAGAGGCTACTATGACTGGTAGCTGTCACCTCATTTACAGTGATATACAGCTTGAAGCCAAGGTCCCAACCAGACAATAAACATCATTAGCAACCAACAAACTCACATAAACACAGCAGGCCTGTCATTCCAGGCACAGCAGCATTTTTTAACCCTTTCACTCTAACCATAACAGACACACTTGGCAGAGTTTGTAAATGTATCCACAAATTGCAACACAGATTTTGCACCTGGATTCATCTGTGCTCCATTCGGTGTGTGCTCTGTGTGCATTTCTACTCACATGAGATCCGGTCTGTATCGGTCAATGAGGGCGCACAGGGCCAGACCGCTCTTCCAAGACATAGTAAGGTCTGTTACGTTGACATTCCTGTATCCCTCCGTTTGTCTCTGGCACCAGTTCAGCAGCTTACTGGATCGAGCTATGGATTCTGGTGTGGCAGAAAGAGAAAATTGAGGGCTTGATATCAGAGCAGCAGGTTGAGCAGAATGTGGATTTAACATGGAAAGAAACATAAACTGTTTCTGGGCAGAGCTGCAGATCTCTTGCTGGGCAATCTCATGGCCTTGGTCAGGCAAGGCTGAGCATAGGATCATAAAGTTTTGTCATCCGTGGCCTCATCATCCATGTTAGTACCAGGTTTAACCAGCCAACAAGGAAATATTATGAACTGCGAGATGTAAAACTTTTACTGACATAAAGGAGGAAAGGGATGCAAATGAGAGGTTAGGAAGGGATGCAGAACTCGCAGGAAACCCTCAAAACAGCTAGAATGGACATACTGGACAGAACCAAACCAGGGAGCTCAGATGAGACTATCAATGACTGAGTTAGTACACGCACAAAATAATTTCATAGGCTCAAGGTTCCATCATTCCTCTAGTCATTTTACATTATCCATTCATGAGTTCACAGCAGATTCACTTTAAAAGTGTTAAAACTATAAAGAATCCCTGAAAAGCAACACCATGCATTTGGACTTTGTGTTACCTTGCAACTGCTTGTCAAGCAGGCAATTGTCTAGAGTGAAAATAGTTCATTATTACATTTCAGCAACAGTGATTGCAGCAAAATCCTGTACTGATCAATCAGCACACCAAAGAATGTCTTTTAAAACAGTTTACTGTCTCATTTGCAAGCATGTGAAAGGTACAAACCATTCCTGGCCAACTTGGGTGTCGACGAGTTGATCACATTCTCGATTTCTATGCGCATTTCCCTGGACTCTCCTGTGTCACAGAGATGCCTCACCTGCAACATCAGAACACACAAGATTATAGTACACCCACCCACAGACATGTTCAAATTTGTGATTTCATGATGACATTATCCGTGACTGACACCGTACATCTTTTGTGGGCAATAACAACAGAGACAAAGATGGAACCTGCGAGTCGTTGGCTCTCACACTCACCTGGCTGGGCTTGAGGAAGTTAAGGCTAATGTTGGGGTAACGCGTGGTCGGATCCAGGCTGTAGTGACTGAAGTTCTTACTGACGTTTTCCGGTGTGGTTTGGGGCAGAAGACGGTATATACTCTCTCTAAGGCAAAGAGGAAAAAATGAAATATATTCACATATAAGCAGAGTGTTATTGCTTGGAGGAAAACATAGGGAGAGACTATGGCAACAGATTAAGAAAACATTAACTTTGTTAAAGCACTGAGAGTTTGTGCAGAACAGAGGAGTCACATTCCATTCAGTTCTTCTGAGAGCCTTTTATCACATTAGTATTAGCAGAAGTGGGATTGATGTTTGAAATCACATAGAGGCACATTTCCTAGTAAAACACTTAGAGATAAAAGGGTGTGTTTGAAGAGAGAGAACGTGTGTGTTTAGGTGTGTGCGTGAGTGTGTGCGTGCCAGTACAAAAATAGGGCGGGTCTCCGTGCGTATGCATCAGTGTTTCCACACCCTCACCTCTCAGCCAGAACCTCAAGAGGGGTTTTTCCCTGAGCCCAGCTCTTCACCATCCAGCCTGAGTCCATGGCTGCCAGGAAACCTCGGGCGATGCCAGTGCCCATGGGCCAGAAGGGCTGGAGACAACAGAGAGCAGCACATTCAACAACCAAATATGGCCACAGAAGAACCGAGGATAGAAAAAAACCCAAGAGGGGTAGAACTGCGACGCAAGAGTTAAGAACAAAGTGAACTTGACCAGCGTGGAACAATAATACATTCTCTCATACGAAGCTTTAAAACCCTCTGCTGGCTCCCTCACCTCCAACAGGCTGTCGCCCACGAGCGCAACCAGCAGATTGTGACCATGGCGTTGGCGCACCATGGCGGCGTTCTCTGAGGCGTACATGCAGGTGAAGTCGAACATGGCTACGTCGGGCTGGCCGTAGTGGTTGATGGCAAAGTCCAGTGTGGGCAGCTGGTGGTTGGTGGAGAAATCCGCAGCCTCGCGAGCATAAGACAGCAGGGCCGCCTGGTCCACGTTAGCCCTGGACAGCAGCATCTCTGTGTCTGCATAGTCCTACAGGAGGGACAAGACAAGGTATTATTTAGACAAATTACCCAGATAAAATGTATTCTATTATATGAGGAAGGACAATTAAAGGCTCACAAAATAACTGACATTATGACATTTGGCGATAAAGAAAACTACTGTATAAGAAAGAGATAAGAAAAATAGCAATAATCCTAAAAATTGCCCTCGAAATAAGGAACAATTTGAAGGCGACGGTCCCCTTTAAGACTTCACTGCCCTACTGAGAGGCCCAAGCACTTGAACTGTGCAGTTCACAAGTCTCTCCAACATGTAGCGTCAAATCACTGCATGCTTTCAAGGTGACATGTTTTCATAGAGGGCGGTGAGAGGCACATTCTTCCATCTTCGAACTCCCCGGTTGTCCAATGCCAGGCTGGTGGTGGTGATGGTGGGTGAGGGGAAGGGCAGGGTAGTGGAAGATATGAATGAGGGCTGTTTTCTGATTTGCAGAGCTGCCTTGAACTGTGTGGCCTCCAATGCCCTTCTGCCACTCGACCGCCCTTCCTCTATCCTTTTCCAAGGGGCAGGACAGAGTCATTTCGCTGCTATAAAAGGATCCGTCAAGGACTTGGTTTTAAAAGGAAACTTCCAGAAGAAACTATGCCAGTAAAATTATGACTTTTCATTAACACGTGCCCTCACACTCCAAATACCATCTGGCTTCCGACCTCAGTGTACACCAAAACTTCATTAATGTCATAAGTACCCATGAAAACACACAGACTTGTACACACACGCAGAGGGGCAGCTTCCACCCACCAAACTATGTTGTGCATATGTCAGACAGCAGAGGAGTGATGACTGTGATTAGGTTTGCAAAAACGCTAATTTAAAAGACTTCTGAGGCAATTTGGAATCCAACAGCCACTGCACAATCATAGCACACCTTCACGTTATGTTTGTACATGAAGACAGACAAGTAAAAAGCTCTTTCCGGTTTCCTGTGGAAAGTGGCCAGGGAAAGGAAACTACCGTGTATAGTGAGGACACAAACACTCAGTAAGTATGCTTGAGTTGGTAAAACACTGTTGGCTTGGTGAGACCATTAGTCCGATACTGGGCAAACACAGAAAGAGAATAAAAGACTGAAAGAATGAAAGAGACAAAGACAACAGAGGGACGGGCTTCTGATTCGGTCAGTCTGTGCGTGCTTATAGCCTTTAAGTCTACTACAGAGAGACAGCAGGAGACGCAATAATTGTCTCTCAAACACACACCACGTTGAGCTGAGCTCTGGGCTTTGATCACTCACATGCAGAATGACTCCTTTCTCCAGCAGACTCTGTTTTTTGGCAGTCATCACAAAGTAGTGCGTGTCGTCCTTGTAGTAGACGATGTTTTCCAGGTCAATACCTACGAACACCAAGAGAAAGACGTATTGTTACATACCAAGCCCAATAATTTTCCTTACTGCCATGGCTGGCTCTTATGTCGTCATTAGAGGAGCAATTACACGCCTCAGAGCACACAACCAAAGCCCAGAGGACACCGTCATGTCAGCAATAAACTGTGTGGCAGGCTTGGCATCAGACCTAATGTTAAGCATTTTAATTGGATGAGCTGACAAATTCGGAACTGTGATCCAAGGACAGATTATGTGTCCTCTTTACCTTCATTTCACCAAAACACCCCTTGGTGTCCAGCAACTAGTTGGAGATCTTACGACTCCAAATTACATATATATCTATTTTTGCTTCTTTAGGTGCTGCTTCTTACAGTTACCTCAACAGGAGGTAATAGAGGTAACTGGTACCTCCAGCATTGTAGTAGAACAGAGCTGTGACAGACCTGTTGCTTCTCTGAGGTCTTGAAAGAACTTCTGGTTGAAGATGAAGGCCACCCCGCTGATCTCCTCAACCTTTGCTTCCGCTGTTGTGTTCCTGTTGATGAAGTTAGCAGTGATGGCAATGGCAAGCTTGCCCCTGAACTCCTTCCGCCGAAACCCTGTGGAAAAGTTACAAGACGATGAGGGAGCAGACCTTCAAGGTGACCTGAACTGTACTGAACTACACCATAAATCACAAAACAAGGTTAATTTTCAATCACTCATGCGCTCATGCTCAACATACTGTATCATACCCTACAAACTGTACACTATAAATGCAACCAGATGTTCTGTATCATAACAGCTTTTCAGTTTTTCAAGCTCTGGGAATGTGACTCATGGTTATTCCTTGGAGGGCCTGCTGCTTTCCTTCGTTGATGCAGCAGTCAGTAGTACAGAGAGGGGTCATGGTACTCTACTCCACAGGGGTTCCCTTTGCCAGTGTGGCCCCAACAATCATAGAGGAAACAGACAGCCAATTCAACAATTCCTATTTTGCTCTGCTGGGAGACCCATCAGAAGTACTCTCAGCCAGCAGCCAGACACAAACACAAACACACACAGATGTGCACAAATGTTCATTCATACGTGAAGAGCGGAGTGATGTCAGCCACCCAACCACAGCTGTACACAAGTGAGATCACTGACTTACTACCAAGTTTGCTTAGAAAAAAAACAAATAGCTGATTTGTTTAGCCTTGTTTAGTCAAGGAAAATACTGCATTACTAATACGTTTCTCCCACTCAGTATTTGTAGGCTTGCCTGGTAGCGTGTTTCTCCTTCCGTCTGCTCCAATGATGACATCAAACTCCAGCTCGTTGACAGGGTGCGTCCTGGGGTGGACCTCAGCCCTCCAACCTATCCCTAAGAAAACACAGAATGGGTAATCAAACAAAAATGCATCAACAGGGCCAGTTTAGAACCTCTGACACAACACATGCTCCGTTTCCATTCATTTTTCTTCAGCTTGTCTGGCAGCGATTTAGCTAACTTACTCTCAGTCTCTTGATCTTCTGGGGGCTCAATAAGACCCTTGAACTCAACGTTGACATGGATCTCAATGCCCAGCAGGAGAGCCATTTTGAGCAGCATTAGCTGTAGCTGACGAATACCTACAATTCAATGCAGAGAGGCAAAGAAAATACGAATGGCGTCAGAACTACAACACCCACAAATGCATCTTCCTAAATTGTATCAATCGTGTAAGGTCAGGAGATCACATGTACTCACTGATATGATCAATAGCACCAGCACAGAACTTTCCATAGAACTTCTTGGCCCCGAGGCCCCTGAGGTCCTGGATGGTGAAGGGCCAGAGGTGCAGCACATTGTTCCTGGAGAAGGCATCCCTCTTCTCCAGCAGCACCACTTTGGCCCCCAGAAAAGCCAGCTCGATGGCTGTGCGTAAGCCGCATGGTCCCGCGCCAATGATCAGACACTAAATACAGAGAGGTGCAGGCGTTATGGACAAGTGACAAGAATTATATAAATTCAACGTTTCAACAAAAATGATACAGCTTCAACCTTTATTTGGGGTCAGCTATGCATACACTGCAAACCAGAGGAGGTGACAAATCAAATTTCTGAGACTGAATTGAACATTTTTCTCTACAGAAATGAAAGTGTCCTTTCGTGTGAAGCAATAGCACACCAGTCTGGCTGGTAAACATGAGCACCACTTCACATGATTCATTGATATTGAGGATCAAATTTTACCTCCCACTGAACTAGGCCTCCAACAAGCCCTGATATGAATCATTCAGTAATTAATCAAGCTTACCTTCGAGTTGGCACAGGCACGGCTCTTCTTGTACTCCTTATGGCTGGCCCTCTTGTCTAACTTCGCCCAGAGCGCCTTGGCCTTCCAGTAGTTGAGTTTGGACTTGAGCTTGTGATAGAAGATCCTGGAATCGCTGGGCTTCACTTCCAGGTGGTCGCACAGCTCCTGGAAGGCCTTGAGAGTACCCTTACATGTGCTCGCCTGGACAAAGTTGTCGAACAGGACATGGGAGTGGTTCACCCCGTCTCTTCCAGTTGCGCCCGCGCCGCCATCCCCCATGGTCCAGACTCACACAGGGCTGTGAGGGCCCTCCCCCACCAAGGCAGGGGTCTCTGGGTCCAGCCCCAGCCCAGGAACACGCTCTCTCTGGTGGAGGGCTTTAACTCCCGGCCTCAGACATCTTCATTCTGTCAGCAAGAGGGAGAGAAATGATACTCAGTGAATCATAGAGGATAAACACAAACTTTAATTAGATGCAAGGAACCATGTAGAGATTGCACATGACTGCTGGCCTCTTTAGGGCCCCTCTTAATAAGCTGGGCCCCGATCTTGTCCAACTAGACAATCATATGTGTGACTGCTGGTCGGACAAGCAGCTATTAAGAACCATGGTCATTTAAGGTCTCACCGTCATTCTTCTGCAGCGACATGACCTCAAACAACCTCTTATCTGTCGAGGAATGAGGCTGCCGGACACAAGAAGGGCACTGAACCCACACAGAGTCAAACAGGAAACACATGGGGCACCAGTGTGTAGATATGTTTGTGCGGCACAAACCACTTCAGACAGATTCCAGACGCATGAAATAACCAGTTCATCCCAAAACACTATGAAATGAAACACAACCCCAGTCATTCAGGAAAATTATTTGGCAACAGAACAATGTTTCAAGAAGCCAGACGGTAGCGACCATCTTATCCACTGTAAACAGCCCCAGTTTGCTATAGCTTCCTGTGTAAATACTGAGTGAGAGTTGACTTTTGTTGGCGTTTTACCTGCTATGACTTGCAGCAGTGCAACTTAATGTGTTCTGCTTCTTCACCCCCAGGGGGACGAGATCATTTGTGTTCTTTGGCGTCTGTGGCTCAGCTGTCACGACTGGAATGTCATGATAGGCTCTCAGTCTTTAACTGGCTTCAGCAGCAAGAGCAGCCTTTAAAAGGTCAGCATTACTCAACATCAGTTGATGTAAGTAAAAAAAAAAAGAAGATAAAGAGGAAAAAAGACGATGAAAGAAATGCCACTGAGTGCAATGACAAAAGTGGTAATGATGACTGCAAAAAAGACTCCAGTCTATTTGCGGAGTTAATGCGTGTTCAGCCAAGCAGCAGCTGTGGCTTGCATTGGCCCCTCAGGGCATCAATGAAGAAACTTGCTTTGCTTGTTAGACAATGATAGTGGCACAGCAAATCTTATTGATCAATGATTGTTAATAATGAGGAGCATAACCATTCAAGCTCGGGACCTAATCTTTTGCTCTCCCCAGTCAGGCGAAGACAGGACTCGGCTCGTGACATCCTGGGGAGTGGTGGTGGGGGTAGCGCCTGTGAATATTTACACTGTCAGCCACTTTTTCTGCAAAAAGCTTGAGCTTTGCACTCCACTGGATGTTAAGCTAGTTCATGGAAACCAATGTAGTCCCAGTCCCAGTGGCAAGACATGATGAAAGGGAGGCAGGTACAGAGGTCAGCTGGCCTCCTTTACACAGCCTGCCAACTCCTCACTGCAGTGAAAACAGCAGGCTCTGGGTTTGGCTCTGCCTCAGTCAGTCAGGATCAGGGCTGTGGGATGCAGCGCCAGCACAGACGGAAACCGCCTCTTCCAACACAAGCATTTTGATAACCTGCTCCATCATTTCCTCTATGAGTGAACATGCATGTCCTGTCTATCATCTCAAAAAATGGCAAACAACAGGTCCATCTGTACCTACAGCAGTTGTGGTTTGCAGTTAGATTTACACAAACACACACACACACCACACACACCACACACACCACACACACCACACACACCACACACACCTGTGCTCGATAAATCATGTGTGACAGCCATCCCATAGTATCATTTTAGTGGCTTACATGCAAGATACCGTCAAGCAGTAGTTCCTCTATATGACAGTCAAGACCAGATGGCACCAAACAAACAAAATAGGGATCCTCTGATCGACTGGGTGTAAAAGGAAACAGCCAACAGCCATCGACTCAGTCGATGGTTATTCATTTGCAAGTCAATAACAATGACTGTGAGATCGAAAATAGGTAAACAGGACAATTCATAAACGTCACTCAAATAGTCATCAGGTATCTGAAGCCTGTTCCTGTTTATCTCCAGGGGGACTTGAGAAGCTGCGGTCTGTTGCAGAGCAGACTGAAATGCAGTCAGGCTTGCAGTTTCTTTATTGTGTGGCAATAAAAAGACAGTTTGCAGCTTATTTTCTGCACAGATATGGGCCACTGTATTACTGTAAGACTCTCAGTAGCCGTGCTCCTAGCGCATGGCATCACATACATGCAGTGTGCGACTGCACGAACAATCCACAAGAGTGAAAGTGCAACAGGTGTAGCATCAGATGAACTGGTGAGTGCAACAGCAATGACTAACAGTTTCTCTACTTATGGGTGAGGTACAGGTGGGTGAGGTACAGTGTCTCATGTGGGAGTGTCTCTGAAAATAAAATGATAAGTCCCAAAAAGCCTGACAGGAGCATCTCAAAACAAAGCGAGCCTGAAGCTTGCTACTGCTCTGGATTCTTTCACTCTGCTCTTTGACCCTACCGACGGTTGTCAACTTAATGACAGAAGACAAGCAAAGAGATCCCATTTCATCAGCACTCAGACTGCTTTATGAGGAGCAGAGAGCAGAGGAAAGCAGGTCGTCTTAAACTCCTCGTTCAAAGCCTCATGAAGCCAAACTTGAAAAGAAGGCACATCAAACAGAGCAAGAACTTGGGAGGATGATCTCAGAGGGCCAGTAATTCACTTCATGGTGAAACCGAATCGTTTTTGCGAGAACTATGCTCCTCTAATCAGTCATAGCGGGGACACGAGTGATTTCCCCCTGTGGGCTTTTCTTTTTATGATGAAGACACAGTTTACGGGCAACGCATCAAAAGCCAAGCATGGGAGATGTGAGGGTACTATAACCATTATGACACACACCTGAGAAAGCTAGCGGTAAACATCTACCACACTTTGAGGTCTTTGAAGGAAATAGGGTCTACAGACTGGCATGCTGTGTCGCAGTGTGTGTGTGTGTGTGTGTGTGTGTGTGTGTGTGTGTGTGTGTGAGATGATGGAGGTGGTGCAGCACAGGCAGGTCTGCTGTGACATACTACACCCTGACCCAGCTTAACGACAACAATAAACCTGGCCTATAATTTGAATAATAGTAACCTTCTGCAGAGCCCCATATGGTCACTCAACATGTTGCTTTCTGTGAGGAGGAGCGGAGAACAAACTCAGATGACAGATTATCGCGTTGACGTGAGCGGCCAGAGTGGCAACGTGGGACATGAAATATATAATAATATGAAATAATTTCCGTAGACAATGCTAAAATTCCAGAATAATAGAGTTTTAAGTGAATAATACAAAGAAGAAGAATCAAAACAGCTTTGGCTTAGCATGCACTCAAAATCCCCCGGCATCTGGATGAGCTGCAGGATGTCACACATTCACACGAGAATTACACACATGCATGCAAACCCTTAGACACACAGCACCCCCCGCACACAAACACACACACACACACACACACACACACACACACACACACACACACACACACACACACACACACAGCATGCCTTTGCTTTTCACTGGTTGTACTGTATTACATCATCCTCTAATCTAAAAATAGAGCCAGAGATTAGGCCACTAGGCTACACATTTCACAGCACTGCTTTTCTGTAGTACTAATAAATACCAGACCCTAAATAACTATCGATTTCAAATGGATGAATGAGCATGTTGTAAATGAATGTTAATCATAGCTTGGAGTGGCGTGTGTGCTTTGTTTGTTGGCTTGGTCACAGAGGAAAAATAATCTGGGATGCCACATTATATTATTTATTTTGCCAGCAACTAATTCAATTTTAATTCCAAGATCAAAGCTTAAGGCTTAAAAACAAGTGCATGAAAATAACAGAGAATAATATGGGCTCATATGTCATTTTCTATGTCAATATGAGAGAACAGAATACCAAGAGGAATCAGGGGAGTTTGGTGTGTTGTTACAGCAGAGATGGACAGTAAAACCCAGAAGCTTCAAGGGAAACAAGTGAAGTAAACTGCTTACGAGCCATAGCAGCAGTGAATAACTGCTGGGCTGATGTCAGTGTGTATCCTGAGATAGCATTTTGTCCTCCGTCAGTCTCCAGCTCAGGGATGACTGATGCTCTGAGGACACCCTGGAGATACAAGTAATATCCAGTCTCCACCTGTCATCCATCAGCACACTTGGCACAGAGCAGCAGAGAGAGCAGGATGCACTGTGATCCTCCTCCTCTCTGAGCGGTGGATATCTTCCCACTAATGGATGTACAAGCAGAACATTTAGTCCGACAAACTTGTAGCGGACCACGCCTGAGTTACCAGTTCTAAAAACCTGTAATAATAGCGGGATGTGGCAGGTTTTATGTCTCTGCTTATTTGTTCCTGCTTGCCTTGACACAACTGCCATCTTGTTATTGTTCTTGACATTTAATGATCACCTTAACATCCCTCTTGTTCTCATTATGACCGTCACTGGAGATGGCTGCATAACACTTTGACTATGAAGCTAATTACAGAGAAACGCAGCAGCAGGTGTGGTCTAAATGGGGGCTGTCTGCCGGCTGTAAATAGATCACACTTCAACAAAAGTAGAGCAGTTACCTCTTATTCACCCATCTTTGCAGGTCTTTATGTGCAAAATAGTTAAATGACCTAAGCTTGCAATTACAAAAAGTTTACAGCCATTATCATGTAAATGAAACCACAGAAAAATGTTGGGCTAATTTTCAAAAGAATAACTCGCCATTTTGGGAAAGATGCTTTTTAGCCACCATCTTGGCATTAGATGAGGGACTGATGATGTGTTTGTTATATGAATTACAGCCAGCAGATTAGTTCTGATTAGCACAAAGACTGGAAACAAGAGGAAAAAAAAAATAAAATCCATAAAACCTCAGCCTCTGTTTTTGTTCAGATTAAACAAACCACCAGTGTTTGAAGCAAAAATGCCAAACCTGCATTGGTTCAAGCTTCTCAAATATGAGACTTTCTGTGTTTGATATTGTTGAATGTCTTTGGGTTTTGGACTGATGCTGGTTTGGGAAAAACATGACAGGCAGACATTTTATAGACTGAACAATTATTTGATTAACCAAATAGCTCTGAACACTAGAGCTGTGTGCCTCCGTCTGACACAAACACATCAACGTCATCATGCTGTATGTCCATTTAATGTGCACGTTGTTCCACTCTTAACCTAAATTAAAGCAAGAATTCAAATTTTATGAATATATGGGTAACCCAGTAATGATGCTGTGATGCCTTTCCCCATCAAAGACACCTGAGAGTGTGTGTATGTGTGCATGCACACAGCTGTGCATTACAATTACAGTGTAAGTCAAGTCCATTCATAAAGTTGGGCCGTTTTCCTGTGCACATAAAAGTGCCAGACTGCAGTTATTCAAGCGTAATCTTTTTCATATTTCAAAAGGACTACAGCTTTGTCAGTGATGCCCATCATTACTGAGTCTATCTGTAAACAACAGAGGGGGAATTTAGAGCCCCGGGTCAAACTCTGACAGGTGTTATCCAGAACCGAGACAATAAACACCAGCGCAGAAAGTGTTTGATCAAAAAGCGGAAGAAATATAATTACCTGAAATGACAGTAATGATGGATTTCCACTCCAAACATTATCACTACAAGTCAAAAGAATAAGAATACACATGAAGCTTAAGTCAACAAGTTGAATGACCAGCTTTGTTGCCCTCTTTGATATCCGATCTTGTACAGATATGTTCATTACGCCCCAGTGAAAACCACTAAGCTCTGTTCTGCTACTCGTATGCTCGGGATCGGCCTACAGGAGTGGAGGCAGTTTTGTGTCTCTTCACATCAGCAGACAAAAGCCTCAGAGCTCACAGAGTGCACAAACATTAGTTGACTGAAACTCAACTTGCCCCTGGCAGAGTCTCCGTCTCCGAACCATCTGGCTTTCGAATCACTTCTGCTTCTGACAGTCTGTCTGCGCTGTGCAGCCGAGCACTTCATTTCAGCTCCGTACAGCTGATGCAGATTTTCATCAACTCCGGCAACAGATCAGCCTGACCCAATAAAATAAAATCTGAATTCCATGTCGTCCTCTTTTAAACTCTAAACAGACTGATACATTTCCTGTCAGACCTTTCTGTCAATGACGCCTCCAGTAAAGAGTAAACGCCCCTTCAAATGGATCCTCTCTATTGTTTTATGATGAGGATTTACAGTGCAAGTATCCAGTGTCATTTTCATCTGAATTCTTCCTACCTAACAGGAAAAGTTTAAAGGGCGAGAACCTCCCACGAATCTGTAAACCAAAGTGATTAGTAATCTGGAAAATATTTCTATTCTGCAGTTGCAAGAGATAAGAGGTGACCAGCTACACTTGTCCTCTTCAAATGATGTAATCTAAAAGGCTGAAGTGATTGTAGGTCAGAGGTCGTACTCCAAGATTAATTCTGGTCCCTGTCGGCTCAGTTGTGCCGCCGCGGCAACCATCAATTCTACCTGTAAAAGACAGGGATTAACTGAATCCGAGCCCCATTACATTTCTGAATCGACTAGCCTATATTAGATTCATTCCAACCATGACAGGGGATTTCAAATGGATTGGATTCAAAGTGCACAAGAGCACAGCCAATGAAAGAAAAAAAAAACTGAGAATCTCTCTCTGAGATGACTAGGGGGAATATTTACTGACGACAAAGGGTCTTTAATGAAATTCATATTAGTTCAGCTTCAAGGGGGAAGTCTGAGTCTGTGCCCAGACTGCTTGCTTATGGGTGTTAAACATGGGTCGATTAGAGCTGCCTGCCAGCACTTGACACAGCCATTTGATTTAGGAAACCTCTCAAATCCCAACACGAATGCCACTTCTCCCACCTGCATGCCTTTCATAACAAGAGCAGAGCATCCACGAACTCAGCTAACCACAAGAGGGCTGGAGGACAAATGCATAAAAAAAAAAAAAAAGCACAGCTATGAATAGCTAGGTCATAAAAATGTTCATGGATTTTAACATTTGGTTATCTCCCTTGTTGATTTGCATTTTTCACACCAGAGCGTAGGGAGACAGAGGCATGTATCTGGTTACTCAGAGACTCAGGTCCATCCTTCCCAGTGAACTGGGAGGTGTAATCTGAGCCCGGTTGGCAAACACAGTCAGCACAGACTAGTCTCCAAGGCTTAGTCATGACCGATGTGGAATTGAGGCAGGCAGGAGAGAAGGAGGGAATGTCTCAGACTGGCTACAGGACCTGCTCAGCTTATTCTTTTATAACGGAGAATGAATCAAATGGAAAATGGAAATCTAAATAAACCAAGAGCTGGGTAGGAATTACGCCTTTAGTACATCAAGCAATATCTAACACGTCAATCAGTCTTTTGTCTCCGTGTGTGTTCATACATGCAGGATGATGGACAGGAATATAAACAGCGGGGCCTAGACATAAAAACTAACCTTCAAGGCCTCATAACTTGATCACACATTTAATACACAGAGGCTAACCTATGACATGTTTCTTATTCTGGCAGGCCATGGGAAACTACAGTACAACTCTGTGGCTCCACATATTAATTACAAAGCTAATAGTTAAACTTTGCAGAGGCTCAGCAAACAGCCAGAACTCCAGTCTGTGTGGATGGCTGCTGACATAACAACCAAGCCGGCTGCAAATCAAGCAAAAGGAAGAAGGAGAAATTAACTGATATTCCCACTACTGACATTGTGTGATTTCTTATCAGGGCTGACTGAACTGGGATGGAGGAATTACGGTTATGATACTGTGAAAAGTTATTAAAATAGTGGAGCTTTCTCCTCTGACATTTGAAATACTGATTCTGAGAAATATCCCAAGTAAGAAAACGCTCTTTTCTTTATTTTATAAATGAATTTACAAGTGTGGGATACATGTACACAAGGTGTAGATAAAGAGAAAGATAAAAAAAAGTTATTATGATATTATGATGATATGATATGATATGATATGATGTTGAGAAATGGAAGAGCAAAACAATATTTCAGACTAAGACTTATTCTTTCCAGATCTACCAACATCAGTGCCTCATCTGAAATAATTTTATGATCAATTTCAACTGACAAGACCAAAGAAACCAATGGCTGCCTTGCAAAGCATTGATGGGACATGCAACAGTGACACACAGCCAGCACAAGCCGTAATCCTGTCAGATCCACGCTTGCTTTTCTCTAATCTCAGTGCGTGGGCGCGGCTGTGAGCCGCTCAGATGGTAAACAAGTCGCAGGACGTGTGGGTGAGATTGTAAAGTGAGGGAATCTGAAGAATGAGCTACCCGCTGTGCCCTCTGTACCAACGGTGACTAGCCAACGCCCCCTACCTTGACCTGCGGATGCAGATGACCTTTCTCTAGGGCTCAAACATCCTCAGATTTGGACTTGTGACAGCCTGTCATTGTGCAGTAAAGCAGCTGCAGGGAGCGAGCAATCCTGAGGGCCCCAGTCATACTTGAGAAGTAGGTTATATTCTCACTGAATCAACTACTAGAGTGGAAACCAGGATACCCAATAGGTTGACTGTAAACTGAGGACTGTGGCGCGCAGGTATACAAATATCAGCTGGGCCAAGACCTTCCCTCCTTGGTATGAGGTTCAGCCAGCAAGTGCCTGCAGCTACAACTCATTATTCATTATGGGCTTACGCTCAGGCAGTAACAGAAATCTGCGGTTTGTACCGTTAAATTACTGCTACTAACTCAAATTCACTCACACACTGTTGAGTTGCATAACCAAACAGTGATTTATAGAGCCACACCTGTATATTAAATCCTAAAGTCAAACCCATTTTAAAAAAAAAACCATAAATACACCCCAAAAAGTGAAATGGACTACACACATATGCACTTCAAAGAGACGGTAGCAGGAGAATATGGAAGAGTGGCTTTCTTTCCAGCCTCAGCGGTGCTCAATCATTTCATCTCCCTCATGCCAGTTCCACTAAATAGCTCAGCACACCCAGGACCAGGGGAAGGTCAGCCTTCCTGTGTGAGCTGCGCAGAGCTGAGCATCCAGAAGGTAACTGAACACCCACAGCGAGCCACGAAGAACGCTGATAGCTTCACGGAAGAAAGCATGCAAATAGATTCCTCCCAAATGACACTAATCCCTGTCACATATTACAAGATGCAGGAGGTAGTCGAACCAAGCCATTGACAGGCACAGAGCAGATTACATATATGCGCTGGATGTGAACTTTAAGTGCTTGGCTATAAGTCATGTTTCAATAAACAGAAATGAGGGAGGGAGGGCAAGTGGATTAACAGGAAAGGAGGGGGAGTAGACGCATCACAGAAACAGCGTCCCGATGAATTTATTCCAATGTGAAAAGACACAAGCCTTAATAAATGGCTGCAGGAAATCTGTGTATTTTGTGACAAGCAACGTCAAAGCTAATTGATGAAGTCAAGGCCACATTTGTTTTAAACAAAACACCCCTTTTTTTTTTTATATTTTCATGCCTGGCTAACTTGCTTTACACTTGAAAAGATTTGCAGGCGCAAACTTGCCTCCATTTCTAGTTATTGGCCATTGCAACATGCAAATCATTAAAGATATGTTACTGACATTGGAATAACGACTTAGAAAATGTGCTGAAGTCAACCAGACCTAGCGAAGGTTTTATACCGTCAGCACAGAAATCCGAGAACATGAGACCAATATCAATCCTCTCTTCTCCCTCTCGGAGAGAAAAGAAATAAGTGTTTATTGAACTATTCCTTTAAATACTACATTAACCATCCGTATGGGAAACATCTATTTTACCTTGTGTTTGGGGAAAGAGGCTCAGACAGCTGCAGAGGCGTCCCTGAAGCAGCATCTTCCTGAAGTATAATTAGGTTGGTATATAGCCTCATTAGGGCACAAACACAAGCCCTCCTATTAGCTTACCGAGCCAATACTCCAGTGATAAGACTTACTGTCTGTCTGGTTAGTAGCTATGGCTGATACTGGAAAGATCTCCAGCCCTACTCTGATGGAAAAAAAGATGAGGAGAGACAAAGCCTGTGTAGGTTTGTTCACTTTCTGCTGGGAAAGAACATTTAGTGGGCTTGTTTCTCCATCAGGCCTGCCAGAGAGGAATTTGTCTCTTGTCCAGATAGGCAGATAACAAGGCCCCATGGCTCCTCCACACACAGCCAGAGAGTGAATGTGAAATATGATGTGCTCTCCAGAGGGATGAATGGTTTACTGGAGTGAAAGGACCTGACTTGTGAGGAAGGTTAACAGCTATAGGCTGAGCAGCTGTTAGATGCTTCCTGAGGCCCGATGTCTGAAAAGGACAGGCTTGTTATGTTATGTAGGTTTTGCAATATGAAGATGTGTCAGAATAAGACCTTAGTGGTTGCAGTAAAGCCTACATTTATTAGGATACAACAGCCACCCGTGGGAGTCTACTGGAGTACAGAGACATGGTGTATTTATTGTGACAATCTCAGAGTTTGTACTTCAACAGGTGAGGCTGTGGTGAGTGGTGTCCACTCACTACCAAATACCTCCTAAGCATAGGCAGCGTAGCTCGACTGATCCTAACACTTTGAAAAGTTGCTCTAAAGGGCAGAAACAGCTGAGCTGATTTGTTCTGTAATTCTGCGATGCTTTATGTTAGCCTTCATGAATTAGCCTTCATTTGTGCCATATTCTGTAAACAATACAATGTTGACAACAAGCTACAGTGAAAAAGACCTGACCTCCATGTGATTCAGCGCCCACTGAGCAAGACTGAAGGCAGTTAACACACACACACACGTAGCTGAGACATGTCACGTGAGCAAAGGTTATATTTGAGTTGTAATGGTCTTTGTAAGTGGCCCCCTGTTCACAGAGCTGAATGGTTATGTTATACAAGATATTACTTTAAAAAGGCATTTAGTATTAGGTTGGAGATGGTTGACTTAAGGTGTGGCTTTAGGGTGTAAAGGCTACAGTAACATCTACCCACACAAAAACAAAAGGGTGAAAACATGGGGATCTTGTAACCAGAGCATATCCAGTTTGATTCCAGCCAAGGAACAGGAGTGTAAGTCCAATATTCACTCTCCTTTTATCTTTGTTTTGGTCACCTCCATCTCCAAACTCGCTCTTTAGCTGCTCAAGTCTCTGCTATGTTCATCAGCTCGTCGCTAACTGTCTGATGACTGTTGGTGCTGGGCAGGTAGTGTATAATTGTTATCATTATGAGCTACAAAAAGGACGCTACAAGTAGCACCTTTCACATTGCTATGAATTAATTGTTAATAAAAAAAAAAACATTGATTAGTGGATCCCATAATAGTCAGCAGCTAATAGGTACCAGCCTCCTTAATGAGACATGCATGAGATGAGATTGCAGTATAATAAGTTCCATTTAACAAGGCTATTGACCTACAATAATTTGGATACGCCTTCGTTGGAATTTTGCTGGAAATGATTTGAGACGTGATAGATATCATGTACGGGATACAATTCATGAGTCACCTTGCAACTTCTACAACGCTGTTTTACAACCACACTAGGAAAACTGCGTGACATTGCTGAGATGGAAACAATAGCTTTGCACGAGCCCTTTGTGCACCTGCATTTCGAATGTATTTAGTCCTATTAGTATTTAGACCGTCAACGCCATTCATCATATACAGAGGGAAAAGTATGTTCGGGCGGCTCTGCTATAGTGTTCAAGGGTCAACAGACTGGCGAAACGTAAACAGGCTCATTGGTCTGGGCTCAGGAATGCATTTGTCATACTGACCTACTTCTGACCTGCAAGGTAGAAGAAACAGCCAAGACGTAAGTCTTTAATCCGGAGCTGTGAGAAATCACCACAGTAAACGGACTGAGGCCGTACTTAGCAGACATACACACAACTTCACCCATCGCTTTTGCTGTCTGCCCTCCGAGTCCGATCTGCATAATGCCATGTTTGGTTTTACAATCTGTTTGACTCAACACTCAGGAATACGTTAATCATCACATGACCCCGTTCAGTAACGGACACAGCTGAACGTGGTAGTTGTACTTCAATATACCCATGTCCTTACAGTAAGTGATTGCAGTTAACAACATGCCATTAGCATCTTGCTACAGACGGTCACCTTTTAAGGACTTACTCCAGACCGGACCTTCTCCAATGTGCATGTTGGTTTGACCAGCGAGCTTCCGATGAGTCAACCGCAGCAACAGACCTCTGGGCACAAACTGACAGTCAGGATACATCCAGCCGCTCATGACAAAGCAGGCGCTGTCTTCAGAGGACTTCCTTCTGCTACCCTTTCATCTAGCGGCGCATCCAAATCTGTGCTACTTTGGAGGGTTGTGGAGGGGCACAGCTAGACAGGAACTCACCCTCTCCCTCCAAAAGACGACCAGCGAGGGGTCAGACTGACTCAGCTTCACTTTTCCCTCCCTCCACACATCCACCCTTCCTTCCACGGATGCAGCGGACGGCACTGTGTACTGATAAAACAGGCTCTTACGTCAAATCTGCCACATTGGTTTTATGCTGGGCAAGTCTCACGGTATTTAGGATCGTGCTTGAGCCAACTTTGTCCCAAGGAAACTGCATTTTAACACACACACACACACACACAGGATGGTACATAACACACACTTGCCGGACAATACTAACCATGGCTTAATATAGTCATCATGGATAGATTGCAGCATTTATGGGTGTTTATTTCGGGAAAACAAAAGTATAGGCTACTGCTAAACTAGGACTAGTGGACAGCATTGACACTATCTTTTATCACAGTATACCTAATTATTCTTCACAATATCAATATATATTTTGACATAGTACATTTTGTGGACATTTAATGCAGAAACTGAGAGGGGCATGTTTGTTTCTGCTAATCCATTGAATCTAATACCTGTAAAATCAACATACTTCATCACATTCATATACAAGTCTTGTAGAGCCGATACTGTCACAAAGCAGTCCGGCATATTGATTTGCAGCATTGCCTGTAATTGTCGAATGATGCCTAGAGATATTAAAAGGGATGGTTACCTCATTATAAACAAGAGTAGAGCTCACATATACAAGTCTGACACCAACTCCAGACTGCTGCCTTCTCCAATGCTGTCTCGTGCTGAGTCAGCCACCAAGCAAACATCCTCCTCCTTCACCGCTCCACATCCTGATCTTTTAAGAGACAAACTGTGTTTTGACAACACATACGGCTACAACAGAGGCAGCACATCCCAATTAATGCCTGCCCGCCCTGCGGTGCCTCGCAACCTCGGAGAAGATGTCCAAAGTGTAGCACTGACGCTGCTACAGCCTAAAAAGGATGTAGGTGAAATGCAACAAGGGCCAGTATCGCTGATCAATAGAATAAATGCTCCATCACTCAACTGGGACAGGATAAGAGTCTTTGTCCAGGGAAAATGCCTGTCAGGTCAAGACCTCGCCGCTCCATTTAGCCACAGACTGACTCTTGTCACCCTTGTTGTTGTGTGCTGATGGATGGTCCGATGTGGGTCAGCTGGAGTAACGTACAGTAGTATTGTTATTGTCGTTAGGGTCAAGGTGCAGTCAGTCAACCCACCAAACACAGACGCATCAAAAAAAGCATTCATCAGTAAGAGAAGTAGAGTGAATTGAGAATCACAGCATGATGCCAAACTTCTATACTACAGCATAAATGACCTCCAGGCACGAATCAGGTGTAGGTGTGTGTGTTGTGGACAGATGAACATGCAACGTCTACTACCCTGCCTGGAGCATGTGCATAATTCAGTTAGTCACTTAGCCTACACAAGAGTATGAACAATAAGCTGCTAAATTAAAAACTCGCCCACTTTCTCCTCTTCAGTGAACACACCAGAGAGAAAAGACACTCAATGACACAAGAAACTGTCAAGGTCACACTGGTTGGCTTCAACGGGAAAAGTTGCTACATAGCCTCTAATGGGTGCAGAGCAGACACAAACTTAAATGGGACTTTACTGGCTCCTTACACAATAAACCCACTTCTGTTGTTGTATACTATTGTGCAGCAAATTCCTTCAGAATGCAAAACTGCTCATGTCAAAAGTGATATATGGGGATGCAGAAAGGTACAAAGACAAAACACTACCACAAGACCAGGCATCCTCTCATTACAGACGAATAAAGTACATGTGATTGGCTGATTTTTTCCCCACTTCAGTTGTGCCTATGTTATTACAAAAAAAAAAAAACAGAGTACTCCAGCATCTTCTCAAACTCAGATGTCAAGCTGTTTGAATTAAACATGTCTTCTAATGTCCCCTTGCCAAACCAATAATACCAATCGGATATATGTAAATAATATAAAGACAAAAGGATTTTAAAAAAAAACAGATGTGGATATTTCTATAGACCTGACTGCAGCCCACAGGCTCTGTCTCCAGGTCTGTAACGTTACCAGACTGAGAGCTAAAGTGATCTAAACATGGGTTGGGCTGATGACCGCTGATGCACCATTACAACGATGTGCGTGTACCGTGCAGATAGAAATGTCAGATTTATTACCGGGCCCGCGTAGTTAAATCGTTATTTGCTCCATTAAAGCCAGCGGACCGTGACTTTCCCAAACGTGCAGCGGAGGTGCAGTCGGCGGATCCAAGGGTGACGTTAAAAAATGCACCGAGCCTGTCAGGCGGTCGGGAGGAAGGTGCCTTCTTACCTTTGAATCCCGTGTGTTTATAATCCACTCGTGTAAGGCGGGAATGAATCCATGTCCGTGTGTCCGTCCAGATCTCCCGGTAAAATCCACGGTGGTGGTGTGTTGTTGAGCTCAGGCCGGAGCAGGGAGCCACACAGCGGAGGAGAGGGCGCAACTTGAAACTGACAGAGAGTTATCGGTCCAAACCACAGCGGCGACAAGGAGGGGGGAACGAGCGAAACTATAAATAACAACACGTTGCCGAAACATCGCAAGCTTGTTGATTTAATTGTTATACGTGCTAAAATAACAATACAGGGGAATGTAACTGGGTGTGTGGTGAAAATACGCCGTTATGTTTGAATATATGTGGATTTATTTGAAAATATACGATACGAAACCCCCACTACTCTTCAGGGTGAGCCTGCGTGTTTTAACTCAGTTTAATCCGATTGGTCTCTTCCAACGTGACGCAGCGGTCCTGATGCCTTCAAATGGTGTCAGAAACACCGAAACTGGTTTACACAACAGGGCAAAGCCGGCGGGATTCTCCATGATAACCGAACTGCAGAGATTTTGTTGAGATTTTTAATTACTGTAAAGTATTCCTCGTGTGTAATTGTGCGCCTTAGATAAATACTGACCTTACGTGACATGATACGTTTAGATGGGTGACTACTGAAAACTGATGGCCCTGAAGAAAGCCTAATGATAAATGATATAGCAAACAACAATGATTGCACAGAACAATGAGTGATAGCAGTATATTGATTATCTAAAATATGCAATTCTATGAAAGCGTTTATTTTACTTTTACTGTTAACTGAAATGTGTGTACCGCTGAACTTCAGTCATGCTGGGAGTGAAATTAAAGCCAGTGCTAGTGACTAGTCCTCAAGAGGCTGAATTTTTTCTGATTTGTTCAATTAAGTTATTAGAGTAATTCAATGACCAGCATCTTTACGTTGCCTCTGTAAAAGAAGTATGGGCAGCACTGAAAGAAGGGATAAGTCTCTTAATGGGTTGCATGACCAAAAGTAATCACTGTGATTCCTCAGTCTCAGTGAGTTTGTTGAGTCTTTTCCACAGCACAGACTCTTAAGAAAACATCATCCCCGCTGAATCCCAAAGCCCATTCGATTGTTTCCTAACAAAGCATAGACATGGATTGTGCCGTGGTTTCAGAGGGGCTGAAGTTTGACTTAGTGGGAAACCACTCAAGATTACAATTTAGGAAAATTATAAGTTTCTAACAATCGCTTTCAAAAGGCAAGGCATCACATGGAATATGTGATCATAGTGAGTCTTGGGCTACTTCCCACAGACAGAAATATGCATTGCCGATACACTGCTTTGCTCTGTCTCAATCACAGCGCAACCCAAGACTTACACTCATGCAACAAAAACATATTGTACACGTAAGCAGCCGAACAATTCTGACTGCAAATCCAGAGAACCTATTAAAAGCTGTGATGATTATCCTACTGTAAGTGTCTTGGCTGGTTCAAAGGAAAGGTCAGGCCCTTCTTAAAATCCACTCAACTATCACAGTCACTGTTGCTAGCAAAAACAGTGTGACAGCTTAAGATAAAGTTTGTCCACTTTGATCAGACATGCTATCTATGCTCTCTACTGAGCACAATGTTTTTCTGCGCCCTCGCCAGGAGGAGACCTTCTGCTACTATCAGCTCTCTGCACGTTACAGGGTCGGTCTCTCCCTTCTTGTGCATCCAGCAAGGCGGACACCTTCCCCTCACCTCCTGTCCCTGGACAGATAGGTCTGTGTGGCTGCTTTTTTGAGAGTACACAGAGACACGTGGCATTTGTAATCCCTCACAAAGATGCGGCGCAAACTTCAACTTGAATACAGCCACGTGGGAGGATCAGTGCTACGGCAGCCCCGACAAGTTTGAAATAGTCTTCAGCACAAAAAAAATGTTCTGTTCTGTCTCCACATTTGAATAAGAATTTCCCCCCCCCCCCCCCCCCCCCGGGGATCAATAAAGTATTTCTATCTATCTATAAGAGGATGCAGGGATATTTCACGGAATTGTACATAAAAAAGAGATACAAGGATATGTATTGAATTAGGCAGAGTATAAAGCCAGACACACAGGTTGTTATGGATGGATCATACAGGACTGGTTCACCAGTGAAATGTTATTTGCCTAAAATAAGCACTGTGCTGCACGTTCACAGGCAATTTCTGTCTTTGGTATAAAATGAAATAATCATTAGTGTGGCTCCAGACTTGCTTGTTAAGAGGGTTACGCAATGCTTTTTTTTTAGAGTGGTAAAAAAAAAAAAAAAAAGAAAACATTAAACACCTCACTTCCTCCAGCATATGGTGAATTGGGCTCTGTCCTGCTGCATACCTGTGTAAGTGCATAATAGCCCTTCAGTTTCTTGCTACTCAAAACAAGGATTTCTTAACTTCAGACATTGGTCAATAGTCACACAGCTGGGACATGCAAAAGTTTATGTGCATATTAAAAATGCATCTCTCTCTTATGTAATTGAAAACATTAACATTGCATCACATCTCTCACATATTATAAACCTACGCTAATTCAAAGCAGCAACATTTTGACTGCGAGAGGACTTGCAGCCAGAAAAGCTCACTGTCTCCACCACCACAAGGACATTCCACATATGAGGTCTCCAATCAGAACAAGCTGTCCTAGTTGGATTTGCACGAATTTGCTAATTAAACAAACCACAAGGGGACGCGGGAAGTCAACCGGGTCTGCTTGTGTGAAAATGAGAGAGAAAAAGGAAGACAGAAAATTGAGGGCTGAGATTAGGAGTCAGGACCAGAACGCCGGATCACGACACGTCAGAGAGAGTTCCACCACATTATGAAACTGCCTGTAATTGCACAGAGCACCTTGATTCTCACCACGCCTCTGTTCACTGACTGAGGTTTGTCATCAGCCATTTACTGAGGATCAGTGGATGCTGACTGAAGCATGAAGACAAAGGCTTGTCTACCTAAGGTGAAGCAGGCTGTACACATTCCCAACATAACAAAGGAATTACACATGATGTCATCCTGGAAATCTTCAAAGGCATCAGCCACATCACATTATCAAATACAGATGACAATGGGCTGCATCAGATCTCCATTCATTCGCCCGTGATGAGCTGATGAAAGAGGATAATAAAAAGCACTCACTGTACAGAGGGAACAAGCTGAAGGTCCAAAAGGTATTCCTCTGGCTGGGATTTGTTCCCTTTCTCTTTTCCTCCCTCCCTTTTCCCTCGCCTCCCGCCTTCTCTCCCCCCTTCTCTGTCTCTTCTCACCACAGCAAGATGCTGCCTGGACCAGTGCTCGTTGCCATGGTAACCAAGACCTGGGGGGGGGGGTTTCTCACGTGACCGTGTCTCCCTGCGCGCTGATAGGTCTGACGCATGGAAGTAAGGAAAGAGGGATAGGACGGGGGGGAAGAGAGAGAGCGGGGGTGGTGATGTCACACGCCCCACCGGTTCCCAAATGGGAGGGATCCTCCTGCAAGCACCCACAGACACAATGGGCGTCTTTTTTTAAGGTGGGGTTGAGCTAAAGTGGAGCTGACTGACTTAGCGGCATGCTGACTGACTTGTAGGATGCCTGGCTTACTTAACGAAATTGCCACCCCCCACCCCCCACCCCCCCACTCCTACTGCTTGCTGTCATCTGTGATGCTGCTGCTGCTCCTGCTGCCACTAAAATGCGCTCCAGCACTCCAAACTGCCAGTGAGCGGGATGCAGAAATAACAGGAGTAACAAGTTACAAGGCATACTAGAGTGCCCATATGTGGCAGCTTGACCTGCTGGCCTACCACACTTCTACCAGCCTCTCCTACAGAGGCTGCAGGGAGCTATTTATAGCACTGCAGATACCAGACAGATGCATAACTGTGAGTATTAACTCTTAGACACAATAATATTCATACTGCTTATAAAAACATTCAGACACGGAAACAATAGAGCTTTTGCTCATTGAGATAAACAATCGCTAGGCAGAGTGCTGTCTCTGCTCCTAATGTCGACAAGTAAATGACCCAAATATATTTCCTGAATTAAGAGAGGACATTAATACTGCACTCTGAGCTTTATGTGTAGCGTCAACAGTGATAAAAATACAAAAACTAACACAGACCAATGGGCATGTGCTGAACAAAAATGTGCCATAATTGTATAACAGCGTCCTGCTGTTATACATTTTACAAGCGTTTTACAAACTTGAAAGCTGAGGAAAAACTTGGCATGGGAACAGCAGCAATGAAAGCAGCATTCAGCTGCTGAGTGAAAGAGAGAAAAAAGCTTTCCATGTTCATCGAGGCAATAAAAGATTTCTGAAAGAGAGCTCGGGTGTTTTACACCCCATTTGAGGGAAAGTAGGTCTCTGTCAATTTTACGCTCACTCCAAACGATGACATGAGTAATCATGGTCCAGGCTTGTTGTCCAGGCGGTTGTGTAAGCGCCTGGGATCGGTCCAGTTCTGCCAGAGATGAGAAATGTTCTTGTTCTGGGAGAATCTCATGTTGGTTTTGCTGAGCTGATGTCATGTGTATTGAGCAGGTATTGAGCAACTCAAAAATATGTCTCACTAATCCTACGTTGCATACATAGTTGTCTAGTCAGAGCTGCTGGCCATCTGGTTTGTTTTTCCAGTTCATTTTTGGTTGTTTTATTTTACAGTGCAAATGGAGGGAGGCGTTTTTGTGTGTGCACCCTCCATTTCCTCATGGACACAAATAGATACTGACATTTGGACTCTTTGCTCAGTTGGACAAAAATGGAGACACTTGTCATCTTTGGGTGTGTCATTACATTAGAGTGCAGGACAATTATACAAACGACTTAATAAATACACACCTTTCTTTGGACTTTGTCCAAATAAGTATCTCAACACGCTTTTAAAATGAGAAAAAATTAAATATCGTGTGGAATTAATGAAAACTACAAAGAGAAATTCTCCTTCTTCTTCATGCAAAATAGCATTTTTAATTTTTAAAAACCTCCAAAGAGGATGTGATGCATATTTCAGCTGTGGAACAAAATCACACTGTTTTGCTGTCTTTAATGTGTGTTTTCTAGTATTCCATTTGCTTATGGAATCTAAGTCCCTGGTAAGATGTCAACCAGGGCTATGCATTATGTAGCCATTTTTCTTCTAATGCTATAACGAAGCAGTGAGCTTTATTAATAAAACATGTCCCACTGTCTCCACAGCCATCTGTCTCTCTACACACTTCAGACATAAAGGTGATAGTCACTCTAATTAAAAACATTTTCTTTAATGGATTCATTCTTGACTCTCTGAGGTCGCAAATTGTTTTACCAAAAATTGTTGAGCACCTTCTTGCTTTCATGCTCATTCTGATGAGAGAGAGAGAGAGAGAGAGAGAGAAAGGGATTTGTAAATAAACATGATAAAAGATGTGAATAGACTCAAGCAAATCAAGCTGTCAATGAAACTAAAATACTATGACTCGATACAGTTTTACACAAGCATCATTTCTGCACTAAATACTAAATGGTGGTGGAGCAGAATAAAGCCCACATGTTTGTGCCTCTGTGTGTGGACGGTGGTCTGAGCCGTGAAGTTCTCCGACAGGACTGACACAGCATGGTTGTACATGGGCCACAGATAATGAATCCCAGACACAGAGGATGTCATGTCACTGAATATCCCATCCATATGATGCTGTCACTGGTTTCCCCCCCCCCCCACAATTCCATCAAGTCTTATATACAAACTCTCTGTGCCCTCTCACTCTTCCGTGAGCATGAGGAGGTGGAGGCGATGATGAGAGCAGTGACGCTAATAGGCGGTCTCATCATGTTCGTGGCCTGTCATCAGGAGCCTGTTACGGGCCAGTGAGCACTGGGCTGCAGAGGAGGGGAGAGAGACAGGGAGAGAGAGCAGGGGTACTGCTGCAGAGCACTGTTATATCCTACAGCACCTGCACTTTCCACTTCAAACGTGAATCCACCTGACATAATTGGCTGATCTTTTTTTTTCTTTCTCTAAAGCACATGAAAACAGTAATCTGACAGTGAGATCATATGTGTAACGGCTTAGTCAGGTTGATGGCAAATCCACGCTATCCAGAGAATGACTAAATTAAATGCAGACATGCTCGTAATAGTACAGACATATCTATGTTTAATTTCCTCATAATACTACTACTACTACTAATAATAATAATAATAATAAAAACTATGCAAGACTGACTAAAAGTTTATAATATATCAATATGTGACTAAAGAATGCTGGAACTCATGTCTGTATTGATCAAATAAGATCAGCTTTTAATGTAAAATTTGATGTTTTCACCTCGCATCACCATAATGAATGATGATGAGGAATAAGCGCATAGGCTCATACACACAGACAATAGTGCTGAGTGAATCCAGCCATAGACTCTAACTGCTCACAAACTGATAAGATGCATGTATGTTTGAGAAGAGGCAGCTCACTGAGGCTGAGCACTAAACCCACAGATGAACACAGTATGAACCCTCTCAGTCCAAACAAGTGATATTGAAAAAGGTCTTCCCAGAGTCACATCAGTATTGGAGGTAACATGAATCCAGCCAGTGCTGTAACTTGAACATTTAATTTCCTCCAGAAAGAGGAGCGCTAACCCTGTGAAAACACTACGTAAATCAGCTCCAGTCGGCTGCCCCTGAGCATGATGGGTAGAGGGAGAAATAATGAAGAGACAGGGAGGTGTTTGTGTGTGTGTTGGTAGGGAGTCCAACAAAGGAATCAAAGACAGTGAATAAAAGCTACTGAGTGAAAACACAAGGCAGGAAGATAGAAAGGACAGACAACCAGTTCTGATTTCAGGAGGTCTGGCTGTGTCTGTGGCAAGTCTGAGCCAGTCTAAATTTATCCGTATGTGTTTAGGAGACCTCAGACCGGAGCTGTGTGAGGACTGAAACAGCAGCAGTGGTCAGGGTGCGGCCACACTGGACCCATTTCTCACACTGCTGGCCGTTCACTGTGTCCGTGAACTGCTACCATGGTAGGCTATAAATCCGATCTTTCCTAGAAGTTAAAAGGGTCAGAAGTCACGGCTGTGACCCTTTGTCCCCGACCTCCTCCTGATCCTCGGCGACACAGACGCTCCTGGCCTAAGTATGGCTGTGGCTGTAATGACTCGGGTGTTTAAGGGCCAAAGGTAAACTGCTGTACGTGTCTGTATAGGTTTGGCTCTGTGTGGTTCCCATGCTGAACACTCATGTCCACAAGTGAAATATTGTTTTCCCCTCCCTTTTCCACAGTACATATTTCTTATCTTATTATAATATTTCTTCTGCTAGTCGACAATTAAACAAAAAGATAAGAGTCAATTCACCTAAATGCTTCCACACCTATGGGGTGAATTGAATTTTGTTTTTGGTACTCAAAGCACTGTGAGCACCTGATGTGGTGCTGCTAGATGAAAAGTTAACAGACCACATAAGCTATTTTTAAAGGATATTTCACTTAAAACCATAAATTTGAATATAAGATTTCCAACTTGACCAAACTGGTACATCAACAGGATGAAGCCTACAGACACGCCTCTAGCATGGTTGAGAATTCAGCATCAACCTATCTGCACTGTCCCTGACACGCTGGATAATCCAGACTTCACTGTTAACATCTTACCAGGGACTTAATGTCCTGTCGTACTACAATGAAAGTCCCTTCACCTCCTTCGTCTTTGCCTGGCAGCGGAAATCTCACAGGTACACTGTTGCCCATAAAGTTGGAATAAAATGTTTTTTGTACCTCTTCTCATGAAATGATTGTGACAATGTGATTTATTCTTGATAAATAAAGTGTATATCTTCTCAACTTTATTGATCAAACTCTTCCAAACACATCACAGTGAAACCACAATTAACCTTTGCAAACTGTGTATTCAGGCTTTAACAAAATTGGAGGTATTGAACAATTATTCCAACTTTATGGGCAACAGTGTATATATACTGTACATATATTAAAACAGGCACAAATAACAGTATCTGCATGGCAAGATACCATCAGTGGTGAATGTAAAAAATTGTGTTTTTCTTAGCTAAATGAATTCTATTCATTTGTCATCTCTACGGGATTAGTTTTCTGCACCCAGAGAAATCACAGTGACTACAGGGCACTGATCAGGAGAATGGATCTTCTATAGTTCAGTTGGAACACAAACAGAATGCACACACACTAGTTCACTGATCAAATCAAAGGCACACAGTGAACAGAGTAGGACTGCCTTTAGTGGTCTTTGTGGGACACTCAATGTGAAACACACTAAAAAGCACTCCACCACTCAGTGGTTTTGCACTAACTCAGTGCAAAACCAGCTTGTGCAGCACAAAGATGCCTGTCAGCATCTGGTTTGTGTGTGTGTGCGTCTGTGTGCGACTTTGTCTTTATGAAAACTTAAGCCAGTTTTCATGACTACAGAGTTCCAAGGACTCACCTTAACAAAGCAATCCCTGACTGGCAGACTGCTGCAGATCACTGCACTTACTCGTGGGCTGGCAGATATAAGGCTTTAAACACGAAAATCTGGTTGCTATGGCAACTGTCCTGGCCAATATGAGCACAAAACATGGTGGCAAAACATAATATATTATACGCACTGCATGACTTTACACAAACATTTGTGCTTCCTCTGTCTGCTCAGAGATCATCCTGAATTTCCAGTTCGGCTCTGTGTTTATTTACACCCAGGTGTGCATACAAATAGCCAACACAGACCAAAAAACTCTGCACCCAACAGCCCGTGATGTCTCCTCACACATGACCAGGGAAAAGCAGTTAGTGGAGGTGTTAGCTCCGCTCATTTAGGCCCTTATCAAAGATTAACATACTGTATATTGTTCATTCAGTCTAATGGTCGGTAAACTAGGCTGGATCCCTTTTTAACTCATACTGTTTTCCCCCTTCCACAGAGAGTAATCTTTATATAACTTAATCTTACTTTAATAGGATCAACCATCATCCTGCCCTACTGAAGTTAATACGCTGCCAGAGTAAAAACATACCAGACACAACAAAGCATGGAAATGGGTAATTGCACCTAAATCCATGGAATTACATGGTTTAATAAGTTAAATTATGTCATACCAAGAGATTATACTCCATCCAGCCGTGGATGTTTACGTGATGGTTCATGTTATTTCCTCTATCTATAGCACTAACAGACTTATGATAGCTGAGAGAAAATGCTGCGCAACAGAGAACCTCCAGACTGCATGAAGCATATGGTGCATGTTAACCTAATTGCAAAACTTCATTTGTTATGATAATGGATTTGTTTTAGACACGTCATAAGTCCAGTTATGTAATAGCAACACTCAACTGATGGAACTCAGAAGGCATGTTTTCCTTAAGGGAAATTTGCTTGATATTATATTCATGAGAAACATATTTTCTGCACTTCATGACTTCATGAGAGAAACAGTAGATGAGCAGTCCCCTCATCAAACCAGATACTGAATACTCCAAATAGAGTGAGCTTGTGACCAGACCAGAATTTTAATTGTGCCCTGCTCTGCACTGCCAAGGTGCCCTCTGTGTGTGTCTGTGTGTGTGTCTCTCTCTCTCTCTTGCACAATTTTCCATGCACTCCATCCCTCCCTGCTCTTCCCAGAGTGACTATGAAGCTGCTGTGAAAGTACCACCCTGATCAGTCTATTTACAGCAGGTGCTAACTGTAATCAGTAGTCAGTAAAAACAATCCCGAGTAAAGCTTTCATTACAGCCAGAGACAATGCAGAGCTCAGCTGCAGTTTACACCAAGACCTCAAAGCTCAGTGCAAATCACTACACGTACAAAGCACAGTCCTCCACACTGAGCGGCCTGCAGGAGGATTTTGTCTATCTGTGATCAAAAACCTGAGCTTATCACACAGGACAACATAAGCTGGGCTGAAATGCTCTTTCCTGCATCAAAGCTGAAATGTGCTTGACCCCAGCTTGATCTTGACGTATGAGGTGAAAACAGATCCGGACTGCACTGTTTGTCTAGTTTTTGGTTTTTTCGGCCCCCACTTTGCATGTTAATTGCAACTCCTTTGGGCAAATGTTGACTCAGTAATTCCATGACAGGCTGAGGTCATGGTTTCAGTCGAGTCTTGAACTTGATACTAAGCAGCCATGATGGTCACGTCCTGCAGCTTTCACAAAGAGCCTGTGCACAAACACAGCCCAAGGACAGAAACCAAACACCCCTCTGTCTTTACACTGAGACCATAGACAAACACACATGGACACACATGCACATTCATGCACAAGCAATACCACAACACACACACACACACACACACACACACACACACACACACACACACACTTTTCCATACTTGGTCCACATTATAATCAATGATCACTGTTGTTGCAGGAGGCTGACTATTACAACAATAGCAGCTCTTGTCTTTCAAAAGACTGGGAAAAAAACATTTACACAGTATTTCACGTTGTGTAGCTCTTATCAACAGCTCTTTTTGACTGTTCAATAGCTGTGATCTACATTAGAGACAAGCCAGATGCTTGAAAAACACCTGTAATGATGATTTTCTGTCTCAGATGCCTTTGTGCTGCATGTCTGCAGAGCAACCTCTGGCTGTCAGCCTTCAGGCTCTCAGCCATTTTCTGGGAATTACACAACAGGGCATGTCTGCAAGACGGATGCAGCCGGAGGGTTCAGTTGTTTAAAAGTTAAACTGCAAGTGGAGACAAAAAACTGGCAACTTCTTGTTTTTTTTTTTGGTTTTTTTTTACTGATGGCCAATAAGCTGAAGTAAAAAGGTGTAAGGTCATACACCCAACACAGTAAGAACATGCAGGCAAGGTGCATATTTGATGCTTTCCAGCTTTAATAATGACATGTTTAGGTTAATGGAGCAAGAGAGAAGTGGCAGCATGAGTGAAGCTGTCAGAGACTCTGCTAACTGGGTTTCTGACACAATCCATTAGTGGTGTCTTATAGCAACAAATTGATCCGTCATTCCTCCTGGATCTGTTATTCTCAGATGTCACTCTTTTTGATGGTTGATAATTGTGATCACATTAATCATATCATATTATCATATTGATTATACCTTGCTGGTGTCTATGGTAGATGTGCTGTAATGTTCAGTAATGTACTAGTAGTTTGTGGCATTCTGTATGGTAAACTATGGATTATGATAATATTCCAATAATTTTTTTCTGAATAAAACAATAAAGAAGACAGACACTAATCCCAAACCACCTTGTCACCTTGTTCTCTTTTTGCTCAGCTCTCCAATTTCTCACACTCCATCTTATCAAACCAGATCTCTGCCCTCCATGTCGATGGAAAAGAGCAAACACACAACTATCGTCTGCAGCTGTTCAAATATTGTGACATGTGATCTCTGGCTGGCACAAAGAGCGCTTGTAATGAGCGACTGGGATACAAAGAGTGGGAGAACAGGGAGCTCATCCCTGTCTCCACCTCTAGGCCAAAACACACAAACACACGACACTGTATTCATTCTGCATTCCGCTACACTTCATGCACTCTTGTCTCTGCAACTCTGAGAAATAGTCACATATGCAGAAACTCTAAGGCGCACACTAAGCGTCTGTTACTTTACCGCCCACAATCATGTAAAGCAAACATGGCAATAAGGATATCTGAGGATAAGCATTATCTACATAAACCATGTGTTGAATAAACATGACATTGAACGGTGGTTTTTAAACAGAAATGTTATCAAAGGAAGGCAGAGTAATTGAATTTGTTATCTTCTAAAAGAACAAAACTTCTTTTGTTCCGCTGTTTGCCCTGCTTTGTCACTCCTTGACAAGACGTTCAGAGCCATTCATTCATCCCACTGCCAACACTTGCGTTTTGTGCTCTTTGTAGCTTCTATCACAGGCACAGATTGGGATCAAACAGAGATTTGGCCTCTAAGCTCTCCTGACACTTTTTAAAAATAAGACATTAAGTCCTTCCTCTCACTACCTACAACTGATTCTACAGCCTGAGATCTGAAGGGATTATCTACATGATAGAAGCATTCAGCTAATCACTTGGAAGCAAGATTGCATGATCAGCAGTTATGGTTTTTTAGAGAGGAACAGACCGAAAGAAGCCAGTGATTTTACAGCAGTGGTGACGCCAAGTGACTGATAACCAAATGTGGCCTGAAAACAAATACTTAGTTAGTTAGTGAACACTAACCAGTGACAATGCTAACATGCTGATGTTTAGCAGATACTGTTTACTATATGTTCTATCTGTTACTATAAAATAGTTTGTATGTCAGCTAGATGTTAACCACTAAACACAAAGTACACTTGAGGCTGACAGGAATGTCATTGGTTTTGCAGGTCTTTTGGCCATAAAACAAATAATATTTTTGACTTGATGATGGTGCTAAATGAATAATGGGATGAAAAAGGTCAGTACAATTCATCCTGTGGGGAACATGAACGTCAGTGCCAAATCTCGTGTAAATCTGATCGTTGACGGTGAGATAGCTGACCCATAATTGTTGAGACGTCTCACTCAAAACCACATATGTTTGACATCACAGACGCGAAGTCAGGGGATCACCAACGTTATCAGGATTCATCCTCTGGGGGCCATGACTGTCTACAGACAAGCTAAGAGTGGAAAACAAAACAAAACATCATCTAAATGAAGATAAATGCTATTTACACTTATGCATTTTAGTTGAAAAACCCCCTGGCAGGTTTCCATCAATAAGCAAACCAGCTTTAGTGCTGAACACCATCACAGCCAAATGTATTTAATCGTGAAATGAAAAACAGCTTTTCCATAACAGTAAAGGAGAGGAGAGGAACACGTCAGAGTCCAGGTATTGTGATAATCCCAGAGTTGAGGCATGACCTCACTGAAGAGGCCTTCTATGCTGTATGTCATGTCCGCTTCTCGTCTCGGCCTGATGAGGCTCTACAGACTTGGCTCCTCATGAGGCACGAAAGTATGAAATAATACTTTGATCTGAGGGGCCTCTGGCACATTTGTGTTGCTGCAGTGTGTCTGGATACATAAACACTGAACATAACTCAGTGAGGTTATAAGATGAGCATGTTTCTAGTGAGAGAAGACTCATTAAAGCCTCTCAGAGATAATATTGTATACATACAGGTTTTTTTCTTCTCACTCTCAAAAGCCATGTTCATCAGTTTCACATGAAAGAGAATAGTCCTGAAGCTGATTCAAAGAAATAATTTGTATCAACTTTCCCAAATCTTCTAATTATACTGTGATCCATCCTGCTGTCAAACTGCATTTCTGTAACTATCTGTTTGAAACCCACATTCTTTCCAGATGGCAGACGAATAACACAAAACAAAAGTACAAAGAGTTTCTTCCAAAAATGAGCTCCTCTGAATTAAGATGGATTTAATTTGACGTATATGATGCCTTTTCTTCTGAAATGATTGCTGGCATGAACGTAAGACAAATGATAAGTCACAGCGACAGTGATGAGTCATTTTAAAATGTGATCTTCGAGGGTTTCTCATTTTAGCTCTTGAAATGAAGACTGATACATTTTTGGTGATGATCCACAGTTCAGTGATCTTTACAGGCCTACAAAAGATGAGAACAGTCAGTACAAATTCATACCTCATACCTAAAAAACACAGATACCGCACTTTGACATACTTTCTCCAATATAATTGACTTTCACCATCATAGTTCAGCTATCTGGTCATTTAGTTTGTGGAAAAGCAGAAGCATGAATTACATTTCACTCTAACTTTAGATAAAGCTAGCCGTGGCTATCCCACCAGCAAGCTTTCTTTGGCTTTATCTTGTTGGCTGACTCTCAGTGGTACAGAGTGCATTTGAGTGTGATGGCGACATCTAAAGCAGGGATTCTATTATTTATACTACTTGTACTATAATTATTGGGCATAATCATTTTCAGATGCTAAAAACACATTAGCTTAGCATTCATTATTATATCATATATTATTTGAAGACACATTTTTTGCAGGTGGACAGTAGACATCAGTGCCAAACCCTGCTCAGGATTTCTCTGGATTGTGAATTTCTGTTTAACGAAGTGCTGAACTTTAGTAAGCCACTGAAGATATGCTTGTGTGTGTGTGTGTGTGTGTGTCTGAATCACATTTGGCTTGCAGCTCTTGTCCTGACATCAGCTCTAATCTGTGACCTCATGTCTTTGTTTTCTCTCCCTCGTGTCCCCTCGTCTCCGTGAACCACAGAGCTTATCATTACCGGAGGAAAGGAACAGTTGCCATCATCACCTCATAAAAACACCCCCCCCCCGCCCCCACCTGTATGAGAAAAGTGAGTTCACTTTTCTTCACTGCACGTGTCAGTCTGTGGAGAAAATGACATAACAGTTTTCCTTTTAGTCGAAGTTATTATACTTCACCTATCAAAGAGAGGCCACAACGGCATGCAGCTGGATTGAATGCACATAAGAACATAATAACAGTGCACGTATCCTGTATACAAGCTGGATGTCACCCAAAAGAACAAAACTCATCTCAGCTGGAGCAGGCATCCCATAATTTTGTCATCCAGTGAGGGCGTGGAGTGTCAAGTTGGGTAACTCCAAATCATGTAGTCAGCCTTACTTTGGTGTGATTTAATGGGTTGCCGTGGTAACCTTGCACTCTCGGACAGCGGCCCTGTCAGCAGCTTGTCTCCGTGTGGCTGTTTTCACATGAGCCATGTCCGCTCTTCTTCTCTGGCCTTTATAGAGACAGAAAAGAAGCCTGACAAAGACTCGGGGCTCAGTGAGGTGGTTCTAATCTAAGGGCCGATATGGGACAAGCAGAAGCAGGTATGGTTGTTGTGGTGCAGACAGCTAAGTGCTGTAGCCTGAAATGAACCCATTCTCCCCTTGCTGAGGGAAAAATCCGCTGAAGCCCAACCACACCCAGCGTACCCAACCACATTCAATAGGAATTTATACAGAATACATCTGGGGCAAAGAAGATTCCCACAATCCATGTGGCAGGTTGGCCGGAGCTCAACCGGTCCAATGAAGTACATGTAGAGAGATGTGGATTATGAAAATGGCATGAGCATTACTCTCTGCACAATCCCTGCTGTTCTCCCTGCTGAGGGCTGCTCATGCATAGCTCTCCATCTGTCCCTCGGGTGTTGAACCTGCATGAGTGCCCAGCTGGAATCCCCACCCAGTCAGACAGGCTTTCTTTAATCTAGAATTCAATTTGGACCCTTCATCACTACAGTCTACATTTCCGCAGCAGCACTGTCTCGTGCCGAGATCATGCACGAGTCCCCCAATGCATTGTGTCATTTTGGATGGTTACTAAGTTACATGGGAGTTTGTTTAGTACTGTTGTGATGAAGAAACCAAGCAGTCCAAGATGAGAAAATTCAGCTGACGGTAAAAATAAGAATTAATTTATTTGGATAAAATGTCGCAACGAGGATAAATATTGGAAGGCCATTCCGGCAAAGTAATCAAATGACTTCATGTTTAACATTCTTCGGTTTCTTTTCAAAAGTCACTTTAGAAACTCAAGCTATGCATGTAAGGACAGTCGGCTAATATAAATGTGGAAAAAATATACAGTACAGTAGGAGCACTCGCTGACAACCTCATGCCAGTTTCCCTCATTGACTTCAACAGCGCAGTTAAGTGGAGGCCATATTTATCACACATCAGAGTTCACAGGTTGTGACACACAGAGGCTGGAAGTTATAATTCTGTTTTCTTCATTTTTTCACATTTTCTTTAGTGTATTTGATAAGATCGAAATGTTCACCATTTTTGAAAAATGAACAACTAAACTTCCATTTGTGCTGTTAGTTGGTTGAAAATGATATCGTCGTGCACATGTTTGTAATGGGTACTCTAAAATCCCCCTGTTACACAACCTTACCAGTTGCATCTGAAGAGATCAGTGACATTCATCTCTAATACTGACCAATTGGCAAAACTGAATGTGTGAGCTCATACTATTACTGGTATGGTTGTGTCAAAACCACTGGTATTAATGCTCGGTGGCTAGTCGACAGCTCTCTCGCGGCTATCAATTCTCATCAGTCATATTGTCACCACAGTGTTACTACTGAACATTTCTTTCATAACCCCTGGTCGTTGTGTGACTGACATAGCGCCTGTTTGAAAGCTGATCCTGGTGGGATTGGGAAGAAGAACCAGGGAGACAGCTGCAGTGAAAATTTTAGTCCAGTTTGGACTCCCTCCCCTCAGTGCATGTGTGTTTGGATATGAATCCTATGTCCAAATGTGTGTTGCATCTATTTATGAACGTCTGACCCCGTGTGTGACCTCAAGCCAACACCCACTGGCCTGTATATGTGTTGAAGAGAGTAACTTGTTCCTTCTCACTCTGACCAACTTCACACACAAGCACCATCACACACTCATGCATAGTAACCTGTACTTACATAAAGTATATGTGCTGTACGTAATGATGCAACACAAAGACAGAAATGTCACATATGATGCTTCATGCTAACACATTGCATACATAACTGCTAATGTTTTGGAAACAAATTGCTGTAAGTGCTTAAAACTGCATTTATTATTTTGTTCTATTGTTTTTTTGGCCACTCTTTCCTTTTAGCTCAGTTGTTGGTCTCCACCACTTCTTGAAAAAATATTCAGCCATTAAATGCTCGACGTTAATCAGCTAGTTCACTTTGCTAGGCAGGTAACATATCAGAACTTTATTTTTACCCAAAACTGCTGGCCTCTGCAACCAAAGCTAAGCTGGGGGCCGTTAAACCAAAACAAGGAGCTGAACAACATTAAAATGCCACATAGAGCTAAAGGAAACTGCTGAGTTGGGTGATAATTCTTTGTGGACTTGTTGCTATGAACGACCCTTTTCATATTATATGTGGTCATTGTTAATATAATAATGAATAAATATTGATAAGTGCACTTTTATTTTGTATGTTTGGTGAGTAACCATATATACCTTTGCCAAAGACATGTACTTTCTACAAGACAAAGACAAGCAGAATTTAATTTTTATACCAAAATTAATGTAACCCAGTTAGCTGATTTGGACCAACTGGACTTTAATCATAGTGTTTAAGCACTGTCTGTTTCCCCCTCTTCTTTCTCCTGATGAAGGTTGGGCTCTAGCTAAGGCGTGGGGAGAAAATTGATGGTGATACAGACTTTGAAACAACATTGGTTCCGGTCTCATTGCTGCCAAATTTGGTGCAGTGGCTGATTTTGGCAGAAAATCAACTCCAGTTACAGAAACTTTGGACTACATGTGATCTTTGGCTCGTCATTCAAGTATGACAGCCAGCTGTGGAGGGTTTAGGCTTCTGCTGTGCTGAAAAGTTTTGGATACCTGGGATATTTCACTGATCTCTTGTCATATTTGGGCAAACTATTTAAGAACCGCTCAGAGCTACTCGTTCTCATTTCACACTGCGCGTGTTACAGAGTTAGCATGGAGGTCAGATGAAATGATCTGCAAAGGACTGATTGAATACTTTGACAATAGGCCATCGCCTTCAGGCCATCCCGCCCTCTGACCTCGTTCTTGCAACAGGTCACCCACATCTGAAACAGGTTATGTGAGGAGGTGTAAACAAAGCATAAGTGGGCAGCAGACAACACATCTGACAAGAGGGAGATCTGTTGGAACTGCATCTCTCCAACAGTCACAAATGCGATCCAAACTCCAACAGATGTGTCTTTGTCTGTTAGAAACAGCACAGCCTCTCACCGGCTTAGTATGTTTCTATGTGTCATTGTGACCGACATGCACAATCGTTCTCATACGAGGCATCGTATAAGGTCACACTCATGGTTAATGGGTTTTCCTTGTGTGTGTCACTGTAGTACATCGGAGTTGTTTATATGTTTCTTCGTTGTGTGTATGTATTCAATCAGAAATCTGATACAGAAGTTAACAGTGTAATCACATGATCATATGGTGCCCATATGTTCCCTGTGCAGCACAATGAGCATACAGCTCATAATGAAACATCAGCCTTTTTATTTTAACGGAAAGCTGCGTTGTTGGAGAAAATAGTCAAAGTCAAAATGTCTCCAGCAGCTAACGTTCTTCTTCTTTGCCCTTCATCTTAAACTGTGTAGGTCTTTTAGTGCGGCCCTATCAAGTGTCAGTTCACCTTAGGACTAACAACATTCATCCACGCTTAAGGATGAAAGCACCTAACTCAAGTCCTGTAGAGTCAAATAAACATCCAACAAGAGTCATGAGGGGCTTAGTGGGAGGCGACAATGACTGACTGTCCCCATACTGATGGACACTTCAGCTGTTAAAGTATAGAAATCTGTTTACAGGGTCAGGAATCTTCATAATATACCACTTGTTCTTTCTTATTAATTTATGTAAATACATGTATGGACCCTCTGCATGGAGGGTTACCAATAAAGTTTTGTGGTTGATAAATTCAGAATCCGAGGTGGTCTTGACCACAATACAGCAGCCGGGAGCTAAGAAAGTCAAAAATACCCCAAAAGACCCGTTTCCAACATTGAATGAGTTTTTCAAAATGGGCTCATAATCAAAGTCAACCCTACTTTGTGAGGTTTTCGTACAGGAAAACAGGAGAAAATGGTGAAACAAGATCTGTAGGGGTTGCTTCTACCAGCAAGACAAATCCAAACTTCAATGTAGGCAAATGAGTCGAAGCAGAGTTCAATCTGGGCTGCAGTCAGAGGATATAAGCAGCTCTGTCCAACGATTTCAACCATTTCAGTTTTTCTTTCCATTCTTTTTTGTTACCCTGTGTTCCTTTCGTTGTATGCTTAGCACAGCACACTGCATTTCGCTGATGTCTGCTGATGAGGTTAGCTAAACTCCAACTCCCTGCTCAGGAGGAGCATTAAGGCAATGCTAAATGAGGTTTGTTTTTTTCATAAACCATGCACAGCTCAAGATAATCTGCCTCAGACGAGAATGAAAGTTTGTCTTCCAGATGTGGCTAGTGCAGCTGTTTACAATGGGTAGCGAGTTGTCTGATGAAACGAAAAAGACGGAGGGAGATGCTGAGTCTGTTTCTAACAATGCTACATTGTGGACTCCCACTTGTGTTCACTGGTGCACAAAATGTTTTGGATCCTGCGGTTGTTCCGTCAATGCCATCAGATACAGGTTCTAAGATTATTTACAGAGAAATGTTTAGTCACAGCTAGGTCACATCAGGTCCACAGGGATCACGGCGATGATACTTTGCGCTTTGTACAAGAAAAAAATCTTTCTATCTGCTTCCTCGAGTAACCAAATTACAGACACCAGAAAAAAGCTAGATTTTTGGAACATAAACTAAAAGAGAAATTGAATGCGATAGAAAAAATAGTGTGCGTTGGTCAGTTCAGACACAAGAACAGACAAAAAAAAGACAAATGCACCCCTGCAGTGTCCATCTGCTGACCAAAACAAAGCTTTTAGAGAAATAATAGCTTAACAGGATTATCTGCTGGTTATTGTGCGGACAGCTCACAAACAATGAACCAATTAGGACGCTCTTTGAAATGTAAAACAGGTGCAAAGACTGCATGTGCTGTCCATGCACAGAGAGAAAAAAGATATGAATGGTTATTAGTATGTTTGGGATGCATGCACATACACATGACTTATTGCCATGTTTAGGCTTTTTCTCACCCACTCCAAGTTAATGGTTTGACACAGTTGGTGCAAAGTCTCCTTTCCCGTGTACACACTCAACACTAACGTTCGCCTGGCTGATCCTGCCAGAGCTGCACTCTGCTGCTGCTGCTGCTGCTGCTGACTGCCCTGAAAACATCCAGAGGCTGCGGTCTGCAGGACAGCAGTGCAGAGAGATCCAGTGTCCGTCCGCAGGGATTAACGCTGTCAGACGATCAGCTGTGGCATACCGGGCAGCTTTATAAAGTTTAACAGAATACCTCTGCCACTGGACTACATAGCGTGCATCGCTTTTGTGTAAAAGTGTGCTCACTGTACACCTCATAACCATATTTTGAGTGTCCATTCTACCAAGGGAAGATTGTAGAATGATCCGACTGACTGAATTTCAATAACATCTGTTGATATCTAGAGTATAGTAATAAATCACAGAAAAGCTCAGTGATCATGCACATATTGTGATTTCTACTCGGATGTTTCAAATTATAACACTGCGCTCAATTATAACACTTCATCAGCTGGATTGAATGCCATTTGTCGCTCCACCACACCTCTTATCACAATAAAATGTTTAATGTGTGACACCCTCTGGCCGAGGGGACAACAGTTCAGCTGTGGAAGAAGCCCGGCAGCAGCTGACAGGCAGGATCGGTGTCTGAAGTCAGAGCAGAGGGCAGCTGCCAGGCAAACGGGCACCCTCCTATGAATGACAGCTATTCACCTCCCCCTTGAACATCACATGAGCGCTCCCTCCTACTCAGCACAGCCCAGCACAATCACACTGTGTCTTCTGGTACAGTAGAGCCTGGTAAGGAGGGAGACAGGGAGAGAGACAGAGAGGGAGGGAGACAGGGATAACCTGCAATGTGACCTTGACAAAGAGTTTGACTAAACAATAGTTTCCTGAACTGGCACACTCCAGCGTGATGGTGCAACAAAAGCAGCTACTTTTGGTTCTAACCTCAGAGAAAATATAGTTCTGTGCCATTAAACAACTCAGTAAGTAGGGCAGTGTTTGCCTCTGGCAAAAAAAGCCCCATCACATTCTTCCTGTACCCTTCTTTAACCTTCACTCCTGTCTCCCTCAGCTGCTTGTTCATCTGTTATGAAAACAGATGATGCAGGGAGTCCATAGCCCCTCTCTCTTACGTCAGATGAGTCTGCTCACGGCACACACACGTGCACAAAATGTAACCTTTTCCTTACAACCTTTTGTTTCCAGCTCGGAAATCAACCTCCTGCGTCCCTGCCTCCCCCTCTTGCCTCACTTCCTGACGCCAACGTCAGACAGAGAAATGAGAAAGTGACCCAAATTACAGAGCAAAGATAACCTGCACTGGGGATGGAGATGATGATGATGATGATGATGGGGGAGAGAAGGGGGACGAGTGAGGGGAGGAGGAGGGGTGGCTCAGTGATTAGACAGCAAATGAGCTGCAGTGGCATCATCATCACTGGACTTGTGGTGATAAAAAGAAGGGGAAAAGATGACAGAAACAGCAGAAACTGGCTGAGAAATGTGCCGTTTCCTCGTGAACTGCAACTGCTCCGTTCCCCTGTAAGAAGTCACACACACAAGTGAGTGACTGACAGTGAAACAGTGACATCACTCGGTGACAGCAGTGCCAGTTGGCACACAGCTGGATGCTGCGGAAGATGCCTAGCTGCTGCAGTGTCTCTGTTAGCCAACCCATCCTGCTGCCATTGATTCATACTGTAGGCAGCAGCTCCGATGCTATGTAACAACGCAGCATGCAGAGCGTTGCATAATAAAAAATAAAAAAAGCGCCGTGCTAGTAAACAAGGAGGACGAGGGGACCACATCCTTCCACAGAATCACCACTACATCAATGTTTACAGCTGTAATGGATGCCATCGCGGGACTTTGCTGAGATACTTGCTCATTCATCGTCATTAAACCACAGGAATGTCTGTTTCTGACAGGCAGCTGGAGGAACATCATGTGCTGTGTGTACACACTCTCAGATACTGCAGGCCTACACACAGCACACAACTGTCAGCGACTAAAACTGCATCAAACCCAGTCACCCCTAAGGAGAAAACAAAAATATACCTCGATTACAAAAACAAACAGTGCGGAAAGACATCGCGTCTGCTCTGCTTAAGAAACTCTTCCTATTGCATCCACAAATTCCTGAGATGTGACTCGCATTACATCTCCTGTCATACAGAACACACACACACACACTCACACACGTACCCAGTTAGACAAACACACACTCACAGTGAATGGCAAGCTGATAGCGGTCTACTCACAAGTGCTTATGAAGCTGACATCCTCTTTTCTCATCTGTCAAAGGGTTTGTTTCACACTTGTCCTCCTCCTCGCTCTGCTTGTCTTTCAGTGGCAGATGAAAAACAGAGTGGCTGAAAACACAGAGAGAGAGAGAGAGAGAGAGAAAGAGAGAGAGAGATCTGCAGTGCTGGAACTCTGTCAGTATGCTAATGCCTGGATCTGCTCTGCCTCCCTCCCTGTTTCTCTCCTTCCTCCCTCCCTCCCTCATAGTTTTCTCCAAGGTCAGTGGGTAGAGCTGCCTATTTGACTCCTCCCTTAGTGGACAATTGCTTCCCTCCTTATACCAACCCCCTCACCCCCCAGCCTTGCCCTCCTACAGGCTGGACACCCGGCAGTAATTACCGTCATGATCCAGATTAACTCCTGGGTGTGCTCTTGTTGTGCTACACTGGGCCTGGCTGGACTCAGCTAGCTGAGCCGGGACAGGGCAACACACAATCAGGATTACTGTGCGTGTGTGTGTGTGTGTGGTTTAGACCCCACAAGGAGGGCCAGGGGCAGCCAGACAGGACAGGAGGGGGCACTCTTAAGCCCTACAGGGCACGAGAGAGACAGAATGAGAAAAAGACGACCAGCATGAATACACCAACAAAACTGCACCTACATGGACAGAAACACACATGCATGTCAAATATGAGGGAAAACCTCTGGAATGCAGAGCGTGATAGATCAATGACGTGTGGATTAAAGTGGTAGAATCTAATTTAGAGGAAGATTAAGCATGAAATTAAAGATGACCACTGAACGTTTACGCCGATCTGCTGATCTTTGCAGACACTGCCACGGACGATAACATGCGTGACCTATGTTGAAAATCATCTGGAGCTGCAGCGCTGGAGATCAGACCCGAGGAGACATTACTGCAGCAGGAGGTGATCACCTGAACGTGAACAAGTCTCACTGCTTAAACCTGTACCAGATTATTTTCTCCGTATGTGCACCATCGGGCTGTTAAAAGATCAATGCAGTGACCATCGGAGTGTGTGTCTAATACTTGCTGCATTGTGTGCGGTCCACCGCCTGCAGAGTGGGTTCAGGAGCTTTGCTGACTGTTTAGCTGCTTCACTCAGTGGCTTTAGATCCTGTGATGGGATTAGAGGGGGAGAAGCATCTGATGGGATGAGGCAGAACTCAATACATGGGCAGGAAGTGCTCCTTCGCCACAAGGGGAAGCATGAGCCCACTATAGGACTAATCACAATGACTGACACCGAAGTCAGCTACATCTGATCTAATTTGTTCGTTTGTGGAAATGCTGCCTTGTTCCCAGTAACAGTTCTACTGAACAGATTTCTACTGATTTCTATTCATATCATGATGTTACGACACACTAAGCATTTCTATTTTCTTATTATTGCTCCTAAGAAAAACATGAAATCGTACCCACTGGGTATCAGAAGCATCACTCATCAACACCTTCCACAGTGATTCAGCATTACATAATCAGAATCATTCCCCTTCCTTATTTTGGGTCATATTCACAGTTTTTCCATTAATAGTTCAGAGCACATAAAACCGCTTTTCAGAAACTCCTAGAAACATCCTTGGGAAGAGGTTACATCATCCACAGCACGGGGAGACGTCTTTGTTGTGAACAAAGTGGATATGGTTTTCTTGTAATGCACTGACACCCTCTGGTTGTCTGAGGTAAGTACAACAGCTGGAGGAGCACTTTTGTTCCTGAATGAATGACATGAGATGTGACAATGTCTGTACGGTGTGTTTTAGCTTTTCAGGTACAGGAATGTAAGAAAAGGGCCTTACTTTTAGGGTGGCTTTGAACTTTAGTGTTTAAGTACTGGTGCCCACTGTCAGGTCTACTTGTGTAATGGCGATACTGTGTTAAAACAGTTAGGACGGATTTCACAGACACAACAAATCGTACAGAGACTCGTGGTTATGAACTTAAAATCCGAGGACACGGCGAGAGACAATTCCTTTTGTATTTCAAGAATTTTGGAACAGCATGCGCAAAAACAAACAAAAGGAAATACAACAATTAAACATGCAACAGCAATGAAACATGAAGTTGGGCCAGCCAACAGTTGATTTTCACAAAATACAAGACACAGAAAAAAATAAATGAACAAAACAAGAACACCAGAAAAAATAATAATTAAAAAAGTGGATGGGCTGTTGTTACAGCACAGAACCAGCAGATGGAGGCATACAGTGTGAGATCCAACACAAAACATGGACACGAGAGGTGAAATGGAAAACCAGAAACCAACGCTTTTCCCTGCATAGTGAAGGAAACTCCAAACAGTGACTACGTTTGATAACCTTTCATTTCAGCTCAACAGCCACAGCGCCCTTTAAGTATTTTGTAGTACCAACTGTTGACTTGGGCTGGTGATCACAGTCGGGGAAACTGTGTGACAGAACGAAAGTACTTCATCTGTTGAAGGTGAGTCCAGAAGGCACATCGCAACACAAACACAGAAGGATGGGAAGGACACTGGTAGCATCTGTGGCATGTTTCGACTCTCCACCGCACGATACTGGTACACACATAATCTTCATGCCTTGCTTTTTTTAAAATCCATAATCTTCTTTATTTCATTTAAATAAAATATCACTTCAGGCCCCAAAACATCATAACACGTCGGGGGAGGGTCATGTTTAAAAAAAAAGGTAACCATGAATGATTTCCAACCAGTCCAATGATTGAGAGACATTTAGGGTGAGCGAAATTACACGAGGCAAGGTAAATCCAAAGAAACGTAAAAAAAAGCACATAAACATGATTGGCTGAAGTAAACCGTAAGTGACAAAAAAATACAGTACACTTATTTCCTTCCTGTGAAAACAAAAAGGCAAAGCAAACTTTGATTACTGCAAGAAACAGAGATGGTTGTTCAGTTCATAGTTGATACAAGTTCATGTTAAAACAGAATACTTTCCCTTATCAACAGATCCTCCACAAGACCCATCAAAATGTCTTAACACTGATTTGTCCGCAAGGAATCTCTTTTTGAATGACCTGAGCCGTGCCGAGTAGTCTGCATACAGTGCATCAAATTAAAACCAAATACTGAGTACATACAGTACATCCTAATTGTCAAGTACATATCCTAATTTTTCATTCATTATCTGTAACACGTTTGTGGCTGTATCTCTAACATTTGCCTCTCAAGTCATGTTTGATTAAAGTGATTTCAAGGCCATTTTCTCATGTCTGTCAGGCTGTTTAAACCTAAAGAAAATCACAGGACATGAATGCAAGTTGTCCACAAAAACACAAGCATGTACTGTAACTAAAGAGGTCAAAAAATATCAATACAGACTAAATCTGTGCTACTGCAGTAAGTACGGAAAGAATAGGTAGTGTTTGTGAGTGTCATTAGTCTCTATGGATGCCCCTTTGTGCCTGCTGTCTGAACTGGCTCGCTGGCTGTGAGCTACGACCTTACTGTAGGCTCGTACAGTAGATGGGGTCGGGTGAACTACATCACAGTGTCAAGGCATAGCATGGCTCATCATGGCAGAAAACATGAAGTAGCACCTGATGGCGATAAAGGGGTTAAGGGCTTGCATCGGAAAACAACAAATACCTGTATGGTAGTTAAAGAAATGTGCGTCAGGGGGCGTTTCTGTTTAGTGAAGGCAGCATGAGAGGGAAACTGTGAATACAGAACACTGAGTCCGAAGAAATGCAGCGAAATCTCAAATAAGTCCAGAATGTGGATCCACAGTGGCCAGACCTTGGCGTGGTCCTTCCCTGATCCACAATGAAGTGCAGGACAGACACACGGGCAGTCCAGACATATCGTCTCATTTTAAAGGTCCAGCATATACTGTTCATAATGTTCTTCATTTCATTACACTGTCTCTGATTTGACACACTGCGGCTGATCTGACTCTGTACTCTGAATAGTCTAGGAGCTGTGTCAACCATCCCGTCATTCAGTTTTTCACGAGGGCAGCCTCCTCAGGTAGCCACCTCTTCACTTCAGTTTAGCAGGACAATCTCTCTGCTGTACACCCTCAGGGACTTCCATGGGAAGTAATGTCAGATTAGGCGAAGCAGGCAGGCAGGGTCAGTGGCATGACTGGTTAAGAGCAATAGACTGGAGGCCGGGGCTTCAGCTGTGGTAGCTGGGCACAGCTGCCTGTTTCTGGGAGAGACGCAAAAGCTCCTCCCTGATGGCCTTGATCAGGGAGGCGGAGGAGTGGGTTGGAGGAGATGTATCCAGGGGCGGTGGGGCTGAGAGATAGCCCATCCCTGTGGTGTCTAGGTGGGCTGGGGGTGCCGAAGGCTCCCTGATAGCGCTTCTGGGCGTCTGGAAGATAGAGGAGGAGGACGAGTAGTCAGGACAGTCCAGGAACTGAAGGCAGGAAGGAAGGACAAACAGATGGAAAAAGACAGACAAGAGGAGGAAAAAATTAGAAGAAAATAGAGGGAAAATGTAAAGAACAGGAGAGTAAGAGAGAAGAGAGAACTAGCAGACATTTCTAGAGCAGCACAGCATTATTTTATATATCTGAGACTTCATCTGCTCTGAGCCCTAAGCACATTCATTTGTACTGACAATGTCTAAAATCAGGTGACAAATATGTAGTTTTTATAAAAGGTTCAAAACTTCCTATAACTGATGGGCATTGTAGTTTTCAGCATACGCTTCTCAGAATGGATTAAATAGTGCATTTGTTGTGGGATTATTTTCTGCCATGGATTGACACACGTTTGGTGCTCTAGTGAGCATTTCCAGGACAGTTTACTACATGTGAGATCCACTCAAAATAAACCATAGTGTCTATGTTCATGGTAATTTACGTGTCACCCGGTGGCTCACTGGTGTAGTTCTAACAGTTTTAGGACTACCATGGAGCTCTGTGGCAGACTCAAGAAAGAAGACCTTGGTCATAACAAAACTAAATCTGTGATTCACTCACTGCATCTTTTTCAGGCTCTGCCCTGGAAAAATTCTCGTCATGGTAGTGGTTCCAGCCAAGGCCTCCGTTCTGGCCCGGAGCAGCCCTGACCCCTGCTGGGTAACCATTCATCCGGCTGGACAATCCCACCTGTGTAAGATGATGGAGCTGGGTGCCTATAGACACACACACACACACACACACACACACACAAACATAAGAGCTACAATACCTACAGCAGCTGCTTTAACATACTTTGATATAATCAGTACAGTCTGAAAAGCACTCAGCTGTGCTGCACTCAGTATGGTAAATGCCAGAATCCATTTCTATTAGTGTAAGTCACATGACGACAGCAGCATCACGCCAGCACCTTTAATAATTTAAGAGACAGGCGAGGCTCTTTCAATGTGTCGGAGGTGTGTGTTTGTATTATGGAACAGCACTGTGGCCCAAATCCAGAATTGATCTAAAATAAACTGTTCAAACACTGTATAGACAATACATACGTTTATTGACTTGAAAGTGTTGATTAATGAGTTTTTCTCTTTTTCTGTCAAAATGAAATTAAATGAAGCTGTAAGACGTGGAACTGAAATTAAGACGTATGTGCACCATGGTCTTTGTTTGCAGGTCAGTGCAACATCTAAATCCAGTTTTATTGCTGCCTGTATGTGTCTGCATGTGTCCAATTTGCACTCGTACCTGTAGTTCCCCCTACTGGTCGCGGTCTGGCAGATGAAGGGAGCTCATCAGCGTAGAGGCCCCTGCTGGAGTACAGGCTGTCTGGCTGGAGCTGCTCACATTGCCCTGCTGTCTCTCCTGGTGGCAGGTAGCTCGAGCCAAGGCCCTGCCTGAGACACAAAGAAATTTATTTTCATTCATTTAACTATAAAGACCAATCACTTTACAGTGCTGCTCACAATTTTGCTTGTGTGAGTGGACATTTTATGCTGTGGACTTCATGTGTATTTATTTGTGTTTGCATGCATGATATATAATATAAGATTAACTTAAAATTGGTCTTAAACATTTCACAATTTACAACCACAAAGTACAACTTAGTTACTGACAGTTGCCAATGATACTTTAGTTTCAATGTGCTCAAATAGCTGAATACATCAGCTAGGTTTCCTTTGGCTGCTCTGCTTACTAGAGAATGACTTCATGAAAAAAGCTGCTTAAATTATTGGCGCTGTGCCTGCACAGTGTGTGGATCTGTGTTATGACACAAATGTGTGGGTGCCTTGGTCTTTTTGGAGACAGCTAAAAGACCACAGCTTGGGCCTGATCCATTAGACCAATAAAATAAAAATGACTCTTCCTTCATTATTCACGAGGCCCAACTCATCTAAAAGAAAACATTGCCACCGGTTAAGGGATGGAAATCAAGCTGATAGTTATAGAAATCCTTTTGGTGTAGGAAGAAGTGTGTGTCAAATCAGCACATTACTTATTCATTTATACATCAATACTCAATTTTCATTGACCACTCTACTAACCTTGATATCAGGCCGTGGGCAGAAGAAGGGGACATGCTCAGCTCGGTGAACCTCTGGGGAGGACACAGAAAGACAGAAAGTAAGTGACAATAATAATGAAAAAGATGGAAAACAGGCAGCTAACGTGCATCAGTGTTTGCACTTGTGGCTATCAGGTACAAACAGCTTATAAAATATTCAAAAAACATTGTCACAGCTTTCATACTGTATCCAGATATAGCAGAAGCAAATACAAACAGATACAAAGAGAGCCTGTGTTAGATGTTGATATATTTTATAAAAGCACAGCAATGCTGTGCTTATTTATGCATTGTGCAGTATATTTGGACGGTGGGTTCAGTATTGTTTTTAATCAAGCATGGTTTTGTTGGATATCCTTCTTTTTTACAGCTGACCTTTTGCAGCATATTAAAGCACTGAACCTGCAAAAGCAGAACCAGCAAATAGCTTTTTATGGCCCCACTGCTCACTGTTAAATCTCTCTCTGTGTTTGTCACCTGGGGTGAACACTGGTGTTGGACTATAACGAACACAGTTGTGATTACTGTTGACAGCTGTAAAATGCATTTACGTCTGGATTTAACAACATAAGTAGGAAGTTCCATTATCACAGTAATAATTACACTGTAGTCAATAACGGAATATGTTTAGTGTTAGTACCATAAAAACTTAACATAACATGACCAGGAAATACTATACTTCTATTTTTCCATTGAGAGCGTGTAATCTGTGGTTCTATCTGGAACATACTGATGAAGTATTTTCTACAGTCATAATGCTGACAACATACGCCTCGCTGCTAATCTAATCCCAGTAATTTAATGGGCAAAACATTTTACAGCTTCCTCTAACTCTAATATAATGCCCCTCCATCTCTAAACAACTCATACTGTTTATAATACCCCTGGGCACTGGAAATCTTTATTTAATTTTAGCTCAGCTCTACCCTTCAGTATGAGTCTCAAAGAAGGGGAGATGCTATAGCTTCTACTTTGTTTCTTGTCAGGCCCACGTAACATGAAATACTACGTACACAGTGTGTCTTAGATGCACAGTATTATGGACTCCAAGCTTAATGTGTTAAGAAACTGCTCAAAGCCTAAAAATAAGTACAAACACAAATACAAAAGCAAACACTGAGCTTGTTATTCCAGCGGCTTTCAGAGCAGTTATAAGACGGAACCTTATTTAAAACTGGCCTGCACTGAAAGGAGCTAATGCAGATCAGGCATATGCAGAGTATATTACTGCAGAGTCTCAGGGGTTGTAAGGTTGAAGCTCCGCGCAGGTGACAGATGGAGGAATACTTAACTGATTAGTTTGCTGAGAAGAAACGATTAAACTTGAAGCTATAAGCTTCATGCTGAGAATGAGCTGAAAAAACCTTGAGAAAGGTAGGAGATAGTGAATACAAAGGATTTTACGTGTCTATCGACTGTTGTGTCTGTTCTGCGATTACAAATTTAAACAGGGAGTCTGTTTCTCTTTGCTTGTCCCCAGATTAGTGAAAAGAACAGATGAATGAGAGAATGCAGATTACAGGAACTTAGACTAGCTAAAGCTTAGATGGCATGGAGAGCGATTTGCTGGCTACACATGCTTTTGTTCGGTGTAACATGAAAGGCGAATGATTTGATGATGACTGAATGGTTAATGCTCCATCTAAAGCATCCCGTAGATACAAGTGTCTGGGATGGCTACTTACACCAGGGAAAGGGCTAAGAGCTGGGTAGGAGGGACCCCAAGGTCTGGGGCCACGGCCTGGAGGGCTGGAGCCAGGGGGGTTGGTGCTGACCCCTGGGAGAGTGATCCCTGCTGTGCTGCCCTGAGAGGTGGGCGACACTAGGGCGAAGGCATCGTCCAGCAGGGAGTGCATTTGCTGCCGCGCTTCCTCAATGGAGGGCTGTGGGGGCATGTAAGGGGGTGGGGGAGGGGCGTGTCCTGGTGGAGAGGAAGCGGGACCAAGAAAGACGTCGTCTGTGGGGGAGGGGCTCCTGTGAGGGGACCCAGGGCCTTGGTCAGGATCCGACTGGAAGAGACACAACATATTTATTAGTTAGAGAAGTGGAGGTTAGACAGGATATATGTAAGCTTGCACAAGTGTTATTCTCCTGTAATACTCACTACATAGGCCACATTGTTGACACCAGGACACTTTTTGTAAGCAGCATCACTATCTTCAGTGATGAGGTGGTCTTTGTCTGCTTCCATCATGCCTCCATTCAGCTGTTCCTTCATTTTCTGTTTGGGAGAGCGCCTTCCTCGACCACTGAGAGAAAAAAAATGGAGATATGTTATTGAATCTATTCTATTTTTTATTTTTTTATTTACTTCAAGCCAGGCCAGAAAAATGTAGTCCATCCTATACACCCATATGCGCAGATCAGCTTTTCCAAACAAATGCAATGACCCAAAACATGAGGGCTAACCTTTTCTTAGGTTGCATGAAGATGGAGGGTATCTGGGCGTCTGGGTCCAGGATCTTATCGATCTGTATCTGTGCTTTATGATAGATGCGATCCTGGTCCTTTGCATCCCCGAGGCCGCTCGTCACATCGTCCATGGCCGGGAAGTCGTAGTGACCCTTCCTCTTGGCACGCAGTCGTATCTTGTTACGATGGTGCTCAATCTCTGACTTATGCCTCAGTGCTACCTGGATCTGAGGAGAAAATTACCTCATAAAACAAAATCCTTAAAATATGCGCAGATTAAACTAACTGTGGATGAGATAAGACTTCAACCAGGAATGACCGTTAAATGAGTACACTTGTGAATTAGATCTTCCAAATTACCACCAATGCTGCCGTTTGCTCTATTAGGTTTTTATTACACTGACAAAAGTAATTTAAGTCTTTGATTCCTCTGTAGCTGACAAAGAGCAGATTTGAGCTTGAAATGCTGTAATTTTCTCATACAATAGGAAATCTGACAGTAGCAGGTGACAGTGCTGCCAGTCTTCCAGGAGATAATTCAGTGTGTTTTCACTGCAAATATTAAGTTATTCATCTTTTTAATCCAAACCAATTTTTCTGCCTTTGTTCCAATGTGATCAGAGTGTGATGAATTTTCTTTGTGTGTCTTACATAATGTCAATATAAAGTAATACATTTCGAAATCGTTCCTCCCTGTTATCAGATTTTTGCCATGCAACAAAGTCAGAGGAGCAAACCTCTTTATTGATTTGGTTGGTGTCAGACACTTTGCCATTGATGGGTGGGCTGTGCAGTGGTGGGACAGGCATGGGCTGCATGGCGATAAGCTGGACTTTGTTGGGGAGTCTCCTGCTTGCATCAGTGGCACGAGACATCCGATCAACATGTTCAAAGATGGAGGCTGAGGACAGCTGCTCGTTTGTGCCATTCACAGGGGGAGGACCTGAGGAAGGAAGCGAGAAAGTAGAATAACAGAGGTCATAACTCAGTCAATACAGCGTGGTCATTGCCAGTCTAAACGCTAATGTTGACTTAAACTAGGGGACAGAGAATAGACGACTACTGTGTAAGGATCTCTATAAATTATTTGCCTTATTATCTAGTTAGCATGATTATATTTAAAATATGACTTATGGCAAAAGTTTGGAATAAATGTTTCCGGTGGTACCATGAAATAAACACAGATTTTCAAAAGTTAAACTTCTTTTCAAACAATGGCTTTGCCTTTGTTTGTGAAGTTAATTGTCTCTACAAAGTGACTGACAGCTCAGTAGACAGTGATGGATGGTGAGAATAAACCGAGCACAAAACTACCACAGAAGCAAACAGACAACACACAGACACAGCTGCTGGAGGTCAAGCCTGAGGTCTATAGAGACACAGACGCAAAGAGGATGAACTCTTACCAATTCTATTCTTGCCTGCAAACCGCAATAGAAAGGAAAAAAAGTTTTATTGAGGAGAAGGAAAATCAGATAAAAGCACCTAACATAGAAGTGATTCCTGTATACTGACAGTGAAAATAAAAATACCCAGTGAATTAAGGGCTGGCCAGCAGGTGTGCTGTTTAAATGTAGAAAAGAAAAGATAAATAAAGGAGAGAAGCAAAGGGGGAGAGAGAGGCAAGTGAGTCATCTAGGGTGATACATTTCCTCTGCTGATAAAAGCTTCTTCTGTAGTCTTGTGAAATTCATTAATCAGAGAACCGAAAGGAGGGAGCCTCCTCTGATGAGCAGAAAACGCATTGATCAAAACACTAGCTGAATGAGCAAAAAGAAAGCGAGACATTACATAACACTGAGTGTCTTATATACAACCTACTTCTAAACATTGTGGCAGCGCATATACAGTCCCAGGCAGAGATTTATCAATAACAAAACAGAGACCATTCCTCTGTGGGTGAGTCAGGCTGTAGTCTGCGTGCCTGGCTGCCTCTGGCTCCAGCACGTAGTCTCTGAGTGACATTGCAGGCTTGAATCTATCAACAAGCTGTCAGACTGAGTAACTTCAGCTATTTTTTCCCTCCTGTTCCCTTCTCTCTCTCTCTTCTCTCTGGACTTCATTGGACCACTGAGTAGACTTCCTACCAGGTGTTTCTTTTACCTTCACTGTTCCCCTCTGTAATCTTTCTGTCACTGTTTGGGTTGACGCTGCACTTTCCCCTCAGTCTCTCTCTGCTTTGTCTCTTTTCACCACTTCACACAATCTTACTTGACCTCTATCTGGCCCTCTTGTCAATCAACTCAACCAGCTTTATGTCTGCCCAAACCCTTTAGTTTCCTCCCTCCCCCTCCCCCCTCGTATTCGCTCTTTGTGTTGTGGAGGAGTGATGTGAGTGTTGCCAAGGCCACTTGCCATTTAAAACATTGATGGGGACCTTACGGGTCTGCTTGCTGTCGCTGGGCGTGGCGTGGGCTCTCAGGTTCTCGTCAGTTGAATCTCGCTCACTGGAATGGTCACTTACCACCGAGTCACCGTCTGACGGCGAGATCCTACCCCCAAAACACACACACACTTACATAAATAATAGAAGCCAGAGAACACACTAACATGCTGAAATGCCATGCATAAATCAAAATAGTGCTCTTCCAGAGAGGTAAAAACTGGAGGGAGCCTTCAAAGAAATGATAATATGACCTTAAGCTGGTAGAGGTAAATGCATAGAAGTATTTCCACTGACCAAATGATTAAATTCTGAATCAATCTGTCTAGCCAGCTATCAAGTTAGGAGAAAGAACCAATATCAATCCAACACTAATAAAACAAAATTAGTGAAGTGAGCAAATGCATTAAGCAATAGCTGCTACACTAATATTTTGATGTCATACATCTATTAGTAAGAGCATTTAATGAGCTGAGAGATGATAATAGTACACAAATTCTTCTGAACACATCATTACAATGAACAAATTGAAATATCTCTATGAAACCCAGATATGAGTTAATGCATCAAAACTGGTACATATAGCACAATATACACAATGCAACATAATATATTATGTATGTTATTATAACGTAATAAGAGATATAGACAAACTGACAGAAAGCAGGAGCGGAAGTCCCTCACTGACTGGTGCATAAATAATTGATCTCAGGATCTGTCAAAATCTTCTTGTCTGGTTCACTGACTGTCCCAAATGAAATGAGTGGAGAATCAGAGTGATGGGGTAAAAAACAAGCTCTGTTAAAAGTCTAAATAAATATCTTAATATCTGTATCAGATAGAGGATTGAAGCTGAATGTAATTAAACAGTGAGTGTTTTGGCCAGGTTCTGGATAAAGAAATATGACCAAGTGACCATCACTGAGTAAAATACTAGTCTAAAATGAACTGGTTTTTCTAATTCAGGGCATCTTTTTGGTACTTTTTACTGTTATGTAACCTATGACAGCATAATATAGACATGAGCTGATGTAATTTAATGATCTAATTTCTTCATATTTATTTGAGCTAATGATGAACAGTTTTTCAGTCTCCTGCCCTGTACAACAAAGGAGCACTGACCTTCCTCGCCTTCGACCGCTACGGGACGCCTTGGTGGAGGAGGTTTTGGATATGGGAGTCGGGATCTCCCCATTCTCAGATGGACTGAGGCCATCTTTGATGGACATGGGAAGGGGTCCAGGGCCCGACCCTGGCGGTGCAGGCTCCTGAATCACCATGACATCATCCTTGCTCTGCTGTCCGAGGTGCAGCTTTGCAAAGTCAAAGCCTTTCACACTGGGAGCCTGCAACTGAGGACAGAGACACGAGTTAGACAACACTGTATATATTTTCCTTATGTCAGGGACGTAGTGATTAAAGCAGTATTCATCATCCTTAACGGGAATCATATTTAAATATGACATTGACGTATAATGACATCAATCTGCAGTTTACACCAAATATGCAGCAAGTTCAGACAGTGACTAGCCAAAGCTGGTGCACTGAAGTTCACTTCACACCAAAAGCTTAGAGTGAAGTGATATCCGGAGAGATGGAAAGACAAGCTATGAGTACATAATTAGGCTGAAATACTGATGAATGGGTGTCCAGCAGGGAGACAGACATTAATTAATAAAGAGGAAAAATATAAAAATGAGGGACGGCGAGTGATGTGGGGAAACATTGAGCGGCTTGCTCTCCTTTGAGGTGGTGGGGGGGACGGAGGCTGGAGATGGAAGCAGTGAGTCTTTTTGAGTGTAAAGCCTTCGGGACTTTTCAACAGCAAACGAGTAAACAGAGGACGTCAGATCTCAACTCAAACTCCAGATTTGTGGAACCAAAATATGTATACAAGAGAAGAGAAGAGCTACATGACATGCTCCTGCTAATTCTCTGAATTATACGTACACTCGCTGAGTTTTGTGATGCAAAATGTCTGGCTTAAAAGCGGCTTGTTGGTATAAAACTGCTAATCCAGTGTGATGCTTGCCAGTATAAAACTGCTAAGCCGAACAGAGACAGAGAGAGAGAGAAAGAGAGAGAGCGTGTGTGTGTGTGTTTGTATATGTTTGTGCGTGCTGCTCTCCACGGCATATAAACAAGGCCAGTCATTGAAAGGGGAAGCATTCAAGCTGCAGCTGAAATAGTAAAAGCCGTTTCATTATAATTAACACTGGGGCTGAATGAAAGAAAACACACAGCTACTGATATCTCCCACACATTATACTCACTAATTACTACTAAGCTTGGTCTAATGGCAAATTGGGGAATCAAAACAAATAGTTGATACATGCAAAATGACGTCTATAAATCTACCACTTCACAATACAGTGATATAGTATATTCCTCAGTCTCTATGGACTATAAACACACCAACACTCCCAGATCCTAATGCCTATTAACTAACACTAACAAGCGCTAGTTTCTATGGCTACTTCACAATATACCTCCTCCTTGGCTCTCCTCCCTTTAGTCAACACTTTCATTTTGTCTTCTTTCTTCATCCCTCCTGTTTTCATTATCATTGCTTTGCTCTCTTGTCTTCTTTGCTCTTCTAGTTTAATTCCTTTCGCTTTAAAGCTCTTCTTTTGCCCATCTTTGTCCTCGTCTTCTTCCTCCTCCTCTTCCTCCTCCTCTTCTTCTTCTTCTTCTTCTTCCTCCTCCTCCTCCTCCTCCTCCTCCTCTTCTTCCTCCACACTGCTCATAGTGTGTTTGCTCTTGGGAGGGGCTACTGGTTTCTAAGCAGAAGCAATGGTGGATAGCATAAGTACTTATAGTGAGGATGCTACCGTCTCTGTATCTGACACATCTCAAAACTCAGGAGCGAGACTGTTAACTACTGACTACTGTTTTCTTCTTTATATAACCGTGCAGGATTTAACCCACTACTGTTCAGACAGCAAACACACACATTAAGTAGGTCTCTTCTACATCTTCTAGAAACCACTAGGCATTGCTCTGTACCTTCCCACTTTTAACCTCCTTCTCCTCCTCCTCTTCCTCCTCCTCCTCCTCTTCTTCTTCTTCATACTCCTCTTCTTCTTCCTCATACTCATCCTCACTAAAATCTACATGCTTTTTAGCTGGAGGGAGTGTCTGGTGAAGGGAGGTTCTTGACTCTCTGAATGAGGCAGCAGACTGGGAGAGGGGGAGTGGTGTTAAGTGACAGATGATTGTGTTAAACAGAGAGGGCAGGCTAAGTGTAAGTTACTTCTGCACATTAGATTCATTGCATTAAGGCTTTAGTTCACAACTCAGCTCAACCGCAAAGAAAAGAAGGGGAATGTGGAATGAAGGCCAGACACAGACAGACAGGAAGATCAAACAGTACGTCAGGAAGCTGAATAAATACACACCTTCCAAAACAACATGAAAAACATATCTATTTTAAAATGGGACTGGAGCGGTGTTCCTGTGTCAGAAACATCTGACTTAATGATGAAAGAGCCACTGGGGCTGTGAAGCAGCAGCTGAGGAAGAGCACTGCACGTGTGTGCTACTCTGACAGTATCACAATAAATTAGCACTACTATGCAGTATGTATGTCAAATGCATAGTGCTCTGCTAAATTTAAGCACCAGAACATAGGTCAGTGCCACGTAATGCTTTCTTGGTCTTTGATTTTCTGGTAAACCTGACCCCATTTTCAGCAGCGACTATATAGCCTGTCATTTCATTATTGAAAATAAGTATTTTGTTCAGCAAGTACAGTGCGAGGGACCTCAAAGAGCAGTAGAAATCTCTCTTGTGCCAATTAATTCAGGGGAAAAAGGATGTGTGCTGAGTGAGAGAATAAGAATAAGAATAAGAATGACTTTATTTATCCCAGAGGAAATTGTTGAGAGAAGCAATACTAAGACAGGAAACAGCTTCATTGCGGCCAAGTGTGATTATTTCACTAAAAATAAAATGGGACAAAGGGGAAGTGAAGGGCAGGATTGTTATTGGTGCTTTAAGCAAAAAGAGTGTGTAAGGAAATATCTAAAAAGTTTTAAATAAAACAAAGGAGCAGCAGGGGCCCAATTCATGTACTAGCAGCATCATGACTTCTAATCCAGCTCATGTCCTGTAATAAGTCTCTCTCCTGGGATCATTAAAGTTTAACTAATCCCATCTAAAAGAAGAAATGATGAGGTCCAGATTCTCTGAGTCCTCCAGCACAATCATGGCAAAGACAGATACACCTAATTAATTAGCAGTTCATTTAGTTTAACAGTGGTCTCATCTTGCTGGCTTTCCACATCTGCTGCCTTGAGCCTTTGCTCAAGATATGCAGAACACAGAAATGCTGTTTAACACAGCATAACAAAACAACTTAAAAACATACATTGGCATGCTTTTGATCGTGATTATCACTGCCAATCAATCACAGCTGTCCTTTCTGGTTACGTTTTTAACTGTTCTTGAATGAAATCTGCCATTGATTTAAAGGAATAGTTTGACATTTTGAGAGATACTGTCATTTCGCTTCTTGCTGAGAGTTGGATGAAAAGATCCATATCACGCTCATATCTGGGGGCAGCATAGCAGGGGGTCGTGGCTAACCTGGTTGACATGTTATATCTTGAGTGTTTCATCTGTAACCAAACTAAAATTCAAAGTCACAAGCTGTGTGGAACTACTTCTCTCCCAAAATGTGAAACTATTCCTATGATTCTACAAAATAACACTTTGATTTTTTTTTTTAATTTTCAGCCTGATGAAGAATTTCACAGAACTGACTGAGGTGCCAGTTACTGTGAACTTACATATTTCAAATATATGCCATTGGAAGAAATGAACTGTAAATCTGAAATGACTTTGACACACCGACACAATGGAGTTAGAGACTGTACAACACTGATCGAACTCTACCTTCTGTCTCTGCTGGATGGAGGTCATGGCGTCTGGCTGGAACTCCAGCTTGTCTGTCCGACACAGTTTCCAGTACAGGATGGAAATGATGACGATGACCACGAGGAGGGGAATCACCACCCCAATGACGATCCACAGGTTGGTGTTCTCAGTCTCAGAGGAGGGGGATGCCACCTTCTCTACAGCTACAGACAAAGAGATTGAGGGACTTTTTGGTTTTACATTCAGCTTCAGGCACCACAGTTCTGATTTGTGGTTCAATATTTCAGGCATGTCCTTTTATTCCCTTTAAGGATATTAACAAAAACCTTAAGAATGCACAGCTAAACATGCAGTAGCGTCGGTGTGCTGGCTCTTGTCTCACTGCTGTACTCTTTAATGCAGACCTTCATTAGTCTTAATTAAAACTCAATTCATCCCCAGGGAAAGTACCGAAAGAGAACACAGTCAGTGCAGAGACAGAGCTCCCTTGAGGGGCTCTCATTAGGCCTTCATCCCTTGTTTAGATTCTTAATGAGGAAGACAGGCTTTTGGTACAGCGTGTACAGAGGGAGATAATTAGCTCAAATGTTACTATAAACATACAAAGGAACATATTAAGCCAGCTTGTATCTTTCTTATTTCTTACTAGATTCTTATGAACTGTTTTCCTAATTTTGCTTTCTTTGTCTTTCTTTCTGTATCCCTCTGTTCCAACACCTATCTAGCACTACTTGGTTAATCCAGCTAGGCCTTGACAAGTTACTTTGAACTGTACCAATCACATAACAAAGAGCCAAACAGTTCTAGCAGTGCAATGTATTATAAGTCATATACCAACAAAACCACAGTGGTATCATCCCTTCTTTATTGTCTTTATCCACAGGCAGGAAACTTTATTTCTTTTCTATTACTCAGTGTCTTTCTCTAGGACACTACAGCAATGTGAATGCTTGGGAGCTTTCACTTAGTTTGTCCATGTCAAGGACCATCTTGTTAATCACTTGATCACTTTGCTGCCCTCGAATGTCATTTATCCTCTATGCAAGAGGTACTCACGCTGTGCCAAGATGCCTTGGACACGATATCCCAGGATAATGGCGGCCCTTTGAACGTCCAGGCCGTTGAGTAGGTTGGCTGTTTCAACTGCAGGCATCCTCTGACCATCGGGACGCTCCACAAAATACACAATCTCCAAGGGATGGTCCGCACCCACCAGGCGGCTCGAACTTACAACCTGGGAGGGATAAAAAGCAGAAAAAGTACAGTGTGTCATTTGCCCAACCATCTGCATGGAATTGTGTAGTATAAGAATTAGTGCAGATATGAGAAGCTTTATTCTTGACAGTGCAGACGAAGTGAGAGTCAGAGAGATGTACAGATTCATAAAATAGCAGGTTAGTGAACAAAAATCCAATACCTAATAAGATTTAAAGCCACCCCTTGGCTTCAAAGCAACTTTAATCCATCTCTAAACACTCTTAGCCAAGTTTTGAATTGTTTGTATTGAGCTACTGGAGAATGAGTATTTCTTTAAGTGGCAGAAATGATAGAAATCTGTTTCCCATAAAAGTTCAGGAAGTTTGCCGATTGGCGTGGTCATGGGAGATTTTGACTGCATCCTACACTTCAATAACTCTTCAATAACTAATAAACTCTTCAGTTTGTTTAGCCATGTGTTTGGGGACAGTGGTATATTGAAATAATGAGGAAACACTCCTTGTTCCACAGGACACATTGTCTTGTATGTGGAAAGGATGCCAGGGCCCTATATTATATATTGGCTGGCATACAATTACACAAAGCAATCACCAGGCCTACTGACTGCTATGAGAAGGCTGCCGGTACTGTCCACTGCTCTTTTAGAGCAGTTAGCAGACATCGTGGCATCTTATGTCTTTTTCCAAACATAAACATGTCCAGATGTCGGAAAAAGGCTGAAGGACACTCAATAAACCTTATTACTTATTCATATTGCGAAGGGACCCTTGCTTGGAATCCTCAGTTTTGTGGTTTTTAGCAATTATCTTGTTAAAGGTCTTTGCATCTCTTTTGATGAAACTTGTTTCTTTGTTTTTTTACCCGTTTGTTTATCCCCAAGTCCATTAAAATTAACATTAATTGTGTCCCAACAGACAGTGCTGAGGCAACTGGAAAAGCACTTCCAAAAACGAACGTAGGATCCATGGCGGATGAGGCACTACACCCTCTGCTCATTAGGACCTTCATTAGACATTCCATTTTTAATGCAAAGTGTCACGATTTCAGTAATAAAAATGACTTTTTAATGGAGAGTGTGGTACCTCATTTTTATTTGTATCTTGTGAGATTAATCATTTTTAAGTTTTTGTGGCTGCAGAAACAAAATTCAAGCACCAACTATTTGGCCTCCTTAGTGTCCTCACGCTGTATTAAAATGTGATATGCAAGCCGCTGATAACACATCCCTGTGAAACTACATATTCAACGATTCACTCTCTGATCTGTCGCTTTTTTAAAATAGCAGTGCACCATCACATTCACTTAATGTCTTCAAGCACAGAAATTATATGTCAAATACTTTTATTGTTTTGTATGTACTGTACACCTCTTAAACTTAACATGGCACCTGAGTAGATGTACTTATAACAGCTTCAAGAGCTCAACATGAGGTGTTTCCATTATTTTGTGTATTGGTTTTAAGTTCTACATGTACTGACAAATGTACACACAAACACAAATATATAGAAACAGCACACTCATGACATATCAACTCATGTTCTGTATTCCCATCAGAGTATTTATTGTTTAAATATTTCTCCATGCTGTCTAATATATCTGTGTGTGCGCAGTCTCCCTCTGGGTGCCCTGAGGCACAGCACAGTCTGCTGTCTGCATTACTGGAAAGAGTAAAGCGCAGGTCATGCCTGGGTTGACACAGAAAAACGGCTGGGCAAGCTCCCTCATCCAGGTTCTAATTCAGTCCATGCACGGTTATTAGAGTGGAAAGACGGCAGTGTGAATGTGTGTTTTATTGCACGACCCCAATTCAGCCTCCTCTTTTATTTGTCCAGGCAGACTCATAAGGTATTCTAATAGGTGACAACACCACACTGATTCTGTCATGACGGTCTAGGGCATCTGTTTGAGATATGCGACTGTGTATACGTGTGTAAGAAAGCGAGACAAAGGATTCTTCTGAAATTCAGACGCTTAGTCTGTGTCACCTCACTCTCATCATATCCAACAGGCACTCAAAGATGAGGCTTTGAAATGTAAAAAAAAACTAACTAGCCTGTCAAATGACAGTATCCTATCAAGGCTGGTAGGAAGATAATAAGGTTTCTATGCATAGCACATATTCATATTTTTGACTGTGTAAAATCTTATTTTGAAAGGCAGAAAGGATGCCAGAACCTAAAATTAGAGATCTAATCTTAGGACAGAGACAGACATCAATATGGTCCCATGTTTTCCTCAAATGCTCTGTGGGTTTTATGGAGACAACGATGCGGGAGGCACAAAGGTCAGAAAAAGGCTACCACTCATCTAAGGATGATTGCTACCGCTGCGATAACATCCCTGTTAAAAGACTACCACATGAACTCAGACTTCATGAGGTCAGATGAAATATGCATCTCTCGCCTCCCATAACAAGTCTCTTTTATCTGAGTGTTTTGCTCTTCCTGTGCCTGTGATTTTGGAACTTTTACCCACCCCCGTCTCTGTATCTCTCACTCCATAATGTCTACCCTCTCAACAACAGAGACACACTCTTAATCATCCCGACTGCAGGATACAGAGAGAGAAAGAGAAACAATTAATAATTGATCTGCTCTTAGCGGCTCTGTGGCTCACAGGAGCTCACATCAAGTAACAGGACCGGAGAAATGAGGAAGAGGAGAAACAACTAGGACTCGTGAGGTTGTGGTCTTTGAGAGGCTTGCCCCTGAGCTGAATGGGATGCTGTTGCCATGGAGACAGGGCCCTATCCTGTCTCTTTTGAGATGAGCTGAGCAGGTGCGGAGCGAACCCACAAAAGCTAGAGCCTGATTAGTAAAGCAGTAAGGCTTTCAGTGGTTACAAACACTGCAACGCTCACATAATGAGGCCTCAGTACTCACACAAGGTAGTTAGAGGGAGCTTGCATCAGGGAATAATTATATAAATGGTATAAGGAAGGAGGCTTTCAAGATTTAGTGAGTAATCCATTAACAAACTTCCAAGAGTTTTGAAGGTTTCGATGTGCAATGAACAAGAAATTAAACTAGTAACTAGTTTTTTTACCTATAACCAATAGTCTCACATTGGGCCATAAAATGTTAATTTAAAACAAGTAGCAAAGTCTGTCTGTAAGGTCAGACAATTTGACTTGTTTCTAATTTAGTTTCACTTGATTTGAGAAATCTTAAAACACAGTATGTTGAAATAAAGAAAAACTAAATCAAATTAAATTAAATTAGATGAAAAAATAAAACCATAGCTAACTGTAGAAACGTCAAAGATCAACATGAATTTCTTGTGAGGTTTGGTAGATTGCATGGATTAACTTCTCCAAAGGCTGTCGTTGGGAATATAATGAATGACCACAGTATTGAATTAATTGACACAGATACAAATACAGTACCTGAACACTGCTGTTGCCTATAGTGGTAGCTCTCTTGACACGACTGACTGATCCCATTGCCTCCCCGAGTAACATGGCAACCCGGCGCTCCATGCTGGCTTGGAAGGTCCTCTCACCCACTTTCTGGTCCAGCACACCCAGAAGCACTATGAACACAGACAGAAACACGCAGAGTATCAGAACAAAGTCTCAGACTTGAGTAGCTTTAGAAGCTTTTCACCATGCCAAGAGCTGAAACCTTCATACCTGTTCTAACCCAGGAGGAGCGAAGCACCTGGCTGGTGTTCAACTCTGGATAGTGGAAAGCTGTTGGACAGGTACACAATTTTGTTTAAGTAGAGTAAGGTCTGAATTCAGTCCAACGTTGGTGATCAGAATTAGAAAACACATCAGTTATTACAATTTAGATGACGTGAGTAAGGGGGAAAAAATGGGGAGAAAATGGGGAGAAAAAACTCACGCTCAGCAATCTGTAGTACAGGAAAGCCCATGTAATAGCTGAATTCCACCACTGTGAGCTTCATCAGGGCATTGCTGACCTCTGACCCCATCAGATAACCCCTTGGACCGCGCACAGTGAAGGTGATGTCCACCGGCTGCCTCATTAGCCTTTGTTCCTGATATTTAGGAGCAGCCATGGTGATGTTTAAAATCTAAAACACAATTACAAAGAGAGGTGTTCAGCGGACAGACAATTATGCAATAATATGCACTAAACATTTTCCATTCTACTGTTGATGTAGTTTCTGGGAAAGCTCGCTTGTCTCTTAAAGAGTTACAATAAAGTTCCCAATCTAAAAATCACTGGGTAGTGTGGCCCGGGGCACAGTTTGCTAGTTGTTCATAAAACATTTCCATGCTGCAACAAATGCTTTATTTAATCCTTACATTTATTCTAACTATTGTCATATGATTATAGAAAAATGCTACTATAGCAAACTAACTACATTAACAAATAAGCTCTTTTTTAACAAGCAGAAAGCTTCTTTAATACTCAACAACTAGAGCATGAACTCCATCAAGAACAAGAATCCAAGTGAAGTGTCCTGGGGTCTTGTTCATGAGTGGTGGTAAGATGGAGAATGACATGGGCTGAAGGATTGGTGTGCTGTCCACAGGGGCAGCCACAGTAAGGACAGAGCTGAGCTTGAAGATGCCTGAACCCTAGCCTATGGTCATATCCTCTGTGTAGTTACAGAGAGACTGAGATTGTAGGCACAGCTGACCAAAATGAGCTTCCTTTACTGGGTGTCTGTGCTCAAAGGTTGCGTGGACATCTAAAAGAAGTTTGTAGTAGAATAGCCTCTCTTTTGTATTGGAAGGAGCCAATTGAAATGCTTAGGGCACTTGGGATACTACTGCATTCTTACCATGCTGATATTGCAACCCTGACCTCATAAATTATGGAAAATGGATGGATGGAAGGAATCTGACTCCATGGGAGCAATGATGTTAACAAACTAGCTTTTTCTGACTCTCCAGGCAACTATTTCTGCATTCATTTACTGAAAATCCAAAAGCCTATGCTGCTACAATCACAGCCATTCACTGGTGAAGTGACTGAAGGCAGTCTGGGGTCAGCTCACTCAGCAAACAAGCAACAGGCAATGCACAAATATTGTAGCGATCCAATTTCATTGTTTGACAAAAAAACTTTTTCCTTTTCAGACAGACTGATAATACAATTTGTTAACTGTCCACTGGAGTTATGCAGCTCTGGCAGACAAGGGCTTTTATTCAGAAGGCAACTAGAGCGATTACCAGCACCAGGTCATTCAGCTTTGAGGTCTGCTGCGAGGACACTCATGCTTCTCTGCTCCCACTTACATGCACCGTGAAGTTGGTTGAATCCTTTGAGCGCCGACGCACTTCTGCAAAGGCCATGGTCAAACCTTTCTCAATGCTCTCACTGAAGTTGCAAAACCGCACATCTGTGTGACTGGGAACAAACTGTAGCACTGCACGGAGTGAAAACAAGAGTTTGAGATCAAGTTTGAAAATAAAGGTTATCACAAACTATTCAAATGTTGACAACAAGACAGCTTGTCGAAAGGTCATTTACCTGTGTGAATTTGATATTTTCTATCTGGTGTTGTCCAGTTGGGAGACACAGATAAGAAGCGGCGTCCAGACCTTCGCAGAGCATTGATGACAGATATGGCTGTGTATACAACCGGACCAGACACCACCCGAAACACAAACCTTGGTGGGGGGTCCACAACCTTCACGGACAAAGCAGGAATAAATGACATAGACAAATCATCATCACAGTCATTTATTCCCAGATAAGTGGCTCGTGTTAAATACATTGATGCTTTTGAGAGCTCATCGCAATCTTGTGGCTCCTGATACGACTACTCCTGTGGTTTGTTTATCACAGAACCACCACAGATAAAAGACTCAGGAAGTGTTCTGCCCCTCGTGGTTCATCTGCACACACTCACTCACACAAAAACCAACACATACACATACTGTATGTGAGGTCCATTACAAGACATTTTATATTGTAATGGGATCTCTTTTACATCATAATGTGCCTGTGTTGCCATTGTATGTCCTTCCATGTCCCAGCTTCCATTATTACCTCAAAATCAATTAAATATCTAAATAAATTTACCTGCAGCTCCACTGACTTGTTGAATTCTGCCTTCAATATATCTCTCAGTTGTGTTTTGGCATACCCAACAGTGGCCCCAGAGGGAAAACCTTCAGAAAGAAAGCATAAGAATGGTTATAGTCCAATTATATTATAAGAAAGTCCTCATATATGTGCATTTCAAATTCACATTAGTTTAGTTTTAACTCAGAATTTGGATACACACTGCACAGCATACATGTAGATTACATAACAGTGTGTTGTAATATAACACAAAGCATAATTAAATGCCAACCGTACCAATTTTTACTAAATATGCAGGCCTGTCAAGGGTGCAGAGGTACTGTCTTGATGTTGTCGCTGTAGTTGTGCTCTTTCCACTGGTGGTAGAGATGATGCCAACATTAGTTGAGGCTTCAGCGGTGGCAGTAGTTCTAGTTGTGGCTTGATGAGAAGTGGTGGTGGCAGCTGCAGTTGTGGGTACAGCAGAGACTGTATTAGCTTCACTGCTAGTTGAGATCAAGGTCATTGTGGCTGGGATGTCAACTCCATCTTCAGTCATTCCCTGATCACCCAACATGACTGGGGGGACCAAAGTAAAATTCGACGCCAATTCAGTTGAGACTAAAGTTAAATTGAGAGTTTGTTCAGTTGTGAAAGTAATGTCTGGGGAAGTTGTGTCTGTTGTACCAGCTGTGGTGTTGGCAGCATGGCCAGTGGGAACAGGGGAGATGGCTGTGGTTTCAGATGAGACAGAAGAGGTGTGTATGGTACTTTGGGGGAATGAGTCTGTAACAAACCAGTGGACATCTGTCAGAGAGGAGGAAGACGTTACTTCATCTGGCAGCAAAGGTGTCGCACTGGGTAGCATAGCCTCTGTTAACACAGTGCCATCCTGGCCAACAGTTACTGTAGGATCAGACCAATCTGTGGTGGACACCTGACCACCCCAAACAGAAGAAGAGGGATCAAAGAAGTGGGTTGGGACTATGGAAGGATCCAGAAAAGGCTCAGTGGCATTGATCAGCTGGGGACTCTCCTCTGTGGTTACTACGGTGGTTGACTCGTCATGAGGCTCAAATCCCGACAGATCACTGGAGGATTCATCCTCAGTCTGTTTGGTATCATTTGAGAGGCTGTTGGCGGGTGTGATGTCTGTAGTGCTGACGGACACCACAGTAATGTTGCCTCTGTGTTCAGCTCCAGTGTCCGAGCTGTTGTTCTCCTTGGTCAACTGAGTGGTGTAATACTCCAGGCTGTTCATGTCAGGTAACAGGACGTCTGTTGGTTGAATTGTGAAAGTATCGGGCCAATCTATGTCTGATGCGTCGGGTATATCACTGTTAGCTTGGGGAGTAGGTTCGAGTGTGTGGTGAATTGTGGAGGAAAAAGAGGAAGGATAGATGGATTTATGTGGAACAATGGTGCTGTATGCAGTCATGAGGCTGGGAGAAGGTGAAACGTGAAAATGCTGCATGGAGGAAGGGGATATGCCCACTCTGGAAGGGAAGGATGTGTCATAGCTTTCTGTATAGTCCTCCAGATCATAAGAGTCAGAGGGCACCTTGGTGACCAGAGCGTAGTCATCTCCATCTGAATTCATGAATGACATGGTCTCCAAATAGTCCCCAGACCCCCAGTCCAATTCCATGGTGTTGGTGGGGTAAAAGTCCTCTGGAGAAACCTCAGTGGATTCTGATACAGGTGATGTAGGGTGGGGGATGATGAAAGGCACATTGTAGCCAGGGGCCAGAATCTCATCTGGGTTGGATAGCATCTTTATGCCATTCGTTGGTTTATCCTCCTCCAAGGGGGCACTGCTGAGGCTCAGCGGGTTCACACCCAGAATATCACTGTAAGAGTCATCATGAGAGTCAGCAAAAGCCATTTTATGAGGTTCAAGAAGCTGACCAGAAAGTGAGGCTACAATGGCCGGGGTTTTCTCTGATACGCCATCCTGCTGCTCGCTGAAAGTTGCTTTCTGCTCAGAATCTAGACCTGACTGAGGTGATATTATGGATGTATTTGACTGAGGCTGCAGTTTGGATCTAGTAGGAGTTGCAGAGAGAGAGGAAGACTGTTCGCCAGATTTTGTCCTGGCCAGCTTCCAGTCTGTGGAAAGTTTAGCTGGTGCCTCAAACTGTGGACTAGACCACAATATAGGTTTGAGGGGGCTTAATGATGAAGTGGAAAGAGGATGTTCAGAGATGGATGGCAGGGCATCAGGTGAGTCTGGGCTTGCAAAGGCAGTATAATGTGACACTGGTAAGGCTGATGGTGATGACCCTGTTGAACTTGGAGCATCTCCAAGAAATCCCATGGGGTGGTGTGTGGAGTCTATCAGAGACTCATCTGCAATGGAACAAAGAGAACGCTTCAGTTTAGTACTGAGTGAAAGAAATACTCATGGTTGACTTCAAACAAAGTAAAATACAGGGATGAGGGCTGGACTGTAATTCAAACTAGGCTGCTACTACTGACTGTTATCATTTCCACACTCCATCAGATTTCTCACTAATTTTAAGGACCTTTGCTTGATTATTATGGAAAGTAATAATAATAATACATTTTATTTATAATGCACTGTATATTTGGAGGTACAAATATAGTTTAGAAAGTAAGTCTAAATATCTATTTTCTCCACAACTTCTGGATGTAAGTGATTAAGAAAAGTTGCTTTTATACACATGACAGCATTTTGGTCTGTTGCAAACCTTAAGATTCAATAAACTGTAATTCTATCACTTTTAACACGAATAGTGTGGCCAAACTGTTCAACAGAGCGGCAGAATGAGACCAAACATGACTTTGCAGGGCAGACAGGCAGGCACCCTCCTGTAAGCTATGTTGTATAACTGGACATGAACAACAAAGGCATTACATCAGTGGGATGACTTCAATTTGGAATTTAAAAAAACGGTGTTGGACCTCTGGGCCCTAAATTACCAAAATGAACATTGATCGGTTATAAAATACCAAAAAATATTTGACTTGCTCAAAAGGATGATGTATAGGATTACCATTCATCCTGAAATGACTCATTGTACCACTGTTCACCTCTGGACAAGAGGTCACAGTGATAAATAGACTACACAGTACAGCAAGACACATCATTGGATCTGTAGGAAAAAGCTGTGGTGGGTTTAGAATGTTATATGTGACATTGGCCTATATTTAGACAAAATCAATACTATATTGACAGATGGTTTATAAACTACAAGTATTGATTCAAGTTGGAATCTGAGATCTATGAAATAGCGTAATTGGTTTACGAGACAACGCTAGCTATTCAACCAGCTCCGTCTACTTATATTACAGGAACCTGCAACATGTAAAACAACTACCTTTTACCTCTTCACTGCATGCTTGTTGACCTCTGAGAAAAATCATTAGACCTGATCACCACTTTAACTAATGCCCCATTTGCTAATGTGGCAACAAAATGGAACCATTACAGCTAAGGAAAATGCCAATAAGAGGAGGGAGGGAGGAAACATTCACAAGCTAATACACTACCACAATGAAAAGACCCTGCTAGGCTGCAATGTCGAATCATAACAAAAGCTGACAATGGTTGTTTTCCACACTTCCAGTTTTGAACTGCAGTAAGGAAATATGCTGACATGTTTGCACTGACCATATGTTCAGAAGGAATGAGTGGTTGTTCTGGCTCAGCACATTGATGGCCTGAGCTCTTTACCGATACACTCCGGGGAGAACATCTCCTAGCCTTTTTTACGGTACCTGACCTTGGAGTGATGGATGGTGCAATTTTCAGCTCATCAGGAAGCAACTCGACCTCTTACACACAACATTAAAATCCTTAAGGGTGACATTAGACCAGCCAAAATGTTGAAATGGCAAATGTGGCTTATGCAACACATTTCCAACTTAATTTGAGTGCCAGGGGCCTTTCTCTCCATGTTGCATAACATAGTGTATCATGCATGATTTAATTTGGGAAGTGTCTTGATTTCCTCTATGTGATCATGGTCTACATGAGCTGAAGGGAAAAGAGCAGGCTAATTCTTAAATAGTCCATGGTAATAGACCTTTTAACAGTACCATGTAGCTGTATAAGATTGTTTCTTTTAGATGCTTAAATGTGTTTCAGACATTTCCAATAAGATTAACATTCAAAGCCCAAACAGTTTCATGGTTCTGCTGAAAGAAATCTTTATGCATGGTTGCCTTCACAGTGCAGTGACAGAGGAGATGTTGGCAGATAATTGCCAGGACAGACAAAGGGAGATAAGTTAAGGTCCTACTTACATTAAAGGAGATGCTAGCTTATAGTTCTTGGAATTACAGACTGAAATGAACCATCATACGCACAGAGAGCTTAAAACAACAGGCAACAGTTGCAATCGTACAGCCACATGGCATGTGCTGCAACCACTTGTCTACCAAGATGCTCCAGAATAATTCTGTTAAAGCTCAATGCAGTCCACGCCTTGTATTTTGTCCCTGAAAGTAGGTATTGAACAGAATAAAACTTTAAAGGTGCCATTACTGCCAGAAGCAGGCAACCAACCGCCTTTACATAGTGACTCAACAGCTGCTGGTAATGTTGCTGCTCTTTGTAATGTAGAGAGGCTCCGCAGAATCACACACACTTGAAAACAGCCTCAGGATCAGCTGAGGGAGAGGACCTATTTTTAACACGGGAACACAGAACAGATCACTTATAAAAAGCATAAACAGAAAAGAATATACTTCTGGAGCGTCATCTTCAATTTACTGCATCGCTTCATACAAGAAGACTGCCTCTGGCTTGGCCCAGGAGAAACCTCCCAACTTAATTATAACCTACACTGGTACCTTAATTAAGTCAACATGCAATTATAACAGAGCCCATTGGAAAGGATTGGAAAGGAAAAGCCAAGACTTTCTTCTCTGAAGGCTAGTCTGTGCTGCAACATTCTCCAAAATGCCACACAGCTCTTTGTCTGTTGTGCCAAGTGTTTGATCCTCCTGGGATGTAGGCCTATCACACAGCTGGGCAGATGCACACACTCTGAGCAGACCATTAATAGGAGGATCTAGTTGCCTGCTCTATACAGGCTGTTTATTGTTGGCCTGATTTCTCGGTTTTGTGAAGTTATAAATATTCACAAGAACAGAGCATGGAAATAAGAAGCTGCAGCATTTGCTGTGCTGTGCTCTGTCAAGTCTTCTACAGCCCACTGTCACAATCATAATCTGTGTTAGCCCAAGCACAGCATGGGACAAATGTGTGCGTCGTTCTCTGTTTACTGAAACATACATTATTCTTATCAACACTGCATGTGACTTTGGCTGTAAACAAACATAGGCCAGCATTTTGAATGCTACAGATGCATGTAAATGTACAGACAAAGACTATACAGGCAAGCTCAGTAGGAAACCATGTTTGTTGGAAGATCATGCTGATGTCTGAGGTCATTCTGTGGTGCATGACCCCAAAATGTCACCTCATCTCAACACACACCTACAGTGATAAACTAATCCTTTTATGGTCACATTTAGGACAATTAAGCATGCATGAATGGATGACAATACATCAAGCTAATTAAGACAAAGTCCATTATTGGCAGGTGACTGATGATAATTCTGATAATTGTACTGATGATGACAATTGTGAGGATGATGATCATAATAATGGTGGTAGTTAAGGACATGGGACACAGACAGACAGAGTACATAGTGCAACTACAACATTGCTGTTTAATTTCAACTTCATGGGGTTAAAAATAAAGTTAGAAAAATCTTGTTATAAACAATTAAAACAAAAACCTACAACATAACATCCAAACTCTGCTACGCTAAAGCTGAATTATGATTGTAGCGAGGCCCGGCTAGTTATCCTTAATAATTAAGTAGTCATGGTCTTAATACATGATGGCTAATCTTAGGTAATGGCAGCCAAAGCTCAGTGCGACAGACAGCAGCCGGGCACCGACCAAGTGAGATTGGACTGAATTGGGGCTGACATTACAGTAATTGACAAAGGCCGTCAAGACTAAGCAGCGCTGCCACCTGTCCCCCGAAACACGAGTGTGTCACACTCGGCTGGCCACTCATTGTTGGGCCTGTCCATGAAACTAAGCACTGACACCCATGCACAGGGAGACCTTTAAATATCAGGTCACGAGAGCATAAATGTCAAATGCTTGACATGTAGATGTCCCTGTATAGTTCTTTCTTCTCTCTCCCTAATTTCAATGTCCCATTCAGTCACCTTTCCTCACTTTAGAGTACATGAATCAATTTCACAACAGATCCTCATTTCACTGCCAATAAAACCTCCTAACAGAAACAGGGTCAGGCGAGTTCTTACATCAGCAATAAACTATATGTCTAATTTACAAAGACTCATATAACCTTAATCAGAAAGATGTTATAATACCCTGGGTCATCTGCTCATAAAACACACAAACGAAAAAAATATAGCAGTCTCATTATTCTGATAACACTGAAGAATTAATGCAGGTTTTCATTTATTCATCACATGAAAAATCCCAGGCTAATGAGATTCCATTTCTATTCATCAGGCCTTGATGTGTCTTTTAGCCTAGACTGAGTCTAATGAATAGCTGCCTTGTACATGAACTGAAATAAATTTGCATTTGACCAAATTGGCAAGTTAACATATCCAACAAGTTTCTAGGCATTTACTCTAGGCCTTTTACTGTATGTGTGTATGTGTTATTGTGTTATAACCTCTATTCATTTATCAGTCCAATGATGCACAGCAGCAACTGCAAGGTCATGTAGAGCAGTAGTTCAACCTTTTTTGGGCCACAGCGCCCTTATCCATTATTCAGGTCCCTTACCGACCCCATGAAAAATATCATAGGATAATCGTAGTCCCTGAAACTCATGTTGCTTATTATTCTGTGTTATATCATTATAAAGCATGTCACTGAATGCCAAATAACAGATCTGTTTTAACTGGACTAATGATGATACTGTCATTATCATTAGTTTCCCAGGTAGCAAAAAAGCCATGTCTATAGCAATTATAAGTGTCAAACAAATGCCATGGCTAGTAATATGATGTTCAAAATACAAATCATTGCCATAGTAATTGGAAATAATGTATATCAGCATCTGACTACTGAATTTTGACATTTCATCTTGAAAATCTTAATTTTAATCTTCATGAAAACTTTGAATACCACAGAATGTATTTCACTGAATGTCTGACTGTCAATCTGTATGAATCTTCACTTTGTGAACTTCTCAAAAGTCACTTTTAAGATGTACAATTCCAAAAACCCTATTTCCAGGATCATTTTAGGGTTCTCAAAGTCAGATTCAGAATTGTCTTGCCATCCGTCCCTTGAGTTCAGACCTGATTATTAATCAAGTGTATTTGAGCGACTAGTTTTTGACTTGATTTCAGTTTTTCTTTTCCTAACCTGACCTAAATGAACTTCAATATAGTTTTTGAATGTTAGGGAGGTGAATTTTCTACCTGAATTGGAGAACCCTAAAATATATGGTGGAAATAAACATTTTATGATCAAACAACTTGAAAGTGACTATTGATAATTTCACAGAGGGAAATTCAGAGCAGTTTTCCGTCTAACATTTCAGTGCCAGTGTCCACAGAAACCTCAGGACAGCAGCTAGCCATACATGGCGGTAACATGGTGTTCACTGTATTCTTGGCAGAAATGAATGCTTTCAACAGGAAGCTGATACAGTAAATGCCATGTTGGCGATACGCTGTCTCATCTAGTGGCGGTGCAACGCGGCAGTGGTGGCGGTGTCAACTGGCAGGTTTTGGACAATTGCAGACCACAGTGTTTTGCAAGTAGATACAATTTTCACCTTGTCTCATCGTGAATCTTCCGTGTAAACTGAACAGTGTAAAAAGCCCCTCGCAAAAACACCTCAAAGCCGCCCTTTCAAAATATTGCTTCCACCAACCCCCAACAATCTCTGAATGCCTCTGTTGAGAAAGAATCTAAGTATCTCTTTGCTGTAGATGTATTAATACATTTCCATATATAACAGCTGATATAAAAGTGAAGTAAAAACCCATGTTGTTCATATTGAAGCAGATGATGGTGACACAAAAATAATGCTCTTCTTCGGGCTTGGTTGGTTTCTTCTTCTGTCTATACATCCGGTTGCAGGCTTGGATCACTGCAAGCAATCATGGAAAAAGGATTCTGCCAAGAGAGGGATTATTATTGCTGTTGGCTGATCTGATGCTCCTTTGTAAAATCCCCACAATTGAATAAAAGAAATGGGACAGGGTAGAGAGACAGTACTGATGGCAAACACAACTTCAAGCATCTGAAATAGCACTAACCCATTTACCCAGAATGGATATTGGTAAAATCATATTATCACAGCTCTCCATTAACCCATATATGTGTCTGAGTCTGACTATTTAGAATAGTTCTACAGAGGCCCCATGTGTGTGAATAAAGACCTTATCACACATACAAACAAGGTTGGCAGAGGAAACATGCCTTTCGTATTTGACTCTGGTGTTCCCATTGGTATCACATTTCTGTTTTGCTTGTTTTACTTTTACGTGTTTCATTTAACCTTTGCAGAATGCTAACGGTTTGTTTCTTAAAGGGCAGTCACAGTGGGAGGATTGTATTGAATAGCCTCATCAAACTCACAGATGAGTAAGAATACGTTTAGATGTCTCTTGTAATACAGAGGGACAGAAATGTTTTGCTTTGACTATTGCATTTATTGCAGTGCAACTCTTTCTTATTGGCATATTTTTCATATATTTTTTAATGTAGTTTTCTGTGTTTTCAATATAAAATCTACAGAGTAAACGATAAAAACAGTGAAAACTGAGAAAAGATAGCAACACACAAGTGCCTCTGAGTAAGGTAAAATGTGATTTTGGCTTTGCTGTCCTCTCATGACTACTGATCCCACGGCTGAAACTGAATTAACCTGATAATGCCTGTGTGCAGACAGCCCTTTGCTGATGTCTGGAATTGAATCATAGAAAATACCTTCCCCTGGTCTCCTCTCCTCGACCAGACTCTGCACTCATATACACAGACAAAGGGAACAAGACAATACTCTGAATTGAATCGCTGTGCTTTAATGCAGTGGAGTATTTGGGCATGTGAAAGGTGACGGACAAAACAACTAGGCTTATGATTTGCCTGGTGAAAGGATGAGCACGCTCATTTTTTGAGGGCAAGAGTTATTATGTCCGAGTTAAAGGACATAAAGCTGTACTAAATAATGTCAGCTAAACAGCTGTGAAGCACACAGATGTGAGCATGTGTGTGCTCGTGCACACATCACACAGAATAATGCACATATACATTCCCATGTGTGTTGAGAAATCTGAGATACCAATTACAGAGTCCTCTAATGATATCATTTCCTATGATTGCCAGACTCCTCATTGTGAAAAAAGTAATTTAATGGTTGTGTTATTTAAAAAAAAAAAAAAAAAAAGAGGAGAGAGAAGAAAGGGTCTTTTGGTATTAGTGCTAGCTAACTACAACCCCACACATGGTTCTGTTTTCAGCTAAGCCCATTGCGTGACTGGCTCTTTTCAGTTGGCAGGAGCTGCGTATGCTGACTGCAGTCGAACGATCAAGATAGGGCTGTGTTGACATTTGGTTTATCGGGGAGGCTTTTAAGATGGGAAAGATTCCATTGTTTTTATCAGTGAAGTTCAATTAGATCAATCTCTGTGCCAAAGCTCAAGCAGCCCCCGATCATTTGACCTGACAAGGGAAAGGGTCCATTTATTATAAACCTACACCAGTGCACTGACATGTCGAATTCAGCCTAGATCAAACAGTAAAGATTAGGTACAATAAAGTGAAGGCTAGAAATAGAATAGGTAGAAATAGAATCTAGGCTTGAATGCTAATCCAAATCTTTCCCATGACCTAATAGGTCAATAAATGTAAGGCTAACATAACATTTTGTAGTTGGAGAGGTAGACAACATCTACCATGATTTAATTCAGTGTCTGATTTGGCCAAAAATGAGCCTAAGGATGGAGACCTGCCTGCTGTTTATCAAACATTTATGTGACCCTTGCTTTGTTTTCCTTAGGGAATACTTTATAAGATAAGATAAATCGGAGAGCAACAACAGTGGGAGCAGGATAAGGGGAAGGGAGTGGAGTAGTGTGAGAGTCTAATTGAGAAAGAAGAAGAGAGGTAACAGAGGAAGTGAGAGGGAATCTGAGTTAAAGGTACTGTTAGCTTCAAGGAAAGCTGACTTTCCTGAACATTTTAGTAAGTCTTTGGGGATTTGTAGCATGTCGGGCTACTGTATAACAGATTTAAGGAGTTACGTTCATAAGAGCTCCACAACCAGCACACTCACAGGAGTCTCCCCTGAATTCAATACTGAATACTGGTCATACTGAATAGTATGACCAATTTCAAAGAGTGGATTATGATGGTGCAATGCCAAAGTGTCATTCTTTAAGAAAAGCCTTATGTTACAATGCACACAGGGACAAGCACTCTCTCTCTCTCACACACACACACACACACACACACACACACACACACACACACACACACACACACACACACACACACTCCCAAACTTGGGTACAATCCTTTGCTCTCTGCAGTCCTGATTTTCTTCGAAAGAGAGGAAGGCAAAGACTTGTAACCAGAGAGGCCCAGAGGACTGTGTCACTCAGCACCTTCCTCTACTTTGCCTTAGTCCTCCCAGCACAGACCACTCTCAGACTTTAGGTCTTGGGAGAACAAACACTGTCTGCTGAGTTAGGTCAAGCTCTCTCAGAAGGAAGACAGTTTCTAATAGGTAATAGAGGAAATATCTGTGCAGGGTTAGTTACTTATAAATAGTTACTGTGATGTTGAAAGGTCCAAACCAAAATGATTTAGCTTGGAGTAGCTCAAAAGAAGGCGGGCTGAACCGCACCATCTGCTCTGATAAATATATAAATAATCAGCTGCAGTTCATCAGCACACAAAGTGATTTGGGCTCAGCACAATATGGCCTCAATGTTGCCTTTCTGCCAAATCGTGAACTTTGCATTGTACATTTCAAGCTCCCAACACTGGCCAGACTGCAAATGACAGTAAGAGTGTAAGCACAGTCAGGGCAAGCTATTTGTGAAAGTTAAGGTTTACTGCAGGCTTGTGTAGCAACAGTGTTTCTAGTCAGATCACAGTCTGAGAGATATCTGAGTTTTACAGCTGAGATTATAGACACAGGCAGAATATCAAAGAAGAATAGCTTGCATTTGGTGATTCTCGAACAACACCAATTTAAATGCTTTCAGTGCCTAAATAATGCTAAATGAGTCAGACATGGTTATAATACTAACTTTTGTTGTGTAAATAAATAAATAATGTTGTAGAGTGGCCTGTGTCCTTTAAGTGCTATGCAATGAATCAAATAACAAAGCAAATCAATGTAAAACAATGTCATACACAGTCAAAATTCAAAAATAAAAATTTAAATAGGATCGCCAAAGCAGTTAACAAATCATAATGAGGTAACTTATTAATAATTAATTTAAAAAAACAAAAACAAAGCAAACACACGCTAAAAAAAGCACTAGTGAGTTGTGTGAACACTTGTAGGATGTTGAAATTGCAGTGGAAAATTGGTAAAACTCAAAAAGGGTACACAAAATCACTAACAGATGTACATTCACAGGCACCCCTCTATGGTACCTTCACATCACAACCTACAACCTACCAGTCTGATGCAGGTAATAGCAGACAACTGGAAAAAATTAGGTAAATGAAACTGCAGCCATCCTTAGAATAGCTGACTGTATAAAAATGATGTGTGAATGTGAAAGCAGAAAGATGATGATGGATACTGATTAGCAAGTGGAAGAGCAACATTAAAAAAGACTGTTTTTAAAATGTGTCCATCTGCGATCATTGACCCACCCTTGACCAGCAGACCAGCCTCCGCTGCTCTCCAAATCATTCTGGGACAGATCTTTCTGGTCAAGCTGCAGGCCTGGTGAGAGCTAAAGTACCACTGTTTGGCTTTTGATAGGTTTTGCCCATTGATCTGCAACTGGCTCCCAACTCTAATGAATAATGAATGGCCATATTGTCATCCCACACAGATCACATTTCACATGGCAACGGACCGCTCTGGTAATTAGCCAGGACTTTGCTGGCCTGCAGCTTTCTGTGCTGAACTTGCCAGCCACTGCAGCGCAGACAGAGAGAGAGAGAGAGACAGAGAGAGAGACAGAGAGAGAGACAGAGAGAGAGAGAGAGAGAGAGAGAGAGACTGAGGCGAAATTGCAAAGGCACTTTATAGTATCACTCATGAAGTTTATAATTATGTCCTTTTTATTTGTAAAGAGCTTTCATTTTAGATTTAGGATACAGATGTGGAACTATTTTTTGAGCAGAGGGCCACAAAGACCAAGAGAAGAAGGGAAGAAAGAAAGAGGAAAATTACTGTATGATGTCGGGTCTGGAGGAACAATTATACGTAGGTCGCCATGCTCTATTTGACCTAGAAACTATAAAGTGAGCTTTTCTGAGTATGTAAGAGGAAAGCTGTGTGACGGGTGATTTCACTGCAGAAACAGACCATGGAAACACAGTTGTCATCCTGTGCATGAATTGAACTGCATAGTGATGGGTAAAGATGATGAGCACCTCCTGTTATATAATAACTAGGGCTACTTTGGGGTAGGAAGTTGCCATAATATTTAGAGTTTAACTAATTTATTTATTCATTTATTAATTTAAGTTTTAGACTAATTGTATCTATAACTATGGCATAGCAGCAGAGTGTTTTGTTTAGTCTTGTGCAACAGGCAGGGACAATCATATCCAAGATGAAACAGTGTTTGTTCATGGCTTAACTTAATGAGCTCTACTTACTTACTGTACAAAGGAACAGGTCTAAGTATGCAAGTATGAGTCTTAATATAAATAATTAGCAGTAAAAGCCAATATTCTTAAACTGCTCTTTTAAAGGGCACAACTGAACCCAGAGCAGTGATGATTCTCCCCCTGAATGAAGGACCTAAGATGACCCAGTGAATCTGACATTGAAGCTGAAGATTAGCTGAAGATCCGCTAATGAGAACAAATGGCACTCAAATTCCACTCATTGCCTTGTTTGCTATGTTTCTTGTACTAAAGAAGAACCAATCTTCAAAAGAGCCAATCTATTGGGCAGTTGGCTGATAACAGTGCTTCCATTTAGTGGCATAAGCTAAACTGAGGGCAGCTTCAAAGAGACATTTTTTTCTTATTTAGCTTGTAAAAAATCATCATCGACACACAGTAGTAAAGAATTATTTAAAGTTTAAACTATAAAAGGCAATGTAGCATAATTATCTGTTTGCACAATATTACACATCTAAATGTTCCAAACCTGACTCTTACTATACAGTCCTGTTGTTTTACAATTACAATTCTTAAATAAAAATACATATATACTTAAGTCCTGTGACGTTCCCATTATGCAGCAATAATGATTGCCCAAATGTAGCACGTTCAAAGCTAAGCAGGCTAATTCAGAACAGCATGTGGTTGTGTGAAACCTGTCCAAACCATGGCTGATAAATCTACTCTCATGTGATGCAGTGGTTTACGGTCTGCCACAGGAGAGCTGCCTATGAGGCGCTCCTCCAGGTGTTGCATTTAGCTTGTAGTGTGATCATCAAAACCACACGGAAATATCAACCACAGTCAGCCTCTCTGCTTTGGCAGAGGATATCCTCCCGAAAGAGATGAAACAACCCCGATAAAGTCGTTATGCAAATGAAGGTTTTCTATGGAAATGAGGAACATGAAGTGCAACAAAATGTATGTTAACTTTAAAAGTTACCCAATTACGTAGATTGAAGAACTTACTAAAGAAGAGAATGGTAAATCCTATCCTAGAGCTAATGGAAGCTGTACATGAAAAGAAACAATAAATTATGTTTGGAAAGCTTTGTTCTACAAATGCAGAAATATCAAAACTTCAAACTTCTGCAATTATTTGAATATGTTTACAGTACAGCTTAACTGCATTTTGTCTATACCAGCTCCCAAGTCTGACAATATCTGAAACATAACTTGGATTCTCTGCCAGTGGCCTCAGAAATGCATGAGTGATAACTTGAATAAAGCTGGTAGTCCATATTATTAGTCAGTGAATTAAGAAGCTGTGAGTGGTGGTGTAATTATAAGAGAATGGGTTTAAGATTTTCTAATTCCTGATATCCTGCGCAACCCTGGCATTGACTACATAATCCTATTACAGCGTAATATCATGAGTTTTTGGCTGCTCTTGAAATGAGGGGGATGGGGGGTTGGGGGTGTTGGTGGGATCATGTCACTACCTATAAAAGTAAGCCTGGGGAAAACACCCATCAAGCGGACAGATTTAGACCCTTTCTCTTTCTCTAATTACTGGAAATTGGTTTACCTCCACAGTCTGTGCACCGTGAGGTTAGAGCCACAATGCCTCTTGTGAAAATCCACAATTCAACATGTAATTATCTTCATTAAGAAAATCACAACTATCCAAGGTCACATAGCAGCCCTGCCTTTGCTCACGTGAAAATGATAACAAAGTTCATGCAAAGTTAAACTACCAGACATAGGCGTTTTTATTTCAAACTGTATATTAAACTAGAAGTTTAGAAGAACTGGGGCTATATGTCAGCTCTTATTTCTTCCTATTGACGAGCTTTAAGTAGAGGAGTTGGCAACAGTGGTCTGGAGGTTAGGACAGCAAGCTCATGAGGTCGCTGGTTGAGTTGGCCTTGAGCAAGGCACATAATAAACTCAACTGTGCCAATGCAGCTGCTCAGTGGTCCGTAAACAAGACCGTATTTGTACTAACCCCCTCCTGGATGTGACTATGAGTAACCTTGTCAAATATTGCTGAAAATGTGCATTCATGCTCTGCAAACCTACCCTCTGCCAACAAAGTTTAAAGAAAAAAAATAAAAATAGGTTCAAATATTTAAAAAGATCTACTGGCCCTGCATTGGATACGTGGTACGGAGAATAGATAGATGGCTCTAAGCCTCTGACCTCTCTCAAACCTTATCCAGTACAAGGAAACCACTACCAGAAACTAATCCATTAAGATAGAGATCTTGATTACACCTACGTTGGATCTTGGATGCCATTAACACACTCAACACGTTTACGTAACATTCCTGTTTGCTTTCAACCTAACGCATTTTATGTAGCCATTTGGTTAGATTAATTCATGTAAACCATAAAAATGCTTATTGGGTAACAACATGTGGACATTATTGTCCTACAAATACCATATTCACTATTTTTAACATGTGTTGATTTGCCACCTCTTATACTGAAATAACAACAACATTATGGGTATTTCAATCCCCTCATCATTATCTCCATTGCCCAGTCTGGTTTGCATTTATCACCTTACAAGATGATCATGAACTGAACTCGTCAGTGTTCTTTTTCAAAGCTAAATGAATGTTGTGGCCTACACGATACTGATTGTGTCACTTACGTAACACAAGGTACAAATTAGCAGATCATGTTGTGCGAGCCAGAGAAAGGTGTTCTCTTACCTGCAACAGGTGAGTCAGCTGCGATCACCGTTACCAACACCGTCATCCCCAGAAACACTGCACGCTGGCCATGAGCATGCATAAGAGCCTTGAGCATCACCACCAAACCCTCCAAGGAGACTAAACCTGCCATGGTACGGCGGTAGTTCGGTCAAGGCATTTCACCCAGTTAGGAAGAGAAGATTCATTTCGACGAGACAACTGAGGTTTGGGTTATTTCCTGGTTTGTCTGGTTGGATCTCCTTTGGTACGAAGCCCTTCCTTCTGTGATATGCGCTATCAACGTAGAATGGCTGTTGAAAACAAAAGAGCAGCAGTGTGACAATCAAAACAAAGCAACCACATTTCCAAATAATCTGTCATTTATTGGAAACAAACACTGCTAAAGGTACATATAATCCCACACTATCTAAATGAGACAAAATATTTATACGACTATAGTTACTTTCCTAATGCACATGCAGAGGCTCATTTGAGCAAAGGACAGATGTGTAATGAGATAATGATTCTTGTAGAATTGATAATTAATTTCTGTTTTTCATTTTACTGACTACATTTTGTTTCATCTATGGGCTGGTACTTTTCATTTAGATTCTACAGTGTTCGTTTTAGGTGTGAAAAGAGATATTTGAGTCAGTTCACTCTCAGTATCAATATATTAATATCAATATTATAAAAAATAATAATACAAAAGAAATTGCAGCTCACGTTAAGATAAATAACAAACTGGTGGGCTCTATTGGTGGTCTGACGCTTTCATACTGTGAGCCAGACCTGGCACATTTCATGCACATGGCCAACTAGGTCATTGCAACATGGGGTTAACAACATTAGTCAAACAAACACAAATGAGGAATTATCATCCCATTAGATGAACGAACCGACTCCACATAGGCGGATAAGCGTGCACCGTGGTGACTAAGGCGTAAGAGGACCGCACACAGACCCAGCACAGACTTCATCCCCCGGCTGTGTGGCTAGCTCTCGGTCGGGTCTCATCATGACACAGTGCAGTCTCTTGTCCTACATCCCGTCCCGTTACTTCCAAGTTTAGCGGTCATGTGGCTCTTCACAAGGCTACACAAGCAGGTTACTTCTCTCGTTTCAGCGCCGAGGCGACATGCTAACACGGGCTGGCTAGCATTTTTTCTTGCTAATATTCCCCAAAGCTAGCTTCTGAGTGCAGAGATAACACGATTTTTTTTTTCTCTCTCTCTCTCTGTGTCTCTGTCTCTCTGTCTCTCTCTCCTTTCCTCCAGCCATTCCTGTCAGCCTGCTCATAGCTGCGCATTCACACTCACCAACAAAAAGGGAGCTCCAACTCTGTCAGTTCCTTTGTCTGGTGTACGAGAAAATATCCTTGGGTGAAATAAAAAGCTCCGTCGTTAACCTTCGTGTGACCACCTGCCTGCGTTGGGACTTATTTCAGTGTGGACGACCAGTGGACGTGCTGGTGTCTGGCTCTCATCTGACACTCTTTTTGGTAACACTTACCTTCACCCGTCTGGAGGATTGGATAGCCCCGCCCCCCTCGCGATCTGATTGGTTCCTTACACATCTCAGCCCGCTGTCATTGGCTGCAGCTCTTTTCCGTCAAAGTGGGCTTTTAAATATTAGGTTGGTCCCGCTCCGCTGGCGTCTGCGGCTTCCACGGCAACGTTGCCTCGTGCGATGATGCACATATACAAGGTATAGCCGTGGATGGATAAACCACTGCTCAGCTGGCTGAATACAGTTTAGCTTCTAGTCCCGCTCAGAGAAATCAGGTTATCAAAGCAGTTTTCCTCTAGGATTCTCCTTTGATGTAGCCTACTGGTTGTCGTATCCCTAAGCCTTTTGATTCATTATTTCATCCATGTTTATAAGCCTATTTAAGCCCAGTGTTTACACTCCACATCTGACAAGGCTCAACAAGGATGCGCACTTCGTTTCTATTGTAAATGCATGATTTCTGTCATGCAATTGCGCCATTTTCTGCAGAGCTTGAGTTGTGCCCCCACCCTCCCCCCGTGCATGCTGTAAACATCATGCTGAGCAAGGTTTTGTGCTTGAATTAAACGGAGATGATCAGCATAACCTAATCACGTCAGCTTTGACACATGCATTAATGTTTTGGTGCACACCGCCACCTAGTGGCAGTGTAGGTAAGACTAGTGTTGCCGATAGCAGATCAATTGTGCCATGATCCATCCATCCATCCATACATCCATGTCATGGAAAATTAACAACATGACTCAAGTTTGATATAATAAGAGCCACCATGAGCCAAGCTGTGGTGGAATGTCCATCCAAGTAGCACTAAGTACAATAATCTATAACTAACTGTGTTAAAGCAAAATTTTGAGGTACCTCTACTTCACTTGAGTATTGTCATTTTATGCTACTTTATGCCTCCTCCACTGCAATCCAGACACAAATATTGTACTTTCCTACCCAACTGCATTTATTTTACAGCTGCTAGTTACTTTCCGGATTCAGATTTGACATAGAAGACATACAGGGGGATGAGCCTATGCAAAATAATGCTGTAGAACAAACTATCCAACGGTATAAAGTAAATAAAATCAGCTCGGCCTCGACTAACTGTTACAATATAATTTTACTTACACATCGTACACATTAATGCATTAGTTTTAGAATCTTATAAAATAGTATATCACTACTATATCACTATAACACTTACCATAGCATTGCACCTCTGTCACGACTATGTTTACTGTTGATGCCTTTAACAAGTTAAGTCTTTTTTCCTTTTGGGCTTTTCTCTGTAATTTAGTATTTTTACATGATATTCTTCATATATTGGTGCTTCTACATTTACTTAGATAAGGGAAACCAATAGTTCTTACTCCCTCTGGATTCAATGTCTTGCTCGGGGCTGTTTTTTTGCCCTTCAGCAGGGTGTGTGCTCAGCAACATGTGAACTTAAGGTGAGGAATGGCTCCATTGTCCTCAGATTCATGAGACATCCCACCAAGGGGAAAACATGCCTTAAATAGCTGTATGAAATAAAATAAATCCACTGGCTCTGAGTAACAGTAAACCCCCCGACAGCCATGGTCCACCAACACAGTTAGAATGCTTAATGTACCTGATTAGACTGGGTGCTCCTTCTCAGGGGCCATTTTGACGTTTAGAAGCAGTGTGTAGTATATATATGCCTACTATTGTATATTTTTATTTCCTTTCTGAAAAGTTACTATCCTCAAGCACACGCACACACACACACACACACACACACACACGCACACACACGCCACAATAGAAAACAGGAGCCTGGTGCCGTGACTTAACAGTTTAATGTAAATCCAAGACAAAGTGTGATTACATTTCTACACATATACAATATGCATATGTGAGCATACAAATTCTCATTAATAACTCGATTCACCTCGGAGACCGAAAAAATGATCAAAAGTAACAGTGAATAACAAGCTATAACATAGTTCACCACAACGCGAGCCCCTTCTCACCCTACAGTTAGTAAAGAGGACAATTAAAATAACTATATTCTTCTATTTGACGAAGCTGTTTGTCTGTTAAAATCCTCCCGTAAAATTTACAATGCTATCATTAGTTTTTTCGAAGCCTAATATAAATTCACTCCATTTTTCTACAACGAAAATGATTAAGAGAAGCACACAACATCATAATGGTAACACAAGCGCTTAGTAGCAAGTTCTCAACTTGTTAGGAGGTTTAATTAATCCTTCTTCTTATTGTCATTATTATATTTATTTAAACATTCTATAAAGCCAGTAAAATATCCATTCTCATAACATACTTAATAATATTAAGCTAAGGAACAGGGTATACATAGAACGCTACATCAACAGATTGAAATAAAGAGACATCACACCTCAATAAACAAAAGTAAATAAGAAAAGACAATTAACAGAGAAGTATACTAGGAAATACTGCAGCACACATTAGCTTTATCGACAAAGAATGAGATTTTACACCATTGAGAAACCATACAGCAATGGACACAAAAGGGGGTCAGGGTTTGATGCACTCTTAGGTCTTTAGAAAATGCAAATAAACTGATATAGGCCTACCACTTGCATGAATATTGTCGTGCAAGTCACTTTTATGAACCCAATTTACTGTTTTACTGTGAGAATACACCAAAAGGGACCGTGACGTGAGCTTGAGCTTCAGATGATTATTTTTGTGGCGTAAACAGGTAAATCTGGCTTTGAATGCAGCTTTGGTTTACCACTTCTAGATTCAATCCATGGACACCACAAAAATAAAGATCTTTGGCCAGAAATCTCTCTGAAAGTAAGACGGGGGAAAGCTGCAGTTTTCAGCTATGTAAAGTCGGACCAAAGATCTTAAAGCGCAGCATTTTGGGGGATTTACGGTGGTAGAAAAGAATTCATATCTGTGCCTGTTTTTTCCCCCCATAAATTACAACAAACGACGATAACGGGAAAACAATTGTGTCTGATTCAGTTTTGGTTCTTAAATTTCCATTGACACCCCCTTTATCAGTGACGGCATCAAACCTTGACCACCTCACCCTGAATTCCCCCAAGGAACAGCCAGCAAAAGGAGCAGCTCTCCTCAACAAATGTTTAACAAAAAAAAAAAAACCATACACACTCATCCAAAAGGGCTTTAAGAATGCTTGTGTAGCTAGATTATGAATTTCCTGGTGACAGAATGTACATCAGCTCATGATTAATCCACCTAACACCTGTTCCTAACCCCTTTGTACTTTGGGAAGCAGCTTGGACTTTGCCAAACGATTTAAACGGTGCGAGTGTGCGGCTGGATGCTGCAGGGTGCATGTTTGCTTCTTGCAGATCTTCAAGTCACCTTGGAGGAGTTTGTCTGAAGAAGACTAACGCAGCACTGTGAGCCATCGTGCTCTCAGGAATGTTTCTCAGTGTTTCCAAAGCTCCAGGAGGAGTGCTCACGATAACACCATAAGCGAAGTTTGAGTGTATTTTATATGAGAATGCCAGGCTTCGAGAGAGAGAGAGAGAGAGAAAGAGAGAGAGAGAGAGAGAGAAAGAGAGAGAGACTGCCTTGTTTACTTTTCTCTAATTCAGATGTCACCTTTAACCTTTGGAGGTATTGTTGGTTGTTTGAAAGGCAGTACTCTCACAGTAAAGTCGCTAGCTGTGAAGGCTACGCTCACCTCAACAACACAAAACATTTTTACATCTCTACTTAAGCACATTTTGGTAATTGTAAGGTCACTCGATCTACGTTAATGCTCACATTTCTGATTCCCCTTTCTTATAAAACACAAAACATTGGTTATGTGAAACAGAGCAACAGACAAAAGGTATCATACACATCAAGTCATTTTCCACAATGCTGCGCAAACAGGGCTTCTCTTAATTGGATGTTTCATTTGAGAAAATAGTGATTATTTGATATCCCCTAATCACGAGGAGAGTGGTAATCTTACATTATTATTCCTCTCATGGGGTTTTCCTGGGGATCAGATGTATAATTATTGCATCGTGCATGGCCACAAATGGTGTAGAAACTAAATGAATGGTCACCCGCTGAGTAAGATCTAAAGCCATATCAGATGCCGCAGGTCACATATTACATTCATTTTGTGCAGGTGACCATGATTTTTAAAGGTATAGTTGGTTCATTTTTGATTAATTCATTTTTACAGGTCATTCTAATCCATGGCATTCTAGTGTAAAACAAAGGTTTTGTTTTTTACAAATTCATTTTCATACAACACCAATAAAGCTACAACATCAACAACGTAAAAAATATAACTGGCTTAACAATTTGGAGAGAGGTTAGATAATTATTGACCATTCAATCAAGTGTGAGGAGTGAAACAGAAAAAAAAAAAGCTTTAAAACAGACTGCAGCTCTTCTCATAGTTGAACGTCCAGATTCTAAACAAACGAATGACTGTATGCATTAAGCATGTCGAATCCTCTCTTTGCACATCGTATGCACGCATGCATTTGCTTAGGGGTGAAGCAACATGTCCTCGAAAGCACTTGTTTAAGCGTTTAAAGATGAGAACGGAAGTTATTGCCTGTCTGCCCTACCAGCGCCGTGGAGGATTGCTTGTACTGTACTGTGCTGTGCTGTACATGATCGATCTGTTGAATTCTTTGGTGGGAGGAGCGAAAAAAGTCCTGGTGTGACGACGCTATTCCCCCGTGCTGACAGGAGAGGGGACAGGACAGCAGTGTAGCATGGGTGACGCCAAATTCCCTCAAACAGTGGAATGTTTCAGTAGTCTGTCTCATAACAGAGGAGCCAAAAGATTTCAATGGAAAATCATCTCCCTTATGCGTGTGTGCTTAGGCCCCAGCGACCTAGAGGAAATTAAGTAGGTACAAGAAAATAAAAAGACAACAAGAAAACAGAGAAGAATGATGTAACCAGCAACATACTATGTAATCACATCTTTAACTGCCCGCACCCTAGGCTTGCATGCTGGAGCTGACGGGGAGTGGAGACAAGTACCAGGATGACAAACCACTCTCTGGCCCATCAGGAGTTTTTTTGTTTTTTTTCTTATGAGATTGGTGGATTTTAAACCTGGGTGTGACACCCTCGAGCCCAAGCCTCTATCCATAAGGGCCCCACTGGATTATCATCAACTCAACACTTACTATCATCAGCAGTGTTGCAACACTTTACACAGGTGCACCCACCCCCACGGAATACTAAATATAACTGTACATCAACCCCCAGGTTACAAAATAGAAATGAGCCTGACATGTAATAAAAATACACACACACCCACACACACACACACACACACACACACACACACACACACACACACTCTGATAAAACATCCACAAGAATTATTGCAACAATCTCTAAAAAATAAACACAACATGTACTACAGCCATGTCAAAAAGTTCAAGATAATGTTAAGTTAAAAAAAAAAAAAAAAATCACTTCAAATGCAAGTACTATGGCATACCATGAGGGAGAGGGGAAGGCTTTCACTAAACCACCAGCGGTTATGATCTGCCCACGTTCAAGAGGACAAATTAACAGAGGAGATTATTTGTATCATTGGCTACAAGAAAAAAAAAAAGCCTGTTAAATCAAGCAGCAAACACGCAAAGCGACAGCCCTATTGGTTCTCTAAGTGTTCAGGTGTCCCGTTCAGCTGGCGTGGCGATGACTGTGTGGTGTACCTGGTTCGAAGACAAATGGACAGTGACAACAAATCGTCCACAAGGTGCCCTTCCAGGTGTATGCTGCAAGCTTTTCCCTTCTGCTCTGTTCCTGCAGCTCTGAGACTCTACCCAAACCTCAAGCTCGACAAATAACTTCCAATTATCTTTGCTGGAGAGACAAACGACAACAGCGACAAATGACAACAACAAAAGGATTCATGTCAGCCTTCTAAGTGTGCATTCAGGTAAGGTAGTGCTCCTGCGGCTCCTACCGACCACCCGGGCTCAGTGTTACTATCAACCTGCTCAGTGCCAACTTGCTACCATTTTAGTCCCATTTACGATAGAGAGTTCCACCCTGCCCTCCACGGTCCCTACCGAAACTGACCCTATGCTTTCAACCAGCGCCCTCACTCGTGCCTACACAGTATCTCTCTCAAACAACCCTCCATGCTCTGTCTCTTTGCTGCACCCTGGCTATCTATAGCCTCGGAGAACCACCCTCATGGCAAAGATCACTTTCTGTCAGGCCCTTCTCTCGGACTAGCTTTTAACCTTAGCAAAAACAAAAAAAAAAAAGAAAAAAACGACCTCTACTGTGTCTCAAACATTGTACTGTAACTCATTCCCTGTACATGAAAACCAAGCTATATTCTCTGTAATCACGAAGCATGAATTCCCAAGTGTGATTAAAAAAGAAAAAAAAAAAAAATATTCCAAACTAAAGCCACGTTTTGGGCGCCACTGTGATAGAGGTTTACAGCTACAGCTATACTGTACATCTTCGTATTTACATTAATATCCAGAGCAAATGTAACAAGAATTTATCTATGACTTTGGTAAGTACCCCAGGCAAGTTATCTCATGCACACATAATAAAATAGCTCAGCGTGATATCAACTCTGACGTTAATCTTCATCACCTATAGGACGCTGTCGTTAAGGACAAGAAAGAGCAAGGGCTGAGCCTACACCTGGAAGAAAGCTACAACTGCCCCGACTAGGATGTCAAACCAGGGAAACATGTCTCTCTAAGTATAGCTATAGTCTCTTGTGGCTTTCAGGATCCAAGCCAAGTAAACTGTGTCGTTATATCTGTAAGGCACTACGAGGGAACAATGGTCAAAACCTAAAGACTGGAGAGGATTTTGAGGAGGTGGACTACACACGCATGGCTGACAGTAGCACACACAGACAATCACGTTGTACATGCCTATGTTATTATAACCACTTTGTGCAATCACATTGAAAAAAAGAGAAACAAATAAATCTATTGGTATCAGGAAAAAAAAGTTTTCTTCTTAAAACAAACAGGTGCAGACTGCTACATTCTAAGAACGGGGCCCAGCTAAGACACCTAGCTAAAACTGAAGTATCGTCATAAAGGTGAAACATAAAGGAAAAAATATCTATAAATACACTAAAAAGTTTGTTGTCTTCTGTTGGTTATATTTCCAGAAGCCTCCTCGGCTGGAGAAGGTGGAGTGGGGGGAGTTGCTTCTCTTTTCTCCCCACACCATGAATGATTTGGAAATATTAAGACAGTTCAAGGCCATCAATATTTTTTTCTTTGAAGAGCAGCAGGTTTCCGTATTTCACCTTCTCCCAAGTCTCTTGGGATTCTGAACTTCCAGTCAGTAACCCCTGTTCAACAGTCACTTCCCAAATTTAAGAGGGGAAAATAAAAGAAAACAAACCAGAAACCCTCCACTGTCCCAAAAGGCCTGTTTCAAACTTCCATGTAAAACTAATGAGACGTTACCTTCCTCATAAAGTAAAGCAAAGGATAGACAAATAAAAGCAAAAACTGGCCTTTCAGGGGAAAAAAAAAGAAGAAAGAAACATCTTGAACTGTACCCCTCTGAAATGCAACCCCATCTTTCCCTTCTGGAGAGGCTGTGAATCTTTTTATTCTTTTTCTCTCTGTCGTTATATCTTCAAGTTATACGTGACAGTTTCATGAGGATTGCATGTTCCTCTGTCTCTGTTTATGACTGAGGTCGAGGAGAGGATGTTTAAGGTGTCGACGGGGCTCAGGGCGGGTTGGTTCGGGGGAAGCAGCAGAGCTGGGTCAGGCTCTCCAGTGTCAGTCAGTGTCTTCTCTAGAGGTAAGGGTACTGGTTAACCTTGGTGGGGCTCAGCGGGTATCCAGTGTAGACAGTGGAGGCGGGCGAGGCGCTGATGTAGGCCTGGTGGGCGAACTGGGCCTGGTACTGGCTGTGGTGCAAGGTGGGCGAGGGCAGCACGCGGTGGCCCATGCTGACTGGGACCTGGTGGACGATGCTTGGTGGGTAGCTTCCGTGCTGGACTGCGTGACGCGCCGAGCCCTGCGATGCCACCAGGTGGGCCACGGTGCTGGTGGAGCCCAGAGCAGCAGGGGCTGTGTAGGTGTAGAGGTGGGGCTGGCTGGGCAGGTGTGTGGCTGCCAGGTGCGGGTGAACATTGCCCGCGTGAGAGGGGCTATTGTGATGGAAGGAGTACGGGGCCTGAGTGGCGATGGTGGGGGTGATGTAGGCCTGCTGGCGCCGATGACCTCCATTTCGCTCGGCTACCATGTGCTGCTGGGCCTGAAAGAGGAGACGATAGAGGGGCTGAATGACGGTTTTCTTTCTCCTCTTTGTTGTTGGTTTTTTTTTTACTGTTTATGGAAAGACTCATAGCCTCAGATATGACATGACATGATATATGACATATGATATTTCAAGTATATGGAACCCTTTACAATCCACTGGGTAACGTCAGAAATGCATTATTAACCCAAAAGGAATAGTTTTTTTGAAATTTACAGGTGCTGGAAGGCAGATTTCTGAGTCTTTGTGCTAAGCTAAGCTAGCTGGCTGCTAGCTGTAGCTTCATATTTAGGTAGATACAGACACAAGAGCGGCATCACTCCTCTCATCTAACTCTCGGCAAGAAATAAAGCTTTTTTTTCCAAAATGTTTAAGTATCCTTCCAAAACACGGCCCTAAAAAGTTGAGATCGGAGGTTTCATACAGCCATATTCACATGCTGACAGCAATAACACAGGTCTCATCATACCTGGCTGAGATTCAGAGGCTGCTGCTGGAGGGGGTGTGGCCCTGAGCGCTGCTGACGGTAGGACCCGCCTCCAGTCCCGCCCCCTGCTATGTGATTATTGCCAGATAACGCTCCATTGGAGGATTTGAATTTGTAAGCTGAATTCTGATGGTTCATTGCATCTGCACAGGAGAGGATACGGGTTTGGTTAGTGGGGAACATTGCTTACAAAGTAATAGCTATTAGCTAATGCATTGAAGCCATGTTTTAGGAAAGAATCCGTCACTTACCTGGCATCAGGCGCTCACACTCATTCGGGACCTCACTGTTCTGGGTTTTGAGAGGGGGAATGATGATGGTGCGGGGGTTCCCGTTGTTGTAGTTGTCCAGGATGGTGGTCTTTGTGTCGTAGCTGTTGTTGTTGGGGAGCCTGGACTCCACAGTGTAGGGGCTGTTGCTGGAACAGTCGGAGTCGGGTGAATCATGGACCGTCACGCAACTGATGACATTCTTCCGCTGCTTTGAAGATAAACTGGAAGAAACAGAAGGGGACAAGAGAGGAAAGACCATTAACATTATAAGGCTGGTTTATTTGTAAAATGTTTTCACTGTATTTATCATGTTCATCATTCTCTCGTTAATAGTATACTGTATATAGTATAGACCCTTAACTTAACTCCAATACATACATTTAGTGTCAAGACATACTTCTGATTTGTTTTTGCAGTCTATAAAGCCGTTAGTTAGCTTTCTTTTTTTCCTACTCTGTGACTGCTTACTGTGTGTTTCAGTGCAGCATATCACACCATGCGAGACTCGTCTTTGTTTTTCTGCCAACAGATGACTGCACTTATAAAATAAACTTGATCAATGGTTGCAAAACACCACTGCTGGCTTTGGGTGGCCCTATTAGCATCTTATGACTTAAGATTAAATGACTTTTATAGTCACACAGTCATCCGATGTTAGTGGCACAGAGACACACACATACAGCTTTTAAAACCAAAACATGTGATCACAGAAAAACACAAGTTTTGCAGGCAATGGTGAAAACACATCTCTATCCTGTTAAGTCAAAGCAGACAGATGCCATGTTTCAAAAGAGGTCTCTGTTTTCTCTGTCCTTGCTGCAAAATCTTTTATCTCAGCAGCAATTTTTGCATTAACATTACAAACATTGGTAACCCCAGTGATAAACAAACTTCTTGGCCCGTGTCAACTCAGCTGAACAGAACCACATTAAAACCCAAAGCCGACCTATTGTTCTGTTTGTGGTCATCTTCCTCGTCTGTGTCACTGCTGATGGTGATGATGCTGACTGCAGGGCTGGGTGTGTCGGGGATGATGATGGTCTGTCTGGGGACGTGGTGCTGGTGCTGATGGTCGCGGGTGGTGCTGGAAGCCTGCTCTACCTCGTTAGTCCCCCACCCGCCGCCCCCACAGCCCTGCGGGGGCACGCAGTTGGAGGCCGAGCCGTTCTGTAGTACAGCACAACGGGGGGGCGTGTTCTCCTTCACCCGCTTGGAGCGCTGTGGGGACAGCACCGCCTGAGAGGACGACACCTCGTAGGCGGACATGTTCCTAATAGAAAGACAGGGAAGTGTGTTACATACAGGGCAAGATATACAGATGCTGAAGATCAAAGAGCACCAAATGGAAAGCTATGAGACATCATGCTCTTTTTGGGTTGATCTTCCAGTGTGATGATGCATAGTAAGTCTCCAGTGTTAGAGAGTGTTAGGGTACCTGGCAGACATCTGGTGCTGTTTGCTCTTTTTGGAAGAGGAGTTGTTATTGGTTGAGGGCTGCCTCATAACATGTGCCACTCCCACATTAAGCGTCTGGTTGGACGGGAGCGTGACATGGCCAGCTAACAAGGCTGGCTGCTGCATGATGGGATTATAATGGCTGCCATGAGGATGGGAATTCCTGTAATATAACACAGTTTTATGTTACCACAGCAGAAAGAAACCTGCAAGTGAAGTAGCAAACCATTTAACACTGGTAAACACATTGATGTGCCAGGACAATCAGGAGGAAGAAAGGTAGGGTAAGTATTGCCCTCAGAAGCCTGCAGGTGGCAGCAGCTAACTTGTCTAAAGAGTGACGACAGGAAGAGAGGGAACGAGTGAGGGAGAGAGCAAAGAGGGAGGGCAGAGGAGCTGACACCAGCAGCTGTGGAGCGATAGCTCTGCAGAGGAAGTGCGACACTTTCCCAATCGTCTCTCTGAGGACAGCAGAGCTGCCACTGGACAGGAAGGGAGGGAGACAAGGAAGGGGGGTGTCTGGTCATGGATGGACAGCTCCGACCGAATATGAGCATACATGTCCCCATACACATTATATACCTGCATACGCCTTATCTCCCAGCAGATCGCCTTCTCCCATCTATCCATCCATTTATCGAGTCATGGCAGTGACAGGCTATACTCAACTTGATGTCTCCACATGTACATACACCCCATCTCCCCAAGGTAAAGCTGCTCTTATAAAAGCACCAGTATTCACGTGGGGAATGTGATTCATTGAAGATAAAAGGACAAGCTGTCAGGGAGATACAGGCTCCTCGGTCAATCAGTCTTATGCCATAACATCTTCCTATAGCACACTGACGCATATAAAAGCCATAAAACCACCGCAGGTGTTTGAAATCAATTTATCTAGTCTGAACTACAGACTTGCCTCTGATTTTTTTGCATATAAACTTGATTTTACAAAGTGCTTCGTTTTTGTTGCTTTAAAACTACAGATGTAGATATCCAGCCAAATCCTTGTGTGAAGAAAGGTGGTTTTGTAAACTGAAGGCCCCAGTATTCAGACATCAATGAATTCTCTCCAAAGTAAAAAAGTAAGGAAGCAGTGTTGCTCACCTCCAGTTGGCAAGAGGCTGTGTGCTGCTCATGGAGTCGGGGATGACAGTGGCATGCTGGACTGAGGTGTGGGTGAGCTGCTGCCAGGCTGGAGGCAGCAGGATCTGCTGTGTGCCACTGGGCCAGGCCTGCTGAGGTAGGAGAACACAGAGTGGGGGATAAACAAAGAGGGGTGGGGTGGGGGCGAGAAGTGGAGATTGAAATGACAGAAAGATAGATACAGAGAAAACAGTGAGCTGACCCGTAAGAAAACATCCGACTATGAATTGTATTAATGCAGTTATATGAAGTTATCCATGATTGATCATTTTTGCATCTTTTAATCTAAATGTTATAAATGCATGAACAAAGGGAACTCACTGGACTTGGCTGATAAGTTTGAGGGTGTTGTGATAAATTACGCTATATTTTCAAAAATGAATAATAGCTGGTTTAAACTAGCTACTGGGCATGCAAAATGAACCGCGTCAGCTTCAAGGAGACATCCATCGACAAAAGAGATAAGACCAGGACTTAATAAAGATGTACAGCAGCTCCTTTCTTTGTCTTGTGTGTGTGCATGAGTGTATGTACGTGTGTGTGTGTGTGTGTGTGTGTGTGTGTGTGTGTGTGTCTTCGTATTAGTGTGATTATGTGTCTGACTTGAGTCAAATCAACCTATGTTCTAATTAAATTCGTAGACCTATTCAAGCAGCGGTGAAAGAGGCTACTTTGTATTTCTGATGCAGAACAGGAGGAGTATCAGGCATAATATGCCCCAAGATGTGCCAAGATGAGTGTGTGTGCATGCATGCCAGAGCGTGTTTGTGTGTTACTGTGTGTGTAACCCTAATAGTTTAATGCAGCTCTATTGATTACCACTTTAATGTCAGGGCTAATGAATTGTTCCTTTAATACCATTTGCACATCTATTTACAACAGCATCAGTATGTGCTGCAGCACACACACGTTTTAAAAGAGAAAGTGAGAGAAAGAGAGAGAGAGGCACCATATAAAATGCAAAGCAGACATTATGTGTATATGGTATGGTAATATTTGTTTTTACCATTATCTTTCAGCTTTATCTAAACCTTTATCTTTGTGTTTACATCTTTGCTTTGCTGTCTGTTTCTATTATTTTCTGACAGAAAGTAGCTGCTCTTCTCTGCAGTCTGGCTGCAGGGTTGTGGAAGTCGAGCTGTTTTTGTCTGAGCGCTTTGCAAAGTCCAAACTAACCAGCCTATGGTGGAAGTGCTGCAGGGGGCATGTGCCGGCCAGCAGAGCTGCCTTGTCAGTGCACTGATGACCAACATCTCTAATGGAACATTCTGGAGCTGGTGATGGTCTTTACATCTGCGACCACATCCAAGGCCTTTTATCAAAATGCCATTAAGACACTCTAATACATCCATCTATCTCCTGCTCCTCCGCCTTCTGCTCGCTCTATCTCCATTCCTGGCACTCTACATGCCTCTCTCACTAGGCGTCTGCGTTGTGTAACCAGTCTGTCTGCCCTGAAATGGTAACCCAGTTAAGAGGCCGACAGGCCGTTTTCTTTCTTCTCAAAGCCTACCATCACTATCAGCGGCCCACTGCCTCCCGGCTCGACCTACACTCCCCGGGTGAAAACCCTTTGTCACCTCAGGGCTTTGAGAGCCCCAGCTCTTACTACCCAATTGTTTCCACATTTTCTGCATTCCTGTTCCAGATAAAGGTCCTGCTGGTTTCCCTGCCTCCCTGCTTGGAGCCTCCTTCACTCTGCCCCCTCTCTGCACACCCAGGGAGCTTGTGGCTGATCTTGCCTGGGTTCGAGGCGGGCAAAGGGTGCATGGGTAGCGCAGTGGGCGAGTGAAGGCACAGGTGGGGAGAATGTAACCAAGAGGCAAACAACGACTCAGCCAAGCCTATGAGACCTCCCACAGTAAAGGAATAAACACACGCACACCGCACACCCAGTTATTAGTTGTGCTGCTTGCTGGCCTACATAAACCATCTGCTTACATTAACTATTGCCTGTCTTTGTTCAACATGTGTGCAGACGGGGATGAATACCTGCAGAGCATGGCAGCAATGTGTGATTCACACTTGATATATGATTCAATATAGTTGACATTTTCCTTAATGAGACCTAGATGTTTTATTTTGCCTCCGATGGAACCATCATATCCATGGACCTGGTGATGTTTTTAATTCTCTGGTCATGGAGAGCCTCATCCAAGCTTCCCCTGACCTCCCAGGATCCTCTGAGGCCTGTAATTTGGAGCGCCTGACTTGGAAGCAGCCCTGGAGCTAATCACCATTTGGTATCTGACAGATTAACCCACCATAGAGACACAGGCGCGCACACACACATACACGCACAGAGCTTTGCTGCCTGCCTGCCTACTGCATGATTAACTGGAGATAAGGGAGTGCTTCAAACTCCCTGGATTCTCAGGGATATTTAAAGCTTTCATGGAAATTTCCATAGGGAAAGAGGTGGTGTGGCGATGGAAGTGGTCTACCATGTGTGTGTGTGTGTGTGTAGGGAAGAGTGATGCACAGTCACTCTCTGTTACTTCCAACAACTGTACACTAGCAGCTAAAGCACCGGCTCTACTGTGCAGGCTCCAGTGAAGGCCTTCTCTGTGTGAAAGGCTCCTGCCTTTGTGTGCATCAGACCGTGACAGCCTCAGCCTCCAGGAGAGCAGGGCAGCAGAGAGCGCGAGCGAGGGGGAGAGAGTAAGAGGAGAGAGAGGCAGGGAGCGATGCACAGGAGAGCTTGGCCTGAATGCGCTCAGGAAAAACAGCTGCCAGCAGGGGCAGGGTCACAAACATTGAGTGATTTCCAGCCTCCATCGATAGATACTATTCTTAGTGAAGGCTTATGAAAAAAGGCATGCAGAAAGCTTTGCTTGAGTGCCAGGAGTTCCAAGTCCGACAGGCAATGCTTTCGTTAAGAACCAAAAAACTCCATTATTTCTTTCTCTGTGATAGTCTAATCGTGTCCTACCTGTGTAAGCAGGCCAGGTTGGATCTGAAGGGGCTGGGCACCAGGGGCCTGCGTCACTATGGGAACAGCATTCTCCATCCGCACAGAGTAACTGGTGTGCTTGGAGGGGGACGCCTGGAGCCCTGTGGACAAGTGAAGTACATGCACAGAGGATGTCACACATAAGTATGGCAATAACCTTCAAATTTGTCACTTATAAACAACATCATGCCATCTGCAAAATTAAGAGCGAGTGATCACATAGTGCCTTATATATGCAACTGATTTATCCTCTTTCAACAGATGTCAAAACCCCTCCGCTATGTTTAAACACAGCAACACTAAGAAAACAAAAACAGTAGTCATGGCAATAGCATAAAAACAGTTTCTAATAATGGAAATTCTTTTTATCACCCATTGCACAGGAAGAATAAATAAACAAGCAGAATAATGCCTTAGAGCTCCTCTGCCCTCCCAGTGCAAATGCAGAGGAGACAAAGGGGAGTGAGTAAGCATTACACAAAGATATAACGTTTCCTTTCAAATGATTAATTGCCTCATCAAGTTATCACTGAATCACCATTTGTATGGTACGACTGACGCTACCCGTGGGGTGCAAGGCTAAAGCTGCAAAACAAAATGACAAAAAGCTAGCAAAAAGGCAGGACTATCTGCACAAAGAAGCCAAACTGACTATAGTGCCGTATGAAGGGTACCAGTTTAATTGGGTTGTATTCTCATATCATGGCTGCGGTCTTGCGTTTTCCACTGAGGACCACAAATCTCATCCTCTCCACTCGTAATACATGCTGACATGTCAGACCTCCTTACCTTGGAAGCCAGGTGGGCAGACAATGAGCGCCTGCTGGAAAGGGTCGGGCCGAGCAGCGCAAAGCTGAGGAGCCCCCGGTTGCAGAGGCATGCTCCTCTGGGCCACGGCTGCCATGGAGGCAGCGGAGGGCTGGTAGAGTGCAGATTGGTAGTTTAGTATGGAGACATCAGGACTTGCAAAGGAAAGGGTGGCATTGTTGGTGGAGGAGGGAGCCAGGTTGGTGGCCTAAAGGAATGATGGGACCAAAATAAAAATCACGAGAGTGGAGGTACTGATGGGAATGACAGGGAAGTGGAGGTTCTCCGAGGAGGAAAGGTTGAACAGCAGGCATGGTAAAAACACAAAGATAGCAGTATTCGAACAAAATAATGCACAGATAAAGATGCAAAACAACCCCCACATCAAAACAAGATGGATGGCGGGGCATCCATCATTGATGAGAGCCGATGGAAGAATAAGGAAATTGTCCGACTGATTTAAAACGTGTCTAGGGACCGCTGATTTGATTAATTAGAGGGAGAGAAAGAATGTGAGGAGAGATGCAATCAATTCTACAATTACGCGATTATTCTTTGAATAATCAACCATCAATGAGCAAAACGCCACCAGAGCACTTTTAGACTGAGAATTCGATCATTTTGTATCATTAACAGCATTTAGTTTGAAATCTTAATAAGATTAGAATCTTTAATCCAATATTTAGATTAGAATGATGCATTTGTGGAAATTTGAGGAAATGTATACTATATTGTGATAATATACTGAACATGAATTTATTGATGCTTTGTATGTTTTATATGTCAGCAATACACATTTCCCTTATTGAATGGTGAGCATTAAAGCCATAAGGAAGTCACATTATAATTCTGTTTAAATGTAAATGTTACAGAATCAATATGAGCCAATATCATGAGCTGCAGCAAAATTTGACATTTCATGTCACAGCTTCACTATCTAGCCACCAAATCAATACGCCTGACAGGAGTAATATTTCACAGCCAACAGTCATTCTATAATTATGTAAGCTTAGGTAACTCCAGCCTGTCTTGACCATTAATAAGACATGTGGAATACTAAGACTGCCTGGGAACATCCTTGATACAAACAAATGCTTTTAAGAGACACCATTTGCTCGGCTCGTAAGTAGTATTTGCTCCACGAGATGCTGTCTAATTTTAGCCCTTTCATTAAGCGTAAGTTGGGGCGGAGGGAAATACAGAGACAGCGCTTTCATTTTTCATTTGCTCTCTTTAGCGTGTTCGATGAACACCAGGGGAGGGAACATAATCAATACAGCACTGTGACATTCATCATACACAAGCACGGAAGCAGCAAAATACAAGCCAAAGATGCATTCCAGCCTTGCAAATGAATCGAGCTGAATAAATCACTAACTTAAGCCTGTCTATATGCCCTGAGAGCCAAGCGCAGAAAAGACAAGCTGAGGGAATGTTAATCCATTTAAATCACAGCAAGATGGGGTTTTTGTCGCATGCTACACAGTGTGAGCCTGCTCGATATAGTAGGTGATAAAGAACTCTGTTTACTAAAGAGAGGGGTGGGTGGGGGGCTAGAGTTGTAACTAAGCACAATCTGGAAAACCTTGCCACCCGACGCTCGGTGATTCCGGTATAAGCCAAAAGTCAGCAGTTTCGATTCACAGACCGTACGGGAACGAAGCGGCAAAGCACCACAGGCTCAACCCAGGGAAATGGGAGGGAAGAAGAGAAGACAGAGGAGGACAGGAGTGAGAGGAGGGGAAAAGAGAGGAAGCCTGGTAAAGGGATTCTTAAGGCCTGAAAGCCCCAGAATGCAAGGCAAGCAGGAAGTGGGGCTTGTCATGTGTGTAATCAGCACTTTGCGACAATCCCACAGGACCTGGGGCACAGACAGAAATGCAGGCAGACAGATATACATGCACCAAGGCAGACAGGCAGGTCAGTAAGCCTGGAAACATGCAGACAGACAGGAAGAACAGACAGGAAAAAATAGAACAAAGAGACAAACAGCCACTCATGGGATGCTAAGCTGTTCAGCTACTGACAGTTGGGTGTTTAAAATACAATTACTTGGTTAAGGCAGCATTTGACTGAGCAAGATGCATGCGTCATATTTTTCCTTGAGGCTTTCAGCTCAGCTTTAAGTATCCTTTGTGATACATATACATTTATGTATACATGTCTTCATACATATGCAGTACAGCTGCATTCTTATTCCATTTTTTTCAATCCGAAATTTAGTGGAACCAGTCATGGAAATGTGGTAAACCATAGCTAAAATAATTAACATACTTGCATCTTATAGCATATAAGCTCACCACCAGTGGCTGCCTACTGCGTGAGGATGTCTGATTTCCAGTTTTACCTGGCTGTGCACAGTGTTCAGCTGGTTGTTGAAGGTCATGGTGAGGTTGGTGGAGGTGCTGGGGGCCACATGGGTGATAAAGGGCGTCTTGCTCTGGTTGACTGTGTCGTACATGTTGACACGACGCTTACAGATCTCCATGTTTTGGAAGCACGACTTCACACTGCACGGACAGAGCGTGAGAGAGAGACGGCAAACAGAATGAGTACTGTATCTTATGACAGCGGCGGATGTTATTTCACTGTTTGAAATGATCTTATATAAACAACGACATGGCCTGTGCAGCTCTTACTGTGTGCTGTGTGGGAAATCGAGGAGATGTGACATAGTAACAAAGGGGTGGTTGAGCGTTTCGATAGGCGTGATCCTCTTGTCTGCGTCGATGGTCAGCATCTTCGTTAACAAGTCAATGAACTCCCTCCTATCAGCCTTCTCTGCCAGCATGTCGCTCCCCTCCAGATCTGACGTCATGTTCACCTGGAAGAACGAAGCAAACACACAAGTATCTTAGCATTTCAAATACCTTTTCAGTGGCTGATGAGTGTTCGGAGTCTCTAATATTTCTGCAGACGACAGAGAAAAATCTCTCCCACAGCTTTTTCCCATACAGAGGCCTATTAATACTCACAAGGCCTCATCAGTTAGGGTGTCAGTGTGTATGTGTCACAGAGCCCAATGATAACCTTGCACCTTAGTGACATTACAAACATTTGCACTGGTATTTATAGCACCACTCGGAATATCTCCTGGCGCCTTCACTGAGATTTTTATCTATTCCTGAGATGTGAAGACAAACAAAAAACATGAACCCAATAAATGCTGCCATTGGCTAGGCGTTAAAAAACCCGTTCACAAAGGACACCATTTTGCGAGCGCCTCGGAGAAATGAGACAACTTAACCTAAATATGTTCTGAGGCAGTTCTGGGAAGCTGCCTTGGAACATCATGTTGCTTCATCTGTATTAAACATTGCGGCTTAGGTTGTGGATAAATACTGGGCAAAGCAGATTTGTGCAGATTTTTTGCTCCAGTGAAAAGCTACATAAGTAGGGAGAATTGATTTGTTAGGCAGGGGACTAATTCTGGGCCCTGGGTTTACTTTTAGGGTTGTCATGTGAGGTGATGAATGAAGGAAGTGGGACAAGGTCATGATATAGCAGGTCCAGACTCAAGTGAACAAGCACATTGTCAGGCGGTGCGAGGGCAGAGACGGACAGTGGCAACAGACAGACAGCCTTGTTTATTGTGACTGCCATGCAGAGGGAGCAGGCCTGTTTTTAATAAAGATGCAGCGCTTATCTGTAGGCCTGCTCCAGGGACTATCAGATGTGCTGCCAGTCAACACTGCAAATCTGATTCAATACTCTTTTTCTATGCAGGTTATTCAGGCTCTGTAACCATTCCTCTCTGCTTGCCATCTCCGCTGGCTGTGATAAAGGAATAATCTGCAGAACGGGGTAAGAAATAATCACATCGTCCTCTGCTAGTGGCAGAGATGACTTTGGGAAATGTACACAGTTTGCTTGCACATGCATAGCAGGTGGGAGTTGGCTGAGGTGTGCCACAATAATCAGACTGGATAGGAAAAAGCATGAGGAGGTAAAAGAATTTTCCTATCATCCATTAAATTAAGATACATAAATTCACTGGATAGAAAATATATTTTCATACATCATTTCCTTTCAGTAACAGCAAGAGGCAAAAATCTGACATTTTCTAATCATGAATGGAAATGGAAAAGAAAATGGTCACTAAAAAACATAAAGACAAAGGGCTTCAACTAAGACGGTCAGCCTTGCGTGTCTTGCATTTCAACGGCTGTTTATGGAGCCACATCTGTGCCGTGAGGAGCACTGACATGCCACTCTGGAGCAAGGGTAGGGATGGCAGATGTCGAGCAGTGAGACAGATTGGGCTATGCCTCAGGAGATGTGGAGCCGGGCATGCAGGATGCAGGCCTGTCTTCTGCACAGCGCTACATGTGCAGATTTACCCATAAACTTTATTTTGTCAGTGGGCAGAGCGATAGAGGAAAGGAAAAGTGTATTTGTATGTGAATGTGATAAAAGAAAGATAAGGTGAAGACCATGCTGCTCCTCCTGCTATGGCTTCGCTTCTATCAACAGAGATATCGAAGGATTGGAGATCAAAGTGAATCCATTTTCGAGCAGTGCCGGCCTTCCTTCCATCTACAGGCCTTGAGCGAGGTCCTGCATTCGCTGTGAGTTGGTCTCTGATTTACTCAAATTAGATATACTTGTGACTAAAGCCTCCCCACATTTCCCACGTCTGAAAGGAGGTTCATTATCTCTTCCTGGCACCCAGCCCCTCTGTCTTTCAGGGCCTTCAGCTATATCATCCATTATACACGCGGAGGCAGATGTCCACAATGCTGACTTGTTTATATGGTCAGGATAGTGAGATGGGGCAAACTAGGCATTTTTTTTTCCCACATTAAGATTGTGCAGCTCTGCTGTATATCCTTTGTGTTTCTGTAGTAAACTGAGTCTGGCTGCGACAGCGAGAGGAAGATGGGACACAGAGCTTGAAGCGTAGGAGACAGAGATGACCCAGGGGATATCATACCAGTGCAGGTTGGTTTCATTAAACTCTGTGCAGCATGTGTGTGTGTGTGTGTGTGTGCTTGCGGTACAGTAACTGTAAATTCAACATGCCCAGGCAGCGATGCTATCTTATCCCAGCCGACTGCATGTTATTTCCAGACAGGCCTGACAGCGGCCCTAGGCGCTACTGGACAACCATAATTGTCTCCATCACTTAAGTCACTACATGTGTTGCGTATCCACATGGACAATTTCCAGAGGCTGCTGCTGGTTGTGTACCAAACTGGCCATATTCCCAAAGAAATAATTCACCTGCTTAACTCTTATCTCTTGGCTAGTCATTATCAGAGGCAGGATCGAGGCGCATGATGACAAGAGAGTACTGTCACAGATTTGAAGGGGCCTGAGAAAAAACGTTGTAATTTTCCATCACCGCTGCCATATCTGCCAGCAGAACCAGTATTTGGCCAAGTGAGGGTGAGCAAAACAACACTCACTATCGTCTCACTGTCAGGCACGTCTTATCAAAATGTCATAGCTACACGTGAACTTTCCCACCGTGCAGCGATGAATTCACTCTGAGTCATAGAGGAAAGTGACATTCGATATCGACGTGTACAGAGGCAGTGCTTTTCCATATATAAATCACTTCCTGAGGTTATGTAAGATCTTTCTAAACAGGCACAATCCCACAGGTGACATGCTGGGCTGCGGGGGGGTGGGCGGGGGAGGGGGGCTAACCAGCTGAGTCATGCAGACACAATATGGTGAGGGTCTGACCAAGCTGGTCCGAAAAAACTGGTGGGGACCCTCTGGAATGTGTGAATGTGTGCCTGAATTAGTAAGTGAGAACGATGGGGGAGAGAGAAAGTACAGCAATTTGCCCTCAACATGCTAACATGCACTGTGTATGTACAAAGAGGAGACATAGCCACAACAGTCACTCCAGCTTAAATAAGAAAGCAAACTGTACATATCAAACGCATTAACCAGTCTCGCCACATGTTCAGCTCAAATGTCAGTCTGTAACTTATTAGACAGCGGTTAAGCAAAATGAAGAGCAGAGCAGAGTTGAGGAGGGGGTTTCAGTGAACAGCTGCTTTCATTTCACTCTATAAAATTCTATACAGCAGCAGAGCTACAACGCATCTGGAGTTCAAGTCTTGGCAGAATAAAAACCGTAGGATTTCAGATATATGATAGATAATCCTCGGGATGTGATGGATCAAACTCGGCTCGGACCTGAGTAGGCCCATCACTCGAGGCTTCAAATGTGAGACAGGTGGAAGTGATTGAAGGAAAAAGACAGAGCAAAAGCAAGTAATATGTCTATTTGTGGGAAGGAAGAAAGCCATGCTCTGTGAGGGTGAAACAGCATACCTGTGCCATATCATCCAAGCAGTTGAAGATGTACTTGCGAGCCTCCTTGGACTTGATCCCCGTTTCACCCTCGTGGTCCTCTGGAGTCTGCGGGAGACAAGAAGCAGATGTTCCTCTCAAATCCCATCACACTTCCCCTCTGGAAACGCACTATTTACATTTGGCTCATTACAGCCTCTTGTTGTTGATGTGCAGCAGGACTCGGCTTGCCCTCTGAGCAACCCTGGGGTAGCACACAAACACTCATCTAACAGCCAGGGAAGGTGAGGGAAACTGCATGTGGAGGCGCACAATATATCACTGAGACAATATCCAGAATGTAAACTGCACTACACACACACACACATTTTACTCAAGTGCACTAGGACACGCATTTAGTATAAACACGTGTGGTTATTCCTTTTCAAAGGAATTAGATTTACACAAAGCTAATCTGTGTTGACTATAGAAACCTCCTGACTGAACACATGATATTTTTTAATTACAGTCAGCAAAGCAACACAGCTGCTGTTACATGGAAACACATGGCGAGTTTGAATTAAAGCTAAGCAATGTCTCTCCAGAGTGGAAAAAAAAAAAGGTGGACAAGGCGCCTTAACGTTTGATGCTTTCCACATACCAAAGACACTGGAAAATTATGAGCTACAGTACTGATATCAATAATCTGTCACTGAATTGGCCGCAATGCTGCAATCAACTCAGACAACAATGGACTTAGAAATTCTTAAATTTGAGCAAGAATGTGAAAACGCTTCTACCTGACACTGCTAAAAGCCCAAGGATAGCAGACTTGTGAGCATGTACACTATGTACATATGCAATATGTCGGTGTGGTATGTTACTGGGATTCATAAGAAACAAATGCACTGAGCTATTTGGAAGAGATCAATCTTAATAACACTGGTAAAAAACAACACCATGCCCTGTAGAGATGGATCAGTGTTTGCAGTTTGATCAAGAACTCAAGTGAGTAAATTCACTGTGCGGCACACTAAAGTTCAACTGGAGTTAATTAGGGTAAAAAAAGAAAGAAGCGGACCTCCGCACTGAGTGGCCTACGTAGAGGGACAGTGGAACGGGGTTAGAGCAGACACACTCTGAGCTGGAGTCATCAGGCTTGCCTTCCTTTTGCCAAATCCTCTCACACAGATCCATTTTGCTCTCATTACCCTCTCACTTTGTTTATAGCCAGACACAAGGCTGTAAATGCCTCACACAGTGCAGCCAGAGTTTCTGGAACATCAATGACAGATTTTGCTGGCAGAAATATCACCTGCTCCTAGAGGGATCTTCTTGATGCTACCAGCTTGAAATTTTTGTGTGCCTGTGTGCATGCATTGGTATCATTTCAGCTGTACCTTAAGTCTCCAGAGAGGATAGGTGGAGTCTGGGTCTCTGTTGAAGAACCTGGTGGTCTTTGTCCCTGCACTCAACAGATACTCTGCAGGCAGGCCCTGTGTCTGTGAGATGTACCGGATCTGCAAGACAGAGGATGAAAAATGCATTTGAGAATTTTCACATCATATGCATGATTGAACCATAAGTTGCATTTAATTGGGGCACGCTGTGAATTTTTCCTGCAAATGACAAAAAAGGCTAAAACTTCAGGATGGATGTTCTTTTGGCAGTTTGAAAATCTAGGCTGACGTTAACTACTCCAGACTTATGTGGCTGAAATATGCATAGCACCCAAACATGACCTCAGCTCAAGAGTCTAAGATTGATTTGAGACTTGTAAATGAGACACTTTGCTAAGTTTTCGGGCATGTGAAAAATCAGCCAAGCTTGTTCAGTGATGGAGCACAACTTGCTCAAGGTTTTCCCACTGAGCCTCGTCTGACTGATAGAGAGAAGGGAACGCTGCAATGTCTTGCTCTGGAGCACAGGGGCTGCGCTAATTGGACAAGTGGCTCTGTGGCATCTGTTCAGATAAACAGGGAGGCTGCGCAAGAATCATCAGGGGCTGTCAGGGGGATTGGAGAAGCGATCCCACCCTCCCAAACACACTCACGAGCACACGCTCGTGGAGAGAGAGAGCACACACAAATGCATACACATGAGCATAACTGCACATGATTCAAAAGTATGCTAGCACCCAAACACACACAATCATGAGTTGCTCAGAGGTCAGGAGACAGTTTGAAGGTCCAAGCAATCATTATATGTTACCTGATCGTACTCTGAGGCTCCGGGGTAGAGGGGCCATCCCAGGAAGAGCTCGGCTATCACACAGCCCAGGGACCACATGTCTATGGCCTCACAGAACGGCAGGCCTAGGATGATCTCCGGAGCCCTTTAGATAGAGAAAACACACAGTATGGTTAGACAAGAGATGTTTTTCTCTTATACTAAATGAATAAGAACACACAGAGCAGAGCTGATGCTATAAAGGTATATTGCTGCGAGTGAGACAGAAAAATAAGACATAATGTAACTCGTGACTCGACCACATTGCAATTTTCCATAAATGTCATAACGGCAAAAGCCTTGTTTTCACACTTCCTCAGAGCCCAGTGTGGTGCGCACAGGTCAGAAGAGGGAATAATAAACGCTGCATATGTAGAAGTGAGCTGGAGACTGTCCACAACTTTTAGCAGCATTCCCAACGCCAATGAAATTTAATTAGACAACCGTAACACACATTTTTTACTCACAGACTGACACTGTTCTACAGTTCCACACCAAGACAGATAATTCAATTAATCTGCAGTGTTTGAGGGCTGTTATCCTAATATTGATCACTCAGTGTAGCCTGGAAAAAAGCTTGAAATTTATTTTCACTGAAGTCAATAGAGCGCTCCTTTTCATATCAGCTGTTTAGACAGTTTCCAAGGTGCAACCTTGCAGACAACTGATTGATAACACCACCACTCACTGCGCTCCATCTCTGGTAATCAAAACATGGCGACTGCATAGAGGAACGATTGTATGTTTATTTCATAGACCACAGCCAAAAGGCAACATGGAGGCAATTGTGCTATAAATATAAGGCCAGTATAAATATACTGTGGAGGGTGCAAAGAGATTCATCCAGGCTTCTAGTAGGCTACATGTGAGTTAATAAAGTCAGTCCTTAACTGCAAGACAATGGCCTTTTCCAGTCACACACACATACACATGCATACAGTGATCCACAAAGAAACCACTTCATTGGTAGAACAGATAAATATCTATGATTTGACAAAAAAGAAGGAATGTTGTTTCACTCATTTGAGCAGCACTGAAGTCCAAAACAATTCCCAACTTTCATTCAACATGTTTTATATCCTGTCAGAAAGACTATTACACATCTTGTAAACTCACGTCTCTGATGGGGCTTAAAATAACCGAGAACACAGTCTGGAGGAGGGGGGGTGATAGGCAGAGCTCTTGTCCTATCTATAACTTCAATCTAGACGGAGCTACTAAAACTGAAATCCCTCTTTATCTATTAATGCCATATTAACAGCATGAAACGCAGATCTTGGGAGCTCAAGGCTGATCTTGGAAAGTTTTTCATTCATAGCGAAGTTCACAATGCTGATTGCCGTGACCATGGTAACTAGGCTAGCGCTCCCCCCTAAGCCTAGGCGGGCTCTGGCAGAGTTTCGGTCGCAGAGAGAGGGACGAGGGGGCCTGGCCTCAGTCCCGCTGGAACTGTAGGTACCAGGGAAACAAAGAATGGTGAAAACAGCATGAGGGGACGCTATAGCACTTTATAGGCCTGTAGGGGGTCGATGGGTGAGCGGTCCGAGTGCCGCTGGGGGGTTTAGAGGAGAATGAATAAACAAACCTCACGTACTTAAAAGCAAATTTTCAACTGTAGCCCCCTGCCATCTATTCACTGCTTGCTGACGAAAGGGCAAAATGAAAAGAAGGCATAGCCGATTCACCGTATACTGAGATATGTCTAATACAGAAAGGCACAAGACAGCGCGGGGACAGACGATGAGATACTGCATAAGGAAAAAGAGTTCAAGAGCGGCAGAGACACAAATAAAGCAAATGAGGGGGAGCAGTGCTTCGCTCAGTGAAGAGCTCCTGTCACAGAGGGTGGTTATTGGGGTCTCAAGGGCAGCAGCGGAACAGACACCAAGACAGCACTCTAGCAACAGTATCTTAGGGCACCATTACACACCAATACAAAGACACCTTCACACACAATGAGCCGAGACGTCTATCAAGGGGCTGCCAAAGAGGCATAAAGGAGCCTGCTAGGAGGCGATAGCAGAGGGAACAGCGAGGTCTACTGAAGGTAGGGACGAGAAGAGATGGACACCAGGACTGGGGTCAGCACGATCTTCCTCTAACAGCCTGTTAGAGTGGCTGGAGTTTCACTGTGGACATGAGGGAGAGGGAACAATAAAAGCCGGACAGGAACAATACCTCCCTGAGAGGCAAGCACACTAGAAAGGTCTTGCAGGACGGTTGTGTGTCCCTTGATGAACACGAAACAATACAAAGATGCGGAAGAGGATTTTCTTCCATTTATATATTCAAATACCATTCTGTTTGTACTTTCAGCTCGTTGCTTATCACGCTGTATATGGAGAAGCTGATAATAGAGGCAGTCAGCAGTCCATCATCATCACAAAAAATTGTGTTCTGCAGTATTCTTTTTTTTTTTACAGTATAATGAAACCAATATACTGTAGCCCAGCCCAATGAATTTTGCAATGAATTTGTCATCTAAATAGGATTCACGCATTCCTACAGAAAAACACAAAACATTTACCCTTTTATTTGCATGAGTATGAGTTCTCAAAAAACCTAATTTGACTCTGAGAAACCAAAAATATGTATGAGCCACTGGAAGCTGAAAAAAAAAATCGGAGGCCGTTCTCACAACATGAGGCTGTTTTTTCACTCGCTGCAAGGAAATTCTCCCCCATCAAAACGCATTGTGGAGATGAAAGCCGCAGGAAACCCTTCATCAGATGGTCCTTCAGATCACTGTGACTCCTGTGGACACATGCAGACCGCAGGACCTTAAACTTTCCCCGTTGTTACTGAGCTAAGTAACTTCTTACACCAATCATCCTCATGGTATGGTATTCACACTAGCTCACAAACAAGCAAAAAAAAAAATAACGTGCCACGTTTCATATGAAAGAAAGGTGGCTTTCATAAAAGCCAACTTCAGCCAAGTGTAATTAATACTGGGTTTTCAACTTTAGTACAATGTTTCTAATGCATGTGTTTATAGCTGTGTGCCACGGCCACATGGACTTTGGCCTTGTGTGTGATGGAGAGATTTGCTAGTGTTGATGTTATGCTTGGATCCATTTCAGCCTGAGCCTTCCCGGGTTATGCTCCAGTGTTCTACTTTGCCTGTTCTCATGGCTCCTCTGCCTCTCACAGAAAGCTCCTCCCATTCAGCAAACGACAGCGATAGAAAGAGAGTGAGAGAGCAAAGGAAGGGAGGAAGGAAGAGAGAGGGAGTAACACGACGTCGCTCGTGATATAAAACCACAAATGCAAATCTGCCCCTACCAACGCGCTCGCTGCCATCGCATGCAAAAGCGCCCCACAGCTGCTGCTGATGCAGGCCTTTCACTGGAAGTGATAAACAGCAGACACATCTGCACAGTTCACAAACCTTAGTTCTTTTTCTGCCCCCCCCTTCCTTGCTAAAGTAGTAGAGCATAAGAGATTGACAGTTCATGCAGATTAGATTTTGATGCTCAATAGGATGTCATAGTTAATCTCTGTTGTAGGTACACACGCAGCCATGCGTTTAGTGTTAAAAAGAATTCTAAGGTATTTAAATCAAAATGTAACTTATGTATTTGAATACATAAAAGGACATTGGAGGAATGACTCTAGGGTCTATAAGAAATTAATGCTCAGTCTGTCAATGTCTCTTTGTGGGTCAAAGACTGAAACAAGACAAAGGGTCTAAAACAATGCTAGAAGCTCTGTGAGGCTCCTTTATGCTCTGTGTTTCTTTTAGTAAAAGGCTGGCGAGAATGTCATTAGTTTTGCTGGTATTTGGTCAAAAGCAGCTAATTAAAAATGTGACCCGATGGTGGCGATAGATTAAAGGTCAGACGGTTTCCAAAGTTATTAATTCATTTTGAGGTGGACATGAATGTCTGCCACAAATGTCAACCTCATGATGGCACTACAAGGAAAATCAAGGGATCACATTGCCATCCACAGAGCCACACCATTAGAGTGGATAAAAACTACATTCTTGTCAACTGGTAATCTCAGAATTGAAGTGCTTGGATAGACCATCTGAGCATGCTACATTCAGCTGACACTGCCAATTTATCACCCTTTAAGCTGCACCCCACCTCGCTCATCACCAGTTGGCATGGCTACCACAGACGGTGCCTCTCAGAGGGTGGTGGTGAGCTTCTTGCTGCCGACCATAGATGTCACATACAGTACAGACGGTGTGCAAACCACCGGCTACCCAGAGGCTTTCTCTGGATTTCAGTGGGGACCCAACTGCATGAGAGGCCTCAGTGTTCGGGCTAGTGGCTCTGACAGCATTGGCCCTAGACAAAAGAAAGGGGGAGGGTGGGATGGTAAAAGAGAGAGAGAGAGAGAGAGAGAAAGCGAGAGAGGGAGGGAGGGAGACAGGGAGAGAGTCCGCACGCTGACATCCTCCCAGCTGGCCTGGTCATTGATGAGCCCCAGTCCCCTTGGGAGCCAGAGATGGCACGACTCATGAATGGAGCCTTTCTTCTGCCATCCCAACCCACCCCTACACCTCAGCCCCTGCACCCACCCCCTCTGCCAGCCCAGCCAACCCCTACACCTCACCATCCACCCCCTCCTTGCAACCCCTCTGCCAGCAAAAGCCCCTTCAAACCCCTCAAACTAGGGCGGCGAGGCCAGGCTAGCACGCCCTCCCTGCTCGCCTGTCCGCCCTCTGCTCTGTTGAACCGTGCCTCCGCTTGGCTGGCCTGCTAGCCCACACACACATAAACACACATGCAGACACACACGCAGACACACACACAGCTGACATCACAGGCTGTGTGCATGTCAGGATGTATCCATCAGGCTGACCTTCCCTTAGCTTGGCTCCAAACGGGAGACTGATGGATCCCTGGAACCCTGCAGCATTTACACACATATACAACGACACACACTCACACACACACACACACACACACACACACACACACAAGCACACACACATACACACGGGTCAGCCAGTTTATGGTAATGGTTTGATCTATTTCCTCTCTATTTCAAAGACTTCATCATTGGCCCTTATTTAACTATGTTTTATTCAATAGGCAGGCAGTTTTAAGTAAAGAGCAGCATGTATACTATATAGGATCTTATACCAGGTATGTTAAGAGCACTGTTGTGGCATAGTGCTGGTTAGTGAGAGAGCCATCCAGTGTTAACAGGAAAAAGCACTTCAAGAGAAAAGAGCCTGCCATTAACTTTTCTACCCTCTATCTCCTTCTCCTCATTCCATTTCCTCCCTTCTCTTTGCCTCTTCCCCTCTCTCCATCCCACGTCTTGCCCTTGCCTAATGTAAACGGCTCGGGTTGGAGCTGTGAATGACTCCCTGCCTCCCCCGGGGTATTCATTTGCATAGTCATGCCCTCGAAGGTTCCTCCACAGCCTCTTTGAAGATGCACCATAGAGAAAAGCGCTTTTCTAGATATATTGCATGGTGGTCGCTGACTGTGAAATCAATGTGCAGAGTTACATCCCCTGCCGTGCACCTGTGGCTCGCAGGGACCTGCCCCAACCCAAGACACACACATACATGCACTCATATACACACTCACATAAATATAAACTATACCTTTCCAACCACTCCACCTGCTCTCATCACATCAGAAATTGCTGCACAGTGCACAGGCTCGGCATACCAGTGCTCGTGTAAATGCACATAGATGGTGGTTAAATTTAGAGACTGGGTGTTCCAGATGGTTCAGGGGGAGGGGGATATCTGGACAAGGCAAACTTTTTCACAGAGTCCTTGAGAAATGTTGTCTCACTCCCTAAGCAGGGGCGACATTCCTGGTGTTCAAGGTCTTGAAAACAGGCCTCCCTCTCTTTTTTCCTTTCTCTCGCTCGCAGAAAAAGGCAGGCAAAAGCGCTGACGAGGCTGTCACTGTTTTACCTGTTAAAAATGTAAGCATTCCCTGCGAGTCAAGCAATGCAATAGAACAAGGCAAATGAAAGCCAACAGAGGGAAAAAGGGAGAGAGGATGCTTCATACAAGAAAGGGATTGACATCCAAATAATTTGCCCCTTAAAAGCGTGGCACTGTCAAGATAGTGCGGAAAGCAACAGGGATAGGCAACTCAACTTCAACAGAAGTTGTGATTACAGCAACTCAAATGCATGATAGCAGGCTAATGTAAAATACGGGGCGACAGCAGCATGTATGCTCATGCTGATTCAACACAACTTGGAAGTACAGTTCACCTCAGCAGCCTCAGCTGTAACTAAGAGCTAACATAGATAATATTTGTAAATTTCAAAGGTTGTCCCAGTTCCCTCTCCCAGTCTCACATGTAACTCCTCCCTCCTCTTTGAGGCGTTTTATATAATGAAGTATTCAGTGGGCAGGAAGCCACCCCTGTCACTGTGGCACAAATGGCGCATGGAGCCTTGTCGTCGCAGTGTGGCACATTCAATATTAGCACACAGGATATGCCACATTCTCTCACATGGCATCACCCTGTGTCATTACACACAAGCTGTTTTTTAACTGAGCGTGTTCATAACAGCGTTAGATAAGGTATCAGATTGAGTGTTGGGTAATATAGAACATCAAACACACATTTTATTGGCCTGGAAATACATTTGCTGCTATGGAGACTTTCTCCCCCCTTGGAGAAGCAGTGTAGTACCATTTTCCTCCTGCCCTCTCTTTCTACTCCCTCTGTTCACAGAGCTTCCATTAGCAACACTAACAACTACAAAAACCAAACAATGAGCGGAGCTTCATCGCAGCTAAGGTTGTTTAGACGTCTATGCAGTGCTTCATCGTTCCCAGCTGGTAATTACCTCTTTCCTGTGGTTATTATTATTCTCCAGCATGCGGCTGATCCTATAAGTAATACATCTCATTTCCACCGGCAACCAGCGGGCTGTCCCTGGTTCCCTGCAGTACCCTCTACGCCACCAACCCCCATCGTCTGGTGCAGGGGTCAAAGGGACAGACCTCCTTCAACTGGGTGGAGGTAGAGGGAGAGGGAGAAACTACAGAAAGGAGATGAGGCAGGAAAAGAAGGAGAGGGTGGGGCGGGCACAACAATGGAAGATGGATGCCCTTCCGATCAACACCCACCCACCTACACGCATGCACACATTCTGTCCCTTCTGCGTTACTTGGGAAGACTGCCGGGAAGGATTTGCGAATGGTAAATGACGGGTATCTGTCATGCAGTGATGCTCTCTGTGCAGACAGCCTGGAGAGACAATGTGGGGGACGCAGAGAGGAGCCTCAACTCTCCAAGCTCTTCCCGGGTAGCGGACTGACGGTCAGACATTATTAGGCCAGTCTACCAGCCTCTGGCCAGACACTGACCCAAACCTCAGGCATGTGCAGCTCTGCTTGACTTGAGACTTGAGTCCCCATGAAAATAAGACTTGAGTGGAATCTCTACATAATAACTGGGTAATTGATATCACCTGCTGGCAGTAAAAAGTATATCTTACAAGAGAGATTTTCTTGGAAAATATTAAATCACCGCTGCTGACCCTTAAGAATGATGCCATCGCACCCTCATATTCTATTAGTCACGACTGTCCACTGTCAACAAGCCCAGAGGAAATATGTGGGTCACTCAGAGAGCTCGCTTGGAGCGGGTAGAGCCAAACTAAAGGCAGAAATGCAGACAGATGATAACACATTCTAACGTGAAGTCACTCAGTCAACCAGCTTAACCAGCTGGCAAGCCTGTCACCATGGCTGTGACATTCACCAAAACAGACAGGAAAGCAGCATAATGGGCAGCGACACACTCTCTGCAGACAGGCACAGGCGGTCAGTCAGGCAGATGAGATTGGGTCTGCTTGTGGCAGAGGGATACTTAAACCAAAGCCTTGATCACTCCATCAAATTAGAGTGTACGAGGGATTCAGTGAGCTAGACTTAAACCTTTCGGTTGGCTCCAATCTGTTCAGCACAGTGCAAGCCACAACCAGTGCGGCCCAGAGCCAAAACCGAAAGACAGACAGTATATCATATCGTAATGTTCTATTGCAGACTTTCAGTCAAAAGCCCAGCATGACAGTTATGTAAACTGCTGGCCAAACCAATCACAATCTCATCTGCTTGCTCGCCTGGCTGACTGTCTGTCTGCTGTCTGGTTGATGGGTATCATTGTCGTTTTATTGTCTACTTTTCTCCAGCAGTTGCTTTCGTCCACTACGGTCCAGAGCAAGAAACTGCAAGGCTCTGCATCGATACGTCCCATTCTGTTGATTTAGGGTGACTAAGACAGAGATCAAGTGATAGGGGAGAGAAAGACGGGGCTCAATCAATGTGGTTGGCTGGCGGAGCCGTACATACTGGATATGTGGTAAAACAACAGACGGTGAAAATCCATTTGGAAATGCGGCGCCTGAGAACATATAGCTAGGAGCCGCGGGGGCGCCGTCCTACTGTTGTAATGACATACGTCTCCCTGCCATTCAATACACACAAACACATGCACAAAACACACATGCACATACACAGTTTCAATCATAAACGCTGCTCTGGTTGACTAGTTCCTTATTTCTGGGGCAAGTGAAAGAGCACATGGGGGAGACATTTGCAAGGCAGACTAAATTCCCCTCCACCTTACCCCCAACCCAGCGTGCACTGACATACAGTACATGAGCTACATTTCTCTACCTCCACCCATCCCCCCCTTCACCCCTCCCTTTTTCTATCACTATCCCTTGTTTGACTACCGTCTTCCTTCCTCCCACCCAGTCGGGCAGTAATACCATCTCCTGCCTAATCAAATTCCGCTGTGTGTGACATGAATTCTCGGTGCCCAAGGCTGCGCTGCCTCACGACAAGCTACTGGGCCGCAGAGAGCTGTAACTAAACCTCACACAGATCCTATAGAGCAGCTCCCCATCTCTCTCTAAAATTTAACACAGGGACAGACCTCCTGGATATGATTCCCCAGACTTCTTCCTATCTGCCTGTTTGTCTGCTTGCCTCGGTGTGTGTCTGTCTGTCTATGCACAGTGCAGCTCCCTGCGTGTGCTTCGGTGAGTCCCTGGAGCGCAGCAGGCTCATGGTTAATTAGAGAGCGGATGGGACGGACTGACAGAGGCTGATCACGATTGTCACCCAGATGTGGTCAGATCTTAATCCAACACAACGACCGAACCCCCCCCTGTCCCTCTGCCACAATTAACATCACATGTACATGACAGCTATCACATAAGCATTGAGGAAAATTTGCAGATTCGGTCTCCTCCAGAGTGTCCTTCGGGAAAGGTGAAGCCTCTACCAATCACGAGTCTTCCCTCCTCAGACTCGTGTCCCTCTATCTGCCCCAGCATGCAACCTGCCTGCTGTGCCTTCAGACACTCTTACCGCCGTTTGTCACGCTGCATTCTTCCCTGACAAGAATTAGAAATGTCATCACGTAGAGAAACAACACCAGGATTATTAAGGCTTTAGGGAGGAATTTGGACAAATAGGCCATTCGCCTCTCATAGCCTCATCAGAAGTCAGTCTCGCTGAGACAAACGAAGGCAGACGGGTCGTGCTGTGTGTGTGGTGTGTTTTCAGTAAATGGGAACTACAGTTTATCATGTCAGGATCAGTCCTTGAGGGGACAAAGCCATGTCATGACAGGGGACAGGTATTAGCGTTTGCCTCTGTGCTTTCTTACTCAAAGTTTAAGCCACATTAATACACAGGGCTCGGGCTAAGAAACTGCTGCTGGTAATTAAATGTTTTCAGACACATGCATTGATATGTGTGGGCATGAGTCAGGCCGTGTTTGTTACGTTCATTCAATAAAAGCCACACTCCTCTTCCTTTAAGAGACAGCAAGAGCAATTCTTCCACCTAAAATTTAACGGCGAATCTCTATCTGTGCCACATATGAATCTGATACAGGCACATAATATGTTATTTAGTGTTTATGTTGCCACTGCTTGGTGAAATGCAGTAAGAACTCTTTTTTTAGTGCAGGCAGGAATAATAATAAGAGATGTCTTCAATAACAATCAGTCACAATGACAGGTAATTAATTTGGCAAAGCAATAATTCCCTGCAGTCATTTATAAGTATAGTCGAAGTTAATCACCTCTCAATAACAATACCCATGTACTGTTCTTCTTTCTCTCTGTCATATGGAGAGTGATAATTTTCTTCCCGTCCACTATACAATCTAACATGACAAACAATGAAGGCATGCTTGGCATTTAATATGCTATACATTGTCTATAGAGGGAAAACAATTACTGTATCGCAACAATCAATACAATATTATCCTTTTCATGTAGCCATACTTGAAGATTCAATTATTATGGACAAAATGACAATGTTATTTCTGCTGCTGTGGCCACACTCAAGGACATGCAAGCAGATTCCATTCCATCTAAATAATAATTTGAACAAAACTCAGATTGCTATCAGATCTTTTGAGGCTCTCACATTGCTATGTCCGCCATATTCACAGCTGGGATACGTTTATGTGTCTGACTGAGGAAGGAAGTGGCATACATTTATTCTCTTAATTAGAATTTGCCTTGCAAGTGTCATTGTGCTGGATTTACCAAGAGGGGGAAATCAATTTAAGAGGCAGCTTGGTGTGGATTTGCGATTGTAAAGACAAATGAGAGTGAACATCCCAGAAGATGTACATATTACCTCTGATGAAGGGGTTAATACTAGAAGTCAAGGGGCTTTGCTGGTTCGGAGGCAAGTATTTGATCTGAAACCAAGAATTACTTTTATTGTTGTTTTTTCTTTCAAGTCTGTAAAATGTCATGAATCAATCCTAATCTCCCAGAGAGCAAGATCACATCTTAAAATTGCTTTGTTGTCAGTAATTAACTGTGCCTATATATTATATTATACATAAGGTTTATTATTATAAGGTCAGAATAATGCGGTAACGGCCGCGGGACATACTCGGCCAAACCCATGCATGGATATGCTGCACGTACTGAGTGCTGAGCACCTTGTGTTTTTCTGGTGGCTAGGCAAGTCAGATTGCCCTTAAACATGATAGCCTTTGGTTTTTATTTCTCACTCAAGTTAAAAACCTATAAACAAAGACACTTACAGGAGTAAGGTCATGTTTACAAGCCAAATGATAAAGCATGAAAAGAACTGATAGTGCCACCTGAGATTGGAGTCTGTCGCCCTTGGGAGTCTAATGACAGACAGCTCAGCTCTTTCATGGACACAGAGACATCTTTTTTCCATGACAATTCATACCAGGAAACGGACGAAAAATATGCTTTCATCATGGCTTACATGTGATAAAAACATTCCACACAGATATGCATGTCCTGTGACAGCTCTATAACTGATGGTTGCCTTCTTTAACCAGGTGTTTTCCTGTCTTAGCGTACTCTGCCCAGAGGGAAGACCGTCCTCTTTTGCTGAGCACACGCACACAACAAAGGTATTCGGGCCCTGAGCATTTCCTTTTGTTGTGGAGTCAGAGCAAACAGGCAGTTTTACAGTACAAGCAGAAACTGTGCTGAGCAGCAGCACTGGAGGTGCCTGCCGAAGTCAATGTGAATTTTAAACCAGTGCTAAACATGACACATTTACGATTTCTCAGGCAAGAAATCATATCACACTGAAGGCTGTGTACAGAGGAATTCTCTCTTTCTCGTCTATTTGTCTCCCTCTTTCCTCCTCTTCTTCGCCTCTCTCCACTTTTCTTCCTCTGCTGTCTGTGTGAGCGCTCTGAGGGTGCTGCTGGAGGGAGTCCAAAAGGACACAGTGTGAAATGAACACAGCTCTGACCTCCCAGACACCCCCGACACAGCCAATCAGATCACTTCTCCTAGACACATAGGGCACTATAATTGGTTGGTGGGTGGGAAATATGACCAGTGGGATTCGAGTGGCGGGAAAAAAGGAGGGAGTGAACAGGAGTGGGGGTCTAGGAGTTGGGAAGGGTAAGGGAGTGGTGCTGCGGCTCCTCAATGCACTTTAACCGACCCTTTGGTCGGGACAGGACAGGAAATCTCCAGAACAAAAGCTAGCTGTCATCTCCGCCTGACAGGCCTGCTCTGAACAAAGCTGCTCTCAGCTGACTGGCAAACCAACCAATCCTTGAGGGAGGTAGCTTGTTGTAATCTGGTTCTGTCTCACATTCCAGACGTCTCTGGTGAGCGAGGCGAAAGAGCGTGCCCTGAACCATCAAACAGGAAATGAGTCCGAATGTCGTTCCTTTCCCTGGGATGGGGCCTCAGCTGTGGCGAGTACAGGGTTGCAAACAACATGGCATTTCTAAATACAAACGTGCCCATAAGCTGACATACACACAGGCCAAAACACATGAAGGCATCCACAAATTATCTCTCAGTTTCCTCTGTTCTACCTCTTTTAACACTTAGGTATAGACATGCACACACCCTTCGCCCAGACATCACTGCTCACAGCTGCACGCCCCAGGCCTTTGCTATCTCCAGTCCAAACCCAGACTCACATCAGCCACATTCCACAGCCTCCCCAAGCCCCAGGGGCAGCTTCACAGCTGGGCACCGAGCTGGGCTGTTCCCTGTCTCCCTGGCTCGAAACTCACCATCACCATCCCCTCCTACACCCCCCCCACCCTTTTGCTCACCATCTTACACACCCCGAAACAGAACACATCCCTCTTTCACCCCTGCATCAGTGTCTCGGATTGTTCTTGAGGAGAAATTGTCCTTTCTTTGTTCCAGTCAGCTCATTCACAGTTTACACAGCAAGGTTAGACAAAAGTGGCTGAGGCCACAACAACAGCGGATCAAGATGAAAAAGAGCTCCCGTAATGTTAATGAGTTCTTTCAAATTCTGCCATTATTGAATAGCGTTTTATTCCCTTGTAGCAGCAATTTCTTTTAAGGTGTGTCATGTTGACAGGGGTAAAAAGACATGTCAGCAAACAGACTACACAACCTAATAACTTCATCCCTGACTATGAAGCTATCTTGTTGCCAGTGAGCAGCAACAGCAGTCGATATATGAAACCGATCTCATAATGCAATAAATAAAAGTGGAGAAGTTGCGAAGCTCCACAGAAACAGGACCCTGGTGAGATCGTAAGAGGGGATCATCGAAAATTCAGTTTGGGGATATGACATTTCTCACAATCCATTCATCTCCTTTTCATATCAGCTCAGCAGTGACATTAAGAGGGTGGGTGCTATCATTTAACAAACTATCAGTCAGAGTTGAGAATGAGTTGAGATGTGTTGAGTCAGGTCTGATTAAATATCAGCATCAGAGTATACTTTGATTCCCCAACTCCACTTAACCCTAAGATGCAGACGTACAAGGAGAAAATGCACATTTCCCACAGCTTTAACCACAAAGGAATGTGCAGAGCTGCACTGTGGAGAAAAAAGACTCATGAAGAAGCCTCAGCGACATGGGTCCTTCCTGTCCATGAGGTTCTCAAATGTGAGAAAAATGATACACAGCAGGCCGATTTGACAGAAAAGCTGAATCTACACATCTGACCAACACACCCCCAAATGGCAATACACGTACAAGGTCTCTGAATGTGAGTGTGCGCGCACATGTGGGTGTATTAGTGTTCATGGATGTGTGTGTCTGTAAATACTTAAGGCCAGGCTCTGTTTCATCATTTCAGTAAATGCCACGCAGTATATCAGTCTAACTGCACACGTCTCGGGCCATTTCCATATCTGTAATAGAAAAAGTCCATCTCCCATCAGAGCCACTCCTCCTTCAGAGAGCCCAAATAACATACACGTGTCTGCACAAATGTGAGCACACACGCACACACACACACACACACATCACATCTCTGATGAGCTGACACAGAAAACTAGATTTATTAAGGGGAGGGAGAGAATGAGGGATGCGGAATGTGTGTGGGGGTGTAATTTCAGCAATGGACACAGGTTGCTGTAGACAAAAACACACACACACAAAAAAACATGGCACCCCGCACCCCCGGCAGCCCCCCCCCCCGCACCCACAATCGTAGCCGTAAAGTGCACCACTCCCCTCTAAGAGACCTGTTTATTTCAGACCTGTGACACAAAAGCCACAGCGGCATGCAGGCTTATCTCTCCACATCCCTTGAAACGCAGCACAGCCCCCAAAGAGCTCCCCGGCGCTCCACATGCCACTTTCAATTAGTTCCACAAAGAGAGTCTTCCTCTACCAAAAGGAAGATGGGAGCTCATTACTGAATTCCTCTCTACTCTCAGCTTTGAAATATAGATCAGGAGGCTATGTCTGACTGCTGGGGCCCTGGATGTGCCACTTGCCGACCATGCCACACCAGTCCAGAGCAGATGAGTGCAGAGTGCCGTCTCATGGATTACCCACTCCTCAGGTTTAACAGCCCCTACAGCTTACCCTCCATCTCACCATTAGCCCCCTGCCTACCCCTCCCTCGCTCGTTCGCTTTCTCTCCCCCTATCTCTCTCTCTCTCTCTCTCTCTCTCTCTCTCTCTCTCCACTAAAACAGGCTCCCCGAAGCCACGGCTCTCAGCACTAAAACCCACAAATGGGAAAATACCAGTTCTAATAATCTGATGAGAGCGTAAGAGAGAAGCAGCGGAGGAAATGTGGATATCATATCGCACAGCGGTACTATTATAGTAAGCATAGACACAGAGGCAGGTGCTGATAAGGTAATGCAAATTCATTCAGGTATTCTAATGACACTAAAGCTTAGCAGAGCTGCAAAGGTGGGCCTCAATGGAAATCAGCTGATGTATCGTAGTTCATTAAGGCCAGTTTCGGCAACATTAAAATCCAGAGATACAAAGGTACTTGCTGATCACAAACATGGCATGACTGCTAATAAAGTAGGCTAATGCATGCCAGTTGTGAACTACTCTGAACTGTGACACACAGTAACAACACTGCCATAAAACACGGCAGCTGCATATGCCCTGAGATCAAACACTTAGTGGGAATTTATCTCTCATCTGGACAGAGCAGAAAACGCAATAGTAACCATGACACAGCGATGCTAGTTAATGGTTTCCCCTCGGGACCAAAGCCAGCGTGCTCACCAGCATCGAGCAGTTTACTTTTTGACTAGTGATCTCATTAACTACACATAGGTCTCCTTGCTGCTGCACCACATCCAAAACAATGCATGCATGTGTGTGTCCAGTATGCATATCTTCATCTACAGACAGTATGTTTATTCCTTTAATTAACAACTTCCATTAGCGCCATCCTCGGTGGGATGCCATCAGCTAGGTTACAAACAGGCAGTTAATTAGAGGATATTGGCTGAAACCAGAGGATAACCATTAGGGATTGTGCAGAGAAGAGACATGTGACCCATTGACTCTTTTGTCTTTGAAAAAAGAAAAGAAAATCATTGTGCTGTGCCCCCCAGTTAGTCATTTCCTCCTCTCAATCAGTCACAATGTAGAGAGGTATCAGATACGTGGGACACAAGTTTCGGCTTCTGCTCCACTGATGGAGATGTAGTGTAGGAAGAGGGACAGAGGGAGGAGTGAGAGAGGTAGGATGGGAGGAGTGGGTGGCTGTAATGGCAGTGAGAGAAGAGGGGTATAGGGTCTTGATACTCTCTCTGATTCGCTCTCTATGCAAATCACAACAATCACAGGAAATGCCTGGGCCTTGGCTCCAGCTAATTGCCACGGCAATAACAAAGGAGGGCTTCCTTTGAGCGGAGAGGCAAATTAAACATTAGTTTAGAGTTTTCTTGGAGACCGAGGGATGTTATAATTACCCAGAAACCAACACATCAGCACTTTGCATGCCACGCGTCCCACTCTCACAGCCTGGCGGAGGAAAACAAATGTATCTCATATTGTGGGAGAGAGGCATTTGGGGGGGTGGATGAAGTAGAGGAGTACCAGGAGGGAGATGGAGTGGGGGGGGAGAAGATAGTGAAGGGCATGGAAGGGGATGAGAGCAGAAAGCAGGGGATGGGGGAGGACAGAGATGGAGAGAGACACGGGGGGATAATAAGGGGGAAAGGAGATGGAGAATGATAGCTCGTCTCTCCAAACCACTCCATGCTGGTAGTGAGGCATCAAAATGTACACCCACTATTAGCATATTGACCCCACCTCTCTCCTCTGGCCTTTTTCCACCTCATTATCATCAGGTATGGTGCATGGGACACAGCAAACACAAACCAAGCTCATTTCCCATCACATGTTAGCCTAAATGTCACGACAGCAATGAAATGGGAACACCGAACAAATGGCGCCATGCAAATGCGTGCTAGTTTGGCCGTCTAGCTGGCCACCTAAGGGTTAAGTCTGCGAGCACTTTATTAATGTGGGTCGGTGCAGCGGAGCATGTTGCAGGCGAAACAAACAAGGCTGGATCTAGCTGAGATATGCAACCATGGAAACTTCAGGAGACGTCCTTGGATCTCCTTCCCTCGGGGGGAGGGAGGCAGAGTCCCTGCCCCAGTCAGGAGGGCCGCCATTGGGCCTTGAGCGATGTGATGTGTCCTGGATGGCTGGGTCTATGTTTGATCTATGTCTGAGGGCAGCGGCAAAGCCTGACACATTCACCCAGTCTGCCTAACCTAAATGTTCACTCAAAGAGTGTGTCTCTCCCTGCAGCCAGACCCTGCCCTCTATCTGTCTGTCTGTAGGTCTCTTTGTCTGTTTCTCACTAATCTGCTAGACTGCCAGTCTGTCTGTCCGTCGTCCTGCTGGTCTATTTGGTTTTAGTGTCTGTCCATATGTCTGTCTGAGTGTTTGTAGGTCAGGTCTGCTTGCCTGGCAGAGAGTCTGTCTTGCCTTGCACTATATGGATGCATGAACTCACACGAGCCACTGACCGTGCCCTGGAAATCTAATCATCCAGCACAGTTGGATGTTTGTTTGTGCTTGTACACACAGATGTGCATACAGGAGTGCAAACAGCCAACCATGTACACAAACAAAAGGAGTCCCACCTAGCTATGTGTATTTCAAATTTTGTTGTAAAGGCAGAGCTTGGTTGTTATGTGCTCTTGTTAGTATTTGTGTTCAAAAGCACAGGCTGTGTGTTGTATCAGTCGCACAAGGCTAACCCTTAACTCTCAACACACCCGTGTGCACACACACTCGCACACACACAGATTGCCCTACGTCAGCAAGCCAAACTCATAAAACACTCACTCTCTAATTGGCATGTAGTAATTTTGCTAGCTCCTATAATAAAAGAAACTTTTTTCTACCCCAATTACTTCTCCATGTTTATGTAATGGGGCTTGTTATTTTCTGACTTTTTAATATCCCCGCTCATATAACTGTAAGCTATGTGAATAACAGCCTTAATAGACCACAGGTCTGCAAGGATTTGTTACTTTTAGGGAAACCAGGGCTGCAGTGATACGATGTTTGCAAGCAATCCAGAGCAGTGACATCAGTTAATTACATAAATTGGAGCAGGATCAGGCCAGCCATGAGAGAGATTATGACACAAGGGCAGACTGAATGGCTAGAGGGACACAGCCCAGTGTTTCTGACACCAACATAAAGGGGGAAAGGAATTACATCACTGTGTTGGGGTTATGTAAAACACTAGACCTGCTGTAAGACCCAACCCCCCTCTGAGAAAAACATGTGGAAGGAAATAACTCTTTAAGAGAGACAGAGCCAGAGATGGTTGATTTAGTTTAACCGGAATGTTTCTCGTTGTGCTTCAGTCAGCTATGGGCATCAGGAACATTCAAGAAAAGCGGAGGAAGAGTGAAGTTTTGCACCACTCTATGCTTATGCATGTGAATGAAGGAAACTGAAAACAAATCCACTAGCAACTCCAAGGAAAAAAGTCACCCAGGCTAAATATGCTCTGTGTGGTAAAAAGGAGAGACCTGCTAGCGAGCCGGCACTAGAGGGGGTGTAAGATCTCCACCTCCTCATCAGTAGGCCTAAAGTCTATCCCATAGTCGCTCAGAAACCCAGAGGGGAGATCAAAGCCTGTGTGATCCAGTGGCTGTTATATCACCCCCGGCCTGCTCTCCCACTGCGGGGCCTCCTGTTACGGTGCAGGCAACAGGGAAGAGAGGGAATACAACACGCTGACCTGGTCTTGTATACGCATGCAACCTCCATGGGTTTCTTTCAAGGATTTAATTTCTCCCCTCTGCAACTACATTTACATTCCACTTTGCATTCCATTAATTTCCATTTGACCACACTTGCATGTTTTTGCAGGCAGCATGAATAGTCATGAGCCGCACATGCACTGACAAAAAAAGATATACACCCTCAAGAACAAAAATGGGTTGAATCTTTGTTTTTTTTTCAGTCATTGTTCACACTTAAGGGAAAACATTTTAGCCTCTGCAGATCCAATTTGGTATTTGTATTTTAATTCAACGTTTATTTCACCAGGCATGTCAATTATGAAAAATAGCAGCCTGCTGCTTCCTGCTGTCCCCACTCCATTGTTCACCTTGTTACAAACTCTCATTTAAAATCAGCACCTCCTCCCTCAGACTTTCCTTCCCCGGGTGCTTCGGGAGATGAAGCAGGGAGACAGGCACGATTGGACCCTGTTTTCTTCCCTCAGTGGAAAGGCATCTCAACAGGCCTGCTATTGACCACATCCACCAGGGGAGGGAGTGGGTCAATGCAACAGAGAGCAGGGGACCATTTTGGACCACTTAACTATAATCAGTAAATGCACCCTGGTCGCAATTAGCACAGGGCCACCCTGCGAGTGTTCGTTTTGCTCACAGCTCTCTCTGCGTTTTATTCTGCTCCACAGGAACCTTGTAATGCAAATAGCACTGCTTACTCCCAACTTAACAATGGTAAAAGGAGGCAGGATGTGTGTTAGAGTATGCTGCTGTCCTTATTTGCTGGTTGTTTCAGCTAACACAGTTGCTTTACTGTGTTTCTGGGAGAAAAAAAATCTATAAATCCTTATATATTCTTATGGTGCACTGTTCTGCTCCAGCCGCCTTGCTGTAAAATAAACCTTTAAAAACTGGACTCATATGGTGAAACAGACAGAGGGGTCATCATCTGTAGTGCACAGGCTCAACATTCGTGGCCAATGATTTGCTCTAGTCCAGTGTCAGCCCTGCCTCAGCTGTCTGCAGTATATCTAAAAGAGCTGTTATGACTTGTCCTCAGATGCTTCAGCTGCCGGATTTATGCAATTATCTCGACAAAATGGCTTCATTTCATAAATCAAGACCTGGTCGAGCTTGTGAAGGAGAGAAAGAAGCTCTTTTTTTTTATTTCGGCTGAAAACAAAGAGCAGACAGAAATGTGACAGGTAGCTGGTGCTATCACACTGAGCGTCTCCAATGCACCAGCACTCTCCTCAACTCATTTATGATTCACTGCACTTAGTCATCCATTCTCCTCCTTTTTCCCCGCGCTCCCTTGAAGAAGATGCAAACAAAACAGACAGGCAGACGGACAGACAAACAAACCAACAGAGGGCCTTTATAACTGATGCCGGCATTTCTGCAGAACAGGTGCTGTAGTTCTGATTGATTCGAGCTGCAGTGCGCACCGACGAGTCAAAGGGAGGACTCGAGCACAAAGACGTGCACATGAGTTCAAGGAGTCAGTTAAACTTCCTCCTCCTGCGGTAACGCTTGCTTTTGACTGATTCAAGAGCAGCAGAGTTAACTTCGTCAGCACAGCGTCTGTGATGCTTGTGGGTACAGATATTTGACTGTAGGACACCTGTTTGCACACACACACACACACACTCCTGCACAAAGGGTGACCTCCTTTCCCCTTAACCACCTGTGTACTGTACTAAAAGGAAAGAACTGTATCCATATTTACACTTTTTCCACAACTTACCTGTGCCATATAACATGCACATGTTCTGTGTATAAATATATCAAAAGATCTCAGTTATCATATTTGTTTTTCACTCCTTTATAGTCCATACACGTCACGAGCCCAGGCTCTGTTGAATGTTCTGAAACATGCACACAAAAAAGGCAACGACTGCATGCAGAAATGCATCATCGTCGCATATATCGAAGCTCTCCGCACTTATGGCCAGCTGAGAGGGATGACTCTGAGTTTGTCATTCTATATGACTTCTGGATGTGATGATTGAAATGCCAGGCAGATTTGTGTGAGGGGGGGGGGGAGCAGAGGTCAGGATAAAGGAAATGGAGAGGGGTAGGGAGGGAGGTTAAGGGAGGATGACAACGGATGGAAAGATGTAAAAAGAAGCAAAGGGGGGGAAAAGGGGACAAGGGGCAGGGATCACTAATGAAAGTTCCCTGCTGTTTTCTCAGCTGTTCTTCTCTGTGCCCTGAGAAGTGCTGCGTACAAGGCCAGAAACCCTGGGTATGCTAAGTGGGCCATCTCTCCCTCTTCCTCACTCTTTCAAACGCACACACAGTATGAATACTGAATGAACACACCTAAAAAACACATCTTTGTATCTAACTTGAGGCCTTATTGTCACCATGGTGACACTCCCAACAAAAGGGTTGGTGCGGGACTCAGGGCCTCGGGGGGTTTGTGCTCCTCCAGCACCTAATGTGTTATGTCAAGAGCTTGGTACACATATTGACCGAGGATGGAAGTAGAAAATGTGCTTCTGGGGGCTTCTCAACATCATTGCTTTTTTTGCATTTAAAACCTGCTTCAAAGTCAGAAAGATGGGTGTGCACTTAACAGTACTGCTAACAGCAAAGTCATGCCAAAGATTTAAATAAGAAATTAGAAACCTGCTCTGGAGTTGTCATAGAAGAAAGTGTTTCTGCAAGGAGCAGTATGACTCAAAGCCAATAATAATAACAGTGTCATGGGTAAAATCTATACTTTTTCTGCGCTGAGAGGGAGCACAACTGCACAATGCACACAGTTGGTAACAGGCTGTAGATGAAAGCCAATTTGGTTTCTTTGTGTAACTGAGAGCTTCAGTTGGACCACAGGTCCCTGTGGAACAAAGACAGCGAGAAGCGAGAGAGAAAGAGGAAGAGAGCGAAAGGGAATGAGATAGTGAGAGGGAGGAGAAGGAGAGCTGGGCAGAGAGAGAGAGAGAGAGAGAGAGCGAAGGAGGGGGTGGGGGGGTGGACAGGGCGTCCTGGCCCACCTGGGCAAACAATAGCATCGAGATGAGAGTGTGGCTCAAGGGCCCTCCGTGTCCCTAAAGTACACAGCTGTCGGTTGGGGCAGGCAGGCAGATCAAAACAGCCCCGGTCTAGTTCAGGTGTTGCACCTTCAGAGGCGAACGGACAATTTTGGAACAAGAGCCTTGGTTGCTATGGCTACAGCCGCAACAGAGAGACTCTTTTTAGATTTCATGTGAAATGATGCGTGTTAATGTTCTTCATTCATTTCAAGCAAAACACAGAACAGAAAAGGGGTAGAAAAGGTTTGTATACACTTTTCAGAGGCGCAAGGACATTTTATTTAAGTAATTGACGTTAAATGTATTTCCTGCTCAAATTAGAGCATGGTGTCGTAGTTTATTTGCGTGCTGAAAGCAGCTTGTGCAGAATCCAGGGTTGCTTGCTAATGCATTTGTGTAAAATGTCTATACTGAGTGTACTGAGCCTTGGTTTCTGCTTAGGGTGTGAATACATACAGAAATCCTTCTGTATCCACTTTCATTTAAGCCTTAGTTGTTCTGGATTACTGTGAGAAGTGAAAGAGTGGTGTTGGTGAATGACCTATCAAATTCTGTCTCATAAGTATGTATATTAATGGCAAGTAGAGCCTGCTTGGAGCCAGTGTGTATATAGAAATGCCATCAGAAATAGAACCACAGAGGATGTGGAGATGCGTGTAATTCCCTTTCATTGGGTAAAAGGACAACGCTGAGGCAGGATCTGGAAAGATGAGATCTGGAGCACACGGTTATAGTAAGAGCTTTTAATAAGGTGCAGCAAGATCTCATCTTTCCAGATCCTGCCTCAGCTGTCCTGTGTCTGAAGTTGGCTGATGCCCGGAGACTTCTTCTCCTTTAGACAACAACACTGTCTTTGTTTAAATGGAGGCCATCTTTTTTGATGATATATAGATTCTGGTTGTAATGAAAGACTGTGTGGTGGTGTTTGCTGCTTCCCTGACGTCCCTGCTGTGTTTAAAGGGGTGATGTGAGTTATGTCCAGTTCATGCTGATAACACACACTGAGATGCCGTGTTTCCTCAGCTCAATCACAGGCCAGTTGGGGAACACCTGGTGCCACATTGCATGTGTTTACTGTATGTGTGTGTATATGTTTTAGGACATATGTATGCTGTAAATCAGCTGATCGTGCAAGGCCATTCGGTGGTTTGAGGTTATGCACACTGAACAGGTTGTGTGTAGCGGGACAGGACATAACCTCTGTGTTTAATCAGCCAGTCACACACACACACACACACACGCAGGCCAAATTGCCTAGTACGGTTGAGCAGCTACTGTTCACATTTATAGTGATTAATTTGCTCTCTTGCTCTTGTGTTTTTCTTGTTTTTGGTGTTTTAATTTTTTTTTTTTTTTAGTAGTAGTAGTATTTCTGCTTTTTCTTCCTTTTGTTATCTACAAATCTCACTGGAACATGCTTTTTTGTTCCCTCTGTGGGCTGATATATAGCATCTTAATGCTCTCTGGTGCCTCCCAGCTTGTACACCCAATAACCAGCTGAACTCAACAGACAATCCGACGCTCCTCGCTCATAAAACAGAAGGATTAGTCTTCAAAGCTCGGTGGCCAGGCACACAGAGAAGTTCATTAGTTTGCACTTCTCTTTTTTTCCCCTGAAATTTTGCAATGTAGCAGTTTGAATATAACAATAAAATATAAAATATATATAAAGTTTTTTCCCATATGAGGCAGCCTGCAGTAGTGATGTCTAAAGAAACGGGTTTGCCCAGAAGTAAACTAAAACACCCTTGGATGCTGCCCCATTCCTAATGCTAACCCTTTTAATATTTAACCAGGATCCAATACAGCAGTAATTATTTTTCAAAACAAATTACGCCTCAGGCCAAAACCACGGCAATCTGATACACCACAGCGATACATTCTCTGTCACAAGGCGCTATTAGTCATTTTAAATTATTTATCAGGCTAGGGTGAAATAGGATTTGCTTCAGACCTGTTTTATGACTAGCATACTGCTTGAACGGAGTCTTGAGTGGCCTTTGTAATACAAAAAAAAGCCATTTTTATCAAAAGATCCGCTGGGTCATCCTCAGAAACCCTTGGAGACATCCATATGTGAGGAGATCACTGAGACGCAAGGTCAATAAAAGAATGCCGATGCCATGGCATCTAAACAAGATTGCTATGTACTGTAAGGCTTCGGCCCAGACTACTCCACAATGATCACAGATAGCTACATCAGAGCCTTTGTGTTGATAAATGTCACCTCATCAACTTCCCTTGCCCCTTTACTCATTTGTTGAACCATCCGTTTCTTTTTTCTAATAGAAAAAAACTCCCTGTAAATCAGGACTGTATTATGTATCTTCAAACCTGAGATATTATTTGCTGTTGCCATGTCTTTGAATGCACTTTCAATTTACAAATTTTTCTTTGCACATCCACTTTTCCCTCTTAACTTCTGTGAGAGATCTTTTATAACACATTTCTGATCTTATCTGAAATTGACGAGCATAAATGTGAGCAAAGCGTGGCGTTAATAATTGGACTCTGAAAGTAACATTGCAATGTTGCTTTACGACTTTATGAGCGGTGCTGAAAATAGCCCTTGTGGTAAGAACAGAGCCTCATTTAACTCTGCCATCTGCAATGAAAAATAGCAACATTTTTATGGAGCGACAACTGTCACCATGAATATGAGCTATGTTTAACTAGGCTGTCGAACATCTTTTATCAAACACGATGAACACATTTAAAAGGGAGGGAGAGGCGGGACACAGAGGCAGGCAGATAAATTCGTTAAAATGGTAGTTAGAGGAAAATCAAGTTATTGTGCTGAGCCAGGGATGATACTAAATGAAGAGGGAGAGAGAGAGATGGGAGGGGGGGTCATCAAAGCCTCTTTTTCTCTCTATACAGGGGCCCCAGCTGGCTGGCTGAGCGACGGAGAGCTCTGCCCACTTGCCTGCCACAAATTAGCCAAACTATTTACCCTCGTATATGCACATTAGCAAATTCCTACAATTGAGAAAACAAATGCATCTGTTTTGTTCTGTTGAAAACTTCATGGGAGCCTGCATGGGCCTCTGCACACCAGGCATTCTCTGTCACAGTGGCAGTCAGTCCGAACACACACACACACACACACACACACACATGCACACACGCACACACACATGCACACACAGAGCCAACATGGAGCCAATTGCAGGTCCCTGCCGGGCCTCCCCAATCCCCCCAATCCTCTTCCCAGCTGGACAGCTATAGTTTGGATCAGTCTCAGTGTCTCTCCTGCCCTCTGTCTGTCTCTCTTTCCGACTGTTGTTGATAGTCTGTTTTTCTCCATTCTGTGTGACTCTCTCCCTCTGTAATTGGACCGCTCTGAATTTCATCAATACCACCATGGCCTGCCTTAAAGTAAAGGAAAAGGAAATTCAGCATCTCAAAATGAACATTTCTTTTTTTTTTTCTTTAGCAAGTCTTCATTGCATGTGCTGCTTATTTTCTATCCTGGTGTTAGCTTTTAAATATTCATGTAAGTGGATGGAAGAGGTGAAGGGGGGGGGGGGGTGAAGAAAGGTGAGGGGAGGTGGGAAAGAAGAGAAAGGGAAGGAGGGCAGGAGGGAGGGAGCAGAGGCAGCGTGCAGCGGTGGGGGCTACCCCCTTTCTGGAGCTCCCTGCGGTGGGATGGCGGGCATACAGGAATGGTGGAAGGGGGGGATCCACAGGAGGCCTCATGATTTATTTAGACCCGGGGGCACCTGTGCCAGTCAGCCGCTGATGGCAGCCATCACCCTGCCAAAACACTGGTGCTTGAATCCAGAAAAGAAAGACAAATCTGCAGCGAGCAAGAAAATTAATAGAAGACTTCTGCTGTGAGACATCTCACCTGTCCAGTTAATGATTTTCAGGTTTAAGTGAGAAGAAAATTCCATTGTTCTGTGGTCTAAAGTCTACCTTACAGTTGCATCTGGACATTTTAATGACCTTCCGCTTTGTGATTTTCTTACATAGCATTCGGTGTTATGCAGCAGCTCGACAAACACCTGTAACGTTGAACAAGTTCCTCCTTGTTTGCTGCCGACGTTTGCTAACCACCCCAAAAGCTTAGGTGAGGAAAAATCCTACGTTTCAAATAAGCCAATCAATATAGAGCAGACAGATCGCAGCCTTAGTGAGCTCAAGTGGGCGGCTCGCTGCGTTTTATCAAGGCAGCTTAATTTCCGTCAGCTTAATATCCTGGGAAATGTATGGAAATTGAACTGCGAGGGAGAACAAAGACAAGTAGCCAGGATGAAACGATGTGGTGAAACTCAGAAAGCTCTGTCTTATCGTGGAAGCACACAGTTCCACAGTAGCAGGGGTGCACAACCCCACACACACACACACACGGGCAGCCTGTCAGCGTATTGATAGGTGTATCCATCAGCTAGGTGGTTAAGTTCACTTTTTCTTTAAGAGTTAAATAATTCTCATTCATTATTTTGCAAAATGACTGTGAGCGGTCGACTACTGTATATGTTCCCATGCATATGCTTGACTACCAGCATTTAATTAGCTTAGCTGCTACATGTCTCCTGTTTGCCGGCTGCTCTGTGGAGACATATGGAAGAGCTGCCCAGAGGCAAATTATAAATGAGAAACAGGTTATTAGGACTCTGTCATGCATACTAAGGTGTTATGACCGTCATAAAAAAAGCACAGTAGTGAATACAGGGAGCAGTAATTATCATTTTAGGGCTCTTTCTTTTATACCCCAGATCCTGATAATAGCTGTTGATTTCAGGATCCACAACAACAGGATGGCCCTGGCCCTGAGTGGTCACAAGCTGGAAATATAAAGCTAAAAAGGAAAAAAAACACAAGCAGAAAGTCAGCAAAAAAGTAACAACATGCCACAGCAGCCACCCAGTCAGGCTGAACCTAATAATCTGCCACAAGGGAACTGTGTTGCTGGTTCTGCAAACGTTGACCTTCTACACAACCCCAACTCCTTCACTTCACCCTCGTCTCCCCCATTTTTCTTCCCATTCAAGATACTTTTGTGGGAACTCTTCACATTAACATCTGCCCTATTAACAGCAACTGAGTGAATCTGCCTTTCCGTCCTTTTCTAATTCATCTTTCGTCTGAAGCAACCCGATCCTGGCGTTTACCTACCTTTCTCTCCCTCTCCGGCACATACACACACACACACACACACACACACGCACACTTAAACACACGCTTCACAGAACAGTAACTAATAGCAACCTCATTCATTAAAACAGCCCTTGATGTTTCGCACAGAGGCAGGGTAAATGTGCTGGAACGCCTGCCCTGTCTGTCTGGTTTGTGCAACGCTAACAACAGATAGAGAGACAGATAGACAGGTGGGGCAGGGGCTCGTCTTACACTCGGCCGCCTCAGCACGAGAACTAACCGCACCACCCCTGATGGAGACAGATACATATTTCATCAGTTATTAAGGCTACGACATAAGGCAGGCTGTAAGATCCTACTGTAGCATCAGCTGCACCCATCTTTACTGCCAACATGCCATAATATCGGCTTTTTCTGAACTTTCCAACTGGATGCGTTCAGATCTCTCCTGCCAGAGGCCTTTTACTTCACACTGATGGCACTGAGAGTACACAGACACTGGCCACTTCGAATCACTGGTGACATCAACAAGCCCATCGCTCCCTCTCGGACACTGTAGACTCCTTTTCCTTTCACCCACAATGTCTAATGGGCTAATTCCTCAGGCTCTACTACTGTAGTGTTATGCACTATATAGGTTGCTCATGCGTGTGTGAGTATGAAGCCTGTGATGTGTGCATGTTAAATAACAGGTACAAGCTGGCAAGTGCTGACATGTGTACAGCATGTGCAAAAGAGCTTCAGGCTTCTGGGTTGTTAATGTTGAGATATTTAATTACCAGAGGAAATTGCTCAGACTCTTTCTCTGTCCCTCTGTCTTGTGCCAGTTGAGCAAGCTGCTGTAAAACTGCCACTGCGAGGAAGCCTTTCTGTATGTGTACAGGACACAAGACGTTAGAAAAGACGTTTTCTCCCTGCTTAATTTCTCAAATATACGCATACGTTGACCAGTCCATGCGTGATGCGGGTGTGATTGACAGATTGTTCCTGGTTTCCTGAAGTTACAGAAATGGAAATTTGCTGGTGGCCCTCAAATCAATTAAAAATGAGACAATTTCTGTTACTCTGGATAAACCACATGTCTTACAGTGAGCATTTAGCTTTGGAACCACGTTCTACCGAAGAAAGACTCCCTATGAAAATAGCTGCAGATGGATAACGGATATACGTAAAGACAAGGAAACACACAGCACTCATGTGACCTTTTTGACAGTCCAGCTGAGAGCTGTGTAGCGCGAGAGAGTGGGTTCTCCTAACGTCCCTGCTTCTGTCTGCACATTACACCTCCTTTCACCAGCAGCAGCAGCAGCCACTGCAAGGCCGGCTCACGCCAGCTGCAGCGCCTCAGGAAACTTTACATTAACTTAAATAATGTCTTGCTGCATTCCACTCATCTCATGGCCTTTACCCGATGAAATAAATAGGACAAACAAGCCCAACTGGGACAAGACAATAATCCCTTTATCTGGCACATGGTAAGCTTGACTAGCCGGCTTACCTGTTACATCATTAGCTATAGGCAAGGAGGGAGAAGGGGAGCAGGGAAGGAGAGGAGGATAAAAAAAGTAGGACCATGGCTAGGTCACAAGTTGATGGAATCAGGGCATAAACAGCACATTATATTTAAGAGCAGGACAGAGAGACGCTGTATAATACATTTGAATAATATTAGGGAGACTGTATTCAAGTACAGTGGCACCAAGTGTAGAAATGCTACCGACAGCCCTATTTGACAAAGATAGATGAGCTCAGATACATGAGCTTGTATTCGCTAAGCACTGAAGCGAACAAAGTTGAAACTCTAAGCACCCTGAGAGCTGTTCTTGCAAATAGCACATCACTTGTTTACCTTGAGTGCTGGTGTTTTATTTGCATGAGTCAACCTTGTGGGAAATCCATAAGTCATTTGCAAGGCCCTCGCAGCACATACGACACCACCAGCACTCGCCATCTATGACATCCACAATGCAAACAGCCATGATCTTAAAATGACTCCCCTTTCGGTCTCATCTACATGAGAGCAGAGGAGGAGGAGAAGCACGATTCCTCCTCAACCATTATCCCAGTTTCATGTTATTTCACCACATCAATCAAAAAACAGAGCTCAAGACACGACACAAATGTTTTATTTAAAAAGAATCAAAGAATACGACAGGGGGATGTTTTCACTATTGTGGAGGATATCGTGTAACACACAGCCAGCAGGTCGGAGCTGGCAAATCCCACCTGTATGTAATATCAACCCTGTAAAGGTACTGTCTGCAGAACAGACACAGAAACTATCCTGCTATCTTCTCATCTGAAATCATCAAAGATGGTTTGATGTTTTCCTCTACGCTTTTGAACTCACCATGAACTCTACCCGCAGCCAAAGTTTGTTTGCTGCCCAAACTGCATGCGATGCTGAGACGCCCGTGGTGCTCATCTCCCATGAGCTCATTCTTTGAATTGAATTGTAAGACTTGCCTCATTCCTCACAATGAGCCCTGGTAAAGCACACACACTCTTGTTGTTGACATACTGTATGTGCATGACATTATACCGCACAGAAAACCCTGAGACGTGCACACGCATGCGCACACACACACACACACACACACACACACAAACACACTCACACAAGCACACCACTCCCAGTGCCTCAAACCAGGGTCACCAAGTCCCTGGTCTAGCTTTTGGTGGCTGGTGGGTAATTTTCTGGTCAATGTCAGCCTTTCTTTTCCCTCCTACGCTGCCAAGAGGAAATGAAGGGATGATCTCCTCAGCTCTCCTCCACTCGTCACTCCCCGAGAAAATAAACAGGAACATTTTATGGCCTTCTTGTTGACCTACAGCCCAGGAGCAACAACAGCAGGCTACTAGTGGTGTTTACTTCAGGATGAGCTACTTAAACTGATATAACAGCACGGCCCTGTTGACATGTACAATCCAATTCCCCTACAGGGATCTTAATATACTGTAGGTTTAGGAGACAGTTGGGGAGAGGTATTTATAAAACACAGTTCAATAAACACTATAGCTCAGATAAAATAATACACCTGTCAGAGGTGATAAAAGATTTCTGAGCATAACGGGTTTTTTTATCTTGTGAATGCAGCAGTTGAATCCCATTACTGTTCACTCTAAGTTCTGCAGGCATTACCACCTTCCTGTTTTAACAGGAAACAATGGTCCTCAGTGTAGCATATTCAAAAAGCCAGTGATAAACTGTAAAGATAACAAAACCAAACTCTTCTATCAACAGAATCCACTAAATGGGGACCACGAACTTCTCTCGACAGAATCTGCACTATGCGCAGTAGCAGAGCCGCCACCTGGCATGTGTGCGTGGGGGTGTGTGTGTTTACGTATGTGGAGCCATACACACACCTGTTCTTCCCTCAGCCCCGGCACCAGGCCTGAGCCCCAAACAAAGCTTGTCTCTGTATGGACATGGACACTGTTTGATTCCTCGCACAGTTCCCCCAACGCTCCCTCTGCTGAAACCTAAAGACACTGTTTGGTATGGGCAAAGAAAGACTGTTTAAGAAGTACCGGGAGAAGAAAGAAAGGCCTTCCCAGAGACTCATCTGGTTCTAATGCAGGGCCCACTGGTGTGGATTACAGGCACATATTACAGGAGAACTCAGGCTGACCCCTCATCTCTATCCCGGGGGAAATGGGAGCCAGTCATGGTGATGGGGGGCTGAGGGTCCGGGGGCCTGGGGAGCAGAGGGCTGAATAGAAGCCTGTGGGCCGGCTGCCACCCCACATGATTGGTGCCCTTCTTCAATGAGGGAGTTTCTCTGAGCTCTTTTCAAAAATCCTCTACTGAAAACTCTTCCCCTAAACCTATCATAGACACTTCCTGTAGTCTGTTGCATCTTTACCGGAGCTCCATCAAGTTTTGGAGGACCTAAGTAACACCAAAACATGCTTGTTTTATCACATTAAACACAACATCTGGCTACTCAGCAAGCCTTTGAGTTTTACTGTCCTATCCCACACTGGAAGGGGGGTAAACTAAAGGGATAAAAGCTAACAAGAAAAGCAGAATCGGAATCAGAGTGAAGAGAGAGAACCTCAGCAGCAGCTCATGAGGCTGGCAGCAAATCTGGGTGTTTGGCCAAATAATCAGCTCAACTAAGAAAACATTCCTATTAAAGCAGGGATAAATCAAACAAGATGCAGACAGCACAATAACCATCCACACAGAATGAACAGGGTGAATCTCTGTGCAGTTTCCTCTTTGCATCCGCAATGTTACATAAAATACCTGAATTAAGTGTTTTGTGTCCACTTTATACCAAACAAATTAGTACTCCAAAGTTCCAGCTCTTACCTGTAGTATCTGGACTGTAGATAAGTGGAGCAGACTGCTTTGGACACATGGCTGGCAGAGCCAAAGTCAATGACTTTGACCCTGTAGGGCTGTCGAGACGGGTCCACGAGCATGATGTTCTCTGGCTTCAGGTCAGCATGGATAAGCCCCAGGCTCTTCAGTTTCATTAGCGCTGTGGCCACTTGCTGTAGCACGGGTCTGATATATTTGAGCGGCAGAGGGCTGAACTTGTTCTGCTTGAGGAAGTCGTACAGGTTCTGCTCCAGCATCTCAAACACCAGGCACGTGTGGTTCTTGTGCTGGAAGCACTCGTAGGCCCTCACAAAGTTGTAGTCATCCGCACTCTCCGTGCTGAGACGCGCCAGGATGCTGACCTCAATCTGACCCTGCCGTGCATACGACGGGTGGTTTTTTAAGATCTTGATCGCCACAATCTCGTTGGTGCCCCTCTTCCAGCACTTAACCACCTGCCCAAAGGTTCCTCGCCCCAAGAACTCCAGCACTTCGTAGGTGTTGGTCATGGAGCAGAGCACCTCATGTTGCACCAGCTGGTAGTCCCCCTCACTGTTGGAGCCGCTGTTCTTAGACGTTGCCGTGGAGGTGGCGGTGGCCACTGTAGCCACCGTGGCTCCACTGGCTGCTCCGTTCTGGATCATCGGTGGGCCGTGCTCCTCAATGATCTGCACACTGCTGTTGTTGTCAAGCTCCTCACTCTTGCGTTTAAGCCCGCATCGCTGGTAGGTATCAAGGAGACTGACCGTGCTGCGGCGTGTCAGGTTGTGAACACCAACCCCACCACCCAAACCACTGCCGCCGCCCCCGCCACCACCACTGCTGTTGCTGCTGCTGCCTCCACCCCCGCTGCCCAGCAGAGACCCCACGGCCCCTGAAGTGCTGCTGGCTGAGGCGACCACAATGTGGCCCGCGCTGGCTGGGAAGATGAGTGCCTGCTCGTAGGGCAGGGTGGAGCTGGCGACCTGCAGGGAGCTGTTGATGCCTAGGGGGCCACTGGCGGCCGACAAGTTCTTGCTGCTGTTGTGGCTGTAGACTTTGCTGTGTGTGCCGTACCCTGTCATATCCCAGTTACAACTCTGCTCCACCTTCAGTTTCTTCACGCTAAAGAAGGCACTTGATTGGAGAGTGTGAGGGGAGAACACTTGCACTTGCGAGGCCATACCTGTGACAGGAGGGGAAAAGAGGGGTGGAGCAAAGAGGACAGGAGGGGAATGAAAGTGAGAGGTTAGGAAATTGAGAGTGTCTGAAACACGAGCAGTAGCACGTAGCTTTAAATAAAGACAGCTTGGGTCAGAGCAGGTCACTAAAACACCAAGCGTATATGCTGATGTGTCAGCAGGTTAACCTCTTGAACTCTTCAACATCACAGTGAAGTAACAAGCATTAAATAACAATCAAAATGTCATTAAGCATTTGTTGTTAGGCATTACATTGCTTGTAAGTAGTACCGTCGTCTAATCATTTTGCAGCAAAACATCAGATACTGCGTCACGGAAAGTCACTGTTTTGATTTTTATATTTTTTAAAACATAAATAAAAGCGACAGTGTTTAGCAGAAAGATAAGCAGGTTTAGATAGAGTACTGCTTGAATGAAAAGGAAATGCCATTTCCCCACTGTTCCCATCTGCAGCAAAGTAAATAGGCTGGGTGAATACTAAAAGAATACCCTTTCATGGGACACTCCTCAGAGACAGCAGAGCAACATAAAACCGTACACAAAAACAGGCCCACATAAAGAAAGTCTCAAGGAATGATTGCAATTTCCTTCCCCACTACACAACCCAGCCCTTGCATTTATTGGTACACAATTACTCAGTTTAGAGAAGGTGGTGGCAGAAATTTTGTTCAAGTAACAATGAGAACAGGAGAGGGGCACTGAACTCCCTCTCAACTACAGATCCCGAAGACAACAAAACAAAAGCAAAACTGCAGCAAGGCTGTGCTCTGAACTCCTGGGAACAAGCTGCCTCAGAATAAGCAAAAGCTTCTCCAAGCAAACAACTGCCCAAAAATAGTCCCTTTCTTTATCTCTCTCTTTGCAAACAGGCCTGTTTGCAACATTGAAATGATTATTACAACACAAGGAAGACTACATGAGACTTGTAGTAATGCTACGTTTAAACAGTTTCCAGTAAACCCAAAATTAGTTTACTGCTAACAACCTAAGAGCTTCCACCTGGCCATGCCAACGCCCACACAATTAGGCCTCGCTGCTGATTAACTGCTGCATGAATCAAAGAATGTTAGGGTCTCCGCTTGCACACAAACACTAACAAAAATCCGAGCATGCAGACAGCCCTTAAACTTTGTTTGCTGCTGGAAAAAACACTGCTTTTATGTTTTTAATGGACGGTTTGAAAGCTGAGAAGGTTTGCTCTGTTCAAAGATAATTAGAGGACCATTTCCCTCCAAGACGTGAGGACTTCCATAATTGCGGTCTCTATTCTGCGGACAGAGAGCAGAGAGGAGAGGACATGCCTGGTCACTTTGTCATTATTAGCCCTTTGAGTGGCGATGAAGATTAATTCAGTAGGAAGTTGGCAGCCCTCCATTATACTTTGCTTCATTTGTCTTTTTTAACTCTCCTAATCTCTCTCCCTCCTCCTTTTTAGATTTTTTTTTGTCTCTCTGTGGCCTTGCTTGGACTTACTAGTTATCTGCGTGGTCATCTGGTCTTAGCCCTAATGCTGCTGGATTGAAGCTGCAGTGCACATTAGAGGGCTCACTGTGAGCTTGGCAGGGGTTGTACAGTAGCTGATGTAGCATAGCACTTCTATGCCTCCTTTAGTAATTATCATAAGCCTCAGCCGTGATATTCGCACCTTGCGTTCTGAATGATCATTAAGATGTATTCCTTTTTTGGCCCACGTCTAATCACTTCACGGTCACTCCTGAATGTATGGCTGGTCCAGAGAGGTAATGAAGATCGTCCGCTGGGCTATTAGGGGCAAGGCTCTCTGCTAATCACATAAACCCTGAAGGCCAGATGTCACTCCTTGGATTACCAATTCCTGTGCCTGGACTTTACTCTAAAAATAATTTGAATGATGGGTTGCGTCACAGAGCCGCGTCAACAGTGTGTGACTGGGAGCCTGACAGGATAATCACAGGCACAGACTGATGAACACAAAGATGGATGGACAGACACAGAGCTAGCCTGTTCCGCTTATGGAAAATTCCAACATTAAATATCTGCTGGCGTGATTATGGATAGCTCCGAAGCTTTACAAGGCCAGATCAGGGCTAGCTGCTCTTTGCATTAGCATCACATGAATTCCTCCTCAACCCTGATCTTAGTCACTCATTGACTCTCTGTCAGTGGTCAAAGAGTTCACTTGACATTGCCCACCCAGTGCAATGAACTGAGGGACACAGATGTTCCCCTAAACTGGGGAAGTCTCCCAAATATAGCTGACAAAAATGTTTAGAAATGCAAAGGAAATTCAGCTTTGCCTTGTTAAGAAATTCTGCACAGCTGGTTTTGTCACAAGCTGTACAAACACCAAGCAGCAATAGTTTGGAGGCCAGTGTGGAACACAGATAAGTAATTAAATGAACCAAAAGTAAGTAAGGTCAAATGGCTGGAATGTTATCTCATGACAACATACACAAGCAACAATGTGACCAATTATACTTCTTTGGGAAAGTGGCTCCAGTCCTCATAAATCACTCTTCACCCAAAGCGAAGTTCAAACATATTTATGATCTAGAATCTAAACAACCAAACCCTCTACAGTGTTGTCAGAAACAACACTGTGCAAAAGACCTTCCCTTGAAAATGTCCTCTTGAAGTTTATTTGAATTTCTGTACTCTATGCCAAGCGCAAAACTGTAAAGGTCCATTGTTGCACATTTACAATGTAGGAATGCCTTCAGTAGCCAAGGCTTTCCATTTAGCATACCTAAATGAACGCTGTGTGTCCCACATACTGCAATTAAGCATGCCAGAGAGGCATTTTTCCACTGTTTAGAGGCAACATGTTGAAATGGTAGTAGTCAATGTTTTCAGAGAGATTACTTCTCTGTCAGGGGTTTGTTAATCTTCTTTTTTGGGAGGATCAGGGCCGTTCTGCATGCCATGTGAGGGTGAGAGACGGACTGAAAGGGAGGGAAGCAGAAAAGAGCGTGGCCATGAGTGGCCCTCACATTCTAGCCTGTGACCTGTTTCTGTTTGCTCTCTTTTATTAAACCCGTCATTTATACTCCGCTGACAACATGACAGAGAGTATTGATGAGGAAGCCTTTAGACACCACCAAACCTGCCAAGTAGTCCTTTGTAATTACAAATAGTCTTTCAACATAAAACCTGCTTATCATTCAGCTCGACCGTGCCTGTCTTCAGAGTTCTGCGCTTTGTACAAATCATAATTTAAAGCGATCTAAGGCTGAGATAGAAAGACGTGTACTATTTCATGACATTCTGTAAAAAGCATAAAATCAGGGTAATGAGTTCTAACATACACCACAGCCATCAGCTAGGAGACTATCCAGAGATTGTCAGGTCCGTCTGGTCAGTGTCCCCTGGCCTGGATATATTTGGACTACTTCCTGAGGCCTAATGGCTACCGACACTGATAGAGACACTCTAAGTACCCTATCTCTTTACTGGACAACCCAGTGCAGAACTGGGTATGGAGGGGGCTAATGAAACAACTTCTGGCTGTCTAGACACAGCATTATCTCACCCTTCGCTGCTGTTTGCATGCGCATGCCACACCTCCGTCCCTTCTCTGAACACTCTGACACATATAGATGGAAGAACAAACTAAAGGAAAAACCAACGTGATGTGTCTGAGAAAGGTACTGGGCATCCATAACAAGTATTTTGTAATGATACTTTGTATCTGGGTTTGTTTCCTAACTCAATTTAATTTGTCACCCATCTGCATATGCATCTGTTACATGTGCATGGGCGTCATAGCTAAATGAACCACTGGTGGAAACCTGAAGTTGGGACAGCGAATGAGACTTTGGATTAAAGCAAAACATTGAAAGCACCAGTGAAGAGGAACATATTGACTATACAGAGCAGCCTAGCCTTGTGTTCCTGCCTCCTGCCTGCGTTCTGCCCTCAGTGGGGAAGCTGGAGCTTGACACTGCACATCTCTCTCCCTCTCTCACCCACGGCCACTATTGACCATCCTGTCTGCTTTTTTAGCTCTCTCATCTCTGCTTATTTATAGAATAATGCATCAGACGAGCTCTCGGGGAGATACTGTCACGCAGGCTGCTGCTCCATCAGCCTTTATGCTCATCCTGACCACAGTATTTGACCAGTTGGTATTGCCTCGCCATTTCTCTCCACTCTCTTACAAATACACAAAAGAGGACAAATATCCATCTGGCATATTGACAGCTGAAGAGGCCAATATGAATGCTATTTGACAGACTCACACAGGACTTCTCAGCTTGTAAATCAGCAACATGCCTGCTGTAAATGTGACACTCCCTCAACTTTCGCCTTCCTGGAAGCAAACAGCCAAAGATATAACATGTTCTGTTAGCTGTGAGATAACATGTTCCGTCAGCACTTGGTCAAATACGCCGGCATAGATACATGAGCGAGAACGGGCACACACCAGCAAATGTGCACAAATGTCCATATGCTGGTACACACAGGAGCACCAGTACAAAGAGGTGCACACAGTTTACACCAGCTGATGGGAAATACTCTGAATATGTTATTAGCTTTCCTAGGGTCTATCTAAGCAGCGATAACTTGTGTAGTATAAGTTAAAATGTTAACGTTTCTAATCTAAAGTAAAGCTGAAAAGCCTGGGTGCCCTGGGCAACCGTTAGTAGATAAGGAGGCTGCTTTCACGTTGTAAGTGTGGTCGTAAAACGGCTGGTGTGAGAAAAACATTTGCCTTGTTTATACTGCCAGGTCAGCCCAACCAGGCGCTGAACCAAGACACAGGGTGGAGGAGAGGAGCGGGCGATGAGGAGGAGTGCGGGCGGGGGAGTGGTGGCAGAGTGGCTCTGCTTGAACTGGATTTCTTATTAATCAAATCACGAGTGTAGCGAGTGTACAAAGCACAGCACCCAACTTCCTCCCTGCCAAAAGAAAGCAAGAAAGAAAGAAAGAAAAAAAGAAAGAAAGAGGCCTGGTAATGTATGCCCTTGCTGAAGCCGAGGTAAAAGGTCTTATGTGGAACAGATAAGAAAAAACGTATTCTGTGAGAAGTATTGTGTGTGGCAGTATAAAATGAGAGGGAGGGGGCTGAAAACGTGCCCAACCATAAACCAATGGCACCTGTTCACTCATGGCTTGACTGAACTTCCATTGACACCCACTGTATGCATCAGGCTGTGTGGCTTTGACTACAGTTGCAAACCCAGCGCAGGGCCACACAGGGACACCACACCTGATAAGCAGCCGCTCTCTACATTGCTTATCATTTACACACAGCAAGAAACGCCCCAATTCACCACACTTCCTCTTATGTCATTAGGATCAACAATGACAGCTGGACACAATGTACTGTAATGAGTTCAGCATATGAGAACTGCAGGCAAGAAACAGTAAGCCAACATAGAAAACAATGGGGGAGGACACACAGATGAGTGCACTGTGGTAGAAAACATTGTACAATGGCAAATTGATTTGAGAGGGGCCAGTACAGTATGGATTTTTTTTTTTTTTTTGCATGCCGACTGTGTTGTGCTATAATCTACTGACAAAGTATGAGGTTTTAGTGTGGATGTGAAAGGCGGCCTTGTTTGCTGCTATTGCAACGCACCAGGTTTTGACAAGATGGCGCTTCAGTAAGTGGAGGACAAAGCCCAGTGATATGCAAACACAAAACGAAATACAATGATGCCAAAGGGACAAGCATGCCTGCAAACACAAACAGAAGGAGCCAGGTTCCTGTCAGCTTGCTATCTACATTTCAGTCATCATTCACCGTGATGTTTTCTCAGCAAAAGGCCCAGAGTACAATGAGGTTTGTAAAGGAACCTTTCAGAGATGGAGACTTTAATTTTATTTCTAAAGGGTCTAACCTCTTCCTGGACACACAAATATAATTATGTTCTAAGACAAAAATAATCGACTGACAGAGAAAAAAACAAAACAAAAGAATTTAAATGTTGGGGAAAAATGCATTTTATGTGATTCATTGTTATTTATGCACAAGATGCCTAATAGATTTCATTGTGCGAGGTTCAGAGTTATATTAGTCACACTAATATGATCATCACATCCTAAAGAGTTTATTGTCTTTACTCTTTATGACATTTTTGGAATATTAGCTCAAATTGAGGTGAGTAAAGTACTGGTGCAGTTGTGCAAAGTAAGAATGAGAAAGTAAAACAGTGGGAGAGTGAAGCTGAGGGCAGAGACTGAGACAGCCACATGCAATGCTGTCGGCTGGAGGGAGCACTGCCTTGGACAGTGTTTGGAGGAGACGGCATCATTGCCCCACCCTGCCACCCTGCCACCCTGCCCTGTCCTGTCCTGTGCCATGGAACAGTCTGCTAAGAATTGGTTTTGGGTGTGCTCCTGAACTCAGGGGTCAAAGTCTGCTGCTGCATTAATATCCAACAGAGACAGCTGCAATAATGCTTTTCCTGCTCGACACGCCCACCTCTGCCGAGGATGCACCCAGCACCGCACGCACAACCCTCTGCATGTGTGCAGAATGCATGCATGCACATGTCAGCAGGAGAGTGTGTGTGAGTGTGTGTGTGTGAGTGTGTGTGCAAGTTAACGACTGTTGGTGCCTTCCTTAACTATTTGCCAAAGTTTGAAGCTATGTAGTAACAACATGCATGAAACCACCAGCCCATAACACACACACACACACACACACACACACACACACACACACACCTATACATACATACACACCCAGAAGGATTAGTCTAATGCCCCACCCCTTCGAAACCCTGCAATGAACCCCAACAAGAGAGGAACCAGTCCAACCTGACTAGGCACTTGGGGACCGATCGCAAAGCACTTCCAGTATTTCCAAAACACAGCTGTATTAAAACAGCAAACTGATACAGATGTCTAGCTTCTTATTTTTAAAAAGAGAGAGGAATGAGCAGCTAGAAAAACATATACCTGAATGCAAATGCTTTACACATTTCACATCTTTTTACTTGTTTGTTTTATAGACAGCTGGAAAGAGGCCACTAACGTCTGATCGTTTCTTTCAGCTCTCCGGTGCTTTTCAGTCGTCACTTGCCATCTCACATCAGAACTCTTTACAACCCTGTCTCCACCCCCCCCCCCCCAAATGTGGTCGGCCAGCCGGCCGGCCTTCTTCTCCCCTGTCTCCTCGAGCATACTCCACCTCCCTATGCTCTCTGCTATCAAATACAAGCTGGAGATGGTGCACATGCCTCCCCAGGCGACAAGAGTGTGTGATATTTCAGCGGGGTGTGTGAAGCTGCTGCTCACGGCCTATTAAGGCCACAGATCAAACTAATTTAAACTACAGATGCCTTTTTCTCCCTCTAAAATGCCTCAACATGCACTCTTGCCTTCATACTTTCTTTTCATACCTTCATAAATGACTCATCCGTATGCACGTTCAATAAATTGTTTCAATCTCCTAATCTCTCATCGTCGTTTTCTTTTTAACCCTCTCCCCTTCTTCAGCGTGTCTTATTCTGTCCCTCCTCTCTTTCTGAATGAGTAAAGGGGCCCACCGTGCTATATATTCAAACAGCTTCTAAAAGATTATGGCGCACACACACAAACATGTGCTCACATACCAATTTAGCAAGGCATATGTGTCCTTAATCCAACTGACAGTGTGTCGTAAACATGGCTGTTGAGTCTTTCTGGCCACACAGCTGAGGAAATAAATATGGCCAGCCAACTCAGCCCTCTGCGTCTGATTCAGCGTGAAAATCATGACTTCAGCCGATTATGTTTACAGTGTCCTCACAGTCACAAATAGCAGACAGAAACAGGCAGGAAACGGCTAGTCTGACCATCAGTTGAACACCCACATATCAAGTGGCCGTGAATGAGAAGTACACATTTGAATAGGCTTGCATAAAAGGCAGACACCTTCACAAGGAGAGTGGAGCTGCAGGTTTGACGATCATAACCGTTAGGTGTCCAAACTTTGTTTAGCAGAAAACACAAAAGATCCATCTACTGTAAGAGTTTGCCCGTTTGGGTTTGCTCCAGTGGTCTGAGTTGTCTCTAAACTCCCAGTTCAGTGGCAGCTGAGACGGATTTCAACAGATGGAAAAGATGAGCTGTGGGGACCCAGTAAATAATGATTTATCATACTGTAATATGCTTGACTGTGAATAAAAGAAATGCTGGTAGTCTGTTAGTTTAGCTGAGATATTTCTTTTGTCTGGGCCGTTGAAAGGGTCTGAATGAGGTCCATGTTGCTGAGATGGATGCCACTTAATGCTGCCATGTTTATCCCCAAATGTCTGTAAGTTTAATGCATATGAATGCAGAACTGCTCCTCACTCGCTGCCTCCGTCTCACAGCGGCCTAATGAGGTAAAAACAACTTGCCTGGCCTGGGCCGCTCCAGAGCAGGGAAGGAAAGAGAACAGGTCCTCATAGCTAAAGGTCAGCTTTTGGCCTTTTTCTGGGCCAGCTTCTCTAAACGTGATGGAGTGTGTGTGTGTGTGTGTGTGTGTGTGTGTGTGTGCTAGCAGCTGCTGGGCTCTGTCAGGGGGGCTGTGGAGACAGGCCCCTCACCGGACAGTGCTGATGCCACATGTAAGAGGGAGACAGGTTAGAGGAGACCACGGGTAAAATATACGACCCCCAACACCACCAAAGTCCCACTTAGACCAGTGACCCCCCCACCCACCCTTTAGCCAACTCCCAACCCCCCCACCATTCCAAAGCACCCCTGACCTCAGGCAGTGCCCCTGAGGCCCATGGGCCCCCAGAAGAGGGTATTCATCTCTCCACCTCAGCTCCAATGCCTCCCTCCCTCCATTTTCTTACTTTTTCAATCTCTGTCACTCCTTATCTCTCTGCCATTCCCCCTCTCACTCTCTGTCTCTCATGCTGAACGGAGGGGTCAGTTCAAAAGGCTGCCAGGCAGAGCTGCTGGCTGGTCACGATGTGCCTGAGGCTTTGAAGTGAGGAGTGGATCTAAAAGGTGCGCAGCCTGTGTTTTTAAGCTGCAAAACACTTTAGGGCCCAGAAACATAAACAGGTACTGCTATTGCTCTTCCTGAATTCTGGCTAAGTTTACATAAGCTTTATAATAATGGGCCGTGCTTACACGAGGAGCGTATGAGGAACATTCTCAGCAATAAATGTCAGTATTGTTTCTCTTCTGTGAGCACAAAAGTTTGTCACGGCTAAACGTGCTTCAGCTACAAATCTACAAAAATGCAATAGAGAAAAAAAAGGCACTTTCAGAAGAACTTTCAGTATAAGATAATAGGAATAGTAAAGGCTAAACCATGTCAAAACCCTCTAAAGACCCTGTATTTTTCGATAAAAAAAAAAGGTTCCAACTGCCATTAAACAACCATAATCATTCACTTACACTGCAGCTGAATGTTACTAAATGTCTTCAGAGATGCTGTGAGGAAACATTTCGTACAGTTAGGAGATTCACTGCTTTCTCATGTGAGTACTGGAGTGGTATTAGAGGAGCCACAGGATTGTCTAATTGAATCAATGACTTTTTAACATCTCTCCCTTTCTACATTATCCCTTAAAAGCTCATAAAAGCTTGGTTTCCAGCCTTCAGCAGGTTTGCAGACATCCTTTTCTCTAAATATGTGAATATTAAAGAGATATAGAGACAATTCTACTACATCCCATAACAATATTTCTTAAATCCTCTGAGAGATTCCTATCAGCACATTTTGTCATTTCCACCTCCTGCTCCTTTTGTATCTCGTTAGTTTACAGTGTACTGAAACAGGGAATACAGGACTCCTAAGAGAATACCTGATGTGAACTCAATTAGGAAAAAAAAAAAAAATTTTAAAGGGAGGGGCACCTATCTGTAACAGTGACCTGCACATCTTATTTCCATTTCTGGCTAGCATGGGGGTGTATCAATATGACTGCTTTCATAGTAATACAATAATGAAAATCACACAGGATGCAAAGAGGGAGAAAATATGAGTGCAGAAATTACACAAAAAGCAAGTTGGGGGAAAAGGAAAGGGCTAAAGCTGCTAATTTCCATGCCTGTTGACTCTTTTGACTACCTCAGTCCTTGACTATTGCTCTCTCCTTTCTCTCTTCTGTGCCTTTTGCCTCCTGGCTCTGGACAGAAATGGGCTTGAGTGCTCGTCTGAGCTTTGAAGTCCTTTGGTTATCAGCCAAGCGTAGCGCTGTACCTGCAGCCATCTGTGAAGGGGCCGCCAGCAGCCACCCATCGCTCCACTTCCCTTCCATGACCGAGAGGGGCCAAAGCCAGTAGTGGTGATGGAGCTGGTGGCGGCTCTTAGTCCACATTGGCTGACCGCACATGATAAGGCCCATAGCTGTGTCAATGAGTACAAGTGCATATACCCTAAAACCCCAACCTCAGAGTCCTAATCTCACTGTGTGATTCAGTCCTTCTCTTCTCATTTCAATAACTGTATGTCAACACTCCCCCTCCCCCTCTCCCTCACCATCCTCACCCTCCTCACCCTCCCACCATGTGTCTTTCCCTTGGAACAGGAGGAAAAATGTGGAGGTTATGGAAGGCTTGATTAAAAACTGCAACCCATTTTTCACCCCGCACTTCATATAATATGAAGAGACAGTTAGGATCTTTTGTTTAAATGAAGTGGCTGTGAGCGTGGTAGTTGCCCTCATCATGCAGCTCAAGCACCTTACATCATCTGTTGTCTCTGCACCACATTTGAGGTCTTTGTTCAACTTCTGTGCTTGCTCCACGTGTGCATGTGCAATGTGACATGTCAAGTCGAAAGTCCAAATGTGCCAGTGATAAATAGATCCAGCAGTGGCAGCTCTCTTCCAGAGAGTGCGATGTCAAATGGACTGGTATGGGGGGGGGTGGCATTATCACCAACAATAGGATTAAGACCTGCGGCGATGTGCACCAAAAACAAGCCCGTGGTTTGTTTTGGTGTGTGTGTGTGTGTGAGTGGGGGGGGTTAGTGATGGCAATAAGACAAGCCGGGGGGGACTGAGTGAGGCGGGAAGCGACGGGGGAGTCTGGGGGCTTTCAGGTGGGGGTCATGATTACGGCGAACAAAAAAGCTTCAGTAGTTAAATCTCATCCCGGACCAGCTTCCAATTACACACGCAGACACACACATGTACACACACACACACACACATACATGGGGGCTTCCAATCTGGCCATCAGGCTGTTGCTGAAGTGTCACATGGGCACCATGTGTGCTGGCCAATGGCCTCTCGGCTTATCAACAAACAGAGCGGGATGGAAGGGCAGATAAGAGATAGACGTGGGGGTGGGGCAGGGAAACGCGGGGTGGGTGGGGGTGGGATTTGGAGTGGTCATTGGCGAATGATGATTGCAAAGTGAACATGCAATATATGGTATGCGTTGAAAATGCAGATTGTGCTCATGCTACATTGTGCAATACGATTCACCTATATAATAAAAAAAACCCAATTTGACACCTTGGGCATATAAAGTGTCCATTATGCCGTAGGAATCCCTGTGTAATTATCGCTTAACAGACCCAAGGTAACAAAAGGCCTCGTTCTCTGTGCTGTGCTGAGGAGCAGTAAAATGTGAACCTTTGTCTGAACCACGGCTCTCACGGCAGATCAAAGCAATGGATGTGTCACAAGGTGCAGATACTCTCAGCATCGTACTTTTTCACAGATGCTACTCTCATCCTGGCTGCAGAGCCATTACTATATTACTTAAGCAGGAGATGTGATTTAAATTTAAGATGGACATTAATCTACCCTTTTTTCCCCTCACTCTCGTCCTCAAATACAAGAGGCGAACATTTTTAGGTAATAGAGCACGAACCAGAGAATTGTTTCCAAAATACTACAAATTCATTTAGAGAAGAAATTACTTGTTTAAATCATTAAAATACTATGTCTTATGGGTGTTAAAGTGTTAATGCTGGCAATTAAAAGTACTCTGATGTGTTCTGTTCCATCACATAAGAATAGATTTCAAGTATTTAAATGCAGATAACAAATTTTTGCAACTTCCTCACAAAAGGTCTCAACTTTATGTTACAAGCCAGTAAATAAACTAACTGTAAAATGCTTGTTACACTGGTTTCCGTCTTTAACGGAGCCTGGAGACGTTACACTGTGAGAGAGGAGAGCCAGAGGCAGCTGTTCCACACAAGCTGACACCGTACACAGTGAGAAACAACAGTGCGGGGGGAAGAAAGGGTCTTCACACATGCATGACAACCAACACGGAAATGCCTTGTGTAAGCAGTCGACAGGGTTGAGGCTCCATCCCAGCCAGCATCCCCCTTCCCCTTCGATAAAAATGAACTAATGTCAGCAACTGATGTGGTCTCCCGCTTCAAGGAGCTCGGGGGTCGGCTTTCAGAGTCGTTTCGCGAGAGAGGTCTGAAACATATGGCAGGAGCACTAAAACAGGAGGCTTACTGAATGAGGAGAAAATGAGAATTGCAAAGTCCCCTTGCATCTCAACTGAATTTCCTCCAAGTGAAAACAGAGCCAGAGGAACGATGTGCTGGAATACTGGAGGCAGTTTTACTCCAGAGAAATTTGCTGAAAAGAGTATATGAAAAGTTGAGCCTGTTGAAATAGCCAGAGGTATTCTGCTCATATTCAGGGCTGGGCCTCCTGTGTCAGACTGGCCTCCACTAACCTGTCATTTCAGCTAAGGCTGACGTTCCCCTTCCCACCCACCCCCCCATCTGTTTCCAAAACCTTCAGATCACACCTGTGAACTATTTTAGCACATCAGAGAGCTCGCATATTCCCCCGTCTTCAGCTGAGATCTACACGCACACCTCATCTCGCACAGAACTCACATTTTATCTCCCTCTAAAGCCTCAGCTTCTTCTACTAAATGCTTCAGCAAATCAATAGCGCATTGAATCCCCGAACACTGGATTTCGCTTCCTTTTCTGATAGGAAGCTTTGAATAATGCAAAAGCGAAACTTGTAAAGACAGCTTATCCATTTTCATCACTCCTTCTTCTCCTTCCAAACAAGTCATAAGGTTATGCATGAGGTCAACAAACAGATCAAAACTGCCACTGAGTTTCAGTGAAAAACAGGATAAACATTCACAATGGCACCTAAGAGGATTTGCACAGCGATGACTGTTCTTTCCTGAGAGCTATTTAACTATCACCCCATCTCTTACCAACTGTTTAGCTATCCTGCCTCCCCAGGCCTTTCCCTTTCTCCACTGTGGACAGTGAAGAGCTAAACACGCCACCCTGCTTGTCATAACAGTCAGGAAGAGAGACCCCTCCTCGGTTCCCCTCACTCTGCCATGGGGTGCGGCCCTGCCGTGGCCTCCGAGGGCCCCCGGGGTTCTTCCTGCAATTCTAATCAAAGTTTAAAAAGCTGCAACCTTGGAGTCTAAGCCTGGGTCGTGGCCTGTGAGGAAGAGATCAATCAAGCAGCTCCAAATAAGCATGAGGGGAAGAGGGAGGGAGACGGAGGGAGTTGAGGACATTCTCTGAGAAATTCTGTCTCTCTCTGTCCGTCTGTTCTCAGAGGAGTAACGTCCCCTCAGCAAGGGCAGGGTGCATTCCCCATACCTGGAAACCACAAGGTAATTCAAAGTCGCATTAACACATAATAGCCGTGTGGATAGATAAAACATTAATCTGCCTGTGATGGTGCAGCGCCTGTCACCACCACCATCATCATCATCATCATCATCGGCCTCTGAGTCATACTCTGTCCATTTTTCCAGGCAGGAATGAATGAATCCTCTCTGGACTCATACCGGTTGACCCGTTAGGGGCAGATCTGCAAATGAAGTTGCCTTCCTGCCTGGTGCCCAGCTCTGCAGCTGTCTAATCCTCTCGTGGGCCTGCCCTACAAATGGGGGACGGCACATGTGTACAGACAGATTGAGACCTATGCACATGCACGCACAAGCGCAGCACAACACAAAACCCATATCTAGCCAGGGAAGAGGGCAGGCGGGAAGGCAGGGTTTGGCGGTGTCTGAATATTAGCTTTTCCACAGCTGAAGGCTGCTGGACCTGCTCCATTCATCAGACATCCATCAAGGTGTCAGTTCGGGTTATGAGACCAGGCTCCCAGGGTGATCAGACCACTGCCCTGCCTGCCAGCGGGCCCGCCTGATGGCCTTCTGTCTGGGCCAAGAAGGACCAAAGGCAAACACGTGAAAAAAAAAGAAAAAAAAAAGAAAAAGCAGACAAGCATAATGAACACTATCTGAACCTTGTTTAAGAAATGCTTCCTGATAAATGATTATGGGGTTCAGCAAACAAAACACAAATGTCTACTGTAAAATGTTTTCCCTCAACAAGCTTGACATTAAACTATCAAAAGAAGTAGTTAATCATATAGATTTAAGTTATTAGTTGCCCTGTAGGCACCCCCCCCCCCCCCCTCTCTCTCTTCCCCCCTTCCCCCCTTCCCAAAGCTATTTTTCACCAGAGACTTTGGTCATTTCCATGACTGCACTACATAACAGCCCTCTCCAACACTGAGGAGGACAGGCAAGGTAATTAATTCCCCCTGCCGCCTCTTTCTCTTTCCCTTCTCCTCCTCTCTGTGGTGAAGGGAAAAGCCGGGGAATGTAATTTACACTAATTACCTTTTGCATAGGAGTCTCATTTCAACTTTCCTTTTCATGTTGAAACGCCGTAGTCTCAGGCTATGCCTCTAAGCCTCAACACCCCTAATGAAAAATCACTACAATATTCCTACAGTGACATAACAGCACTGAGTGAGGAGTTTGATGCAGCCTTATTGTAGCTCATGATACTGCACCTTCTATACTATAACCTATATATTCCTGCTGGGACCCGCTTGTGCTCGGGGTGTTTCTATAATGTCACTTTAAAATGTGTTAAAGTATCACTTTTTCAATTATTCCTTTTCGCAATGGTGCTTTTGAGAAGAAAATGAGTTCCCTTGAACACCAGCAGAGGGACTATAGAGTAGTCACAAAGATATTAAACATGAGGCTGCTCAAAAATAAATATTGGAAACACTGAGGGTCATGATTTGCTTTGTGCTACTATTCAGTTTGCTCAGCTTCTGATCAACTGCAAACCCCTGTTTCCTTTCTAAACACTGATGGAGGTCCTGTTGTATGGCAAATAAGCATCTCTGCAGGCTACAGTGGACTACTTCTGAATGATACACTACTACAGCCGAATCACATGAAAACCTAACCTAAACCTGCATGCATGGCCATAATAGTAACGCTCCAGTTTTATCACAGTATTTAATCTGTTGGTTGTATTTGTGTAGTTGCAGTTGGACCATGCACAGACCACCGAGCATGCACGGATTATAATGGGCCGCTTGCATTGTTATACATTTATAACCCACCTTGCAACGACATTGCAAAGAAGACGCGTTGTTTATGTGTGTGAATTACTCTCTCGGAACAATCATTAAATAGATAAATAAATAAATAAATAAATAAAAAAAACCTGCATGACAGCAAACAATTTAGAGGGGTTGCATTCTCTCCACTGGCTTGGTCACAGCTACGATGCTGCAGCGATACCGAGCATGCTGCATTTTTAAGCCTTTGCATTTGCATTTGGTTTCCGGAAGAAAGATTAAAAACATTGAGATGAACGCATCGAAACAGCCGAAGTCTGTCAGTTCGAAGCTCGGTGTGAAATATTGGGAAGCGACGAGAGGAGGAACGAGAGTGATCAGAGGCGAGACTCGGACCGATCGGTCTCCGACCTTCTTTCACTCCCTCCGCTTCTTTAAGCACAGCTAACGTTAGAATGTCTATAAAGGGAGCAAACACGAGGACAAGGAGACAACATCCCCCCAGGTGTGTGGACACATGCACACACACCACTGTACGTTAAACACACACGTCTTTGACCTTATTCTGGGGAGGTTTGCAGCCTCATCAGCGCGATTTTAACGGGGGAACAGCTCCGACTGGCACACTAGTATTTACTAATATTCTTCAAGTGGGACCAAAAGCACTGATGCGCACAGCTGCAGGGGATCTGACAGCCCACTTGTGGGAGATTTGGAAAATATAATGTAAATATATGTTTAATGGCTCTGACTGAAAGAGGAGAGGGTGCAACGCATCTCTCCCTCCGTATCAGCCGCAATTCAATGGTATCACAATTGATACAGTAGGCTCAGTGACTGAGCCCCGCGCAGGGGGAAAACACAGCACATTCTCTAAACCCTCTTACCTTCGTATACAGGGGCCATCGGTGCAAGGATTTCTGTTATTCATGGCAAAAAATAAAGCGAGATTTCTGTTCAAAACTCAATGAAAATCTGCCATCTTGAAACACTGATGAGAGAGTCGCCTCGGTCTCCTGCATTACTGGCCCAGTTCATTAGTGAGGAAAATGCTCATAATTCATATCCAGGCGTTTTCAAACGTGGGGTCCGATGCGGGGGGAGCGCCGGAGGAGAGGCCGTGCAGTCCAAATCCCACCTGCGGTGTGTTTCTGCAGGCTCGGATGATGAGCCTCGGTGACCGGTTTACTTCAGCTATTGTGCGACATGTCTGTGGAGTGAGGAGTCTGCAAAAGTTGCAGTGGTCAGAGCGCAGCGAGTTTGGTGTACAGTGAGAGAGTCGAGCGACGAGCGAGTCGATGGAGGCAACGAGGAGACGCATCGGAGTCCAAAAACAAACACCGAGAGGAGCTCGTAGGAGAATCACACAGATAATAAATATATGGTCGGACTACCTTCTGTAAAAAGGCAAAGGGGACATCAGCCATTGTAGAGATGGGCAAGTTTATTTCTGGGGACACATTTTAAACACAGGTTCAGTGTATGAAGAAATGCGTCAGGACAACATTTAAAACACAGTGCAGAAAGGGGAAATTGAATATTCAAATAAAATAAAACAATATTAGATTAAAATAAAAATACACAATAAGCGCAGGGGTAGTGTATTTATAGTACTACGAGGCCTTACCAGCCCACCACTACTACTTGTCAAGCAAGTTGTTTATTTATTTTGAGAATGAAATATAAGTTTATAAGTTTCTTACAGCTCCTTTTTTTTTTTTTTTTATTGTGGACTGTGTATTGATTATATGCAATATATATTATTGCTTATATTTTGTGTTGAAAGTGTACCTGATTACTACTATTACTACTACTAGTGACAACAACAACAACAATAATAATAATAATAATAATAATATTTTAGAAAAAAAATTATATGTATAGAAATCACGTGACTCGGGCTAATTAATGTCACATGATCTGGACGTGATGTGGCTGTGGTCCAGCAGCTGTTGACATCACTCACGGCCGTGCAAAGTGCATCATGGTCGGATGGCTCTGCGGTCGTTTGGTCGCGCCTGCGTGAGGCTGAAGCGCTCCTACTGTAGGTCTACAGTATGACGACATGAGATTTGCACAGAATGAACTGGAGCGGAATCGGATTACATAGGCTCACACAAATGTGCGTAATCTGTCATTTACCAGCGACCCTTAAATGCACTCACAGCAACATGCGCATCAAACCTCTAAATTAAAAATGTCGATTTAGACATGTGGGCGGTTGTTAATGTGGCAGTGCATTAGAGCAGAGCAATCTCACCCTATAGCCTCCTAAAGTACGCCAACCTGAACATCACATTGAAAGCAGTGCAGGTCTCCATAGGAGGCCAAAAACATAAAGTAGCATGAAAATTAATTCCATTGTGTCACTGTGAAATCCCCATCAGTGATGATCTGGCCTCAGCACATACTGTGCATGTCCCAAGCCATGCAGCTTTGTAATGAGTTACGCAATTACTCATTCATTTGAAGTATGTCACAGGGCCTGCAGCCTGCACACGCATCATATAGAGCTGACCACTGCATGTCCATGTGGTGATGTGGCCTAACTGCAGGACAGGCATAAAAGGAGGTCTGAGAGGCCCACTGGGTGTTTGTTTAGCATTGAAACGCACAGTAAGGCAGTTCTCCCATCAGCAGTGCATTGTTTATTCATGCTAATTCCTCAACAAAAATCACTACAATGTTCCTAAAGGGACCTGCTGTGTGTTGCGGTGAGCCTCTCAATACTACAAGTACAGAGTATGCAAAACACAACAACACTGAAACAATCTGTAGAATAGTATACTTTACAAATACTTTTTTTTTTTTTAAAAAAGCACCCCAACCACATGTTTAGGCCCTTAATTATTCCCACCCTGTCTTATGCTATAGTACATTGTCTTAATATAGTATGTATCTGGCCACATATTGTTTTTGTAGTTGCAAGGATGTTTTAGCCTAAACAGACCAACAGGTTGTGCAGGGCTGCATTAAGGCAAAAATACATAAATAATAATAATATTTTTTTAAAAAAAAGAAGAAAATTACCAACTTAATGTCTCTCAATTGTTGGCTTTACAGCAGGAAATGAGCAGGTGTCAGTCTGTCACACAAGGACAACCAACCCTGAAATAGAGAAATGATACAAATCCTCCTCCTGTTTCCTGTTAATCTGACTAGAAACATGTGATCTATTGTGTATGACCAAATAAATGTTGTAGCCGTGTTCTGCTGTACAGTCAAAAATGATAACACTGGTCAAATGGAGGAGTGAGACACACCCTTCCCCTCTTCTTCTATGTTTCCTAAAATCCAATCAATTAAATCCATTTTTTAATTGAGCCGTGGTTTTAATTTACCCTTCATTCATATTGATAAAATTGTACTCACTAGATTAATTATACTCAGTTTACGTGGAAATGTGAACACACTTATTCATCATAATCATTCACTGTATTTGAGCTGTGGTCACTCTCAGCTATGAAAGTACACACTAAGCCAAAGGTGAACCAGGATGCAGCTCTGCAAAAGGCATTTCCCAATGGTTTGGGAAATTACTTAAAAGTTCAATTTCACTTCCCAAGAAATGTTTTACGTAAAGCTGGGAATTTTTAGCTATAAACTCTGTCTGACTGCTTGTGTTGCTCTTCTAAATGGACGACTGCACCTCTAGCTCAAAAACAACGTTTTTAACTTTAAAATGCTGCCATCGTGCAACACTGTGATGTCAGTGATGTCCAAACACAATAATTGTGCATTGAGGTTTTATTCAAATCCAGTCAGGAGTGTTGAAGACATTGCGTGACACACGAACAGATGATGAATGAACGGAGTGACAGACAGACAGATGGTCCGGGGCAATTACATTTGGATTACTGCATCTCCAAGTTCATCATGGAGGACAATTATGACTCACAAGCCTCAGCTGCAAATCCCAGTGAGGGACGATAAGACATCGGCGGATGTGGTGCATGTGGATATCGCCTTCTAAACAATAAATAAGCTTTGATAATTGATAAGCGACGGGAGGTCGGCTGTCAAGGTAGCCAGAGAATAACAAGAGAGACGGATAACAAGACTGATACTGAAAATGTGGGGTTTTAAAAAGTTACTCATTTCATTTTAGGGAAAAAGACACAGACATGTTTCAGTTATGCAGGATGTGCAACTATGATATGGCCCCAGGCCTCAAGGGACCCTATTAACACTAACTGGTTCTTCAGCCGTAGCACACATAACGTAGTTTGAGACCAACTGTCACTTGCCTGCATCCAGAACTTATTTCCTTAAGTCCTCGATCAAATCTCGACCATAACAAACTTTTCGAGTTACATTTTCAATGCACATTGAAAGGGAAACATTTCACAAAAACATTTGCACTGGGGCCCGTGGCAAATACGTTTCATATTTTATACAGTCGTCTCAAGGGTTTTAATTGAGTAACTGAACATATATACACATATAAGTGTGGGCAGCATGTAGGCATCAATTATCAAAGCAAGATGAGTGGGAAAAAAAAAAAGCGCCTTCTTATCACCTTCTTTTTCATTTTCCCATTTACTGTTTTTGGTCACGCATGTCCTGCCAGATCACCTGCAACAAGAGCCCCCTTGTAGGGTTTGTTTCCAGTCTCTGATATATGATGCCACTCTCTCTGGGTGAGTAAAGAACATAAACTGTCATTAAGCATGAAAAATATGGAACATATGCAGCAGATAGAATTAAAGCCACTGTAATTACAGAGACTTGCAGAGTGTATTTACTCGCCTGTGAGCTCCATTTAGTATTGGATGCCGATGTTTGTGTTGACTCAGGACAGAGTGGAGCCTGCACTCTGTCCTGTTAGAGTTAGAGGACACACACATTTGAGTCAAACGGGAGTTGAAGACTGGTGTGAGTGTGGTTGTGTCTAGGGCACACACACAAAAAACACTACTGCCTGAACTTTTGTGAGACTTCAAACGAGTATGAAAACAAATATTTCGACTCTATTATTACACAGCAATTGCCTTTACTTGTGCCTCATATATTGTTGCCCACCACTCTTTCATTATCTTGTATTGCCTCAGACTCGTTCACGTGTAACTTTTATGTGAAACTGAGTTGCGTAGGTGGTCCTATATAAATAAATACCTCTTTCCATCTCTCATTATATTCATTTGGGCTGCACATGTGCTCCTTTGAAACGGTATTTTAAGGGAAGTCGAGGAACCTTGACGCGTCTCTTCTGTTTTCCTCCTGGCCCTCTTGTGCCAGTGGAAAACACGCTCATTTGCTACTGACCTCTGACCTCTTATGTAGCACTGAAATAGCCTCTGTGCTCATTCAGACCCCAAACTGTTGTACTCCCACTGTTCAGTCTCACGGGTCCGAGCATTACCTCACACTTATTAGAATCTCTTGGTTCACCGACATGGATGACGTCGTTGACTTTTAGATTGACATTTCCATGGGAAAATCACTTTTACCCGATTAGATTATGGCATTAGATTTGCTTGAGGGGAAAAAAAAAAACATGCCTGAATAACAACCTAGTGAGTTCCTGTTTGGGGCAGTGACACAACCAAACATGTAATCTGAAAATTGCATGCATGAATATCTAAAGTAAGATACACAAACACCAGAGGCCAAACATGACAACTTTAAAAAACATGAACTGATATCTGCATGTTATCGTCCTCGTACTGTTCCATGGTAACTGTTGTCTAAGAAGTTGTGTTGCAGTGGTCATAAACATGTTTCAGCTTTAGCGATGCAAGATTTGATTACTTTGATGAATTTCCTCTCAATGACAATTAAGCTTCATAATTAACTCAGTGAGAGGCACCCACTTATACGCCGGAGCGCTCATTAAACCATCTATTTATCTTATAACACCCAACAGAGGCTCATGAGGAAACATCTTTAAAAAAAGGAAATAAAACGCTGACAGTAAAAACAGGCCTATCTATATAGTTATATGAATGACACACAAAGGTTGTGTTTTCGTTTGTGCTGTTCTGTGGTTTTTATTGGTGTGTATGAGTGTGATGTTTTTCCTGCCTGTGAGAGCTGGTGGTTTACCAGGCATCTCAGCAGAGTAAACAGAACTAAGTTTCGTCTGACAATTATTTTGGCTCTGACTACCTCTTTGATTGAGCAGCGGTGTTTCTTTGACAACAAACAAGCCGCATAAATTACAACCCAAAGCTGTAAATGATTATCCCGTATGCTTCACACGCACCAATGCAAGCAGCTCAACAATCAAGCATTTTGTGTTGCCTTATAAAAATCTAGAGCGCACTGCATAGCTTCTCTTCCTTTCTCCTTTTTCAAATGTATTTTTGAGTGTTCAGCAATAATATTTCTCAAAATGTTCTTTTTGTGTTGCAACGTCCTGTCTCGTGTCTCCTGCCTGCACATTCTTGTCGCTGCTCAGCCCGCGATGGTCTTTGAATGTTCCTGAGAGGTTTATCATTGACACAGTGTTACTGAGGACAGGACGGACGTGGCCTCCTGGGTCACAGTGGAGGGGAAGGGTGAGAGCTCTACCAGGCCCCAGACAAAGCTGCCGGGACAAATAATTGACAGGTTGCCTTGGAAACCAACCAACTAATCTGCATGAGACCAATCAAGTCCTTGTAGCGTGGTCCAGAGATGTAGCCCACATGAGAAGAAAGTAGCATTTACTGTCTTCGTTTCAAGTAGTAAGAGGTTGCTTATTAGCTAAAGTACTCGCTGTGACTCATGCATTAAAAAACTACAATCAGTCATCACACAATCATTACAAAGTCATCCTTCAAAACGTTGACACATCATGTACAAACAGCTCTCATGTTTCTTCATATGATTTCTTCTCTTTATATCCTGTTTTCCTTTCTTTATGTTTCAGGTGCAGTTCTATGAAGTGTCACTCAGATCTATGTTCACAGTCATTTTCTTCTTCTGCCTCCTGCTTCTTTCTCCCTAGGAGCCTTCATCAGGTGTCCATGGTGTGCATCTTTCAAAAGTTTCAAAAGTCAGTCATTTATTTCTAAATGCATTCCTTGTCGAGGCCAGTGGATTGTCAGTGTCTATCAAACGCTTCCTCATCTTTCTGGAGCTTCCTACCGGTGAGCAAATATGTTCAGCCTTGAGCTCGCGGACACAAACCAGCCAAGACGAGCTAAAGGTCTGAGCTGGATTTTAATGGGCGCTGTGTGTCAGGTGCTTTTTAAGGTAAGGTGATAAATCAGATTGCGGACGCTGGCAGACCAGACGAAAATAGCTCGTCCAAATGGTGCAGCTCCACAGCCAGGTGATGGTGAGGGTGGTCAGTTGGCATGCCTAAGTGTGCTCTCGGTGGTTTGATGGGTCACTAGCTTGACCAAAACGTTGCCAGAACATGGCTATCAAAGACCAGTGCTGACCACCAAAAAAAGCTTGTTTACAATTAGGTACACATATTTCCTGTACACACAAATTGTGCAACAATAAAACTTCCTACACATACAGAGCTGCAGTGAAGGGGTCATGTCTTTTTCTACTGAGTACATATTGCACAACATGAATAATGTTATGGACATAAGTGGAAGTTGCACTCAATGATGTAACCCAAGCATCACAGTGGAAATCAACAACTACTCTCTGTTTGCCTGTGTTAGTCGCAGACATATTATTGTAAACCAAAGCATATACAACATCTAATAGATTATCAAATGAGCGAATGTTCACTGGTTGAATTGTAAAGAACTGGTGGGGCATTCCACTGATTGTACACAAGGTCAGTTTAGTCATCATGGGGAGCACTACTCAGACTGTGACAGTATTTACAGTGTCATGTCCTCTGTGATCCTGGCAGGAGCTTTTTATTGTCTTAGAAAATAACCCAGATGAAGTCATCAGGGTCACTGAAAGATGTGGTCGAGTTGCATTACGGGAATTGTAGAATCCAGTGTTTTTGAAGCTTGACTCGTGTTTGGAAATCTTCTTTTTTCATCTGTCCCACTCAAGTCTTACACATTTGTGGTCCAAAATAGTATACTATACTTAAAATTCATCCTTTGAAGCCATATAGTTATAACTTAGAGGGAACAGCTCATCTGTCAGCTGTGAGATGGGACCCAAAGAACAGGCAACGTGCCACTCAATCATCATCTCACTATCCAGCCTCTGTCTATCATGTTAAACTCAAATCCAGCAAAAAGTGCAGACAACGCATAGGGACATGCCATATGTGCCGCTCATGGGCTTCTATCCCACTGCAGATATACGTTTATTGTGGATACTGTGTGTCTGTTTAACCCCATTTTACTTATCTGGCTTTGACCACTGAAATCGAACCTTCATTCCAGTAGGGGTTTGAAATGTCACGCAAAGCCTTCAAGGGGAATTCAGAGGCTTTAAGTCTTAGTGTAATCAGTATCTACTGACCAAAACTAACGCCACCGCATCTGAGAAATGTCTTTACAAAGTTAACTAGGTTTCTATACGCATTAACCAGAATTAGCATGTAACTCAGCCTTGCACGATTGATCACCCAACTGAAAAAAGGGACAGAGCGAATGCAGCCCCTCCTATGCCCCTTCTTTGTCTCTGAGGACCACTTCGTGCCACAACAAACCTTATTTGCAAGCAGAGAGCCTACCGTGTATGGTGTACCTTGAAGATACACACCAGGTTTCCGCTCCTCTATTGTGGGATGAACATTAACCACTTAAGATGTAGCACTTTCCTTCAGCTGGCAAGAAGCTATGTACAGTGTAAGTGCTCTTGAGCCAACTTCCACTCGTGAAAGTGCTGGTCTTTATTTTTTTATTTATTTAGTTATTTATTCCCTTTTCACAGTATTATAACATATGCCCATGTACACACATGGGCTAGTTAGCACACATGCACAGGCACACATACACGTGCACAGAGAGGGAAACAGAAACTGTCCAGAACATGTAAATTCCTGTCTGTTTGTGAAGCTGCAGCTGCTGTTGATAGTTATGAAACCTGCTATCAATATAAATGAAGATTTACATGATATGGACCTCTGAAGATGTCCATATGAGCTTACACTGTATGAAACAGCTGTATATCAAAGCAGCTGTGCCCCTAAGATTAGAAATGACAGGGTTCGGGGAAGTCTAAGTCCAGAGACAAATAGAGAATTACGCCCACCCTTTCAACTTCTCTCCTCAGCAAAACAAACTAAAGGTTGTGTCCTTGAAACACAGCCTGTCAGTGGATTCTGAAGTGCTATAGGCCTGTGCACCACCGTCTCTTCCCTGTCTGACATACTGAGCAGCACAAGTCGTGCATGCTCTGGGAAATCAAAGAGCTTTCCTCGTTTTTGCAGAAAGAATGCCTCTCCTCTTCCATTTCCTTGAGATGAATGCTCTCACGGCCTACACGCCAAAGTCAAAGACCATTAATGATCGTTATCTCAAAGTGGTTTAAATGCTCAGCTAAGGCAGTTTAGCACACACACCCAAACACAGGGGTAGGGGCATTTTTGAGCAGCGAGGAGAAAACATTTCCTCCCCCTGGGGGCGTGGGTTCAGCAGTGTGTTCCAGAGTGTGGCAGGCAGACTGGGTTTCACACTCCTCTGCTGGGCAGGGTTGAACCCCCGGTGAACTCGCCCGTGGTGAAGGCAGGGCAATGACTGAATGACTGATTGACTGACCCCACCCCTTGCAACCCTGCACGGTCCCAGCCAGGTTTGGCTGGTGGCTTCAGCACTTGCGTCTGTGTCGGAGATCACAGGTTAGAGTGACACCTGCTGGAGTCTGCAGAAAAATGACTGGGTTTTCTTCCTCAACATAATGGCTTTGTGATTTGTGATTCTTGAAGCCTAACCACATGTGTTGAATGCTGACGAATGAAATTGTAAAAATAGGGATGTAAAACCTTCTAAATCATATTTCTCTGCGACTGTTCACTGCTCCCCAGCACAAAGCCCTGCTTGCAGTACTTGCTAGAAAGTAGCAGTTCGCTGTGCCCCAGATAACCTCACATAAAACTACATATCCTGTTTTACTGAGAGAGAGAGGCATTTGTTGCTCTGGAAATAAAAAACGGAGGTACAGCTTTTACCGCTCAGGGCAGTGTATGGTTTGGCCAGCATGCCACATGCGTCTTCCCGCTGAGTCCTCATAATAAGGAAGCTGATAGCATGATGAATGTTGTCTGAAATACAATACCCTGTGGCACAGTGGCTACCAGTGTAATCCCTCTTCTCTCCTGTTTTCTCCCATAAATGCTCTAATGGTAGCTAATCACTTAAGCTCTGCAGTATGCTGTGTAACTAAAGCAGGGTCCATTCAGAGTCCCAAGGTTGCAAGTGGAACTGATGACATATTCTCAAATGATGAAGTGATTTTTAAACTGTTTTGCTAATCCAGATGTCTTTTTTTTTTTTGTTCATGGGCAGAGTGATTCATGGGTTAGAAAGACAACGTTTATGCTTTTTTTTTTTGAGTGAATGAGCTACATTAATTATCATCAGGGTTATTAAAAAGTGTCAATGAGATTCACTGCAGTCATGAGTTTTGGCAGAACGAACCACCAGAGTTTCTTGAGTTTAAACTAGATTTTTTTTTAATCTGCTGCAAACTATATGATATATAACATATGTGTACAACTATGATTAAGTTTAAGTTACAAAACATGACTTCACGGTAGCAATGCACAAGAGGTCTTTTCCTGTTTTTCCAGAGGACAGATAGGATACTTATCCGGCTGGGAACAAGCAGCTGGATGCCTCTCCACAGTGTAACTGCCGAGTCCTTGGTGGTGATAAAATGCTCAATGTCCTGTCCAGATTGTTCAGGAATGCTGGAGAGGAGCTCAGTGATCCATATGTTCTTTTCCACATGTCACAGCTATCTGGACTCTTCAGATCACATCCAAACCATCGTGTTTCATTAGAGCTGGCTGTACCAGCGGCCTGTGGGGGATTAAGTCTATAAATCACAGCTGAGTTACTTATTGAAATCAGCAGCGGGCTAGTGCAGAGATATTCCCTGCAAATCTGAATCGACTGATTGCAGACGTGAGCAGTTGCACGATTTTGTTGTTCACGTGTCTGCAGGAGTGTTTCATTGATGGGTAAAGCAGTTTGTTAGGGGAAGTCTGTGTGTGTGTGTGTGTGCATCTGTGCGTGTGCACACATGTGCCAAAAATGGCATTGACAAGAGGGAGCAGGAGGTACGACCAATCACCTTTACCGAAATATAAAGCAGATTGCCCACGTTTTTTGCAATGTGATTCAAATATGAATCGCTGTCCAGTCACAATAAGGAAGTGCCACTCACCCACAGGCCTACGTAAACCTCCACATGTCGTGGCTGACACTTATCTCCATGTGTAAAGAGGTGATACTAAATACCAGCAACTTTGGTGTATCATCACCTACCAATAAAAAGTTATGAAAAAGTGTTATGAACATAGGAATCCTGTTTCATATTTGCAACATAATGAAATTTGCTGATTGACAGCCATTTTACATTCAATTTGAATTGCTCTCCTATAAATTTCCTTAAATCACACTTAACTTTTTGGTCTGCTGCCAACAGAAAGACCAGAGATCATCAGTCAGCTTTATCTCCTATGAATCAATTATAACATAATTTTAGCAAAATGTGTTTTGGGGAGACCAGAGTTTCCCTGCATGGCAGAAAAAAGTAGGCTACTAAACCACTTGTTAAGGTTCAGTTAAAATACATGATTAAATAATAATAATAATGCGACTGGATGGGCCCGCAGTGCCAAAGGCAAGCAACCTTCACAGTAGTTTCTGCAATGGCACTGAAAGTTGCCGTTGAACATAAATCACTAATGCAGAGCAGTAATTGTAGGAGACAGCTGGTTCCTACAGCATAGCCGAGACGCACATTCAGCGTTCTGTTTTATAGCAGGCCTCATACAATCAGTGGGATGATAATAAAGGATTCTTTTTCAGAATAATAGGGAAACCTTGAGCACTTCCTGTAATTATTCCCTTTTCTTTGCATTTGCAGTATTGTTTCAAACCACGGTTATGAAGAGACCAGACGCCTACATGTTAGTTATTCTAAGCTTACGGCATAATAGCACCTATTTTTATCTTGTTTCAAAACACATTTGAAAGTCGAATTAGATGAGATAATCTTGTAAAGCTGTAAAGAAATTTCTTGGCACCAAGTCTGCCCACTTCATGTGTAAAATACTACTGTCGCCCCTGCGTGCATCTGTTTGTTCAGTGAGTGTGCTAAAGAGGAGGAGCTGCTAGCCTATAAAGCCCCTGTAATAATCAGGATTTCTCTTTGCTCACTACGGGTGAAGCCCTGACAAGGGAGTCAGCAGCTTCTGCTAAGGTGTCAAAAGACTGCGCGCATCATAAAGCAAACTGCTGCTTCCACCCTTCACACACCCTCACGCACACAAAGAAAGACACACATGTGGATCATCTTGATAGCGGACATTAGACAGGTGTGCTGACTAGGCAGTCCCTTTGACCTTCCACTCTCCATGAGCGGCCTGACGTGTTGTCATAGGTTGGCCTGGTGAGTGCTTATTGTTTAATTGTGCTCATTGGATGACTCGCGCTGCATCTAATCACATCACAGTCACAATTTCCTATTTCCTTGATAAGCAAATAGCATGAGGAAACATGATCAGTCATCGACCATCAGAACAGTCAATCTGCTTCCGTCAAGGAAAAAGATTCCCTTCCAGTATAGTCGGGGTTGAAGCACATCCACTGCTTTTGACATTTTCAGTTTACTGTCTACTGAAATGCACATAAATGCTGATACCACTGATAATGTTGATTCCACTGATGCCATTGATAATATTTTAGAAAAGATCATTTGCATTGTAAATGTGGAAGAATTACATTGTACATTGCCAGCTGTAATTTAAGGCATTCTCCATTTTCTAGCAGTACAAATATAAAGATTTGCCATACTGGTGTGGATAGATTGTGACTTGCATCAACAGTCACTCCTGATACGGCAGAATGAGCAGTAGGTCCTGGAAAAGTGAACCTGTAAAGAGCGATCTGACCTGACAGCCCATTATCAGTTCACTCTATTTCTGTCTTTGTCTGCTCCTCTCTTTAAATATTTCTCTTTTTTTTTTACAGACATTCAGACATCAAAAGATGAGACACTCAGCGCCTCCTAGCAACAGGAAGAAGGTCTGCCCCCCCTCAGAGAGCTCCTCTTAATCTCTACCCTCGTCTCTGCCTTTACGACCACACTGACGTCAAAGGCCGGGCCTCTGTTATTGTTTCTCGAGGATTGAAGTGCCTCGCATGCAGGGATTCACACCAGCATCACGCTTCCTGACAGAGTCTAGAATAGCTGTCCTCTCTCGTCGACTGGCAGCGATCGTTGAAGTCACCTACAGTACTGTATGTGCTGAGAGGGCCAGCTTTGTGACAAGAAACCAGGCCTCCCAGGGGGCGGCCTGGCTGTAAATATCGCTGTTGTTGTTGAGTTGGTTGATGTGCTCTGTGGGGAGGTGATGCACAGTGCTGTGTTTGTGTGCGTGCTTGTGCTTGTGGGCAAGAGCATAAGACATGGCACAGGTAGGGGGGGGGGGGGGGGGGGGTCCATGTGGCTCACAGTGAGTGGAAAAGCTGTGGATGAAGGGTCACGTGCATCTTTAGTGTTGCTATAGGTATGACATGTCTCTCTGTTGTCTCACAGTATACCTGGTGGATGGCATGCTGGCCTACCTGCTGCTTGTGTCTAACATATGGTTTGAGAATTCATAAGCACATCCTCTCTCTATTCTATCCCATTTTTCCTTTTCTTTCTCTTTTGTATTGTCTCTTTCTCTGTCCTCTCCTCCCTCTCTTCTATGCTTTGTCATCCGTCTTCTTTCTTTTAGAGCAAAAACATCCCCACTTTTCTCCTGCCTCACTGGTTCATTTCTGTCTTGTGTTGTTTGTGGAGGCTCAATGGAGCGTCACTTACTGGCCCCTCGACAGATTCCAGACTACACGCTGCAGCTGCGGCTATAGAATAGACGTTAGAGCTGGCACTGCGTTGCTCCAAATTACTCGCTCGGCTTTCAGTGTTTAAATAATGGTCTTAGCACAGAGTTAATGGCAGTAGTGGGAGGCCAAGTGATGAACACTGTTTTCAGCGCAAAGCATTCCAGCTAGTGCAAGCTCAGGATGGCCCGGGTCCCCAGGTTAATAGGGACTGGGGAGTGATATGTTGTCTTAATGGAAATGAAGGCTGCTTGAGGGAGGACATTACTATGATTCTTCCATGTGTGATGCTTTGAAGAAGTGAATGTGGCCATTATTTCTTCCCATTGCTTTCTCTTGTTGCATCTTTGGGGGATGGGTATTAGAATGAATGGGTTACAGTCAGCTAGTGCCCCTTTGTTTAACGCTGTTAGTTTACATGCAAAGGGACAAAAAGCAGCACATTGATCAATGTGCGCATGTCTTTTGCCTTTTTGTCTCTCTCCACTGTGTGATCCTCATTGTAATTGTACATATTTGAGAGACAGAAAAAGACAAAGCGCATACATTCCTGTCGCCATACAGCCGCTTCCATTTTTTTTGTCTCTGACTTCCAGGCCTGTGTTGCGGTAAGAGATTGTTTCATTAGGGGAATATTCATGGGTGGGGAGTGCAGGCTCAGTTATTGATGCAGCTCATTGGCTTTTTGTGAGGCACAATGGGCTCTGTTGATTGATTGCACTAGATGGCCAATGATGTGACACAGAGGAACAGCAGACATGTAGAACTACAGTATGAGCTATAGTCGGAGATAACTTCCCCCCCCCCATTGAGAGCACACATTCACACACACGAACACTTGTGCACATAAGCATGCTGTAAGAACATGTCTCTGTAATGAAGACAGCTCTGCGACGGTAATGAACAGCATCTAGTCCTTTATGGTGAGGAGATTGGCCCTTGTTCAGACAAAACAATTAATATTAATGCCTGGCTGGCAATTGAATAATAGCTGAGATTCTCTTTCGAGCCCCAATAGGTTTCGATGATAAAGGATTTAGAGCAGAGAGGGGGTCTCTGGTGAGCTGATTCTGTAACAAAACTTACATAGACTGGACAGGCCAAGTGAGGATGGTCTGATCTGGTCCTGGTTCCCCAGAAGCTTATCAGGACTGAAGTCATCCTCAATTTCTGAGGAGCAAGATCAATGTTTTGTTTAGTTTTTGTTCATTTTTGGGAAAGATTGGAGCCTGGAGCTAACCAGATTTGGTTAGAGCAGACTCTTTTGGCTTGTGACTCTGCAGTGCCATAGCTTATTAATCAGAGGAGTGTTCTGCTCTCTGTGATAAGCCTGTGTATTGTGTCTGTATGTGCATGTGTGTGTGTGTGTGTGTGCGTGTGTGTGTGGTGGTGCAACTGCGTGACCACCAGCCAGGATGTGGGAGCTGGGGCTGAGCTAATACAGACAATGCTCCACAGTGCAAACACTGACACATGCACACTCACACACACATTTGTTCACTTGTGACAGGAATCCAGCAGCATGGGGACTCGTCCCTCTCTCCCTCCAACACTTCCCCCATCCTCCTTTTCCCAGCCCTCCTTCCTCCTTCGCTCTTGCCCATCTGGACACATCCATTTATTCAGCGTTGTGTCTCAGTAGGCCAATGTGGGGGTCTCAGGCAGGCAGATCTGATGTTGGCACCCTCTTGTCCATGTGACTGCCTCTTCACATTCTTTTTCCTCTCTCTTCGTATCGAACGTGCTTGGATGTGTGTGTGCTTGTGTATCATGTATGTTCACCATCTGCGGGGCTTAGCCAGCTGTGCACAAATCAATGGCCATGTATCGATGCCGTTTTTATGAGGCACTTAACAATAAAAAAGCAATAAGATATGACATGGATAATGCGGTGGGGCATCACAGGCATTGCAAAGCAATTATAACAGCTCTGCTCCTCTCTGTGTGATTTACAGACATGCCTGCAGTCTTAAAAAGCTCTTTGATAGCAGCAACATTTCCAGGAAGTGAAAGGAGGATTTATAGAACTGTTTGCTTCGCTCATCCTGCACCACCTCATATCCATTTTCTGGTTTTAACTGATATTGAGCTGAAGTGATATCATTAATAAATGGAGTGACTTTGCTTCTCCCTGGAGCCTGAAGTGCATTACACTCTGCCGGTGGGTGTGTAGGTGTTTTTAAATTGTCACATATCACTCTTCACAGCCCATCACAGCAGATATACAGTATGTTCACCGCTAATATTATAAAACCCGGTGGTTGCATGATTGCGTGTGGGTTGATAATATTGTTTGTGAATTTGCCCACAGCGTGCCTACCCACTGATCATAATGCCGGATTATTCATGAAGTCACACTGCAGAGAATTACTGTGAACTGAGAGTAATTATACAGCACCTCAAATCGGCCTTATGTGGGCGACTGAGATACAAAACTCACATGACAGCAACAAAACTCCATTTGATTAAAACTTTTGTGTCCCCAATGTTTGCTAGGTCATCCGTTTTAATCACAGCATGCTGCCAATCTTATTTTGGTTTTACTTAATACGTCACGTATATTGTTTTTGTCTGTGGGTGTGTTTTTCATAAAGTTGCAGTTTATTTCATTTCAGTGATGAATTGACAAACCGAATCAGCTTTTAAACATTTCCCGTGATGTGTTTTATAAATCTACATGCTGTAAATACAGTATGCATCGAGTGGGGTGAGATTCTTAAACACAGGACTGCTCATACTCTTTAAATACCGAGCGCCTCAGCATCTGTTACACAAGCGGTGGCTTTGAGGTTAAGACTGTGTCTGTTTGGAAGCACGAAGACATGTTGTTCCAGTCTTTTTATTTTAAATTTTTTTTATTCATGTGTTCAAATGCACTGCATGAACTCTGGCAGCAGCTCCATAGTGTGTCACGGGAGAGAGTGTGATTTATGATGAAGCCCTGTACTCAGGATTTTGTTAATTGACATTAGTGATCGAAATGTGATCCTAAATTACTGGCTGGCTTTTAGGAAGAAATCCAGCTTCATCTCCAAGCACTTCTTCATCTCTCACATGCCATACGCCATTGTGCAATGTGGTGCAGCGCCGAGTCACGGATTCTGAGTTGAGGAGTATTTATCTGGACATGCATGGAGTCTAGTGTGTCAGTGGCTTTTGTCACCCCAGGCAAAAGGGTTGGATTTACTTATCTTTGATTCTGTAAAATGCTTAAATGCTGGAAAACAGGAAAGACAACAAACATATTTAGATACCTGTCAGAGCCCAGTAAACTGAATGTACCGTCTCGTTCATTGTGGTCTATACTAATGCTGCATGCCCTACACAGTGTGCAGTATAACAAAGCTACTCACCACCAAGTGTAACTAATTGCCCCACGGGTTGAGCAACAGCGAGGTTCATTTGCAACATAAGACTCCAGAAAACTGCAAAGACACGTTTGGTTTGCTAAACCTGAAGTGTCTGTGCTAGTTATCTTTGAATCCAAGAGCAACCAATCTGTCATAATCTAATTTAAGAGTCCTTCACACAATCTGAGCTCCCTCATCAAGAGGACACTGCATGATTACTGCTATGCATGTGCATATTATCTTATATGCAAGCTCTCTCAATTCAATTTACCGTTAAGAGGATTATTGTGATTACTGTTTAAAGATATCCAACTAAAAACGTCTCAAACTTACATTAAGCTGAAGAAATACTAGTACATTTTCATGTATTTTCAGCACTAAAAATTGGAAATACTCTAATTTTATGGTTGTGAAAGGCAACATTTAGTCCGGTGTGTGTTCCTGAATTTGCTTTATTCCTCTTGGGACAAGTGTTACATCCACTCTGGCAAAAATGTATTGAGAGTCCTCTTCCCATCAAACTCCATTAGGCAGTACTACCAACAGCTGGCATGTCTGCACTAGGTGTGCTTTATATAGACCCTGCATCCTGATCGCAGACTGAAGGGACCTCAGCTGCAGTCTGATTAAAAGAAACACTTCAGCTGCGGCTTTACCATCCGACCCCCTGACCACTAAATTACCTGTGGTCACTTCTCACACGTATCTGTCCCTTTTTCTATACCTCTTAGTTTTATATTAGCCCTTTTTTAGCGTGTTTAGAGTGTTTTGCCTGTGACATTCATGCTTCCACGCGTCAGGCGAAGTAGCTGTGAGTTACGTATGTGCTTCTGCATATGTGCATGCAGGTATGACGTCTGTGGATGAACCATTGACGTCACACAGCCCCTTCACACGCAGCGTGAAACCACACCTCCTCATCCTTCCTTCCCTCCCTCCTCCACTGACCCTATCTTTCCTTTGTCTCCTCTGTCTCTCCCATGCTCTCTCTCTCCCATGCTCTCTCTCTCTCCATCTCTCCATTGTCCTGAGGCCCATTCGTCACATTTGTTCTGGCTCTTTCGTCTCTTTTAGTGCATGTATCCATAGTATAGCTTCCCTACCCTAATCTGCCTATCATTTAACACACCTCCACCCTGCCATTAGTAATGTGCAAAGCAGTTCTTTTCAGTGTCCCGAATCACTGGAATTGGTTCATTAAAAAGATCCATTCAAAAGATTCCCTCACCAAATCTTTCAGCGTTTGACCAGAGCTCTGAAATATGCCAAACTTATGAACTCTGTTCATAATTCGTGATATTTCAAAAGTTTCCTCAGTGAATATGAGAGATGAACACTGGTTTTTGATTACTTTGAACCCTTTTTACTAATTTACAGTTACCCTTGAACTTGCTGGGCCTGATTCTGCTCAGGACTCACTGTGCAGACCTGCAAGCAGGCATGCAAAGGTATCTAAGCAGTGGTGAGTATATTTATTATCTGCAAACTAGACCTACTTGATACTACTGGATGTGATTAGGACTAACGGCTAACACAAATTAACTCAAATTAATTTGTAATGCGCGAGTATGAGTTGTCAGTGATGTCGATCTGTCTGTGGCCTGGCATACTGTCTTACCCTGCGCGCCAATGCTACAGGTCACAACTAGCAGGTGGGTTCTCAGATTAGTTGGTGCTGTACAGTAATTGCAGCCTTATCTTTGTTGGCAGTTTTGCCACCTATGATGTGAAAACCAAAAAACTACTTATCTGATGCTTTAGTGACTATCCTGTACATCTCTGCTTGCTAGAGTCCATCTTATTTATTATTGTAGTTTTCTGCATGTCATGAGGACATGCAGTGGGTCGAGCTGGATCGCAATTCAATGTTTTCCCACATTCAAACATGAATAAAAGTGATAGCCTTGCTCGTGATTATGGAAAACTATGACCTAAATCCTGGTCATAGTTTTCCATAATCACAAGCAGGGTGATTAACCTGAGTCTATGAAACAATAACCAGCAACCTCTCCCCCCTCAATCCACACAGATGCAGCTCCCAGAGGCTTGTTCCCCATCCCTCCTTTTGTCCTTCCACCCCCACTCCCCTCCTCCTGCTTTGTGAGAGTGCAGAAGATGACTTTCCCAGAGAGGTTCGTTGCTCATCTCTACCTCTCCAGTAAGAAAGAAGGGTCACTCACTCACTCACTCACTCACTCACTCACTCACTCACTCACTCACTCACTCACTCACTCACTCACTCACTCACTCACTCACTCACTCACTCACTCACTCACTCACTCACTCGGTCTTTCTCTCCATCCCTTTCAATGTTCCTCACTCTCTCCACCCCCACCCCTTGTTGGGAAGGAAAAAGAGAGAGAGAGAGAGAGAGAGAGAGAGAGATGCTGGCTCCCAGAGGCCGACTGCTCATCCCTCAATAACTCCAGCTGGCTCCCTGCGGAGCTGAGCCCTGTCCTCCACCACTCAATTACTCCCCTCCATGAAGACGTACAGATGGGCTGGGATGCATACATGCACGCACACACTCACACACACACAGACATACTCAGACCCGTATCCATGCCAATTCACACACATTTGCCGCGCACACAGTCACAAAAGCACATATCCGTCTGTGCACACACGTGAATCAGTTCACACACAAACACACACATCCTGATCATCCAGCAAAGCTCCCTTAGCAGGTTGTTTGCTGCCCTTCCTCCTCTCACATGCTCACAAATGGAGAGGAAGACAAACCTTTTCTCCTCTTTCTTATCTGCAGGATTTGGTGTGCCAAAATCGTCTGTATTGTTGTGTTTCCTTCCCATTTTCTCTTTCTCTCTTACAGCAGCTTTTTCCTCATCTATTTCTCTCACTCACTGTGCATCCGCAGGTGGTTAATGAGAACACAGCACAGATTGGCTTACCTGCCTGCCTTCCTGTCTCCGTTCAGCAGAAAACAGCTGAGAGTCTGACAATGACTCACACACAGTTCATCAAAATCACCAGTAAAGGCTGAAATACAGAGCGCACACACACACACACACACACACACATACAGGTTAATAGGCCTACAGGGGCAGGACCACAGCTAATGGTACGGTGGCACTGTTTTGTCTATGCATGACATTTCAGGTGTACAGGTGAGAGACATTAGACTACAGGCACAGTGGTGCTGATAAGATGGCCTGTTGCCCTCACTAGACCCTTTAATGCCACATTAAGACTAAAAGACACCTTTTCTGCTTTACTTTCCCGACCTCGTGTTCTTTTCTTTAATCCCAAAATTCCGCTGATATTCGATATAAAAAGATTAGCAGTGATTGCAATCATCTATCATGAATTTGAATAAGTGTTGCAGACACTGAATTTCAAAATTTTAAATATTGATTAAATCCAGCGAAATTAATGAGAAGGCTCCACCTCAACATGAGGAGAAGGAAAAGATTTTTAATTGAGAAAAACTGAACATATTGTACATGTAAGTACGGCTAAAGAAAAGCTAAGTTAAATTAGAGAAATTAGAGTTAAATCAGAGGTCACTAACGTCAAAAATACAACACTTTACACCGTTTATTGTCTTGACAGTGCAATTTTCCATGAACACAGCTCATGAATTCGCCTCAGCAGTCAATATAAAGTTGTTCAGCAGTCAATATAAAGCATCAGCATGAAAACTCTAATTTACGCATCTCAAATACACTGTCTGTGTGCATATTTCACACATTCATTATCTTATAATTTCTCCATTTTTTTTTCTCTCTTCTCTCCTTTTACCTTTTGTAATTTCCCTTTGGTGCCTCTGCTGACAGTGATGATGATTATTTATGGCCTCTGTGTTACAACAATGCATTTATTATTCGGAAGGTGTTACGCAAAAGGCAAAGACATTCATATGTCTGTCTGTGTGTCTTAACTCCAGTGTTGTATACCTATCTTGACAGTTGTAAGTCATCAGTGGTATGGATTTGTCTCTGATCTTGTCATTGAAACTCTCTCAGCGCTGGTCTCACCCACATGCTGTACACAGAGGTCCCCACTTAGACAGTCTCAGCTACAACTCCACCATCTGCTCTGATCAGCCTGAGATGCAGTCAAGCACATACAAACATCGCTGCACATGGCTCCATAGGACGTGTCAGTGCGTCATCATGTCTTCTGAGTCTGTGAGCTGCGTGTGTTTGTGTTTGTCACAGGGGGAACCATAGTGCGTGTTTTGGCCTAATCCGACCTAAACATGCTGTGTTATTATACTTTAAGTGTGTTCCAACGTATGAGCACTGCTTGTTTCTCCTCCTCTTACAACTCATGTTTTTGTGTGTTTTTTTTTTTTTTTTTTAACTAGAGCTGTTTGTATGGCCTCATATTTTTTTTTATTTTTTCAAATCCAAGTCAAGCACGGCACATGTGTACTGCTGAAATCAAAAAAACAAAGGGATCTCTCTCCCTTTCTCCCTCTCTCTCTCACACACACACACACACTTCTCTGCCTCAGCAACAAAGGAAACAAACATCGTTTCTCACCCAGTCTGCAATGCTTACACTCACATTAGACGCCAACCGCTGTGTCAGTCAAAGCCACAGAATACAATCTATTGAACACAATAGCAGCTTAGTGTCAGACACAGAGCAACAGTAAACTGTGTACGCTATATTATAGACAGCTTAATAATGAGCGCTCCTGCTGAGATTATCCAGCACCAAATACTGTTTATATCAACACAACATTCTACAGATGTTTCGCTAATTTATGTTATTCGGGCCATTTTTGTTTGCTGTTTCTCACGGGTTCAGGGGTTACTTGTAGCACCGGGTACCTCAGGACTGAGAGAGAGAGAGAAGGAAACACCGCTGCTGTTTGAATTCTGTATCCAACAGAACAGATGTAATCTGCTACCGATAGCATCTACATCGCTCTTGCTCTGACACACTGTCCCCTGGCTCAGCGGCAGTTAGCAGGTGAATAAGCCATTTTGTCATATTAGAGCCTATTTATAATGCAGGAAAGTTGATTAAGGCCAAACCCTATATTTAACATGCGGAAGAAGAAATAGAAGAGGACACTGAGTGTGTGATGTATGCAGGAGCCCTGTCTGTCATTTCTGACACGTGCAGTTATAATTATCACACTGTCATTAAAATGACTCAGTGTGAGTGCCTGGCAGGCTGCTTTATTGCCGGGTTTAATCTATGACCGGTTCACATCTCATTATTAATATGGTAATGGATCTCCTTGAAGAGATTAAGGGATGGAGTGGTTGGTGGTGACAGTAAAAGCTATTTTAGATTTTAGAATCAGCGAAGGGGGTGCTGATGCTGCTGTAGATGAGTCCTGTCATTTAATGGAGAGTGGGCTTTTTTTCCACAGCTGCTGTGCTCTTATTTGGTGGTTTTTTAGTAAGTTGTGTTATGTGAAAGTGCTCTTGTGTGTGAGTTTTTGGTAAATATGATCTGATATAAAATTTCTTCTGTTGTCACAAGTGCCTTTTTATGTGCTGTTGTGCACGAGCTGGTGTCTGTGATTTCAAACTAACAGCTTTATTTGCTGCCTGTAAATGCCATCTCTGCACTGTTTCTACCAGCACACAGCAAGAAAACCCATCCAGTAATTGGCCTTTCATTGGTCGAGGCATCCACTGCTACTCCCAGTGCTGCTGCTTTCTGTCTTTCCTTTATTTCTTTCTATCTCTCTTTCTCTCTGTGGAATGTGTAAGAAAGCTGCAGACGGACAAGGCGCATTACATGACTGAATAACGTCCTGCCACATCCCATAATGCCCCTCAAACAAAGTCCTGTACAGAAGCCCTCTGCGCACGTCCAAGGACGTCCACATCAGCAAAAACTGTGCCGATGTACAGTATATGCATAATGCATGGAGGAAGTCTAAGGAGTATTGGGGGGGAGCAAATAAATCCATCAAGTGTCATCATGTTATATGTTTGTGTGAGGAGATGCTTATGTAGTATATCCAAGAGATTAGGTGCTGTAATGTCGGTTGGAATTTATCCCTATATTTGCTTTTTGTGCATCACTCATGGGGACACCTCTGCACGCTTTCCTCTAGGTATTCAGTCTGGAATTAAAAATCCCAACCCGTCGCCTTTCCTTGGCAACACATCCATGTTTCTGCAGGTAGGATTAGGCTGAGGCAGGTTTGATGTAATCTCTAACATCTGCTGCACATTTCCATCCAACTTTTTCCTCTGGCTGTCTTTTCTTTTGTCTTTAACAAAGCATTTCACCCGTATCAAAACTACTTAAGTCCTTGACTCAAACCCACACACACTCACACACACACACACACACACACACACACACACACACACACACACAGGCATATCACCCCCCTAAGGTGAAAGAAATCTTGCTTCTAACATATTACTGCACTTCATTAGATTCGTTCATTAAAGAAGGCTCACAAGTAATGACTTTTTTGCACCATGTGACCGGCGAATAGATTACAGTATTGATAATTGCATTAGTTTTATGATGAATATGTAAAAAGTGGAAAAGGGGAGTGGGCGTGTTTAATATCACAGAATTAATAATGTTTTATTCCGTCTCAGCCTCAATTCCTCCACGGTGACTAAAGCACGGAGATTTTTCAGCGTGAGTTTTACTGAAGGGATTATCAGCTCATTTACAGAAAATATGTCTCCACTGGATGAATAATATTGTTAGGCTGAGGCTGTTATTGACACTGCAATGCAAGAAGACAACAACAGAAAAAGATAAAGAGATGAGACAGATGAGAGGGATTTACACTCTTACATCGTCGCATATATAGTTTTTCACTGCAGACATTTGAACCTCATGAATTGTTCCTTCACCCTAGAATGTCATCTCATAACCTGAGTACAGAACTGGGGATCATTTAGTGTCCTATTAATATTTCTTAAGTGAAATATTATATTTTATCATCAAGTGAAAGGTCGTTTCCACTAAGATTCAGTGAAATCACCCAAGTAGCGAGTAGTTTTAAAGGCAGCGGATCAGTTCATAACAGGCATTCTCTATATGCTTAAAGGGAAAAATATATGTTACATTTGCTGACACTGCAGTAGTTTTTCAATGCATCTTAAACAATCACCACCATGAGTTATGTGCGCACGCGCGTGCGTGTGTGTGCGTGTGTGTGTGTGTGTGCTCTTGTATTACAGACTTAATGGGGTCAGACAACTGGGAGAACACAAACACCCACAGCTTTTTGTGAGGCCATTTGGTTGGACCCCACTGGAAGAACAACGTTTTTCTAAACTATGTTGTTGTTACTGACAAAACTAAAAGTGGTCAAATATTTGTTTGGTGATGGTTAAGGTCAGGGTCAGAGATAATTTGTGTTTTTTAGTTACACTGTACATTGTGGAAGTCCCCACAAAGGTCCAGATGAAACTGTAGCACGTCAAAACAATTTTTTCCTTCCTAATTTTTCTTGTTAATGAGTTTTCATGTAAAACACAACCTAAAAACAGTCAATGTATCTTAAACTACATCCCATCAGTATCACAACCTACCACCTGCAGCCACATGGAAGCAGTTTGCTTTTGTCTCTGGGACATGCCCCTACACAGGCGCATGCAAATAGGAAATCTAAATAAGAAGCTATGACCCGAGTCCAGACGAAACAAAAAGAAAAGGCGATGAATGGAGGAGTTGCGTTGGCAGTGGGTTTGGCAAAAACACAGCAGTGGAGCCCTCTTGCTGTGTGATGGCAGGGAAAGCTGTGGCTGTGACAGACTGAGAAGGTGTTACTGCTGCTCCTCTACAATTTCTAAGTCTGCCACTCAGAGAAAAAAATAAAACCCATCCATCTGGCCTTCATGGAAGATGATTCAATTTGACCAATCCTTTTAGAAGGACGGTTCAAAAGGTGCTTACAGAAAAAAGAACAAATGGCCAGCAATGATCATCAAACAAAATAGGTGAGACAGAGGACAGCAAACACTCTTATTTGACTGAAGTTGAACTTCCAATTTCCAATGCAAATCAAGCCACGGCAAGATATTTCAAGCAAATCTGCTTCCTAAACAAGTGAATTTAAAGCACGTTGCCCCATTTAGTAGAACAATCAGATGGTCAGACTATAAGACTTGTTAAGATGGACATTTCTTTTGTAGGGTGGCTTCACTCAGCCTCTAACCTACTACCCCCCCCCTCTGCTCCCTGAATACCCAGCAGTACATTAGCCAGAGAGCTACTATTACAGAGTTCCAGCTCCAGAGAGCAGCTATGGAGAGCTGAGTGTTACAGTGAGCCCCCACAGGTTTAATGGCGTGGACTTCTCGCACCACCTCGCCAGTTCATAGCCAGCTCTCTCCAGGAGCACCAAGGTCACATTAAAATGGAGGACACAGCAGCTTCCTCACATGTGTGTGTGTGTGTGTGTGTGTGTGTTTGTGCACGTGCGTGCACCTCTGACTACAAAGGCAGAGGAGTCATTAGCAGGGAAACGGCAAAAAGGGGGTGAGGTTTTTCTCCCTCTAGCTCTCTCTCATTTTCTTTCACCCTAAATGTGAGTGAGAGTGAGGTCTCACCATCCTCAAACACGAATGGAAGTGTCTAATCGCCCTCAGTAAAAGAAATTCCGATAGGACAAACTTCAGATCATTCTGCGTTGCGCGGAGTCAAGAGTGTCGTATTGATCTGCTCTGTCTGTGATGAATCCTCAATTAGAGCCATGGCAGGCCGCTGGGGAGTCTGTCCTCTGTTTGATTGAGCCTGCCCTCTCTGCCTTCACAGCTACAGTATGTGGATGAAACATTAAGCAGGATGGAGAGAAGTCTAAAACATGCTTGTGTGTGTGTGTGTGTGCGCGCCAGCTGTGGCAGGCAGGAGCTACCTCTTGTTGCACGACAGCAGCAATAAATGAAAGAAAGAAGAAATGAAGATAGAGGCTGTAAATTGCAAAGATGCTCACTGACATTACAGACGAGGAGGGGGTTGAACAACAAAGAGGGACACAGAGACATTCCTTGAAGCTGATGTAGTGCTACAGTACGACGAGACTTGGTTGGTGGGTGCACGCCTCCTGGGAAAAAGGAAAAGAAGGAAAAGAGAACAAGACATGGAGAAGAGGAAGGAGGAGGGGAAATAGAGATTCTTAGAAAGCAAATAGAGAAAAAGGATTATTTTAGATGATGTAGTGCTGCGAGATGAAGGCTCGTGGTTGTAGTGGGACCCCTACGAATTGTGGGTGAGATGGCTGGGGTGGGTTCAACCTGAAGGAATGCCTGTGTCAGAGCTCAGCGGCGCAGAGAGAGAAAGAGAGAGAGGACATGGGGGGCATCCTGCCAACTGGGTCTGCAGCTTAATTAACTCTAAAGCAGGCGAGCTGTGGGCTGCCCCGTCGCCTTGCATATCAACGACCTGAGCGCTTTCTAAGCACCTTAGCAGACAAGCCCTCCTTTGTGAGCCTGAGGAGTCTATTCAGCCGGGGCCGGTGGAGCCCAAGGAGCTCCTCTCTTGTCTCTCCTCCGTGTGATGGGCATGTACTGGTTTTGCTCACATAAGCATTTGAATGGAGCCGTGGTTCTGGTCTGCTGAGAGCGGAGGCATAATTGAGAGCCGTAGCTGCTTGTTTTCTGAGTCAAAACCCAGGACTTCATTCTTTTGGCGTACGTGTGTATAATAAAGCAATTTTACCTCAGGTTGTCAAATCCGGGGTAAAACTGATCATTAGATTTCTGAATGTGATCAGGTCAACGTCGAATTAATCAAGAATTTGAGAGTTTGCAGCCACAGTGACTGATCAGTTCTCTGGCGAGCTGCTTTTATCTTCCAGAAGGTCAGACCTGTGCCTTCTCAGACAAAGCTCTCTGTACTCAAGCGCAGCAGTCCCGTTCAATTCACCACTAGCGTCAACTCGACTAGCCACTGACCTCTAGTGGCCTGGGATGGAAATAATCAGGTGCAATTAAGCCTTTTCTAATTAGGATGAAAATGAAGGTAATGGTCAAGAGGACTCTAGTTTGCCATTTCAGGTCATTAACTTTATATCTAAAATTCACACAGCTCAGCATTTTCTGTTCCGATTCATTTCCATGGGCCAAAGCATCACACTTGGCTGAAAGTGCCGCATGGTGCTTTGTCTTTTCTCCCTGTATCTGTTTGTATCTGCTGATCAGTGATGAGAGATTATGTGATATTATGTGACACACACACACACACACACACACACCTCTCATAGAGCAGCGGTGCAGAGGTCAGGTCTGATATATTCTGCTGAGAGCTCACCGTGATCTGTGATGAGAGCAAGTTGGATTATTAAATTTGGACCTGCTGGCTCCTTCAGGCTGGTTGGCTGGCTGACCTTGAGTTGCCGGCTGGCGTCTAGCATGATGACGGACTGGGTTTGGGGTGGTTGGCCAGTCAGCAGACTTATTGACTAGATGCAGGTCTGCCGGGAGGTCTGGCAGGCAGGCTGGCTGCCTGTTCTGCTACTTTTTCACTGACTGACTGTGAGGCTGATTGATAAGCTGCTGATTGGTAGGTGACTGACTGCTTGCTGGCTGGCCGACTGGCTGGCTGCATGGATGTTTTTCTGCTGTATATTTCATAAGGCCATCAATTCCTTGGCAGCTGCACTGTTACAGAGCCAACACTTCACACACATCTGCCAACACACCTTTATGGCCATGCAGAGCGCTGCACATGTTGTGTGTGCAGATGGACAAACCAGCCTTTTGTTCAGTTATATCTTATTTTATCAAACATATCTCACATAAAACCCTTTGCTCTGAGTAATATCAAGCTTCTGATGATATAATTGAAAGCATTTTGCACGTTTTTAACATGTTAATTGGTCCCTTTATTAACTCGGTTTGTTCAAAGTGTTCATTGTTCATACTAAATTAATAAATGCAATGATTAGAGACCTGAGAGATTAAACTGATTTAGTAGTTAATGAATGTGTGCAATAGAAATAGGCACATAGTTTGTTGTATCATACAAAAGCCCCAAATTACTCCGAGCAGCATTTGCCTGACTTTAAGATCAGCACCTGAGATCAAAATCATTCATCATCATCGTCGTCACTGCGATGTTATATTTTATCTTTATTAATTAGTTGATTTTTTCATTCCAAACTCATTTCAGGCTGTGATGAACAGGATGGAAGGAAATGAAATGACATTCTCATTTGATGCAGTCACTGTATAGGGGACGAATGAAAATACGCTATCCTCACATTTTTAACCTTGACAAAGATGAAAATATGTACTACGGCACTCAAACACACCCTCACATATAGCTGGATTAACCTGCTCAAGGTTCCCTGGAGTTAAAATGAGCTGCTAAGCCCTGACTATTCCCCTCTCTATTAGAGATGAACACTACTCATATACACTGGAATATTACTTGGCGTCACAACTGTGAACGTGCCAAAGACCAAATAAACAAACAATCACATGTATACATATACATACCCATTTTTTTTTGTTGTTTCTTTCCCCTCTGTGGTTTGGTCAGGGATCACAGTTGAGTTTCAGTGCTGCTCCCATTAATATGCTGTCAGCTGCCTATTGTGTACAGCTCTAAAAAAAACAAGTAAAAAAAACCTAGACTTACAAAAGACATTTAATGCTGATCAGTTCGGCAGTCGCCCTGTTTCGTGCTCTGCATTTTACATTAAGACAAAAGGCTGTGCCTAACGATGAATCCGTCTCTTACAAGAAATTATTTCATTATTCCAAAAACATCTGAGTCACCCTTCCAATTTTTCAGGCCTCCGTTTGATCTCGTGTTTTTATGTTTTTTCACGGTCATGGAATTGTTGCTGTTTTCAGGGGTTTTTGATCACTGAAGACACTTGGCAGAATGCGTGTGCATAAGTAAATGAGATCTTTCTGCAATACCAGTCTGTCTAACATTTTATTAAATTAATTTCTGTCACATTATGCAGGGAGATGAATATACGCAAGCATGTTATGTTAGCAATATACACTCATTTAATAAACACGTTCTGCAGAAGAAATACCAAGACTTTTATTCCAAATCATGTTAGGTGACAGCTTCACCTAACCTAATGAATAAGATATGACTAAATTGTATGTACACAGCCTTGTGTTGCTCTCAGAATACTTGTCAGGTATCAGAGTGTATCATGAGCAGCCCCCCCACCATGACAGCCTCCCAATGGGGACACTGGTATTAAAGTGCCACACTCTCCAATGTTTCGCCTGATCAGCCTGGTTTGAAAAGACGGGGTGCTTATGAAAGGCAGATTTCTTTCTTAAGAACACATCAAAGCGACCAGGCCTGCTCACTTCCCTCCTTCCACACTCTGCTGAGGCTGAAGAAAGAAAGCAAGGTTGGGAGGAATAAGCGCAGCAAATTGGGTTTGCCATGGCTGGATATGATGCCAAGACCGGACGAAGTAAGTCAGAATTCAGGGATATATGCCAAAAGAAATTACTACAGCCTTCAGTGAACGTAATCCGCCACTTCAGTGTGTATTTCCCTTTCTTTTCACAGCGAGAGAAGCTCATGGCATCTTTATTGAACTTCTGCTGTGTACAGTATCAGCTGTCAAAGCATGAAACATTCAGTGATTTTTCTAACATCTCTCTCAAAAAAGTTGATGTTTCCCTATTGAGGATTTATAATTTCTAAGCGCTGAGGTAAAATTTAAGCACTTGGTTTAGAGAGTTGGTGCTGCCAGTCTCAGCTATTACAACTCCTCGAGCAGGAAAGAACTGAATAAGAAAATCCAGTTAGTCCGGGAGAAAACAAAACTCTCCTTGTGGTTTGTCCCTGTAGTTGCAATATACAGTACACCATCACCATTAGCTTTTCCAACATAAGCAAAAAGGAGGTGGAATATGATACTTGTAAGCATAAACAGAGGCAAACAATGTTAATGACCTTATGTGGCATTTAATAAAGGCCCAAATCCCCCTGGAAACTAAATAAACTAAATAGCTCATTATAGCCTTACTGTTCAAAAGCTGCTGACTCACATCTTCACATTAAAGTCGAGGAAAACTTTGTGTCCATAGGCCCCGGAAGAATAACTAGTAACTGTTATACATGAACATGATGCTCTGAGTACTGTCAGTTCTTCGCAGAAGTAGCTTTTGATTCACAATTTGTGTGGTAGTGAGTGTGTGTGTGTGGCCCATCAGCAGTTAGAGGGCAGCGTCTGCAGGGGGTCCGTGGATGAGCATGGCTGTCTAAATCAGTCCTGACAGCCTCACTGCTCTTCTGTAAGTGTGAATACAAACTGTGCACAGACAGCTTAGCCCGTGAAGGATTCTTCGATGTATCCATTTCTGAGCATCTCCTCAAAACAATTTTAAATCTCTGGAGTCGACATTGTGTATCTTCACACCTTGGCTATGAAAATTAGGCTTTTTAACACCAGCACGCTGACTTAATTGCTAGCCCAATTTGCTTCCAAGATTTTATAGCCATATATCAGCAAAAAGCACTAAAAGGGTTTAAATTACCTACACATTTCAATAATTTCTTTCTTACTCTCAACTCAATTTTCCACGTGAAATTGATTCTTCTTTAAAAGGGCTCCTGGGAGAAAAGACAGTTTTGTGTTACACTTAAGCCTCCATTTTTATACTTATGCACTCAATACTCAAGCTAAAATGTTATTTTAACTGTAAGTGAAGTTTTTGTTCTGTTTTGACAGAATTTATTAATTTGTCTCCTGTGTGTCAGGTATCCCAGGATGCCTAATATTCAAGCTAAGGCTGTGTCATTATCTGAGTGGCTATACTGAATGAAGCATATTGTTACATTCTGGCAAAGCACTGAAGTAACACTTGTACTGGCTGATTGACACCGATGGAAGATCTACAATGATTGGCACGTTCACAGCTGTCTAGCTAGTAACATCCAATCATATTCATGCAGGTGCGCAGCGCAGACAACTTTCCGCTTATCTCTGTTACTCTGATGATCGCGCTCATGCCAGCGCCAGCTTTTATTTGGCTTCATTATGCCAGGTACTTGCTAGTCATTCACCTTTTATGTTATGAAGGTTCTGCCATAAAGAACGGCTTGCCTTAAAAGAATTTCAGATTCTTGTGTTTCACTGCACCTACAGAGGAGGTCAAACCGCTGTTTTAGAAACTTGTCACTCTCACTAGAAACAGCGAGGGCTTGAAAATTCTCAGTCCCGAAATTGTCAGAGTTACAGAAACTGAATATCAGCACAAAATATCTGCTCTCAGCAGTTGCAGTATAAAAAGATTGGTTTTTCAGGGCACCACATACAGTGGGTCAAACCAGTGCGAGTTTCTAATGTTCTCAGACTCCACTTGTTATATATAAGGTAGGCTGCTATTCAGTCCAGAAACCAACAATGTTAAACCATGACATGCTCAGATAGGTACTGATCGAGACACACACACACGCACACACATATGGGCACAACAGCAACACGTGCGTACAGTGCTTTCGATATAGACAGTAGCCTTGAGTAAACAAGATTTAGAGTCAACAGCCACACTAGCAGCTCTCTGAAAATGCATTTAGGAAAAGTGGTGTTTTAAGCTAAAAGCATGCGAACACGTTCACAGAGACAATTCTAACATGCTGATGTTAAGCAGATATATGGTTTACCATGGTGAGCATCTTAGCTTAGGTGTTGGCATGCTCAAGTCGAGTCAAGACAATTTTCTTTTACTTATATAGTCCAAAATGAGAATTTTCCTTCTATTCTTAGATCCTCGAAACCAAAGTACTTGATAATTAAAAAATGTAACCCACTGACAGCATTAGATGTAAAGTTAAGGGATCATCAGAGTTGTTATAATTCAACCCAACAGGAACATTAATGTACCAAATTTTATGCTAGGCCATTAGCATCCGTTGCTGTCAAGACATTTCACTAAAAAACCAAACTTAACAGCACTACATGAAAAAATCAAGTGATCACCAAAGTCGTTATGACTCATCGTCTGGTTACCATAGATCAGCAAATGTATGTGCAAAATGTCATGCCAATCAATCCAATAGTTTTTGAGCTATTTCAGCCAGCCATAGAGCCATGCTGTTGTTGTGGCTAAAAACACAAACATCAAAAGCGGGAAGACAAAAAGTGAAGTTTTTAAATCAGGGGTGTCCAAACTTTTTTTCCCTGAGGGCCACATACAGAAAAACATACAAAGGGCTGGGCCACTCACTAGAAGTGAGCTATGTGGCTAACTTTAATACACTAGAGGTGATCCCCCCCCCCCAGTACCAGCATCAGCATCAGCATCAGCATCAGCATCAGAGAGGGAAGCTTGTAATAGTCTGTGCTAGAGCCCTGGTGCTCGAATTAACAGCCTTACCTCCACTTTCCTGCCCCTCAGCGGACACCGTAGATTCCTTTGCGCTCATCTGTCCCAGCTGGAGCCCCATCAGTCGTACCTCCACACAGCTCGTCCCATTTAAGTCCCATCATGCCAACTGCATCTGGCACAGCTTCAAAAACATCTCTTTGGACACAGCTCTTTTTAACAGCTCTTTAGACTGCTAACATCAAGCAGCTCCTCCGTAATGCAAAAGTGATCGTCATTAGTTATTAGCTGTGCTCTCATCGCACACCGCGTCTGAAACTTTCTACACTCACTTGCTCTCTTGTTTCCTTAATTCTGCCGTTTTGGGTCACCTGTGGCAAATTTCTTCTTCTATTACTCATTTTATAGAGAAGCTGCCTCGTTCAAGACAGTTACTCCACCTAGTGGTGACACTAAGAAGTACAAGTATTATAATACATTTTTAGAATTTCCTGCGGGCAGATGAAAATTGGACCACGGGCCTCACCCCTGTTTTAAATGAACAAGTATTACCACAAAACAACTTAGTTTCGCCCCTTCCGTCTCTGGGTTTAGTGATAGCTTCTAAACGATCCATGACGAAATATCATATTTATCAGATTGATAAGAGCCGTCTGATCCTAAAGCATCAAAATGGTATTTCTCTCAGAAATGCATTTCACTCAAAAGCCCTGAAGCAAACAAGTATCACTGCCTTATTTTCTCATACAATCCTAAATGAAAACCTCTCAAACTTTTTCTTTCAAAACCAGTGTGTGTGTGTGTGTGTGTGTGTGCATGTGTGAAACAGATCCTGTATTGTGAAAGGATGATGTGTGTTTTCTGTACAAGTTCACGCTCTGTGATTTCAGAACAGTCTTTGGGGCTTTGGTGTCCTCATCCTCAGATCCCACAGCTGAACCTAATACAGGAGAGCGGTGTACGAAGGGAAGAGGGCAGGGTACAGAGCGTGAAGGAGCAAAGCAGGGCACTGCAGGGTAGAGGAGAGCAGGACGGATGAAAAGGAGAGCCCGAGTAGTGCAGAACAGAATGGAAACTTCATAGAAAAACTGAAAAGACTAGCAAATGATATAGGATCCTCTATATGCAGCACTGTAGCGGAACATTAAGGAAGAAAGCTGAGATGAAAATGCGAAATACAGGAGATCCAGGCAGAGCAGAGGTAAGATCAGGATAAATCAGCATATACCAATATCCCACGATGCTGCAGTCACAACTAATGATTGGCTGAGACACACATCAGACAGGGTTCAGAGGTCACAAGGCCACCCTGGCTTTCATTATCCTGTATATTGGCTCTGGGCTGTACAGTGTCTGTGAAATGTCAAAGGGGGATGAAGCTGGCTGGAGGAAAAATCAATGCACTCTGGAAACACTGTTTGGCTCCTGCGCTTTGTTTTCAGCGCACAGAAGCACTCGCTCACACACTCACAAAAAGCATGACGCAGGCCTGTTTTGACATTTTACCTGCAATAAATCGGTTTGAACTGTGCTTTTAGCCGATATTGTGGCAGGCATCTGCTTTAATTTGCTATATGACATCGCTTTAATGAAGCTCTCCAGGAGCTGGGAGCAGCACGGGTGAATTTTCTTGAATAGTGCCAAAAACTTTGGGCCTGTGTTGTAACATGTGTGGTGTGAACGTGTACGGATTTACGACGGCCTTTTCCGTAAAGCTACGTATTGAATTGCTTGTTGAACATTTGATGTTTTTGAGCCAGTGTTGCCACAGTTCAGTGTGTTGTGTTCCAGCCTTTCCTGTCAGTGTCTGAATTACACAGCAGCATTAAGAGACCCTTAAAGAGTCAGTGGAATTACTAAAAATACGAAATTCCCCACTGGCTGTTGTGTACACAGGCACTCTGAGTCAAATAACATTGATTTAGTTAAGTTAAGTGAGTGAATTCACTGTACTGCCAAAATAAAATGTGCCTTGCCCTTGGTTTACTTCTGCAGTTGTCAAATTCAAGTTGAGCTACACAGCCGGAGAGTGTAGCTGACAAACACTTTTATTTGCTACTGCGCTTTTTGATACTGTCTCCTGTGTATTCAGTATGTGTTTCCACAGCCTTCTATGGTTACCAGTGTCATACAATTAGCAAGAGTGTAGACATCAAGTTAGAAGTCAAACGTTGTCTTTCTGATTTCATATCAATGCTCAACTCACAGAATGTGAATTTTCACAAAAGGACTCACAGTGACAAGTAGAATGGGACTCAACCAAACTTTGATGCACACATGTTAAATGGATTGACATTATAACACACATGGAGGGGTTACAAGCAAGCATGATAGCACATTTTACTTCTGAGTATTAAGGCTGTACGTTGAGTGAGACGGACCAATTGGTTCATGTGCAAGCCTCACTTAAACAGTGGACCTGACGCTGACTCTCTGCTGGGACTAATGCACAAATATCCAACTGGGAAGAATGTTCATGAGCAGGATATTGGTGTGCATGTTAACAATCGTTTCAATATTTTATGGATCCATACTGAAGCCAGCTCGGTCCAGAAAACACTCGCAGCTGCTGAAGCCTGTCAGGCAGCAGTTTAGTTTGTATTCCTCCAGAGTTGTGCTCTCCTGTTGTATTTCTGTCTCTGAGGCCCAGGGATGGAGGGATTGAGGATTTAGCAATGATCAGACTCACTGGACTGGACAGGAATAACACAACAGGACAGGCTCTCTGACTCCTCCATCTATTGTCGAGATGATTTGACCATCTAGGGGGGGGCCGGGCCACAGAATGAAATAATGACCCGGAGAATTGCCGATGGAGGATGGGGATGACGGAAGGGGCATCAGAGGTGTGACGGGTGGGTGGAGGTGTAGACAGAATGGCTGTTTTTCTATTCTCAGGCATTTGATTCCCTCGTGTAATGTGAACAGAATTAGGAAGAGTGAGGGAGAGCTGCCTCCAGGTTGAGGGAGCCCTCTGCCTTCCTCAGCCAGCCATGCTTTTTTTTTTTTTTTTTTTTTTAACCTTCACCTTTTCTCCACCTTCCTACCTCTATTCTTCCTTTGTACTCTCACTCCCACACTGCTTTCTCCTCGTCCTATCTGCCTCAACCTCCCGACAGTCGCCCTAAATCCTCCGTATTCATTTCTTTCATCTGCTTCAGCTCCGACGGGCATAAATATTCATCCATCCAGTATTTATTTTAATAATGTGATTCTTATATGCATGTCCATGTTCACAGGCTCATCATATGCTCATCCGTCATGTCCATTTACATCTACAGCAGCTGTTTCTCTTTACTGTTCATGGTGATGCGTTGCCTCTTGATTCAGAATTTAAACATCCCTTATGTGCGGAGGTCGTCAGTTTGACACTCTGGGTCTGGATCTGCGCGCTGCTGTTGTTCAAACAAGTGAAGCAATCTTGCAAACATATTCCCAGTGGGAGTTGTGTGTGTGTGTGTGAGTGTGTGACAATCACATTCCCATATTCCATCTTGGAACAAAAACCTGATTCTTGATGTGAATCTACAAAGAAAAGTCAGTGGACCAGAGCTGCGCGGATGATAGCTTAGCACAGGTGAGCCAAAAAGCTATGGTCTCCTTTTCTTTGCCGTGTTTCACCCTCTTTCCCCATTGCCACTGTATCACTTAAGCTCCCTCATAGTCTCCTTGACCACTGCATGGGATGTGACACCATGGCAGAGTGCCATTTGACAAGGTTCCTTTTCTAGCCTGGAGCACAGCAGTGAGGGTCTCTTGCTTTTAGTGCTTTTGTAACACTTTTAGTCTTCCCTCTTCACTTCTTTTTTCCTCTTCCTCTGCCTTTCTGCGACAGAGGGATAAGTGGCAGTGACACAGCACACCTTTGTAACTCAGCCTTCTACCTGCTCTTACATTTTTCAGGTACAACACGCTGCATTATTCAGTTCATTTTTAAGCAGCAGGAGCTCATGTTAATAAAATGTAGTGACTAAACATAGTTCAGTATTCTTCCAGGAGTCCTCCGCTGCTTGCATGAATAGGAAAGTTGTTTTCATGACCAGTTCACTGCACAAATGTGCAGCCGCATATTGATTTTAATGCTGATGATAACAATGGTGCATTAATGTAATGAAACAGCAAACAGCCCTTTAGCATTGAAGGAAATGATTCTTTTTGGCCTTACTGTTTCCCAACAGGATTATTTAGCGGTAAAATAAAAAGAGGCCAACCACAGGGCTTGGGTGAGCTGAGCTGAAGTCTATAATTACCCAAGAGACGCAGGGGGAGAGGAGAGAGAGAGGTAGCCATTTAGATGGGATGTTAATTGTAATTACTGTTCTGGTGGGATGTCACCATAGCAACCTTAGCCACCTTTGGTCTCGGCCTGGCCATGAAGACTCTGTGTGTGTGTGTGTGTGTGTGTGTGTGTGTGTGTGTGTGTGTGTGTGTGTGTGTACAGTAGTGTACTCAGAATCCATTTTCAACATCAAGCTCACACACTCCTGTTTCAGGCACATAGATAACCCTCTTAGTCCCCCATCCCACATGTCCTCTGTGGCTCTCTTGCCCCTGCACCCTCTGTCTCTCATTTATTTTTTTCATCTTCCTCTCATGCTTCCATCCCCTCTCTTGGACCGCCTTCTTCACTTTCACTCATGCAGCTTCATCTCCTCCTCCTCCTCCTCCTCCTCCTCCCGTCCATTTCTTGCTTTTTCTCCCCAATGTTTTGCTTTCTGCTCGGCTGCTTCCTCCTCTCATGTCAGTCGTTAATCATACGCAAGTAGTTCATGGACAGAGCGTACTTACTTGGTTTCTGTTTATGGCATATCAACCAAAGGCTCTTCTATTTTCCACATCCAGCACGTCGCTATGTGTGTGTACGTGTGTGTGTGTGTGTGTGTGTGTGTGTGTGTGTGTGTGTGTTTAGCTCCTGGGGTTTGAGAACTGTACCTGTGATTCATGCCATACAAAAATAGCTCATAAAGGAAACAAGGCATGCTAGGAGCTTTGCACAACACCAGGACTGCGGTCAGTTCAATAAGAGTTAATCACTATTTACTGATTTGGGTTTGCATTAGGGATATTGCGTTTCTTCTTTGCATAAACATGTTTTCCTGGGGGTGATATTAGTGGTCAGTGGCGAGTGTGTGTGTGTGTGTGTTTATGTGCAGTGGTAATGCTGCGCTGTAAGCAGGATTGTGTTTTCTTTGTTCACTTTACACTTTGTCTAGTAGATTAATGAGACCACCAATTACTACTTGGTCTATGACATCAGACTCCGAGTCCAGGCCGACACACTCATTCGGCGTCTATCTTTCTCACTCACACACACACATGAAACAGTGATCCAACTTTTAACATGGGAGACTGATTTCAGCAGCAATGATTGACCCCTGCCAAATAAACATATTTGACTCCCACAAATGTTATCTCGTTGCCCAGCACAGTTTGTGTTTACTGCGTCATGCCTGCTTGCTGTGTTTGCGGTGCGACATGGAGCGGCCAGCGGTTAGGACTGTGTGCAGCTCCAGTGTACACTAGATAGGCTGGTCATTTAGGCTGTCCAGTGGCTCACATGCACATGTTTTGCAGGTTCTTGGCTGTGGCTAAATATTCAGACTCTGTGCCAGCGTACTTGTATTGTTAAGCAATAAGAGGTCAGAGTCTCGAGCGAGTGTCAGACAGCTAACAGGCAAAAAAGGCAAACACAAATGATTGTTTTATTCTCATTGGTGTGACACCCAATTAATTAAAGTAGAAGACTACAGTTACTTGTTTAAACATGATACATCAGAAGTCAAATTAGAGCCATTTTCAAGTATTAAAAAACTCCACGCTCAACCTCCATTCATCAATAGCAGTAGAGCAGACGGATAGATTAAGATGACCCCCATGGACGACTGGATAATATGAACTGGGAGATGAAAGCCCTCGGCACAGACTTTGAAAATGAAGGCCCTCTTAAATCTCAATGTGTGCTGGTCAATGGAGGCCAGCTATCAGGGCAGCTATTAGAGGAAGGGCAGTGACCTAATAAAAAGTTATTTGATAAACACACAAGACCATCTCACTAAAAAATTAGATGAAGACCAATGAGAGATAGTAATAAATAAATAGATATTGGTAGTTAAGGAGCAGTGTTACGATACACACCCTGATATGTACTCCACTGCTGACTTACTTGTGACAGCTGAGGACATTTTTAGGCGTACAATATTGCAGCGTGACAGGCAGAATAAGAGGACCAGAGTCTCACTTCTTGAAGCCAGATGGAAGAAACTCCTTGCACAGCAGTTGTTGCAGCAATTTTAAATGAGTGTCATGAATATTCCTGAGTGGAGATGTTAAGATTTTCAAAGACTAGTTTGAAATGCTGAGAAAACCAAGATCTAGTTGTAGGATTTGGAAACAGCAGGGGAAGGGCAAACGCAAGGTCTGACCTTATGATATTGAAGCATTGGAGTCTGTGGGGGGGGGGGGGGGGGGGGGGGACTGGCATTTGATGCAATCAGCAACTACAGTAGAAGAAGAAAGAAAAGAGAGGCTGTGTAGAGATCAGAATAAAACATGAGATACATATAGATTTGCAAGCATATTCAAATGACAGAAAAGACTCTATCCAAAAGGGGTCACTGACCTTTTAGTAGTCACAATATTCCTGCATTTTTAACATTGAATGTTCAAATTAACTTAATAAAATGGGTTATTCATACTATTTATTCTGTGAAGATAGAAGCTGAATGTGTTAGAGGCTGAGGCCGAGGTCAAGAGCATCAAAACGTCATAGCAAATAATCCACACTTGAAGTCTAAATGGAAAACTACCACAAAAGAAGAATGAATCCCTCAACAGGGCATAAAGCGATCCAACACAGCATGTCAGGAAAAGAACTGAACATGCACAGACTGCAACACCCAGAAGGAAATGCGGGCAATAAATTCAGAATTGCACTTTACGCAAAACAAAGACTACTGATGAGGAGGAATGGGGAAAGCTGGGAAAGCATCTGACGTGTCAGCTTGTGCTCTGACCTGCTACTTTGAACCGATGAACTGTTGTCCACTGATGAGCATCGGTAAAAAGAAAGAAGTGGAAGAGAAAGCCTTTCAAGATGTCAGTTTGAAAACATAAAACAGTAAGAGGAAAAGACTCAAAAGAACACATCAAATATCTTTTTTTTTTCTTATATTTTTTTGGAGTATGTTCTCATTCACATCAAACTCAAGATGACCCAAACCACTTAGTAACCCCAGTGATCAGCAGGCCATGAAAGTAAGATCTCAGTGACAGAGCAGAGCTGGGACGTGAACAGACGAGGAGTTCCAGCCGGGAAAAGAGGAGCAGCTGGTTGAACTGGGGAGGCAGCAACTGGAAGTGGGCCAAACAGTAGCAGAAACAGACCCTTGTCTACCCAGAGAGGAAGACGATGGAGCTACAGGGTCCAAAGAGAAACGACACGGTAGCCATGCCTGACAACCGGCTAAAGGTTCCAACGTGACTGATGAAATGTGACTTAAAGCAAGTGAGTTTGGGGGAATGGGGCTAAATCTAGTAGAACTGCTGTAGATTAGCAGGACAACAGATTGGATGGTATTTGTAGGATTCGTGTGATAGATTGGGGTCCTCGCCCCAAACAGTTTTCACCCGTTTCGGTTGCAGATTCGGGTGCTGAGGTTTAGTGTAACCCTGAAGATTGATAAAATACCTGTATTGTGTCCTGTGTAGCACAGGAGTAACAAAGCGAGACAAGGACACCCCTTCAGAATCACTAAAGTGAGCATTGACTGCTGCCTAAACTTGCAAATTTGCTCCCTTTAAACAGAGCTGGTTTTCACGCCGAATGAGCTTTACTCAGTGTCAAGATATTGGCGTGTAACTGTGGCAAACAAAATACTGCAAATAACTCTCTCTGACACAAAAGGAGAGTACCCTTTAACTTGGCTGAACTAAAGAAGCTTTGTTTCTGGCGGCTGCAGGGTGAATGAAATCTTTGTATTAAGAGCTGGGGGCTACCTTGGGTCAGACTTTCTACCAGCTACCCCTGCGGAGAAAAGAAAACCCAGATGGCGATAGAAAAGAGGAGACAAAGATCATCATTAGATCATTTCTTTAACTGGGAATATCATCTCATTATCTTTGCTTAGTTATTCATGAGGGCAGTATGTGTGTGATTCCATTTAGCTAAGTATATGTGTGTTTATGCCCGTATTAATGTGCATGTGTTCAGTGTGTTTGGCAATCAGCATGATGTCGAGTAGTGCGTCAGACAAATATAAGAATTTGTGAGAAAGCAGGATTTTCTTCTCTGCCTTTGTGTTTTCTTCTTTAAAGAAAGAGAGCAGCTCACTCTCTACTGGAATATCTCTGTGTATGTGCATGTGGCTTTGCCCGTGCACCGTAGTCCACCAACGTTTGGCTTCTTCTAGCCCGTGAAGGTCTGCTGCCAGCGTCATGCCATATAGATTTTCATTTGGGATACTCTGCTGCAGAGGAGGAGGACACTGCTCCTGTCACGTCCAATCAGCTCGCCTGTTCTTCTTCATCTAACCCCCCCCCTCATTCTGTCTGCCTCAGCCCATGACCTGGCATCCACTCTCCACCCAGCTGCACTCAAACCCCAACGTCTCGGCTTAACTTTGAGTCAAATCCCACTTGATGTCAAGGAGTGGTATTGTTTCACGAGACGATAAAAGTCATCCTGTCGAGAACATGAATGCGGCCTGTATGGTATCCTATCTTACCCACCAATGTAAAGATCTCAGCTTTCATTTGCTCCAGCACGTATTGATTGCCCGGCAGTGTAGTGTGCCAAAGCGGAGACGAAAGGGAGATAGCGAGGGACGGTGAGGGGAGTCAGGGCTGAGACTTTACACACCTGTGAAGTCTCTTCCCTTCTTTCTTCTGTATCTCTTTTTCTCTGTCTTTTGCTCTCCAACGCCCCACTTATGCATACACATCCCTCTACCAGCCCCACACATCAAGGCTGAGGAAGCAACATGGTATGATTCTGCCATTTCCCTGGCTTCTGGTCCCTGAGCCATCTGAGAAGGGATCAATACCAAACATTAATGTCTGCTGCTCCCTAATCACAGCTCCACCGGTGGGTGATGAAGCAGAGAAACAGACCGAAGTTCCCCCTGTTTTTGCCTCCATTTCTCTGTCTTACTTGCACACTTACTTTCAGGTTTTTTTTTTCTGCAACCAGTCTGACACCTAGCGTGTGTGTTTGTGTGTGTGTGTATGTGCGTACGTGTGTGTGTGTGTGTGTGTGTGTGTGTGTGCGTGTGCGCGTGCGTAACCCAGCTGAAAGCAGCTGTCCTTTGTGGCGCCAGAAAATGTCAATGTGTTTTAGTGCACTTTGAAAGGCAGCCAATACCCTACACTAGCAATAAGTTGCCTTTGATGTCGTGTTCACGTTTCATATTCATATTTTCCGTCTCATGTCAAGTTTTGATGTTTCTGCAGAGACGCTGCACTTGGTGTCTGACTCTCTCTTTCCATTTTCATTACATCGCACTAACCATGCTTGCATGAGAGCTGCGTGTTAATGAATAAATGAATTAATTAGATCTTGTTTGATCCACCATCATCATCAGGCGTCTCTCCCCCTTGGTAATGACCTCAATAATGGTGCTGACTTTAATGGGATTTTAATTGATTTAGCTACTTTAGTCTTCTGGTGTGTGTGTATATCCTACGCTCCTCACACAGGGGTGAGCAGAGGAGATGATCCTTAACTGCTCCAAACATTTTCTGTCATGTCCTCTTTTTCTAACACGGTTCTCCACTATAAAACATCAAATGGAATCAAATCAAACCAACCTTTTTATATTGCACTATTCAGACAAAATTGCAGTACAGAGTAATTCTGATTTGATAGACTATATAAATGGTAGCCTGAAAATGTAGTTCATAAGGTTTTATTCGAAACTGTTCACGTATTCTGATGCCCTCGGGTCCTCCAGCTGGCTGCTCCAGAGATGGGGACCAAAGACACTAAACCTGCCCCTCCGTGGGTCCTATTACCGATGAGTGCAAAAGGAATGGATGGATCATCAGATATGCAGGATCTTTAAGACTATTATTAAACTAAAACATGTGCATTTATTATTTATTATTCACTTGTGACACTATACTGTTAGAAGAAATAGATAATTTATGAGACTCTTAAGGGGCACAGCCTAAAAGAAACACAACATACAATCCTGGGCTGCATCCTAGAAGTGTATCATACTGTACTGAAGAGGGCTATGATAGCTACATCAAGGAATTTGTTTATCATCCTCATATTTGTGCCATCCAACAGCTCAAGCTCTCATACTCTCTTAGTTTGATGGAGGTTTGTGCAAACAGAAAATGTATTTGAATTTAAATGAATTTGACTTCTGGTCAAATTCTGAGCAATTTAGGGAATTGAAAAATACATCTCTGATTTTAGTCGGCCTACATCAGGGCTTTACCACTGACAAAACAGCAGATTACTGATTTTGTTTTTTTGCCATAAGCCACACTCAAGGATGCATTTGAGACGTATACTTACTGATATTTGACCATTCAAAAATTGTTCAAATCCTGAATTATGGGAACATCTGTTGATGTGCTGTAGGACTAAAATATGCTTCCAGATTCACCTGGAATAGAAAACTCATTCCCTCATTACATTCACACTCGTTCCTTTATAATTACCTGTGACAGCTTTGTGCTTGTTGCCCATGTGTCATTAGTCCAGGCGCCTCCGCTGATAAGCCTCTGAGTGCAGATAGCTTGTAATGTTCCAGCGCCTGCCATAAATAAAGTGCGTTAGCACTGCAGCAGCACTGTAATAACCTTCTGTCTGCTGTGCTCCCTGCTCTCATAACCCTGCTGACCATGGAGGTGAAGTGAGAGTGTGTGTGTGTGTACATGTGTGTGTGTGTGCACGCATGGTATTTGTGTGTCTGCATCCTCATCTTAGTTTTTAATTTGTGCAAGTGGGAAGTGAAAAATGAAGCATCCTCTATTTCTTGCTGGTGGTACCGACAAGGATTCTCATTTTCAATCAGCCTCTCATTGTCCTGTCATTAATGGTTAGGCGACCAGTTAAAGCGTCATCAGAATACCATGTTAGCCACTGAAAGTACCAGAATATTGAGAAATGGTTCGCAGCTGATATTAACTTTATACTTCAATGAAAATCCAAATGTGTTTTTTTTGTAATTTTCCCCTGAAAATGTTGTTAAAGACGAATGTTCTTTGATCTCTGCTTTCAGTCTGACGCCGCATTAGCTCAGCTAAACGGCATAGTTTAGCTAAAGGGTATAAAGCATCACAGCGTGTGTATTCATGCTCGTGTCAGCGTTTGTTTTCTTTGTGGCTTTAGCTACCTGCCCTGGTTTGTACAGCACTTTGATGATGAGTTTTTATTAAATGTCAAATAAAAAATACATATATAAATATAAAAATTTTACTTGACTGACCCACCTTTTCACGCATTCACTACTCCTTGCATTAGATCAAAAGATTGAAATTACTTGGTTCATTGGATTTACTGAACTGAACATCCTGTACCGACTGGTTCGGTACCACTACTGCTCTTGTACATCTGAGTGATTGTGTGTTTCTGCATGTTTGTGCACCTTTGGGGATATGTTTGTAGCTTATGAAAGCCATTCTGTCCTCTCCTCCATGCTAATGCCCTGACCATGGCCTTGGCTCTCTGCGCCGTTTGCGGGCAGCCAGCCGACCGGAAGACAGGATCAAACACAGGAGGAGGAGATCTCAGTGACTGGAGTCAGATGCTCTTTCATCTCCCCTCTGCCATGCCAGCACACACTCTAATGCTTCATTTTCCCCACGCACAGAGGAGGGAGTCTCCACAAAGAGAGCTTTCTCAGTGAACTCTCTCTGTCTGTCTCTCTTTTCAGTTCTGCTTTAACTGATAAAGATAAAACTTGCGCTTAAATATTAAATGCATCCCTGGTCTCTGATGTAGGTAAGAGTAAATAAGTGTGTGCACGTCTGCTTTTCACGAGATTTCAGAGCTCTTGCGGAGTGTGATTGCACAATGCGATGAAAAGCTTTGTCTGAAAGGATCATCCCCTATGTGAGAAAATGAGGCTAGACGTCATTTCAGAGCAATATTTACAACACCGTTTCAGCAGCAGTATTTATGGCGGTGATACGTCACCTGGAAAGGGATGATGTTAATTAGACCTTTATCTCTTTCTAAGGGGCAATGATTTGCTGCTTATTCCATAAAAGTTGATTAGCTACGCATAACTTCTGCTCTCAAGGTCAGCTGAATGAGATCTGGCCTCTCTGTGCGCAAAGGTTAGCCCCTCTGAGTTGCCTGCTCCAGTGGTGTTTGCCGCCCGCTGCTCTCCATTTCACAGCCTTTCAGACCTGAGAATGAGAAAAACATGTGCATTCACCTTCCGCTCCTCCTGAAGCCCCTTGAATGTCAGCTGACATCAATACGGGTAGATGGTCCTGTGTGTTTGGTTGGTCTTGCCGGAAAGCTGCCTGCTATTTCTGCGAGTTTTGGGCAGAGAGATTAAAGAGAAAATGAGAAAGATTACTATCAAGAGCACATACTGTGGACTCCTGGATTAGAAAACTAGTTTTACAGAAAGCCTGAGCACACAGGTCAGCGGTGCTAGATACTACGATACACACTCTTCATTTACATCATATAGATTTACATCGTACTAACGAGGCAAGCAAAGTCCTTGATATCAAACTGCCTTGAGTAAATTTAGTCTGAGCCCACTATTTCAGATCCGCAGACATGCAGGATTTAATTATGCTGAATTAGCAACCTAGAAGACGATGTGTAAAATTTGAATATTCTCATTAACAAAGGAATAGCAAAAGCTGCTTTCAGCAAGAGAAACTTGGCAAGGGAAATGAAAGAATAAATGAAACAGTAGACAGAGAGAGAGAGAGAGAGAGAGCGTTATTTCTGACTCCACGGTCACACAGCTACATCGTACCTGTTCTGTTTAAATTATGTATTCATATCTTGACAGGCTAGAGCAGAGGAGAGACCGGGGACGCTCACTGATAGCTCTTAAACATAAATATGACACAACTCCTTTCCTTAATGAAATTCAATAAGCCTCCAGTGAGTCTGGCAGTTAAGCACCTCTCTGCTACAATCCTTGACCTCTGACCTGTGCTCTGGGTTTGAAAAGATGCTTTTCATGTGAGAACGAGATGAAAGCCAGCTGGCTGACTGGTTGCACTGGTGGGAGGCTGGATACTCACAGGCTGACTGATGTGATGACTGACCAGCTGGTTACTATGCTGGCATTGTCTGTTGATAGTGACTTTGCAGTGTGCCTCAAGGCCCACCGTGCTGTATGTGAAAGAGTGCAGAGGACAGTATAGAGGGTGGCAGAGCAGAAAACTCCCTGAGGGGGTTTTTCGTGTAGATAATCCTGAGGGGCCTTGGCTTTCACGATAATTCGGACAGAAGGCTGAATAAGAGCAGTACAGTGAGGCTCCACATGTAGACATCCAACACTGACCACCCAAGGCACTGGAGAACTCAGTAACCTCACCCAGATAGCGGGGAAAGATATAGGAAAGGGTGATAGACATGATATAAAGAAGTGATGAAGTGACAGATGGAGATGGTGGAAAGTAATCGGTGGGATAAATTATTTGATTATCCCTCAGATATGTTTTATAATTGGCTGAAATCTGCATCACATTGAAAGATGGCAGGCTTGTGAATCCCCTGAATTACTGGAACTAGCCAGCATCGATTGATGATTGCACTCGTGTGTGTGTGTGTGTGTGTGTGTGTGTGTGTGCGTGTGCGCGCGTGTGTGTGCGTGCAAAATATCTTTCCGCAGTCCCATTTCATCCCAGTGAGTGGCCTCTCCTCCCTGCTCCCTGGTGTTCACAGATGCCTGTCACGTCACCATGAAAAGACAAGAGAGAGGGAGAGCCTGACACAGATTCATCCCCCCTGACAGAGAGACGGGCGGATTGAGAGGTGTAGCAGAAGCACTGCAGGCTTAATTTCCCCTCTATATCCTCTCTTCATGCCGTCTGGTACCATGAGGCCCGGGGGCTGACGTCAGTGTTATTTCAGTCCATCTCTTGGTCAGGGTGGGGTCATCTTCTCTAATGCATTATTCACACAAGCAGCATCAACCTAGACAGATCTTATCTCGACAGGGCAAAGCAACAATCACCCCCGGCTCAGTGGCTGAATAAACACACACACAAAAAAAGAGCACACAATAGCTGGAGCTTCACCCTTTTTGATCAATACTGCTGATCTGAGTTGCATGATGACTTCTTTTTGTCCTGGCACGCTATTATTTTGAAAGATGTCTTTTTGTTAAAGCACATGTTAATGTAATTTCTTTCCATGGCAGAATCGAGTATTTACTTCTCCAGTCCGATAATGGACAGCAGAGATGAAGATACCATATGGTTGTATTTCTCGAGCAGGAACTCTGAAAGAAAAGAAAGAACTTGTGGAAAACACACAGGCTCTTTAATATGCCTTGAACGGCCCTGAACATAATGTCATGCATGTTATTCAGTAGTGGATTTCTGACTGATGTTTTGAATGTCAACAGCTGTCACGCGGCACACATTGTTAGATCAGCCGTCTTTTTGCAATGAACCCATGGGAATGTTGAGCCATACACACAGTATTGAATACAGAATAAATCACTTCCCCGCAGTCATTAAATACAATACTTAGTTAGGGTAATAAAGAAGAGAGATCCCTCATCTCTTCCTCTGTGTGTGTGTTTTTCTTCATGCATGGTTAATTGCGCTGAAGTTCTTGTCTTATCTCCTCTCCCTGCCCCCGATGACAGTGATAGCGAGCTGACATCCTTCACTATAAGGCTATCTGCTCTCTTCACCACAGCTATCTAACAGCTTGTATAGACAAAGACCTATTCCCATAAAGCCTTGTGGATAATAATGTTGCTGATGCCTGCCGCATCGCTGCACTCGGGAAAGAACAGGAACATATAGAATAAGAATGACTTCTTACTGAAATATTCCCTGATTGTTGGCATCGAGAGCGACATCTAGAATATTTGAACCACAATTACTTTTTGTTTTCAACACCATAAAACAGGAGCTTTTATTTCGGTACCTGGTCATTTAAAGATGTCTTTGTTTTGTATTTTTATTGTCAGATATTGATGTAGACGCTATTTATATTCCAGTTAGATCCTGAGATGAGAAGAAGGAGACTGTTCTCCCCTTTTTTCTCTCAGATTCGGGATTTCAGGCGTTATAGGCTCTTCCCTCCCAAAACACAGCAGTTATCATCCCTAGAGGTCCTGTGTGGTCCTCTCAGAGAGGGAGAGCTCGATGTAAATCAGCGGTTTATCTCAGATTTGCATTTGATCTCAAGTTTCACTTGTCCCAGCATTCAAAGATTTACAAGACATATGTATGTTTATATAAGCTGGTGTCAGTTACTGGAAGCCGATGATTTGGTTTGTTCTTCCACAATCATTTGGTTATTTATTCATGTTTGTGGAGAATGACAACCCAAACCCAGTCTCTGTAGTGTGATGTAACACAGACAAATCTGATCTAGGAATGAGAGGATCCAATTAATCTCACAAGACCAGAAGAGCATCATCATGAGCAACAGATTTTTTCCTGTTGAGCGAGCAGTTGGAAGACAGACGTACAAAACATGTTTGCAGACAACAGCTTACAGCCCAAGCAGTGAGGCAAAAGTCAGTGTGTTGGCAGGCTGTCCCAGTGGCTGTTGTCAGTGCTGTTCTTACAAAGTATGGCAGTCCAGCTGCATCACATGGACGTGCACTCTATCTTCTCATTGTAATGTCACCATTAGTCTGGTCTAGACTTTGACAGAACAGACAGGACATGGGATTCTGTGGGAAATGTAGTCCACAAAAGCCTGATCTCTCATCATTATCAAAGGAAACACAGTTTTAGTGAGCTAACAGTTGATTAAACATCAAGCAGAAACAGCAGAATTGGCACTGATAATGTGAGTCAAATATCCACTCTCTGTTTTTCTCTTCTCCACCAACTCCTGAGGAGAACATCTGGCTCTTTAAATGCTCCGCTATGTTCACCAGCTAGTTGCTAACTTTGTCTGTCTGCTGTTTATGAGCTGGATAGGTAGTGTCTTTTTAGAGCTTTTTAGCTGAAAACATGGTCCTGCTGTTGAAAGCTGAGAAAGCGAGTCAAAACAGTTAAAGGCAGGGTCTGTAGCATAGATCAGATCGCCAAGACATCATAAAGAGTAACAATCCAGTAAAACCGTCCCATGTCACACTTAGACGGCAACAGTGTCCACACTCAAACAAGCCAGTTTAGATTAATAATGCAATGCCAAAGAGATGCCACCAAGTTAGCTGCATCAGAAGTCCCACATCGCTGGTCTCCGATTGGTTTCCCCACCATGTCCTGAGAAACCGGTACACAAATTTGAACGCGGTTCTCTTTCGCTCTTCATCTCAGTGGGTGCGTGCTTCGTGCAGGTAACTCACTCACTGGCTGAGCTGTGCAAACTGTGCACAATTTCTTCTTCTTGTTCTTGTTCTTCTGTTCTTGTGTGACCAGCTCACTAGCTTTAACCTTGTGGAAGACTGTTGTCGACCTGTTAAGAGAATTTCAGCAAAAAATGTAAGTTGCACACCATAAAACAGGAAGCCAAAAAGCTAAAGATGGTGACAGACACTGAAGAGTTGGGTTACAAGAGATACCTGAGAAAAAGCTACATTCACAAAAAAACACATAGAACAAGAAATGTATACAATACACAATTACACTTACATGTGTGATCCAACATTCTTTTGCGCCCCCCCCTGTTTATACCTTCAGTGTTTTCTATTCATGTGTATTATAAACCACACTGCTGTTTAGGTATTTAATGACCAGCTCCTGTGTTTGTGCTGATCACCACAAGACCCCCTGCTAGTCTGGCAGGGAAACATCATGGCTTCAGGACTCCTACACTCTTGCACAGCGGGAGTTTCTGATAGCTGTTAAGGGAGCAGGCTTTTTTTATAGCCAGTATTACCTGTGTTCATATGTTGATATGATGAAAACAAGAGGCGTCCCATGTGATCTATTATAAATATCATCCATACCATCAGTAGGCTACCATATACCATCACATATGTATGTGTGCATTTATTTAACCCACTCTGTTGTCAGATTTGAATATATTTGAGATGTCAGGATTTCTCAGAGTACAATTTTTGTCAAAAAGAAAGGACTATATGCTTTTGCTTTCAGGTAAATATTCATGTCCATGTAATTTCTGCCCCCATTCTTTCCCATGATCCTCGGCTTACTGTATATAAATGTGGGGTTGAGAAGAAAGGCAGTTGATGGATGTATACCCCAGCCATCAGTTGCCTCCACTAACACGGTAATTGAAATGGTAATTTTCTGATACAGGATGATGACCTGTGTTCGGCCAGAAATCCCCAGCCTTATTGGATAATAAACAGGGAGAGAATCGGCCCATCAAAACTCATCGGCAGAATCACTCACAATTCAGCCGCAGAAGAGAGAGAGAGCAGACGGTAGAGACTAAGCTCTGATATGCTAATAGATTTTGAAATTTCTTTCCGTAAATTCAGTGTGTACAGCTCTTCGCTGTTTTGCCTTTGTGAAGACAATGTGTGGGCGAGTGTGGGTGTACATGTGCAGCAGTGAGTGTTTATGAACAAGTCTTTGCATAAATGAGTTTCACCTGAACCCTGTCTGTCCTTCTTTTTTTTTTTTTAAATGTTTTAATTCATTAATTTTCCCAGAGCAACTCTCATCTTCCCTCTGCCTCTGTTTGGCATATGGCCTGATAGGCAAATGAGGTGTTATTTGTAGTTTATGCCAGACAGGTAGCTTTGTGTTTTTGTTATTCAAATCATTATCTTAATTGCTTTGCATTGCTTTGATGGCTTAAGGGTGGCTAGCTAGTGAACCTGAACAACCAACTCGCAGTGACCAGCTCTTTTTTCAGCGTTTCTGTCTCTCTCTGGTCTCTTGCCAGACAATAATACAATCAGCCCAGCTCCCAACACACACACACACACACACACACACACACACACACACACACACACACACACACACACACTTACGCACGCACTTTTAGCAATTACTCAAACTAATTAACAATTTGGCCATTGGAATAATTACCTCTAGTTAAGCAGAGAGGCACACTCAAGTGTTTAGTTCTATGCTTATTATTGCTCCCGTAATTGTTGCTGGCTACCATTTTTCTTGTGTGTTTGATTGCCAGATAAATGTAGATTTATCCTCTACCTCGACACTGCAGGAGCTCTTATTCCTCATTAAACCGTGCAATAATAGATGTTTGGCCACTTGGTGGCAGTGGAAACAAGCTGTATATACAGCACTGACATATTATCACCTTTTAAGCTCCTGTGTAAGAGTTCTTTAGGAATTAATTGCGCATTTAAACATCCAGCAGATTTGGAGCAACATTAGTATTCATTCAGCAGTTGTATTTCTGGTGATCCCGCGATTGTAAGTCCAATATTGATTGTTCTTTTAGCTCTGTTTTTGGTCTCTACCATCCTCTGAGTGAGTGAGTTTTTAGGGCTAAAAAGCTTCACAGAGCTGAGAGGAACTGCAGAATTGGATGATACTTCTGAATACGTTTGTCAACACATATGACAACTTTGATACTACACAGTATCATCTGTTACAAAATCATAATGTTATTGTAAAAATATCGATTATAGCTGCTTCAACTTTTTCGACATGACCGTCACAATCCTAGCAATTCCCCGAAGCTCCCCATTGTCCACATGCACACATCTTTATCAATGACCACAAGTAATGGTTTCTATGGTGACCATACATGAAAGCGAGGGTGAGGAAGCTAAAGAGACCTGTGAGATCCTGCCCCGCTCAACTGTGCACTGTGTGTGTGCCTGTCTACGTCTCTACATGTCTCTCAGCAGGCCTCATTCAAATAGGATGTAATATAATGTAAATAAGCAGGGATGAGACTACAGTGGCAGCGGCCGAGGCCAGGAAGCCAGGCAGGCACTGACTGGAACGGGAGGCAGGACAAAAGAACATGGAGGCCTGAACACAAAGACAAATCAGGCATGAAAGGAAGGGCCACCACAGCTGACATTGTTTGCACAGTAATTGGTTGTTTTTGTCTCCATCAAATGGGGCCTATTAATGAATGGATTGGAAATAAAATAGAAATAAGGACGCCCCGGCTCTTTAGGAGGCAGACCACTGATAAGAGATTCCATTGCATCCCAAGTTTTTTTTGTTTTTTTTTAAATGCCTTCATCACTTAACCTCATTTCACAGAGGAGAGGCTAATATAAGCACACAGAGGCTGTTTAATGTTCAGGCCTGGCAAAGCTGTTCTGTCCCTTGAAGTTTTTGGGATGGTCCTTTGAATACAGAAATATTCAAAAAAAGATTTCTGTGAATTTTTAATGCAACGTTGCATTTGTGGTTTGAGCTTTTAGACATCATTTGACATGTCGTCTGGTGGTTAATGTTTATTTTGAGGTAATTGCTCCTGAAGGCAGGGTGGTAGGGATTTCATTAGTTCCCTTGCCCCTGTCTCACAGCAAACATTTTACCTGGACTCATTAAGCATCAGACATGACACATCAGAGAGACTGTTCTGCCAGCGTTCAGGCTGTTACTCTGCCAGGGTCTGCCCTCACTGAATAACCTGCCAAAGCTGAGAGCTTCTTTTCTCTTGTGCCCTAAAAAAAAAATCTTCTCTCCCTTTTTTGTGGCCTTAAACTGCATTTGTCTCATTCAGTCCAGGCCAAAAAAAAAGTGGTTTTTCCGTCTTAGTGTGGGACTGTGTAATGAAGTCAAAGGGTGCAAATGTATTTATCTCTAAAGAGCTTATATTCAAACCTTTTAATAATTTCTTGTGGTCCCCTTTAATAAAGATTTAAAGATCTCAAACGGTCTAAAGTCAGTTTTCCTTCTTTGTTCCGCCTGCAGAGAAATTCCGCTCAAAAACAGACTTAATAGTCTTTAGATGTACTATTCATAGTCTTGAATCAGTCAGTATTCATGAACAGGAACAGGCGTTTGAGTATTAAAACACGCAAATAGCTCTGTCTCATCAGTTATACATGTGAGCACTCGTCATATTTTATATGAGCTTGGGCATGCAAATTTTATACAAGTTACTTGCTGGGGTGAACAAATATTTGTCTCTTATCTTCTGCAAAATCAACCATTGCATGAAATGTCTTGACTTAGGAAATTATTTGGCCTTCTTGTTTAGAGGCAACTTTGACACGCATTGAATTACATTAAATTTCAATTTAAGTTTGACTTTTTTTCTTATCCTAACCAAGACAAGGAGTGGCAATGAAAGAGCAGAGCGATATAAAAGCAGGCTATGATTCCGTGTATGATGGAAGCCCTCCTGCAGGTGTTTTGCCCTTTTAAAGGCTGTCCTACAGACTGTGCACTCGTGGAGGTTTTGAATGGTTTAAAAGAATCTAAAGGTCTCGGACAAAGGTCCACATTTTCAGTGTGTCTTTAAAAGGGGGACAGGAGGTCAGAGAGAGACGTAATTGAACACTTTCTGCAAAAGAAATGGCTACAGTGCATACATTCACGTATTTGTACCAATTACTGGGCATCATCTCAGGAATATTCCTTTTAGACTGCATTCAGCCATGCGTCAGAGTTTGACACCCAGTGGCTTTAGGCAGTCTGGGTGGTAGTCTGGCAGAGGAGGGGAAGAGGGGTCTTCATCGTGTTTCATTTTAGGCTCCCAGTGCCCTCTGGCGGTCCTCAGAGCAGGCTATACCCAACTCCTCATTTCTTCCTCAGCTAGTCTCGCTATTAATAGCTTAGTGCCGCTCCAGCTCCCTTTGTTATTCCTGCTTGGCTGCATGCTGCGCAAAGGATGTCACATGTTTATCAGACCAGAAATATTGTGCATCTCTGCTTTTTGGAGAATGAACTTTGAGAGAAATCCTCCTGTGAATCCAGATGTCCTCTTCTTGTATTCTATAACTTTTTTTGTCTTTGGTGATCTTTTTGACCTTTTTCCCTGTATGATGATGATTCCTAAAAAGCTTGATCACTGAGGCAAAAGGCAAGCAGCATGCCTTCTCTTGCCCCACTCCCCCCTCGCCCTCCTTTTGGGTCAGATCACTGCTCAACAGATTGCACTGAGTCACTTACATGTGAAGTGTGTATCGCTGTTGGAGCCTTTGGAGACAGGTGGGAGTGTGTATTAATTTGTTAGTTAAACATGTGCACAATTCAGCACACAGATCTTTGCACATCCTGTACACGTGACATGCCTCTTTATGCAGAAAGATGCTGATTGATTGATTACATCAGGCGCTCACACACACACACACACACACACACACACACAATAAATTTGTAGAGTCAGCTTTGTGTAACACTTCAAAGGATTTGTCACTGAGTCTGCATAATTAGGACACTATGCCATCTAAATTCAAGTAGCCCAGTTGCCCTGGTGATCTGTCACTTTTTCCTAGAAGTCAAATTCATGAGAATAACCCCCATGCACATCAACAGTAACACCTTTGAGGAAGAGCAATCATTTGTTTTTCACCTTAAAAACACATTTTTACACAGTTAATAATTAAAATAAATACATATTTTATTATTCCTGCAGTAGATATTGAGCCACCTGTGGTCCCTGGTGCAGGTTTAAATCTCATAAGCATGTCACATGTTATGATGAAAGGTTTCAGGTGGTGTTTTTAAACTGTTTCAGAGATTTATGTTAGTTGGTTATTGTGGTTTTGATTGATGTATTTATGATGCAGGCTTTCCATTTACATTTTGCTCTGATCTTTAGTGGAATAAAGGGGTCCTTGTAAACAGTTCCTAAAGCTGTGGCGCTGATGATGTTATCCATGTTAATGGATTGTGGGATCGTCAGTACAGAGATATTATGGTGTGTGAATGCACTCTACAGGCAATTTGAGGAACTGCAACAAACAGCCATGTGGTTTTTGTATCATTTTTTGTCTTTAAAGGTCACATTTAAGCCTTTTCCACTGTAGGAATGATCCATTAAGTTTGCATACAGCCCGTGTCACAGGTTCTTTGAATTGTTATTCTTGCTTTATCATCTCTGATATAGTACTGTGCCCAATAACCAACATCTTGCTTCCAAACCCAATTATCGATGTTTTGATTAGACAGATAGAAGTGTATACCATGACGTAGTATTTTTAGAAAGTGGAGCAGCTTTACCTTTTTCTTATCTGGAATAGAATCTGGTTGCAGTGGCCATTGTTTCTCTGAAATTGCTCAAAGGCAGACAGAAAATATTGTGACCAAACTTGAAATAAATAAACTGGGTTGCAAATAAGTGAAAACGCCATGAGACAAAATAATCCTTGAAGGTTAAGAGTAGTCTGTACTGGGGTGGATCCCTTCCTTTAAAATCCACTCATGTCTTTTTAGACTTTGAATAGAGGTGGGAGATAACCTGCTGTGTGCACACATGCACAGAAATATTACACTAAAGAACACATACAAAACAGACTTTATTTTACCAAGTGATTCCCCTTGTTGCTTTTCACAATTCAAGTAAAGATGTCAGTCTTTAAGCTCCAGTAAAAATATTTTTTTATCATAAGTGTGGTGAAATTCAATGTCAGCTGAGTGACATAAATGTGTAGGAAACTGTCCTTTAATATGTGCAATATATTTTTGCTATACATCTGAACATAAAGTATAAGTCTATAGTATTCATGTATGCTTTTAAAACATGTCATTACATGTCTCCCTGTTGGTAAATGGAACAAGGTGCTCATTCTTCTCTGAATTCAGATGATTAACTTCCCTGTACTGATCAGCAGTGATACGTTTACTATTTCTGCTGTGATCTGTGACCACCTATCTTGCAATGTTTGTGTAAATGAAACTATCCTTCTGAATATGGTGATCTGTCTATAGCTGTTATACTGTGGTTTACAGTACATATCAAACAATGTAGCTGAATGTGCCTTGCATATAAATGTATTATAAATAGTGTTTGTATTAAGTATGTATCATGAATTATTATATACACCGGCATATATATAAAAATGGATTTGTAAAATTTCTGTTAGCTCTGGTTAATTTCCTCAAAGAGCTGTGTTGAAAGAAATGTAAAGAAAGGCTTTTACTGTGTTACAGTAACCAGACATCACTGAGAATCAATCAAGTCAGATGATTAAAAAATCTTTTATTGTCTTTTAAAGTCTTTTATTGAACACCAAACCAATTACGTTGTAAGAAATAGTGGATGGTAGGCTATGTAGGAGGGCAGAGTGTGGACCAGTCCAGGACCTGTCATCTTCAGCTCCTCAGATTATGTTCAGGGTCTGGAAGCAGGTTGGGTGCTGAGAGCGGCTCAGATCATTCAGTGGACTGCTGTGGTGCTGAGGTCTCCTGGGCTGCTTGGCTGGTCCACATCCTCTCTCAAAGACACAGGAAGAGTCCTGCCCCCTGAAATTAGAAACAAGTCATGGAGTTTTATTGTACAGTTCAGTTGTTCCTTTGGGTTGACTCAATAATTTCTAAATAAACTTTAGTCTGTATCGTCACAGATTTAGTGAATTTTGTAGTTTTAGTAAGGGCTTACTTACTTACTTGCTTGACTAAAACACAGGTGACCATTGCTCTCCAGCTTGTCTGGTCATCAGGTCCGGTCGGATGGATGATCTTCGTCTTTGTCGCCAAGGAAACTTGTGGATGTCCTGCCGTGGTTCTCTGGATCGTGGCGCCCTGATGGTTGTCTGTCTTCACATCTCTGGAAAAAAGCAAAAACTACAAAAAAGTGAGTAAAGCGAATCCCCATTGGATTATTAATGAAAAGTGATAAGGGTTGATGGAGACTTTAGTCAGTGTTAATTATTATCATACCTGTGTCAGATAAAACTGTTTCCATGCTGGTAAAAAGTAATTAAAAACTTGGTGAATGAGCTAAACGATCACTGACTTATTGAGAAGGTGATAGAAAAGACACTTAAGAGATGTTAAAATACTTTGCTAATGTCATTTATTATTCTGTATAGCCATCTATTTGGAAAAAAGAAAATCACTGAAGTACAACACCATATTTCATCGGAGAACCAAATCATTAAATAACTGATAAAAATAAGTACAGGGGACGAGTGCTAATATTGTTATTATTACCTTCCTCTTCAGGAATAAGAAGAACATTATGAAACAAAAGAGTAAGTAAAATGATCACTGAATATTTAGAATAGTGATAATAATACATTTGTGTTACCTCTGACTGGTGGAGTCTATATTAAAAAGTAAATCATCAGCAGAGTGAGACCGACCTGTCTTCCTGCCCACCTGCTTAACCTTCCTCTTGTGTTAGGGTCGGTACCGACCCGTTTTAGGTTTTAAATGGATAAAAAAAACCCACATACATTTGTTTATTGAAAAAAAAAAAATTGTTTTCACTAAATTATAAAATGCTCTAGTTAAAATTATGACCATTGTGTTGTTAGGGTCGGTTTCGACCCAGTTATAAAAATAAGATTATAAAGCAATAATTAGAGCCAAAACTGAAATCATAAGTTCACTGTTAGCCAACACACTGACAGCCAGCTCCTCTCCCAATCATGTGAGCTTTAGGGGATTCTCATTTTGCCTTGTTTTCCATTATACCTGCACAAAAACAAAACAAACAAAAACGAGCATGTCCAGATATGTGAGGTCAATTCAGTATAGAGTTAGTGACTTGCAGAGTTGGTGAGAAGAAGATTTTCAGTGAGCCATAATATTTATTGGTGAAATAATATTTTTGGTGAAAATGAGGGAGAGGACACAGAGCAGCATAGTGATTCTGATGAGCAGGTTTCTGAGGAGGAAGACAATGTGGAGTATCATCCAGAAGACACAGACACATCTGATGAGTCTGATGAGGAGGTCACCGGTGCTGAAGCTGCTCCAGCTGAAAGATTCAAGTCCAGAAATGATAAGATCTGTTGGAGCTCAGTACCTCCTGATGTACATGGCAGGGCAGCTGCTGCAAATGTCATCAAAGTGACCCCTGGAATCACAAGGTTTGCTGTGACCAGAGTCAGTGTTTTGAGCTATTTATGCCATTGTCACTAAAAAGAGTCATCATTGCTATGACAAACATTGAAGGAAAAAAAGTCTATGGCGGCATGTGTAACGACATTGATGAGGTGACAGTGGATGAACGTCTTGTCTCTTTCCAACGAAAATGCCCCTTCCGGCAATACATACCCAGTAAGCCAGGGAAGTACGGCATAAAAATCTGGGCAGCCTGTGATGCAAAAACCAGCTATGCCTGGAATATACAGATTTACACAGGCTAAGCTGTGAGTGGCATCCCTGAGAAAAACCAAGGAAAACATGTGGTCCTCGATATGACTACTGGACTGCAGGGTTGTTTGTTTGACCTTGCAAATCTATATTTTTTATATTTATGTTATATATTTGTTCTGCTTTTCATTTTGTCTTTGTACTAAAGTTCTATTGCTGAAAGTATATTTTCTTGAAGTAAATATATATATGGGTCGAAATTGACCCGTAACACCATAGATGTTACTATAGTCAATAATATTAAAATGAAAAAATAAAAAAAACAAATTTATTTAAGAGATGTGTTCTAAATCCCCTCAGTAATAGTCAGGTGACATAACAACCTTTTATTTATTTATATGATTCTCCTGAGGTTCATTTTACATTTTTTTAAAATTGAAATCGAGGGGTATACTGACAAAAAAAGGCTCAGGAGCCCACACCAAAAATATTATATAAGGAATAAGGAAGCCTAACAAGGTAACCAGGAGATGAGAAACAAATTGGATGATAAATAATTGTTTTTAGTGTATTTTACAGCTGATTTAAGACACGGGTCAAAACCGACCCGTTAACATAAGAGATGGTAACAGGAAACTAACACAAGAGGAAGGTTAACTGCCCTCACACATACTTACCAAGCTACCTACCTAGCCAGATCGCTATCAGCAGACCAGCTCAGATCAATCTGGACAAAAACCTCACAGTACCAAACCCAGCACCTGCCTGTGGAGGACTTGAGGCCAGCAGTTGATGGAATTGGCTCCTCACACCTTTCTGCCTCCCCTGGGTTTTCTGCACTGCTCCTCCTCTGCCTTTTAGGAGCGACTCGGTCACGGGTCTCTTCCCTGCTCGTCTTTGTGGAAGAGCTGAGGCCAGAAGTTGATGGAACTGGGTCTCCAGAGCGTTCTGCTTCTTTGTGGTCTCCCTCACAAGAACTCATTGGCCTCTTTGCACTTATTAGTCTACAGTTCTCTTTGCTTCTCCTCTTGGTGAAGGAGTTGAGGCCAGAAGTTGAAGGAGCTGATTTTATCAGAGCTACTTCCCTCCGTGAGGATTCGCTCACATCTCCTCCTCTGAGGTTCTGAGGGTTGGAAGATGCCATGACCGCAAAGACTGAGTCTTCCAAATAAATATCCAGGTAATTTCTGACGCTGCTCCACAGGCTGTTGATGCTGAACAGGTACCTAAAGGTGCCTGACAATTAGTCTCTGAGGAACAGCAGCTGAATACCAGCAGGAACACCAGCATGACCGGGGACTGCAGCATGAAGGCCTACAGGAACAATCAAAGAGGAACCAGCAGCAACAGGAGGAAACACTTGTCGCCTGCCCTGCCAAAAGTGGTCCTGTGGGAACTGGTGGTTGAGTGGAGAGTGAAGGATGACATTTTCAGCCTCATCATCTTCAAACTCCTCTTTGTCCTCATCCAACATGGTGTCGTAGCCAGAGTCATCACTGCTGATGTCCAAGTCAGACAAATGAATGCTGTCATCTGTCTCTTCCTCGGAAAGGTTTAGTAGGATGACTTCACCTTCTTCAGTGTCACTCTCAACGTCACTTTCCTCATCATCAGAGGAGAGCGGGGGGATGTCAACCTCAACCTGAGGGGCCTCATCCTCGTCATCAGTAGAGATATAGATCAGGAGGTTGTTATCTTCATCTTGGATGTTTGAAATCTGAGAGGAGTCACCTGAGTGGAAAAGAAGATACATGCATATTAATATTGTTTGTTGTATAAACATGCATTATATACACATAAGAAAAGCACTTTGTAGTTGCTCAACAAGGAGATGAGAGGCTCCCAACCACATCTTCCACTCTTGTTTAAGCTGTATTCAGATTTTAGCTCTCAAATACATTATTTGAATAATATGCTACCAATGTGAAAATGGGACAAATGTTTTCACCAGGAAGAAGATTAAGGGGTCTGGGCAAAGCACCTGATCTTATAAGAGGAGATAGTTGTTTTTGGACGCTCTAACGTCCAGGACGAGCAAGCAAAATTACAGTGTTTTCAAATCACCACATTTTTGTTAATCCACTCTATGTCCCCACTCAATCTATTCTAAGCATAAAATAATTCAACTGTGCTATTTTACACAGAGAAAATGTTGTGTTGGTGGCTGCTATCGCCCAATGTAATTACTTTTTTCAATGAGGCCTACTTAATTCTTTACCTTTCAACTCAATAAAATATATTCATTTTGTTCTGACATGATTTTTAAGGGTTTGACAAATATCAAGTCATGATTTTGAGAGAGAAAAAATGTGAATTTAAAAGTTTTCTTACTTCCACTGTCGTCGGATGACACAGGGACAGCTCCAACCAGCAGTTGCTCCTCCTCCCAGATTAGCAGTCGAGGCCAATTTAAAGCCAGTTTCTCCAGATGTTCACTTTTCCAGTGATGGCAGTTATCCAGTAGTTCACAGTAATCAAACACTACAAGGTTAGTTTTCCAGCAGATGTCTTTCGTTCTCCAACAGATCAGCTTTTCAGCGCTCAGGTTTTGCAGTGACTGGCAGCCTTTTTATAACCTCGGTCAGCTTGTCATTTGATAAAGAAGCTGCCGCAAGCATGAAGACAGAATCGTCCAAATAGATATCCAGGTAATTTCTGATGCTGCTCCACAGGCTGTTGATGCTGAAAAGGTACCTAAAGGTCCCTGACAATTAGTCTCTGAGGAACAGCAGCTGAATACCAGCAGGAACACCAGCATGACCGGGAACTGGAGCACCAGCACGAAGGCCTACAGGAACAATCAAAGAGGAACCAGCAGCAACAGGAGGACACACTTGTCGCCTGCCCTGCCAAAAGTGGTCCTGTGGGAACTGGTGGATGAGTGGAGAGTGAAGGATGACATTTTCAGCCTCATCATCTTCAAACTCCTCTTTGTCCTCATCCAACATGGTGTCGTAGCCAGAGTCATCACTGCTGATGTCCAAGTCAGACAAATGAATGCTGTCATCGGTCTCTTCCTCGGAAAGGTTTAGTAGGATGACTTCACCTTCTTCAGTGTCACTCTCAACGTCACTTTCCTTATCATCAGAGGAGAGCTGGGGGGATGTCAACCTCAACCTGAGGGGCCTCATCCTCGTCATCAGTAGAGATATAGATCGGGAGGTTGTTATCTTCATCTTGGATGTTTGAAATCTGAGAGGAGTCACCTGAGTGGAAAAGAAGATACATGCATATTAATATTGTTTGTTGTATAAACATGCATTATATACACAAGAACAGCACTTTGTAGTTGCTCAACAAGGAGATGAGAGGCTCCCAACCACATCTTCCACTCTTGTTTAAGCTGTATTCAGATTTTAGCTCTCAAATACATTATTTGAATAATATGCTACCAATGTGAAAACGGGACAAATGTTTTCACCAGGAAGAAGATTAAGGGGTCTGGGCAAAGCACCTGATCTTATAAGAGGAGATAGTTGTTTTTGGACGCTCTAACTTCCAGGACGAACAAGCAAAATTACAGTGTTTTCAAATCACCACATTTTTGTTAATCCACTCTATGTCCCCACTCAATCTATTCTAAGCATAAAATAATTCAACTGTGCTATTTTACACAGAGAAAATGTTGTGTTGGTGGCTGCTATCGCCCAATGTAATTACTTTTTTCAATGAGGCCTACTTAATTCTTTACCTTTCAACTCAATAAAATATATTCATTTTGTTCTGACATGATTTTTAAGGGTTTGACAAATATCAAGTCATGATTTTGAGAGAGAAAAAATGTGAATTTAAAAGTTTTCTTACTTCCACTGTTGTCAGATGACACGGGGACAGGTCCAACCAGCAGTTGCTCCTCCTCCCAGATTAGCAGTCGAGGCCAATTTAAAGCCAGTTTCTCCAGATGTTCACTTTTCCAGTGATGGCAGTTATCCAGTAGTTCACAGTAATCAAACACTACAAGGTTAGTTTTCCAGCAGGTGTCTTTCGTTCTCCAACAGTTCAGCTTTTCAGCGCTCAGGTTTTGCAGTGACTGGCAGCGTTTTTAAAATCTTGGTCACCTTGTCATTTGATAAAGAAGCTGCCGCAACCATGAAGACAGAATCGTCCAAATAGATATCCAGGTAATTTCTGATGCTGCTCCACAGGCTGTTGATGCTGAAAAGGTACCTAAAGGTCCCTGACAATTAGTCTCTGAGGAACAGCAGCTGAATACCAGCAGGAACACCAGCATGACCGGGAACTGGAGCACCAGCACGAAGGCCTACAGGAACAATCAAAGAGGAACCAGCAGCAACAGGAGGAAACACTTGTCGCCTGCCCTGCCAAAAGTGGTCCTGTGGGAACTGGTGGATGAGTGGAGAGTGAAGGATGACATTTTCAGCCTCATCATCTTCAAACTCCTCTTTGTCCTCATCCAACATGGTGTCGTAGCCAGAGTCATCACTGCTGATGTCCAAGTCAGACAAATGAATGCTGTCATCGGTCTCTTCCTCGGAAAGGTTTAGTAGGATGACTTCACCTTCTTCAGTGTCACTCTCAACGTCACTTTCCTTATCATCAGAGGAGAGCGGGGGGATGTCAACCTCAACCTGAGGGGCCTCATCCTCGTCATCAGTAGAGATATAGATCGGGAGGTTGGTATCTTCATCTTGGATGTTTGAAATCTGAGAGGAGTCACCTGAGTGGAAAAGAAGATACATGCATATTAATATTGTTTGTTGTATAAACATGCATTATATACACATAAGAAAAGCACTTTGTAGTTGCTCAACAAGGAGATGAGAGGCTCCCAACCACATCTTCCACTCTTGTTTAAGCTGTATTCAGATTTTAGCTCTCAAATCCATTATTTGAATAATATGCTACCATTGTGAAAATGGGACAAATGTTTTCACCAGGAAGAAGATTAAGGGGTCTGGGCAAAGCACCTGATCTTATAAGAGGAGATAGTTGTTTTTGGACGCTCTAACTTCCAGGACGAACAAGCAAAATTACAGTGTTTTCAAATCACCACATTTTTGTTAATCCACTCTATGTCCCCACTCAATCTATTCTAAGCATAAAATAATTCAACTGTGCTATTTTACACAGAGAAAATGTTGTGTTGGTGGCTGCTATCGCCCAATGTAATTACTTTTTTCAATGAGGCCTACTTAATTCTTTACCTTTCAACTCAATAAAATATATTCATTTTGTACTGACATGATTTTTAAGGGTTTGACAAATATCAAGTCATGATTTTGAGAGAGAAAAAATGTGAATTTAAAAGTTTTCTTACTTCCACTGTCGTCAGATGACACGGGGACAGGCCCAACCAGCAGTTGCTCCTCCTCCCAGATTAGCAGTCGAGGCCAATTTAAAGCCAGTTTCTCCAGATGTTCACTTTTCCAGTGATGGCAGTTATCCAGTAGTTCACAGTAATCAAACACTACAAGGTTAGTTTTCCAGCAGGTGTCTTTCGTTCTCCAACAGTTCAGCTTTTCAGTGCTCAGGTTTTGCAGTGACTGGCAGCCTTTTTAAAATCTTGGTCACCTTGTCATTTGATAAAGAAGCTGCCGCAACCATGAAGACAGAATCGTCCAAATAGATATCCAGGTAATTTCTGATGCTGCTTCACAGGCTGTTGATGCTGAAAAGGTACCTAAAGGTGCCTGACAATTAGTCTCTGAGGAACAGCAGCTGAATACCAGCAGGAACACCAGCATGACCGGGAACTGGAGCACCAGCACGAAGGCCTACAGGAACAATCAAAGAGGAACCAGCAGCAACAGGAGGAAACACTTGTCGCCTGCCCTGCCAAAAGTGGTCCTGTGGCAACTGGTGGATGAGTGGAGAGTGAAGGATGACATTTTCAGCCTCATCATCTTCAAACTCCTCTTTGTCCTCATCCAACATGGTGTCGTAGCCAGAGTCATCACTGCTGATGTCCAAGTCAGACAAATGAATGCTGTCATCGGTCTCTTCCTCGGAAAGGTTTAGTAGGATGACTTCACCTTCTTCAGTGTCACTCTCAACGTCACTTTCCTTATCATCAGAGGAGAGCGGGGGGATGTCAACCTCAACCTGAGGGGCCTCATCCTCGTCATCAGTAGAGATATAGATCGGGAGGTTGTTATCTTCATCTTGGATGTTTGAAATCTGAGAGGAGTCACCTGAGTGGAAAAGAAGATACATGCATATTAATATTGTTTGTTGTATAAACATGCATTATATACACATGAACAGCACTTTGTAATTCCTCAACAAGGAGATGAGAGGCTCCCAAACACATCTTCCGCTCTTGTTTAAGCTGTATTCAGATTTTAGCTCTCAAATCCATTATTTGAATAATATGCAACCAATGTGAAAATGGGACAAATGTTTTCGCCAGGAAGAAGATTAAGGGGTCTGGGCAAAGCACCTGATCTTATAAGAGGAGATAGTTTTCACCCCATTTCTTGAGAAGTCCTACGAAACAGTTTAGAAGGGTTTTATTTCTGAGAATGAGTTCCAAAAAAAAGCTCAAATTAAACTGGGTGGACATAAGAGGACATCCAAAAGACTATTTATGAATAGTGAAAAGGCCAACTCATTCCAACAGTGTGTAAAAACACAGACACTTATATAGTGTATCGCAGATCACTTTCCACTGGCACGTAGTATAAAAATGTATTTCACAAGCATTATTTCACACAACAGGGATGGAGGAGGTAAAATGGCTGTATTCAGTCAGATTTAGTTACATTTATGGTTAATAGTAATGTCTATACAGCGGGATTTGTCTGTTATTTAGCTGTATTTTAATACATCCTTAATACATTTGTCTTTTCTTGATCAAAAATGTATATTTTCAGTGACACAGGACAATAACATTTCACCAAAACAACAAGTCACAACTCTGCTGTATGTCAAACACAAGCTTTAAGTAACAGTCGGACCTCTTAACAAACATTTAGCTTAAACTCATAATAATATGTTGGTGCTTTTTGCAGAATATCTGGGACAAATATGATAAACTTTTAAGTTAAAAGGACTCGATACTTCAGTAAACAGTTCTGGGTGCATTTTTAGGAAAACTGTATCTAAAGAGGCGACCACGGTTTGTTTACATTTGTACATCCTGGACGTGCTGACGTCCTGACTTCGGCTCCTAATAATTCCACTATCTCCATGGTAACAAGAATGTTTTTTTTTTGTTATTAGCATTATTCGAAAATTGGTCCGGTCGCCATGTTTCGTCAATTAAACTTCCATCATTAAATTTGCAAAACATATTCCCCTAAAACAAAAAAATATAGTGCTTCCAAATCACTACACTGTTGTTTATCTATTCTGCACCCCTATTCAATCAATTTCAAATACATTTAACTATTTAAGACGGAGAAAACGTTATGTAGGTAGCTACATTTCAATTAGGCCTACTTAGTTTACCTTTAAACTCAACAAAATATCTTCATTTTGTACTGAGAAGTCTTTTCGGTGTTGTAGAAATATTTATTAATGATATTAATGTTAATATTTTACACAGAGAAAATGTCGTGTTGGTGGCTGCTATCGCCGCTAAATAAATAAATTTAACTATTTAAGACGGAGAAAAGGTTATGTAGGTAGCTACATTTCAATTAGGCCTACTTAGTTTACCTTTAAACTTAACAAAATATCTTCATTTTGTACTGAGAAGTCTTATCAGTGTTGTAGAAATATTTATTAATGATGTTGGAAGAGGAAAAACTTTAATTTATAAGTTCTCTTACTTCCACTGTCGCCTGCTGACACAGGGACAGCTCCAAACAGCAGCTGCTCCTCCTCCGGGACCAGCACTCGAGGACAAATCAGAGTCATTTTCTCCAGATGTTCACTTTTCAGTGATGGTTGTTATCCAGTAGTTCACAGAAATCCAACACAAAGTTAGTTTTTTCCAGCAGATGTATTTCGTTCTCCAACAATTCAGCTTTTCGGCGCTCAGGTTTTGCAGTGGACCAACTTGCCTTCGAACTCAGGTGCAAAGAGGGCGAGTGGAACGACTGCCAGCCCTTTTATAACCTCGGTCACCTTCCGTTGCCATGGCTTTTTCTGACGCATGCACGTGCGTGTGCGTGCTGTTTTATCAAAATACAATTTTATCAAAATTCACATTTGTACTACAAATAAATCTCAAAATCCAGTTTGTGTGTGGTGGTGATAAAGTAGCAGCACCAAGATTATTATCAGGGGGAGTATCTAGACTTTGACCATTTGCAGTTATACTGTTGCTTTTGTATTTACCTGCATTTCAATCTAGTAACATAAAATATGAAAATAATTTATACTGTGTCCAGCAGAAAATAATGGAAACACATATCTGTGTGACAGCCTATATAGATCAAACTGCGTTTATGTAAATGTCTTTTTAACAGGTCTGTGTGTCATATAGGCCTATGCACTCACTGAAATGTTTCTTATGAAAGGTTTTACACATTTTATCTGCTCTCGTAACCCTATTTGGAGCGCTGTGTAATAAATTCAAGACAGTATATAGGATATGTTAATACTTGATACCATTTTAGAGTGCTGTGTATTGTGTAATGAAGCTGGGGTTTTTTTGCAGAAAAAAATTATTATTACAAGTCGTTGAATTGGATTTAATCGATCTATTTTATTTCATTTTTCCCAATTATTTTGCATAATTATTTATCATGAGGGTACATGAGTGCTGCTTGCACATTTTTACTCTCAAACTTAATTCTTGCCATCATATTATCATGTATTTCTGTTCATTTCCTCTTCTTTCTACACGCCCCTCACCTGTGAGCAGTGCTGGCTGCTATGCGCTCCCGTACAGTAGGTGGCAGTAAACACACCAGGTTTCTATTGGTCTGCGACCTTTTGACGAGACGAAGAAAATGTCATGCCGCTATCGACAAGTGTGATGTAAGTGTACTTACGTTTGTTTTTGCCACGATGTAAACAGAGCGAATTTTTTAAAGGCATAAGAATAATGATGTGGTACAGGGAAATGTTACGCGACGTGTAGCAAAGAGATAAACGAGTGGACAACCGGAGGTATTTTGTCGTAGCTAGCAGCCTAGCATCACATGACCTTAACCTGTGTTAGGTCTTAGATGAAGATAGGCGATGTGCTCACACTGATGTTGTTTGGCAATGAGATATGGAGGCTATATTGTGCATGCCCCCATTTTTTTTAAATGCAGGAGAAAGGTCAACACTCAAATCTTTAGGAAAAACTGCTATAAGAAATAATTAACTAACCAAGTCGATAATCCTCACTAGATAAACCAGCCTGAGAGATGTACTGTCACTGTCATGTGTTATTCTTGGAACTATAGTATATATTGTACCATGTGATCTGTTTGATACATATTTTTTTTAGACAGATGAAAAGGTCTGTTTTGTTTAAGCACCTGTTTACACTGACCTAATGTTTTGCTGTTCTCCTCTTTTCCAGGAGTCTTGATGTAATGGCTGCAGTGGAGAACTGAGAGGAGTTTTTACACGATGGAGACTGTGGCTGACTTCCTAAGTGTATTCCACATCAAGGCCAGTGGATTGTCCGTGACACTCAGCCTCATCCTCATCTTTCTGGGTCTTCTCTACTGGTGAGTAAATGGTGTAAACCCTTGTCGGTCTGATATGCTGCAGCCACTGTGGAAATGAAGTCACTTATGCAATTTACAGCCTGCGAAAAGTGCGCACTCTTTTGAAATTCAGTACATTCCTCAGAGGGAACCTCTCAAAGCAGCCTAAACCAGCCAGGGAACAAGGTAACAGAGCACTGATCATGCAGTCTCGTGTGCTCCAATTAAAACCAGTCAGTTAAGACATGCACACATTAGTTAAGATGTCGTAGAGCTGATAGGGCAAAAGAGAGATAGTGGGCTGAGTGTTTGTTGAAATGTTGGTCTGTATTCTTCACTAAATTAGCTTTTATACTTCTCATCAACACAACTCTGTGCTCTTTCTTCTAGGTATTCAATTTACCCCTTTTCAGTCCTTTCACGATGTGGCATCAAACATCCGAAGCCAATGCCTTTCTTGGGAAACATATTTATGTTTCGCGAGGTAAAATATTTCCTCCAAATCGAGATTTATCCACTACTCTCTCTCTCTCTCTGTTTGTTTGTCTGCCACTGTGGAAATCTGCTCAGACAGTGACACATTTTATCCACCGACGTCTAGCCTGGGATAAATAATATCCATGCTGTTATTGTTATTTTTCACTTCTTAAAGATAGAGAGCTGACAAAGAAGCACTCCTAAGTTATATTATGCTGTGTTTTCATTTAACAGTAAACAATAATGTTTCCAGGTATCTATGGTATACTGATGTGTCTCTGCACCGCATTTCTTGATGTAATGTAGTCATCGATCCACAGCTGGTCAGGCAGCAGCTGTAGCTTCCACTACAGGCATTTTGCAAGCAAGCTCTAGTATCATTAACTATGGCAGGCCACTTTAGCAGTATCCAGAAAACCAGCAGGATTCAGTGTCTGTCTTTGAGGAGTGTTAGCTGAGCTGCAGTCTTACTCAATCTGGTCAGAAAAGTAGTGTAAAGTTATTTTTTTTATTTTGCAGCGTACTTTTTGCAGGATATTGATTAACATTTCATCTTTGTCGTCACTGTAGCTCTGTTAGATAACTTTGAAGTTGTTTCAGGCTTTTAATAAATAACTAAGCTAGAATCTCAGTACTTTCTTTTGAAATAGTTGGCCCGACTTGACCCTCCTCACAAGATGTGCACAAACCCACACAGCTGTTCACAAATGTGCCGATGTCATTTTTGTCATCTGTTCAGATGTTGTTTTTCATCTTTTTTTCAGGGTTTTTTAAACCCTCTCAATGATCTCATAAAGACACACGGCAGAGTTTGTGGGTGAGTGAAAGAAAGACTTACATCAGCATCTGATAAAATGATTGAATTATTGATTTGAATTCTTCCACATTCTAAGATGAAATCATTACTTGCTTAGTAAAAACCTTTTAGCAGACCTATGCTACACACGTCAGAATTAAGGTGGTTCTTTGATCTGACTGAGACTGTACTTGGTATGTTTTAGGTATTATCTGGGCCGGAGACCAGTGGTGGTGGTAGCGGACCCTGACATGCTCAGACAAGTGATGGTCAGGGACTTCAGCAGCTTCCCAAACAGAATGGTGACGACATTAGCCAAAGCGTGCACATGCACACTGTGTGTGTGTTTTCTCGTGATGCTAACATAAGCTTTGATGATGTAACGATAACGGATGTTTGTCCCCACGCTCCTGATTCAGACTATGCGCTTTGTCACAAAGCCCATGACCGACTGTCTGCTCATGTTGAGGAATGAACGCTGGAAGAGAGTGCGGAGCATCCTGACCCCATCATTCAGTGCTGCCAAGATGAAAGAGGTGAGATATGAATTGGTGCCAGTTAGAATCATCAGATAACTCTACAAAAGCTTATTATAGGTCGTAGATTTTCTGCATGACACACATCACAAACATCTGATCTGTTTTTGTCTGGTAAGTTATTGTCTGTCACAGACATAAGTGAGATATTTAAATTTATATTTTAACTCAGTTTAACAATGTAGAAAAGAGTGATAATGAAGCCATGGTCTTATATAGCTAAACTTTTGAGGAGTTGTTTTTGGAATTCAGGGTGAAGCGCGTTGGCATGATACCGCTGATAAATGTCAAAACACAAGGGTCTTTCATGAAGTTCGATCTTCTCCTCTTCAATCACTCAATTTAATGAAAGATCTTTACTGTCCTGTAGATGGTTCCCCTAATCAACACAGCCGTCGCTGCCCTGATGAACAACTTGGAAGTCCGCGCTGAGTCGGGAGAAGCCTTTGACATCCACAAGTAATCACAAAAGCAATGAACAGAGACTATTATAACAACGGTGTCTTTTTCTGTCCTCCCTTATATTTTTATTTGTGTGCCTGTTTTCGCAGGTGTTTTGGCTGCTTCACCATGGATGTTATTGCCAGTGTGGCATTTGCAACTCAGGTGGACTCTCAGAACAACCCAGATGACCCGTTTGTCCACCATGCACAGATGTTCTTCTCCTTTTCTTTCTTTCGGCCCATCATGCTATTTTTCAGTTAGTCCAATCTATTTGCACTGTATAAATGAATTATTACATTGAGACATTTGTATAGGGATGCAACAAAGGCTAAAGAATAAAATGCACTGAAGCATGGACAGTCTCAGAGGTATCCAATTAAATCTTAATTGGGTGATAAATTTGAAGAAAATGTTAGAAAAAGTTAAAATATATATATATATATATGTGTGGGTTATTTTTTTTAAACACAAGCATTTCTGATTGTACAGTCATGTGTTTATTTGTCCAGTTGCTTTTCCATTTATCATGGCACCTCTGGCGAGATTCATCCCCAACAAGAGACGAGACGAGATGAATCAGTTCTTCATCCACAGCATCGAGAGGATCATCAAGCAGAGAGAGGAGCAGCCTCCTGAACAGGTGGATCTCACTGACATTTAATAATCTTAAATACAGCACAACTTACAATTTCCGATTTTTTTTAAAGATTATTATTATTTTATTTTTTATTTTTTTTGTGTGTAGAGGCGTCGAGATTTCCTTCAGTTGATGTTGGATGCACGAACCAGCAAGGAGAGAGTGTCTTTGGAAGACTTTGACACAGCAAACCATACCAGTGAGCTGGATCACAGGAACCAGCAGACACAACCGTCCGCTTCTGATCAGGACGACCGTCCTCACCCACAGGAGCCCCCCACCAGGCGCCCACAGAAAAAGACGATAACTGAGGCTGAGATTGTGGGCCAGGCTTTTGTCTTTCTTCTGGCTGGCTATGAAACCAGCAGCAACACGTTGGCCTTCACCTGCTACCTCTTGGCCATCCACCCTGAATGTCAGCGCACTGTACAGGAAGAGGTGGATGATTTCTTCACCAGACATGTAAGCGTGTTTTGTCGTGTTTTGATCTGATCTAATTTTCCACAGTTAGTGACGACATATAGTTTTTTTTCTTATGTTGAAAACCTTCAATGATTAGTGCTTGTCAAAAGACTTTTCTTTAGATTGAGGAGATTGGAGCCAGCTTGCAAGTTATAACGAAGTTTAGTCTTGCATGCAAGAGGACCGTTCAACAGTGCAACAATATCATAGAGGTTACAGAGTAAAAGGCTCAACCAGTGAGCATGTACTGTACAGTTGGTTTTTATAATGGGAGTTGTGGGTGTAGCTTTGACTCATCGTGTGATCATCTACTGGCGTGAGGCGAAAGACATTTGGGCTATTCAGGTCTTCTCGTCCTTGTAGATATGAGGCTACACACCGTTGCAGAGCACGCCCTCGAGTGCGATTCTGTCTGACAATTCGCAAGCATGTCCTCGGATGGGAATTCTCATAACAGTGCTGAATTCATGTTGTATTTTCCTTTTGTTGTAGGAGTCACCAGATTATACAAACGTCCAGGAGCTGAAGTATTTAGACATGGTTATATGTGAAGCGTTACGTCTCTACCCTCCAGGATTCAGGTAAATTAAGAACATGAAATGAGGAAAAGAAGTATGTCTATACATGCATGTAGTATATTTATATTCATGTTTATACTAATCAAATGGAGTAAAAACTGAAAAATAAGCTATGTATAGAATAGAATAGATCATTACCGTCCACCAGGGTGGATTTATGTCTTCAGATTATGAAAGACAAGAAACAACAGCGTACAACGCATACAGTTAATAAAACAAGCACATAGACAGGGCCAATTTACACAATAAAATAGTTCATGTCAATCCTCGTTAACTTGTTGAGTGAAGGATATTGGTGGCATTTGGGATAAAGGAGTTCTTAAATACATTTTTAGTTGCCAGAGGGACCTTACAGCACCTCCCGGAGCTCAAACTAACGAGTTGGGAACTAGGTGTTAAACACATGAACCTGTTGCCTTTTGTTCTACAAAGGTATGCAAGAGACATCGACCACGACTGTGTGGTAAATGGCCAGGCCCTCCCAAAAGGAGCGACGCTGGAGATCCCAGCAGGCTTCCTCCACTACGACCCAGAGCATTGGCCAGAGCCTGAAAAGTTCATCCCTGAGCGGTAGGTCACTGTTCTCACAGTAAATAAGCAAAACTATTGTGCCTGCACCTTGTGTATCATTATCATCTAAATCTGTCCAATAGCCATGACATAATGACAACTAATAGTTGATGTCATCTTAACCGGCAAAATACATTTTACCACCATCTTCCCTGACGCTCAACATAAACTCATGACATTCATTATTATGACACTGATTGACTCTTATTCACTACTGCTCTGATTTCATCCAAAATAAAACTTGTGCTTGGTCTCCAGATTCACACCAGAAGCCAAGGCCAGTCGACATCCATTTGTGTACCTGCCGTTTGGGGCCGGTCCCCGTAACTGTGTGGGAATGAGGCTTGCCCAACTGGAAATAAAGATGGCTTTAGTGCGTCTGTTCCGCAGGTTCAGCATTGTGGCGTGCTGCGAGACCAAGGTGTGTTGGACACTTTAGATACTAAAATAACTATATGAGTCTTATAAAGGATCCATACACACAGAAGACACATTTGTACACTTCACAACTGGGTACGGTACCACTCGTCACACTTAAGTAGCTGTTCTTGGGAAAATGGAAAGATATCTGAGAGTCAGTCCTACAGTGAATTCATTTGTTAATATATATGAAATGTACAGCATGTCTCCATTTACATCCGTAAACATCAGATCATCATACGCTCATTGACTAAATTATACAGTAATACAATACTAAAGCCTCTGTGCAAATAATTCCAATAATATCAGTAATAATATCTCTGGCTTTTATCAGACATTTGAGATTCCTGTAGTTTGCAAAATTTGCAAAAAACAGTGGAACTAACAATACAGTTGTGGAAATTCAATCTTCACCTGTCGGCTACTTCCCTCGCATGAGGTTATGAACAAATCTGTATATGTAAAAAACACAAACATGTATGGAAGATGTCATTTTTCAAACATTCTTTTCTTTATGCAGGTTCCTCTTGAGTTGAAGTCGTCGAGCACCCTAGGACCTAAAAATGGCATCTTTGTGAAAATTCAAAGAAGAGACATGGAAGGAGGTCAAGCGGATTCTCCACCAGACAACTAAGAAACTCACCCTCAGTCTGCTCGGATGTTAGAAGAATTCTATGAATAGTTAGAAAGCATGTTCAATTTTCACATGAAAATATAATGTAAGTGTAAATTTTAACACGGTGCAGCTGAATTACAGTGCTTGTCTAGTGCCTTTCTTCTCGGAGTGAAGTGGACTGAAGATGACAAACAGCAATATTGTAAAATTAGCATCATCGGAGTGTGGACAGGGAGGAAGCTGGAGAACATATGAATAAAGACATAGGAGCAAACAAAGGAAAAGAAGTGTGCAGGCAATGGCAACATTGCAAATTCTTTTTGCTTTGATTTTGCACATTGCTGCCTGTCATGAAATGGTTATTTAAAAGGAGCATATTTAATTAACTATTAATCCAAACAATGGTTTTATTTTAAGTATGATCAGGTTAATATTTAATTTTCTTTCTTGCACTGTTTAATTTTTGTACATTCCTTCACCAAACGGGCAGTCTGCTGCTGCTGCTCACTTCACTCTTACTACCTGTGAATGATGGCAGGAAAAGTACTGTTTTACTTTTCTCACCATGACCTCCTTCATTATTCTTTCAGGAGAACATTTTCAACTTGTGGAAATTAAGACGTTACTTAACTATTTCTCATGTTAGTAGGTAAATCTTGGTTTATTGATTTAAGCCAGTGTTTGGGAGATATTCTGAGATACTTGAGAATTGCTTTTGCACTGATGATTAATTCAGATGTGTCCATAAAACGTGTATTTTAGCTGCTGTGATCAAGGACTGAATGTGATTATTGAGTGCAATTCAAAATGGGTCAAATGCCACATGTGTGCAACTGAATATTTACACAATATGATGAGATTTGTCTTTGTTGGTGTGTTCTGCTGTTATATAATTACAGTGACTGGTGGCAGTTTGTAATATGTTTATTACACACTGTAAATTCCATTTGTCTCCCTCAGTATTCTTCCAATAGATCTGCATTATTGATCTGTGGCAGACATTTTTACAACAACCTAGACACCAATAGCGTTTGGCTGAGGCAAAGCATTTTTTTAAAACATTTTTTAACATTTCTTTTCTGATACATTATGCATTCACCATGACACACTGTAATAAACATGCAGGGACGTCCCACTGAGTATTTCTCTTACCTTAAACTTCTACTCCACTACATCTCATTGGAAAATATTGAAACACTATCAGTTTAGACAATCTAATGCACTGCTATAGCTCAAACTATAGTAGTTTCAATTTGTTTCATCTCAGTCTTCTACGATACGCTTTATAACTGTTTATGCATCAGTAATGCAATAATTTTTAGCCACTTAACAGCCACTCTTACATTTGATACTAAAGTGCACTTGTCTAGATACAACTTCTGTACCTTTACCAACGCCTTTGAATGCAGGAATTTTAATTGCATTTTTACTCCGTGGTATTATTACTTTAGCTTAAGCTAAAGATTTGGATACTTCCTCCACCATTACAAAACTGCACAAGCCTTTAGCAAAGCCACTAGCTGCATCCAGTCAAAGTAAAGAGCATCCCATAAAGATTTCCCTTGAGCAAAATCTTGAGAAAACACCGGCATGGTGGTTTATGAGTAGTTGATAAGATACTCCGGATAAATCTGCTGTTTTTCAAAGATAACATAGATGCTGGGGTCATTCTCCTTGTCAACGCAGCTGTCGTAGAGGGTTCTGTTGTTTCTTTTTGCAGGGGGGCGGGCATAGCTGCTGTTTCCCCTGACGTACTCCCCCACCAGGATCAGAGCAGCAAACATGATCTTGTTCAGGTTTCCTTTGGCCCTGGCATATCTGTCTGAGTAGGAGGCATCTCTGGCAAAGTAGCTCCCTGAAAGATACCAAAGTGTTACTGCTGACACAGCCCCAAAGAAAAATTAGGATGGGTTTTGATTTACTGCCACGGTGAAGTATGCTGATTTTTCTGCCTGATAAAGCTGGATTTCCACAGTTCACTGCTCCCAAACACAACTGTCAGTACTGTATATTCATGGTGTCACTGTAGTGGCTGCTGAAGCTGTCAGGCTGTACCTTTGCCGTAGGCCGTACCGTGGACACCACACATCCTCCAGTCAAAGTTTTGCTCACAGATGGCCTCAATCAGGGACTCATCTGTCCCGTGGAACAAGTACTGCTCATTCACAGCTCTCCCTCCGTTCCTCGCCTTCATCTGCTCCTTCTGCCTGAAAACACACAATATAGAAAACATAACTGAGGTGCAACTAATTAAATCAGTTGTTTTTTAGTTTTGGGATTTTATACTCTGCTTTTGGACTCTACCAACTCCTGAGAAAAATATCTGACTCTTAGCTGCTAAATCCTCCACTACACTCAACAGCTAGTCACTGACTACATCTGTCTGCTGTGGAACATCTACCTGCCACAGTTTAAGTTGTCAGAGAGTGAACCAAAACCAAAAGTTGTTTTTTTTACCATTGAAAAACCTTCCACAGAGAGGGGTTCTGGATCCTTTGGATGCTCTTAAGTTTGCCCTGGGGCATGGTGCGCTTAAACAACATCTCAATCATATCATACTCCTTCGCAGATTTGGAGAGAAGAACGAGCTGAAAGATGAGAGCACAGCACAGATAGACAGGTCATTAATGAAAGGTATGAATATATATTCAATGTTGAAGAAGGAACAAAGCGTAGTGAAATCAGAAATACTAAGCACAATTAGGAATACCTTGTATCCTAAGTCTGGTAGAGCAGTCTTGTCCCAGTGGGGGGGGAAACCTTCAGCTGTGGAGGAGCCAGAGCTGTGTGATGACGATGAACTACAGAGGAGACACGCAGAACAAGTGTCTGACTGGTGAAGTCCAAAAGTGCAGTGTTAGAATTGCAAGGATGATGCAAAGTCTCCAAATACACATACTTCTTCATCATGAGCACATCATGAGCAGACACAAAGCGAGGCCTCCGTCTGACCTCTCTCTTGGTTTTGTATTTTAGATTCTGCTGATACATCAGCTGAGCTCCCTTTGCATCTTTGAAGTGGAGGGTATACTGCTGTGTGCCAGCACTAAAAGGAATCTCTATATCTCTGTCTGCCAGGTACATGTTCTCCAGAGTCTGAGAGGTGACAGAAGCGTCACCCTAAAGAGGAAAAACAGCCAACAAAGTAAAAGTTTAAAGTGAGATTTGCCACTGACGAAACAGGAACATTGCTGCATTAGTCGTACATGTGTGACTGACCTGTCCAAACTCCTGCCATTTCCCGATGTCGTCCTTCCAGTACCAAAGCCACTGTGTTGTAAGGATGAAGTGAGGGGGCTTTGAGACAGACGAGGCAGTGGACAGGCGACGGACTGGGGACCCTTCATATGTCATTGTCGTGAAGTCAACTGACTGCACAGCAAGGGGTGCGGAGCTGAAAGCAAGCAGCGCAAGTAAATCAAAAGTTCCCTTAAGGGAAGAAGACGAATAAATGGTTAAAGATCTGCTTGTTGCTATAGAGAGAGGACTGTGTGTACATCTCTGTGGTCTGTGTCTCCACTCATGCACCTTTGAAAAGACAAAAAACTGAAAATCCCGGTGGCGGCTGGTTGTTGCTCCGTGCAGTTTGTGTCACGTTCTGGGTCACAGTAGGCCTTCTCAATGCCCTCCATATCAGGCAGGTCCTTCCAGGTCACACCGTCGCTGCCTAAAACCTGCCATCTGTAAGGAAGGTGCCAGTGGACACGAGCACACTTCTCTGGGGGCAAACAACGAAACAGAAGGCACTCCTCAGACAGCGGTCAGCACGTAAACACCATCCCCTCCTCACACATGCATTGAGAAGTTACTGTGACTCTAGTCTCACGTGTTACCTTTGAAGCTGCAGTGTTTGCAAATGAAAAAGAGGCAGATTTCGTTCCTGTCAGCGTCGCTCATGGGTTTTGATGGACTAGCAGAACTAGTAGGGGATCCAGGGTTGCTGAGGGACGGCTTCTGAGTGGGGATTCTCACTACTGGCGACACTGCAGAAGAGACACACACACAAAATCTACTGAGCTGACAACCACTCTGTTTAGATGTAGTTGAGAAAATGTTAAATTCGAGTCCTCATTCTTTACCAGGAACAGCAGCAGCTCGTCCCTCCTGTTGACACATGATGATGAATTTATTCCTGTAGATCTCATTAAGGTGGTGGATATTCTCCTGACTGTATCCCCTGAAGATCTTTCCATGCACGTCCACATGATGGGCTCTCTTACACTTTGAGCCAAACTTACAGTCACCCTGGAAATAGTGCAGGCAGACGTGAAGCTTGTTGCAGGAAGTGGTGAACTTGCAGGAACCGTGCAGACCGTCGCCCTTGTTGTAATGTGGGCAGATCTGGAGGGGTCAAGCCACATCATTACAACAAAAATATATGACAGCTTAGACAGAAATGTACACAATTTTTGTACATAACCGCAAGACGATCTGAATTCCCTCCTCTGTGTCCTCCACTTGCCAGTACAACCTACCTCAGGAAGCAGATAGGGGTCGTTCTGCAGCAACAGCTGGAACAGCTGTTTCTCCGTCAAATCCCGAAGACCATACTTATCCAAAAGCAGTGCATTGTATGGAGACACCAGACTATGGGAATTTTTACACTTGAATCTGAAAATAACAGAATAAATGAAACACGCTTTCAGTTTTACCGAAGTGCTCACTGGTAAATACTGACAAGTATCCATTTGGTTTCTGTAAATGTATACAGGCCTCTAAGGATTTAAAAAGTACTATATTAATACTATTATATTACTGCTGATGGCACACGCCCAGGATATGGACCCTACAAGGGCATACATACACACCTTTATGGTCATGTTTTGGGTTTTTATGTGAGGTTAAACTGAAAAAAATAAAGCATTTCGCATTTTATGCCTTTGTCATATTTTCTAATAATAACAGTCCTGGGTTGCTGTTACAGTTGGTTGGTTTGATGTTTCTGTTTTTGTGCTTTCTGACAAAATTAACAGAATTTCACAATTACATTCTGCTGTGTATGTAGCCGGCTTGACATTTAATCAAACTGCACCTTTCATGTGAAATGCTTACTGTAACTCCCTCCAGTCTCTTCAGGGTTATGCAAGCCATCACGCTCACTCTCAGTGTGTCATTGTGCACAAGGTGGTTTATTTTGGGACAACAATGATCGCTTCATAAGAGGAGGCAAATTATTGCCACCTTCTGGTCAAATAAACCCTTGAAGTTCATGTCTTCATTTTATTATGTAATACGTTCATGTCACAGCAAGGTAGTCGATATAAATACTATGTCCCACAGCTTTAACAAGGGAATGTGCACATGCACCACACTTCACAGGTGGTTTCTCTCAGCCTCAGGTTGGGTGGAGCTCAGCTGTGATTCAAGTTAAGTCATCAATCACAGCAACAACAACATTTGGCTGTGACTCATCCCACGACTGGTGTGTGAGACAGCGATCACACCTGTGTGGGCTTTAAAACCCACAAGAACCTCACAGACCTTTTAAATATCCTGGTAAATCCCCTGTACAGCTTTATCCTTGAATTTAAGTCAGGAAGTCCCTCAGTGACAGCTGCTATACTTCCTGGTGCAGTCATGTGAGCCAGTGACAACCTGTGTTCCCTGGACACCTTTTCTGATTAACACCAGTGTTAACACAACAAGCTCATTTTAAACAGCTTGTTTCTGTTATTAAAAGATACGTTTCAAACTATTTAACAATTCTAATACCATCCTAGATCACAGTTAACCTGTCCTGACCATATTTTATGGAAAAGTTAATGTGAAACAGCTTTGAAAAGTAATGCTGTGACATACAGTGTATGTATATTTAACATTTCAGATGTTGGACAGTAGGGGCAGTAACTCTGTAAATAAGTTTAGAGCTGTGTTCATTATGATCTATTTAGTCTGTTTCATATCCCCCATAATTCTTTACTTAAAGGAGAAAGGGTTCTTCTAGGTTCAAGTTTACAACTTTGCTCCCATTGCTGTCACCTTAATAAGTCGCCTCTGTGGTTTGTTCGCACACATTCATCGACAGTTTGGGAAACTTTCTCTCTCACTGTATCACCACTACAGTGTAAAGCCTCCAAATGCAGCACAGCAGAGGGCCTCTTACCCGAACGTGCAGTCTCCGCAGACCAAATACCTGCACAGGTGTAACGCTTCGCAGCCGCCACACCCTCCGGGTTTCTGCTGGCAGAGCCTCAGGGCGGTTTTAGCCACCAGCAGACTGTCCGGGCTCAGTAACCGGCCGCCGGCCTGCCTCCGTCCGCCCTCCCGGATGGCGATCTTACCGTCGTCGAAGAGGACGCTCCGCAGGACCTGCTCGGCCACGGTGAAGCTCTGGGAGATCTTCTCGTCCAGCTGTCCGAAGTCCAGACTGCCCTGGTGGTCGCACAGGGTCTTGACGATGAATTTGGAGACGACCGAGGACATCCTGAAGTGAGATCAGCCGAGAAGTGAACGGTGTTGTGGTGGAGCTCCTCTCAGCTGGAGCGACGTCCGCTTACCGAGAAATGAAACTGAAACTGTAAAGAACCAGAGGCGATGAAACAGTGACAGAAAAAACAGTGATAGGTCTGCCCAGACAGGTTATGTAGGTATAAGTTGTTTTGGTTTTTTTGTTTCTCAAATTAACACTTTGGGGGACATTGAGTTGTGGGCGATGAGGGGAGAAATCTAACTTAACTGTGTATTTATTTATCCTTAACTCACTTTATTATGGGCTGGTTTCGTTTCGTCTCCTCAGGATTATTGTGGAGTTGAATTCACATCTAAAAACCACAACGTGCTCATTTTCTCTTTCAATCATTAATTGATGCTCATAGCTGCTGTTTCCCCTGACGTACTCCCCCACCAGGATCAGAGCAGCAAACATGATCTTGTTCAGGTTTCCTTTGGCCCTGGCATATCTGTCTGAGTAGGAGGCATCTCTGGCAAAGTAGCTCCCTGAAAGATACCAAAGTGTTACTGCTGACACAGCCCCAAAGAAAAATTAGGATGGGTTCTGATTTACTGCCATGGTGAAGTATGCTGATTTTTCTCCCTGATAAAGCTGGATTTCCACAGTTCACTGCTCACAAACACAACTGTCAGTACTGTATATTCATGGTGTCACTGTAGTGGCTGCTGAAGCTGTCAGGCTGTACCTTTGCCGTAGGCCGTACCGTGGACACCACACATCCTCCAGTCAAAGTTTTGCTCACAGATGGCCTCAATCAGGGACTCATCTGTCCCGTGGAACAAGTACTGCTCATTCACAGCTCTCCCTCCGTTCCTCGCCTTCATCTGCTCCTTCTGCCTGAAAACACACAATATAGAAAACATAAATGCGATGACCTGCAACTAATTATTTACTTTTGATTGATCTTGGTTCATTTTTTTCATTAATTGATTCAATAAATTCTGTTTTTGGTCTCTACTAGCTCCCGAGAAGAATATCTGATTCTTCAGGAACTCCACTATGTTCACAAACCGGTTTAATCCTGTGTCTGTGTGACGCTCGGTGCTCAGCAGGTAGTGTACAGGGAGGTTTTAAGAGGTTTTTTTAGAGCTCACATTGTCATTTACAATTGAGAGAGGGGTTCTGGATCCTTTGGATGCTCTTAAGTTTCATCTCAATCATATCATACTCCTTCGTAGATTTGGAGAGAAGAACGAGCTGAAAGATGAGAGCAAAGCACGGATAGACAGGTCATTAATGAAAGGTATAAATATATATTCAGTGTTGAAGAAGGAACAAAGCGTAGTGAAATCAGAAAGATACCCTGTATCCCAAGTCTATTAAGTCTCAATCTATTAAAATGGAAATAAAAATACCTGTTTAGAATAATGAATGGAATGTAACATCAGTATTTTACTGAATTAACCCCTAAAAAGGCTCTCAAATATCCATTTGGTTTCAGTAAGGCCTCTAGAGATTTAACAAGTACTTTATTAATAGTCATACTCATGGATCACAGGATATGGATCCCACACTGGCATACATGATACACTGTGATTGTTTGTGGGTTAAACTGAAAAAATAAAGCATTTCAGGTTTCAGGTGTCTGCCATGTTTTGTAATGATGATCGTTTTATGCTGCTGTCATCGTTTGGTTGGTTCGATCCTCACAGTGTTTGTGTTTTCTGATATAAATATGTCCACATTCTGCTGCGTCTTGTTATCTTATCAAACTTTGACATACATGTGAAATGCTGGCTGTGACCCCTTCAGTCTCCTCAGGGTTATTATTGACTTACAGAAAAAAACACAGTAACCTTAATGTGGAGTTAAACACCATACTTTTGTTCAATTCAATGTTGCTGGTGGACGCCACTATTTCTGTTCAAATTGTGTGCAGAAGCGATGACGGACAGTTTGCATTGTTGCAACATTTGGCTTTTGTTGTTGTTGTGGTCGAACTATCTATTCCCGGTGTTGTCCAAACCTGATCCTGGAGGACCACCGTCCTGCATGTTTAGGTGTTTCCCAGCTCCAACACACCTGATTCAAATGAATGGGTCGTTATCAGGCCTCTGCAGAGCTGGATGAAGAGCTGATGATGTGAATCAGGTGTGTTGGAGCAGGGAAACATCTGAAACATGCAGTAACAGGGATATAATCTTCCCTAACATGTGTACAGGCCTATTTGCTATTAGTATCATATGTTGTATACTCCCATTTTGTTTAAAATCCTCACTCACCCTTTAGTATATGGCAACAATAAAGATGACGCTAAAGATGACATTACGATTTAAATTCTTAATTAAGACACAGTGACTGTGCCAATTCTACTCATGTGCCCTGTAACTTTTCACATCAGCAATTTGCTGTCATCATGAGATATTTTTCGTGCAGAGTTCTGCCGAGGTCAGTCTACTTGTTGCACCAACGTGACAAAAGTGTGAGTTGTCCTGTTGCACAACATCAGGAGAGTGAGAGAAATATGTGCACACACATTAATAAAATGTCTGATTTGGACACGACACCTGTGTGGAAGTCTGGGGCTTTAAAGTCGGAAACTTCTTGACAAAACTTTGCATTTGCAGCTCTAATCTCAATCTTTTGTCTTTGTATCGTCTGTTGACATATACTTCTGATAAAGGGTTGCAGTTTAAACAAATTAGGCCTTTAAATTTGAACATTTTCCAACTGGTTTAACATTTTTTGATTGAAGTATGTTTTACCATGTTATAAATAAGTAACTTTATCTATATTTCACTTTAAATTGTCAGATGTTATCAAATGGGGTCTAAAGAGAATAAAATGAATTTTTTATAGTTGATATAGAATGTAACAGACAGAATGTGCTTCACACATATTTTCACATAATAAATAATAATTTTGATTTGCTTTCTTTTCTGTGTTTACTCGCTGCAAACTTCACAGAGTTTAGAGGTTTACCAAAGCACGTGAACGCAACACCAGCCCTAGCAACCACCCCGCTTCGGTGTACCTTAGCAACCATGGAGGACGAGCCTTCGCCGAGGGAAGAAAAGGGAAAGGAGGTCACACAAGAAGATAAAGAACTCCTCTACAACCAAGTCGAAGAGCTGAAGTAATGAAAATAAATGTTCAAGGACATCCTCGTGTGTACAAAGTAGCTCCACCGTGAAGTGTGCTAACTCAAAGATGGATGACTAGCTGAAGCTACCTGCTAACGTTGCCCGCTAATGCTAACTTAAGAGAGCGGTTAGTTGTGGTGTTGAGCAATATGGTTATAGGAGTTAAACAGTACTAGTTAAAGCTAAAACACAACTAGCTAGCTATATTCAGAAACATTAGCTGTGTATAGAGGGTCAGAAGTAGTCTCATGCACTTTAACTTCCGCTAGGTTACAGTACGACTCATAATATGACATGTTGAAATACTATTGAAGTATTTGACATTTAGAAATTCTCTTTACTTACTTGCTAGATAACAAGATGAACTTTTTTTTTCTTAGAGGCGGGTGAATATGTCGCCAGAATTTGACAGGTGGATTAATTGTGACCCATCTCTCCAAACATATGAGTTTACCTCTCCAGTTTAAGCCACCAAACTTTTAGCTTCAAACCTCTTCTGCAGCTGACTTTGAAGTTTCTGCTATTCACTTCCACCCAAGATGTTCCTATGCAGCCCTGCTGGCAGAGAATGACATGTTTGAGCGGTTCATCAGCCGCATGGATCCTCAGGACCTGGTGTCCCAGACTGGGGGAGATGCAGGAGCCTCGCAGCTGGAGGGTGGGGTAAGAGCTACCCAGTAACTTCTGTACTTTCTGCACTACACTCAGTATGTAGGTAGGTTTCCCCACTGAAAATGAACGTCAGGAGAACAGATTTTGGTCACTCTAAACATAGTAATAAATCTTGACAGTGACCGTGACATGTAGATGACCTCTCTGCACTTTACTCCTGATAGCCCCACATCATTTTGTGTATGCGTGTGTGTGTGCGCACATGTGCCTTGCCAGGTTCGTGGACGGAGGCGGAGGTCCCGCGGCAACATCTCAGATCGCCCCCAGCAGCTGACTTTGGAACAAAAACTTTATTTGGCACAGAGGGAAGTCACAGAGACACAGCAAGACCAGGAGAAACTCAAACAGAGATACGAGAGAATTCAGGACAACTGCAAGGTTACAACACACCCTGGCACAAAATAAGCAAACAAGCAAAAGAAATGCACTCTTACAGTATGCTTTGTCTTCGCAGGCCTCTCTGAAAGAGGCAGAATTGCGTCTCACAGAAATCAGGAAGGCTAAGAACGAGTTTGAATGCAGACTGCTTAAACCTATGAAGGACAACAGGCTGGAAATGAAGGAGCCTGAGAGGGTGCTCCAGTACATTGAAGACAAGTCAAAGGTAAAACTTTAGGTTGAGTCTATCAACCTTTGCAAAGTTACGTTTAAATTGATTCTGAGATTAACCACTAATACTACTCATGGTAAATGGTCTGTATTCGTACAGTGTCTTCCTAGTTATTTTGACTATTCAAAGCACTTTTACATTACATCCTCATTCATCCATTCACACAACATTCAAGTTGGAGGAGAATATTCTTTCATACATGTTCCCACACTGAAACTGTGCTTCAGGAGCAAGTTGGGGTCCAATGTTTTGCACTTCGACATGCGGACTTGGAGGAGCCGGGGATCGAACCGATTCATGGACGACCCACTCTACATCCTTTAGTCCCTAATTGACCCCCTCATTTGAAGTTAACTTACAAAAGATATAATTACATTTTCAGCTGTTCAAAGTCAATTGTTTTAATTAGTTTAAATGTATGCACGTCTCATAGTTCAAACATTTTACACAATTTTCCAAGACATTCATATGTTTTTATCCAGATCGCGCAGTTGGAGAGGTTTAATCTGAAGAACCAGGCACTGAAGGCCCACGAGAAGAAACTCCAGCTGCAGCTCCAGCAGAAAAAAGAGACGGGAAAATCAGAGTACGAGGTACACAGTGGTGTGTGGGGATGTATCCACAGAGGCTAAGAAAATTGGGAAAGTAGATTTCTATTAATTATGCCTTGATCAGTCCATTGTGTAGTTTTAGAGTTAAACTGTTATGCAAGAGAACAATGAATCGGACTACTCAATCTGTTTTTTTTTCTTGCAAGCCAGTATATACAACATTTATGTTGCCGCATGTTTTCAGGAAATATTCCAGGAGTACAACGAGCCGAGGATTGACAAAAACCCGGATGAGCTCAAAGTGAATCAGTTGAAAGTACAACGTGTCCTCAGTTCACATAAGGTGACTCATTAAAAATGTGTTTTTATTTTTTAGAAATTTCACTGAGATCATTTTATCAGTTAAATTCGGTGTAGATGTACGAAACCACCTTGAATTTAGCTCTTACCTCTGTGTTTGTTTGTGTGTGTGTCAACAGGAGAAGCTGCAGATTGTCACACAGGAGTCCACAGAGCTGAGCAATGACATCACCAAAAGGAAGCAGATGCTGGCAAAGATTGATGAGGAGATACAGCACGTGGAGGAGGTTTGTTTGGTCAAACTGTAAGGACTGAAACTCATAAATGGTTTGGTTTAGTGGTTACCAAAGAGTTGCAGAGTAATTTGCATTAAATTACATAGGATTGACTGAAACACATCATTAGTTAACACTTTATTTCTTCTTTAAACCACACTTACCTCCTGCTCTTTAAACTATTTCCATGTATGCCCCATCCCTACAACCTAATTTTCTCTTTCTTCAGGAATGTCTGAAGGCAGAGGCCCTCAACAAACACCTGCGCCGCCAGATGACAGATTATCAGGCTCCTGGTATCACAGAGTACATGAACGTAAAGGACAGACACAAGAAGCTTCAGCAGAGCATTCACACTTGGGAGAGAAAGGTTGGGATTGCTGAGGTAAACCATCTTTTATTTTCTTTCCCCAAACACAATCAGCTCCCTGCTTAAAAGCCAGGAATCTCTGCCACCTCCCTTAAAAATGGGATAAGATTTTGAGGTGCTCCATTGTTTTATCATACCATACAAAGCCTAAGTCCAGCTGGAGAAAAAACTGTTGTGTGACAGTATATATAACACTGGGCTCTCTGTTTTCTGTTTTCACCAGATGGCCTTGAAGACCCAGACTAAAGCATGGAGCACACAGAGAGCCACTCTTACCCCAGCAAACAGCGCTGACACTGGAGCTGGAGCGAGATCCGAGGTACACCAGCGCCCAGTAAAGCTCCCATACATAGCAGAACACAGCGCATAGAGAAACAGAGAATCAGAGAGCCTCCTGGATCCATTAAAGAGAATATATTTATTCGTGGTGGAAAGACAACTTTGTTGGGAATTGTTGAGATAAAACAATGGACTGTTGCCTTAAAACTTTCATCCTGATCATGTTATTTTATATTTTTTGTGTGAGCTGTGTCCTTGGAAGATTTTTACCATGCAGCATTATGAAGAATAAAATCCACAGTAGAGTTTCTGTAAAACTGCTACATCACATCCTATTCCCTTGTTTGTTGTAAAGTCTTTGTACACTGTTTGGTGTATACAGATAACTTGATTCTGATTTCTTGTTTGGAATAGGCTCCCAGGGGGTGGGGGGAGGGGGAGAGTTAGAAATCTAGGCTTAAATCCCCTCTCTTGTCTCTGCACTCTGGTCTCTCATCACTTCACTCACTAGGGTAAACATTCAAATGTCCTCTGCCTCCTCCAAATAGTAACCTCACTGCTGGTACTGTCATTCTATTTATCTTTTCTTCACCAGATTCCACAGGCTAATATTACAAATTACAGTTTTATATTCATCTGAGAGCTTTACTGACTGCTTGTTTTGCAGCTTTCATTTTTACACCCAAAACCTATGATCATCTAAAATATTATATTTTGCTTTAAACTGAATCATCCAACAATATGTCAAGTCGCTAAATTATCTTCACATTAAAATAGAAGCAGCATTTTACCGTTGCATCATCGCCAGTAATACAATAATCTGATCTAATCTTTATAATCACTGTGAAAGAGGCTATTTGAAGTACTTTTAAACAATTGAAGACTTATTTTGTGTGAACACCTTGAACTTCAATGAGCATAAAAGTAACTAAAGTCACGCAGTACAGAAAGTGGAGGAAAAAAATCCACCTCAGACTCGACAAACTATTTCCTTTATTAGAAAGAAATCCTTGGAGGTATAAGCCCTCAAAGAACTCTAAATGTTATGATGTTACATGCCATATATACAGTTATATACATAAAAGTGCAATGTCACAATGGGTAAGCTGTTTATTTATTATTAATTCTGTCATATAACTGTTTGGAAAATGGCATCATTACTTATTCATGTGTCTTCTTCTAGCACTGCATTTTCTCAAAAAAACACAGCATCTGACATGAAAATGCAACAGTAAAGAATGTCTGAAGTTCCTCTAAAACATTTTCAAAGGCACTTTCACAAGTACATACTACAGATGTACAGAACACCACAGAGTAGCTTATAGCCTACACACGGCATAACTGAGTCCTACTGTTGATGATGTTAACATAGTGACAATAGCACACTTTTTTTTTTTTTTTTTACAACTGGCTTCATACTGTATCTCTGGATATTTATTCTACATCGTTTGTTCTAAGTCATTTCTACCCAGAAACACAACAAACATAACAAAAGTGATTACAAAAATAACCAACGTTAGTAAGTCTGAAATCAATTACCTTTTGATTATTATACACACGTCTGTCAAGTCAAAGATAGTGTAAACCTGCTGTTAGAGAGCATTGCGTATTCATTGCAAACAGAGCCTTTTCTGTGCGTTGCTATGCTAGCCAAACATCCCCAGGACACGCACCCAGTTCTGTTATTTCTGCAGTACAGAGATTATTTTGAAAAAGACGCATACAGGAGTGCAGTCACACAGGTGGCTGCTCTGGCTCTGGCATGTACAGTTTTATGGGGATATTGCATTTGAAATTATGACGTGGACCTGGACGCACATGAGCTGGCTGTTCACCACAGACTGTGTGAGACTTCCTCCTGCTCCATGTGTGCCGTTTCCTGCCACATGTCGGCCAGTTAGAGGCGTGACCATCCATAGACGATGCAGATGATCCACACAGAAAGCCCCGATGACAGCACAAAATAAAATAAAAAAAAAAAAGACATTACTGACATTCCCACCTGAACAAAAAAGGGCTAGAGGGAGACAAAGCAAGCTGCTGTTTTCAGAGACTTTGACAAAGAGAAGCATAGGAAGCAGGGTGAAGATATCGGGAGGCTTAACAGTCATCAGGTCCATGGCTACAGGCAGCACTCCCACAGGGCGCCGCCATGAGTCTATACACATCAGTCAATATGAAGAATGCCTACATCATATATGGAGGATCAACATCCATGCTTTAACTTGTACAGTCATGTCTTTGGGTAGATAAAGCCAAGCAAGGCATAAACGGAGCTATGGCATGTGTTGTATATACTGTAGGTGGGAGATGGTTTGTCATCAGAATGTTAGGTTAGGTTATACAGATGCAAAGGCAAATGTTATCAGGCACACAGTGCCCCTGCGTCACCTGTCACCGCTGCAGGAATTCCAGACTGCACCCTAATGTTCAAACAAAGTTCACAATGAAGTAGTGGTTTTATCCAATAGTCATTTCTCATTTCAGGCAATATGGAAATATGTTCAAAATAAATTTGAGTGAATCCAGCACAGAGGTGATATTTGTACATTTCTAAGACACAACACACGCACGGTATGCCTTGCCACAGAAAGTTGCAGAGTTTACACGCTAGTAAAGAAAAGCATACTGCTATCAGTATCTATTCACAAAGTACCGTTAGTCGTTAAGGGCTCTTCAGGCCCCAAATCAGTCCAACCTTCAAACCATTTCTGTCCAGGTAGTCACAGCACCTTTAGATTATTTAACATTGGAAATCAGTTACATCTCAAAGTCAATAAGGCCTTTGGACCAGTGCACAACACCTTCTGCGGCCCTCGTAGCTAAGAGCAAAAAAAAAAAAAAAACGTTCTCTAGTTCTATGTGTGAGAATGCCACTCTGATCTCTACGGCTCTCGGCAACCTCTGCTTCAGATTCAGGTTCAGTGGTAAACAGAAGAGCTACATGCAGCCTGTTTTGTTCAAACTTACACAGTTCATGAATGTCTGTAAACTAAACTAGCTAGAGTACATTTTCTACAACCTGGAAGGAAGCCTTTGTGATTTGTTGTTTGAATTAATTTTTAAAAATGTGTTAGATAATATTAACCTAAGCATATTAACACATAACTGTGCACATCTTATTAAGACAGGAAGATTTGTCCGATTGACAGATCTGTCTATCTTCTAACTCCTACATCAGTCTCCCAGTCAGAGGTCTCTTTATGATCTCCATTTCAGCTTCAAAACACCACAAGGAAGCATGTTTTCCTCTCCAGGTCCATGTATTTTACACGCTCTCAGATATTACTTGTCTAGACACCGGTAGTGTTTTGCCGCCCCCTGGAAGATAATTGAAGGTTTTTGTTTTATATCTCCGGTTCCTGTCCCAGAGGTTACATGGTGCAGGACTTGTCCAGAGGGTCCTGAGGAGTCGTAGCTGGAGGCTGTGCAGCCTGGCTGGACTTGGGCAGGACCATGGGCTTGGGCCTCAAGGCGGGGGGTTTGAGCTGCACCCCCATGCGGGGTGCTACCATGGGCTTGAAGGTGCTCATGGCATCGCTGGTGCTGCGGCGGATGGGTGGCTCAGTGTTGGCGGTGGACCTCAGCATGACGCCGTGGATGGGGCTGAGGGACTCACTGGAGCTGGCCGGCGTGGGACCCCCGCCGCTGCTGCCGGGGGTCTGCCGCTGCTCCAGGGTGTCCAGCACCACGTCGGGGGCGTGCTTGGCTGAGCTCTGCCGCTCCAGCTCGCGCAGCTCATTCAGAGCAGTGTTCATAGTTTCCTCTATGTCCTGCAGGAGACAGAGAGAGTGTGTGTAAGAGAGGAGGGGGGGTATGGGAGGATGATAATAACACTGGTGACAGAGATGAGTGTGCGACAGGAAGGTTGGGGTTAAAAATGGGAGGAAACTAAAAGAGAAAGTAGAAGAGTGAAGAAAGAAACGAGAGAACAGCAAAGACAGTAGGAAACAAAAAGCGATGTTAACAAAGGACCACAGTGACAGTTTTCAAGAGAACACCAAGCATGCATTATACATGCAGAGAGTTAGTAGAGAGTATAACTTTGCACCGGCATGTCTCCCTCTGCATGCTAATGACTTTGGATAGCAAAGGAGATGCAGAGATGACAAGATCTGTTCATCTAAGCATGCTCCCAGTAGGCAGACAGACAGCCCAGCACAGTTTTAAGTACTCTCTGTGCGTTCTAACTGAGGCTCCATAAAAACCATCATTCACGGCTTTACTCTTCATGAGTATGTGACAACAGTCAAATTAGAGCCACCACCTTCCTATCAGCGGTGACGCAAACATGGGTGTCTGCTTGAAAATTAATTATTGCCTGTTAGGCACTGATATATTCTGTGATAGGTTTTCATATCTGAAAAGTTCTCTGTGTGCTCACAAGCCAGACTTCCGTAAATATACTGTGAGGAGTCCCAGTGTTAAGCTAAGCTCCCTGCTGTCTGCCTGTGAAGCTAGTCTTTTGCGTGTATTTAGCACACGGACACAGTTGCAGCCAGAGGAAGCAGAAGACAGGGACTGACTATGTTTTTACAGGGCGGGGCAGGGCTTTGATGGTGGAGGGAGCTGCGGTCGGGTCGCCGCTCGTCCCGCGCTGACCTGTGCGATGGTCTCCGGATCCAGGGGCTTGCCGCCGTGGTGGTGGTGGTGGGCGTCAGTAAAGCCCGTGTACTGGCCCGAAGAGGTGGAGCGGCGGATTGGGGGGCTCTCCATCTTCTTCAGCGACTCGTGCCGGCTGATGTTAGTGAGACTGCCGTGGCCCGTGCGGCGCCGGCGTTCGGGGCTGTCCATGGGCATGTGATTGCGACTCCGCAGCATGTCCCGTGGGCTGAAGTGGCCTAGAACCGGGGAGCCCATCTCTGGGGTGCCTCCATGTCCTCCATGACCATGCTGGGAGGGATGCACCATGCAGTGGACATCGCTGGGGCGGGCAGGGGGCCGCCGAGATGGTGGGTCTGATCTTTTCTTGTGCCTGCTGGGACACAGGAGAGGACACAACAAAGGCACATATTTACTCACTGTGGTACAGCTTTAATCTTTTAACATGTTACAACGTAGCTAGCACCCAGACATTGCACTTTGAGTTATCGTTTCTTCTTTTTAATTGCAGCTGTTGCGCCACATTGCATCTTCCAAATGTGAACTTTTTTACCAACTAAAAGCCTTGTGTTTGTATTGACTGCTGTCCTCTATAATTTAAGCCTTAAATTATTGAATTTCTTTAAGGGCTTCCTCTGGGTAGGGCTCTGAAAACACAACAATCCTACAGACATGAAAATCCTTCTAGGTGGATGCACGGGGGTTTTCTATGTTACAATACACGGACAGGCCACAATTTTTAGTTGCCTTAAGTCAGCCCTCATCAAACATTTACCACTGTGGAAAAAAAACTATCAGTGTCATGAGAGGAGCCCTGACGTCAGTGCCTCAGACGAGCTTATTTGTAGAGCAGGTAGTGTGGAGCTGGCTATCAGCCAGAGGAGGGAGGCCTGTGGTTCATCAGAGCACCAAATCAGGCTCCCCTGGAGAAGCTACGGCTGCCTCAGCAGTACAGCTGTCCTCTGTCTGAACCTGGACCAGCACAGCACCATACACACCTAATCTGACACACACACATTTGAAACATGGACAGAGCAGAGCGGGAACACACTCACACTCACACACGGACGCATGCCTGCTGAGTTATGCATGATGTTTCTCCACAGTAGCATCTCCTCCCTTGAAGCGGTTCTGCTACTCCATAAAAGGCCGATGGAGCAGCAAACCCTCCTCAGTACGTCTCTAACGGGCTCTGCTCTGCATATTTATGACTAACGGCACTCCAGTCCCACAGACAGCCCGAGTGAAGAGCTGTAATGTTTAATCAAAGCAGCCATCATCACCATCATCACTTTCAGTCTAGCAGCTAAATGTTTAAAAAAGATATTTGAGCATTTGGCATAGAACTAGGATTTAATCTAGAGAATTTAATAATGTAGTTATCTAATTTTTATTACATTAAATCTCAGTAATTCAATGATTTTATTTCAGGTAAAAAAAATTGAATAATATAATTTCATTTTTAAGCAGTCGCTTTTTCAGTCAGTACAACATTTTCTGACACGACGATAACTTAAAATATTAGATCACATCTGAAAGCTGATACGCGTCAGATTGACGATTTTAATTAGTCTTCTGATTGCATTATTAGTTCACTGTGATGACGAACAAGCGGTAATTTCATCCTTTAATCACTTCTCGGAGGCAAATGGCTTCATTTGAGACTTTACGCCTGCCTGATGAACGCTGTCTCAGCCATTGTCATGACGATTTCCGGGCAGCTTCATCACCGTGCTAAACAAAAAGCTATAACGAGCAGATATGAGGGACTGTGAGTGTGTCAGAGAATGAAAATTGCAGCTTGGTCTCTCCCCAGTCCCGTCATTTCATCATTTCACCGCTGAAAAACTGCTCGTCTACGTGAAAGTCTCAGGTCAGTCCAAACAGCCATGTGTGCTTATGTAAGACTCTGAAACTCGTACCTGCTCACACATGCAGAGCACACAAAATGTCTATGAATTAAGCAATAATAGCTACTGGTGGTAGTTAAAACACTGAAAAATAAAGACTCTGTAGTGGAGCGGTGCAGGCTGGTGAGGGAAAGATGATTTTTTTTCTGACTGCAGTGAGAAGTCTGGAATAGTAAACAACTGCAAGGACCACTGACAACCTGCAGGGGGAGCAGTCTGTATTCATAACACCAGTCTCCCTCTGGGACAGAGTGTACACCAACAGGCACTGCAACTTACTCTGCAAGCTGTCATCACACTGACAGCTCACCCTTTGTTTACCGTGGTCTTGGCTAATAATAATGTAAATCACAAGGCGTTCCACGAGTCCCTCTCCCTCAGAGCGGAGAACGAACCAACCGTAGTACTTGGTGTGATCCCATCAATGTGCATCGTCTCCGCCGAAAGAGGCAGCAACATAACCGCCTTGTTTACTAACGCTTGCTTGCTGTGGTCGTGATGCCAAACTCTCGTAAGAGGTCCCGTCTGGCGAGGGGGTTGTTGATTGAGAACACCGGGAGAGGAAAATATCTAAATAAAGCTCAGGATATAAATGATTCAACACTTGTGAGGATTGTCTGAATGGAAGAGCGGAAGAGTGAGTGGGAGGGGTAGACGGGAGATGAAGAGAGAGAGGTGGGGGGTCACCTGGGAGCAGGAGACAGGTAGAAAGAGTTGTTTGGCTGGCTCTGGGAGTTAGACGAGCTTCATTAAGGCTGATGTGAAAAAGATGATTCATTCAGATATATTCTCCACCCGCATACAAATACCTGCAGTGGTGTAAATATTGCCTCTGGTATGAATCATCAACATTTCAACAGTGAAGTAGAGGGAGCGAGTGTGGCTCTGAATAAAATAGCACTTGCTCATGTGTTCGGCAAGAGTCTGTAACAGACGTTTCAAGGTCGCTTACTCCACCGCAAGAAATGCAGCAATGAAGAGAGGAGCAGGAGACGAACTGGCTGGCAACCAGCAGACGCTGCCAAAAAAAACTGAGGTGTGATTGGATATTCTGTCTGTGTGCCATCACTGTGGATGTACAGTATGTTGCAGTGGGGATGAGTAAGCACCACTGTGACATGGCTAATTAATACTCGTACTTTTCAACTGGAACTGGGGATCAAATAGTGGGAGAAGTTTTGCTCGTCCTGTGGCAATTAGGCTGAGAGAGTTGAGCTGAGGATACAGAACGAGCATTATGCGACACATCTTTTCCTGCTCATATAACAGGCAAATCAGACACGTGCTATAAACGGCTCTGAGTGCAAGCTTGTGCTGAAGTGTAAGGTTAAAAAACAAGTGGAGTGGAGTGTAGAGACGAGGAGTTTGTGTGAGTGCATGTGCCGGTGTTCACACCTGAAGCTATTTAAGCATCTTGGATGATGCAACACTGAAGCTGTTGCAGACATTCTGCTAGACTGTCAGTCGTTATTGGATTGGCCGTCTGTCATTAGCCCTTGATCACCATGGTGTCAGGAGGACTGGCACTGACTAACTTAACGCATTGTTGAGTGCTGTAAGAAATCCTAAAATACTGGTTTTTTATCATGAACTTTGGTCAAATCTTGGCTGTTCTGTGTTATGTGCAGTGACATCTTTTCTTTTGAATTTTCAGGTTATTAAGTGTGAGTTTCAAACTGGTTTATCTGTTCACCAGTAGTGTCTACCCCCTCCCTTTCCAAACACATGACTTCCTTTACAATCCAGACAAACACAACAGGATTTTTTCCCAGGAAAAAAAACACCTCAAGTGTAAGCAAATAATCAGGTATTTATGAATTGGATAGAGGATGCAAATTGTTTAAAATGCCAGATTCCTAATTTAGGTGCCTTTTAGAAAGTGCTTATGAGAGACTTTTATATTTGTGTCCAACAGCCATGTGAAAACCAACCTGGTAATATAGGCCTCAGAGATCCTGGTGTCAGTGGGCGAGCCGATGTCTTTTCCTGAGCATTTATCGTCTCCGGCGTGGCCACTGCTGGCCTCGCTGTCGGCCTTCTGACTCAGAGTGTCCGAGAAGTTGTCATCACTGCGACACACAGACACAGAGTGACATTGAGGCATTCAAAGAGGAGGAGGAAGTGACAGTCTAAAGCAAAAAAGGAGAAATCAGCAAATCAGTCGATCTTTCATATTTGCAATGTTCCTCTATGGCAGTATTTGATATCAGTTTCCTGTGAGTCAGCGCGTCTCCCCCTCTCCCCCAAGGTCCAGAGAGTCAGATGAGTCATATTCCCGGGCCTCTCAGTATTCTGGTGATGCACTGTGGTGGTGACATGCACACACCCACACAAGCTGGCTGTATGTGTTTCAGGGTACAGTTGGTGCCTGTCAGGTGGCAGTAATCAGAGCTACTGAGCTGCACTGCTGCCTCTGATGATGTGCATTAGCAGATAGAAAACACAGTCACTTATTTAGTGAGTCCACATGAATGCACATGGACAGTGACAGAGCAAGGAAGAGCACTTCTCTAAATCTGAGGTGGCGGTAAACACAATTCACAGACAGACGAGCGAAAGTTCCAACACTCGACAGTGGAGTCTTGAGAGGGGCGTCCTGTGCTGAAGTGGTCTCTCAGACGACTCTCTGCATCTTTTAGTCTGGACTCTTTTTTATGGGACAAGTTAGGATCACAGCCCCGTGTGCTCTTCCACTCCTCTGCCTGCTCTGTTTAAGTAGGGAGCAGGATGTTACTATGCTCCGGGACAACCCGTACGGCAGTAAATTCCCCTGCTCTTTCATTAACTAAGAAGACATCCCATCAGCAGTGCCCCTCCTGGTGAATTATTGATGGAGGCACACTGACGGGACAGCAGCAGGGGAAAGAAGAGAAGAGGAAAAACGGGAAGGCATTCTGAATGGCCGTTTTGTCGGCCAGCTACTAAGTGATTGGAGTGATTCTGTTCCTGTCCTAATGAGACCGTGAATCCAGTCCATTAGGCACTGACAGTCACCATGGCAGACTGTATGCTTGTTAGTGCTGAGAGCAGGAGACAGTGACAGAGGGGCTGGCGGAGGACCCTGGAGATGAAAAACGCTCTACAGCGGAGCGCGTACGACAGCAGCGTGCCGGACAAGTGAGGCTGAAGGGCACAGTGGCAAGGCTGTAAGCTAAATGCTAATGTCAGCGTGCTAACATACAGTGACAATGTTAGTCTACTGATGGTGAGCGGGTGTAGTGTTTGCCAGTCTTAGTTTAGCATATTAGCATGCTAACACGTGCTAGTCGTCAAACCTGCTGAGACTCCGTGAGCGTCATTAGTTTTGCAAGTAAATGGTCAGAAACCAAAACATTCAACAGATGAATATTTGGATGTGAAGTTGGTGCAAGATGACAAGTGAAGGAATCACATAAAGATAGCAGTGCAACCTTTATTATGATCACGATACTTATGACTTTAATTCCTATGTCAGTGTAAATACATGGACTATTGTTCAGCCTTAAAGCATTCTCTGATGAGCTTGATGCACTTGTGCATTACTTAGTCACATCTAAAATAGTACTGGATGAAAAACACTCACATGTCTTGGACCACAATATACTGGTGTGGCACCAGGCCATCGATGCCGTTGTGCCGTCCCTCCCACCAGTCTTCTGACGCCCGCTGATACAGCAGCAGGGAGGCGCCCTTCTTGAAGGACAACTCTCGGGAAGAGCGCCCAACGTAGTCAAACTTGGCAATGGCTTCAATGGGTTCGCCCTCTGTCAACGGAGAGAGGATTACACAGGTCAGGTATGTCAGACAGGGCGAAGACAAGACGTACCGATGGCCATTATCGCACGTGCAGACATTTGTAATGACTGATGGAAGTGGTTGCAGTCTTATGAAATAAAAATCTCCATCTGGATAGACAGCGCGCACACCTAAATGCATGTTGGCTCTGTTGCAGGTGAGTCTTACACCAGATCTGGCAGACTGGCATGGTTGTGCACGTGGATGCTCATGTGTGACACTTTGTGCACATGGAGTTCAAGTGTGCTGAGCCAGTTGGTTATTTTAGTTGTAGTCAATAGTAACCTGGATCTACAACACCAGGCCAGGGCCACAACAGGCCCTGAGGAGCTTTAGCAGGATAATTATAGAAGCTGGTGAGAGGAGATCTATATGACTCAGGGGCATGTCAATCACTGTATGGATCATTAGGCTGGGTTGATATCTGCTCAATAACTGTACAAGCAGATCATCAGCTGGATCAGTGACTAGGAAATAAACACAGGGAATTTCAGGCAATACTAATCAGTGGTAGACTGAGTGGTTACTATTACGCTTTAGTCCAATTTATAAGTACTGATTGCTCTCTCTCTATCTAGTCCATTATATTTTAAATCACTGGAAACCATCTAGACTGTCTATCCTGAAGAAAACCGCTAGTTTCACAGCTACTGTCGAGCTACCATTGGAAAGGTACACGTCTCCAAGCCAATATGCATGCACTACAGCAACACAGGTCTAAAAATAGCTTCTTTATTCCGCCCTCACTCCTACCTCTGCCCCCCCCCTCCCTCCTCCCATCTCACTTTCTCACTTTAAATCAGACAGGGGGTCCCTGGACAGACTCGCCCTAGCACAGGCTCTCCATATACACAGGCAGTAGGAGTACATGGCAGAAGCTTGTATCGGCTGAGAAAAGCCATCATGGTATGTCTTTCACAGGAGCTTGAAAGTAATTCTCAGATGAGCAGAGAGGCCACGTGAGAGAGGAACTACAGACGTGACTCTGAGCAGAGCCGAGGTTTCTTCATTTCTCTCGACCTCATTTTATTATATGTCTCCCACCCCCCCCAACCTTTAACATTCCACCTTCCTTGCTTCATTTGGTCGTTAAGGTTGACGGGGTGGATGTGACGGGCTCCGATGAAATGTGACAAGCAGGAATTTACTGTCTGAATTAATTGGGCTGCACTGCAGCGGACAAGGCTGTTAATAAAGATGACGGAACCCTTATCGGTGCAGGGGATTTCTCCTCCTGTCTATTTTCTCAACCTATCCATCCATCTGCAAGTGTTTATCCAATGCACACACACACACACACACCCTGGTGCTGCAGTGACGTGGCTGCGGCTGAGAGCAGCAGGCCATAAACTCAAATCTCTGTGTGGTAAAGGATCCCCTCTGTCATGTTGTGCAATTATAACTGAGAATCGCTTCAGACCGAACCACCCGGGGTTACACACACACACACACACACACACACACACACACACACACACACACACACACACACACACACACACACACACACACACACACACACACACACACACACACACACACACACACACACACACACTCACACTGCGACTAGAGTTAAAGAAATGTTAAACTGTGGGAGCTGCAGGCCTGTGGTGTAAGAGATACGAACTGTCAGATGTCTTGCACAAGCCAGTGGAGCGGAGTTGGCGTGGATGTTGCTCTACATTCATGTTTGTGCATAGAAACAGGGGAGTAGGAGCCTGGAGTGAGATATGGTTGGGATCAATACAACAGGAGGGGTATTAAAACACTTTTCCCTCCTGATACTCATCTATCCAACCTTTCCACTGAAGAGAAATCTAAGGTGCTCGCTGCAACAAATGAAAAGACTGAAGTAGGTTAGACATAGATCCTCATGGGGGGAAAAGGATGACCCTTCAACATGTGCAATCCAATATACAGTATGCCCTCTGGGCCTGATGACAACAAGGACATCCTACTGTACTCCTGCAAAGTGAGCTATAATCAATGTGCCAGTTAGTTCACCTTTGGCCTTGTAACGAATTTACCAGCAGATAACATCAATGTATTGATGGCGTGCGAGAAAGGGCCAATCTAGAAACAGACCGTTAATCTCCAGGCATGACAGCCACAGTCCATGAGACCCGTCATGAGCGTCGGCTCTGAGCAGAAATGGGCTGTGGGACAAAGTGGGAAAACAGGTTGCAGAGGTGTCATTTCCAGCAACCATCTTTAGAATTCTTTTGAAGAATGTTAATCATTCTGCGGACAGATGGTCCGGATGGTGGGAAAAGCCTCTTGTGTTAAAGTGCTCTTAAATGACTTTCTGGGTTTTTAAGGGTATTTACATTTCGGTAAACTGAAAACATAACTCTGGGACTTGAATGTAATGGTAAAACGTGAGGGGCACAAACTGGGGCTGCAGCTGTTTTCAGCCTCAGCTTCGTTTTAGAGTTTTTAGTGGGCGGGGACAATCAGTCTGCTGGAGAGCTGTGGGGTCACATGATCCACAGATCTCCTTATGACATCATAATGGGAGCCAAATCTAAACAGCATGTTTTCACACACATCTACTGGAAGATGGAGCAGGAGAAAAAGAGAGAGGATGGTCTTAGCTCTTAGTTTGACGGGGACACACATTTCTGTTGAAAAGGCATTAAAAAGAGCATTGTTTCTAAAATGGGACCTTTAAAGATCTTTCACTTTTCCCACTAACTCCTGATCAAAGCAACAATCACGTAGCTGTACTTTCTGCGTGTAAATCCGGCTGGACCAGATCATCTATCTGAGCTAATGAGCTCTACCACACTCCGGGGGACCACGCCGACCAGACGAGAAAATTTCCGGACAGCTACTTAGACCAACATGTGGAATGACTTTTACTCCTCTCTCTGTCTGTCTTGCATTAACTTCGTCTGAGGGCAAAGAGGGCAAACACATTTGAGTCTTGACAAGAGAGAGGAGAATGCACGTATGGCTACTTCAAGTCTGCAGAGTCAAGTGCTGGTGACTGAACAGGAAAAGATGTTTGCTTTTGTCTCTGAAATCCAAATGAGGTCATGGGGATTTAAAAATAACTGATGACAACAACTTGACCACAGTTCTCTACTCCAAAGGGAGGGACTCAAGTCAGTGAGAACATCCTCCCTGAAGGCCAAGACAGGCTTTTGGAACAAAACCATGGTAGCAAGGGATATCTGGAAAATATAATCTGCCATTAATTACTCAAAGAGTTATAGCTGCCATCTGTGTGTTACAGTGGGAATCCTCACATACGGAAGTTTCCCTCTCTAATCAGATGTCCTTTTTAGGACATCTGATGATTGCTTTAATTTGAGTGATTAGCAGCTGTTGTAATGAAAAGAAATCAGCCATATTTCCAAACTCTTTCTATGGATGATAAACGGTGACAGGGAGCCCCTAAAAATCATCTGTGGGCGTGAAAAGGAGACAGGATTGGGGCTGCTGTTGTCACCATGGAAACAGGTTTAGGGAAAGCCTGTTACTAAGGTAAGATATGAGGACTTTGCTTGACTATAGGTGGACTCTTTTTTTGCTTACACTGGGTCAGCGCTCTGCCACGGATATTTATGGCTTTTTAATGAGCAGCAAGTTTAACAGTTTTTTTCTGCGTTCAGCTTGATGTGAGGAGTTACGTCGGAGCCCGGCTGATATTTTGGTTTCAACTCACTCACTCACTGTTTGATTTGGACCAGACCAACTGGTATCCGTTTCACTCAAACAAAGGACCACATGTAGGATCACACATATTTACTGTATCCCACCACGTCTGGGAGAAGTCTATTACATCCTCTAGCGTTTTATATGAGTCTGGTTTATTTCTTCATATCTCTCTTGAACACATGGAAATGTAGTTAAGAGAAAACAGATTTTTTTGAAAAGCTAATAAAACTGGACACTTTTGACACGGTCTCCATACATTTGCTATTCTATTACACACTACTATAACACTATCTTTTCACAAGGTAGTCAAAAAAAAAAAAGAAATCAAGGAAATTGAAAATTTTAACCCAAGGCTGTGACCCATGGGAAACAAGATCTCTCTACCAAGGGATCCAGTGGGTGTAGACCACCATGGACCATGTGAAAGAGGAATGTGGAAGTGTCCCTGTGTCCCTGTGGCCCAGAGGGAGAAGCAGAACCATTAGAATATGAATGAGCGTCCATCACTGTGAGCCCAGTTCCCCCGGCCCTTCAAGGTTACAGCATTTAACAGGCTGAAAGGCAGGATTAGCTGCAGAGAGCTGGGGTTAACCCTCGCAGCACCACGGACACGAGGGAAAGCTTAAATTTGGATTCAGCATATAGAGGGGAGGCTACAGCCTTTTACTTTATGTATGAGAGTGTGCGTTATGGCACGCCAGCTTTAATTAATGTGATATTTCGTTAATGCAGTTTGGTGGAAAACCATTAAGAAACAAATGTGCAGAAAGAAACAAATATTTAAGAAGAAAAAAAAAAATTGTGGAATTATGCACGACAAGCATACATGTTTGTATAGTTACTCACCATCCTCGCTGGTGTGCGTCTCTGTCCCTCCTTCGTTGTCTACCTCCTCCAGGGCTCCATGCTCACTGTAGGGGCTCTCACTGTGGGGGACAACATGATACTGTCAGGGTCACAACCAAGGCAGGGCCAGGGGTCAAAAGACCACGGATTTCTTTTCCATCACTTTGAAGTATGGAACATAAGACCGTCGCTAAAATCTCAACAGTTAAATCTCATTTCAGTGAGGATGACAAGGAGGAGGAGAGCTTCTTTTTTTGTTTTTTTTATGTTTGATATGACTCAGAGGAAGGTCAAACAGCGGTCATTGACAGTACTCAGTGAGAGGCTTAGATCCTCTATCTGTGGTTGGGCCTCTTCTTCTAAGAGGCCCTCTTCTGGCATCACGCTGGGAGAGCTGGCAGTAATGCCACACACACATCCCCACAGATTACCCCTGCCAGGAAATGAATGTCTCCTCCCATGTTAACATGTCACCAGCCGCCTCCGCTTCTGCAAGAACGGGGGGCAGCCAAGACAACAAACCTCCCCAGGGCCTCATGTGCCTTGCTGTGAAGGGGGGGGGGGTATGGTAGTGCTGGGAAAGATAATTAGCTTTAGCCAAGGATAAATCCCTGTCAGCCTGTGATGATGTGGGGGCATAGAAGAGGAGAAACAGAGACAGATAAGGAGAGGAGGAAACAAGTGATAAGCACTGCTTGCAGATGTGGAGCTGGCAAAGGGGGGTTTGATTGGGTTTTGATCTGTTTGACCGCAATTCATCTAATCATCCTCTCTCTGCCAGGTGAACTTTCTCTTTCCTCCTGCCGTGATCACGGTAATTAAAGTGATTGTTTCAGACTGTTTCACCCAGAAAAGAGTCCACTGTGTAAAGTCAGCGCTGAAACATGCTCTACCTTGTCATGTTCCCACAGATGCCTAATTGGTGCGTGTAATTACTCATATCAACTCCACTGACACACTACTGTGACAGCTGCAGCACTGAGAGGATGCATACCTGCGTGCTGAGTGAGTCCCAAAGGAAGGAGGATTGGCTGAGTGCCTTTGTTCCAGTCACGGTACCAGAAGAAGAGAAATAAGAAAACCACCTTCATCTGTCTGACTCTTAAACCTACATCACGTCGTGTGAAGCTGTGCAGCTGCATGAAGTGACCTCATCAGAATGCTTTTGGTCTTTTAATTCTCGATCCACAACTTCTAAACACCAGTGACAGGGTGGCCTGGTAACTAGAGAGCGAGTGTCTTGTATATCAAAGTTCATCCGAAGTTGAGTTTGCATTTAATCATTTCTAATCATTTAATAGAAATAGCAGCAAAATGCCAAAGTCATTCCTCACCAATAGTCGCCTCCGGCCATACACTTCTCATAGATGGGCCCATCCAGTTCTTTGGCATCGGGAAAGATGGTTTCATGGTGGATGATGATGGTCTTGACGATCTCGTTGACGTGGGCCTGGCAGGAGACCTGGTCCTGGCTGTCAGGTGTGGGCATGAGCGTGGGGCCGAAGCATATAGCCAAGTTGTATGGGTCCATCATGTTCTCGTCGCTGTACTGGGACAGGCTGTAGAGAGGAGGGAGGGAGGGAGGAAAAGAGAGATTGGGCCAAGGACACAAGAAAAGGCTGAGTGAGAAAAGGACACAGCAGTGTGGACCGCATTCCAGATCAAATCACGTCTGCTCATAACTTAGTGTGACGGGGCAATCCTCGTGAAGTGAAGCGCTGGGTGGATTTACTGGTTAGTGTCTATGAACTTACTGGTTGAGGAAGGCGAAGAGGTAGCGCATGACGATGAGGACTGATCTGGGAATGGTCAGGAGGATCTTACGGATGTACAGCGCTCTCTCGTACAGGTTTTCTATTCCTAAAGCAGAAGAGAAAGGAAGGAGGGCGTGATATTAATATGATAATAAAATGCTGCAATACCTCTGCTGCACGTCAAAAGCACCACATTGCAGAGCCGTATATTGAAAGCACTCATCAATTTTGATGACAACCACATATTGATTTTCACCATGCCGTGTCCCAGCATAAACATACACATTGAAGCTGAGAAAATTACTTATCAGAATTACGGTAAGTCTCTAGAGGAACAGCAGAGATTTACTAATGCATTGATATATAAAATGTGTGTGTGTGTGCGTGTGTGTGTGTGTATAGAGGGCACAGGAAATGTATCAGCTGTGGTGGTGGCCTTCACTTCAGCATGTGTTCCTCTGCTGACACCGCAGAGGAAGGGGAGGAGGAAAAGGAAGTAGGCGCTCTTAGTTAGCACCTGAGTACGAAGAGTCCAAGTAGTTTTTCCGGCTCTAAACGAAAACAGCATCTCTCTAAAACCATTTTGTCGAGTTCTCTATTCTTTCACTATTTCTTCTGAATATTACCATAACATTGTGCTCTTACTGTGCTTTATCATCACGCTAGACAATGCCAACTTTCATATCTTTCGTTACTCTCTCAATTGTTCTGCTGTGGCACTTGAGGCAGCCTATTTTATTTGGCTGAGCTGGGGCTCTGCTGGCTGCTAAAAATAGCCCTGTCACCCTCCAGCCACTCTGTGCCATCTGGGATTTGTGCTTCTGGGATACTTGTGATGTATTTCATTTTTCATGAATACCTAACTAGGATTCTGCAAGGCTCCTGAGCACTTCAGAAGCTACTATTTAAGGATCTACTCCCGTATGCGTCAGCTACAAACACACGTGTAAACACACCCACGCTAAACATCTTTGCTGCAATTTCCAAAATGAAAAGATACAAGAAGCTCCAGAGTGCTGTTGTGCTCACAGCCCACAGAGAGCAGTTACATGGAAAAGTGATCTTGTAGCTGGTCTGAGCTGTCCCATATGGAATAAGCAGAGGATTTTTAATATGAAGCCTGCTGGGCAATGAGCCCACACTGCAATCACTGGCATGTTGAGCCGGGGAATGTAAACAGGGAATCCCCATCACTTATCCTGCACAAATGTGTAAAAGAACACCTAGGAAACACACACACACACACACACACAGTCACACTTCACACACCTGTGAGTACGCAAAGGCCTGCATGAACATAAATACGCACATGCACACACAAAGCTGCATCATGGCACAGATTGTGTCCATGTTCAACTGTTCTCTAACAGAGACCCTATGTCATGTCTTAAAAGATCAGACAAAGCCACACAAAGGGCTGACTAATGTGTGAACCGACTCACAGAAAATGACAATGTGACTATTATAAAGACTTCGGTGTAGATTCAGCTCTGGAGTCAAGCGACCGCTCAGTGCTGTGGGCATTTCACATTCCTTCACCATCATGTAAGCATGGGCAGCTTTGTGCCACTTACAACAAATAATATCCTTCTCAGTGCTCAGCCAAATACCACAGAGTCGTGACAACACACACTGTCAAAGAGAAGTCACAGCCATGCCACAGACGGTTAATTGCACACTGTGTTAATGATGCTAAGTAATAAGACTACCAAGATACTTGAGAGACGTCTTTAACCACATAATAACTAACAACAGTTTCATATTTTAGGCTGATTATTGCAAGAGAATCCTTTTCTATAGTTTTAGAAATGCTTTCCAAAGTTAGAGGATTCAACAGAGGACTTGTTTTACTTGTGATCAACAACAAAGAGATGCACTCAAAATAAAAATAAAAAATAAAAAGCTTCTCTGATACTAAGTAAAAATGTGTGTTCTTACTGATGCAGGATAGCAGATCATTGAATCTCTCTTTTGGGAAAAGAGGGTTCTCCAGACCACGGAAGTAAAGTTTGAGGACCCCAGCCACCGAGTTGATGTCGTGATTATTCTCATCATCCGTTAGGGGGTCATTTCCTAAGACACAGACAAGGGAGGAGGTCAGTTGGACGTCCTTAATTATCAAAAATTAAATTAAAATTAAAGCATTTTGAATCTGATGCCAATGAGGCAAAAAACAAAGATCTAGGTGATAATGTGCAGTTAATACAGTTTAAGAGACATCATGTACCTCTTTCAAATGAGTTCTTGATGTCATTGACTTCCAGCTGGGATCCGGATACACGAAATATTCCTTGATGTTGGAGGCCTACACAGACAAAGACAGAGACATGGTAAGGAAGGAGGAAGAGGAAGTGCAGTGACAGATTCAACATGCTCATAAGTCCACTCTGACGGTCACAGAAAGAAACTCCCTCATTCAGCAAATAAAGCTTATAACAGTTGGACCTGAGAGGCACATCGTGCTCGCTTAGCCCCTGTGCTTTTCTAATTAAGGATAATTAATGAGTCGGGGAGACCGCAATCAAGCTTTACTAAAGTGTCTTCCAGCTGGGATTAGGACTTAATAAGGGGAGAAGTCAAAGGTCAGGAGGAAGCACGATTAGTCTGCTGCTTTCTCTTTTAGATTTCTCTTTGGATGTCACCACAGATGTCAGCCTCAGCCCAATAATGCTTAGAGGTTACAATCTGTCAGTGTTTTGTCTGGTTTAAACTCATCACTTGGGCCAGGCAAAGCTGTTTGTGTCTCACTGTATGTTTTGGAAGCTGGGTGGAAAAGGCTGCACCGCTGTAAACAGGATGGAATCTGTATTTTCCCATGACTGCAACTGAAGTGGAAACCTCAACATGTTCACGCCCAAACAGTATGCGCTTGGAAATCACTGAGGTGTCGCTTTTCACCAAAGTCAGACAAACTAGGGAACTAAGCAGGCTGCAGTTGGTTCATGGGAAGAGTTCATCAAACAAAATATAAAGGCAGTTATCAGTTTATGATTGCTTCACCATGGTGACAAAACGCCCATAAGCTGTAGAACTCACCATACAAATTTATGTAGCGAATACAGCTTTCAACCACGCGGGGAATAGCCTGTCCAGAGTCCTTTGAAGGCAAAGTAAACGAAAACACCCAAATGTCAGATCGTGTATAATTTGCCATTTTCATGACATGTACAAGAGCTAGAGCCCGACAGAACGCTGTCAATATCAATAATTGAGAATTGTAAAATATATATACAATATATTTAGATTTTCAACAAAACATAAGAAGTACCAGTAAATAGAGGATAACTGCAAATTGTCATCACTAAGTGTAATTAGAATTTCACTTATTTGTAATAACTATAACAGAAATGCACTAAACTTAACGTGTGCAGTGCCAAATGCACATGACACATTTATTATGGCAGCTTCCTTCGCTGCAAATGTTTTTTAGTATATGTTAAAAAAACGTTGGTCAGTGCCGATGTAGCTGTCATGACTGAATAAAGGTTATTAGCCTGCTGCTGTTTCGGTCGGGCTCTAATAGAAACGGGTTTTTACATGATGTTAAGAGTATATAAACATGCACACCAGGTGTAAGTGACATTGGCAGGTTTAGACACAAACTGAGGGTTACCTTTTTGAGATCTTACTGAGACAGACTGAGTTGGCTTCACCAGTTGTTTGATTGATCGTGCCCGGTCTCCCATAAGAACTCGGTGATTATGACATAGCACAGAGTGTGTACAATATCTAATCACTGACTACAAACCTGTTGTCCGACACGTTTCCACTGGCCTCCAACGTTGCTAAATATACTTTTTATGCTTGCAATCAAGTACACCCGGTGTTTAAATTAACTACAACTTATCTCAAGAGCCACACACTCAATATGGAGCTCAGGGCAGAAGTGGTGAGATGAGAGGAGCAGCACCGTCTCCTTCAGAGAAAACACATTCCTCTCACACACTTCAACGCGGACTGCACTCTTGTTGGGCCTCGGTGCCAGCTGCTCCTGTGGCTCAGCGCTGGACAGGGACTCAGTACATGCTTTTAATGATACAGTGGATCCGCTTACAGCCCTCAGGGGTACACACACACGGTCCAAACACAACGACCGTGCCAAAATTGACTATCTATCGTTGGAGTGGAGCCATGAGGGTTGAAGCACAGGTTTGGTGCAGCAGGATTATGTAATGAAATCCCTCTGGATATGGGAGACTGGGGGATCACTGCTTTAAATCACATAACTTCAATACCAATTTTTAAGCTGGAAATGGTTCATGCTGGGAATTTCCAAACACGATTGAAATTAAAGATTTGCTGAAGCATCTCAGTTTAAGGAGAAAACCTTCATGTCAGTCGGTCTCAGCCTACTCATAGAAGCCAGGTAACGAACACAAGACACAGGCACATAACATGAGGTGAAAATGCTGTTAAGGCAGGACAGATGAGGGAAACGAGTGCAGACAAGCAGCATGGGCCCCCCCAAGACGCTTCAAGATGTCTACCTGATGTCGAGCGTGTGAGTTCCGTCTTCCGCGGCTACAGAGAAGTGTCACAAGAGCCACAGATGGACAGGGAGACAGACAGAAAGAGAGAGAAAAGCAAGACCCAGATTAGGACCACAGCAGCTGCCCACCAAAGCTTTTACTAAGAGCGCACCCTCATTCCACTCTGTGCTGCCATCAAACCCCGAAAAGTAAACAATGGGAACTGGACAGGACCAGGCAGGGCTGTGAAGAGGCTGGAGGAGGGAGGCACACCTTTCCCAGTCTGGCATCCGCTCCCTGACTGCTATCTGTCCTGCTGTTTTTTTTTTACTGGCCTCTGCTCTCGCTCTGGATGAGGTGGACAGAATATCTCTGCCAGAGCGGCTCAGTGACGCCAGGTCAGCAGTGAGTCAGGGGAGCTGACGGAGACAGACATTTATCCCCCCCCCAAACTGCCGTTCCTCTCCTCCTGCAGCCCTCCGAATCCATCAGTGCCACCCCTTATACCTCAGACGCAGACTGCCAGAGCTGACTGGCTCATGAGGAAGGTTTCCAGAATCCATCTTAGCACAAATATGTTGTTGTTGGTTTTTTGTTGTTGTTGGTAAAAGATAAATCAGAAGCTAAGATGCTTTGGGGGAACCCACCAAAATGGCCAGAAAGCCAGAGCAAGACAGAAAATAGATAGGAGGAGGAGGAATGTCAAGCGGGCAGACTGGTAATCAGTACCTTGATAAATGACTCCAAATTGCCATTAAATAACCTAACATTAAAAACAGAGCGGGGTCTAGCCCGCCGGGTGCCAGTGTGAGATCTGAGCGGCCCATTGGGATGTCTAGAATACAAAGAATGCATCAGAATAAGTAAACAATGCAGTTTTCCTCTTAGACTGGTTTATATGTATACCGGCAATAACCTCTCTGTCCTTCAAAAACTTAAACTGAAGCCCAGGCTGACTAATCTTTAAAACCTTTCGACTCAAGATGATGGAATTTTCAGACACTGCTGAAACCCGTGAATGAAGCTTTTCTTTATAATCCTGTCTTCTTTTCCCCCACAAGATATCCCAGGCCAGAGAAATATCAGACTGGAGGGGAGCATCCGAAGTGTCAGCATCCACCTCATGACAGGTCCTGGGGGGGGGGTTAGGCCTCTCTTTAAGTCTGTTTGGATGTGTGTGTCTGTGCGACCTAATGCAATTTGGCTTCTTGTGACCTGTAGAACTGAGATGAGTTCAGGACTTTGGTTTCTCCTGCTGCTCAAACATAGTGACAGAAATATTCTGCTGGACAGGCCCACAGAAGTTTTACATTTCTGATCATGCAGACCCAAGAGATGAAATCTTTGCAATGTGAACACAGTTTTGTCATTAGATATACCGTAACCCCAGCAAGGAGTCAGTGAATACTGTCCTACTGTGACGTAAAAGCACCATTACTTCACTGACACTTGATTACAAATACTGGTGGTTATCTCTTCTGCAGAGCAGAGGTGCAGCTAACAATTCTTTTCATCAGCGTTTAATCTGACAACAATTTTCTTTCTTGATTAATTTTCTTAGTCTATATCATGTTGAAAAACATCACAGTTCTGCAGAGCTCAAGGTTTACAAGAAAATAAGACATATAGTCACTAGCTGGAGGTAAGGAGCTTTTGGTCTCTTTGCTTGAAAATTGACTTCAGTGATTGATTCAGTTATCAGAACAGTTGCTGCTCAAGAGATGTTTACTCAAAAGTATAAACTACATTTTAAAGTGCACAGAGAAGAAACATTAGAGTTTCTTTCCAGATCAGAGAGTGCTGTTGGATGCGACCTGTCCCCTGCAATTCTGTAAGTGCAAACTAACCTTAAACCCAGAAAAACCTTAAAAAAACTTTGCTGACTGACAATCTACTGTGAATGGCTCTATAGCTGTTTAGTTTACACTCCCCACGAGGAATTGACAATATGGTTATACATTTTCTGTAAAATAAAATGTAAGTTAAATATAGAGCTTGGCTTAAATGAATGAGCGAAAAAGTAGTCAAATTCCAGTACTGGTCTGTTTTCAAAGAGGCAAAAGAAAGACTGAGGATCCAGCTGACCCATCTGTTCCTATTCGCTCCTCTTTTGTTGCACTTTAAAACTGATGCTAAAACATTTAAATTTTATGCAAATTCCCTCTCTTAGGTTTCTCAGGCTAAACTTTCTCCACTTTACCACCTCTCATTCTCTTTAAAAGGCCAGACATGTGGCACTGTTGGGAGTTGGGAAGTACAGTTACGGCGCCACACGACACCAGGTTGGGCTTTAAAAAAAATAATAAAACACGGTGGCTGACACATCTGCTCAGCACTCTCCGGGGGGCTTTTTCTCTGAGGCTAACCACGGACTCCTCTGCTTTCATGGTCACAGTGGATTTTACGTGAGAATTCCCTGAGGCAAACTGCCCTCGCCCTGATGAGCTGTGATACGTCACGAAAGGTTTGTGTCGCTGGAAGTGTATCTTGAATATGCACTGGTCCTGTGTTGTGAGTGCGTACTTTACCTCGTGGTCATGTAGTCAGCTCTGTGGCCTGTGGATGAAGAGAGAAAAGAGAAGAGATGTGAGGTGAAGTTAGATGTGTGGACGTGCCAGGACCTGTCTCTGAGGTCCCTTTGGTGCGTTCTGCGTGCGCCTGGTGAAGCATTTGAAGCCTGCCATCTGTCCACAACCTCTGGCCTCTTGAGCAGCACAAATGAAACCCATACACACACACACATCCACGCGCAAAAACAACAGCTCATAGCTTGCACAGAGACCTCTACAGGCAACCCTCTAGTGACATTAGAATTAAAGTGCAAACAAACATGCACCAGGCACACACTAACACGCTAATCATTATAGTAATACACAGAGCTACAAGTTTCAACAGGCAAAGTAAAATTGAGTACAAAATAGTTTCCAAATGGTTTTGGGAAACAGGAGTAGTTTTGAATGTGTGGCCATCTGTTCCAATGAACAGGATCTGGCCTGTCTGTGTCTCTCAGTGACTCATACTGTACTTCAGCTCATTGACAACAATGTGATTAAGGAGCATGTGGGAGAAGCAGGAGGCCTTTCTCTTCCTCGTTAGCACACGGCTCAATTACTCACTAAGCGGACAGTTTGACTGAGACCACCAGGACTGTTGATTGGAACAATGACTGACAGCCGCTCTGTGGGTTGAAGGTAGATTAGCTGAGGCCTCGAGGAGATCCCACCAATGTAGAACAGAGAGAGACAGTCGGTAATGACCGCCACCCCTCTAATACACGGCAGGCCATTAAGTTTGGAGTAAATCAATCACTAAGACGGATAATACAAATTCACAATCCCCCTCAGCTCCTGCTTGCCTGGCTAAAACACAGATTACCATCTAGGAACTCTGACTAGTGGAAAAAGCAGGCAAACAATGGGAAGTTTGCCATGGAGACGGCTGAAATCGCTCAGTAGGACTGCAGGAAACAAAAAGACAAAATTCAATAACTAATTATTAGTTAAGTTGGATGTTTGGACACCGTTTGGCGCTAATGCGTCCTCATTTTGGCTGGAGGAAGGAGACACTCAGACTGGTGAAAGTGGATTTGACATTGAGAGGTAAGAATCAAGAACAAGTGCACGACCCGGTGCGACAACAAGAACAGTATAAGAGAGAATTAAAGCGAAGGGATCGTGACTGTACCTTCACCAAGTGTCCTCTTCAGCAAGTCATGTTTGGCCTGCAGTTTGGAGATGAGATTACTGCCCTCCAGAAACTCCCGGAATTTCTGTGGAGAATTGAGAGTAATTACACGCCGGCCCCCAGTGCCAGCCAGAGCGCCCGCTCTCAAGACAGCAATCTACGATAAGAAAGCCGAGGGCAAAGGACACGCTGAGAGTCTTTTTAAAGCTTTTATCAGAGCATGTCCATCTTCAGACTGGAACAGGGTATCAGTTAGTCTTACAAAATGGAAATTTTTGGGGAGAGCTACCCCGTGATCAAAAATTTCAGAGTGGCTTGGTGCATGAGACTCTGAGTTTTAAGTCCGATAAATAGATACACTTTTGTAGCATTTATTAAACAGAGTATATAACTACACAAGAGAGATCAGGCACTTTCACATTTTTTAAAAAAGCATCTAAGTATAGAAGGCTAACCAAGGCATCAAAGAGAGTCTATAAAAGGGATTTATTTCTATTTTCATACAGAAATAAAAGACATCTCTGAAGTCTTTTCCTTTGTATTTGCTCGCTCATCCACCACCATCTCTTTTCTTAAACCCCTCATCTTCGCTCACCATGAAGTAGAACTGCTCCGTCTCCTGCTGGTTGGCCCTCCTCTTGGCAATGCTGGGTTTGCTGAGGTACGTCTCCGACACAGTGGACTTGATTGACTCGGTGGACCGGCTGTGGTGGAAACACTCGGACACGTCGTAGTCTTCAATAGTCACCATGTCTTGGATGGTGGTCAGGGTGGCCTCTGATGTCTTCTTGATCTGGGGACGAGGGTTGCGGAGGAAGAAATTTGTCAGAGAAAAAAAAAAGCCGCCTGCTCGAAAGCTAGATGTAATTTCTTTGCTATCTAGATGTTACTATCGCAGCACACTCAGCAGTATCTATCATCACACTCCCTAAAACCCTCTCTCGCTATCCGATGACATTCTGAAAAATTAGGGTGTTTTCTGACAAACCGCAAGTTCCTAAAAATCCACCGACCCCTGAACAAGACTTCCAGCCAAACCAATCAATTTGCATGCACTTAGAGGGGCCAGAGGTGAACAGTGTCTGCCGGAGATGGTACAATCGGACGCAGGCTTTTAGGACTCATTTCCATAACTGCCTTTTCCCTGCCAACAGGAATGCTTCTGCAGGAGCTTATAAACATCTGGACTTTGCTGGACGTGCCCCACCACTTACTGCTCAAGATGCTTAGCCAGTGCAAGTGCAGCAGACCGTGGCTTTCTATGTGATGACAAAAGATGACAGCGGATGTGACAAACAAATGGGAGGGCAAATGAGTTTGCAACAGCTCTGTAAAAGTTAAGGAGACCAAAAGGGATAAAGTGACAGAGTAGAATAAAAAAAGGGCTCGCACTGAGTGATATTGAGAGATATTACATTATTGCTCTTTGAGCATTGTGGTGCCTTGAGCTAAATGGCTAAATCAGCATGGTAGTAAGCTCTCAGTGATACTGAAAATGCTAACATGCTGAGGTTTAGCAGGTGTAATGTTGCCATCTTTTGACATGCTTACAACATTTGGTAATTAGCACTAAAAACAAAGTGCAGCCGCTGCTGATGGGAATGTCGTTAGTTTTGCAGGCATTTAGTCGGCTTTTTAATCATATTTAGATCACCAAATGCAACTCTGTTTCCAAGAGGTCTGTTCTTTCTGTCTGGTCCTGGTACTCTCTGATATGACGGTGAGCTACATAAAAAATCTAATCTGTCCAATTGTGAGGATTACAAATTCCTTTCATTTTATTCTAATTGCCCAGGACATTAAAAAGTATTAAAACAGGGGTCAGTGGAGGGTCAACACAGTGATTATTCTGCCTGATGTTTAGTCCTTCAGATTGATTGACGAACTGCCCAGTTTATTAAAATAATATCATTATATAGGCTAAGGATATTTGCAGAATGAGGATAAATAGGAAGAGAGAGAGAAAAAAAACATAAAGGGGACAGACAAGGCGGAAGAGTCTAGAGACTGTCGAATGTGAGCATGAATCACTGATGTGGAAAAGCTGCAGAAGGAAAAGAGGCCATGCTGATGGTGAAACACCGGGAAAAAAAAAAAAATCAGCAAAACGCTCCATTCAGCAGAGACACACTGGGGGAGAATAAAGTCCTGTGACGATCGTAGCTTGATTGTATGCGCTTTTAAAAAGGTGGGGGCACCACAGGTCAATGGGGCCCTGAGTGAGACACAGCTGGAATTCCTCCTAATTATTATTAATGGTCTGCAGGACCCCCACTCAAAGGTGGTGACCCCATTTCTTAGTTACTGAGCGAGTCTGACCTCAGTGCTAATGAAAGAAGGAACAAGGTGGATTCCTTGTTTAACTGTTATACACACAGAAACAACAGAGGATTACAGCTTGTTTCTTTTAAGTTTGACCTGCGACTCATTTGGCCTTCAAAAAGAAAGAAAAAAAATACACCTGAAAAGCAAAGTGGACTTCATCTCTTTCATGTGCTACATTGATGGATTACAGTGCTGACACACATGCTTGGGCACACAATGTGGATGTAGTTACAGTGTCATCAATCCCGTCATGAAGAAAAAACACATGCTGCAGGTTTGAACACGACTAATGACAGCATAGAATAGGAAATGGGAACAGGATTCTGTGATCACAAAACTGCGCAAAAACACCATCCTGTCTCGTGTCGACAGTCGGGGATTATCATGTGGTGTGCCTCTAGACACAGAAAACATACAGAAACCATCACTTTACACGTATGCACCCTAGTTTTAGGTGCGATATACAGTCATTGGCTGCACGTTCTGAGTGTGTTTGGTCTCTCTCTCTATCCCAGAGTCTCTGGCAGCCTCATCCATGGTGGCCCCCGTAGAGGCGAGAGGCCCAGCTGTCATCACGAAGACAGGACCCATGCATGCGAGAGAATCGCTCCCAGTGAAAAAGCTGTTGAGTTTATCCATTATTCAGCAGACGAATAGTTACCAGTGTTCACTACTGGGCTCAATTACAACAGAGCTCCTAGTGAGACTCGCTGTATATGCCCATTAGCCCCTGTGGCTGACTACACAACAGACCTGGACAAAGTCCCTGAGATTGAATTAAGTTTCTTTACTTTTAATAAAGAACCATGACTCAGGTATTTCCTACGGTGCTACGCAGACAGCCCACCAACTCGCAGAGTTGACTACCAGTCTGGCTTGCTCACAGTCGTCATTCACTGGACTGAAAATAACTTCAAAGTGCAAAATGATTCCACTCGTCGCATTTTAAAACCAATGTTATTCTGCTGCAATGTTATTTCAACACCTATTATTCCAACTCAAAAGCCAGGCTGCTGTCCGCAGCTTTCAACAGACCATGTAGTAAGTGTGTTATCTGTTGATCATCCCACTATGAGCACACACACAGGCTTTGATGTGCCTCCCTGAGAATTATCTGAGGAAAAACAAACACTCCCTGCAAAGGAGATGGCATTAGATTGCCAGATTTTAGTGTGAAATGTCTTGAGAATACGAAAGCGAGCAAAGGAGGAAAATCGGCCTGTGTTAGCTCTGGTTCACACGCAGACGAAAAACGAAATCTAAAGGGCCAGATTATTACATCTGAAAAAGAGAGGAACCACCCTGGCTGACCGAGGAGGTGAAATGAACGATGTCCTTGGAGAGCAGACTTTTTATATGAAAAAAAATGTGATTGTAAATTCTGCAGGGAGGCACAACGCAGGGCTATGTTAACCCCAACCCCAGAGTTTTTTTCTGTACGTCGCACCCCACCCACCACTGATGTAGAGTAAATTATTCAGCAATGTTTTCTTTCACTGTTTCACGGGAGTCAAAGAGGTTTGAGGAAACAGCTGCACTTCTATTAAGCACTGCCCTGCAGCCTTTCCTGCCCAGATAGAGACAGACTCCCTTTTTCTCTCTTGTACATTTGACAGTCGTGCTTGTGTGTCCTCGCAGCGCTTTGAAAGTTCATTTTTCAAGGATGTATCTGGCACGCTGTGCCCGGGAAGAGAGGCCATCTGGTGATCCTAACACAAGGCAGCAGCACCCACCAATTCTGACCCACCAGGACATCCGCTACAGCGAGGCAGGCGGAAAAGGACACGAGGCAAGCAGGGCTTGTCATCATACCCTCACGCACAAATGTGCACACACACACACACTGATGTGTGTGTGTGTGTGTGTGTGTGCCCAGTTGCAGGAATACTGTACATACTGCGGGCAGTGTGAACTGTGATGACACCAGCAGGATCCTGACCAGCACTGATGCACAGAATAAAACAACACCCTGTCTGTGTTTGAATGATACTTAGTAGTGCTGTAACTAGGGATTATTCCCTAGTGCTGTAAATAGGGATTATTCCCTAGTTACTGTAACTAGGGATTATTCCCACTTGTTTATTGTCTCTACTAATTGATGAATCATTAGTTCTACAAAATGTCAAATCAATAAAAAAAATAGAACAATTCAGTTTGGAGTGATATAAAACATAGAAAAGCAGCAAATCCTTTACATCTGAGAGGCAAGAACCAGCTAATATTTGGCATGTTTGTTTGATTTCTGCTCTAGTAATTAGCACATTCAAGTAAGACAACAGACACAGCTATCCTAGCCATCATCGTTCATTGCAGCAAATGCATTTTCAGTCAATTTCACTGAAGTGTCGACAATATGATCAAAAGGAATGTGAAGTCACGGTGGGCGTAGAGCAAGTTGAGTGACATGTTCCCCTGTTTCTGTTGGTCTTTGTAGTGGGATAAAAGGGAGACGGTGCACCGATGTGGAGGGAGGGAGTGAAACAGAGGATAAACTCAGAAGTCAGCGAGAGCTCATAGAGAGGAAGCAAGTCAGACGTGATACAAAAGCCAGCCTGATGGACATAATTGCACTCTGTGGCAGTCACGGGTTTTCTCCCCCATTGGCTTTTGTTTTATACATAAAAAATAGTTACTTCAGCATGCTGCAGACAGATTAAAACAATGCAGTCTGTGAAGCAGGGGTGCACCTCCAATGTCAAAACACAGTAGCACAGGACAGGTTTGTGCAAATAAAAGCGAGACAGTGAATTCTACCGGTGGGAGCAAAAAGGGAGGCTTCACAGAGAGGGTTTGATGGCTACCTGCAGGGCATGAGAGGGGAAAATATAGAGTGTGCATGTGTGTGTCTGTGTGTGGTGTGTGTATGCAACAACAGAACAAAAACTTTGATTCTTCAGAGATCATCAGCATCTCACCTTGGACGACTTCTGGCTAAAGTTAACTTTCTTTAGTAGCTCTAATGCTCAGCAACTGTCAGCATCTTGCAACCAACAAACAGCAGCATAACTAAGTGGCAGATGGCAAAACTGGAGCAGCAGAAAATAGTTTTGACATGTTTGACACACACACTACCTCTATAATGACTTGAATATATGTGCGTCATTTTACCTCCTCGTTCTCGATCTTCAGAGTGGCCAGGCGGGACTGAAGCTGCTGGAACCTCAGGATGAGCTCTCCGTTCACCGGCGGCTGCACTGAGATCTGACACACCTGGAAAGACAAGGAGGAAATACATTGTCAATTATCAGGAACCTGAAATTCCAACCTACTGAAGGAACGAGGAGGCCACATAACCTCTGGTTTAAACAGGAAGCAGGCATCCAAATTCTTATTCAGTTGCAGAGCAAACCACAGTGACTTCTGCCAGCTGAATGTAGACAACCGCAGAACAACAGCTAGTAAACAGACATGATATCAGCGTTGGCAGTGCCAGCCAAACAGTAAAACTTGTAACACATGTTGAGCTACATGACTGCAGGGGGAGAATTAACACATGATTTGTCAAATTCAGTGCCCCATAAAACCTGATCCGACATCCCAGACGCAGTAAAATGCAGCACTTAAGCCACTGAAAATCAGACCTCATTAAGTTGGGCTATTTTAATCAACTCCAAATTCACTTCCATGCTGTTCAGTGTCTTGGAAACAAAACATTTAGAAATCCACAATGCACAGTTTTTGTAAAGTTTTTTTTTTTTTTTTGCAGTTTCTTTCCTTCAAATACAGTCCTGGCAATTTCCTGACTCATTCCAATTTAACAATGAAACAGGTTAATTTTTAACCATATCATCAATTCACAGCAGATATTTTCATCATAGCAGTTTCTTTTGCTGACTGAACTATGTACCTCATCTCCCATGTGAGGCTGAAACTCAAATTTTGCTGGTGGGCAGAAAGCCGTGGGGTACATCTCCATGAACCTCTGTCGGTCACTTCGTGGGTCCAAACTGTCCACGGCATTCTCTATGATGTCAAGGCCCTCGTGGCGTGACGTCTCAAGGTTGTATTCGGCTGACAGGTAGGTCCGCAGGGCCCGGTTCAGACTGGCGTGGTACCCCAAATCACAGCACTGGAAGAAAGGCTCGACTTCAGATGGAGAAGTGGGGAAAAGTGCAGCTACAACATTAAACATTAAAAAGCCTAGAGTGGCACAATCCACGATCCACATGAAAACTCAACCCAGACTAAAGCTGCAACTAATGATTATTTTGCTTTTTTAATTTCAACCTGATGATTATTTTCTTGATTATTTGTTGTCTCGATAAAATGTCGGAAAATTGAAAAATTCATGTTACAGTTCCTAAAGCTCAAGTTGATTTCTTCAAATAGCTTGTTTTGTTTGATCAACTGCCCAAAACCCCAAAAAATGATTGATATACTATCACACGAGGAAAATAAAAAACAGCCAAACTTTGCATGTGAGAAGCTGGAACTGGAGTCGTTTTAATATTTTTACTTGAAGGTGATTATCAGAAAAGCAGCTGATTAATTTTCTAATAGTTTCTGATCTTAACTACACAACAGCTATATCCAAGTTATTAATATTTTCTGGTGGTGTTTTAAGTTTCTTTTCACTGTAGAAGTAACATTTACGAGGACAGTAGAAAAACAAGCCAATAATTTAGTTTAGTTTAAATAAAGTAATTACATTATATGTGCAAACATACCTGTAACTGACTGGTATATGGTCAATATACAGAAAAATACAGACTGACCTTTAAATAAGACAAATTACCCTGGTAAACAGTCCAGCACTATCTGAGCCAGCACTGTTGCCTCTGTGTTACACAACGTTACCTCACTGTTAATGAATGTTGCCTCCATGATCTAATGCAGATTTTTTTATACTAGAAAATCTTAAGTCTGGGCCAAGGTCTCTCCTGGGAAGAAATACACGCCCCAGGCACCCACACACACACACACACACGTATGTAAAGTTACACACACGAACACGACATGGTCTGAGTGATAGGTAAACATGATGCCACTACTAGCCAGCTTGTACACTTTGTTTTCAACTAGAAAAAGTCTCCTTCATCAATAAACAAATGTGTGTAAGCCTGCACATACAACTCACGCAGAGCTCATCCCCAACTCAATCTCTCACTCACACACACACACGCACACACACCCTGGTGAGATGTGAAGGCTTGTGAGCAAAGCGGGGAGAGGGGTAATTTCAGCGCACAGCAGGCCGCTGAATAGAGGTTGAATTTCTCTTCTACTTCAGTGCTGTCTGGAATTTAAAACCCAGAAACGCTAAAAACCCGGCCTTCTCCCATTTCCTTAGAAAGGCCACAGAAAATGGCGCTGTAAGTTTATTTCTCCAACAAAATAATAATAATCCCGGTGAGCTTTCTCATAAACAGGTCATGTTTACTGATACAGTACCAAAAAGGTCAAACAAAGCAGGAGTGCTGTATTGACTGAAGTGATGACCCATAGCGGTACATGAAAAAGTACATTTCATGTTCTGGGTCTCTCCCACTCTCCATTCAGAGAGTCTATACAGTAGAAATCAATATAATATGTGGGTTTTCAAGAATGACATGAAAAGAAGGAAATGAGGAAAGAAAAGTTTTCATTTCAAAACTTAATAAGCTGCTTTAATTCTGTCCAGCACTGTAATTTCCATCCCACAGTCTGGTGTCTAAAGATCGCTTTTATATCAGGCCCGGCTGCTAGAGTCATAAGTCTCTCCTCTGATCATGATTTTAAGGCTCTCCTTAACTTATGCGAAAACTCCCCTGAATAGCAATGGGTCTTCTGCATGAGGAGCACAAAGAAACCTAATAAAAATCTACCTGGTATGTGTGTCAGCCCACAGAAAGACGACTGCAAAGTGTGTGTTCTGTTTACGTAACAGTGTCCTCAGCAAAAACTTTTGGAGACAAACAAGCCTGCGCTGAAGATGAAGCCGTCGCAGAGCAGAGTTGACAAAAGCTCGCGGCTTTATACTTACGTCAATTAAGTCCGACAAGTCGTGGATGTAGTATTTGAAAACGGAGGAGTTTGATGCTTCCAGTGTCAGTAGGTACTCGTTCCGCGCTTTGATCGACTTCAGCTTGTTCTCGGAGTACTTGGCTTGACGCTGATGAGAGAATTAGAGGCACGAATGAGAAACAGACAGCAACAGAGGGAACGAGAGAGGATGAATTTAATGAGATGAGAATTGCCTTCTTGACAAGTGATTGTGCCTTCATGTCTCTGCATGCACTGCACGCCTCAGAGCTGAGACTGGATTACTGGCAAAACAACAGCTTCAATAAACATAAGAGGAGAAATAAGTTAAATGATGTTAAAAATAGCAAAAAAGAAGGAATGAGAACGAATAAAGAAAAAACCCTCAACTAAAAACAGACCGTGTCTTTCGCTTTGACTGGGGTACCTCAGTCTGAGCCATCTGTCTTTGTCCTCCACTTCCTCTACCGGACAAATGCAAGGCTGTTAGTTAGTCACTATCCACTGACCAATGGGCTCTGACTCACACGCTTCCCAGTCCATCCATATTTTAACACTTCCCAAATGCGTTTGTCATTTGTCGCAGAGATTTAACAGAAAACAGGCCTGTTCTGAGAACACAAAGCCTGCTCCTTTGGCTCAGACCGTGCTCACAGTGTTTTCCTTTGCTCAGATCAGCTCTGAGAAAAACTCCAAATGGAAAAGTAAATGGTGTCACTACTACTACTAGTTTAAATGCAATTGTCACAAACTGGATTAAAATGGTTAACGATGGTTAATGGATTCGGAAGCCCTGACATTTCTACCTTCTCTTTCATCTTCTCAATCTTCTTCACAGAGCTGCGCCTCTGGTATTTGTCCTCCATTCGTATGCTGAAGACAGGATCACCCCTGCCGATCTGCTTCTCCTCTTGCTTCTCTGCCTCCTTCAGCTTGCTCTCGGCGCTGATGCTCTCTGAATGGTACATGTGGTAGGTCTTCATCACCTGGAGACAAAAAAAAAAAAAAATGTCAATAAGCTGAGAAGAAAGGAATCTTTAAGGCCCGTTTGTCATTATTTCCTCTTCAAGACTGGCAAAAGTCAGCAGCCTGAACACCACGCTTTTTTTGTGTCTAGTGTCAAGTTTCCGGTCAGTTTCTTTGGGGTCAAAGGTCAGAATAATCAATCCTGACAGACTTTCATAACCAGCAACTAAACCTTCCATCCTTTGATCTGCTCATTCATCACAAATCGATTCAACTCATCTCGCAGCAGTCGGTCTGTCTCTCCCTGAACCACAAACCCAAGACAGATTCTCTCCATTTTATATGAGGCGCTCGCACGACCACAACAACCACAAATCCCTGCAGCTAAATCTAACACGCTGCCTGCAGTGCTCTGTGTTTGAAAAAAAAATACACTCGGAAAAGAAGATTTGTTTTTGCCTTCTGGTTCTACCATGAGGTTATTAAGAGGGAGGCTGACTGCTCTTTGAGTGACAATTCAGCTCTCGCCTCTGCAATTAATACAAGTAAAGTCAAAACAAGTAAGCTGGATTAACATCACATTAAAAATGATTTTATTGAGATGGTATTAAAGTTTTGCTTCATTTTTAGACAGCAAGCATAATGGATCCATGCCACAAGAAGTACTTCTAGGAATACTTTTTTGGGAGTTACCATATTATTTTATATGCCCAGATCATTGCATTTCTTCTTTTTAACATGTACCATATGCATCTTACATACATCTAAATAGAAATATTTATTTTGTAAAGCCTAGGTATGTTGAACACTTCCACCCCTCTGTCATCACAGTGTAGCTATTTAACAGAAGGAAGTGCATTACTGTGATGCCGAATGGCTGATTAGCACCACTTCCTGAAGTTTGAGTCATCGTCGTCCTCAGAAGAAGTTGGGAGCGTGATCGTTCAGCATACACACTCCACGGGTCCATTTAGTGATGACTCAAATGTTGAGTAGCAGGTAAACCATGGAACCCAAACAATGAGTTCTTCAAGAGAGCCGAGAGATTCCAAAGGTCTTATTAACGCTGGCTCACGTCGCCAGGAGAGGAGAGACCAAACACACATCTGGGGCCTCTGAGGACAGTGCAGATGAATCACTGGCTGTGGGAGAGTCCATGACGCTAACCTGGAGTCATCAGCAAGAGAGCTCACTGACCTTCACATGAACATTCATGATTAGTATTTACAGCAGTATCATCAGATTTTATATGACATAAATACACTGACTGTAATAGGTAGTAATAGGGTTAGGTATGCAAGTATTAACAGTGCTTGCACAACAGTAAAAAAGTTGGTGCACTATCAAGAGATAACTGCATCCACTAAATCTTTGACCTTTTATCTGATTTGTTCTCTCGCAACTTGCTGCCATTTGAAACTACTGGCTTGCAAAGGGCTTGTAGAGGTCAGAGAATTGTGGGTAGAGAAGGAGGAGCAGTCGGAGTAGGAGAAGGAGAGGCATTTGTACTGTGAACCTTTCCAAAGAAGCAACCCAACAAAACAATCTAATAACTCTTTTGGAATTAAATTTGTTCAAATCTGTCAACGTCTCATCAGGTGTTACATTTAGTAAAAGTTTTCTTACATTAATTGGTCTCCTGTAAAGCTAAATGAGCCTGTGCAGCAAATTGCAGCTCCACAACCTGTGTATGCGATACACGTGTCTGCACAAAACCTCAGCTCCAGTACAAATAGAGACTCACCCATCTCAAAATCTAAACATCTTTCCCCCAAACTGAGTTATTTCTGTACGAGTGGAACAACAGAGTAAAGCCTGATTTGTCTGGAGCCCTTTGCCTTTGGTGGGGTTTGGCCTAACTGGAATCAGTTTAGAGATGGGTGACTGACCTTGGGCCCTGTACTCCGCACTTACTGGTCTGGAGTCTGCCTCTGCTCTGTTTACTTTGGTGTTTCTTTTGGAGGGACATATTTAGAGACGGAGCAGACCTGTTATTTCATTGGCGGAGGCCGACATCGGGACTGTGGCTGTCTGATGCAATAGCTACCAAGTGTGTGTGTGTGTGTGTGTGTGTGTGTGTGTGTGTGTGTGTGTGTGTGTGTGTCTTCCCACAGGGGCTAAACCAGGTCAAATCTGGAGTGTGGACTGTGGTGAGAGTGACACACATTGAGTTTGGAGTAACACGTTGTATTTGGAGCAGCACAGCCATTGACTGGAAGTGTAACCGCTGTTATAATCTATAGTAAGTGACTGGAGACCTTATAAGCAAACTGAACTACTTTTAACTCCATCTCTTGGGAAGAAACTACAACTGCCTTGACTTGTATCTCCATCTGTGTGCATCCCAGGTTATTACATTATTGAGTATTCACTCAATAATGTGATTAAATACAAATAAATACACAGTTTTAACAGTATGGCTAAATCATATTTCATTTTACATTTTCTGAAATCTTACTGCCAGGTTAGTATTTGTTGTTGGTATAACTACAAACCCATACCAATAATATATAAACAACATGGCTTCAGAGTTACAAAATATGTAGTAAAAATCAAGCCTTGATTCCATCCCATCGAAAAATACACGGGCATCTAATTGTCCAACAACATGTGTGAGGCATTAAACTAAGCTAGTAGGCTGCGAGGGCTGATTGGGCCAATTAAGGCAGTGGAATTAGCTATTGATTCATGATTTAAGTACGTTTCCCAACCAGGGTCAGAGCTACACGCAAACCACTTACAGCAAAGGCCCTGAACAGAGGAGAAGAAATGGTCTTTATAGGAACCAGACTGCAGTAACGCAGCCTTAATATAGAAGTTGATGGTCTGGTGAAATGTTACTAGGGCCCTGAGAAAATCTAACCTCAAAGTTCAAAGGTCTGCAGCCACTGCTTCGTTTAACATTTTGTGTTGCCTCTAATATGTACGGTGGGGGTCCATGCTCTGCCTGAGAGCCTTTGTAGCATGTAATCTCTCTTGCTCTCTCTCCCAAGAGGCTTGCCATCTGTCTATTATCAACTATGGAGTAAAGGCAACGATGGCAAAAAGGAATAACCTTAAAAAAAAAAAAAGAAAAAGAAAATATTTGTGGCAAGTAGCTATTAGGCTCCAAACCCCTGGTGTGGCTTTGCATGAATTTATTTTGAAGAGCAAGAAACCGCTAATAGGAGCCATTAAAAACTGAGAATAACGTTGATACTTCACACTTTGAATAGCTTGTTCATGAGGGCAAGAGAGACTGCGTTTCAAAATGTTGTGCTGCAAAAGACATTATTAGACAGGATTTCCCTACCGTGTGAGCAATCACATTGTTAGAAGCCTATTTGCTTAAATGTTGAATATTTGATCCAGCAGACGTCTTTATGCTACAGGGTTAAAGTCTTTAAGCTGTTAGAAAGAGACGTTATTTAGCTCAGTGCTACACACCAGTCTCGACCACGGCAGACTAAGACTAAGTGCATTAGTGAAAAAAAGGACAATCATGACTACTTACTGTGTACAGCTCATTTAGGACCTTCATTAAGTCTTCCTGGAGCTGAAAAGCTATTTCCTTGCTCTGAAAAAGAAACACAGAAGAAGAAGCCATTAAAGGGAGAGACCATTAAAACAAATCAGTAATTTGACACAATGAAAAACAATAAGAGTTTTCCAAAACAAAATGTATAGTTAATACCCCTTTAAATCCAACACAGTGGTATAATTCTGTCAGTCATGTTTGCCAAGTTGAATTTCCATTACAAACACTGCAGCAGCTATTTTTATTTAACTGATCAGTCTTTTTAGCGAATGCACACTGTATATTAAGTTTTATGTGAATGGTGGGCAGCGACCAGACATTTACTTGTGGTTTGAACAGTACAAATAGGAAACAGAACAGTGGATTCATCATCCTGTGTCAAATACAGGCTTTCTGTGTGAAAGTGGTGTCAGTGTCACAACGGCCTTTCCACTCAAGTCGTCGAACACAGCTTGAGTTTCACTGTCCACATGCTCGACACATTATCTCGATGTGAAAGATTTTTTCCCAAATATGTTAACTCGATCAGCCATGCCACAAGGCTGACTCAGTAATAGAATCACACACACACACACACGCCCACATTAATACATCTCACGGTGGTAGGATACAGTTTAACAGAGATGCCGTGATGGATTTAAAGGAGCTTTCACTTTTAATGTAACTGTGGAGCTCCCATATTTCCTTCACACTGACTCATATGCTGTATCACATGTTTATGAGATTATGAGTCATGACAATGAATTTTTGATATCTCCACTAGAGTGATACCACACGCTGGTACCTGGATGATGTTACAGCCTTGGCCTGCACTCAGGTCTTTCTTTAACCCAGTTATCCTCAGACAAATCTCATTCTGGGGGCCACTCCCAGCAAAAGGCTGTTCTGAGATGGTATTGAACCACCTAGTGAAGTGGGATAGAGTGGTGATTTACCCCTGATCAACTATGGAGTGCATTTCACGTTTTTTACAGGGCAATGATGGTCAAAAATAAAGCTACATCTACACTTGCAGCCAGTCGTTATTAAAAGTTACCCTGTGGAGTTTTTGAACACTATTAATACTATGGTGTGACATTTTTATGTGTGGCTCCCTATTTTGTGTTTACAGGTGGGGAATGCAAAATACATTCCTGCAACTGGTTTCAACCCATTGTATGGATGGACAGTTGGTAGTGGGAACACACTGCAGCAATGTGCCAACGAAGGCAAGAAAGACGACGACTGCTGGCTGGACAAAGTGAATGAAGCAGGATTAAGAATGTAAAAAGGTGGCTTTGCAAATGTTTTATTAGTAAGGGAACAAAGGTTTGTAGAAATAAGGGTAGATAGTGTTTTTATACTTATACCAGAATTTGTGAACAGTCCATTTGCTGGTATGAGCAGCAGGGTCCAGAGCAAACCAGCTAACAGCGAGGTCAAACTCAGCACATTTCTTTGTTACACTTGCATGTGGTTGTGTCCAAGCTGCGTTTACTACCAGTTACTGACATCCTGAAGCAGTGTTCATACCCCAACAGTTAACAGTGCATGGGATTTCCTCACTTGGGATTAGATGAGTCATACATGCTCTGTTGCCTTGCACACGGAAACAGGTAAGAGGCTCTATTGAGGTCACACACCTCCACTGATCCAGGTGAGTTTGCAAACACGCTCATTGTGGCGCACAATTACACTAATTTCCAGCTCTAAAACTGATTCTGCTGAGCTGTACAAATGCAACAGGCCGAGACCGCATCAATCTTGTGAAAACTTGTGTGCGCTGACACACAAGCTCACTGTTGCTCTTCACGAGTTGCTCGCAGGTAAAGCTGCACGATGTCTAAGCATGTGAATAGACAGCAAAGAGGATTACACTCTCAGTTAGCGGTTACCAGGCTGGTGTCTGAAATAAGTGTCATGCTGGGTGACCTAGCCAATTGGCAACATGGTCACAACCGCCACCTCGTCTGTCAGTTTCCTGTTTTGTAGCCTTTATCTAATCAGAGGGCAAACAGCCTATAAGCCTGGATAACCAGAGCTTTAGAAGCACCAGACTTGGCAAGAGTGACACTCAGGTATATTTGAAAATGGAGTGAAGGTGCAACAGAAAGGTCTTGAGTCTTTAGTAAATGAGAGGATGATCTGGTCCTTGGGTTTATATCAGATCTGTAATTGTATCTTACAAAAGACAGCAGTACCATATTTTAGGTAAACTGTCTATCAATTGTGGATTCTTTCATATCATACAGATCATAAGGACACAGGCATTCTCCTGTGGGAAAATCCATTAGCATCCATCAGTTCAGAGGACAGAACCCTTTGACTATCTGTCGGATCTAACGTTCGTCAGTTCTTCTCCATTCAGAAGGCTGGGAAGTGATCCAAAACTCAATGAAAAGACTTCTAAGGGATCACATGAGCTGCGAGAGGGTGTGTGTGAGGGAAGTAAAGACACAGATGAAAGTCAAGGAGCATTACATTCAAGACATGTTTATGGTGCTTTCACCAGAAAAGCTACACTTCACACAATGCTTTCGAGAACTCTGAAATAATAAGAGTGTTGCTAAATGTAATAGATACGCACACACAGTATACCACAAATTACAAGCAATAAGAGCTTTACTAAGTGTGGAGTTGTGCAACTGACATTGATTTAATATGCACAACTCACCCCCTTTCATTTTACAGGAATTCCAGCCGGGGGGGGATCCAATTTGATCTAATTCATTAAAAAGACCCTTCAAATGGGTTTCCCCTTTTAAGCTCATACCATCTGCATTCCAACCACATCAGAAAGATGAAACAACCCGAGAGAGGAGAAAACAAGTCAGCCTTTGGGGAGTGGTGGGTGTCATATTGCCATTGACATTAATCACGGTATAGAGATGGCAGTTATATACCCTGCGGGGCTTGTGCGTGTGTGTGTGTGTAGTGCTCAGCACAGACCTGAGTGCCTTGTCACTATGGGAAACTGCGGATTTTCAATCTGCTTTGTATCATTACAGTGTTGGTACTAACTGTCATCCATGCTGCCTAATACACAGCACTGTGCAAAAGTCTTAGGCAGGTGTGAAGAAATGCTGTAAATTAAGAATGTAATTTAATTGCTTATTTTATGTCAACTTACAAAATCCAAATTGAGTGAACAGACGAAAAATCTAAATCAAATCATTACTTGGTGTGACCACCCTTAGCCTTCGAAAGAGTGTCAATTCTTCCAGGTACACAAAGTCAGGGATGTTGTAGGATCATAGTCAGGTGTATGATTAACCAGTTATACCAAACAGGTGCTAATGATCAGCAGTTTCATATGCAGGTTGAAACACAGTCATTATATATATGTATATATATATATAAGTTCAAAACTTCATTAAGCTTTGGGAAATTGACATTGCAGCTGCAGCCTCAAAACGTGACTCATAAATAAAAGAGGGCAGAGTAAAACAAAGAGCCAGTTGTATGAATAATGAAAACTGAATACATGTGATAAGATCTGCCCAAGCGTAAAGAAAGAGAGAGAGAACTCCACTTCTTGACTCTTGTATTAAAAAAAAGAAAAAAACAAAAACACTTAAATGGGGAGTTTCTAAAAGAATTTGTGGCTGTTTGAAAAAGTTGCCGTCCGGCATGTGCGTTTGTGTCTTCAGCGCTGCATCGTGTCAAACGGACCGGCCGGAGGATGTTGACGAAGGCACCAGGGCTACTCTGGGGTTCTCCTCTGCTGTTCCAGCTCACAGCGTGAGACCTGAACATACATGGATATAAAAACACAGGTCTTTGATGTCCTGGAAGGATGACAACAGTACAGCTGTCTCCTTGAAGCTGTGAGGGAGCCCACGTAACATGGGGGACTTCTCTGTTGTTTGGGCCTTGTTACAGAAGCTCTGCTGAGATCAAAGGCTCAGGGAAGCTTTAATTAGAGGGCGAGCGGTGTCTCAGGTCTCCTATGAACCGGGACCTCCCACCAGTCTGCCGTTTGTCTGTCACCTGCATCTACTGAGGAACTGCATTGCACACTTTTACACAATGTGGTTAAATATTGCAGATTCCACAGCAATAATGATGCAGGTGGAGCAATGACAGGAGCACGAGGGGGTGCTCTGCCCTGGAAAGTGTCACACTAAAAATGTAAATCTGCATTGAAGGTAGTCTATAATTACGATCATCAGAGTGTGTTGAATCAGGGGGGGCAATGAGAGCAACGTCTGAAAAATGTCTGTTTCACATCTGGCCTCATTAGTAGAACCATAAGCCTTTAAACACTATCAAAAGGAAATGACTGCTGCAGCTTCCTGTTTGTGTGTTGGGGGTTCGGGGTGGTGTTTAAAGACCACGCCCCTCTACAATCAGATCAAACCACAACCATCAAGAGATGTTAATTACTCTGAGAACGAGTGAAAGAGTCTTACTTTTACTGTGTAAGTCAGGTTAGACGGCCAGGGCTTGCAGTCAAGCAGAGCAAAAAAAGAAAGAGGGGAGACTCAGAGATAGAAAAAGTCGCACAAGCTAAACTGACACAAAGGCGCTCCTCTGAAGAAAAGCCACTTTGTAATTTAGGCCTGTGGCGAGTTCATGTGACTCCTGCAGCATAGGAGCTCATAATCTTCTAGGGAGTTGTCGTCTTTGTGGTGGAAAAGGCAGCAGAGGCCCAGTTTCAGCCACGAAGCCGCAGTCTTCAGACTGGAGAGTGAAGGCGCACTGATCTGAAACTGTGGTGACCAGGGTTTCTCTACATTACTCTGATTCACAAAACTAAACCACAGCAGCCCAACAGACAGGGTTTCATCCCATCAGACGCAAAGCTGAATATATACTGTACATATCCTGCGACTAAATATACTTCATTGTCAGATGAACGGGTTAATTGTGAATGAAAGGCTGTTTATATAACATCAGTGACTGCAGACCCTGCTGACCGCTATGAAAAATCTGGACTGTGTTAGTGGTGAGTTCAAACTTCGGCTTTTGTTGATCAAAGAAAAGTCACATCTAACCTCCTCTAGTAGAGGTCAAATAAAGTAGGTTAAGTTTATTTCTTGAGCACATTTAAACACTGCTTCAGCTGACTAAAGGGCTGTACAAAGAACATTAAAATAAAAATGAGTAATTGCACAAAGACAAACGAATCAACATCAGTACAGAAGGAAGTAAAAAACAAACAAGAAAACAAAAATGAGAGTTGAAGCAGTCAAAAAGAGACTTCTGGGGCGTTAAAAAAAGACGGTGAAGTGCTGTACGAATGTACCAGTGATGGGGTGCATTCATAGTCCGCGTTTGGAACTGGAAACTGTATTCACGAACGAAAATGGATTTGTGTGTTTTGACGCGACCCGATCAGAGCTGTGAACAGAGTAGTTTGTGTCACTGCGGCAGGTAGACAGAGTCTGAAGAATAACAGGGGCTGTAAATGTGCTAATGCTGAATTTAGCACAAAAGAAGCATTTACCTTCTTGTAGGCTGTATGTTTGGATTCTCTCTCAGCCCAAACACCTAAAGGCCACGGGTTTTTTTTCTCTCCTACCACAGAGCACCTCTGTTTTCCACCTTATTAAGGAATAATTTAATGTCCTAAAATTACATCCTACAAATTGTTCATTGTGATGCTGGTGGCGATAGGGAAGTCAAAAGACTAACCGTTGAAACAAGTTGGTTACTCAAGTTATGACCAAAATGTGAGCAACATGTGTATGAGCACCATATTTAGCTTTAGTGTGATCGTAGCCTGCGCGATCTGCACCCTCACCTTCTTGAGTAGCCGTGTGGAGTCCTCACTGATCTGCATGAACCTCATGATGACGTTGTTGAGGTAGATGTCGCTCAGAGTCGCGTGGTCCTTACTCTCCCTCCTCACCTGGTTCAGCAGCAGGTACCAGCAGTTAACTGGGGACAGCAGGTTCTGGTCTTTCCTAAACAAACCAGGGAAACAGGCAAGTTTCAGTTGAAAAAAATTAATAAAAATTAATATCCCAGTGTCTCATGACTCAGCATTCTTTGTAAACACCTTGTCTGTTACGGTGCATGTGAAACATGCAAATAATCAAGAACACACATTATCACATATTCAAAACCCACTCATGGTTTGGAAGATATGAGCAAGCAAGCATGTACCTGTATCTGTTTATGGTTTGCGTCAGTGCATTTGAACATTTTCCTGTGTGTCTGTACCTGCATAAACGTATCAGCCCTAATTTCTTTGAACCATATTTGTCATTTTCACAAGGAGATTGTGGCAGTTCCTCAAGTAGCAGGATGTCTGCAAACACCTCAAGTGCACCAGGGCCTGTTCTAGAAGCAGAAGCCAGATGCGTCATAGCCCTCCCTTGGTGTTAAATGTCCCATATACTGCTGGTTCTGGGCCTAAAAAGCTCTCCATATATGACATGGACTACGCAGTTACGTTGGAAATACTTTGTATCAGTGACATTTCTGGGGCAGAGCTCTTCTAATGCTCTGAGCCAAACTGACTTCCTACAACCGTGGAAGAGAGTGCCACGGGCTTTAAATACACTTAGAGGAATGAAGTTAGAGAAACCGTGGATGTATTTTAAGTTGAAAAGTAGAATTAGACAGACATGCAAGTGAAGAGGGGTCACAGCAAAGGAGAAAGATAGAGATCTGAGTGCAAAAAAAAAACTAAAGAGTAAAAAAGTGGAGCATGGGAGCTGTTTCCTGTGCTGTGTGGTGGCTGCTTCCAAGCTAACTGTAGGACATTGTCCAGGCCAGAGCAGGCTGGGGCCCTGCATAAGCACTGGCTTGCAGGCTGACTTCCTCTGGGTTAATCTGTAACATTCCTCTTGCCTGCTAAGAGGAGCTCTGAATACGAGTATGTGTGTTTGGGAGAGGTTTTATGGTTGGGTCTGGGGTCAAGTCTTGCAGGAACCATATGGGGACTCGCCTCTGCTTTCCCCTCACAAAGTCAGTCTGCATCGACAGGCAGCACTTGTCAACACAACAGGTGAAACTCTGCACTCGGCAAGTGACCCAGCCCTGAACCACCGTTCAGGCCTGGCACAACATCTGCCACCAGAGCAAAAACGAAGCATTTCTCCAAATGAATAACTGATGCAAACATTCCAGTCAGCCGAGACTCTGCAAAAACAGGAAGCAAACTACATTTGATAAAAGCAGAGCCAAACACACTGACGTGAGAGCATCCGAGAGCATTTGAGAGCACAGTCCTTTCTCAAAGACGCCAGGAAAACAGTGAATGAAATAAACTGATTTAGCTAAACGCTGAGTGATGCGCTGGTGCCTCGGCTAGAGGACACGTGCAAGGGGAGGAGGAAGAGGAGGGTAGAATATGAGAAAATAAGTGAGGCGGTCCCAGAGCTACAACAGCAGGACCTCTGGACAGCGTCACACACACATTGTCAAAGAGCAATTACCATAAATCCTTTCTGCATTATGTATCAGCAGAGTGCAATACTTCATTCTGTGGCACTGACTCTAGACATGTGACAGCACACATGCGTACGTGTTTATTAATTCATGCTCACTTTTGCACATGCAGATGCATAATGTCCAGGTGGCCTCTGGCATGAAGCTGGACATAAAACATCATGAGCCTGTGCAAAAGTGTATAAAATAATCCTCTAGATTTCCGGAGCAGTCATGCGATTGTGATCGATGCCCCTCTGTCCACCTGTAACCATTTTCTCCCAGTTGTGAAATAATGGAGCTAATTTGACTAGAGATACAAAACAGCTGAAGTGAGAGCAGCCTGTTGGCAGGATTCGCCAGAAGATTTTCAGTCAGGGCCCGACTGCCTGGTGGACCTGTTCTCCTCTTTGCTTCAACCCGCCTTACTGCTCAAAACACAGCAGGACTCCTCGCTGTGAAAAGTTTGACCTAATTCAGCATCAGTACATGCACGGGTCTTATAAAAATTCAGTGCATCACACAATAGACGGCTAACAACAGCAGCACCATTCCTTCACAGGAAGTCCATTCTTTTTGATTGAGAGGCTACATCAAACACAGCAATGTCCCAGAATTCATTATAAATCAGCCACAGATTTAACTAAAGCAAAATCATGTCATGTCATGACAGCAAATCTGCAAAACTCTCGGAGACTCAAGATTTTCCACAAACACATCAGCAGATCTTAAAGCACCTTGTATGTTTGTTAATGCGCCGACCTACTAAATCAAACTAGAGGCCTGCAGTGAAAAGAGGACAGAACGACAAAACAAGGGTGGCGGGGGGGGGGTACTGACACAGGCCGTGACGACAAAGCAACCTCTGGGAGTTGCTTACCCCACATAATGGCAGGAAAATCTCTCACTGTCATCGTTTCCCCCTCAGCCAGGGCAGGAACTTGGTCAGACAGACTTACAGATAGACGTGTCCCCGAGAGGCTAGAACACAGGTACGAAAGAGGAAACTACTGTCCAGGAGAGGCAGGAAAGGGAGACAAGTGAAAAAAAAGAACTCATTAGCCACGTACTGCCTCTTGTCACAATGTGTGTTCTGTCCATTCATGCAGTCCAGGAGTCACTGAGTCAACGTCAACATACTTGCACTCTCATACAGTAGCAGGATGCTGATAATGATGGATAATTACCACTTCAGTATGTAGGGTATTGAAACAGGAGACCTTATCAGCATCAGAGGCAAAAGGACAAAAGTCCTGTAGCACCGTACTGATACCATCTTTCAATAATGAAATGTGGTGGCGGCTTTTATTCCTGCAGCACAGTGACTGCCGTTCACCTGCAATGTAGGCATACAGCTACAACCGAAGAAAGTGATCACTGCAAGCTTGTCATGTATAGGGTTAGAGTTACACTGGATTTAAGTTTGACATTTAAAGGCATCCCATCAGGGCACCAAGGCCCGATTAATAATTCTAGTTTCGACTCATTCTGTGAATACGTTTAAGCAGTGTTGAACTTTAGTCAGACGAGCATGGTACCAACTATTTTCTCCTCCTTGCCACTAGAGCTGAATGCCCTGCAGAGTGTAATGTCTGGCAACATGTACAGTATGCAGCCGCAGCATGTTCTACACCTTCTTTTTATCCTCACAGACAAAGAGAGGAAGTCCTTTAACCAGAAACTTAATTCTGGATAAAAGCAGCCTATTTAAGATGATCCCAGCTGTGGCTTCGGCAAATATAAATAATTCAACGATTCCCCTGCTCACCATCTCCATGTCCCTCCCTGAGCAAACTTTGCATAATACAGTATCTGGTTTGTGCATGTGTGTGTTTAAGAAAGACTGGGAGAGACATACACTACTCACAAAAAGTTAGGGATATTCGACTTTCAGGTGAAATATATGGAAAATGTAAAGAGTGAATGCTACAGTGATATTATATCATGAAAGTAGGGCATTTAAGTAGAAGCATGCAATGGTAATTTCTTCATCTTAAACAATTTATTGAAAGAAAATGTAACAACAGTGGTGGGTATACCACAACAAAAAATTTTCAGTGTCTCAATAAATTGGGACGTGGCCAAAGGACGTCCACTCCTCTCCTTTCTGTGACTCTTCCAGTCTCTGTATCACTGTTCCAACCTCCTGATGACACTCTGTGACCCTCTAAGCTCAGTGAACACCTCCGTCTGAGGACTTCCTGTTTGAAGCCTCCAGTGTTGAGGTGCTGCTGATCAATTGTTAGGTGTCGTCTTGGTCTCATGATGTCAGAATGTGAACAGCAGGATGAGGAGGACTGTTTAAATACCAATTCTAACTGAAGCAGGAAATGTATTGGTCGATTCATGGATCAAATCTGTTGTGAATGTTGCTGTTAAGCTTCTTGTTAGAGAACAGCAACTGGTGCAAAAAGTACTGAAACACTGAACAGTTGGACATGTGCATTCAAAGGTTTAGAGAAGGTCACATTAAGTTCACCTGGAAAGGTTAGAATGCATTTTAGGTTCATCCTGAAATTTCACCTGAAAGCCGAATATCCCTAACTTTTTATGAGTAGTGCATAATGGTCTGTATGTTCTGCAAACTGCCACTATAACACAAATGGACTAAACAGAAAGGCCTGAATGGCTTTTCCACAGACTGTCACTGTGGGCTGGACACAGTGATGCAGGTCTGTTATTTTATTCTTGTCAGAGGGAAAAAAAAAAAAGGAGGACACTGGTGGGAATTAATTTTTTGTTGCTGTCATAAATGTGCATTTAGTTTCTAAAGCCACAGATGTACCTGATGCAATCACTCATGGTCATCATCTTCTCCGCTGCAGCACTGCCTGACATCCTGAAAGCTATAAGCTCCAAAAGTTTTCAAAAGGTCATCATCAGCAGCTCACAGAGACATGCTTGGCCAAGATAGTCCAAAACAGCAGCATGTGTTCTGTTGAGTTTCCAAACTTCACATTATAACAACCAATTATTGTCCAATAACCAATAACTGTCAGCTATCAAGTATAAGTAGGCTAAATGTAGGCTAGTGCACGCAATTTAAAAAGGGGAAGCGGAGTGTTTTAGATGCTGAAAATCACAACTTATTTCTCAATAGACCGTCACTATAAAGAGGAGTCTGTTTGTTACTCTTGTAATAAGAATGTGAATATAGATATGATCCCTTGGTTTATGTGTGTCATGTTCAATATTTCTAAATGTATTGCTGCTCCAAACCCTTTAAAATCTTTAAATCAGAGACAGTGCCTATGTGTCTTTAAAAACATCCGTCTTTACTTTAGAGTTGCTGTCATCCATCTTCCCCTGCTGTCTTGCCACCAGCTTTTTTGTCAGACTCAGACAGAGAAGCACAGCTCAACACGGGGCACTTCCCCTGAAGCAAGATGGATTCGTCTCCAGCAAGTAAGCTACTGCAACACTCCCACAGGTGGAACAAAGTCTGTGCGGTCGGGCGAACACTAACTTTATCTCGCTCCCGTGGAGGATTCTGGACTGAACTAGCTCGAAGGAGCACAAGAGAGAGCGGCAGAGTGAGACCTGTATAAGATTATATAATAAATAATATATGATTTATTTATATATATAATATATATATAACATATTGGTGGTGCAGAGGCCAAGTTAAATCTCCAGTAGCGATACCTCCAGTCTGGTCATGATACCAACAAACACAATGTTTGAAGCTTGGTGGGAAGCCAGTGTGGGATCATGTTGTATAGCTTCACTGGCAACATGGCCAGTACAGAGGGCAGTGGGACCATGGAGTGATACCATTAACCTCCACCTGCGTTTCCCCCTGTTGGTGCAGACACAAATACTCCATGTGTACTGAGACGAGCTATGTTGCTGACTACAGGGGAACAAATTAAGGAGAAACGGGGGAAATTGTTGTCCAAACAAGCAAACCAACAGTGTGTACTAACACATAGAATGACATCTTGTCAACCTGTCTCATCGGTTAGAGCATATAACATCAGATAATATAAACCAGATTAGATATGCAGCTCTGCTGACAGCGACAGCAGTATCCCCCTCTTGAAGGCAGCTTGTCTAGACTAATCACCCACAGATTTAGCTGCTCATTTTTATGCAACTTTAGCATTTTGCTGCTCTGCCAAGCTGACCTGTCACATGAATACTGGCTTCAGGCTACAGACGGAGTAAAAACACACTTCTTCACACCACAGACAGGCCTGTCCAACGAAAACAACCTAGAGAATATGGAGAACACAGAGGTCTCACTGTACGCGTGTTGTTTATGTGAATACAAAAATATAGGCCACATGATTTAAAACCCACAGGAAGGCTATTAATGTTATTCAAACGCCTTGTATTTACATTAGAAATACGCTCCTTGGCACTTAACCTGTGAATGAAGTGACCGGACTGTACATCACGCAATGAAAACCACAGAGCGCCATACCAGAGTCCCTGCACCATTTACACACATAGGCACACACAGCTGCTAGAGCCATTGGAGCTTCAGACAGAGAGCAGGGGCTATTTGCAGACGGCGAGGACAAACACGTTTTATTTTCGTTCCCACCACAAGTTCAAACAATATGCTAATGTCTGCTTTTTCCATGAGCAGAGTTCTACCGTGTAATAAGGCCAAAAACTACGGCTCTCTAAACTGTGTCAAGATCCTAAAACAGGCTTCTAGTCAAACTGTAATACACCAGGAATATAGATGGAGGGAGGTGATGGACATAAACCTCAACAGTTTGATAAAGAATCTCATTTTATTATATCTGTACCACATCAAGGTTTACTCTACAAGGCAAACAATCAATGAATTTCGAGGTTTAGTTTCGTCTTCCACTTCTTATATCTTTTTTTAAATATTTTTTTCATAATGACAATATATCGATCGAGATATGTCTTCAGTGAAAAGTATTGAAAACGGTAAATTTTCAGAAGTTTGGCATCAAACTCTTGGTTTATTGAAGTTCTTCAAAGTTCTGCAAAGGCCCTGGTATAGTTGCTTGTGCTATACATTAAATACTGATGCCTTGAGAAGTTTGGCACATACTGTCAACTAAAAGGATTTTGTAAGAACAATATCTTTTGTCAAAAAGACAGAAATTCTCAATTCTCTGAAGAAAAAGTCCCCTGTACCGCACAACACTGCACAATATCAGTGTGAGGAAAAACTTTCTGAATATTTTTTTTTGTATAGATTAATTTTCTATGATGGGGGAATTAAAGTAGGACTAAGAAAAAGATGTCAGTCTAGCACTAGAATTTCAGAGGGTAAAAAAGAAATTTGAGAATTACTGAAAGAAAAATGCCAGAAACAAAAATAAAACTCCTCCACTGAGCTGCTTTTCGTTCTGGCTGCTTTTTGACTGGCTTTGTAAATGAAGCGAAGACTGATACAGCTCATCAGCAAAATAATCCCATTAGAACATAGAGATCCAGCGTGACTTCCATCTGGCTGCCAAAATAAAACACCTTTTTTTTTTTTAGAAATAAATTAGACCAGCAGACTAGGAATGAAAAGCATGAAAGAAGTATTCTCTGGGCCGTAAATGAACCCAGATGACATCATAAACTAATTGCGCACAGACAAACACTGAGACAGTGTCTCCTCACTTGTACTGCTGGTGATCCTTGGTGCTGCGAGTCTTTGCCATGAAGCGTTCGGCCAGTTTCTCCAGGTTTCTAGAGTACTCCATCTCAATCTCTGCCTTCTTCCGGAAGAAATCCTGGAGGTCCTGCAGCAGCTGGACCCTCATCTCCGTCTGCTGGTCCAGACATTTCTGCTGCTCCACCAACTGAGCCCGGATCTCTGAGGACACCCAGGAGAAGAACAAATTAATTAGGATGGAGCCAGAGCCTGAAAGCTGAGAAATTAGGTTTATTTAGTTTAGACATGTAGAATACAGAGCTACGTGAACTCAATGTGTACATGATAGGAACACTGTGTCTATTTTTAAAGTCTATTTGTAAAGTAAATGACCGTTATCATCAGTTATACCTTAAACAGTCCCAGATGTTTATTCGTTAAAAAATGTACGACATGTTCACAGGTCTTAAGTTAGACTATAGTTACATCAACTATTAAGCCGACCCAATGTTATATATCAGCATGCCAACATTATGTATTTAAAATCTATTGATTGCTATAAAAAAGACAAAGAATCAGCAAGATGAGTATTTACAGTACAGCACATGTACACATCAGTACTGCAGAACAGCCCGATGCAGCTTATTATCTCTTAGTTATGGGTCTTCTGAATGCTCGTAGAGATGTAAGGTTGGCAAAAGTGGTCTCAGGCGTTTCATTAAGGCTGAAAATAACTTCAGGATGAATGGAGCCTGATTCCCATCACACCCAGATTTACAACACAGAGCAGGCTACACACACACACACACACACACACACACACACACACTAGTGCCTGCGACTGAAAACCGAAGCCATTTAAGAAGGCAGAGGGGTGACAGCAGGCCTCGCTTAAACAAGCTGTATGTGCAGGTAAATTACCCTCTGAGGTCCTTTCTGAGAAGGCACGTCTGTCAGAGCGCCCCTCATTTAAATGTACATCCTCACCAGGACAACACGCACAAACATGCACACACAGACACACACAGACACACACAAATTGTTTCCTTTGTGTGTCCTCTCTGGCCAGGGCTATGTATAATGGATTTCTCCTAATGGAAGGTAGCCTGGGCCAGACATCTTCAGCAGAGGAGGGAGATTAATGAGGTGATTTAGAGCCACGTGGACACCGATAGCGAGGGGCACAGAGTGATCTCTCACACTAAAAGGCAAAGAACACTAGGGCTGCAACATGCCTTTACAAATTATTTGTACAACTCACTGGCCTGGTTGTCATTTTTATAAAAGGTAACAGCCTCCGAGGACTCACCGGCTTATTGGCGCACTGAAAAAAATATGGAAAATAGGAGTAATAAGATCTGCTGAAACAGGATAGCTGTTTCAGGGTAAAGTTTAATGTATTAATGTATGTAATGTATTGTACTGTCATCACTTAGAGCTGAGGTAGCTATTAATACATAAGAACTAAGTCTTCAGCAGAGGGCAATGCCACCCTTCGAGGAAAACTTCAAACCTCAATCAAGTGTTATGTTGGTGCTATGTTGTGCTATAGGGCAAGATGAATTGATAATTATACTCACTGAATTAACTCAAACAACACTTTTCCTGATCGTGTTTATTATTTCATGGCTCATGTCAGTATGGGTTGAAGACATCGTTTGACTATCTGCTTGTAAACCCATTTATATGACAGAGACAGCATTTTGCAGGCTGTGACACAGAGATACTGTATACTGCAGGGCTAATTAATTATAAATCTGTGTCAGTCTGACACCCGCTGTCTGGATCACTAGTTTATGAGCCAGCATGATCTCTCCACTGTGAGATATGCAGCACTATTGGGCGTCTTTACTTCCAAGTTAATGTTCAAAGTCTTTTGTTGTTTTTGTTTCTTAGCAAATGCGGGAATACAAATGGAGAGCAGCACAACATATTTGATCATTTCCTAAAATACAGACATATTTTGGGACATGTGAATACTTGGTGCTGTTTTTTTGTTTTGTTTTTTATTTTGCTCCGTACTTTAGAAACTGTCCTGTTGAGTGTCTATCAGTCCCTGGCAGGGAGGCACCACTATTGACTTTGCCACCTAAAATAACTAAAACTCTGGGCAATAGACTGCATTTGGGCACTGACTATTTTTCCTCCTTTGATTACGACAATAAGATCTGTGCATGTGCACATGTTCTTATAATAGTCTGCCTTCCTGTGTGAGGCAATAGCCCTCACTCTGACCCCTAAATTAGCTGTATTCTGTCTGTGGTCAACATTACTTAAACTGGACTAAACCAGAGCAAAGGGAATTGCAACAACTTTGAATCTGGCCCACCTGCTGCTTAATGAATACTCTCATTAATATGGACGTAAAGTGGACTGAAACAAAGACAAGTATTTGTTGAGACAATGAGACAGCAACAAACGACTTAGCAAAAAAGCCAGGAGATCCCTGAGAGCCTTTCTAGTGCACCATCAATAATTCAGTGCGTCAAACTACTTAATGGACAATCAGCTGCTGACTCAATTAGAAAGCTTCTTGTCAAAAAGGGGTGAGAGCAGCACTGGTGTGTATGTGTGAGCATATATGACCACGTGTCCTTAATGCAATTATCAAATTACGAATAGGCTCCACTCCATTCATCAGCATTAAATCTTCTCACAATCTTAATAAATTCAATTTACAGTGGGTCTGTTAGAAACTCTTGATTATTTTTTGCATTTTCAAGTAACAGCTCCTTCCTTCTGGCACTCACAAGGACTAAAACCACTTAAACAGAGATGGACGGGACACAAGGGAGGCGTTTCAGCAATACTAAATCTGAATGAATGCTTATCAAAGCAGTTTAACTCTCAACCACAGTGAACAACAAACATCATTAACGTGGATGATGGGATTTAAACAGTAAAGCGGAGGCCTGACTGCAATCAAGTACTCAAAACTTCAGCATCAAGAAAATCAGGCCATTGACAAAACTGGGAGACGACCGATGTATGCTAAGGTGGAAGTTGGTTTTAAATTTGACTGCATATAAGTCTACCAGGCCTTTTTGATGAATGGTCTAACCTTGCAATTGCCTCCATCTCCAGAGGATGTAGGGATTAAAACAAAGCTACCATGGCACTGACACAAAGGAGTGTACTGGATCATTTAACATAATTACATTCATGACTGCACATGGAAACTCATTAAATCATTCATTTTCCGAGTCAAACGTTGGCCATTGAAGCTGCAGTTCAAAATTGGAAGTGCGGAAGAATTAATGTTAAAAGCAAACCACCTGTCAGAGGAAATTACAGGTTTGGCACTTCTTGAAAATGTGATGTGCAATGAAAACTCACTTTTGGGTTAAGGAAAATCCAACTGTGACAAGAGTCAAACAAAGACCATGACCACAGTCAGGCAGATACATTTGAGAAGATATTTTTTTCAGTCCAACATGGCCTACCTTCCACACTAAGCTGGTGTTTTTCAAACCAAAAACCAATGCTTTTGAAAACTGCTTTCCATATGCCTGAAGCCTTTTCTATTGTTGTCAGACAAGTCTACTAACATAAAATAGGGATTTATTCAATGGTTCCATTACAGCCACTTAGGAATTACTGATCATCTTGGTCAACATGTAGCATTCATGAGCCACGATCAAATCGCAATGTATACAGATATTGAAAAATGATTGTCAATGAGGACAGCTAAAGAGTGCGAGTAAGATCTCTGACTATAAATTAATAAAAACACAATAATAGTATCAGTGATTATCAGTGGAGGGTTAATCTGCAGACACAAGCAGAGGTTCCTCAGGCAAGGCGGATTGAGACGAAAATAAGTGTAAATGTTACACAAGTTGTACTGTATGTAAAGATACGAAAGACAGAGCCACACAAACGTTTCTGAACAACCCTGGTAAAGTTAAGCCCTGGTGTACCCAGGAGAAGCATGTTTTAGCTTTAACTAAGGTGTGTCAGGCTCACCTCTGACTAAATGGCTGTAATACAACCAAAAGAGACTAAAACACTCCAAAAAGAATAAGAATAACAATAATAAACCAAGTGTGGACACCGACATTTTCATATTTCATAAGTGTTTTTAGACCTATCCACCTTAGTGTAGACAAGACTTCATAAGAGACGTTATCTAACCTAAAATGTAAATATTTGAAATGAATAACTGAGTCACTTTTGTGTTTCACAAGAGTCAAACAGCTCTCTTTGATCATACTGATTCATATGAACCCCCTACTGCAGGCAGCACAAGCTGTCTGACCAGTAAAAAACTAACATGACCAGCAGACTGGCACACAGGACCTTGAAGTTCTTTGAAAATTCACTGTGATCCAAAAGTTTTCTCATGTTAAATCCATCTGACTGACAGTGTTCATCTACTGTTACATGGTGCATTCCTGTCGTTCTGAGGTCATCTGTATGATAAACACGTGTGGAGGCCTCTGTGCCGAAGGATTTGGTGTGGGGAGAGCGTGGGGGTGGGGTGGGGGTGGAGGCTCTGCGATCCCTTTGAAACTGAGAGGAACTACGAGCACCTGTGCACTGTTTTGAGAAATGACGTGACGGGATACCAGGAAATAATGCTGTAAAGTTGCTGAAAAATAATAACTTAATTTCTCTCTGTGAATCTACCGAGCAAGCAAACAATCTGCCAAAGCTCCACAGGCTTTTCTGACCATATTCAGGTACATGTTGGCGCGAGCGGCTTGCAGAATTAAAGCAGGCGCTATAAAGTTGTCAGCAACAATTCTAGCTGACTGATGGACATCCAGTCAGCGTGGACCAGAATGCACATGATGTTGATATGGACAATGAGAGAGTGCTGTTCGGTCTTTGTGGTGATCAGTTTGTACCAAAGCCCTTTTGTTTCTGAACTGGATGTTATCCAATTGCTCCTTTGGAGGCCACATCACATACTTCCCATAACCCCATTCATGGCGACAAATATGTCCAAAGTTGCAGTTCAGAATGGCGTCTGATTTGCCAGATAGGCCCGTTCTATTGTCAAAGAAACTGCCTTGTAAGCAGGATGGGTACTGACCCACACTGTTGACCTCCAGAGAGAGAAACTGGGCTTCAGTAAAAAAACAACTCACCCACTATCAGAGGGCCACAGAGTTAAGTTTTTTCTCTCCTGAACAAATAATATGCTCCCGCTGATGCTCCCAATTAACCTTGCTATGAATCAATCTGTCTAAAAAGCATCTGTTACTTTTGCTGAGTGCAGCAATGTATTCCTCTGGAGGTTCCATAAAATACTACAAACACTATGAGAGTTTCTAGAGTTTCTCAAAGTTGATTACAGTCTTCACCAACTACTATCTGGGACATGGCGTACCACATCAGTCCCAGGGCTGTGTTGCCACATGCAGAGTGTCTCATCAGCAGCACCTGAAATAGCAGCTGAGGCCTGGGGAGGGACTGTGCAGGAAGGTGCCCAGCCCCACCATCTGCTTCAGATCGAGGGTTTGGGACTGGGGGAGTTGTCCATGCCTCTTCTAGAGGCTGGATACAAGACAGGATAAATACCATCAAAGGTAATTACGGAATGGCCGTTCAGTTTTTAACGCAGCACAAGCTTTTAATTACAGCTGGAGTGGGATCACAAGAGCTGAGTATCTACAGCACATCTTCTTCTGACGTTTTTGGAGTATTCTGAAAATCCAACAAGGCTCTACTGCCATACTTAATTATAACAGGACCTTCATCCATATTCTAGCTTCTTTAATAAATGCATACCGTATGGCAAAAATTATACAAAAAGTAGTTTAATCTAAGCAACTGGACTAGCAAAAGATGACTCACTACGCAGTTGAGTCAATCGGTGCTAATCTGTTGTTCTGATCAGGTCTGTACATGTTTTTTCGTAACTTTTAAAACTACACACTCATTTGCATCTCTGCCTGTGAAGAAAAATCCTCGTTTTTTAAAATGCAGGGCAGACTGAAGATAGAAATGTGGGATATATTAAGTTGGGCTCGTACCCATGGCAACACAGGACACCAGCCCAATCCACACAGTCACAGTGTTGATTCCCCCTGATGAAAACTGATGAGGCTCATTCCTTAGCACTCGTCTTTGGTTTGATGTTTAAACCCAGATGCTAAACACACTACTGTAAGCACCCTGAGCTTCTTGGTCGTCCAGCTCTCATCTACTGTGCCCACCTGAAGCGTTTTCTGCCTTCTCTCTGCACACCATTAACGAAAGGCAGATGGATGTGGACTAAAGGCCCGCAGGGTGACTGACTCTCTACTAGCACTCTTGCACTCGGCTGCCATGGAGTGTTTTATCACCAACACATGATATGCCAGGCCCGGACCAGATGGGGAGCCACTTGATGGACTGCTATGATGAGCACTGACAAGCATATTGCGACCGATGGAGGTAAACAAAGGCTTTTAGGTAGGCTGGATATACTGTAAAAGCTGTAAAAGCTAAGGTAATTAGACCTAACAAAATCATCAACGGAGCAGGAAACTGTACCGAACTATTCTCAAAAAGTAAAGTTGAAAGTTCTTGAAAATGAGTCATGCAAATGACATGAATCAGGAGTTTACTAGAAGCGGACAGTGCTTTGTCAACAGGTGGTTCCATCCTGTACCCTCAGGTACTGCGTTATGACCCTTACATGTTCTTACATTAAACCAGCACAATGATACTGTGGGAAAAAGCCAACAAAGGTAACTTTTCAATTATCATTTCACATACAAAAAGGAAGAAAAGTTCCATTACCCTTTATGAAGACTCAAAAACAAAAAACCTTCAGGCTATGGCAGCCTTAACATTAACTGTGTAACAGTAGCTCATGGCTAGGCTATGCCCACTGGACATAACATCTATATCATACTTTACCAGAAGGGAGAAGTTTCTACATTTGACATCATGAGTCATTAGAGCCAATAAATCATGACCAGGGAGTCACACACAAAACACTTTGCAGTGACTCAAGCTGTATCACACAGTGTCCTTGTGAGAGAGGACTTGTGCAACGACTGATTACGTTGGTGGGACCAGTAAGAAAGTCATCATGTGCTTGGTATGTCAGACTTATATCTGGGCATGACTGCTGTAATGTGTCACTGTGTGGTTTCTTATTGCAGATTATCTCACTAGTAAGATTTAATTACTGATGTCCAGGTTTCCTTCTATTTTGCAGCATGTGTCATACTCACTCTGTCTGTGATAAAACATATTAAACACTGAAAAGGGGACAAATGCCATTTTTTGGCTGAAATGAAGCTGTCAGGGACAAAGCTACAACTTGAGGGATAGCCCGGTCTGTCTGAATTACACAGACTTGCCAACAAGGCTGAACAGATTCTCGCCGATCACGCAAAGCACAGCCAAACTACACAGAACATACTGCCAGCTTTACTAAAGCATCTTATCTCAAAATATTACAGAACTGGCAATATGGGCCCCATTACAACATCTGACTGACATGTTAGCAGCTTCCAAAACCACAAACACAGTTCCAGTGAAAGTACTGCAGGCCACCGTGATCCAGCGACTTAAACCAGAGTGTAAGAGAGCCCGGCCCATAATCCTCTGCTTCTTTCAAACAGTATGAGCTGAACAAATGGGAGTCCTTTGGGATATTTTATGATCCAACAGGAGTATGATGCTACTCGTGTGAAGTGATTTACAAGAGGTTAATTTCTTAGCAGATTATCTGCACTAGCACCTTTGTTTGTTGTTCACTATTGTCATGCCCACACTGCTGGGGAGAAGAGGACCATGACCTGTTATTACCTTGCATAAATTATGATTTCCTCTGACATGGACGCACACACTTAAGCACTACTTCTCCCAGCAACTCCAACACACACACACACACACACACACAGACACAGGAAATGCAGTAGTGGCTGTGATTTGAGTCCTTGTGTTTTCTCCTGGGCCTGGGAGCATTGTGGGCGGCAGACCCAAAGAGCTCAGGTTCCTTCCTGCGCTCTGGTTTTTATAGTCTGATTCAGAAACAGCTCGGCCATGGCAGCTAACTGCGCTTACTGTTCAAACACAATACACTCCAGCAGTCAAAAAAACAGATGTTACAACAGAGAATTCTAACTAGGCAAAATAAACACTTAAATCTATGTCAGCTCCATTCACTGAGTTAATATTTAAATGTGCAATTTCAATAAGCGAAATGTAATAATCTCTGACAATTAGACTCAGCTGTGCCAAATGGCATATCGGCCAAAAAGCCACGGTTGCTAAGGCAACGTCTACACAGACGAGAAGCCTACGGTGAGCAGGAGAGGGATCAATCACCGCTGACATTGCGGTGGCCTGTGAGGACCATCGTTTTGATCCAAACAAAATAAGAGAGTGAGGAGCTGAATGAGTAAGCACACTTTAGAGGCAGAGCTGTTTGTTCAGCTGCTGGTTAACATCTAGACATTCTGTTTGATCTGGACACCAGTCTGGTGCGTGTTTGGTCCGTCAGACGGGCCGGACCAGATTTGTGTGGCTGGATGCGTCTCTTTAAGTATGTGTGGGTTCGGCTTTTGTGTGTTAGTGTGCTGAAGGAAATAATGCTTCACCTGTTGATGTTCTAAAAAGTTTGAAGCGCTCTTCTTCCCTAAGAGCAGTACATGCTGTTGGGTTGGATTCACAGGAGTAACAATGGAGAGCATACTAGCGTGCTCCATTCCTCCTTTGACGGACAGTTATTCTCTTTTACAGAGGAGGTGAAACACAGCGGATAAGCTACAATAGCTTCCTCCATTTTGGATTCAGTAGCTCTCTGTTCCCTCAGAGGTCAGCTCTGTCAAGATGGGTTGCTTTACGTCAAAGGCACAAATTCGTGCGTCTAAGGTCACCATGAAAAATGTATGTAAATGTCCTTTTTAACCCTGTTGTGACATGAAAGTCCTGGTGTGACAACACAATCTGTCTGAAAAGCTTCTGTGGGCACAAGTTGCTGCTTACTGCTTCTTTTTTCCCCTCGCTGTAACTCTGGGTCACCACTGGAATCCTTTTGTAATGGCTGAGAGTCAAAGCAGGGCACAGCTGCCAACGTAGCAAACTACAAACTTTTCAAAGACATCTTTCGGGCCTACAGGGAGTGAGGATTTGATACTCAAGAAATCAATTATAGAATAGACAAAATGATTGACACTGCTTCACTTTAATATTTCGTGCTGAGGGCGATAAGAATGTGGGCGAGTAATGCTAAGGACGGGAAGCGGTTACATCTGCGTGGCTGAACATCAGAGAAACGAGAATCTGTGAGAAATACATTGATCTTTTTTCAGTCTTTTGGCCAGACCTCACCACTTTTCTTATTAGTCTCTAGACCATACCCAGCTGCTCTGTCTGCTGCCCTAAAGGGACCAGTGTGGGTGCTTGTGCGTGAAAGAAAGAAAAAGAGGCCTAGATAATGTGTATACTGAAAACCAGTCTGGGCCCTCAGCTTGTTTTAATTTAAAGCCCAGTCCATACAGTGGAGTTCAGAAAACCACACTAGACATGCAGCATCTAAACCTCAGATGTAAAGATTTTTTTCCACTTTTCCAAATGGAAAATGACACCTCGCCTTGTACCTAGCCTGTCTTTGTCCTTTTGTTTGGGGATATTAGCGATGGGAGAGATAAAGGGACTAAAGCTCATATGTCAAGGCAGCCAGTCAGCCTCTCATTCTCAACAAAGCTATCCTCGGGCAAAAGACTTGGCTGGGCAGGCCTGCAGCTCTTACAGTTGGGATGTTTGTTTGGGGTAACAATACTATGAAAATTCTGCGGTCGGACAGCTGAAAAGATAAATGCCTTTCAAAAGGGCGTCACACGAGAAACATCTGGAACAGAGGCGCACAAGCTTTCATCTATAGGAATATTTACTTCCCCTCGCAGTAAACAAATGGAAACTGAAATATGCTGGCAGAGACTTGAATAATACAAAACTCTGAAAGATGAGCCTAAAGAATGGCAGAGCAGTTATGTGGCCTGCGGTGATAAACGTTTGAAGGAGGGGTGGTTTCTAAGAGACTGTGGATTTATTCCCTGCTCATGGCCCCCAAGGAGGCGGAAGGGTGAGAGAGAGAGAGAGAGACCGAGACAGAGAGAGGGCATATAAATGAATAGCCATACAATGTGGCTCATCACCCACTCACCTGCACACACTCTCAACACACACACAGCAGGTAGAGGGGGAAGTGTGTGCACCTGTATGGGAACTGAGTGCATTACATTGCAGGTATGCAGACCAGACAGCCGAGACGCTTCCAGCAGCGGAGATGAATCACTTTGACAGCTCTGTCACCAGCAAGCTCCCTGATCTCAGTTTCCGACTCTCCCTTGTATCTCCTGGCCTCTGCTCCTCACCCGTCTCCCTCCAGTGCGCCCTGGACAGTTTGGTCTGAGGTCAGGATTGTCAGCAGTCTCCGGTGGCACTCAGAGCTGCCACGGACTACCCTCCAATTCTGCTGCTTATTTCTGTCTGTGGGCATGTCTGTAGGCCATTTAGTCGGTTTGCTGGTGTCTCTATTACAGTCTTTACCTCCATTGAACTAAGATTAATTAAGGTGCATTAAATGTACAGAGCAGCAACCATAACATATAAATTAGGAATAGCCCATATAATAGCCAAATAGCTGGAATAGTCCAAAACTTAATACTCAGTTTACATTGATACAAAAGTGACAAAAGCAGAAACATTTGATAAGCTGAAATCAGTGGAATCTTATCCAGTAATAAACGTCATTTTATCACTAAAATATAGCATAACTATGATGCAGTCTGAGTCTGATCAACAACCACGTGCAAAGATAAAACTTTAAGAACATTAATTTTTGTAGTTTAATTACAAAAAAACTTAACTGTGCAAATAGAGCAAATCTGGGTGGGCTGATGCTCTGACACGTCCCTGTTGGTATGAATGTTTGTCTTCACGCTGAAGCCTGTTTGCCTACCTGCCTCTATTGTCCATCCACGTATTTGTCTCTATCCAGACGATCTACGAAGCTGCCTCTCTATGCCATCTGTCCATCTCTCTGTCCAGCTGTCTATTTACCCGGGGTGTTTGTACATCTGCCTTCCTTCACAGTGTGTACACCTCTATTTTAAAGTTCTTTTGTCTGTCTTCCCACACAGCAGCCTGGAGACACCAGAGCTGCACAGGGACAGGAGTTATGGCCTGGAGCCAGCTGGAGCCGCTGCCAACTTGGGTTGACAACGTGTTCCCACAGTCGGGACACCGTGGCACCGTTGGGCCATACTAAAGTATAGGGGGAAAGAGGAGATGAGTGTACACCACTACAGCTGAAGTGTCACTGACAAAGCTGGACCACCCAGCTGATATACAACCAAAAAAAAGTGGACAAATGCACCTGGTAACTCAATCAAGGAGTAATATCATGAACAAGTTTTTAATTCGATGTGGCAAGCTTTCCATTGTGTTGCTACCCACTGCATGACAAATACTGGATCATAACCATGGTCATAACCATGTTTTTACAGCACAGTTATAACTCTGCTGTAAAGATTCAACTTCCTGTGAACTTTGATCCAGTGATAACTGCATCTCATCACTCTAAGCCAAAGGGCTCCCTTGCAAGTTCAAATTCAAAGCAAACAATGCAGGATGCCACAAAAGACACTAAGAAGCTACGGTATTATTGTTGAATATTTGGTAACATCCAGGCTCAGGAGCTTAGAGAAACCAGTCCCAGTCTAGCACAGTTTCCCAGTCCCCCTCATTACACACTCCATCTCCATAAACACCTGCCTCAATGTGTCCCTTCAGACTCTTCAGAAACACTGAGATCCTTAAAGGAATCTTAGTGGACGGCTCTCTTAAATGAATTCTACACGTTACAGAAACAGAGGACGGGAAACCACGCCTGGGGGCTATTTTTCATTCTCCTTCTCATGCTCAAATGTTTCATCTTTGGACAATGAAAACAAATACCAGCAAAAAGATTGGCCAGTGATTAAGTTAATCCATCTTTTTATGACTCCAAGAAGAGATCAGTAGATGGAGGGAGACTGTGAACTTCAAAAGTATGTTAATGCGGGAGCAGGCTCAAACCTGGGCTTCACCAACACAAACAAAAACACGACACAAGAAAGCAATAAAGTAACAAGCAAGCTCCTAGTGGTTTGTGCTTTAATCAAGGCTTGTCCTACAATCACAGCCTGCATTATTACTGAGTAAAACTGGGCTGATTCAAATGAAGACAGGACTCCTAAGTGATTCCTGGCTATTGCTGAAATTCCACAATCTCCCTTTACGATCCTTCATCAGCAGGTATTGAATATACATGGCTGCTGATTGGCAGCAATAATTAGCACAGAAGAAATATAAATAAAAAAAATCAATAACAAGATGACAAGTCTACAGTAACTACACAGCGATGCTTCCTATCCTGGGGATACATTGATGATTGCATATTTTTAACAGAAATGCCAAAGACTTGATGGTTTTGATCATTATGTCTGGATGTCTAGAAGTGGTGGACTGACAAACTACCTCTGAATAAGTACACTTTAAATGATAAATGCAGACAGTTCTCGACAGCAAAATGTTAAGGTATGGAGCACATGTCTTCCAAAAGGTCACAAGTCCATGTATAGTGAATTTCTGTTCAATTTTGTATTTCAATATTTTGTATTGTTGTGACTTGACCTCTGTACCGCACTCTGGACAACAATTTCCTCTGGGATAAATAAAGTCATTCTTATTCTTATTCTTATTCTTAAACCTAACTCAAATAAAGAGTGTACTATCTGTGGTAAAAGGGAAAAGATTCATCTCCGCTGATATGTTGTTTGATTCCTCCTCATTTCTTTCTGCGGTTGGGTCAGTGATTGATTGGAGCTTCAGGAGAGCGAACAGGCAGCCAGCACGCATGTGCCAGAGAAGGAAAGAGCGACCGACCCCAAACTTGCACGGTGAATTACATTATGGCAAACATCAGGGGGGCGGTGCAAATATCCTGAATTCTGACCAAAAACCCACATGGGAAACATCAGCCATTCCTTCATGATTTGTACTGTATCCACTAAACAGCAAAGAAAAACATCATCCTCCGCTCATGTGTTTTCCTTCTCGTTACTGACCACCCCTCCTTGCGTCCCTCCCCTCACCCCACCACAAAAAACAGCACCTCGCAGGATGTGTGGTTTCTGGGCCTTTGATAGGGTTGAGCCACCAGAGGAGCTGCAGGGACCGAGGAGGAACAACCCTACTATTCAAGACCAGGCCTGTAATTCCAGAGGCAAGGGTATGTTCTGCAAGCACACTGGGGAGAAACAGAGCGGAGACAGAAATGGTACGAGGCTACTTATTACCTGAAAAAGTTAAGGGCTCTAGTAAAAACTCAGGCAAAAGGGACCGAGTTGTGGTATCTGCAGGATGTATACTTATTCTGACAAGAGAAATGTCATAGAAAGGCTAAATCTAAGGTGATTTCTTCCATATTTATTTGAAATAAACTGACAAAAACAAATCTCAGTTGGTCCAGGACAGAGAAATCCAAAGGCACATTCAAAGACATTTTATTGTTGGTGTACAGACTCCTTATCTGCACACCAACAATAAAGTCAAGACTGAAACATCGAGCAGAGTCTTTTTCAGTGGACAGAGAGTTTAATTGGGGGGGAATAAGTTGGGATCAGAAAGTTAGAAGGACTGCACATGTTGATGTTCACTCCACAACAAACAATGGAGTCTTTTCTCAATAACACACCAAAGCTTTCATCTGTTCCTCTCTTTTAGCTAATCTGAGGATCGCTTAAGTAATCCTTCTTGTCCCTCATTTGCTAATCTTGTTTATGTCCCACTTCAAACTAATGTTTTTAAAAAATGTCCCCAAGTTCAATTTGAGCTATACATTTTCTGACAAAGAGCTTCTGGAAAAACACACAGAGATGGAGATGACTTTCAAAAGTTGTAATCAGCTCAAGTCTCCTGTTCAGATCTCCATGGGACAAGTTTAAAGGGAAAATAAAACTACTTTTGAGGTCCAAAAAGATGGATAAGACGTCTTATCTGCAATGGAGCAGCTGGTTGAGACAAAGCACAGCTGAAAGTTAGACCTATGATGCACACACCACGCAGAGACACACAAGTCCATTCAGCCTTCTCTAAAAAATACTTTTACAAACCCCCCTGTGTCTACACACAGGCAGTATTGATTACTAGGGTAATGCCTTTAAATTAAACTCTAAGTAGCACACAGCGTCCTTGTGTGGTAGCCTTGTGAGCATTAATAGGATGTATTTATGTTTGTTTAGTGATGTGCTCTGTGTGTGTGTGTGTTATCTGCCTGTAGACTTCCATTTGTCATTCTTTCTGTGTGAATAAATGACCAGTCATTAGGGATTTACAGGTCACGAGAGAAGTGCTACGGCAGTGGATCATGAAGTGCACATACATGTATTCATTAATCGCATAATGATGTTTATTCCATCAATTTGTTTGCCGTTTATGCATAAATGAGCAGAAATGCTGCAGGAAAATACAGTATAATGACATCAACCGACTGGGAAAACACTCATGAAATTACGACATGGACAGCAGCCAAAATTAAGAACTGTTGGCCTTGCGACTGTAAACGGTAATACAAAGAGATGGCATAAAGATAAAACTGCAGCCGTGAGTGGAAACAGGAAGAGGGACAGAAAACCACTCCAGCATTTACAACCAAGACGCATTCCTCCTCCTATTCAGAACTTTTCTGTAATGTGGATGGGCTGAAAACATTGTACAAGAGGCAGAAACTTCCCCCAAACTCCTCTGAGGAAAAACAGTTCATCTTTTCCCACCTGGTGCTGAGAGTTGTGACAGCTGAAATAATCCACTCGTGGAGACGGCTTCAGCCTCGTGTAAACATATTCCGTTTGGGGAATGTGGAGACTCATCTCCAGCAGGAAGGGTAGGGTGAAATGAGAGTTGTCTTTAACCTGTGCTAAAATATACATTCTTCATTAAAATCATCAGCATTTTCGACATGTCTGAATGAGAATAAATGCTGCTACTGAAACTGTAATGAAGCAAATTGCCATAGATCGCTGAGATTCACTGAAAACACTATCAGATGTGCCAACAGTTACTTAATTAAATCTCAACGGTGCCTCAAGGTTAGAGTCTGACTGCACGCAAGCTTTCGCAGTGCTGACTAAAACACCCCAGTCAGCCATTCAACCCTCTGTTTACTAGATGCTGTTAAATATCATGGCTAACAATACCTGCTGACTACCATTAAGAATGCTGGCCATAAGGAACAAGCTTAACTTCCTGGAGCACTAAACTGAAAACCATTTCAGCATTGGTGTCCAGTTATGAGGTCATCTCTGTGTGCAGGGGAATGATTTCACCTCAGAGGGACATGGGGATCAGGGGAAATGTAGATCACACACCTGACATATCTAGACAGCTGCTGTCCCATGAGGAGAATGGGAAAGATGGAGCTCTTAGTTGAATTTACTCTGTAGTTTGATTATGTACAGATAAACAGCTTTTTGCCTACAATTTAAACATCCTGTAAAAGTGCTACAATTTGGTACTGTTACCCTGGTCCTTACACTATCTTGTGCACAAATCCACAACTGAGATTTCTCAAGATTAAAAAAAAAATACTTGACACCAGTGGGGAGGGAAACCTTAGAATTGGAGCAGTACTGATGAGGAGCACAGCCTGTTGAGCTGTACTAACACCAAAAACGCAGAGAGAGAAACTTTGGCAACACATAGGCATAATTTAATGCTGCTAAAGAGATTCATGTATGACCTCTATAATGATCTGATCCGTTGACGCCTCAATTCAGAATGTCAGAGGAAGAGCATCAGTTTGACTTTGGCCCTCGGTCTGGCTGGTCACAGGCTGGGGATTGAGGGCGCAGAGGTTGAGGCTAAGAAGGGCAGGTTGGGGGTTAGAGTAATGAGGTGCATGGATGGGTGAGCTAAAGCTGGGATTGAAGATTGAGGGTAGAGAATTAAGGGCAGGTGGGGGATAGTGGGGGGGGACTTTGCCTAAGAGCTTGGGGTTTAAGATAGGAGAAGAGGACATGACTCCCCTGGCAGTGAAGCCACTTGTGCACAAAGCCAAATCTGATAAACTGATCGTAATGATGATATTATGGACAAATGGATACAAAGCACTGGTTCACAATAAGATACAGATATTTTCATTTACTTTAGAGGCACTATAATTAGCTGAGTCGATGTTGACATTCAACTTTAAAGCTTTGCTGCATAACCTGGACACCTTTGAATAAAATAAAAAATTTCTGACCAGCACCCATGATTTCATCCGATCAAGTTCATATTTGGTTGGTGTACTCCTTAGGACGCAAGGGAATGGGGCGTTGAGTGTGAAGTCGATTGGGTTAGTGGTTCTCGAGAGCACTGCAAGCAGCACTTCCCAGGCCCAAGCAATCGGTCCCCTCCGAACAGGTATGTGTTGCCGAGCATCCCCCCCTGATAATGCTGCAGGCAACAATACCAAGAGCCGAGCAATAGCCCCATTCTGAACAGGCACACGCTCAAAAACAGCCACGCCCAAGCACAGCACCAGTTAAATGAAATCCGAGAAAACAATAAAAATGTATATTTAAGCTGATTTCCACCCACACAGACATATATGTAAGGTCTTTTCCTATAGCCACAGGAAAACGCCACTGATATTTTGCCAACAGCCAAACATCAAAGCAAACGCTAAATCTAAAATCAAAGATATAATTATGCTGATATGATACAGTTCAGAGCTTCAGCCAAATATGCACACATGCATTTTTAATGGCTGTTTAAGAGCTGTGAATGAATCATCAGAGCCCAAGAAGAAGGGACCATGTTAAGCCTACAATCATCATCTTTTTATTATAATGCTTGTTTCAAACGTTCCAAGAATCAAACAAAATATGAAATGGAACCCCATGTTTTTTGAGCTGCGTCTAACCGAACTGACAGCTCAAAGCAAACTTTAAAAGGCAGCAGGAATTTAATGCTCTACTGGAGGATTTGGTTTTCTTTTGCTCCGAGGCTGATGCAACAACATCTGTAAGGCCAAAGCTGCACTGCGAGGGCATAATAATGAGGCTGCCTTGATCGAGACAGCTCACTGCAGTGCATCTGAGTTTGGTGGTTTAAACTGAGTCACAGGTAAATATTTGCTCCACACTGCTCTTCTGAAACCTTAAGCTCAACCTTAGAGATCCTCACCTGACAAGGGAATGTTACGAGGGGGAGCAAACACAAGCAGGGTGATAATATGCTTATGTAATATTTGAGGACTACAAACTGAAACACTTGAGCAACGGAGCAAAGTTCTCAACAGAAATTCTTGTCCCAATAAATCTTGTTCATTACGATGTGAGCCTAGGGATGGACAGGGTTGGGTGGTCAGACCTTCGTGTTCCCACAAGGATGAATTTTTCCCTCTTGCATCACAATGGGTTTGACATTTTTTGGATTTTCATTTTTATGGCCAAATATCTGCACATCTAAAAATCATTCTCATCAGCCTCAGCTGTACTTCATGTTCAGTGCAATGCTAAATGTTAGCTGGTGCTCCATGTTAGCATGCTGACACGCTAAACTAAGATGCTAAACATCAGCATATTGCCTTGTGAGCATCTTAGCATTAAGTTCAAAGCACTGGTTTGCCAAAGTACAGCCTCCCGGAGCTGCAAGCAGAGCTGTAGATGGATGGTCTTATTCAAATCATAGCTGCAATAGTTAACTTTTCTGTGAGACAGGAAAAAAGTCTACAGGTGGCAAAAATTGTTGACTGAACAATGCTGATATTCACCCATGTTTTTGTCTGCTATATGTTGAGCTTTTCTTTTCTTTTGCTTCTGTGTTTAAAACAGCTTTGCAATTTTCCAGGCCTGAGTAAATGACAAAAAGTCTGACATCACTGACAAGCCTGTTCTACTATTACAGGGGATTTGCATGCTCCCACAACATCACACTTCCTACATTTTTTTCCCCAGCTTTTTTGTTTTAAATTACGGATCATTACAAAAAAATAACGTGTGTAGTTTGATCGCTATTAGGTCTTTTCTCTGTGGCCACAGCCAGCATTGCTGAAAAAGACATTGCCGTCACTCAAATCACATCCTAATCTTTCCCTTCACTCGGGTTTCACACTGAGCACCCACACTGCCTCCCAAACTGCAGCCTGAGGCCCAATCAGTCCCCTTGTCACAGCCAGCAGGGATTGATTTCTCACAAGGCATCTACAGTGAGAGGAAGTCCACAACACCCCCCAACAGCCCCCTTCCTCACGGGGCACCAGAGGCCAAGTTAGGCTAACACGATCAGCTCCTACACACACACACACACACAGAGAAGACAAGAGAATGAGGCTGCTTCACAAAGACCTCATTTCCAGATAATTATAGTGGAAGCCAATATGGAGGAAGTGACATAGAGTTACGTGCTGTTATCTCCTCTGACCTCCCCTCAGGGAGGCTTTAACTGCCAATCCTCTCCCACTTTTTTAAGTACCAGTGGCTGCCTCTGAGAGCAGGCCCTCAGTCTGGCTCTCAGGCACTGACACGACATGTCTTCCGCTGAAAAAAAAATGTCCGTCAGAATATCTCATTGAAAGCCTTTGTCATTTTCCCTTTTCGTGAACACAAACTTGACAAGACTGGACAGGTGAAATCGGATGCCAGTTTTGTCTGCAGGGGTCAACGCCACGCAGATCCACCCAATGCTTTCGGATTACCACATGAGACCTGAGCCGAGCGCGGCCAGAGAATGTGATCGACCTTAGGGCAGCTGCTCAGAGTGCGAGAGCGAGGGACAAAGAGGGTGGAAGAAGAAAAGAACAGACAGATCAGCTTTCACTGCGCTTTGTTTCTCTACACTATAGCGAGCAAGACTGGGGCTTTCTCTTTTCTGTCTCCCACAGAGCCGGGAGATGGAGGCCATCTTTTTGTGTGTGTGCGTGTCTGTGTGTGTGTGAGTGAGAGAGAGAAACCGAGAGAGAGAGAGACCACTGTCCAGTCATGCATGTGCCACGCACCCGGCTAGGTTGCCATGCATCACACCCCTGTGACACGCCATTAACCAGGACAAATCACAGGACCTCAGGGGAGATGGTAGCTTCCTCCACACTGCCTGATTAAAAAGTAAGATATATGAGGTATGTCCACAATGCCTGTGTCCATGCTGGGTAGCAGAACGGGCAAGTGTATGCAGACACACTCAACCTCCCCACACACACACACACACAAACTGGGATGACATTTTTGAATTGCTCCAAACAATCTTGTTTGCCCTGCTATAATGGTGCCTCAGCTGTCATCCTGCTGCAAGAGCAGATCACAATCTATAATTAAGAAGGAGATAAAAAGTGTCCTCTATACTATTTTCTTTGTGACCATTTGTGTCAGATAGGCTTTGCTCTACTTAGGGTTATGAGAAAAGGGCGGACCAGGACAGTGTCACGCTCGTTCTATTTCCAGAACGGTCTGATCTAAAAAACTAACTTTGCTGTGCAGCTCATACCACTCCTATTAAACTATAATAAAATGGGCTGTCAGGAGTCTGCAGGGACTTCTTGCAGAGAGCAATGTGCTCTACTTCATCCTAACCTAAAAAAAAAAATCCACCAGAACAGGACACAAAGATTTCCAAGAGCTGAGTTGCAGCTATTTGCAGTACCATGAGCTCTGCCAGACTGGGTCCTTCACTGGTGTTCCTCATATAGAAAGCATTAAAACAATTAGTGGATGCATATCTGGTTATCAAAAGGACTTTCTTATGACAAAGAGCAGTCTCTCACTCTACTGTGGAAAAATGACCACCCAGTCACCCAGGAATCATTGGAAACACAGAAGCTTAGCCTTTGTTTCGAGCAGAATAACCAGGGATTCAATTTAGTTTTAGGTGACACTGGTATCAATACTAGAACAGGAGGTGGACTTGTACTGATTATTTATACAACAGTTAAGTTGTCATCTTTCTGACCAGTCTAAAGGGAAAAACAGGGTGCATTTGTGACCGAAATGTGAGCATGTAGGGAGCCTTGATCAAGAGAACTAGTGAGTTCCAAATTTATTTTACTTTATATTATTTGCAGATTGTTCCCATTCATTACATTATTCCAAACATCAGAGATGTGTCACAGTAAATACAAATTAAGACAAGATCATCACGAGCTCCATATTTCTTGGAACTATTTAGTTAAAACAAAAAGCATTATAATTTCCATAAACAGGTCTGAAAGCTACCTGTTACTTTGCTGTTAAATTTCTCGGAAGAGTGAAAAAAATCGCTGACTGCTATAGAAAACTCATTAAGTATTTGTTTGAATGGCCAACGAGCATTGACGAACCCAGCACGACAGGCACGCTATCCACACACCGCCTAATTAAACAGAGTTGGCAGTGCTGTGGTCGGAGGATTCAGGTCGAGGAGCAGAGGTCAGCGATTTGGAGACCAGAGGGTCAAGTTGTCCTGGACAGAAGGCCGTCAGCACGGGTTCAGTGCAGGGACAGAGACAAAGAGCACGACAGACAGAAACTGAAAACCACCATAAGCTGCGTTTCAGTAGAATCTTACTTATCAACCTCTGCTATTAGTTAATCTGAAAGTGTGAAAATGAGGAAGTGTACTAGAAATAGCTGATGACTGAGCTGGATTCTTTTCTTTCATCACACGGTGAGGCACAGAAGATACAAAGAAAGATACAAAGAAATATCAGCTGTTTCATTGCATCCAGACCAACATCACATGAGGTCTCATGATGACAAAATAAAGGGGTTATTTATGGAAACGGCTGACCAACACTGCATGGCAGCTAGGAGAGTTTTCAGGGAGTGTAAAAACTTCACAAATGCTTCAAAAGATAATAGAACCATAAACATGTAATGTCATCTTCATCACTCACCTTTAGTTTATTTCATTGTCTGCTGTTTGCTGTTAGCCATGGAGAAACTCTTTGAAGCTTAGAAACTGAGCGAGTAAGAAGGGACAGAACACAGCCAAAGGAGGACTGAAACTTTCTCCATGTGTGACCACTGGCAGCGGGACACAATGAGCAGTGGAGGAACATGTCTGACAGATCTTTATCCGTAAATGGCTCTTTTTTTTTTATTTTTTATTTTTTTATTCCAAGCACCCCACATATGCGTAGCTGGAACCGCAGCTATGGCTCTTGTTTCCATCTCGGGGGAGGGTGCAGGAGAGTTCAGGCCACAGCTGACAGGACCTGCCTGGAGCTGCTCAGACACCAGCCATGGCTGCTCACTCGGCTCGAGCCTTCTCCTGCTGCAGCCCACAATGAGCCTTTATTATGAGGCTGATAAACTCAGAGCTGAGACCCTGGGAAACTCCTTCCAACTCCTCGCTGCACTACTAAAAACAGACCGAGCGCACTGGGGGAACCATAGACAGAGGGATAAGTGACCACATAAAAAAAAAAAAAAAGCGTAGACGTCCACCGCAGCAAGAATACATTATATTTTCAAATAAAAGACAGGGTTGCCTTCTTTGCTTTAAGCTATAATCAATCAAGCTTACAGACACAAAAGGGGATGAAGCCTTTAGTTGACATTTCATTGACCGCTTCTTTTTCTAACACTATTTCGGCCTAAAACGTCTCCTCAGGCCAGCAGCCCAACATGGCAGCCGTGCCTCGAGGGGTGGTCTCTGGCTATTGATTAGGAGGGCAGCCAGCTCAAAGCCCCCTTCCCTTAGGTCGTGAGGTCGAGGTAGAAGAAAGGAAAAGGGGGGGAGGGGACATGGGAGGAGGCGTAGCTTGGTCAGTAAATTAAACTTCTGTTCATCACTGTTAAGGGTGGATGTGAAAGAGTTTATGGCAGAGGGTGGAGGGAGGAATTGTTTTTGAGAAATGTCGTGTGAAACTCTGAGAAATTGCGGTAATGTGTAAAGCTGAAAGGAACTTGCTGGAGGTTATATACACTGACTGAGCATAAGCTCCGTCTGAGAAGACAACCTCATAGGAGATAACGTACTACAGGATATGACATATTGCTAATGCCGTTGCATTGCTGATATCGGGGATTGTTTTAGTCTGCCCTGACACAAAATAATAACTTACTATCTTGAGTCACTGATGAAGTTGAACATTTATCTGTCACTGGCTGGTAGAGGTTACTGCCCTGGTTCATAACTGGATTAGTTATGCACTACATTTTATTGACTGGAAAATTATGTAATTATGAGACACTGTGTACACCGAATTTTCAGCTGTGTTCAAGGAAACAAATCAAACAAGAACAATTGAAGTAGCTCAACACAACTTATATTACAGGTGGTTTCTTCAAATTCAACAACTTTTTCTGACTACTGCAGTCTCAAAATTATTCAACCCCCTGAACAGAATCCCTCATAAGAGCACTCATTTGCAAAGCAGGTGTTGTCTCAAGACACCCGATGCAACTAATCAAGGGCTTCATTAGTTGCATCAGGTTTGCTTGAGACAAAACACACCAAATACTCAGACTGGCTGTGGGTTTGTTCACAGTGACGCTTGGTTGCATGTTAGAAATACGAGTAAGTCGATATAATTGTCCAAAAAAGCTCAGAGATAAGATCATTACCTTGCACAAACAAAGAAAAGGATACATATGGTAGCAAAGGCACTGAATGTTCCTAGAGATGCTGCTGGATGCATAGTCCACAAGTTCAAAGCTAAAGGAACACTGGCTGCACTACCTGGACGTGGCAGAAAGAGGAAGCTATCAACGGCTGCAGCCAGATTTCTGGAGGAGGCAGGTGGTCAAAAACCCTGGAGTGACTGCAAAAGACCTCGTGTTGAATTTGGTGAAACCACCAGTAACATTAGTTGTGTTGAGCTACTTCAGTTGTTCTTGTTTGACTTGTTTCTTTGAACACAGCTGTAAATTTTGCTAAAACACCTAATTTGCAAAAGGGGGGGTTGAATAATTTAAGGTGCTACTGTATATACATTTACAATGACTTAAGCATGCAGTGGAAAGTCATAACGTACAACAAAGCAAGTTGCTAATGTAATTTGGCTTGTCTTTGGCAGGTGCAGGAAATATGAGTAACCATTTGATGAATGCAGACTAGATTTGACTGCCAAACATTTGATTGTTTTGAATTGCATCATTTCAGGAAATCTGGGAAGCCCGCCAGCTGAAAGTAGTCTGAAGTAGAGAGATGCATGGGCACAAGTCAAGGCCCAGGATCAGACCAGGTGCAGGCAGCGCTTTAGTTTTAATTTGACTGGCCAATGCAATGGAATCAAAAATAATACACATTAACTATGTCTCATTTTAAACAATGTCTCATTATTCTACTGATCTGGCAGTAATTCGCCAATATATATACAGGAAGGAAGTGCATTCAACTAAACATAACTTTTGACATTTACATAAAATATTTGGCAACATTTTTCCACCACTGCGAGCCATGGAGCTATGGCGTTTCAAATCCAAACCTCTGTACCCACTTCATGTCATAAACTCAGTGACACATGCCCAAAATCACACTGTAAACAGAAACCAGACAACGCTGTACACAATCTCATTGTATTTCAAGGGATTGATATGTGAGGCTGTTGTTAATTTAGATATGCTTATCAAAATTACAAACTCAATGTGAGAAGGATAACCTGATTAAAGTGTGAACATGCCTGCTGCAACAATCAGATCAAATTAGTGGAGTGGATGTAAAAGCAGTGTGACATCCATTTATGACACTCCTCTCTGCGCACATCTGATGATCTGATTACTTAATGAATCATTTGTCGATTGTTGATATTAAGCTTTTACAGCACATGGTGGTTTGCAGGGAGTTCCAGGAAAAAAAAAAGTATTCACCTATACAAAAATCCTGAGCAAATGTAACCAGGAGCGGCCCCATATAGAGTTGAACTAATCTCTTAAGCATAGAGGGGCGTTGCCACTAGGAGAAGATGGAGGACTTGGGGACCCTAAAAAGCTCAGCTTTCTTCCCAGAAAAGGGGATGGGAGCAGGGTTCCTGAACAGCAGCAGGCCACATCTTGTGAACAGATTGTGTTGGTCAGTCAAAGGTTTGACACAGAAAAGAGGAAGTCAAAGTGGCAGATGTCACATTGTTTAGGTGAACGCAGGAAATAAAAAGCAACAAGAGACTTCACTTGTAGCATGTTTGCACTTGTCTTAAAAAGCTTTCGCCACCGCTTAACACGTAAACAGCTTACATTTGGCAGATGAATCGGCTGAATACACACAGACGCAGATTAAAACAAGTCAGCCAAGTCAGAGATTATGACCTCCGCCTTCACTTATTCCTGCACTGACCTCATACCATCCCTTCCCATCCCCCAATCTCCTTCCCCCTAATCCAGCCCTGCTAGGTGGCAGACAGCAGCACGGCCTGATGGTCAAACTGCGTCTGTCTGCCTTCCTGTCTGTCCATCTGCTGAGCTCCAGCAGTGGTTCAAAGGAATTAAAGTTGTCTAGAAAGTTGCCAAATCCCCCCCCCCCCCAAGCTCTCCCTTTTATTTCACTATCTGATTTGATACTTCTGTTTTACTTTCTCTAAGCACGGTCCAATTCCATTAACACCCTGTGCCTCCTATTAGCTAATGCAGCAGTTACACACTGAATCTCATCCAGCTCATTACCAGGCATGCCAGTCCCACACAGGGATTCTTCTCTATGCTCCAACACCACCAACAGAAAGGGCGAAAACTACAGCAGAACATGGCGTGGTTTGACTTGATCCTTCCTAGGAATAAATTGGACCAATCAGTGTCACTTACAACTGAACACAATACACCAGGCTTGTTTTGTCTTCATTTGTAACGGTGCATTTGCAACCTCTTTTATTTGGTTTAGGGGTAGAGGGGCATGGATAGAGGCTGGTTTGGATATTTTTAGGGGGAGGTGAGGGGTCAGGGGCAGAGGAGAGGGATAATGTCCCGGTGGCCTTTGTGACAACAATGAAAAGCACAGCAGGGAAAGTGAAGCCTTGCTTTAGCTCAGCGGAGTTTATTAAAACTGCAAAAAGGGTGAGTGGCCACAGATGGTGCTGTCAATAACCACTCACCCACCCCTGCAAACGCACGCTCGTGCACACCAATGCCACACCCAATGCCATACCACCGACTGGAAACACACAACACACAGTTATAGAAAGGAGGGGGGGTAGTAAAAACAGATGGTAAATGTGTGTATGGATGTGTGATGTGGAGAAGTGCTCCAGGGGGCGTTAGGATTCCGAAAGTCTTTCAACCTCTAACCTCCATTAACACCTCTGAGAAGCTGTAAAGACAGATCGTCACAGATCCACCAGCATCCACGGTGGAGTATTACTTACTGCAACTGCAGGGAGTGTAAAATAATTTGTTTCAGTACCAAAAATGGCAACATCTGCTCATTGAAATAGAATATTAGATCAAGATTCATTAAAGACCAGAGAGAGAAAGCAGCAAGAAAAGTAGAGGAAAGATCAGGGACATTGGAGTCTTTTGTATTTGTGTAATCCAGTACCACATGGCTTTAGGGGACCACCAAAGTAATGGTTCTCAAGTTCCCATTTCCCTCCAGGTATCCTATTTTCCCCATCAGATTTCTGGATGACTTTAAATGCAGAGAGAGGGTCTTCCTCACGTGGCTCCAGCATGGTGTTAATGGGACAAAAACTTGACAGTCACAAAAGGTCGGGTTACAGTGGCAGCTTGCTTCAGACCTACTCACTCTCCCAAACTCACAGTTGACAATATTCACTAATCAAGAGAGCAAAGGTGACACAAGGACATGGGAGTCTGACAGCTGTTCAAATTTTCACTATCACTCTAATCTCAGTGTGTGTAAAGATGGAATCCTACCAAAAACCGAGATTACAAAGCACCAGGTCAATCAACCATTAACTGATAGCAAGTCAGCTTCTTAATTATGCTGCTTTTCTCCATTTGGTATAATTAAAAATGTAATACCTTCACAATAAATGTTATTGATTAGAGTGCATAATTAATCAGGTAATTCAAACAATGACTACTGACTGGTGTTGCTGTGAATGAACACAAACTGAATCAAGGACACATTTGGATTCAACTTTCTGTGAAAGCACTCAGCAAGTGACTGTTTATATACCCTGAAAAGACAATTTGCTTAAGTACTCCAAAAACTCCCTGGTCTTTTATAATCTAGCATGTTTTTTTTTTTTCCAGCAAAATGAGCCTAAAGAACCATTCTAAATAAAGAGACGGCAGCTTCAGCACACCGCACTCTCATCTCATGCTGAAGTCTGGGGACGATGGATTTATTTCACTAAAAAACCATGGAAGACCGATTTAAAGCAAAATTACAGTTTTGGCTACATGATCCAGATGTTACATATGCCTAGCATCTGCATTATAGGCAGTAATCAACACATACATGCTCATCCACCGACATGCAATTGGACAACCTTAACTCCCACTATTACCAATGTAAATAAACTAATGACTTTCAGCCACAAGACAAATCCTGTTAATTTCAAAGATAACCAAGACCACACCACCTCAGAGCAGTTTCCTGCCTTTAATCCCTCTGCATACAAACATGGCCAGGCCTCTCTGTTTGAGTATGCACAGGGGCAGGGCTCTGATTTCAAACAGCAGTGAAGGCAGGTCAAAGGGGGCTGCCTTTATGATGATCTGGGAGAGGACCCCTGACCGAGGCTCAAGGGGACCTGCCATCAGAGTCACGACCCCCAGGCCACAAACAGCGAGCCAAAGTCTGACATCAAAACCAACACTTTGCTCAAAAGCAAACAAGGCAGCGTTGCTATGCCCTGATCCACCACTCCACAGAAACAGAGACCCACAGAGAATGCCAGTGTACCTGCAACCTTTCCTCAGCCTGTTTCAAATGACTTGAAGCCGTCGTGCGATATAAAGCACAAACAAACTCTACTGTCTTGACCCAATTTCTTAATGTTTTTGTTTTTCCCAAAGCAAGCACAACCTTGATGTAGATGCCGACTTACGCAATTAGCAAACAATAAATCCCCGTGCTACAGAGCTTTTTCAATAAACGGATAATTTCCTTGAATCACCAAAATGACATTCATTTTTATGTCATCTGTGGGAGGGTAAAAAAGGCTGCTGGAGGTACTTAAGGAGTGAATGTCAGCTGAATGACAAGTCAGGCCTGACAACAGTAATGCCAGCCATTGTAGGGAGGCTTTCAGACAGACAGGCAGTCACCATGGAAGACTACATTAAATACCTCTCATCTACTGACTAGAATAACAATGCCACTCTGCACATTGTTGCCATTATGCCTTTGAAAAGTACTGAAAATGTATAAATATAAAAGATGAATCTTAGGGGGGTAAAAAGGTGTAAATCTGCTGATAGCAGATGACCACAGTGCACATGTCATTTACCAAAATCAGGACGGAGGGATTCAGGCTACAGATCAATGGTTATGGGGTTATGCAAGATGAGGCAACACTGGCCACCAGATATTTGTCAAAATATTGTGAGAATAACAACATTTTATTAAACTGTGAGACAGAGAGGATGCTGGCCAAAAGATCAAACATCAGCTCCGGCTGTTTTCTGAGCCGCTTGTTGTTCTACTTCTTGAGTAATCAATGTCTGTTCACCAGAATCTGCCTCTGGCTATCGCAGCTACACTGCAGATGTGATCCCACTCATTATCACTGCAAACTCAACTCATGAAGCGCTCCACAACAGCAAAATCAGGAGCTGCTCTAAAACTGAATATCTAATGTTGACTGAATGCATTTTCGGCCCCTGCTAACTACTCATAACCTACCAACACTCTGGCAGCTATTATTCAAGCACAAACGGGCTGCATTTGCAGGAGTCATCTGACCTACTAAAGAGTCTCATTGTTATGCTTGACAACAGGCATAAACATTTAAATTCTACAGCGATGATACAGTATGTGTGGATGAGCAGAGCGTGACAAGTAACATAGAGCATCTCCATGGTTAATTACAGTGAGTGGAGTTTGTCTGAAGACAGACGGATTTATCCACATTTGTCCAAAAATACATTTGCCTGATAAAAAAATAAATAAAGCAACTCTCAAATTGAAATACCCGCAGGGTATTTGCAATGCAAAAAGAACAAGTACAGTACTTTATGCAAACAGCATGGCACAACCTCTGGTTTAATATCCTCACAGGAATATTTACAATGCATGACAAGCCTCGGTGCATTGCGCTCAGAATTTAACTCTACATCTTCGACAAAACAATACACCTGAATATTGATTTGCTGGGGCTCAGGTGGTCTCGTCAAGCAACAGCTATTCTCAGCAGCATCAGGTTGTTGTTATTACCCCGCTGGGTTCTGCATGACAAATGGGAGGCTTCGTCATCTCTTGTTCAGCATCCCCTATGACTGTGCATCATCCTCTTTTAGAGGCTGAAAGCCCTTAGTCATTCTCGCGGGGGGAGCAGAAGAAAAGGTGCTGGGCATTCCTCGCAAATGAGAGCTTGTGCTCAACCACATGCAACCTTGTAATTCCTCAAGCAGCACCGGTCCCTTCACCACCCTGCCCCCTCCTCTAAACCCCTGCACCCCCGCTAACCTCCCCCCATTCTCTGGATCTAAGGCTGGTTAAGGGGACGTGAATAGGTGATATTTCAGCATGCCAACGGCACCGAGGAACACAGCTGGCTGGCTGGCTGGGGGCCAAATCCCCATGGTTACCCAGGACCAGCAACTACCTCTTTCCTGTGCTGGTCTATCTGGGAATAAACTACCTCTGCTCTGCATGCATGGGGGGACTTGAAGGAGACAGAGGAGACAAGATAAGTTAGGGTTGCATCATTGCAGCGCCCCACCTCTAAATCACCTACCTAAATTGGGGCAGATGGCACTGAGCGGTAAATAAACGGGTCCAACTGCACACAACCAGCTCTTCTGCAGTGCCCCTGAGCAGCACACTGCCTCTCTACACAAGTGTGCTGCCTGAACTTGTTGCAGTCACACTGTGGGAACAATGTGGCAGCTACAAAGTCTCACACCAGCCCTGCGTGGCTAGAAAAGCTCAGCCACTCACCTCAACAGTAACAGGTTGTTCAGTCAACATAATAAAAATGCACCAGACCAGGGCCTGATAGTAAAATGTGTTTCAGCTGATAGAGGTTGTTGCCTGATTGGACATACAACCTGAACATAACAGATGACTTGATATGCAGAGAGCTGGTAATCCCTTCTTTGGATCGGTGGGGAATCTGCTGAGCACTTTCATTGGCTTTTACATGCAAAACTACAAAACAAAAGACCACTAGCTCCCCCCTGAACACATACGACCAATCTTTTTATTTTGCTAATTAAGCTCACCGCCTTCTAATGCTAATATAAACACCATTAAACAGCAGTGGGCCTGTGGGTAACTTTACAGAAATCAGAAGATTGGCTGTTCTGGTTCAACATGTGCCTGTTAAACACCAATAGTAGGTCATATTTTACCAACTTTTTTTTTTAATGTGACACACCACCGGCTGTGACTCCCAAACAGGTAGGGATGAACTAACATTAGCCTGGTCCCTATTAGTCTGCCGCTACACATCCACTCTCTCTTACCTTTGACTTGACTCTCGTACTCCGCGATGATTTCTTTATCCTTTTTGAACCTCGGCGTGGACATTTTCTGTCTTTGCCCGAAGCTTCTTTAAAACTTCTTGTACAAAATAACTGTTTGTCAACAAGCGGGATCCTACAGCAGCGGACGCATCCCACACAGGGCGAGGAAAATGAACGCGAAGAAGAAGAAGAAGAAGAAGAAGAAGAAGAGGAGCGACACAGAATGACACTTTGGGAGGATTAAACTCAGCAACAAGCTCGACTTGGAGCGAGAAGAAAACGTCTAGTTCGTCATTGTTCCTCTTCCCTTTGGATAAGCGGTGGATATTCAGCAGAGCCGATGCGCAATCTTGCTCCAACCAATGGATCCACTCAAGTATCGGAGCAGTCGGCGCGGCGCAACACCACCGAAGAAGAAAAAGAAGGGGGAAAAAGACAATCACGCAACTTTCGGGGTCTCCGCGGCGGGTCTTCACAACGCTCTGCAAAGTAGTGCCAGCGACCCGTCCGCGGGGCTCTGAAGTCGGCTTGAATCGTGCGTGTGTGCGCTTGGGTTTTTTTTCTCTTTAGTGGCTTCCAGTTTGGGACCCGCACACACACACACATTCACGCACGCACACACACGCTCACACTTCCCCCCCTTGCTCGCTCTCCCTCGACGGTTTCTCCCTCCAACTCCCAGCAGGCTCAGAGGCAGACAGGGCAGGCCGACTGCAGCACTCAGCAGCTGGAGCCAGGCAGGGAGAGGAGAGGGGAGGAGAGGAGAGGAGGGGAGAGGAGGGAGGGAGGGACCTGCTCACACATACTGCTAGTGGACACCAGTGGACTGACACGCCCGCTCCCATATCTGAGGGCTTTTTCTTATTTGTCCATGTTGGTCAGCTGTTGGTGACTACAGGCCTCTGCAATTTATACCTAATGCTCTTCCTTAGTATTACTTACACACATGTGACAGAAACACAACTGAACCCACATTAAGACATTTAGGGTTTGCTTTTACTTTTACTTTTATTTGAACACAAGAAAGATCCTATAGGTATGTTTATCTGATATACAGACATCCATTACTGTAAGGGGTGAAATAAAAGTTATTTATAGGGGCCCATAGCTGCAGAGGGCCCTTTAAAGGTCCCGTTAAAATACACTTAGGTGCCCCATATGTCCCCGCTAGACTAACGCACTCATATAAATTACAACTAATATAGATGTGTCCTTACAGGAAGCATATTGCATACATGATTTAGTCATTAAAGAGTAAGTGCATTCTTTAAGCTTTAAAGTCACAAAAACACATTTGAAGATACCACTATGCTTTTGCTCCATTATATTACCTGATCTGTGTTTATTTGGTAAAGACAGAAGTTTTTCCCCATGATTTTTGCCTTTAAAGAAAACAACAACAAAAAACTCAAAACTAATTGGCCCACAGCACCATCTGCAGGGCAGATCAAAAAGCACAGGTTAGCCACAACCACTGATTTCTAGTCAGGACCATACTTCAATTTATTTATTTTTTTATTGCACTTTCATAAAAATAAAAAACGAAAAAGAAAAAAACAAAAAAAAATCCATGCAGCACAGCACTGAAATAAATAGAAAAAGGAAGAAATGTTTTTGTTATGTTTTGATCAGAAAAGTAACACATACCACAGCAACAACATCCATTTTCAAGCTGCCCACAATACAAAATAGATCATTTTCAAACAAGGCTTAAAACACATTATTGCCACTTGATGTTTAGTGTTTCCTAAAAATCACGATATTAAGTGCATACAAACAGAGATATAAAACACAGTTAAAATAATATAAGAACTGTAAAATGCAAAGGCAGTTTATCATTTTATCATTTCTAAAACACCTCGACGTTCCATCATTGTAAACATTAAGATGATAAATATATAGCAATGTCATGGGGCCCTTTACTGACTAGTAATGGCAGCTTTAACACTTTACTACATACATAAATGGTTTTATAACCCGCACAGGAATATTACACTTAACACAACTAGGTTCACTTCACCAGTAGTATGTCACGTTTCTCCACAAACCACAAATAAATTAAAGCTACCGCTATTTATCTTTTAAATGTTTGTTGGTTAAGCACCATAGTCAACCGCTTTTGAAGAAAGTCTCCTCGATGACCTCAGTGAACCTCTCCTTCATCTGCTGACGGAAGCCAGCATACCACTCCAGCAGCCTCCTCCTCCTGTCCACCTTCTGCTCCTGGCTCATCCCTCTCTCCCTCTCCAAGATGGCCGGCAGTTCTTTCCAGTCACTGATGAAGATGAAGGGTGCTCCTGCAGCTTTGAGCAGACGTAGCGGGGAGCTGGCCCCGGCCGCACAGGACCCAGGTGTTAGTACATCTTCCACCACGGGCACCGAGCCGTAAGAGCAGGCCTCGTAGATGCGGTAGCACTCTGTGTTGATCCCAACTGGGCAGAGAGTGAGCTCGCTCTGGGCTAAAGCTGTCTGATAGCGACTCAGACTGTCTGCTGTCTCCTGAGGGAGCCACCTGAGGCAAAGAGGGAGGAAAGATATTATGAAATATATTTCAGTGCTGTTGCAATGAGATAATATAATGCTGTAGACATTCATTTCATCTCCAGCCTGGCTATGGGTTTGTTCAGTGACGTTTGGTTGCATGTTAGAAATATGGGTAAGTCAAGGGAATTGTTCAAAAAGTTAAGAGAACAATTGAAGTAGCTCAACACAACTTATATTACAGGTGGTTTCTTCAAATTCAACAACTTTTTCTGACTACTGCAGTCTCAAAGTTATTCAACCCCCTGAACAGAATCCCTCATAAGAGCACTCATTTGCAAAGCAGGTGTTGTCTCAAGACACCTGATGCAACTAATCAAGGGCTTCATTAGTTGCATCAGGTGTGCTTGAGACAAAACACACCAAATACTCAGACTAGCTGTGGGTTTGTTCACAGTGACGCTTGGTTGCATGTTAGAAATACGAGTAAGTCGATATAATTGTCCAGAAAAGTTCAGAGATAAGATCATTACCTTGCAAAAACAAGAAAAAGGATACAAAAAGATAGCAAAGGCACTGAATGTTCCCAGAGATACTGTTGGAAGCATAGTTTGCAATTTCAAAGCTGAAGGAACCCTGACTGCACTACCTGGACGTGGCAGAAAGAGGAAGTTATCAACAGCTGCCACCAGATTTCTGAGGAGGCAGGAGGCCAAAAACCCTCGAGTGGCTGCAAAAGACCTGCAGCGAGACTTGGTGTCAGCAGGCATTGAGGCTTCAGTCTCTACAGTAAGGCGCATACTAAATGCTGAAAACCTCCATTGCCAAACTCCATATACATGAGCCACAGCAGCTTTGGTATTCTGTTCTGTGGAGCGATGAAACAAAACTGGAACTTTTTGGGTCTATGGATCAGCGGTGTGTCTGGAGGAGGAAGAATGAAACGTGCTGTAAACAACACCCTGCCTACAGTGAAGCATAGCAGTGGCTCAGTGATGCTCTGGGGTTGCTTTGCTTCTTCTGGCACTGGAAACCTGCAGTGTTCACAGGGCAAGATGGATTCAATCAAGTATCAGGAAATCCTTGGAGAAAACGTCTGTGAGGAAGCTGAAGCTTGGACAACGATGATCCCAAGCATACCTCAAAGTCCACCTGATTTCAGAAAAAGTCTTGGAAGATACTAGAGTGGCCGTCACAGTCGCCTGAATTGACTTGAAACCACAGAAAATCTCTGGTGGGATTTGAAGAAGGTGGTTGCAGCACGCAAATCCAAGAATATTAGAGAGCTGGAGGTTATTGCACATGAGGAATGGGCTAAGATACCTGAGAACCTGGTGTCTGGCGGTGCATCACATTTGCAGTAGGTCATAACAGCAAAAGGGGTGCTCTACTAAGTACTAAAGATGCTTGTCGAGAAGGGGTTGGATAATTTTGAGACTGCAGTAGTCATTAAAAGTGGCATCTTGTGTTGAATTTGGAGAAACCACCTGTAATATTAGCTGTGTTGAGCTATTCTATTCTAGAAAGGCTGTAGCTGTGGAAGGTATCCACTTGATTTGACTAACTAATCCTGCTGAAGCCTCACATACAAATACTTTTGCACAGAAAAAGACCTGTGGGTTTGGTCCTTCATTACTTTGGAAGTGCTGTAGAATGGGATCTCTTTGCTACCAGTACAGACAGGGAGAACGATTACAACTACCAGTAACACATTCAGTGTACATACAGGCAGTATTTTAGGATACACTAGAAAAAGTGTCTATCCGTTCTTCATTCTGTCTTTTCCAGGTTCTCAGGGGCCTTGAACATATTTGACAGTTTGTGGAATAAAGAAAAATAAGGACTTAGAGGGACTGTATGGTCTTTAATTAGCCCTTTCTCCTTATATTTTACCGCATAAGACCTAGAAAAAACCCTTGACTTTGTAAGTAGGAGAACCCCAGTGACTGCACAAAAATAGTTTTATCATAAATAATCTAAATTATTACTGATGTTATAAAAAGATGAAATAGAAAGGCATCAGTGAGAAACTCTTGATATTAATATTCTCAATGAGTATTTTTAAATCATTTTTATCTGAGAAAACAGGATAATCATACATTTCTTGTCATTAATACTAAATATAAAAGTTTCACTATTTCATATCAGTCCTACAAAACGGCTCAACAACTAAATAATGACTTACTTCTCTCGGGCATTGGTGAAGCATTCCTTATCCAGGCCAGTTTGTTTCAGCACCTGCATGAGAGTTTCTCTGGAGGAATTTTTGTAAACAGTTCCTAGGAAATTGCAGAGGTATGGCCTGTTGGAGGTGATTAATTGGGCATTCGGCCTGATCATAGGAAACTGCCTGTATCTGCACAGAAACAAGCAAAACAGAGCAACATGTTTGACAGTGTTATTCATTTAAACAGGCAGCTTTCACAGTTTAATAAACTGATATTGAGCACTTATGGTCTACACACACACACACACAGGAGTACTAGGAAATGACATACGTGGCGACACCAAGAGGCCACTGGAAGACATCCTTGTCATTGACCCAGGGGCTGTCGTACACTAGAAACAGCAGGTCCACAAAGCCACCATTCCTCTTTAAGTACGGGCTGATCCAATTGTTGTTGCAGTGCTCGTTGCCCAGCAGCACCACGGCCACATGTGACACTGTGTGGGATCGTACCAGAGCTTGGACATGCTCAAGCCACCGCGTGGAGTAGGAGACCTTCTGCTGCTCGCGGCCGTTCAGCACCAAAACCAGGCTGCTCATATCCAGAGGGGCGTGACCCTGGACCACAGCAGGACCTGTGTAGAAACTGAAGATGCAGATGAATTAGGGAAGGGAAGGAGAACAAAGTACATATTTGATGGTTCTGTCTTATCGTTATACAGTATGATGTGGTGCATTTCATGTGTTGTATTTCACATAGTGCCAAAAGCATACTATATGTTTGGCAGCCTTTTAAATATTCCATCTTTGTTACCTGAAATCAATCTTTCCTGACTGCAGCTCTCCTTCTCTCCACTGTGCTACCTTATCAGTAGGGTTGAGAGGTCCATCTAAAATATGTTCCCACAGGTAAAGGCCTGAGGAGAAAAGAAGGGTTAATGCAGTTTGCCATTGGAGTTAAATGTCATCATGTGGAGCGCCATTATGATGTACCATCGCCTGCCTTCCGCAGCAGAGCACGTTAGTATTATATCTACATCTATGTATGTAGACACTCCTGTTATAATCAGGTACATATACAGCATGTTCAGTTACTGAGTCTCACTTTAACTTAATGACTTAGGAAGTATGTAAGAATATAATTTTTTTTTTTAAAAACAGCGAAAAGGGAGAGGGAAAAAAATTCAAGCTGAAGCTTATTATAATTGTTTCTGACTAATAAATGTTTATATTTGAAGCCTTATTATTTATTCCAAATGATAAATAGCATGATGCAACTTTGTCAAAGCTCTATCCCTCTCTGTAACGCAAGAAAGAGAATATTTCGCAATTTTCCTTCAAATAAGGAAGAATTATAAATTATAGAGAATATTTCAAACCCTTCAAAACATGTTTGACATACAGTTTCATCTGGTCTTTGTTCTGTTGATTTTTGATCTTCTTAATCTGGCTGACTTTATTTCATTTACACTCTGAGCTACACAAATATGACTGATGTACTATATTGACTTAACCTTTAGAAAAATCTTTGATTCTGGACATTTGGACACTTCCGGTAGTTTTCTTATTAGCAGTGATTACGTTATTATTATTTCTTTCCCTATCTAAACACTGTTCATCTTCATCACTAAAGCACAGTATCTTCTTGCTACCTGCAATAACACTGTAAACTTATGCAAACTTCACATACGTTGCTTCGTACATACATCAGAATTTAGAAAATAATTTGGTTTGCTCCCATCATCAAAGTTCTGTGAAGTTTAGTGATAAATGTACGGTGGCCGGGAGGTGCAAAACAATTTTACAATACAAGAAACACTTTTACAAAGCTGGAGACAAATTTACATTTTAGAAAACATTTTTACAAATCAGAAAACAAAATTACATTGCCATAACACATTTACAAGTCCTGAGGCAAATTTACATTTGAGAAAACAAATTTACAAGACGTGAAACACTTTCACAAACGCCGAGACAAATTTACAAGTGACGAAATACTTTTACAAGCGGCCGAAACAAATTTACAAGTAACTTTTTCAACCGGAAAGGGAATGTACCAACTGTCGAGTAGAACCGGAAGTGATAAGGAGTTCATGGCGACCCACGATGGACGGCAGTCAAGCGGTCTTTTGCCCATTTTGTGGCGAACATATAAGCCGATTAACGCGGTACATTCCCTTTCCGGTTGAAAAAGTTACTTGTAAATTTGTTTCGGACGCTTGTAAAAGTGTTTCGTCACTTGTAAATTTGTCTCGGCGTTTGTGAAAGTGTTTCACGTCTTGTAAATTTGTTTTCTCAAATGTAAATTTGTCTCAGGATTTGTAAATGTGTTATGGCAATGTAATTTTGTTTTCTGATTTGTAAAAATGTTTTCTAAAATGTAAATTTGTCTCCAGCTTTGTAAAAGTGTTTCTCGTATTGTAAAATTGTTTTGCACCTCCCGGCCACCGTATAAATGGCTGCACAATAGGAGTTAGTTAAAAGCTACTAACAGAGGCCTGAGCTGCCGGAATGCACCAAAGCTTTTTTCCTCAGGCTTTCTGCAGTTTTTCATCACAGTGCGCCAAGGTTGTAGTTGTTTATAGTTTTTAAACTATGTGCAGTAGTGTTTGTAATTTTCATACATGACACAAAGTCTGTACTGTCCATTACTCATGATGTATGGCTGCATTGCCCTCTTCTTGTATTTCTTGCACCTCAGCGTCAGCGAGGAATATTATTCTTTACAACTGTATGATTGTATACGAATAAAGACAATAACTTCAACTGAAAATGTATATTGTTTAAAGTTGAAACATCCACAAGAAAAAAAAAAAAATCATCAATCACAAGAGTTGGAAGCACAAAATCAGATTTGATCTAAGTCGGTATGTGCACTTCTTACGAGAAAATCACGAGTCAGTGCACGAATGCAAATGAAGTCTTTGTCATTTCACTCCAGAATCTCAAATCACAGACCTCTCCTAACACCATGGCTTACCTATGGCAGCTTTCCCCCAGATCTGGACTTTGTATCTTTGAGGTTTGTTCTTGTCAATTCGACCCAGGTGCTGTTTGAAGGCTTCTCTCTTCCTGTTCAGATCTGAGTTGTACTCCACCTGTTCATCCTCCCACGGGTTCCAATCATCTGCTCTCAGTGGAGCAACAGCACCGCCATCTCTGACACCACCTGCAAACACAGCACATAATTTCCATTCAGTCAGTGGGAGTGAATTTCCGCTATCTGCCATAAACACGTTTGTTTTTACTGTCAAATTCAGGGAGATTTACGCAGCATCTCTGCAAATCAGGCCGGATGACGATTGTGCGGTGTGAGATCAATTACCCGAGGGTGCTCCCGTCTCTTTCTTCACCACCCTGTGAACGCGAGAGATTACTTTGGTGCTGAAGAATACATTGTACGCAGCATAGAGTGAAAACGCCACATACGCGAAAATAATTAGAAGGAATAGCTTTCTTTTGGGTATTTTCATCTTTCTTTTCTTTTCCTTTTCTAAATCTCAGGTTACCATTGTGTAGTTCGTCTCCATATTTTGTGACAGGACCCTTGTTTACATCACGAAGACCCCATGGATACGGCTGCCCTACTTAAATGCCTGTACCAAATTACCCACTGTTTTAAAAGCATCAGTGGTTTCTATCATTTTGGACAAAACTACCACCAAATGTCAACAATGAATCTATAAAGTTAGTTTTTGGCATTGATTAATAACTGTAAGATAATATAACAACGTGATATGTTAGAAAAAACAGGAGCTCTGCGGTCAACCCTCATCCTAATGCGGAAAGCCGCGAAGGCGGAGTTGGTTTCTGGTGAAGCAAACTAGAGGTGCACGCTAGATTTGTTCGCGCAAGGTCGCGTGCCCAGCTACGGGGCTGTGGTTTCATATTTGGGGCAAATATGTTGTCCATAGCCGCTCGTGCCGGGGCTCTTTCCCCATGTTTGCGGGCAACAAAGCCCACAGTTAAAAGCCTGTCGATCCCGGGAGCGAAGGAGCTGGTGTCCGCTGCTGGTAAGGACGAGCATCGGACGTGTGTGCTGTGTGATGTGACGATCCGACTCAACATACTAACAGCCTACATTTAAGTTACCACTTCCACATCAGAGGACACGCTAATGTGGTGTATCTTTGTTTTTCACATTGTTCGTCTGCAAACTACAGTTGATGTTACAGCTAACTTCCTGTAGCTTTGTAGTTTCCTTGATGCTAACAGCCGAGTTGTTGATACTGACATCTGTGACCTGACGGAGGGTCAACAACAGATTAAATCCCACGATGTGATCAAATATAGAGATATGAAAAGTTCATTACAACAGACCTAAACACCAAAGTCCACCACTTAATGCCACTGACATCAGTCTTCATATTTGGCCTTAACGATGTAAATGTGAACTGAAGTGAAGTGATGATCATCACCTCCTTTTTTCATTCTGTAGACTAAACGTTTAATCTGTTAAATGAAAAGAAAACTGCCGGATATATAGACATTGATGAAAACTGTTAGTAGTAGCATTACTGACGGAATCAGGATTTCTAGATCTGGACCTGATCTGATGTGCTTTATGGTGGGAAAATGTTCAAATCCTGATATCTGCTGCTGTTTTGTTTTTAAAAGTCCATCCTCTGGTTTCAATAATCTATAATGACAAATGGTCATGGATAATGTGAATAAAATCATTAGTGATTTAATCCAAAATTTGAATTTCTTAAATTTCTGTACCATGCTAAAAGTAAAGCTTTCCAATGTCTCATGTGTGAACCTTAAATAATCAAGTCTGTATCTTTGTTCATCATAAGATCTAGTGTTGATTAAGCTTTGAGTTGGAGGTTAAACTGTCATGTGCTGAAAATCTACAAATGGATTCCAACATTTTAGAGGCGAAATGTGATAATTAAAAGTTATAAATACTCAATATTAAGCAACAGAGGCATTAGATGTTTAAAGTTTACAATATTTTTTTTGCCAACTGCTTCGTGCATCTGCTTTGTCTTCAAGAACTGCATCATTTGTCTCATTTCCAGCTCCTGGGCGAATCCGCCTTGCCCACACGGATGTCAAGATTCCTGACTTCGCGGACTACCGTCGCCCTGAGGTCTCCGACCCCAACAAGTCCTCTCAGGAGAGCAGTGAGGCAAGAAGGTCATTCTCTTACCTCCTCACTGGAGCGACCACTGTGGTCGGTGTCTACGCAGCCAAGACGGTGGTCTCCCAGTTTGTGTCCTCAATGAGTGCATCAGCAGACGTCCTGGCGTTATCCAAAATTGAGATCAAGCTCGCTGACATCCCTGAGGGCAAAAACATGACCTTCAAGTGGAGAGGAAAGCCCCTGTTTGTGCGTCACCGCACAGAGAAGGAAATCTCCACAGAGGCGGCTGTGAATCTGGCTGAGCTGCGTGACCCCCAGCATGACAAGGATAGAGTGCTCAACCCCAAATGGGTTATTGTCCTCGGCGTGTGCACCCATCTGGGTTGTGTGCCCATCGCCAACGCCGGAGAATACGGAGGCTACTACTGTCCCTGCCACGGCTCCCACTATGATGCATCAGGAAGAATCAGAAAGGGACCTGCTCCGCTCAACCTGGAGGTTCCCTTCTATGAATTTCCTGACGATGACACGGTCATGGTGGGATAAATAACGGCGCTCTGTCTCGGCTTCTCTCTGTAATTTGTATTTTTTGTGTGAGAGTTAAGGGTTAGAATAAAATGTGTGTATTTACTAATACAAATATTTCCATTACATCTTTTCACACTTTATCTATCTCCATAGAGTTCTGTCATTACACACTACTTTTTGTATATTTGGAGCGAATCCACAACAGCGACGGGTGAAGGAAACAACATTTTTTACAAAGACTTAACTAAGGCTTTAAAAAAAAAAAAAACATGAGTCTTCCTGGCCTGAGTTCTACTTTGTATTTAAGAGGATTTTACACAACAACTTTTGACAACGACAGCCAGGTCCCTTTAGGATATCTTGAGGCACAATCCTCAAAGTTAACGGGCTACATTCAAGCCCGTTTGAGGTGAGAGAACCAAACACTACCAATAGAACAAGGGGAGACTTGACCACAGCCATGATGTGTCTAAAACATGGGTAGATGTTTGCTCTAAGCACTCTTTCTTCTGTTCTGTGAGCTTTTCTCAGACAAAATGTTTCATAGCAGTGATGTCAGTAGCCAAGAGTGTTTCAAAACTGCCAAATGAGATTAAGCACTATTAATTTACAGTCAGATCTCCAGCTGATTTAATGCTGAGGGAAAAAGTGCACTCTATAAAACAGGAAAAATACAAAGTTTTTTGTTTTTATTGATGAAATCATTTAAAGCGATAAAGAGCCTCCATGATGACAATACGGCACACTTTACACAGACGCTGGTATATTCCCACTCCCACTTAATTTACATCAAATCAAAATATTTCACTGTAGCCTAAAGTCGGCGCTCATTCACTGCATAATCCTTTGCATTTAAATATCGAAAACTTCAGTGTGGCCTCAACACCCATTCAGGCCTTAATTCAGAGCAACTTTTAATATCAGACATGAGGATCAGTGCCATTAAAGGCTTAATAAATAAATAAATAATTCCAACTGATAAGTGCACTTCCCATGATAAGTGAATCCACGGTCGTATTAAACCGTGTAACCTGTTGCCAGGACTGTGATGGCGTCTTCACATTTGATAAAGAGTCTCTCAAGAAACAGTTTTTTTTTCCAAAGACTCTGTTCTCTTGAGCACGAGTCCAGTCATCCCAGTGTTTCCGCAGACTCTAATCCACGTAGTGCACCTGTGCCTGGAGCTCCTTGGTGATGTACCCGAGAAGGGCGCCCGTGAGCTGCTGCTTCAGTGTGGCGTTGCCCATCACGAGAGCGGTTAGCTGAGCCACATCTGTCCACTGAACGTCCCCGAGGACGGCCATGACATCGTCGTAAAGCTTCTGCTGCTGCTGAGGGCTGAGCTCCATGATGATCTGAGGCAGTGGTTTGAACTGTCCGCTGGTCAGCCAGCAGCCCAGAAGGCCTCCCACTGCACCGCCTACAGCCGGAGAGGGTTTCAAACTTACAAATTTAGCAACAGCATTGATCAGCCCTGCAAATCAGTATATGTTTGCAATGTAGCACTTGTAAATACTGCACATTATGCATGCAGTGAAGTGAAGTATACTAGTAGTCTACTAGTAAGAAGCACTCAGATCTATAAGTAAAAGCAGCAATACAGCAGTCGGGAGTATTGAAACGTTTACTTCACAAATGTATTAGAAAAATAAGTTACAGAGGAAGAGTTATTGATGCATTAATATGTTCATCACTTTAATGTTGCAGCTGGGAAAGACGGAGCTCATTTTAATGACCCCTTATTTCAGCCTATAATATTACATCATAATGTACTTGTTGATTATATTATTAATCTCAATCCAGAACTAGTAACTAAAGTTATGAAATAAATGTTGTAAACCTACAGACCTTCACTTAGTTACTTTCCTCCACTGCCTTAAACTGATGAAACTTTCCTTCCTTCCTAATATTTCAAATGAATGTATAATTCATGGATAAATGTCCACGGTGGTATTATATTAACACTCTGGAATATTTAAGTATATATATATATATATTTTCTGTAAATTAAAGGAACTGTTTGCATCTTTTCCACTTACCTACTGCAATACCTAGAGGGCCCCCGACCAACCCCCCAGCGAAGGCCAGTCCCCCAGCCGCTGCTGCTCCCTTCCCTGAGCCTTTCACTGTGGTCTGGATCTGCTGATTGGCAGATAACTCACAACACAGCTTCATCACATCATCCAGCCGATGGCCCATGCTGTGGGTCACAGTCACAACTTTAGGAGACACGAAGAAGACGTGTGTGCCAACAATGTTAACCATAAGCATGAGGAAAGAAATCAGGGAGACGCTGTCAGTCACAATATTATTATTTGTCATTTTCTCTTCACAAATCGAGCTCTGAATTCAACACGATTCAAGACACCGAGCTCTTACAACGACCATGTGTGTATTGATCACTGTGGTGGCACACATGGTGCATTTAAAACAGTGGTTATTTACAGATGTATTAGTAAATTATACCAGATTGCGTCAGAAAACATCATCAGACTCACACCACCTTCATCAGCCGGTGTGTTTCTCCACTAAACACGGTCCGTTCACAGAGAAGCAGCCTGCTATCAACACACCTGCTGGGTTATCAGATCCTCATCCACGTCTGTTGGGCTCGTTTTTAATATGTTATTATGAGGTCAGCTGTGATCTCTTCTGCCGGTCTGATTTCTGAGCTTGCATTGCTATGGTCGCAATGCCTGATGGGAGCAACAAAAAAATGCTGCGTTCACGGAGGTTCGACCAACCCCGTATTTCCCTGCCTATTGGTCGGAAAACAGCATGCAACCGGTTGTAAATTAGTGTCATGGATGGTTAATGTTCATTTTGTATGGACCATGTGACAGGAAACCACTGACAATGCTCGTCACGTGATTGCAGAGAACAGAGATAACTTTAAGCAATTTAAATCTATTTCCTTTGTTAAAAAAAGGAATAAAACACTTTCATGTTAAAGGTGTTTGTTTTGGTGTTGGTGTGTGGGGTTGGAGGTGTTTTGCTGATTAATCTACTTACGTAGACGATGAATTAATTAAGGATAATGTAATAATAATGACTTAATTGATATGTAAGTACACATTTGTTAATTATAAGGTTTATGAATTCGGGGGAGGCGTTAAAGGGAATTGTATTTGTCTCATTAACAATACCTTAAATTGATGATGAAACTTCCCTTGTCTAGAATTTCAAATTAATGTATAATTTGTGCGTAAATGTCACGTTCCCTTTAATTTGTTCTTAATTTGGTGCACGAGACATTTATAATTAATTGGCAAACCACCAAAACATAAATATGTAAATTATAGAACATTTGATGTCTTTAAGGGATTCTTGTTTTACAGTGCATTCGTTTTTACAACTGGTGCATCTAATATTTCCGACTGCATTTGAAGGCAACAAAGGCAGCCAATGAGCGTGTGAGGAGAAGGGGGCTGGACCCACGGTGGTGTTACATTAATACTCTGAAACCAAACTTGTTCATCACAACTGTCCCGTTTGAGCTCATGCACCTCTGCTGACAGCGATGTGGGCTGGTGTTTGAGTCTGTGCGTCTTTAAATGTGATCTTAACTCGGCTGTTTGTGCAGATTCACCACGTCCCTTAAACGCACCGCTACTTTTACTGCAGATAAACTGTGAAAATGGCCGAGCACAGTGTGACGCTGTTACTGTGTGCTGGTCTTGTATTGTAGCAGTATGTCGACTGTTTACATTTGTGCAATCATCCACATTTACCCAGAGTGCACCGGGCGAAGGAGGGACAGCTGCGTCAAGCTGACTTCATGTAACTGGAAGACGGAAGAGACGATGCTTCTGTCTTCACAATAAAAGCATGAAACGACTGAACAAAGCAGGGCAAAAGAGAGAGAGGTCCAGTTTGTCTGTGTCACTGGCATAGCTACACTGGTTTTGACAGCTCTATTAGTCACGCTGCACATCAACAATTTACAGTTGAGATGTGTATATATTCACTTAAATGAACTTACAATACATTGAAACACAATAATACACGACTAATTTAACACGAACCACTCTGTATGGTGAGCTTATCTTTTTTTTTTTTTTACTTTTGCATGTCTTGATTCACACACCTAATGGCCCTCAAAGGCCGGAGCTCACCATGTAGTACTTCCTGATCATTTACACAAGTGTAATTTTGTGTTGGAATCATAGAGTGTATAAAACAGGTTGTAATATGCAAATAAGGGCTTAAGGTGAGTCCTGCTTCATCACCTGATCATGAGGTCGTACCCTGTGTTAAAATCTAGTTTTTCTAGACTTTCATCATCCTCAGCCCTGAAATAATTGTCATTTAATAAAACACACGAGGCGTGTTGCTGTGTAATATTCCTGCACAGGAATGAGCTGCGTACTTGTAGTTACCCTGAAAAGCGACGCGCAGGTGAGGTCTTTTATTTTGAACGTGCCTACCGGAAGTTCCGCTATTAGAGCCGGTGTTTTGACCTTGGACGGACGTGCGTGTCGCAGCGAGAGTAACGAGGAATATTCGCCAATCTTGGGAGTATTAAAACCGTGGATATTTTTGGAAATCATGCAGAAATCTTGAAATGAGAGTGTGAGATGGTATCACTTCCGAAAGTGAGGATAACTACCACCACCACTGCCCCATTGATGAATACGGCCAGAGCGGGTCTCAGGAATAGCTGCTGCATTCATAAACACTTTTTTAGGACTCACAACAACCCCTGAGCTTTGTGTCGGGGTCACTAACAACGCCTGTCCTGCTGTGCTCGTCGGCTGACAATGGCTGAAAAGGGTAAAATGAGCATGACTTTAGAGCATCTCGGCGGAGTGGTCAGGCTCAGAGAGGAACACGAGAAGGTAAATGAACCAGCAAACACTAAAGCTAGCAAACCACCACTGTCGGCCACTGGCCACGCGGTGAGGGGTCCCTGGACCACGAGTGGGTCAGCTGAAGCTCCTTTCCCCCACTAAATACACGCGTTTGTGCACCACTTGTACCAGCATATGACACATTAGTGAGTTGTGAGTTTGTTGTTTTGACTGTCCGCTTTCCAGAAGCTTCCTCCTCACTGCTGCTCACACGTTCAAGTCCCTGTTGAGCAAAACGCTGCCTGGAGGAGTGTTTGGCTTCGTCTCTCTGCAGGTTTACACGGATTCACTGGCCTCCAGGCTCTTCTTCTTCTTCTTTTTTTGGAAATGTGTTTTAAACGTATGCATTGACTGTCCACCAGCTAGCTAGCAGTGGGTTTTTTTTTTTTAGCAAGTACACATTTGATGTCAACGCCTCCTCCCCCTCCATCACACACATGTATATCTGCACCAGGAAGTCCCACATTGTTCAAGTTGACATCAACACAATCTGACACTCACTTTCACTTTTTATTTCAAGTCTGACACAGAGAAAGTCCTCACTGTGATCAGATTACCCTTCTTAAAGTGCATCTGTAACACTATCCAGATGATTTAATGTTTAAATGACACCAGTGTTTAGTGAGGGGATGTTTGTGCAGATGTCCTGATAAATGATCAGCAGTGTTTGTCTTCCTCTCCTGCTTCCTGGGTGTTTTGTCTGGTTCCCTGTGTGTGACGACTCTTAAACTTCCACAAAATATTTACAAGTTGCATATTTTCACAGTAGTATTCACAGCACCGGTCGAATGAAAGGACTGGTCACAGCTGTCATAACTCCTTTGACGTTAATAAATCTTCGACACTACACTGTGTGAGCTGCATAGATTTTCAATGTGATTCATGTTGAAATAATTTGTCCTAAAAACAGGTGGTGAAAGACTGTGAAAGTCGGATTCAGCACTGGTAAGCATCAATAAAGTCCCATGTACTATTTCAACAGTTTTATAGTGACAGCAGTCTGTAGTGTTGTTTTTTTCTTGCTTTGGAGCGCATTATCATAAATCTGAATCAGTCTCACAAAGAAGCCAAAATACAATCAACCCAGGTTCAGATATGACTGATTTCTGTCATTATCCACTCTTTTTTTTTTTTTTCCTCACAGCACATTTGTGTTTAGACGCAGTTATTATACCTCCATGTTAGAGCGGGATTATTTATTTTATAATAACCATAAGAGTTTGGCTTCCACAGTTAATCAAGCCTGATTCTGTGTAATATTACCTTGCGTTGAGATTGCCAGCTCCGGTCAAAATCAACAAATTAGACACTCCCTGACCAATCAGAGGCATTTGTTTCGAGTACGCTGTAATCAGACCCTTTATTCCTGATGACAGTGTGACGTGAGCCAGCGTGCACAAAACCAGGACCCTCAAACCAAAGCAGCTGAAGGGAATTCAGCCATCATTTATGTTTATTATTCGCACCTGTGCTTTTCCTGCTGTGACATGTTAAAATGTCCTCTCTGATATGGGGCTGTTTTGACTAATGACGGTGTTAGATGTCCCACCGAAACAGATGCAGCAAAGCTAACAGGAGAGCGGGGGAGATGTCAGTGAAGCACAGAGCATACAGACCCAGACAGGCCTGAGAGAAGCTCCGATCAGGTAGATGAAGTGGTAAACACCCGTGTGAGTGCACCAGGACGGTGGAAGGGCCTCTGTGTTCGTAGTAGTATTGATTACTAACACAGCTGGTAGCAGTGACTTCATGTGAGGAATGAAAGATATGCACATTTGATGCAAGTTACAGTCTTATTAAATGTAATGTGGAAATGAAGGCATCTCCTCGTCTCTCCTGTTGAGTCCAGCCACCTCACGCAGGCCCCAGCCTTAATCTGCACAGAGGAATAATTAGGCAGAAAAAAACAAAAAATCAAATTGTTCTCGCAAGTTTGGGAATATCAGTCTATGCACATGCAGTCTGTCATCACATGTAGACACACGTGGTCAAACCAAGTGGTTGAAATAAATGGAAATGTTTATTTTTCATGTTAAAAACACTCGTAATTGTATATTTATGTCAAGCAACAACTTGAATTTGACAATTTTATTAAAACGCCGTATCACATACAAAACTCATGTAAACGTCTACTGCTGTAGCATGGCAATGTAACGGTAACGGCCATTTACTAAAAACTACTTGAATACATGATAAGTTGTTGTATTAAACTTTCAGTCTCAGGGGTTCATGTTTACAAGGGACACTGAGGGAAATCTATGAGGTGAAGTCAGCATTAAGAGGTTTTTGAAGCACATTGCTTTCATCTGACTAACATCACACATTTACAGACTACATACACTGCTGTTGTGACTCTCATCGGCAGCCTCCAACATTCAAAAAGAGTTGTGAAAGAACTTTTAGAGGAACTGTACATATTTCTGTGGTTCAGACAAGATGGCATCGTAGAATAGCGTTCATTTTGGTCAGATGCTCTGTTGTCAGGATTTTCTCTGAAGTTTTATCACAATGCGGATGAGAAACAGCGGCATGTTGAGGCCACATGGATTACCAGAAGTCTCCCTGCTCCCCTAAGAGGGACAGGAACAGGCACTTCATCCTGACTCCGTAGCTGTCATTTGCTTCCCATTGTTCTTTTTAACATCCCTAAATAAGCCAAACAAAGCAATCTGGATATCGGTGGCTTCAGAGAAAAGCTGTGGCTTCAAATGAGAGAGAAAGAGGAAACATTTATTTGAACAGCTGTTGGCCTAACATTGTTGTAAATCCATGCTTTTGTAGGACGAAGGTGTCAGGTGACTATGAAGCCCTGAGAGAGCGTCTTCAAACTCTTCCAGACCAACTGTCTTATGACATCATGGTGGGTGCTAACCTCATTGATAAATGATAAAACACAATGATAAAAACACGCATACAGTCGAACGACTTGTGCATTGGAGGATGAATTCCTGTTGCAAACGGAAAGTTTACCATCTCCTGGTGAGCTGGGCCGATATGTTTAACTCTGCAAAAGCCAACTTTGAATACGCATTTTTTAAAAACTGTCACTGAAAGTTTTATTTCTCCTTTTGTCCCACTTTCATGTCTTCATTCTGCCACCTGCTTCATTTCAACTGTTTCTCTTTCGTTCTGCCCTTTTTCCATCCCCTGTGCCACGAACAGGTGCCGTTTGGCCCTTTGGCCTTCATGCCAGGGAAGCTGGTGCGCACCAACGAGGTCACTGCGTTGCTCGGCGACAACTGGTTCGCAAAGTGCTCTGCCAAGCAGGCTGAGAAAATTGTCGACCACAGGATGAAATGTGAGTCTCTCTCTGTCCTCCCTCAAAAAGGCGGCTTTGTGCCATTTTAATGTGATCGCCCGACACTGCGCCTGTTCACCCAGCAGAGGGCGTCGCTGCATCAAGTCTAGAAGGAGTCTGAAGGAGTCACCATGTGACAAACTTACTTTTAGCTGAACCATTACTGAGCATAAGATTTTGGGAGAAACTTTTAAGATCCTTGCAGAATTTAGTTTATTTTAGATATAGATTTAGTGAACCACGATGCCCGTTTGAATAGTTGCACTGAAATGTTGGCACGTGCATGGTTTTTGATTTATTTCACATGCGGTAAAAGGGCTGCACAGCACATTTACAGCACTCATTCGCTGTGCCGCCCTCGCGTTCACATCCATGTCATAGGTCACCACTGTCAAGCCTGCCTTCTAAATCGTGTGCAATTCATTCCTTCTCCTCTCCTGTGGTCAAATCAAGACCCGTTAATGCAACATTATTGTCATAGGAGGAAAAAAAAAAAAAAAAAAGAAGCTGTTCATTCTAACGTGGATGGTGCAAAGCCACGCTTCCCCTGCTGCTCTTCCTTGGTCTGAAAATCTCATACGGAGTCAAATGGGCCCAAGTAACGATCTCTGATGTGAACATTATTAGAGTGTTTAGTGAAGCAGAAATGTGCTGCCACAGCCCATCCGCAGCCGTCTGCCCCCCCCCCTGCTGCCCCTCCCCCCCCATCTCCTGACCCTGCCCACCCCGCTATTACAGAGCTAAGTGCTGTAATACAAACATAGCTAGCTGAAATGTGTCAGACAGCGGCTGAGTTGTCAGGCCTTCTGCGTTTGACCTTTCCTCACTTCCAGTTGATGCACTGACTGGAGGGGCTCCCGATCGCCATGGAAACAAGGGCCCTCTGCTGCTATTAGTAAAAGGGCTTAATTGTTGTCAAGATTTAATGATCCGGAGTAGTATTCAGGGCAGAAGATATTTTGAACTGTTTGTGTCATCATTTTTCAATTTTTTTCCCCCCAACTTGTTTTGGATTTTGACTCTTTAGCCGCCGGTTGTCATTGTTTTATTAAATGTCTCATTTAAACCTCCTGCAGCCAGTCTTTGCACACTGGGTTTTTGCCAGTCTGCCTCCAACTCTCTGAATGCACATTTTGATGATAATGTGCCTGTTTTCTGCAGATGTGAAGAGCGAACTAGACGATCTGTCGAAGACGATGAAAAACTTTGAAGCCAGAGTTGGGTTCACGAGTGACTTGGAAGCCATCTCAGCCGTATGTTGCATCACTACCAGTCATCTCACACAGACAAGATGTTGCACAAGACAAATGGGGACAGATGTATTGACTGTGCTTCTTCCTTAGAGTAAAGGGGATTATGCTGACATAAGAGAAGAGACCGGAAACAACGATGCTGCTGTCACCAAAGGTATCTTTGTCAGCTTTATTCTTTCTGCCCTCATTTCGCTCATTCGTGTTTGCTAACGAGAAAGCAAAGAAAGCTTTTAACCCATCGTTTACTACACCTAACGTTGACATTTAGGCTAAAGTAGTCTGAGAATTTCTCTCCCATCTTGTCTGCTTTAACAGCAAAGCAACGAATAGCTCACAAGCCAAATTCTAAGCCCAAGTCGGAGGCCATGTTGGATCTAAAGGAGGAGGAGGAGGATGAGGAGAACAAAGGAGAGGGCCGAGACGGAGGGAGCAGAAAAGGCATCATGACTGAGGAGGAGTTGTGGGCGAGATTGGATGAACTGGAGAAGCTGGAGGAGCTACAAGATGAGCAGGACAGGTGCACGTTTTTTTCTTGGTAGCTTTAATAGTTTCACACTTTCTAAACTCAGGGAGAAATGAAAATAAAACGTTTTCCTTTTAGACTATCCGATAACGCGGACATGAACGGCGAGGACACGTCATCCCTCTCCTCGGAAGAGGAGAAGGAGGGAGATACTGCAGCTCTGGAAAATGGGCCGAGTCTGAAGCCCAGCTGGACCTCCGCGTCTCGCAGCAAAGCGCCAGCCAGCATAGACCGGAAGGAGGAAGACGACGACGAGGAAGAGGAGGGCAGCTGTTTGCCCACCATCTTTTTCTCTCACACGGTCGAGCCCAAGAAGGTCAGATTGATGAGTACCTTTTAAACCTTATACAGATTTGTTTACAATTCCATATCTTCTCCTCTTTTAGGTTCAATTAAATTCTGTTTTGTTGACTTTCCCCTTAACCTGTTTGCTCCAGGTGAGGATAAACACAGGAAAAAACACCACTTTGAAGTTCAGCGAGAGGAAAGAGCAGAAGGAACACTCGAAGAGGAAAAAGAAAAACGGACACAATAACGGACACTCCCATCACGAACTTCACAAAATCACCACACCAGCCGACCTCTACAGGTAAAAACAGCACAGTAGGCCTCTTCAAAGCTCCTGCGGACAACATGTAGACGTATCTCAGTTTTCCTTTCCTCTAATTGGTGACGCTGTGTTGGTGTTCTTTGCCAGATTGTTTGTGGATGTGAAGAACGGGGAGCCCATCCCCAGGAAGTCCATCCTAAAGTCACGCAGCCGAGAGAACAGCGTGTGCAGCGACACCAGCGAGAGCAGCACGGCAGACTTCGAAGAGCGCCGGATGATTGGACGCAGCTTCAGCCACGACGAGGCGACGCACAGCGACACCAGTGATGGCATCACGGAGGAGGACAGTCCCACAGCGGTCCCACTGCACCCCGCCAGCCGATTTGAGGTCAGTTTTTCTTTTTCTTTTTGTCTTTGTCTGAACAGATCTCAGCCAAGTTTCTTTGCACGCTGTCATCTTTTAATCTCAGTTCAAGTGTGAAAGAGTCGGCAATATAGCTTTATTATGAGTTTATGAAAATTACACCTTTGAGCCTCAGATCCCTTAATGAAAACATAACAAAACTCCCACAGAAGCGTCTCTCAGTCGAAATGAGAGCTGCGTTGGGTCCAACAATCATTTAAACGCAATATGAAAAAGAAAACGCAGCATGAAAACATTATAAAGCCTTTTGTGACACCAAACCTTCACAGTAACTTCAGGGTCAGTAAGCAGAAAGCAGTCGGTTATGGAGTACCACATTTATACTGGCTTCTTTCCTGTTATTTCTCTCAATTCACTTCAATGGGCTTTAATGCATGTGTGTGTGTGTGTGTGTGTGTGTGTGTGTGTGTGTGTGTGTGTGTGTGTGTGTGTGTGTGTGTGTGTGTCTCCAGGTCGTTCACCATCCCTCAGGTTGTGGCCTGTTGATACATACAGAGCAGCAAGATCTGCCCTCTGTTCTTAGAGTATTTTTAATCTGGAGAGCTCATTAGCCTCTTTAAAATCTCTTTAAAAAGTAGAATTTGTCAAAGGAAATGTTCCTTATTTCACTGACTGTTTTACACTGAAGAAAGAAATGCATCTCCGTGTCAACCCCCCTCCCCTCTCCCCCTCTCCCTCCAGGCCTTTTCAGGTACGGTGGTAGAAAAAGACCCGATGCCTTCAGCTGTCCCCCATCTGACCATCACTCCACCAGCGCTGCCAACCATACTGGAGAGGAAACAGGAGGAGGTGGCGCCCGACGTCGCCCCGCCTCAGCAAGCCCCGAAAAGGGTGTCGAAGTTCAAAGCTGCCAGGTTGCAGCAGAAGTGACTGTTAACGAGCAGACATCATTTGTCACAATAACTTCTTGTTTTTTTTGTTTTTTTTTTTAAGAAAAATAATATTCTTTTCTACAGCTGACGAACTGGACAAACCATCATCTTTCTCTTCCAACCGCACAGTGTTTCTGTCATTGAGTTACGACTGTTCAGTGAGAAAAAGCACAGCAGCAATTTACAGTTTATGCGTCAGCCTTGTGTGTAACACTGCTTTTTAACAAGCACTGATAAATGCAGTCTCTTTTGCTTATCCACTCCAACAGTATAAACCGCTTGCTGTCTGTCTGTCATATGTTTACCTGTCTTCTGCTTTACATTTGATCCATGCTACTGCCAGTTTAAGACTCTAAGCTTCACCACTTAGCCTGAGATGCCTTGTTTTGTTTCTTTTTCCAAGCATTGATCATTAAACAGAATCAGGTGCCCGCTAGCTCCCATTTTACCCTCCCTTGACCTGCCTAATGAATGTATGTGTTCCTTTGTGACAAGCTTTACGTAAAGACAGAAAAAGAATATTGATGGAAACTAAAAGAAAATTAAATGATTTTGGCTACAAGTCTTGAAAGAAAATATCTTGTTCTGGATTGATCTCATTTCATTTTTGTTCTGCGGACATTGTTCAGCTGATTTTACTCTAAATCTCTACTCTACTCTAAAGATTTGCTGTAATAACACATAGTAATGGTGTGTAATAGTAACACATTGTTGCTCCTGATGCCTAGTGTAAATTGTTTTGGTCTTTAAACAGCTATTACCAGACACTGGCTGAGCTAATATGGTCCTTTATGAATTATTGTTACTCCTTGTGTATTTCCCATCGTGCATTAAAATTTGAAGAGCTAAGTAAATCGCCATCTCTGCACCATAGTGGAGCCAAAGCAAGCAATAACACTTCATCAAAGCTGTAAAGCAAAGTGAGCACAAAATGCCTTTTCCAGTTAGCAAAAGTACAGTCAGCCTTAATGAGAGAGCAGGAATTTCCATCCAGTCGCTTTGCTGACAGCAAATCAAGTTTTAGCATGGGGCCCAAAAGCAAAATTTAACTGCTGAGGTCCAGAAGAAAGTCGGATTTAGAGGCTGAAGTCTGCAGCTCATGGTTGGAGTCAGTGAGTTATGGGTATAAAGCAGCCACGCTGCTGTAGATGAGCGTGATGGGAAATGCTGTGACATCACGGACTGAGATGAAACACTTAAAACTGAGCTCATAGATGGCGTAGATCTGGTTTAATATATTTTGAAAATGGGTCAGGTGTTCAGTGCAGTGGCGGAAGAAGTATTCCAATACTTCATTTAGGTAGAAGTACCAGGGCAACAATATAGAAATGATCCAGAACAAGTAAAAGTCTTTTCAAACTCCTTCAGTACAGACAAAATCTACTTCAAGATTAAGTATGAAAACTAAAAGAACATGACTAGCTGATATATTATCACATTATCATAATGTTAACACATATGCAACAATGTGTGAGAAGCATTTTACTGTCGTAGCTGGTTGAGGTGAACCACTTTTAAACACAGCTTTGGTAGTTCAGTTCACAGGTTTCCAGCCGAGGGTCAGACCCCTCCGAGGGGTCACGAGATGATGAATGTGATAGGAAAGAAGGAAAAAAAACCAGAGCTCTGCCACATAGATTTGTCTTTCTAAAACCTTTCTCTGATCTTTGCTTTTTCTTAAAAGTTGGATAGTTTCACCTCCTTGGACATCAAACAGTTGAGAGAAACCATGTGAGAAGTTTAAAGAGGAAATGCCTGTTTGGTGGAGCTGCTAACAACTCACAGACGTATGAAACGTGAAAAGGGCCTCAATAGGCACTGCTTTTCAGAAAGGGGTCACAAGCCAAAAAGGTCGGAAACCACTCGCTTAATCTTTAACAACGTGCTCTATTTTACAAGCTTATCATACAGTATGTACTTTTCATGCAGAAAATCTTAATCTGAAAATCATACTATAGCTGTCAAATAAATGCAGTAAAGTAGATGTATAGTAGATGTATAGATGCATAGCAGAAAGAGAAATACTCCAAGAAAGTACAAGTACCTCAAAATCAGACTAAAGTACAGTACTTAATTACTTAGTGGTTTATCGCCATCGTCGGTACGATCCCTTGGATGGTTGTATTTAAATCTGACCAGTTGTGAAACCGCAATTTCATATAGATAAAGATTTTTGTTAGGGTCTGAGTGTTTAGAAATGGCTTCTTCTGTAGTAGCGAACCTGAAAAGACTATCACTGTGGACTGAGCTGTATTGTTTGGTGTAGTTTTGATTTTTAGTGGGGCAACTCATACAAGCCCCTGTACTTCATCTACCCCGCAAGCAGCTTTAATTAAAGCTGCGGCTTGTGAGTTGAAAGGCTATCACTCCCCTTTTAGTTAAATGGTGGGAGTGCAGGTCTGTGATAAGAAGCTTTTAAACAGGTCCTGAGGTGACTCTGCCCCCTCCCCCCCTCCCCTTCATCAGGATTATTTCTCCAATATGAAAATCCAGGTAGCATGAGACAGATTAGGCAATGCTTAACATGCTAGCGTTGTGTTGGTGAGACACGGATCAATGGACTTATGTAGGTTAAGCTGTGAAGGTATACGTATGCTGGAACATAGTAGCACTACATTACAAAGAAATCTAGCATACAAACTATGTAATGGGCTGGAACACGCACGAGATCTACATTTCAGGGATTAAGAGGGATTTTAAGAGTTGTGTGATGAAGGATTCAAGCAGGTATTGTTTTCCAGACAGGTGCTCGGGCCTGGAAGAGTTGCACTTAGCTCCAAATGTCAGAGGAATGGATTAAACGGCAGCCAGTATATCTGCTTCACTGCTATTTGAATATACGATATTAAAGATCCAGCCACAAAGTGTCTCGTACCTACATCATTTACACTCCTATAAGGAGAACTGTTTTTTTTTTGTTCCACTAATGAACCTGAGGTGCAAATTCACAGGAGAGGAACAAATGTTCAGGTGATCCGCGCTGATGTCACAGCTCTGCAGCTTCGTGACACTCTGATCCTCACGCTGCTGTTTCCATCCTCATACTCCTCAAAATGTAACTCAAACTTCACCTCAAACCAATTAAAAACACCACTTTTATTCTTGTTTTATGCTTTAGTGTCTTATGTTTAGTGTGTCTTTGGAAAAATTGAATTTCATTAATCACCAAAAATCAATAAATGTTTGGACAACAACTACATCCAATAATCATGATTAGAGCTGAAATGATGACAGAAAATTCATCTGCAATTTTTTTTTGATGATTAAGTAACTGTTTGAAATAATTTTTCAAGCAAACAGTCTGGTTTACTTTATAAAACTTAACATTTATCTGCTTTACATTATGGTAAATTAAATGTCTTTGGGTTTGGGACTTTTGGTCATCTTGGCCTTGACCTTGTGATAATCTTCCCTTTCACCTTTTCTGCCCAAACAATTGGTTGATTAACTGAGAAAATTGTGAAAAACGACCATTAATTCCATCTTAAATCAATATAATCCTGCCTCACATATTTCCAATACAAGAAAAACACAGAAGAAAGCCTAAAATAAGTATCTACCTCATTATTCATGTCAACCACAGCCAATCTACACCACAACAGAAAAACCAATAAACCTGTTGCTGTGTTGGTGGCCTCTATGTCTATTTTATTTTTTTTCTCCATTTCTGGATCTCTGATTGTGTCTGATGATCTCTCAGAGAGGAATGCGTTTGGAGATGCGCTCACTTATTTAAGTAAGAAAACTATTGCTTGGAGCAAAATCAACAGTGAAGGTCAGGAAGATGGTAGAAATGTGATAGATGTTACAAGCATCCAATTAAGCCTCCTTAATGGGGCCGTTTACGGACTAAAGCGCTGTATCACTGAGGTTTGCTCATCCTGTCTTCCTTTATATAGCACTTTTGTACATAGAGTAAGAATCAGTAGGGCCGAAGACAACACACGGGATCAGCCTGTGGAAAAAAACCCCTGCATTATTCTTCTGTCTATAAAGAGAGCAAGTTAAAGGATCATAGGATCATGTTATACACACACAGGAGAATCCTTCATGCTTTCACAGAAGTTTCCACGGAATGTTAAAGTGGGCTTCTACTCTTGCAGGTAATCCACCTTACCAAATTTGACATGCATAATACCACTTAATACTTTCAAATGCAGGCACTCAGTTGATGAGATCTGCGTCCTCGAAGACGGCAGTGCACATTTTACGCACGGTGCCAGTCTGTTACACTTACACACCAGCGGCCAGATGAGGGAGACATACGGCTTCGGGACATGTCGAAGTATACCGAGTAATTTTTACAAGATTTCATTACCTCTTTCTTCAACTGGAAATACTACAGAGCAAAGCGCACTGCTGCTTTCGTCTGCTGAGAGCGATTAATAGGGTGGCTTTTTTTTTTTTTGTTTTTTTTTTGTTTTGTGTTTGAGGTAAAGAGAGGAAGCGGCAGTTCAAGTGGGGGGAAATCTGGGTCCGACTGTGCGCTGGGCGTTTATGATAAAGCGTGTGAAGCATACAGTCCGTCAGTCAGTCATCCACTCACCCAGTTCAACATCACTCTCCGCTGAACTCCAGCTGTCACCTCGTGTCCTCCTCCGCGCCTCCAGGAGCCGGCCAGGTAAGAAGAAATCACTGCTGAAAATGTGCTCCGGGCATTTGTGAAAAGTGAGTAAGTTTCTGACGAGTCGGATTCTGATAGACGTGCGTTTCCATGAGCTGCCACTATTTCTGGCGTGTGTGTGTGTGTGTTTTTTGTGTGTGTGCGTGTAAGTGTGAGGGGGGCAGAGTTGGGGGGTTGAAAAAGTAAGTAATGGCGAGTGATGAAAGGTGGACTGAGGGATTCAATTCGATGCGTTTGTGTAAAATTGAGATCTTTCAGAAGAATGTAGAGGGGACAGCAAATGCGTGCGTTTCCTGGGTGTTAATTGTGCATATGTTGCGTAAATCAGACCATGAACATGTTCCATGAAATGCTTTCCATACGACCTTCCACCAAATTCTATCATATTGAGCCTTAACGTGTGTTTGTCTCATCCTGCAATTAAAAAATGGAAAGTAACAGACACACCAGACCCCATACAGAAAATGGGCTAATGAACTTGTGGCTGAGAATACTGATGCAAGGTGTCTGCACTCTATAATAATGTACAGTTTGCCTATTAAAAGCAAGACTAGCCTGAATTTATTAGACTATACAGGGGGTTTTAAAGTTGCACCTTTCACCCAGCGGCGCTGTCTTTAAGTGGCCGTGCTGTAAATATACATATATATATTTTTTTTACTCTTACCTGTACAGAGTGGCACAGCTACTTTCAAAGCCACCCTCACCCTCTGCCCCCCCCTTCTCCTTCCTCCTGTTTCCAAATGCTCTCCTTTGAAGCGATGATGCCCCATCTGTCATATGTGAGCAAAGAGAGACCATGCTCTGCTCTTCTCAATTACTGAATTCTCCTCATGCCAGCTCCGGTGGGACAGGAGGAGGAGCAGGTGGGTGGCAGTCAGTGCGATCAATCAACATGAAATATTCAGCTTTGAATATACACATCATTTACTACCGCTGCTGCTGTCCTTGTTAGAAACACCCCAAAAAGAGTTGGGGCGTTTGTCTGAGGCGTTTTCTAACTGGGACCATGTGTATGCTGTGACACAGTTCTTGATGAAAAATTGGGCCTTTGTGCATGTTCAGGTGACACCATCTTTTAAGAAAAAAAAAACAAAACCTGTAAAACTATAGCTGGAATATCGAGAGGGATGTTTGAAATGATTGCCATCATAACGGAGAGGAAATTAGAGAGAGGGAGGGTGAGTGGATGAAACTGTATTAAATGTAGCGCCACAGCCATTTTCTCATTATGCTGCAGTAAATTCATACAGCTTACATGACAAAGCTCTGCTTGGCAACTTTCTCCCCTGATAGGAGCACTTGTTTGAACACGAGGCACATGATTTGAATATCTGTAATCCATGCTGAAATCAACAGGCCAGATGAACTTTTTGGCACCCTCTTACCACCACATTGAGTAGGATTTTCTCCCCCCTCAAAAAATGCCTAAGCTAACCTAGACTTAGGCTTAACACCACATGAAGGGGGAAAAAAAATTGAGGCAAAAGTTATTTGATTTGTCTCTCTGATGCGGACCGCCGAAATCCTGGAACTTTGAAAATCCTATCAGAGAAAAATCTGGACTTGTTCAGTCATTCAAACTCTTCAGGAAACTTTTAATCTCCTAAGTGTCTGCCTTGTGATAATAATATCTCTGTGATGTTGCCTCGTGAAATATGCCCGAGTACCATGGCCCTAAGTATTTGAGCTATGAGGCAATACAGTGAAAAGCATAGCCCCCTCATATGAGAACACAACAGTGAATAATTAATAACCTTGCTCCCAATTCCAGGAAAACAATAGCATATTGTAGGAACACTGCACTAATTTAACTAGAGGAGGGGGGAAAAAAAAATCAGTCGACAACTTCGACAAAATCTGGAATGCATCGCCATTGTTATAAAGCATGTTTGCACGAGTTTTGGTCTAGTTATTGTAGCCGCTGTAGCTGTGCACACTTTTCATGCAGCTGCGTCGTATGCGTATGTGCTGTAGCGTTGCCTGCCGCATGATATTGTAGTGTAATGTTGTTTGCCTTTGAGATTAATCAGAACCCATTAAATACCCCTCTCTCACCTGCTGGCAGTATGTGAGGTGGAAGTGCACGTGCAGGAAGCTATTTTCCACAGGCCTCCTCTCTTGGCTGTCAGCTCCCATTAAGGGGGAAGGGTGTCATATCTGTAACACAGCTGAGTGCAGATGGCAGAGTGGAGGGGATGGCTCACCGATTTAAACAATGATTAATGAACAGAGATGGAAAACAAATTACATTGGACTATTGGAGGCAGGGAATTGTTTTTATGAAAATGTTAATTGTGTCTGCCAGGCTGATACCAGGAGTGGGGGAAGGGTGGAGTGAGGGCAAGGCAGCGAGGCAACCAAGGGGCTACTGAAAGGACGTCTACTACTCCCCAAGCTCAGATTATTGGCGTGTCTCAGCATGCGATGTTTAGTACCGTACCTTGGCTTTAAGACCTCTAATGTGCCATAACTTTCAAGGTTTGCCTTTTTATGATGAACCCCATGAAGAATTGTCGCCCACCACTGCACCAATTAGCGTTATCTCTAATAATAAGTGGTTGTAAGTGACGAGAGAAGGCGCCCTGTTCTAGTTGTAATTATTGCAGGCGGGTGCAGCTGCACTACTTAGGGAGATGATGATAATTATTTTTCTTTTTTTTTTTCATTGCGGGTTGATTATTTAAGAGCATCATACACTCATCAGAGTAATCAGGAGAGAGTGATTAGTGAAAATCCACGAGGCTAACAGCTGCCACATTAAACACTTGCCTCTGTTGCCAACACACAGAGTCAGAGCCCTTCCACAGGACAGAGACGAACGAAAGCACTTCACCTTCAACTCCAGGACCACATGTGTTTGTTAGAAAGTCAAGGCTCGGGGCACACAGAGAATTAGAGTAAACAGAGCGCTCCATGAAAAGGCATGTTGTCGCGCAGCAAGGTCAATCTTCAGTGCTTCAATTCACAAGTACAGCAGCGCTCTGAAGGGGAGGAAAAGTTGGCGTTTTTGGAAGTGTGGGAAATAGAGATAGTTGCTGCGCAGTGACCTTGCACTCCCCCCGAACTGTCTCTTATTGTACTGAAATAAGCGAATGTCGAGTGCTCCGGTGAATGAGAGCCGTTCGGTGAGGCCGTTGATCTAACACCCAATCTGATACACAATCCAAAAAAAAATCTCAATTAGAGATGTGTGCCACAGCCATGTCCGGTGTGCATGCTGCGGTGCTTGCCACTGTGGAAGGCCTGCTAAACTAAGGGCTAATTCTCTTAGCCCAGATGTTGCCTGAGCACAGTCCTGGGATCCCACTGGGTTGATGAGCTCAATCAGTGAAATGATGAAAAGATGATTTTGTCCCTGTAATTACAGTGTGTAAACTACTTAGCTAGGATTGCAAAGGAAGTCATTTTCTAATTACGCTGGTACCCCGTTGTCTAATGGTGGATGTTTTGTTGTTTTAGAGAGCGCAGGAGTGAGAGGGAGAAGGAGAGAGAGAGAGAGAGAGAGTGTCAGAGACAGACAGACAGACAGAGGGAACGAGAGAGTGTGAGAGAGGAGCAGAATATATATGTGTGTGTGTGTGTGTGAGAGAAAGAGAGAGAGAGAGAGAGAGAGAGGGGGAACTTCATGAGGGGTCTGTGCTCTGCTGCTGCGGCTGAAAAAAAGACCATCACAAGGGCAAGATGGCTGCCAAATGAGAGTTCATTGAATTATCAGCCCAGTTAATGTGCCTTGGATTATGCTCTTTGTTTGTCAGTTTTTTCCTGTAGATGCCATAGCTTAATGAGATACTGTAAGTGGCATTACCAGACTCCTGCTGTGATTTTGTGATGACTCGTTTAACGACTTTTGTTTTAGTGCCTCCAAGTGCTTTAGCAACTGAAAGTAGATGCTGTTCCCCCCCCCCCCATTTCTGCCATTTCTTTGCAGTCTTGCAGATATTGAGCAATGTGGAAAACAAGCGTGATGGCAAAACAAAATTATCCTGTTTCTTTAAGTGATATAGTGACAAGGGTGTGCGCTGGCAATCCTGCTTTCCTTGCACCAGGGGGGAAGTTGTTCTTTTCAAGAAAGCAAAACATGTCAGTATGTTGCAGACTGAAGAAGCTCCATTCTTTGAGATCTGTGTGAGTTTTGTTGGAGCTGGCTGCTGTCCTGCAGGGCCCAACCATCTGATGCAGCCTACACCATGTGGATAGGCTTCTCTTGTGCAAGGCATCCCCTACGCACCCCACACTGTTAACACACCCTATCGTACGCCAAAGCTTTGTTTGTGTCCAGAAAGAACAGGTGGTCTGTGCAAACAAGAGCAACTGTTTACACATTAGTGATTTAAAATACATTCTATATGCACGTGCCTGTGTGTGAGTGTCTGTGTGTGTGTGTGTGTGAGTGTCTGTGTGTGTGAGTGTCTGTGTGTGTGTGTGTGTGTGTGTAAGGGAGTGTGTATGAGAGAGAGACAGCACATGAGTGGGTGTCTTTGCATGTGCACGATGAAGATGAGTCAGGAAGACAGTGTTTATGTTTCCTTGCACTTTGCTGTTTGTGAGTGCCATTGAAAGCATCAGAGGAAGCTCATGGATGTAAACTTTAACTATGACTCACACACACACACGCACACGCACACACACACACACACACACACGCTTACACACACTGTAGTGAGGCAATGATATTGCATGTTTCCCTCTGAATCCTCATGCACACTTAGTCATTTTCACATCTTTGCCCTCCGCATAAACGTGATTTATGAACAGTTTATCATTTGATAAACGTATAGTGAATTGAACGCACCGTATTCCACCAGCTCTTACAGGTATAAACACACAGACGGTCACCACTGAGGAAACCTGCTGTTTTCAGTCTGACTTGCAGTTTCTTTACCCTGTAGCTTTTAGTATGTTGCCAGAGGAAGTTGTTTTCCCTCTGTTGCATTCAATGCCACTAATCTGCATTACTGAAACGAGACAAATGAAATTAATCGAAAGCCTCCTTTCACTGAACATGTGGAATAGCTGACTCCCAAATAACTGCACATCACCACTGTACCACATGCATGCCAGATTTATTTTTACAGGGCACAAGCCAGCTTTTTGATAGTTGTAAAAGGAATGGCATAGATTTACTGCAGCCACAACAAATGTGTATGTATTCCTTTATGAGTTCTTTAGCTATTACTCACAAGGAGCTAGTTTGTCAGTGCTGTGTGTGCTCTTTCTGTGCTCTGTACCCGCACAGTAATGAATGGTGCTGGTTAGACTATTCTGTCTCCGTCAGGCTTTTGGGGGGCCTACAGAGAAGCTCCTATAGGGTTTCATTAATCTGGCTGTCAGAAAGTATATGGGTGCTATCTTTTGTACAGGTCATGGTGGGCAGCTGTGTTACTACTGCCCTCTTCCTTGCACTGCCTCTTCATCCCCTGACAGGGCAGTCCACAGGATGGTTGGCTGGCTGATTTGTTGGGTGGGCGCGTGGGTAAAGTGAAGCACAGGGGGCAGAATGCATGGCATGGGGCCTGCTCTGTAATAATGAATAAAACTGTTGTTATCTGCAGACTGGGACGTCAGGGAATTTTAGGAATTTTGAAAGTCATTATCTCATGTTATGTGATTTTGAAGTAGGCAGAACCACATTATAAAGAATCTGGGGCATCAACAGACATGATGTGCATAGCATCACTCTATGTTAGTATATATGGGGTTTCTGTGTCAGAGTGTATCATTACATGAGAATATCATCACATATCACATCTGTAATTTACATTTTTAATCTTTTTTTGCCTACAACTATGCCCAGTGCTGCCAAAATAAATACTGGCTAAATCTTTCCATCTTTTCCAGGCTTTTGAGCCAAAGTTAGCAAACAGACATTCTTGTTTTTGATCATCTTGACACAAGAATTTTGTTGCTGGAAAACTGACATGCAACACTAAAAATACATGATATATATCTGTCATTTTTACTATCTGACTGTCTTCAGGTATGTATGTGGGTACGTTCATATTATCACACACTAGTGTTTCCTCCTCCACTTGCTTGTATATGATCTCTATTTTCGGCTACATTAGATGGGTGACTGTAACTGGTGCAGGTTGCAGGCGTATCTAGCTGCATCCATCCATCCACATAAATCATTAATGCTTTTTAACTGCTGTTAAAAAGACATTTGAAATATGCACTTCTGATCCATAAATTCCAGTCATGTGTTCCATTTCGGTGTCACCTTTCCATTGATTTACAATATCGTAAATTACCATCTTAGTTTACAATACGCCGCAATTACAAAGTAAAAAAGACTACCCCTCCAACCTCTTGTAGATTACATTCTGAAATGCAGAATCCTTTTTCGGACTGCATGAATTAATTAAATAATCTTTGATATTGTCAGATCTGAAATATCCACAATGCACAGTTCGCATGGCTGGTTTAATTGTGTATGTGTTAAATTTTTTTTTTCTTTTATTGCCTGTGCTAAATCACACCTGCTCCTTGTTCGTCTACACGCGGCCACACCTAAGAGGCGCTACTGTGACATGATGCTTAATAACAATCAAGCTCTCTCTCTATCTGCACCAAAAGAGCCTAATCCACTCTGACAGAGAAAACACCTGATGGCCCTGCATGCTGCTTCCATCTCCACCAATTCCTACATAACCTGATGTATGCACACACACACACACACGCTCGCATGAATGCTCGCACACACACACACACACACACACACACACACACACACACACACACACGAGTGATGCAGGTTTTATGCCTCCTTGCTATGCTTAGTTAATCAGAGGAATACCACTTTAGCAAATATGAAGTGGATCTTGTGTATGCTAATATCATTCCCTCACTTTCTCCCTGTCAGATATGATTAGGTCAGGCCTGTACATTGATCCCAGCTCAGAGCAAACACGCTGCGCACACCGGCCATGGCTGCATGGATGCCAGCTCTTTATCTGTGAGGTTTTGTGTACAACATTTTCATGACTGACTGAGGTTGCTTTGGACCATAAGCAGCAGCAGCAGGTGGCGCAGACTCCCTGCCGGACATTTTATTTGTTAGTCCTTCGGTCACATTAAATCTAGTGTCTAGATTTTGAACAAGGTTGCTTTTAGTTTGGGGTTTTCTCTTATTGCCTGCCTCGCTCCTACCTTCGGCTAGCTAGATGTGAAAGACAGGTGAGAGAGCCCACTTGTGTGTTGCTTAATAAACGAAATGCAGACGCAGCAGTCAAAGTTATTTCAGAAGATGCTGCAGACGCGAAGCCATTTGACGTTGAACTTGATCAATCATTATTGATTGGACGCAGACTTTAAATTGGATACACTGTACCATGTTACACAGCCAAGGCTACAACAGAGTGATGACATTAATAGAGGCAAATGCAATGATAATAAAAATGACCGTAATCCTTGAAAGTGGGTGTGATGGGTGGGGGGCATTTCCCCCTCTGCTTTAGCATGACTGCTACGGGGGACCAGGTCAGTAAATATGAAGTGTATCTACTACATTATAATATAATTTACTCATTTTTTCCTGTCAGATATGATTAGGTCAGTACCATATGGCTACATTGATTTCTGATCTGCAGCTCAGAGCAGACTCACCAGCCTCTGCTGCCAGCCTGCCAGCTCGCTATCTGTGTGGTTTTTGTGTACATCATTTTCATGACTGACTGAGGTTGCAGTCCAGGATGATGTAAGCCTGTGTTAATTCAGTGTGGACAGTGCAGGCTTTGTTCTGTGCCCTTTGGTGCTGCACTAGAGCCGTGCAGGGCTCGCTTATGTGACCTCTACCATTGTAGCACGCTGTGAATTTGAAGCTTTGTTTTGCTGCTACAGTTGAATCAAAAAAGGGAAACCAGGCAGTGGAAGAAATAAAGCATTTTCCAGCTTTCCCTTTGGATACTCTTCCTTTAAATTTAGTTTGCATTTTTGCATCATCAAGTTGTTTATTTTCCTTAGTACTCTTGTGACATAATTATCCCGGTAAAGGTTTTATTCAAATATGCAACAGACCTGCTGAAAAAGCTTAACTCTTTTACTTTAATCTTTCGTTTTTTTAAAGCGTCTAAAGATTTGTGAAATGCAAAGGAAGGCCAAGTTGAAGCAGACAGTCTTTGATGTTTGTGCTGCCTTAGTATTGTGTGTCAGTACAAAATGAGATCAAGACAAAGATTTTCACCTTACCCTTTAGTAAAGATGAGATATTCGTCGAGGAAGCCTTTGTGGTTAGACTTAATCAGCGTTTTCACAGTCTCCAACAATAATCAAAAACCACAGGCATAACTAACACAGGATGAGGAGAGTCAGAACCGACTTTGCTCTATTTCCTGACCTATTTGTGGTGAGTCACTGGCATTGTACAGCAGTTGCAAAAGTACAGATTTACTTCATTGACAGCTCTTAACCCACCTTACTCACCTGCTCTTGGGCCCTCTGAGCTTGATATGAATGTATTGGTCTTTGATTTGACAGAATTTGAATGCACTTAATGTTCCTTTTGTTTTCTCTTTAGGTCTCAGCTACCACAAACAGACATTTCATCTGAACGGCATGAATCCACATCCTGTTTCAACTGAATAAGTGCAAACAGTCAGCATACAGTTCACTGCTAACCTTCGGACTGCCCCACATTGACTCCCTTGACCACCGTCCTGTGACATCAGCCAGTCCCTGAAAGGACAGCTTCATTACCCCATCCACCCACCCAATTAGTAGCCAGATGGCGCTTCTGGCCAATCAGATAATGGATGCAAGGATTCTCAGCAGTATGAACGGGAGAGTAGAGCTTTCCCAGTTCTTGAGAATCTCCAATCAAAGCATCGTCTCCCAGGTAAATTCCACCCAGGATGACAACCGCAAGAACAGGAAGTATCCCTGCCCGTTGTGTGGAAAGCGCTTTCGCTTCAACAGCATCCTTTCGCTTCACATGCGCACACACACGGGGGAGAAGCCTTTCAAGTGCCCATACTGCGACCATAGGGCTGCACAGAAGGGCAACCTTAAGATACACCTCCGTACTCACAAGCAAGGCATCCTGGGTAAAGGCCGTGGTCGAATTAGGGAGGAGAATAGGTTGCTTCATGAGCTTGAGGAAAGGGCGATCCTGAGGGACAGGCAGACACGGGCTGGTCATGTTAGCCAGCCGCAAACATCTAATATAATCCAACTTCAAATGCCCCAGCTGTCACAGACTGTCCCAACGCAGCCCCCATTCTTAGCCAACTCTGGTGCTACAGAGAGCCAGCCACATACATCCACATCTCCTACAGTGACTGCCATCCATGATGATCCCATCCAACCCCAGCCCACCGGTTTCCGCTGCTCATTCTGTAAGGGAAAGTTCAGGAAGCAGCAGGAGCTGGAGCGCCACATCAGGATCCTACATAAACCCTATAAATGCACCTTGTGCGAGTTTGCTGCCTCACACGAGGAGGAGCTCATTGGCCACGTTGAGACGACACATATAACTGCTGATACAGGCTCAGGTCAGAAGCCTGCGATGGGCGCCGGCGACAAGCGAAAGCCTGTTGGTGAATTCCCATGTGAGGTGTGCGGCCAGACCTTCAGCCAAGCCTGGTTCCTGAAGGGACACATGAGGAAACACAAGGACTCTTTTGAGCACTGCTGTCAGATCTGTGGCCGTCGTTTCAAGGAACCCTGGTTTCTCAAGAACCACATGAAGGTTCACCTCAATAAGCTCGCTGCTAAGCGTAATCTCCCAACTGAGCATGATACCCCTGCTAACATGAGTAGCCTAACTCAAGAGCACCAGAGCAACCTCTACTCGCAGTACATCTCCCGCATTCACAACAGGTTCCTCACAGCTGAGAGAGCTGACCATCAAGATTATAACCAGATACTTGCCACAGCAGACATGAAGGTCAGGGAGATGTTAGGGAGGATGATTTCCTCTGGTCCAGGCCCTCTGACGGATGCAGAGAGCTCATCTTTATTGGGTTTAAATCATCTCCACCCTCCGCTGAGCTCCACAAGCATGGATTATCTGCAGAAAGTCATCTCGACCAGAGATACACTCAACAGCGGCAGCAGCTACCAAGGCTGGCAGATCATGGCACCAGGGCTGCCTGCTGAGCAGCAAATGTTCAGCCCTAAAGATCAGCAGCAGTGCTCCTCCTACCTGCCTGAGAGGTGTCTCCCTGTGGATGATGGGAAAGTGTGTCTCGGTGACCCAGACACCAAGGCCATCAGCAGTCCCGGCAGCCCAGGCAGCCTGAGTCATCACGGGCCACCAGAGATCATCACAGAGACGGGGAACTCCCACTCTGGCAGTGGACTCGAAAAACGACCACAATCTTCCTCCCCATCCACAGGTAATTCAGTTAAGAAAAGCCCATTGTTATCTGAAGACACTCGATTTTACACATAAAGTTCAGTGTACTTGATACGAGATGTGCTGCTCACCATATGACGATGGGTGGAAAATGTCTTTCATGGCTCTGTCGTTTCAAGAAAATATCCATGATGATGTCAGCTCTAATCAATGACACAATCCAGCAGCATTATGGGAAAAGTAGGATCATGGAGCTTGACCCATAGTGGAAAATAAATGTCATATCATCCTCTGCTGCTTTAATTTGTACCATTCTTTTTTAAAACATTTTTTGGGCATATTACCTTTAAATGGCAGTACAGACGCAGACAGGAAATGTAGGGAGAGAGAGAGAGAGAGAGAGAGAGAGAGAGAGAGATACGGATGACATGAAACAAATGTCCCCGTCTGGATTCAAACGTTGCACTTTACATGGTACATGGTAAGGTTTGACTAAGATGGCTAACATCTACAAACAGACATCGTCACGCTGCAGTAAAAAATCCTCTTAGGTCATCACAGCAAATGTGTGCATCTGACAAGCCTTTCTATATATTTTCTTTTTTCAGAAAATGTAATAGCTGTGTGACAGCTTTGGCCCCGTCTTTTTGCACACATGATGTAGGTGGACATTAAGCGCGGGGTCAGCAACACCACCACAGATATTACTGCCATGCACAAGGACTTTGTCTTCCTTTTAAAGACAATGGCATCATGTTGAATTGTAAGGATAATTAGTACCCTCTATTTTTTATCTGTCACATCCCCACCCCTTGCCTACGGGGGCACAAGATGTTAATGCATGCCATCTGGTGTTTTTAATGATTTGATATATACCACCCAGTGATTTTTATGATTTGATCTACCACCTGGTATTTTTATTGATAGTCTTCTGTTCCACCTGGTGATTTTGGGTGATTTGGCTCTCTGAATAAATGCCTTTCTTGTCATGGCATCCTGCGAACATGTTATCATGAGCCTAAATTACAGCCATAACAGTGTTATTAAGAGAGTAGAACAACAAATCCAAACTTTTGCTCTGTTTCATCATAGCTTATGACTGTGGTGATTCTCTGTTGGGGGACTGCTGTTATGTACATCTAAGTCTGATGCGCTCTTGTGGGATTTGATCCAGTACCCTCTTAAATGTTGGCCGTATAGCAGAGATAAATGGATCAGGTCTAATCTCATTAGATGTTTTGTCTCCATATTGTACACACATACTGGTATCTGCATATTTACATGTAAATACTCTGAGTTTATGGCCAAATCCCTCTCTGGTTGCTCTTTAAGAAACATATTCAAGCTCTATTGTTTTTACTTTCCCTCCTCTCCCCTATCACCAAGACCATACGGTGTCACTTCCAGAAACATTTATGATAGCTGGCTAGCTGAGGATTTGAGTGCACACAGTTCTGGGATGGCACATTCAGTATCAGACTCTAATTTCAGTCAATATTAAGCATGGAAACTAATTCATTGTAAAGGTCAGGCGTCATTGCTTTAGTCAATGATGGATCCGGCAGACTCTCTCTCCCCCTCTCCTCCTCTCCTCTCTGTTCTTAGTCTTGTGTAATGGTAGACTCACTCTGGGGGCTTAGCACCGCATTGTTTAGCTCTGACAATATATCCCAGAGACCTCTGCAGCTGCTCCCTGCGCTCACAATGACAGATTAATTAACACAATCACACGCTGCTGGCCCTGGCTCAACACACAGGTCTGCTGCGGGACAGATAGGTAAATCCTACACATATGGAGAACACGCACCACTTGATGAGGGTTTAATAACAGGGATAAGTTTTTTCGGAGGTGGGGGGTTGTAACTGATCAAGTCTGTCTGTCTGGATGGCTGGACGTGGAGGAAGAGAGAGGGAGAGAGAGTTTTCTAATTCAGGAGAGCGGAGATGCTGAGGAAGAATTACCACTGCCAGATGTTCAGCTTGAGGAACATTGATTAGTCCAGAATTACTGGCTGCATTATTCATAGTCAGCCTATGGTGGTCATGAAGTTATTGATGTTCTCAATATGGATAGCAAATATAGTACAGTCATGGCTGTCAGAGTGAGAGACGGCTCCTTTGCTTGATACATCCAGATACAGTGCTGGATTTAGATTTTTAACTGCAAATACCCGGCATCTTAAATTAGAAATCACGCTTTAGATTTCAAAAGAAGGCGTGTGCTACGAATTACTTCTCTCAATATCTCATCAGGGCAGATTTGAAAATGCACTTTGACTTTAATTATGATCTGAGATTAAGAATAACGACTCTTCTTAAAATGATAAACTAATGAAGGGTGCATGCTTCAGGCCTCTGACCTACATTGGACCAGTTAGATCCAGGCTCAGAATAAAAAACATGCCCAGCAAACATAAAATGCTCTGACAGTTATTAATTAGTCCCATTCAATACTCTTAACCTCAAGGTCAATGAGCAAACACCATGTAATGATGTTGTCCCCACATGTGTTTTGTCCCTTATTCCCTGCTTTTACACTTCTTTTTACTGTAAGCGTTAACAGCTAAGAGAGCCTGAAATGATAAGCGCCTGTAAAACTGTTAATGGTAATATGAGCAGAGGTTTACCCAGAAACAGAGATAAAGCAGGCTGCTGTACAGAGTATCACTTTTCATTTGGCCGTTCCGGTTACATCAGTCTATTCTTTGTGATTGCTGACAGTAAAAGCATCTTTTAACTGAACGGGTCCTTATCTAGCTCGCTCCTGTGTCGGGCTTAACAAATTCAGCTCTTATTCAGAGATCAGAGTCAGGCTGACTGGTTTGTCTAAACTGATTACCTGTTGGCTTTTCCGTCTCCCTCTCACTTCTGTCTTTTAATCCTCTTTTTAATTATTATTGCAGATATGAGGCTCAAATTAAGCTCAAAATGCTTGTTTTCCTAGCATGCAGATAAAAAGATTTACCCAGGGAGTTCTGAACACCTGCCTTGAAATATTGTTCCACCGTCTCCTGAATGCCATTTGGCTTAATTGACTTGGAAACGTCCCAAATGCGTCATTGACTATGTGGTCTAATTAATATTAATAATATATGCTATTATAAACATCAAAGAACATCTGGTGCCCCTGTTTTTCTCACCAGTCTTGTGTGTGACTCCCTCGCTCTCACTCTGTTTCATCTTAAACCAAACCAGCCACCATGTATCTCTGCTTTGCATTTCAGGTGCTTGATTGCATATATAGAAAGAGCCAAAGCCCCACTGTATATGGAGTTTGATATCTACAATATAACTGCCAAATGCCTGTGTAAGCATAGTATGTGAGCCCGTGATTGCATTGACGGTGATGTATGGCTGTAAATCTTAAAGCCTATTTCCATATGAAATGAATCACTTGTCCAAACCCAGCTGCATGCTTTTTCCATAGACACGGCTCACTTGAAACATTTATTTATTTATTTACCTTTTTCCTCTGCCTTGTGCATCCAGTAAGGGCGGATAACTCATACGCATCACTTCATTAGATGCTCTGTGTTAGGTGAGAGAGGCTGGGGTTTGTAATGATGCAGTAATTGGAGTTTTGGTTGATAAATCTAAGCTCTAAAATTACTCCCCTCACATAATGTGAGCCTTGGCAGTGTAAGTAAATCTTAAACTGATTAAGTTAGCATGAACCAGGCAATCACAAAGATGGCACCCATCCAAAGGAAGAGAAAAAAGGCAGAGTCTTCAGTCTTTGTGTTGTTTTACCACTCTCATATAGGCTGGCAAATGGGTTTAGGAAGGTCCACGCTGCAAGATGAGGTCAGATATATGTGTTTTCTGCATTTGGAGCTGACCGGTAATGTCATCGTAATTTAAGCCACAGAATAATTGAGATATATGGCGTGTCTGAAAGAGTTCCATTAAGCTGTTTTGATTTTTTTGTCTGTTACTGGAGACAAGGGTGTGGCACAGTTGAAGTCTCTTTCCCGCTCTTGCACGCCCACGCGCGTTGCCACACACATTCAGTGTATGCAGCCATCAAATCAAACATACTGTACACACATGCATGCACACAAACACATGCTCGGTACAAAGAGGGGTGATGGTCCTCAGATGAAGGACACGAATTTGCCATTTCAGCAGCGATTTTTCAATTTCATTAGGTTCAGCTCTATTTGATTAACATGTGGGTGTTATTTTATGGTTTTGTACATTTGAAGTAGTACAATACAGCCGTCTTTTTACTACTGTTCAGCTCGCGAAGGTGGTTTTTCTATTAAAGTTGGAAAAAAAGTAAAGTAACAACTACAGATCATTAGATTTAGATTTACCTCAGAGAATTACCTCAGGGTCAGATCTTGAGGTGTATGAAATTGATATTTCTCTGGTGGGGATGAATCACTGTTGTAACTCAGATATTAGTCCATTAAAGAAGAACAATAAGGCATCAATATGCATAGAATTAAATTAATGGTGGTGGGTTTATCTCTCTATCCCAGACGCATCCCTAAAAGACACAGTATAATATATGACCTGACCTTCAAATGCCAGGAGAGTGTTGGGCAATAAACTGCCAATATTTGTGGCTTAATGGCGTCGGATGACTTTTACTGTAATTGGAATGGCAGCGAAACAGCTGGGCTGTTTAAAGACAGTGCAAGGCTGAGGTCTCAGACAATCACTAACTCAAAATGCTCACAGGGAGTGTGTTTAACCCTGGAGGGACTTTCTGTGATGGCTATAAGGATTGAACTGTAGGTAAACAGAGGGAAGAAGACATTTAAAATAACTTCAATTAAAAGTTATGGCAAGTGGGATCAAATGTCATTTCCTCATGGATATTTTTCACTTGCTAAAAGGAGAAAAATTACCCTTTGTCATTCACCACAATAATACACTTTGTACTTTTTGAATAATGGTCTCATCACACCATTTTTCAAGTTTGAAGCAAAAATAAACCCAGCTACAGTACATGCTGCGGTTAATCAGAACTGCTCACATGTTGGACTTCGTTATTTTTGACTGGGAAACCCACTTACTGGTTTTGATGGAATGAGGTTCTTGTCTGCGACATCTGCCTTGTTCTAGTTGCTTTAAATTTCACTGTTTATTATTTCTGGAAGAATCTTGTTTGGTGTTAACATCTTTGGGTGTATTTATTGCACATGGTGGTGGCGTCCATACTGTAAAATGATGGATCACTGGAGCTGAAAGCTGATTACAAGCTTGATTTACTGCAGGGCAGCGCTTAAATCATTCAACTCAGCCTGGTGTGGGATTGCAACATTTTTCATGTTTAGACAACGGTTGTTGGTACATACATTTCTCAGAGCAAAATGCTCAGTATGCCTCTTATACGCAGAGTTTCCTAATTCGATTTGGATTGTATTATGATTTTGCTATTGTTGTCTGTGTTAGGTGAGAAAGTCTACAGGTGTCCACTCTCGAGTGACTACACCGCTGCACAGACAGCCTCCCTCGGCTTCCATCTGGATCGCTACCACTTCCCCCACTGGCAAAACAGCAGGGATCTTTCTTCTCCACTGCAGCCCACCAGCAGCAGCTCCAGCCCCAACCCCAACCCCAAGCTCAGACCCAGATCCAGAGATGACTGGAGCCCTGCTGCGGCCCACTACCTTGGTCTGGAGAGCCACAGTGAAAACGCCCTGCTCATCAGCAAGCAGTCCGACCTCACTGACAAAGATGCAGGTGTAGACGGCTCTTTATCTGCTTTAACCAGGAAGTCCCAGTATGAGCCTTTAGATTTGTCTGTCAGGCCAGAGTCTGTCATGTCTCATTCAGCCATGTCTCCTGCTGTACTGGCACAGATGTCTGGCGTTTTTAGTAATGGACTCTCCTCCTCCATTACCCGCCGGCTGCAAAGTTACTCTAATGCCGCAGCCGAACTCAGTGTGAAACCCGCATTTCAGTGTGACCTTTTGGTGCAGGGAACAAAAGAAGAGATGAACGCACAGAATGCAGGCTCCACAGGGCACGACGGTGAAGGTGAATATGAGAAATCCGAGCAAGGGAGGGAGGACGAAAATGACGATGCTGCCAAGTGGAAGATGCTGAAAAATAATGTCCTCAAGCCAGAGGAGCTGGGACAGCAGGCAGACGCTGATTTCCAGAGCCCTGGCGAGAAGAGGCAAGACAAGCCAGGACCTTGGGGCAGAGCTGTGGCTGAATCTCCCATCTCTTCTCTGGAAAACTTGACTCCTGGAGAGCCTGATCAGCTCCAGCACCAGGGCGGCCTGCTTTCCTTCCTCAGGTCCCAGGGGAGCCTGAGCGGCACACCTGCCAGCGCGCACAAAGCCAGTCTGAACGGTGGGGGGGACATGGAGAAAGATGTTGCATCAGGTGAGCATCACCTTATATATCATATATGTTGTATGCAGCTGTCACTGTTATCAAGATGTAGCGAGGACCTCCTTTACATTTGAAGGTATGTATTGCCATCTAGTGGTCAAAGGCTGACCCTTTTTTTTTTTCACTCATCTTGTTATTTCCTTTCAGATGCTCTGTACCACCCCATCCAAACGTGTTAGACCACTGCAGATGGTGGAAGAACAATATTACAAGTGGTTGACTTAGTTCTATATTTAAGTGGCTGACTAGCATACTGGTTCTACTTTTTTTGTTTTTAATCTGTGCTTGACACTGTCACGAGGATGCTGCTATAGAAATCCGAAAAAAGTTTTTGTCAGTATCTCAGCCCTCATCACCTAACAGAGTAAGTGTGAAGTATGAGTGTGAGTGTGTGAATAAATCATGCCAATTACAAACAACACACTCCCCTTATACTTAGAGCACTTACGTTTTTTTTCTCTCTCGCCTGATCTTATCTTGAATCTCAAATAAGGGCTAAAGAAGACACAGGTGTGTGGCACTGATTACCCCTACACTTTGAAGGATGATATAATCTCCTTGTGTGATAGGTTACAAATCGCCCAAGCCAATGGAGCCCACTGATGGAGAGGCTTAAGCTCTTGTGCTGGTGTGATATGCTTGCTGAGTGCAGATTTAATAATGCTGTCTCTCAGGAGAGGGAATCCAACAGCTGGGGTCTTTGATATGCATGTATTATGAGTGCAACATGATACACCTTCCCTCTGATCCCCCTCTTATTCAGAAACTCAATATGTTCATGTGAAAGACAGGAAAGTGCCTGTCAACTCCATTAGGGATTAACATCTGTTCCCTTTCTTTATGATTCTAACAGCAAGATGTAGTTTTCTATTTGATTGTACAGATGGTTATTATAATATGCCGAAAAGCGCCCTCCTCTTCAACTCCTGTCATAGCTGTCACAGTGTTAATGTGTCTTTTTTGCTCTTACTGTTTATGCCATTTGAATTTTAAAAAAAAATTGAGATTTGGAAAAGCCGTTGTCTTCAAGCAAACCTCATGTCCAAGAACAACTGGCATCATTAAACCTTTTTTTACAGCATATTTTACTCTGTTTATTGCTTCTGCTTTTCAGCAATCTGATCAATGTATCCTTTCCAGGAGTTATTTCAAGCATCCCTTGCCTTTTGTTTGTTGCAGATTGATCCTCCATATTTTTTCCCCTCTCCCTGAGGAAGTAGATGCCAAAGACACAATAAACACCTGTCAGTCAAACTGGACATTGAGACGGGTAACTGACATTGAGAGTCCATTGAGTGTCCTCTAAAACTGAACTAAGCAGGTGGCCCGGCAGCCTGTCCTGTCTGCAGTGCTGACCAGGTGGCTTTGTCATGGGGCTGTCTCCTGTTGCCCCCATCCTCTCCATACTGTATGGCACGTCGAGTGGCATGGTGACATATTGCTGGGCAGTTTGGACATGGAGTGATGTGTTTGTGATGACAGTTCAGGTCGGCTCCAATGTGCCAGCAGTGGTAATTGGCCAGATGGTGACCTCTGGTTGAACCTGTCTGCATGCTCATTAGTCTCACTGAGCCCTCCCTTGTGTTTTAAACAGAATCTCTCATCTCTGCACTGCTCAGACCCAACCACTAGATGGCAACATTTACCACTCTAACAAATGAAGCTGCTGTAAAGCTTCTGAATATTTCTCCACCAGGTATTTTGGCATGCTTTTATATTTCACAGGCACAATTTGGACAAATGTTTTTGTGAACACAGTCATGTGACGCCATGAATGCCTCGAGGCTTAGAGTGTTGACCAGATTTTGAACCAGTTAACCAGTCAACTAAACCAGCCATCTTTTGTGTGACATCAGATCAGGCCTCTCTCAGACGCATGAGAACAAGTGAATATGAGAAGATCGATAAAGAAAGGATTAAGAATGAAAGAACAACAGAGGACAGAGGGAAAGAAAAGGCCCTGATTTGAAAGGTTGAAAGGGGTGAGTCATTATCTCATTGTCTGACCTCTGCATACCCTCCGCGGAGAGGGTGACAGAGAGCGAGAGAAAAAGGAGAGAGAAAAGGAGCGAGAAAGATCACCATAGATGGAGATAGATGGAGCGACAGCGAGGTGAAAGAGGAGCGGTAGTACGGCTGTCTCCATGAGCAGATGTCGTTTGAGGGCAGCGAGAGGGCACCGCGGCCTGCCTTTGTGCCGTGCTTCTCCCCATAGAGATAATGAAGGGTGGAGCACTGGGAAGGATGTGCAGTCATCACTCACTGTCTGTGTGCCATCAGAGCTCAGGCCTGTGTCATCCGTCACCATTCAGCTCCTCTGGCCCCCGTCGGCCCCGCCACTGTCATCATGGTCATTATCTCAGCCTGTGACACACAACACACTCAGCACACAAACACACGTACACACGCACAGAGGAATACATGTGTGCAGGTGCAAACATATAGGTGTGTTAAACCTCACACAGATATCCACTTATAGAGGAGAGTTTGGTTTGGCATATTTGGATATATATGCTGTTATATGTGAGTTTTAAGACCAATATCAAAATAAAACCTTTTGGTATTTGACTTTTTGGTGCATTATGTATAGAAATATAACAAGGTTTTTCTTTAGAACCTTTTGCCCATCCTGCAACAGCAACCAGGTTTCTCAAATATTAAATGCTGGCTAAACACAACCCATACAAGAACTTTGCGCAAGTCTAAAATTAACAAAATTGTTATTTAAATCAGTAAGTATTTGTTTTTAAAGAATTCAGAATGAAGAAAACAACTCTGACCAAAGGTTTAAAGCCAGCTCGTGATATTTGACACTTTTCAATACTCAAATCGCACAAATTATGCACTTAAAGGAATAATTTGACATTTTTGGAAATATGCTCTATTTCTCCTTTCCTGCTGAGAGTTAGATGAGAAGATGCCACTCTGATGTCTGTTGTTCGGACATGAAGCCACAGCCAGGGGAAGGTTAGCTTAGCTAGCAACAGGGAAACAGTCTGAAAGTTAAAAAAAAAACCTGCTAGCTCGTCTAAAGCTCACTAATATGTAAATCCAAGAGTAAAAGCAACACATTGTGGTTTTATAGAGAGGCATGCACAGCTTGCAGTTGCAGCAAATACAAGTGGTCAAACAATCAAAGTTGCAGCTCAGATGAACTTTTTTGAAAGGATCAAATAATACACCCAAACAGTCCATTTTAAACATGGACCACAGCGACTTCCTGGTTCATCGTTCACCTAGCGTACTAGCTATTCTTGATTATTATTGTAGGTATGCTCACTTTAAGTTTAACCCCCAGACAGTGAGATAGTGTGGCTGAACTGTTAGCCTCCCAATAACTGATTGTCTGACTGCCCGTGTTTCTTGGCACTTGGTTTCTAGATCCAAGATGAAATAAACCAGAATTGTCCTTAAATACAGTCCAATGTCAGTATCATACAGAGTCAAAGTCAGTAATCACTCATTCTGTTTTCCTTTCTTCACTCTTTCTCTCAGCGCCACACAATCCCACCCCTCTCATTTCCTGTCCTGTCTATTTGTGCATCCGTGCTTGTGTACATGTGTAGGAGTGTCTGTGTGTGTGTGTGTGTGTGCGCGTGCGCTTGTGCGTTTATGTGAGTGTGAGTGTGTCTGGCTGTTCTAAAGCTGTAGCTCGAGCAGCCTATGAATGGAGGATCATGTGGTGAAGAGATGGATGGCTCGGAGCCCACTGCTGTCTCCTCTAATTGTAAAATATTAGTTACATTAGACTCTGGCTTGTGATTAATGGAACTTATTTGGAGGTTGCCCTCTCTAGGACCTCCCCTCTCCTCTGGTGGGAGGGAAGAAAGCACAGCAGACCCAGGGAGGCGAGGAGGGGGAGAAAGAAAGGCGACAGAGGCAGAGAGGGGACGACAAGCAGGGCAACAAGCGACTGATGTAGACGCGAGACCTTTTGGCATATTTTTAACTGACTTATTCAAAGTGTAATAGGCTACAGGAGTGTTCACAACATCTGAGTGCATTCACATGATTTTAACAAGATTGAGGGACATCTGTTCAGTCGCTCAAGTCACAATGGATGTGTACGATTTGGGAAAGTGGGATGACAGTTTCACAGTTCCCTTACGTGCAAGGTTACAAATAAAACATTTAAAAAAAGAACTCAGGAACGCAGTTTGAAAAATGCAGAGAAGAATCAGAGATAGTTATCTTTACTGTCCACTCTGATTCTCTGTTTTTCCACTTCCATTGATTGAGGCTGGGGTAAGTAAGTAAATAAGTCAGACAGGTGGAATTTAACAAACTACTCTGTACCTGGATTTTGACAAAACTTTTCTTTTACTGTTGTTCCTCACAGGCAGCTTCCCCTCCCTTCCTAACTCTCTAAACTCTCTCTCTCTCTCTCTCTCTCTCTCTCTCTCTCTCTCTCTCTCTCTCTCTCTCTCTCACACACACACACACACACACACACAATACCCTCTGTGCCATCCTGATGATATTCAGATGTGTCAGGCCTCATCCTCTCTCTGACTGGTGTGTGAATGTCGATGTGTGTCCTTTACGGCCATCAGGTTATTATACACCAACAGATGGAGCATTACCTTTTATTGCTCACACCTTCTGTGAGTTTTCCCACTTTTCCCCCCAAAAACACCTTTTTTATGTAGATGTGAAAGCGAGTGTTCAGCTGCCTACAGCTGTCTCGGCTCTGATGAGGAGCAAATAGAGAGGAAGAGGCGAGGGTGGGGTGAAAAAGCTGAGACAGCCCTCAGTTTTTGGGAAGTGATGTCAAATGACATCAGCACATAATGGTTTACTGTAACCATGAATCACAGAAAAGCACATTGAAGTGTTAGACAGAGGGGAAAAGAGACAGTCATTATATGAGGTAACATCTCAAAAATAGCACAGCAGTGAACAAGGACACATGGCTGTCTAGGTAGACAGGTAAATGAGTCAACCAGCGCAGTGTTTGTTTTGATCTTAGCAACACCTTCAGGCTTTGGTGTCATGCTGATTTTTATTGAGGTCAGATAAACTTCTGGAAGTTATTAATGGCATGTTTTATTGCTTGTATCTTAAGGGTACACTCTGTGCTGTGTCATGTAGGTTCACATTTCTGTAGTGGAGTTATGTAGCTGGCGCTAAAGAGGGGGACAGACAGGAAGTTTTGGCATGCCTTGCGTCCCAGCTGCAGACGTCTGTCATTCCTCAACTCACCACTTGTGTGTGTGTTTATTTGTCTATGTGTGTGTGTGTGTGTATGTGAGTGTCATGGAAGGGGGGGGGTGGGGGGGGTTAGGCTGTGTTTGTGTTGTGAGCAGGAAATGTGTTACAATGAATAAGAACTTGCTGGCCTTTCTTATAAAAACCTGTCAGCCCATGAACTGTCACAGTTTTCTGGTAAAGCTGGAGTGTTACAAAGTGCAAATTGTTATTATGAGGCCACATCAATGTCACAGTTCAGTCACTTTAGTTTTATTTATTTATTTTGTTACATTTTTCTGACTTTAGCACCTTGTGTGCAGCTTTATTCCCCTCTCTGGCATTTCATTGGTTCAGAGAAAATATTTAATTTCTCACCTGCCAACATCTGGTTCAGAATACTGACCTGCCAAAAATTGTATTTGATACCCAGAATTATAAACACTCAATCTCACCACACTCATTTTCACAAAGCTCTCTCATGAACAGAAACCTGTACTGTGAGAAACATTCACTGAAGTTTTGTCTAGAGCCAGAGCAGATGGCCTGTTTTAATTTGATTGGCTCACAGCGGTCAGCTGGGTTTGAATGCGGGCAAACAGTAAAAACAGTCAAATGTCATCATCTCAGAAATCATCCAGTTGGAGCTGATTTCCATTTAAAAGACATTCATTGCTACATTTGGCATTCGCCATTCTAGACAGGGTGAAGAGATTACATTCCTTCACACTGTATCACTTTTAAGTCCATTTTCTTTGTCTTCTTTGTTTCTCTCTCAGCTCGGAAGCCATTCCAGTGCAGGTACTGCCCCTACAGTGCCTCCCAGAAAGGCAACCTGAAGACCCACGTCCTCTGCGTCCACCGCAAACCCTTTGACAACAGCCTCTACCCGGACCGCCGCCTCCGACGCTCACACACGCCCCAGAGGCCCTCCAGATTGCCTCCGAGCATCACGGGAGATAATCGTGTGCCAGGGAGAGACCAGATTGGCATGACATCACTCTGTGGGACTTGATGTTGTCATGGCAACAGCAGATACTGACAGTTATGATTATTGTTTTAGCTTCACCTCGAAGGGGTTAGGATGATTGAGATTGTTAAAAAAAAATGTTAACAACCAACCTTGATGTACATTCCAGTGTTTACTTGAAGAGCCACAGTACGTATTTATCTGTAGCAAAGAAGCTGCCTATAATAATAAAGTCCATTGTGATGTGAAAGTGTAGCGAGGGTATTTAGTGCCGTTCATTTTGTCGAAAGTGTCCAAACGATTTACTTGTGTTTACATGCATCTATCAGTTCAACACTTGTCTGATACGGAGAATGTACCGTGCCTGCCCAAAGCACTTGTTCTTTCATCCAGTAAATACCCTGTGTTACATTTTTGTAAATATCGCTCGATTTCCCTTCCAGTCCAGAAGTCTTGTCTATCTGTCAGGATATGGTGCCAGATGTTCGGGCTTTAATCGCGGCAGATGTAATGAAGTAGAATGTTGCACATCGGAGCTTCCATTTGTTCTGGATTCCACTCCAGGGAGAAAGCCTCTCTCACATATAATTATTGCCCATTAACTCCTATGCTTCATGCCCTCGTGCTGGAACAATGCTCAATTAAGGGGAACCAAGGAAATGGGAAAACTGCAGAGATTCATTGATAGTACATTCAAATTCTTTCTTTCTTTTTTTTTTTTACTTTTACTTTTTTTGTAAATTGAGTGGAACAGCCCATGTGTGTATGTACCAGATCTGCCCACTGGTGTAAAATAGGCCCGGTCGACACGGCTACTGTATGCTGCTACAGCCACGTATGGTAATTTTAGCATGATCTGAGCCGCCTCAGCCTCCCGTGCCAAAAGTCTGCCTGTACACCCAGAGATCACCTTGGGCAGCTGTGTGCCTGTTCAGCCGGGGCCTTGTAGCCACAGCGATGTGACTTTGACTGACAGTCGGCCTGACAACTCCATTCATGCGCCACCTGCTAGCTGTCAATCAGGGCGGCCATCCTGGGGCTATTGACGGAGCTGTCAGCCTGTGTGAGATGTGTCTGTCAAAGCCCACCCACTCTGCCACTCTGTCTCCCTGCCTGGGCAGTCTGACATTCGTTTACTGTCCCCCTTCCACCCTTCCTTCCCTTCCATCTCTTTCTCTTTCTTCCACTCTCTGTCTGTCTGTCTCCTGCCTGTTTTCCTTCAGAGACACTGCTGCCCCTTAATCCCAGATCCAATCACAGATTCTTTGGGTACACATTTGTCATCCTCAAACCCTCTGGTTTTTGTAATAGAGTGCTTCACAAACACTTCTGCAGGTGACTCAGGCCTGATGTACATGTGGTTTTTATCGCTGCTGCTTGTATTTGTGTGTACGCCGTCAGCGCTGAATGCCACCGCCACTAATCCTTTCTTACCATTTTTTCCCCATTAAGTTTCACTCTCCGCCCTCTCCCTCCTCCTCCTCCTCCTCCTCCTCTGCTCACTCACCCTTCATCTCTCTACCTGACAGGTGACAAGGTCTGGGCCTCCAGCTGACTGGCTAATCGGAGGCCTGTCATACCTGTCAATAGTTTTTCAGAGCCATGCCAAGCCAGATCAGGCCAGACCAGACCATCTCGTGAGTTGACCAAGGGCACAGAGTTTTGAGCAGAGAGGAGGAAATGCCCCCAAAACTCCCAGCTTTGTGAAAATTCTGTCACTTGTACCCCTGGAACAGCCCTCTGGATATGGATCATCCCTAAGGCCTCATCCTGTCAAACCTCCTAATTAAGCGCAGTTTCCCTTAAAGCAGGATCTTTAATTAATGCTGGGGAAGTTTGTTAATTACTACTAATGGTGATGAATGTTTTAGTTAACGTCTCACTACTGTAGCCAATGTCATACTCAGTCTTTGTACTTGTTTGCAAGGGCTCATCTTTCTAGTGTTGTTTTTACGTTTGAACTCAAGGACTCATCGTGTCAAAGCTTTATCTTTAAAGGCAATTTGCATGGTATCGAGTTCTGTCGTGCCCTGGCAGCCTGATTGGCTTGACAGACAAGTGAAATACACAGATGGCACAATATTTTATCCACCCAAGCTCTGGCTCACCTTGACCTTTTGCTGAGAATGACATCCTGTTTACCTGCAGTAAATCAATCCTCATTCTCTGACACCTATAAATAACCCTCTCCTTTGGAGAAAAGGCAGACATGCCATCTTGCCGGCTGCCGGCGTGGGGTTTATCTGCCGACCTCAGATCAGAATTATTTCAAAACTGATATTCAGTGGAAGTTAACTTTTGAAACATGCTAATTGACTACAAAAATAGCCAACCGGGCTTTCTTTTTCTTCTCTTTCCATCTTAACATTTATTACCATAATCTTCTCTTTCTTCTTTTTCTCCGCGTCTTCATGCTCGTCCCCTCATCATTACCCTTCTCATCATTATTACTATTTACAGTTGCTTGTCTGCACATCATGTTTGAGGTCTCTTTCCCAGCCTCATTGAGAGAGGCGGGCCATGTACAGCTAATCAGCTTGAATAAGTAAAGGAAACAGTTTGACAGGCCAGGTAATGAGAAGTAATGAATCACTAATCACAGTCTCTTACAACCCTTGGAGCACAGATGAAAAATTAAAGGTAATTAGCTTGCACAGTTGTGAAAACAATATTTAAGACTGTTGGCATCACATGGCACAGACTTAACAGATTTTCTGCGCTAACAACATACATCAGCACTGCGCTGAAGTCCTAATATCAAGCTGTTATTGGAAAAGCTTTCTCAATGTAATTTTAGTGACTGATCTGATCAGGGTGTACGAGTCTCTCTTTTTTTCCCCCCTCTTGCAGGCAATCTTGCCAAAACGCAAGCATGAAAAATGTTTCACTCGGTTTTTCCCGTAGGATTTTCTCCACTGAGGAAAAGAAGGAACATGCCAGCAACATGCTTCTGAGACGTCGGTAAAAGCAACACTGAGGAACAGCAGAGTGTGAGATAATATACATTCTCCACTTCACACACACACACACACACTCACATAGAGAGTAAGGTAATTCAGAGGCATGTGGTCTGAGCTGCGAACCCTTTGCAGATCTCTGTGGTTCCTGAGCTTGACAGCAGAGTGAGGGATGCTTTGACAGAGCCCGTGTTTGACAAGTCTGCGTGAGACTCAAAGTACAGGATCCAGACATGGGCTGTCAGTCAAAGCCGGCACATCTCCCAGCTGAGACGTGCCAGTTTAGTCACAGTTACAAAGGAACTAATATGCGTTAACTGGAGCAAGGCACACATATGGGCCTGGTAGAGCCCTGTGTCCCGAGGCTGGGATTGAATGGATGCCAAAGAACATAAGCCCAAGATATAAAAAGAATTACAAGGGGACAAATAAAACATGGGGATTATGTCAGTGTGAGAAATGGAGGCGTTGCAATTCTGCATGTGTGCCGGCTCGCTTCTCCTGTTCCAGCATCCAGGGCCTGTGGGGTGTAGCCCTGCAGTCCTGCACCTGTGCTCTGAGGATCCAGGAGCTTTAGAGACAGAATGGAGAGGAGGCTGTTCTACTGTATGTGTCAGGGAGGGAGAAAGAGGGGGAGAGAGGGAGGGTTGGGAGAGAAAAGTGGGACAGGACAGACTGACTGGAGGTTTTGGAGACAGCAATCAGACCCAGGAATGCTGTATCTGCCATATCAGGTGCCAGCGCCCGTGTTTTGAGTTTTAGGCGAAAATGTAGGAGTGTAACAACCCCCACCCCCCTCCCCCCCCCTCCTCCCCTCATATCGTACAATACAAATGTTCAGTTAAATACCAGTGACAGGAAGTGACTAGATTTAAGCCCAGAGCTACTCCCCTGTTCAGCCGCTCGTGTCGTGTTATCGCCCAAAGTTCATTTGAGTTTCAAGCCTCCTCTCTCTCTCTCTCTCTCTCTCTCTCTCTCTCTCTCTCTCACTCTCTCTCTCACTCTCTCTCACTCACTTTCCCCCTCTTCACTTTCCGCTGAAAAGACCTGTCTCGCATAACAAACAATTGCACCAAACTCCATTAAAATCACTTCATGGGGATGTGATAGTGCCTCAAGTTAAAGGCTGTAATTGAAAAGCATTTGACAAACCACGCACTGCAAAGCGACAATAGACAAGCTGTGATTCTCACTTGAGTTATTCAGTGGAAATGATTATCATCATTTTATTTTTTGCCCGACACAACTTGCTTGAATAGTTCATCTCTAAAACAGTGATTCTCGGATTTGTTCATGCTAACGATCATCAGATGGATAGAAACCCGGATAATGATTTTCTTTTTCACTACATGACTCAGTATATAATAGCCACTGGAACCTATACACAGTTTCCTGATGAAATAAAAGCCAAAATGAGCTACTTTGGATTTTTTTTTTCTTTGATCTGGTGACACCAAAGCAGGGCTAGCTGAATGCTACTTTGACAACTTACTGTTCTCCAACCTGCACTGAAGCGCAGTGTAACCAGTCAAACCGTAAGAAGTGGAAAGTCTCCCTGGGAAGATGCTCCCGTCCATTGATTTGAAGTGACAGCCACATCCTTGACAAACACACCTGTCATTGTTCAAGTCACATCACATTTTCAGTTTCATAGACGGAAGACAGTAGAGGTGTGCAGGTGTGTGTGTGTGTCCTGTGGAGTGGGGGTTGTGTGTTCACGCACATGTGTCCATAAGAAAGTTTCTTCTTCTTCTTTTTTTCCCTTTTTTTTTTGGTGTTTTTGTGTGGATAAATACGTCCACTCTGCTCCAGCTGTTGTGCAGGAACACAGCCAGATTCTTTCATTGGCTTCCTCAGCCGATGTTTATGAAACAAGACATCTGGTATATTTATTTTCAAACACACGTCAGAAATGGATTTAATGTGCCAGAACCTGCTGACCATCACTCTGTGTGTGTAAGTTAGTGTCGCTGGGCTGGTCGGAGAATCTCTCTGTGTGCCTCTGCAGTGGTGTGGCGAGTTTTTAGGGGGGAGGGGCTGCTTATGGGTACTGAGGGAGGGGGAGGGTGATGAGCTGCTGCAATAATAAGCAGATTTTAATGATTTACTATAAATCAGCAGCCGAGGCCTCTGCTTGGGGAGACTGAGGGGGATGACAGCTCCTGACTCACACACCTCGCAAATGCCTTGCTGATGATGTGTGTGCGCTTCAGATCATCAATCACTGAGCACACACGCACACCTCCCTCACACTTTTACAAAAACATGCTTTCAACACACGTACGCAGGTGCACAGGCACACACACACACACACACACACACACATGTGCGGCCACACACATGTTTCTTGTCTCTAATGTCTCCTCTGCTGTGGCAGGGGACAAATCAATCATGGGTACAGAAGTTCAAGGGGGTAAGAGATTGTCTGGTCCGTTTTTCCCTATGCTATTGATCCCATTTTACTGGCATCATCGCCAAGCTGTCTCACAAACCCCGGGATGGCGATGGATTGAAAGTGGATGATTGAGAGAGGAGGTAGGGTGACATTCACTGTAATCTCAGCCCCCACCCACACCGCTACCCCGCCCTCCTCCAAACACACAGACAAATCCAATGTCATTGAAAGTTAGTATTCTACCAGGAGTTTTTTGGAGCAGATAGAATCAGGCCCATCATCTTAAATCTGCACAAGCTTGCAGTTGAAGGAAACACACTTGGCAAAGATTAACAGTGGGTTTTTTTTGTTTTCCTGTCTCTTTGCATTCCTTCTCCAGCCATCATACTGTTGGGCTGAGTATCTGAAGGTGTTGTGCTGTCTACTGTTCCCTGAATTTGATGAAAAGGACATTGGAGAGAACACCTCCTGACAGCACATCCCAAAGTGTGTGGGAGACGCAGAAAGAGTGACACAGAGCATTTCTCTAAAATTTCAATATGAGACTCATGTGGAAAATATTGATGCATGCTCAGTTTCCTCATAAGTACTCACAGTGTTTCCTTATCTCTTGTGTATAAACAAATGAGGGGGAATTTTCCCAGTAAATGATGGAGAACCGTCTTTTTTGTGAGTGTGGAAAGCAATTCTACTGAAGGCGTCCGATGGATCACAAGATAAACATATTGTAAACAGATTTTCCAAAAGATAATCGCATGTGCCGAACCCTGGGAAGGTTTTATGACAGTGTCTTACAATGAAGTGCTGATTCCCACAGGTCACATGATACCTTTGAAATGATCCACATTTCATTATCTCCATATCATTATCTACATTTGAAAAGAAATAGAGGACGTGGACCAGACGTAATATAATTTAATACAAACGATTTAGAACCTATTTATAGTAATTGTCACTATCATAGTTATAGGAGCTGCTTGCTTGGACATCATCATAAATTTCATGTTGTGCTGATAATTAAAATCATCCACTCTGCAACACTAAATCATACTTAAAATATACAGTAGTTTATATCATTCAGCGCCAAGTTTCACAATGTAAACCCACAATGCCAATGTAGCTCAAATTATTTACCTTCAGTATTACAATGCAAACTTCAAGCGATGATGAAGCTCAAATCACTCACCGCACTATTAGTATCAGTATATCACCGTCAGGCTGTTTATCACATTATATCTACATTATGATGATGCACAAGTTTAATTACAGATGGATGGATGCTTCATTCATCTTTCCTGTTGCTGACGTCTTGATTAAAAATGTTTAAAGGATTATCTATGGGACTCCTATTTGTGTCCTTGTGTTTGTCTTTTCAACTTTCATCCACTCGGCTGATTTATTCTCCCTGTCTATAAATAAATAGACAGGGTCCATGTGATGGATTAGTCTGCTGACATTGTACCAACTGCAGGTAAACAATTACTATTCATGCTTCATCGTCTTAGAATCTATACCAGGATACTGCCACTTAGCAAGGGGCAAAAGGTTAGGTTGCGAGCTATTGTTCTGCATTTAGTCAAATGTCATTCATTTCATAATCCACTGCAATAACAGAAAATTTGAAGTTTCGGGAGGTGTAAAGAACAGATTGTTCATGTGAAAAACGAAACCGTTTTTTTCTGGAATTTGATGAATCAGATGAGTCTTGTAATCAAAAGCAGGCCTGTTTTCACATCAGAGCGGTATGGTGAGTGTCTGCGACTGCGTTTGTGGACAATAAGTCTCCTTTAAGGTTGTGAAACACGCACAAGTTTACGACCACATCCATCCCCTCCTCACACGTCATTCATTGTTTATTCAGAATCCAGTGTTGCTCCAACCCTCTGCCCCTGTGGGCTGGATCAGTCTGCGGTCATTATGCTGATATGAGCAGTGAGTCACTGAGAAAAGAAAGAGGGGGTTAAATCTGTCTGTGTATGCGTTTGTGTGTGTGTGTGTGTGTGTGTGTGTGTGTGTGTGTGTGTGTGTGTGTGTGTGTGTGTGCGCGTGTGACTATATGTAGTAGGCCTACATCTGTCAGAGTGTGATTACAGTGCTGGGAGTTTATGAAACAGCCTCTGTATCAACAATTATTCATGTCCCTTAGGCCACAGAGTGAAAGGCCTTTTTCAGACTAGACTGTGGAAAAGAGGATTAGACAGAATACTATGAAGATGTGTGGCAGAGGAAAACATGGTACTAGCATTCAAACGCTATTTAACCACTCTTTTCTCCAAAAGATGATTTGTTTGCTTAATCAGACTGAACTAGATTGCTATTGTTTTCTTTTATTTTAGCTGTAAATCAAAGGAAAATATTGTCATTCATAGTTGAGCCAAAAAAAGAAAGCCAGTGAGAAAGACAAAGACAGTCACGAGTCAGGGATATTTGCTTATATTCTGATACTGGCTACTGGGGGTGTTTGAGTGATCCAGCAAACACATTAAGCCAGCCTTTAATTATAGGTAGACCACATTTGTCCAAGCTAGTAACAGCTGAGATGTGGGAAGACAGTGACATAGTGACATCAAGACAAGTGATCGCATGTGCAGACAGACTGTAAAACAAGCCAACAGTTCAACCGGATTATCTACAGCACTTTTTAGGGGGTAAACCTTAAAGTGAGCCCACCTGTAATGTCAGTAAATTACACAGGAAATTCGTGTGCATGTGCAACCACGGAAAGTACAGAGGGTCAGAGTTGGACCAGGAAATGAGTCTGTAAAGTGTAATGGATGTTTATTACAGCCAGTTTTATGTCAGAGTAATACGTTATTACAAATCTTTATGACTGTGTGACTGCTTGTTTTTCTTGCCCCAGTGAAGTATTCAGATGTTTAATTTAAGTAAAAGTGGCAACACTACAATGTAGAAATAATCTGTCATCTTACAATAAAAAGTCCTGAAGTGAAAATCTTGTTCAGGTAAAAGTATAAACAGCAGAATGGCCCCTCTCATTGGATAAATTAGTATATCTGTCTGACGATATGGTTTTATTTTTACTCACTGATTACTGTTTGATGTTGTAGTCCGTGGAAGTGAAACTAGTTCTCAGTATGGTAGTTTTTCCACGCTGATCAATGGATTGTATGTAAAACCTGAATCTGCAATGCAACTAGTAACTATAGCTGTCAGATAAATGAATAACCTATAAAGATATGACACAAGCTGTATTTAAAATGTTCATTTATTAAAGAATATTCACATTCATATTCCAGATGATGTTTTTCAGCTTTAAAATTAGTTCTTTCACCTCCTACATGAAGCCAAACCAGTGTAATATGGACTCATTAACACCGACCAGCACATATCCAGAATCAGATCCCAGAGCGAGCTGAAACAAAGCTATAACGATAATGGGTCACATGACAGTGAGGCAGTGACACGGTTAAGGCAGGTGTTTATGTGCAGACACATTAACACACAGTGACAGCAGCAGGCTGCTGTTTGGACTCAGCTGTGATGGAGGGACAAAGCTGCGGCCTGTGGTTCATCGGCTGAGACATTACTGGGCCATTTCTGTCTGAGGCGGCGTGATGCCTTGTCACCTGACACTGGGCTGCTTTGACAAGCTGTTGCACCTTAGCTGAAGTGTTCTGAAGACCTCGTGTACACACACCATCAGTTTCTCTTACTCATGTTTTCTCCACAGCTCATGTAGAGTGTGTCTCTGTGGCTGTGTGTGTGTGTGTGTGTGTGTGTGTCATGGAAAATTACACTTTCTGAGTCACTGAGTCCTAACAAAAAGTATCAGTGACTTTTAGAATCAGCACACATGTAACCAACTATAACTGGTAACACTTTATAAAAAGGGTTTCACCCTAAACAAGTGATCAAGTCACTAAGACTTACTGTGATTAGTTCACACTTAATAGATCATCAGTTAAGGAATGCTACTTCACAGTTTACACTTTATACATTACTTCATATAACAGCTGGATTTTTTTTTAGACAAGATTGTATTTCCGGACCATGTTCAGCCTCTCTTATAAAAATTGTTTCATATTTCTATAAGAATAGGTTCTGTTCTGCTTTCAAACTGGGCATCCAGTACAAGCATTTGCATGACACGACAGTACCTTTGATACATTTAGGGGGTGGAACACAAGTTATTAATTTATTTGCTTATTTCTTTTAACTATATTTGTAGCACAGTAGAGAAAGATGCACTGAAACCAAAATCATAATTTGTCTATTGGTACCAGATGACTTTGGCTTCAGTAAATCTTGGTCAACCTGCTATACTCCACTCCAACAAATGTAAATGTGGCAAAAACATCATTGGGTCGTGTCATTGGGTCATGTTTTTATGGCTTTTGTCTTAGATTCCTTTTCATTTTGTGTTTATATTCATGGGTTGGGTTTTGTTGGAGGCGGCCTGAGATGACTTGCTTCACTATTTGTATCGGATGAGCAATTTGAAAGCAGAACACTACCTAGTAGCATTGAAATAAACTTTCATGTATCAGGAATCCAGCTGATTTGTTTGCTTATTTATTAATGTATGAAAGAGCTGTGAGTGAACATTCTTTATCTGCTGATCTATTAAGTGTGAACTAATCACATAAAGTCATAGTGACTTGATCATTTGTTGATGAAATTCAGAACAGAAATTTGTCATACATAATGTATTATTTCATGCATTAAAGCATTACGAGTCATGCATTAGTTAATCATTACGTAAGTATATGATTTGTACCCTCATTATAAAGTGTTACATATATCTGTCCATTAAATATGATGCAACAGTCAGGAAACTGTTAGCTTAGGTTAACCAAGCTTAGCACAGACTAAAGGCTAAAGGTAAAAAAAACATCAAAACCATCAGCTCATGAGCCCCAATAAAACCACAACTTGTTGTTTTAACACATACATGTAAATTAGTGATCTTAAGGTGGATTTTGCTACCTTTGCTGTTAAGCTAACCGTCTTGTGGCTGTAAGTTTAGCCTATATTTCAGACTCATATGAGAGTGCTATTGATTTTCTCATCAAACTCTTGGCAAGACAGAAATAAGCGTGTTTACCAAAATGTGGAACACTTCCTTTAAAAATGTAAAACAACGCATTTGGCACAAAGCTTCACTGCATCACTTTGTCAGCCGTTTATTGTTTAAAAGCTCTCTCTTATTCTTTGGATGGTAGTGTACAATTTGTTTGCTTGTACATTGATTGTCAGGACAACATGAAAGGTCAGAAAAAGGATTTAGAAGACATCTGCTCATGTTGTAAATATTGATTGAAGTGCAGTAGACCATAGGGAAAACACGTGAATTGCTAAAATGAGCTGTGAAGCCCTTTAAGTGGTGTGTTTGCTTTAAACGTTAACCTGAGACTGCCTGCAGTGTGTGTGTGGAGTTTGGCACTTCCATGTATTGTACATCTGTTTCCTTACTTCGTGAAAGATGAATCACAAGATTTATTGTATATCTATTGTTACATTTTCTGAGCTTATGAATTCTCTGTGTGCTTTTGTGTTTTGAGTAAGAACACTGAATGTGTGGGTGTGTGTGTGTGTGTGTATTTATTGACACATGTCTATAAAGACAATTCATTGTCCAGTAAGTCTCAGGAGGGATCAGTTTCATGTCCCCTCCTCTTCCTCCTCCTCTCACCCTCAGGAATGGAAGACATTTCTTGTGAGAACAAACCTTTAATTGTCTGCCCTGTCGACATGTAAGGGAAGTGATGCGTTATATTATATCATCACTCTCCCTGACGTCCCCTGAATGACCCCACAATCAACGTCTCAGCTAAATGGACCTATTGTTGCTCACATTTTAATATTAACCATTCAGTCACCCGATGAAATATGTTTGTGACTTCAAAAAAAAAAAAACATCTGTTGAAGTCACTTCCTGTGTCTATCTAAGTGACGTCACAGATGTGCGATCAGGATTTACACAGGCTTCTCCTAAGGGCCACGGTCGATGGAGAACATCCACCATCCTGGTTGAGCTGTAAACTGTTGCCACTCTATCTGTTTTGTTCTTCCTTTTTTTGCGGTAGCACCAGAGGGGAGAGCTGAAGAGGAACTGCAGCTGAGTGGCGACACTGACTGAATTACCCTTCACCCCATGAGGGTGCAAGTTTGGGTCAGTTACTATCGACAAGCCTCCGTTGAGCTCTGCGGTGGCTGGAGGGAATAAGGGAGGTATTGTTGTCTTTTTTTGTGCTGAGCTTATTGGGGTAAATGTTTCTGCAGTTAGACAAACACGCACAAAACGACAACTCAAAGCCAAAGAAAGTGAAGTGAGCATACACATTTCCCCCAAAACAATGCCTGCATAAGCCTATTCTCTAGCAGTGGTAGGGGGCACACATTCTTTCCAGTGACTGACAACTAAATAAGCTGTGGAATTACAATGCTATTTCTTCCTTTGAACATGTTGCCGTACACAGGCTCGACCTGTATTGGATAACTAATTAGGCAAAGAAAGTAAAGTGCGAAATCCTGTAACGCTGAAAGGTTTGAGGGGGAAAAAACGGCAATGCATTCTCAGACAAGCGACTGTTTGGTGGACCTTATTGATTCCGAGGCAGAGGCAGAGATCAATGAAAAGAAACAGACTGAGACAAAGAGTGGCATTTAAGGGTGGAAAAAGCTGACATTTTCTCCATCACTGTCACAGCCGCGGCCATAAAGCAGCAGCAAATATTAAAACATTTCTCATCTGAGCGGGAGTATTGGCAGCAGAAATTGTTTTCTCCGCGGTGTGATACTCAGGCTGAACTCCCGGTAGAATCCCTGGGGACTGCAGATTGGTGCCTGTGACATATCGGCACCAGCATTTACACACACCTGCCACTCATTCCCAAACAGCCCAGGAGCAGGGCTGTAGAGGGCAGATAGCAGCCGAGGAGGCTGCTGGTTGGACTGCTGTCAAGGTGGGTAGGTGTGGTGGAATTCATCACTGATAACACGCTTATGTTTGCAGGCCGCATAGAGTGCTTCTATTAGTCAGCAATGCCCTCGACACTGTATGCTGGTTATGCATATGTAATGAGCGTGTGTGTATATGTGTGAATGACGTTTCTTATCTGTGTCTATTTGCGCTTGTGCTCATGCGGCGCCATTAGAGCAGAGCAGAGGCATGTGTGCAAAGTAAAATGTATGTTTATGCGCGTGCTATAACCACATTGTGTGTAATTATGAGTGTGTGTCCTGTCCTTCGAGTGCACTCCCTGAGTCTTGAACTCTGAGTGACACGGGTAGTGCAGGGTCAAACGTCTATTTGCGGGATAAATGATATTATGCTACACTAAGAGAATTACAAAGAGGATGTCCCTTGGAGTCACCAGGCTTAGCAATCAGTCATAGTTACTTTGTGTGTCTCCTGAGCCCCCCCTCTATCTGTACTCATCCACTGGTCTGGAACGGGTGTTAAATGGATCCTAGACCGCATCCCGTCATTATGAGCTTATGATTTGAGCCTTATGACAGAGATAGAAGGAGGGGGAGGGTAATTAAGAGAAAGAGATTGTTGAGAGAATACGCCACATTCATTTTTTTGAGTTCCTACTGCACCTCTTTCCTTTGCAGCACCTCTCTTAGCAGAGTGACACACACCTCCCTCATCCCTGCTCATCACCGCATCTCCCTCTTTTTCATCTTTATCCTTCCATCCCATTCGTCCCCCCTGTTTTTAAACTAGCTCTCCCTCCCTGGCTCGCAACTTTTTTCCTCACCTCCCTGCCTGCTTGTTCCTTCCTTCCCTCCTTCGCACTCCCTTGGTGGTATTTGATAGCAGTAAAGCAGGAAGCAGGAGAGCAAACAGCAGGTGAACCCGCTCTAATACTCAGCTGTGCCATCTGCTGCGGTCACATGACTGAGCTGCAAACCAGCTCTAACGCCATGATGTCCCATCATACCTGACACATCGATCAATCATGACCAAAGAGCAATAGAGAGACGGTGAGCGAGAGAGGAAGAGTCAGAATGAAAGAGAACCAGAGCGACATTAAACACTGCATGTCCTACGAATGAATGCCAGCCAATTATGACTCAATATATTACCTAGTTTTAACTCAAAATTTTGTCACGTCGTCTGGACTATTTAGTTTAATCAAAGCAAATTGTACCTGCAGCATAGACTTAGTCAAAATCTGATCAACTGTTTCTGAAAAATGAATAATTTGACATCTTTGATTGATAAATGTAATTGTGTCATATGACAATCTAAATCTGATCATTGAAATTGGCTTGCTGTGTGCACATGCAACAAATGGATGAAAAAAAAAAAAATCACAACAACAACAATGAAACCCCTTCACAATAAGTCCTCTTATTTCACCAAATAAGACAACAAATTAAGGGAAAACCAACAAAACTCTGCCTGAACCCAAAGGTCTTGATGGGTGTGAAGAACACATTCAATTATAGCAACAGTGGCCACAGGAAATGATTTCAGTCAAAACTGTCCCTACCACAATTAAGCTGTGTTAATTATGTATTTCATTAAGTAAGTGGATTAGAGGCAGTGCTGATGAAATCATAACGGGGGTTGCCGGAGGCCAGGCTGCAGAGAACAGACAGGAAACGACTGATATCTCTCCCTCTTCCTTATACTTCTCTGTTATACCCTGAAATAACCCTATAAATACTTAACACCTTTACCGGCCTATCTGGGCTGTCTTCATTCGCACACAATCACCTGGTCTCTGTATCTGCATACCTTTTTGGTGTAGGATCATATAGTGTAATTGTGCCATAGATACTGTTGACATCCACATGCTGTTTGCGAGTCCTCTGGAAACGATGAAGTCTCTCCATTTCATCTAAGCCAGTTCATTACCATTCAGGTGCAAAGAGGAGATAAAGCAAAATGCAGATCGCTCTTTCTGTCTCCCCCTCTTCCACACCCGTACTCTCTCACTCACTCACATGCACTCTTTTATTCTATCTCTCTCTCCTGTTCTCTGTGTTCTCTGATGTTTTATTTGATATCCCACAATAAAGCCTCTCTTTGAACTGCCATCAATTGTGTATGGATTTTTCCTCTGAGGAGAAACAGAGAGCTGTCTGAAAGGGCTCCAGTCCCGCAGGCTGCCTTCATATTGATGCAGAGGAGTATTGCCATCTTCATTGCTGGATCAATCACTCACGTCACTGTTGTTTTATGGCTTGGGCCACTTCACAGAAAGAAGCCTGACAACATCACCGCAGAGGTTTGCAAAACGATACAGCTCTGATAGCTGAGGAGGGTGGAGCGGGAGGTGGAGGGCTGCGGGAGAATTTTTTGGAGGCGAGCAGGGATGAATTTAGATTCTGTAACTGTTACACACATGCGCTTGCACATATCTCCCTATTTTACAGCTGTGGGAGCTGCTGGTTTATTTCTTGGTGTGGTTTAGTCAAACAGAAAACAGTGAGAACGCCACAGGATGTCATCAGAACTTGATGCGATCTGTACCACTGGATGTGGAGAAATAGTGAAATAAAGTGTTTATTACAATCCCATTTAAAGGAAAAATTTAATTTCTCTTTTTACCCGCAATAATTTAATCTCAACTTTTTTATCACCACAACATCACCTATAGATTTGTGAAATATTGACCCAGTTGGGGCGTGCAAGACACTTTCAGCTTTATGAAACACTTTATCTTATTAGAAATCTTCCAAGCTGTTGTTTTTGAGGCAGTAAACACAGAAAGCAGTCCCCTGGAAATCCCTCGCTGTTGTAGCAAATTGCAACTGGGTTTCCTGACTCTAAAAACTCCCGACTCTCTAGAAACAGCTTTAGATATCAGGTTGAGGTGTTTTATTTTTTATTTCTTTTTAAATCTGAGTTGGTGCAGGCCGACAATGTTTTGGTTTGCTACATACACAGTAGTCCTGATTATAGTTGGGTGAATTTGTAGCGCTTTAAGAATAGTTGCAGTAGATCAAAACTGCATGGTGTGTGTTTTTGCAGTTTGGGAACTTGCAGACACAAACCATATTCTTGAATTCACTCATCAGCAACATCGAAAGCGTGCCACGTTCTCACACTAATGTAAACAAACCAAGCCGTCATGCGCATATGAATACAGCAAGAAAGTTAGCTGGCAAATTGCCCAGGAAATGGAGTTGGTTCACGCAAAGCACAGTATTATATCTCATATAATCATTAACAATCACATAAGCTGATTGATGTCAACTTTTTCATTCATGCTCAATGAAATGCATCTTCTGTCTGACTACCTGCTGACTAGCAACATCTGATCAGACTCATTACAGTGTACAAGCCAGGCTTTTTAAAGCAAGACGATGTAACTTTTGATGAGCAGCCTCAGCAGCGGCCTCTGCAGCAGCAAATGGTAATTACAGTGTGTGTGTGCGCAATGAATTCTGTTACCTGAGAAATGAACAGTACCGAGTGATTCTAATGAGAGAACATTTTTTGAGGGGGAACAGACTTCTGCACCCACAGCAGTTATCCTTGAGACCCATAGCTCCATAGTGGGTAGTGTGTGGCGTAGTTCTGATGAGTGTTATGCACCTTTGGCAGGAGCTCGTACCTGCTCAACTCAAGTTACATAGTGCAACGACAGGCGTTCAAGGCGTAAAGCCATCAGCTAACTTGTCGGTTCAAACTTTTTCAGGTTGATGTCTCGGCAGAGAAAGAACATGCTTTCCATGACTTGTTGATCATGTTATTGTCAGTCTGAATGCACTGTGACTTAACTTCAGCCCTTGCTGTCCTTAGTCCGGTCCCAGCTCTGCCTGGCCTCTTCACTGCCTGTGAGGCCCGGTCTTTGAGGTGCAGCAGCAGACACCAGAGTCCCTCCACAGCCATCAGTCATCACTCTCACTCTGAACTCCATATGACCTTCCCCTCTGCTCTGGAAGACTAGATGGCTGTGTGCACTCTGGCATCTCCATACTCACCTTAAAGAGACAGAACCTGCTTTTTTTCTGAATGAACCTCAGTGCAAAGGTTCCTCTTTCAGCACCAACTAGGTATCAGAGCTGACCTAAAAGGAGCAAGAGCAGGGTGAGAGGGAATGGTGGAGGCCTGGTCAGAAAGAAGTGTAAGTCTTCATATCTGGTGAATGGCCCTTTAATTCCCTCTCCTGACAGAAGGCAATGGCAGCCTGGAGGAGGGTCAGGACACCAGTTGGCATGAATAGACACATTTTTGTCTCGTCTCCAACTTTCTCTGCTCCGTGCCTCCAATGACTGTAACATCTCATTTTTTCCCCCAAGCTGGAAGTCTCAACAGCCATTCTCTTGTCATTGGAAGGCGGGCAGGCAGCTCTCTGTCTCTTCTCTCACAGATGAATAGAAAACATTGTGCCAAAAGCTTCAGAATAGCCAAGCTGTTTTCGATTGCATATAAAACACAGAATTTGAGAACATGTTTGAAAATGACAGGCTGATTGGCTGTGGTCATTTCAGGCTGTGTGGGCCTCATTTTTTCCTGTGTTTCATCAGTGGGTGCATTCATCCATTCAGGATAGATTGAAGCAGTAGCCTTTAATAAAGTCACTAGGCTTGAAAATATATGAATAAAATGACATCCACTGCCTTGGATGGATCAAATTGACTTATCCTGGTAATAGCCCAAGGATAATGTGTGCGTGTATGCGTGTGTGTGAGTGAGAGAGTGTGTGTCTGTGCGGAGAGACAGTAAAAAAAAAAAAAAAGAAAAGAGCAGAAACAGAGATGGATATAGTGGTAAGACAAAGGCAGGAAAGACAAGAATATCAGGGAAATAAAACAAAGTTGACCTAAGGGGACAGAATTCAATGAAAACCTGAAGCTGGACACATGACTTTGAATCTTATTTGTATTGGTGAAAGTGACCCATCTCTGGCACAAGCATTATTAGGGATGCTGGGAAGGAGAAAAACAAAGCCATTAAAGGGGAGAGCAGAGGAAGAAGAGTGACAAACTTGATCCTAACAAAGTTAAAGGGTTATTCAACACAAAACAACAAAATTATGAGTCCAATTTCTCCAATTCAACAGCAATTTGATCGCGCTGAGCCACTGAGGACTCCCAAATCCAATGATACACCAGAGGAGGCATAAAGAGTTGTTGAGCAAAGGGAGCAATGATGACAAAGAAAGTTTTATATTTCAGTCAATTAAAAGAAAAAAAGACCACGCGGTTTCAACTCTTGACCCATCTTACAGCTTTCCTTCCATTTCCCCCCATTTTTTCCGTCCATGTTTGGCAGAAGGGTGTCAGGCTGCGATGTTGATGGAGTGGTCGTGAACCACAATAATGACAGTCAGAAGCGATGGCTGTACAAGGAGACACATGTCTGTTCTCTGCTCTTCAAACGTCCAGCTTAAACTCCTGCTATGTGTGAATAAAGAGGACAGGAAGTGGCAGTTTGGCAGCTCCAACCAGGAGTGTCACTCTCAATTGTGTCCCCTGCCAGCTCCAGACACATCGCACGGCCGAAGAGGTCACGGGTCTGACTCCTCTTTTTCTCTCTGTCCCTCTCTTTCCTTCTCTCCTCTCTTTCGTCTGTTTTACAGGACATTCAATTTCACTGCCACCTACGCAATGCATAACAGTCAAGGAGAAGACAGAATGATGTACGCAAGACACGAGCCAGAGCGACGGCGGCACATTTTTTGAACGCTCCGATAAAACATGAGGCTTGTCTTGTCAGATTACCCTGACACCCTGTGTCAAAATCTCTGCCATGTCTCCGTGAAGCAGAGAAGCAGATGTCCTGAGTTTGCCTTCCTTCTCTGGACAGAGCTGTCAAGATTTGCTCGTGAAGGACGCTGAAGACAGCGCAGATGGAAAGAATGAGTTGTTCGAGGTTTAGCTTGTTTCTCTGTCAGGAATGAGTTTTATGATGAGAAACAGTAAGCACTATGTTGAAAATAGGGTTGGATGTTCTGTTACAGGATTTCTGCATCTCAACAAATCACACAGCTGAGTACTTAGAGTACTGCTGTCTTTTGTGCGGAACAAGTCTGCCAAGTCAGCTTGTTTTAAAGACTGTTTCGTATAAGGCCTCAGTTTTTTTTTTCTTTTTAATAAAGTGAGTTACCTACATTAATCTGTTAATCTAGCATGTGCTAATTACATTCATTTGTAGATAAAAACCCTGAACTTTTACAAGCTTAACTAAGTACATTTGTTCAAGTATTTTAATTTCATGTCACTTTTTACTTCAGGCGCAACCATTGTACATTTAATTTCCTTCTATTTTTCCATTAATTCAATTATATTTTACAGATTGTTGTATATTTTACAGAGATTTTACAAATAAACATATAATCAGTTTAAAGCAGATTAAAACAATATATAAATACACTGAAAATGCTCTAACGCATGAATGCAGAAGTAATAATATTTTAATAATATGTATTAGAAATTTGAATGGTGGTTTTGCATAATGGGTTCTTTTAATAACACTCTTTTTTTACTTAAAGTTGCAAATCTGGTTCATGTGGACATTTGAATCCAGTGAGGGATGGTGGATCTGCCCTTAACAAAAGTATATAAAGTAGTAATTACTGGATGCAAATGTAATGTATGGCAACTGCTGTAAAAATTTCATGAAAATGAAATCAGAACTTTTCAGGACTTTTACAGGACTTTTTTTTTACAGTAGGGCATGACGACTTTTACTTCATTAAAATATCTCAGTATTTCTTCCACTACCGTTTAAAGGACAATGGACTTTTTGCATTGCAGGCACACCCACATTGGAAAAGCCATACTACTAGTTCTCTGCTTCAAATGTCAGTTCATACACTAGCTGCTGATAAAACAAAGCTCCTCGCTTATAGCTTCATATGCATTAAATTCAGGAACCTAGATTAAAAGGCACTCATAAATGTCATTTGTTTCTGATAAGAAATGGTTCCTGATGATAATAAGCCCTTGCCAAACAGAAAGGAAGTCAAATAGATTTTGATTCCACTCCAAATCATTCAGTAGCTTCCAACTAATGTAACTTGATCAGAGCACTCTCAAACCGGAGCTCTATGAAATGACAGTTGAGATTAATTTTGTCAGCCTTGTAATCGCGCCTTATTGATGTGTTTCCTGTGAAATGGCACATTGGAAAGAGCAGCTTCTGCCACGGGGCAACTGTGTTTCATATGGTAGTCATGGATGGACATTTGATGCTGACCTCCTGATCGCACACCTTCATTCTGTCGGGCAGGCAGGCACGCACACACGCTCACAGGTAATGCTCTATTATGCTGATTTATTGAAGGTTAATTTAATCACTCTTGTAATACCTGACCAGAGGGTGTTCTTACCCGTGAAAAACCCAAGTAGAAGGAAAAAAAAGGAGAAAAACATGACAACAAATCAAAAAGTGATTTCATGAAGGTGGCACCAGAGACAGGCCAATCCATCAGAACGGCGGCAGAGTGTGGACGTGTTGCCACGCGTGGTGCCAGGCGAGGTGCCAGGCGGTCCAAGGCACATCCTCCATGCCAGCGCCCTGAGGCTGTGTGTCCTCATCACAAGGACAGAGAGGTCGTTAGGACCAACTGCACTAAATCACACACCTCCTCCCACCCACTGTCATGGCCGACAAAGCAGGTTGATGCAGAAATGCTGGAGGAGGCAGAGCAGCTACTGGTCGAATCCACTGGTTTGTTCCAAGTAATCATCACATCCTCTTATTCCAATTGATCCAGTGATATATGATGTTGTTATGACACTTCCCCTGCTTGTGAGAGCACCCCAATGTCAACAAGGCTTTACACGGAGTGAATGATTTCTCCTAAATGCATTTTAGAGTTTTGCACAAATACATTTTCAGAGCTAAGTAAACAATGCAAGCCATTATCTAGATGTATTGTTTATGCATTTTTTCGCTCCGTGGCTGGGATGAGCAAGTGAGTGAGAGAGCTGTAAACAGAGAGACAGAAAGACAAAGGAGAGAGAGAGAGAGAAAACTCCTTTTCCAAAAGACATCAGCTCTGTGAACAGCATAGACAGATTTTCCATTCCGTCAGCATTTTCCTTTACGTGCCGAACAGATAGCTAAAGGTACCACTTAATGTGATGGGAGACAGGATCTAATGGATTGATACACAGGTTTTGACATGCTATTTGAGCATGTAGCTCGCTATAATTGGTCATGTCATTGTGCATTAAACTAACGATATATAGAGTAGTGCCCCGAGACGAGTGTCTTTAGCAAATCTGTCAGATATCACACCAAAATACCTCTGACAGCTATTTCAGGCAGTGGCAGCACACTGCAACACAGCAGCATGAAAACCTGCACCCACTAGTGAAGGCACATTGAGAAATCAGACCATCTTAAACTCACCTCTCCGTCTCTTTCTCTTGGTGTCTCTCTTTTTCACTTGCTTGGCTGCAAATCTTTGCACGTCATTGTTGGCTTAAATCGTTTGTGTCCTCTACGGGAGCGATATTGTGGCTGATTTCTTTAATATTTTAGACTGTGAAGGCAACATTTCCTTTCTGGCACGAATGAAAACAGGCCAGTGACCTTTAAATTGGCTGTCATAGATGAGTGTGACTCCTCCCATACATTAGACACACGGGGTCAGAGGTCCAAGGTGAAGCTAACTTGGCTCTACCCATGACTCCTTCGCTGCTGTCAGAGGACATCATGTCACTTTTCCTTCAGAGGCTGCGTTAATGGACTTCACTTCTCCCATTGTCTTCCATCTTGGCATGTAGGGATTTAGGGAGACACGAAGCTTGTTTGTCTGCAACGACATGGTTGTTTATCAAATTACGATGTCAAACCGGAGCACTTAGAGGAACGTTTGATTTGTTGTTTGTTTTTAATAGCAGTTAACCCATTTTATCCTCCTAACCTGTTGATATTTTTAAGACTTTCTCTGATTAACGTGAGGCATTAAAATACACGAGTGAGATAGCTACTATAAATCTTACTGAAATCACAATTTATGTATTTTCAGAACCACATAGTTTTGTGTGTGTCACACAGCTGTCGGCATCAGTTTGCCCAACTGCACAAGCACACTCAGACAGGAGTGATATATATCATCGTGCTCTAAGGACATCCACCACTGTTTTGGCAGCCATTTTGTTTCCTAAATACATAGCCTCTCCTCCTCAGCTGTCTGTCTGTCGTTGCTGTCAGCCACTCCTGTGTGATTGGTCTGATGGGCTTGATGCTCATCACTCTGTCAGGCTAGGCTCGCCTTTCATTAGTCTGGGCCCCTCCATCCGCCACACTCACACAAATCACATTGACATCCAAACTCCTCAGATCCACAGAGCAATTTAACTGATATTCATTAGAGGGATGACAAGAGCTGATGGGAGATCTGTGGAATGGAGGAGTGGGGGGACTCATTCTCCTCCTATCCTATCCCTGTCCTGTCCGCCTCCTTTCTTCCCCCTTCACTGCTGACTTTGTTTTAGGAGCATTGAGGCGCATCGGCGTCTATAACTACCCAGCCCTCAAGGATATTCAAGACAAAAGAACAATGGATAACACATCTAATCTCCTCTTTATTATCGCTGAAAAATACAATTGAGAGGAGTTTTGTGTCTTTCATGCTAAATAATTGGCTACAGCAGATCCACAGCTTCTACATTGCTCTCCTCTCGCAGCCACTATAATGCTCATCCAAGCAGAAGTCCAATCATTTAGCCCTCTCCCTCCAGCCCCTCATTAACCCCCAAAGTGTCAACTATCTCATTAACGCCCCCAACCATCCTCACCCCAAGTCCATCACAAAGCCTAAAGCCTTCATCAACACATACAGTGCTGAGAAAAAAAAACTGATCATGTCTGAAAGATAATTTTATATCTGCAAGGACTCTGTAAGCTTGGAAACTCACAAGATATTCAATAAGGCAGCTCAGCCTTTTTCATTTGCATTATCAATGGCTACCGGTCTGAATCCCATCTTTCAATTATCATCCTTTGTTAAGGGCTTTATTCTGCTTGTCAGATGTGAGTCATCACTGGGTTCTCCCACAACGTTAGACCAATGTATCCTAAACGTCGGAGGGCCGGGAGCAAGTCTGAGGCGGTAATGAGTTTGTGTGAGAAGACGGGGTCAGGACACAGTGTGTGTGTGTTAATTAATCTGTTCCCGGGTGGGAGGAACTGAAGCGAGATGATGAGATTTAAGAGAGTAAATGGGTGTGCTGCACTCGAGCTGTCCTCTGTTGAGTGAGCGAGCAGGGTTAGAGGCTGGGCAAATGGCCGTCACCATAGTAACCAGATAACTTCCCCAGCCCCAAGTCACTCAGTCAGTCAGTCATGACAAGCAAAGCCTGGGAACATCAAACAGAAAGAACATGGTGTCCCCAGGCGTCTTCAAAATAAGACAAAGGTAGATGATGGAAAACCTGAGAAGTAAATGTGTGTGTTTGTGTGTGTGTGTGTGTGTGTGTGTGTGTGTGTGTGTGCGCCTTCATCATGCATACTGAAAAACATTAAAAAAAGAAAAAAACTTTCTCATTACATGGCACTGAGCCTGAATTGTGACTACTCTGATAGCATCAACAACTGCCAGTAATATTGTTAGATCCAAAAGCCTGCTTTGAGGGAATAGCACCTGTCTGTGCATTCTGCACCACTGTCAGCTTGTCTCAGTGCGCGTATATAGGATCCGCTTTATTTTTTCCAAGGGACAGTCTTGGAGTCCAGGTGTGTGCCAGATCTGCTGTCTGTGCCCAGGGCTCCTGATGGCATCCAAGCCCCCGTGGTAATCAGCCCACTCTGCCTGCTGTTGCAGCCTGCCTGCCTCCTCCTCCTCCAGTGGCTCGTTTCAGAAACATCTGGTGGTTTACATGCAGCACACACCACCTGCCAGACGCCTCGCAGGCAGTGGCACTACTCGCACCTCTCGAGTCCGCCCCACAACAACACGACGACACAGAAATCACCAGGAATATCTCGACAAATTGTGTTTGTGAAGACAACTGCAGATAAAAATGCTGAGGGTTTTTAAGTTCTGCAGATGTAGTCGTGTGAGCAATCTGTCAGCTGATTTGCAAATGCTTAGTCATTACAATATGGGACAACAATTGGGAGGGGTGAGTTTTTTTTTTCCCTAAGATGCACGATTTTCCAGTGAGCCAGGTGAAAAATTAGATAACAGCTTGGAAATTACATTTTGGACAATGCTGTGTTGTGTCAGCTACCCCTCTTCATTAACAAGCTGCTTTGAAATGTCGCTTCTTGAAATATTGCTTTTTAAATTAGAGATTCACCATGCACATTTCTCTGATTGTAAATATGAAAGAAAACAAATGCTATATGCAGCAGTTAATTCAATTTAATCATAGAAGCACAAGGCATTAACATATTTGTATTTTTTTTTATCAAATAACATTTATAAAACTATTGTGCAAAAACAATGTCCTTTTAATCTTCTTCAAAGGCTCTGCACCAGTGGATAGTCATAGTCCTCTTAAATTAGGAAATATAACAAGTATGCATAATTTAAACAGCAAGTTGTAAGCTTATACACTATATATACATTTTTACACAGACCTGGATTTTAAGTGCCCCTTACTCAACGATAAAGAACAAGGCAGCTTTTACAATCAGCAAGAAAATCAATAGGCTGTACAGAGAAAACTATAAAAAACAAGCAATGAAGTTTTGCTGTTTGGCAGATTCTTTTAAGGAGCTTTCCCAGGCATTTGGCTGTTTTAAGGTGTTTAAAAAAAAAAAAAAGACCAGTTTGAAAGGGCATTTTAAAATCTGGACAGGACAGGACAGGACTGTACAAATGTAACAGTAAAACTTGTTGAACATGCAGTCTACCAGCAAATCAAAACCAAACTCACAAAAATACAAAATAAATACAATAAAGTTAATACATTTCAAGTTATTAGCTGACCTTCTAGTCAAGAAATTCACTGTGATAATGAAATAATCTGTCCTCTGTTGTCTCACATTGCCAGAGGTGTACGTAGAGTGAGAGGGACAACAAAGTTCACAACGAATCGGCTTGAATATCTTTGACCTACTTTTATATTTTGATGTGAAATAAATGTCTTTTGAAATACAGAGAAATCAGAAATGTGTATAGGCCGAATAGATGTAAACACCTTGTGCTGACATTTTTAACAGTAGTTCATGCCATCTTTGTGCATTACCACACTTTTGAATATTCTCTGTTTCTAGTTTTTGTTTTAAACAGCCATTCTACATGTGTTTTCCAGTATGTCTACTGCTGAGAGCAATTTAGTGTTTCTCTAGTTCGCACACATATAGCAGATGGTCCTCTGGAGACTTCCCATGGCTCTTGCTGAGGTGAAGCTTGATGGCGTGCTTAGTGGCAAATTTACGGACACAGAGCTGGCAGCGATACACTGACCCATTAGTGCTGCAGTCATCTTGTGATTGTTGAGAAAGGAAGGACTCCAGGGGCACTAGTTTCTCAGTGACAGTGTGGGAGTCTCTGACAGTCTGTTTAGGGGACAGCTTGGCCAGGTCCCTGATTCTGAACCCTAGGTGGGCTTCCAGGTGGCATACATATGCTGCTGGGGTTCGGATCTGTGAGGCACAGTCGCTACAGAAGAATATAGGTTGACCGGAGTCCAGGTTCTTCAGGAACTTTGTTCTGCCCGTTCTCCTTAGCTGGTACTTGACGTTAGCCAGCCAGTGGCTAATGGTGGTCATGGAGAGGCCTGTGAAACGAGACACGTGCATTCTTTCCTGCGGGCTGAGGTCGTTCATGATGTACTTGCCCTCTGATGTCTGCCTCAGGCTCGAGGCAAACTGCGCCTGCAGTAGGAGGAGGTGCTGGGGGTTCCAGTTAGAGTGGCGACCTTTGCGTTTGTGGCCATGCAGGGAGACGTCGTCATCCTCATGAGTAGAGCCCACAATCTCAGATTTATCTGTGATCCGGGACCGGGAGGGGGGTTTTGGGACATGATGGGACTGTGTGAGGTTCCTCAGCATGTCTGAGATATCTGACAATGCATTTTCATGCAGAGGGCTGCTGGATGTGTAGGGAGAGACCACTGTTAGCTTTGCAGGAGCAACAAGGGAGGAGGGGGAGATGGAGGAGGCTGTGGATGAAGGGGTTAGCGGTGCTGAGCCAACAGAGCCTCCTCTATCGCTTTTGCCTTTTGTGAGGTCCATAGGTTGGTCATCATTGGGCTGGCAAAAACTATTATCAACTACACTTTCAGGCTTTTTGGTCTGTGAGGGAGGGGCGGCCACAGCAGCCCTCTCAGCCATGCTCTGGCTAAGCCTGGAGAGCAGACTCAGGGGATCTTGGTTTGGCAAGGAGGGCTTGGCTGCTTTCCCCAAATGAATGTTCATTACTGACTGAAGAGCACTTAGAGGGTTGACAAAGGGCTGCTCTGGAGGAGTGTGGCCAGTGATAATGGCAGTACTGCATCTCAGTGTAGAGGCGAGTGGGGACTTGACTGCTGTCTCTCTCTTGGGTTCTGTTGCCGGGGATGCTCTGTCGCTATGGCTTCCCCTGTCGCTATTGGCTGGGGTGACTGCCCTCCATTCCCGAGGTGAGTCAGCCTCTCCGCCCTTATGCGAGTCTCCAGCCTCACTGCTACACGGAGACAGATGGTTCTCCACCTTAGGAGACAACTGCTTTACCCTTTGCTCTACTTTTGCTACTTTCTCTGTCACTTTTTTCACCAAATCCTCCATCGCCTGGAAGTTGTTGCTGGGGAAGGGGGACGACTGACTAAGCGGTGGGGAAATTAGGGGTTGGTTTTTGGCCAGGGAGGACAATGCTCCATCTCCTCCGTTGAACAAGAACTTAATCGGGGAATTCTTTTCCATGATTCCCTGTTGGAGCTTAAGGGCACCAGGGAACTGGTAGGCTGCATGGATGCTAGGGTAGCCGCCCCAGCTTGGATTCCCACTCTGCGCCTTGTTGATGGCTGACGTCACTGTGTTTTCCAGTGATTTGAGAATATCGAAGCCCCCTTTAGGGCTCTCCTTCAGGTCCTCTTCGGTGAGATAGTTATACATTGAGATGTCGTATTTTTCCTCCTTTTCAGCATCCTCCTCCTTCCCAACCGAAGCTGCAATTTGCTTCTCATCTCCAGCAGCCTCTTGCTTAGTGCACTCCTCCTCAACCTCCTCCTTTTTGATCTCTTTAAGAGGAGGGGAGGTAGCAGGGGGAGTTGGGGTAGTTTGAAGAGGTGGAGGAGAGAAGGTGGAAGGTGCAAGTGGGACAGACTGGACCCTCTGTTCAGTGGGTGTGTTAACCCTCACAGGTTTGGGGGATGTGGCCTCAGGAAGTGTTTTGATTCTCTTTCCCACAGAGCTGGTCACCCTCAGGAAGTGTCCTGTCACCATCATGTGGGTTCTCAGCTCTTGTAGTGTATTATGGGAACTCCCACACTCCATACACTTAAGGATCTGGAATTTGTTGGATTCAAACTGCCAAGCGTAGCTCGCGCCGTTCTGGTGGCCGTAGCGGTTATTGGAGGTGGTGTAAGGGCTGGAGGAAGGTTTCTGTGAGAGTTCGCTAAAGTCTGCCTGCGAATGCTTTGCTTTGGGGGTTCCTTCTCTAGAACGTGGCGAGGCAGTGAGGTCCAACCCCACTAGTCCCTTTCTCCTAGAAGACATGATTTTGGCTGCCACAGGGGCCATGGGCTCCTTCAGAGGCACTTTCTGGTAGTGTTTGGTTTTGATCATGTGGACACTGAGGTCCTGGAGGGATTCAAAGGAGTGGCCACAATACATGCACTTCAAAACTTTCTGGGCATCCTCCTTCCCCTCCATCTCCAGCAGGGACCGCTTACGTGGTTTAGACCAGCGCTTTCCGCCACTGCCTGCCCTGTCCTTGTTGTCATCGCGATAGTGGCCTGTATCATTCATGTGAACTGTCAACTCCACCAGGGTGTCATAAGCAGCACTGCAGCCCTTACAGCGGAATTTACTGGCCCCAGTGAAGATGGAGCCAAACAGCTTTGGGTTTTGCCTGTGGAGCTGGACTGTGCTAAAGAGGCTGGGCTCAGACTGAGTGGGGTGACGGCTCTGGGGAGGATGCTGTTGTAGTGTCTTTGCCACTGCAGACTGGTGCCAGTCATAGCTACCGCTGCTGCAGCTACTGCTGCTACTAGTGCTATTGCTGCGAGCTGGCTTCTCTGTAGAGGCAGACGACTGTGCCTGTGGCAGAGAAGAATTAAAGTTCAGCGGTGACCACAAGGGGCTGCTCAGAAAGCTGGTGTAGATAGCCTTCATTTGTTCTAAGGTGTCCGTGGCTATGGGAGGTGTTTTAGTGCCACCATTCAGAGGTGCTGTGACCAAGTTGCCCTCGGCTTTTCTGGAGGGGCTCTCAAAGTCTGAGAGGCGGTCACTGGTCTCACTCACATGTGACTCACTGTCCATCTCTTGTCCGGAGAGCTCTGCGGCCCCAGATGACTCCTGGTCACATGCCTGCTCCTTGGCAGGCCCTCCGCTTTGCTCCACAAACTCATCTTTCATGGGAAGGTCATCCTGAGGGGCCGAGGGCAGGTCGTCTGCTTCCGCCTCCTCATCCTCCACAGTGTGCTCTGTCAGCTCCTCGGGAGAATAGGCTGCAAGGAGAGTGGCGACAAAGACAGAAAGAAAGAGATGAGTTAAATTGCAGGGAGTGAACACGCTATGTTAGAATAACTGAAGAAAAAGTTTCCCTGCTATGTGTGCCCGAGGACTCCCAGGGATAAATGAGCCATCTGTGTGGGAGCCTTTAAAGCTGAGCTGAGAAATTACAGTCATCCCATTTCACCTCATCAACCGTTGAGGTGTTATTTTCCTCTAGGCGAGCCTGTATTTATATACTACCCCAGCCACACGGAACTTATGCCTCCCCTCTTTTCACTCCTTCTATTGGAGGAAAACAAAAAAGAAATATCTTGGCAAAAACATAATGCGCCATTTTATTTATCTCAGGGCGCAACAGCTTGAAATGAAAACTAAATCTGAAATTAATGAAGCCCAATCTCACTGTGGCATTCTCCTCTGGGGTAATAAATGAGTTGGATCAACCTCCATCTGTCAGTTAATATGTCTGACGCCTCTTCATCTGCCTCTTCTCTGATTACACACACATACATACTGACACACACACACACACGTGCACGCAGACAAAGAGCATGTCTTGAAGAATTTCAAGAGAGAGATGTCAGAATTTTGTTGAAGAAATTTTGATATTTTGAATAGACTTCGCACAGTGTCATCTGGACTGAAGTGAGTTCATTAGTTTCTTGATATGTGGAAGATAGTCAATACTCTGGGTTCAAGCTGCATGCTTAAAAGCAAATCTCAACAGTCTAAACAGGTGTTAAGTCTCAAGCAAAGCACAACACAAAAGCATTTCACAAAACAAAAAGAAATGAGCAAAATGAAGGTAGGAAGAAAATGAGACAGAGGCAAAAAGAGCGAGGAGCATCGCCATGATGGCAACTCACAAGCGATCTGTCATTTTGTATGCTAGCGCCCACTGTTTACATGGCGAGTGATGATAAGGGTGTGTGCCCTTATATCATGTTTGTGCGTGTGTAAACTGCCCCATACAAAAACACAAACTCCTGTGTCTCCTGTGGTGGAGAGTCTACCTAACCAACGCCAACTCACTCACCACTCACCCCCTTCCTCTGCAGTGTCACCATGCCCCCCTCCCTCATTTCCTGTCAACCTCACTCACAAAACCGCTCAACATAAGGAAAAACAAATAATCTCTGAAAATAGCGGATGGGATGTAGACGGGTCTGAGGGCATTTCGACAATACAGTGAGCTAAGATGAATGCCACAGAAAGGAGCTGTAGGTATAGCTATAGTTTGGGAACTCACATAGTCGAGCTTGTGCAGGCACACACACATACACACACACACACACACACACTGTGACTAAATCCTTCATTCCCCCACCCACCCCACGAACTCACGTCCAGTCTAAACAAAAATGTCATAGCTGAAATAACTCTCATTTCCAGTGCTAACAGCCAATATCTAGGCAGCCATGCGGCTGGCGCTGGTCTGATTTGGGCCCTGGGGGCACAGTCAGCAGGCAGCCCCACTGAGAGGCTAGCCTAATGGAGACCTGGCAGGTGCGGCCCACTCTCCGTCCTCCCGGAGATTTGGTTTGTCACTGGGTATCCATTACCTGCCATTCTCCGCTGATAGGCCCCGACAGCCCTGATCAAAAGATGTCGTCGGGCCCCAGTCCGCTTGGCAGTCAGTGGCATGTCGTTTGTAAAAAGGGCCAAGCAGGGTGTAAATAAAATGACATGATCACTTCCCTGGCCCCTCATGTTCTGGACACAATTATGATAATGTGGATATGGAGGGGAGGGAGGGGTCTGGGAGGATGGAGAAGGGGGCGACGAGGTAAATCGCTCACGCTCGGGCAAACACGCGAGGGAGTTATCTCACTGCTACCAGTGCTCAAGCGACTGCCCACACCCTCTTTCCTTTCGCTTTACTTTCTCTTCCGCTTCTCCTGTTGAAGGTATTCATGTCAGATTCTCATTTGAAAGAAGAAATCCAACCAGGATGAGCCAGTTAACGTGTCTGCGTCCTGACTAGCTGGTCACAGATGTCAGTTTGCATCAGACGAGCCTGACACATCGCTTGACCAAGTTGTCAGTTTTCTCTTCCTCTTCAAGAAAATATTCCACATATTTCTTCACATTGTCAAGCTATTTCATCAAACTATTGCTATACCCAATTTCACGTCATCTTATCACACTCGTAAGGCTTCCCAGGCCTCATTCTGTGCCTTAACTTGGTAGTAAATGTTTTACATTACATACTAATAGAGCTGGGGCCCTATAGGTTATTGTTCATTTGTCATTAAGCCGAGATAGCACAAACAGGGGGAGAGAGGTCCAAGAGGACCAGCTATAAAACCTACAGAGTCTAGCCGTGCTCCCAGGCAATTTAAAATGCAAAACAAAAACCATTATGTCTGAGCACTATCTGTTAATTTAATCCCCAATGACTGATAATCCATCACACAGGGCGACAACCACATCCAATTATTCTCCATGGCTTGACTGACAACAGAGGTGATTTATCAAGCTAATAAAAGGTGATGGGAGTATAGAAGCTCCCTGAGAATAAAAAAAAGAAGCAGATTATGAATACAACAATACTTTTGGATGCAGCCTTAACTAATATCTAAGCATATGGTGTAGGGCCAATGTGTGAGTTTTCCTAGTGTGTGTGTATATGGGAGAGAAAGTGAAAGAGAGAAGGCGTGTGTGTTCTTGTAATGATAAAGTGTGCTGATGCCATGTGGGGGAAAGACAAGAATCATTAGGTTCCATGAATGATTCCTTTGGGGGGGGGCGGGGTGTTTGGTGGTGGGGGACAAAAACGGTAGGAGGTGCACTTTCACACAATCAACATCTCAGTCACGGCTTGCACAGAAATAGCGGTGACACATTCGCACAAACACACAGGCTGCAGAAAATAAAAGTCTCACATGCAAAAACACACATTTCACCTTAAGATACGCAACCTCAAACACACACGTACGTAATTATAAATAAAACTAGCCAGTCAGTTATGACACCAGCTCACCCCCCCACACCCCTGCACTCAGATACACAAACACACTCGTGCACGCACGTAGATGCAAGCGATGAGGAAAGACAGTGACATCTTGGCATGCAGGAGGCATTCCTGTGGAGTATCATTTTCATAAACATAAGGGCCGCAGACGAGGAGGGAGAGATCATCTGATAGAAATACTGCAGTGCTGCTCTGACGATCAGGAACAACAGACAGGGCAGGGACAGGGGGTGATTAAGCAGGAAGGTGCTGTGGCTGCCTCTAAAGCAGAGCCTCTCAGTGTCTCTCTCTCTCTCTCTCTCTGTCTCCTTCCCTCTGTCCCATGGGTTATTTCTCCTCAAGTGCTGCTGAAAGCACAGTCTGTTTTTGATGCTGCATTTTAAATTGGCCTTGTATGCAGAGAGATAATATGAGGACCTAAAGAACCCCCCCCCCCAAAAAAAAAATCAATCATGTGTTTCTCAAGAAGAAATCTTTGCACTCCTTTTTTTTTTCTTTTTAAAGATTATCACAACTTGAATCAGCAAAATCATTTAAATATCTTTTAGCGAATGTGAATTAGCGAAAAGTGCAATCCAATATCTCCTCATCCAGCTATTCAGTCCTCTCCCTTTTTCTCAAATCTGTCCCTTGATGACCAAAGTGCATATTCCTGATCTGGCCTCCGCAGCTGGGAAAACAGTCTGGAAGCCAGATCACACCCAGCAGCAGCGGGGTAAACAGGATGTGTCATTAAAAACTCTACCTGTGTCTGACCCTCACACTCAAATGACTGCTTGGTCCCTGAAACCAAAAAAGAGACAACCTTGCCACAGGCATCGTGATATAAAAAAGGGTGAGTCCTTTGTGCAGTTATGGTGAGTACAATGTTTCATCTGTGCTTTTTCTGCGCTGAAAAAGGCACAGATGTCTGTTTATTGTGGTGAAAAAAGTACATAACCTCTACTTTTTTTTTTGTTTTACCAAGATTTGGTAAAAGAGAACCTGTTTAAATTCCCGTGATGCTACTAATATGAAAGATAATGTCTAAAAAAAACTATGCTTGACCAGTTTCATAAACCAATGTAATGTATAATGTAAATTCAATGTGTACATTTTTGTGTATTAGACAGATAACAGAGATAAATAAGAAATGCAGTACAAGATAAACATCACAGTTTCTCATGAGAGAAGCTAACGCTATTGCAAAGGTAATGTTTATATAGGTTTCATAGCTTGATTACCTCTTTATTTATAACTTCACCACTGTACTGTGCACAAAGACGCAACTGGGATCCAGGGAGGGGAGAGGAAATTGTCTACATGGGTGGTCCCTTATAGCTTGCTGTAAAGATTATAAAAAAGTTTTATGCCGTTGTTCAAGGACAATAAAAGAATCAAGCAACAGGAAACAATTTAAGCACAGAGACGGCAGCCTATTGTTGCTCTTTATTAAATCTTACAACTATGCCCGATCAAGGCCCTTGATCACATGCTAGTTGAGATATTGCTATCAGCTGGTGCTTGGATAGGAGGGCTCAGAGAAGAAAGAGTTAAACTGTGTCACAACATGATGAGTGCTTCTTGATATGTGTACAGTATTTCAACTGGACCTTGGCGCCCTTAAAACAACATGGCCCCTCAGCAGGGGGGCTCTTACTGACAGGAAACAGCTCCAGAACACTACGGGACAGGAAGTCACCTCAGTCTCAATCAAAAAAAAAAAAAAAAAAATCCACAAACCGCCGACCTCCACTCACTCTCTCTAGTTTCCCAGAAGCCTGAAAAAACTCTTTAAATAGATTAGAATAATTCAGTCCAAAACAGCCCCATTCTGTCAAAATAGCAGATCAGTAACATACCTAAAATGCCTTTCTGTTGTACACATTTGTCAAAGTTACACACTCAATCAAACTTAGCTCTCTCCCTCCCTTCCCTTTGATCCTTACAGGCTGGCTGAAAGTCCCACGAGAAAATATGTAACAGGTGATCTGTGGCTATTTCAAAAATTAACAAGTCTTGGCATGCTCCAGATATGGCCAGAGAAGGCCGTCTTGTGCTGCTAATTTGCTAGGTTTTTAATACTTAACTCTGCTACAACACTGAGCTTGTGCGGGCTATCATGTTACGAGCAATCATCGACGTCTTTGTCAGTTTTTATTTGTGTGTGTTCTCTACCCCCTGATGGCATTGTGAATACATTGTGTCCGCCAATTGTAGTGCAGGATGTGTGATATGGGAGATGGGAAAAACAGAGAGATCATTCTGGCCGCAGGCAACGCTTAGGGCTGAACCTTGTCAATGCCCATAGTGAGAGAGAGAGGGAGGGAGTGAGAGAGGGAGACACTGAAGACCTTCAAGATCTGAAAATTCATCTAGTTTATCTGACATGAAACGAGCCACAAACACTGTTGCTGACTCTACTATAGAGGAGAGCGAGGTGACCAAACTCATAGCTCCAGTTCCAGTTTGAAACGCGATGCAGCCACAATAAGTGATAAGCAAAATGGAAACAAACCCAAAAAACCCAACACAAACCGCTTCAACAGGTGCAGAACCAAGGGCAGCAATAAGGATCGAGATGCCACAGGCAGGCGATGTTCCTTTCCGACGTGAGCCTGTTTTCGTCTGATGACATGTTTGCCAGTCAGACTTTCTTAAACTATCCCAAATCTCTGCCTCCTTTCCATCACTCTCTCTTTCTCTAACTCGGAGAGTTCTCGAGCAAAACTCCATGATGCAGAATTGCTTTTATTTCCTCATTCCTTCAGCCGTTTAGTCCTCACAGAAAAAAAAAAAAAAGTTAAGATGTTAAAAGGTCACCAGGCTGACTGAGTGCGGCAACACAGTCACACAAGGTGCCCAAACTAGGATTACTGTAAAACTAGATCCAATACTCAAGTTATTGTAGGTCTGACCTTTTTTACATTCTGGTTTCTAATTCCACGTTCCTGTCTGCTGCAACATTTTACTTCTCAGCTTTTTCATAGAGACACAAGAATGCAACAATTATTCAAAACGGAGCTTCACACCACACTGCACAGGGCCTTACAAACACTGCTTTCACTGGATCAAACATGCTTTAAACACGTCCATTTTAACCCAACACTTTAAACTAACTAACTTACCCGAAGCATGTGTTATCATAGTTGTCAAAACTCTATGTGCTTAACAACAGTCATGAACTGGATAAAATTGAATGTGAAAACTGTCTGACTGTCATGTTTCCTTTGTCCCGTGAACTGTCTCAGTTAACACCATGTGTGCAGGAGTGATGGATGAAACTATGAAGATCGGAGCTATAAAACGTAATTTCCCCGGTTTGTGCTACGGCTTGTATTACTGTGGATCTGAAATCAAAGGTTAGTGTAGTTCTATAATTCAGGACAGCTCTAAAACCAGGCCCTCTAAAGTAAAGAGCTGACACTAGATCAGGAGCTCAAACCAAATTAGAGATGGGTTCAGGTCTGAAACTGGGATTGAGTTTGTGGCTTGTAGGTGGGACTAAAACTAGGACTGTGCTTAAAGTTGAACCTTAGGGTAATGTGGGGGAAATAAAGTCGGGGCTTAGGAGGAGGACGAGCAAACCCCTGTCACAACGCACAGCTGCTGCCATGATCGCCTAGCAACGAGGAGGTGATGGACGCAGCCTGAAGATGGATGGCCACCATAAATCACAGGAGTGAGTAGGAGGAGGAGGAGGAGGAGGAGGAGGAGGTAGGAGACAGAGAGAGAGGGAACAAGAAGAGGGGAAAAAACAAAACAACAGTTTTTTTCACTTTTCTTTAGCAGCAGCAGAGCTGGCCTTGCCTTGACCCCTCACTGTACTCTTTTATTCATGATTGTTGGGGAATGACGCTGGTCTAGGGACTCTTCTGGGCAAAGCTAAATGGAAACTTTTACGTAATCATTAAAGTCAGTTAGATTGGATCCAATGGATCATTTCATAATGTATGATTGCAATAAAAACCGTTGAGGTGACTATGAGCCCTTGAGTGTCTTGAGTTTTTTCATAATTCCACTAACTTTTTAAAAGATGATAATAATGATGGACTATACCTTCCATATAGCAACCCTCCAGGCAAGGCAATCTGGGTAGTGTAGTTGCGGGATAAACATCCCTGGGCTATCTGATTATGGCCTACTGCTGCGGCGCTGGTGTCTAGTAACACTCAGAGAGAGCGCTCAGCCATCCATCACACAGTGAGTGTCTGTCTAAGGCTTTCCACCCTGCTTCTTCTCGTCCTGGCTCTCCAGTTACAGCCATACACGGACGGCCTAAATAATATTCTTCATGATAAATGGCACTATAAGCCTGGTATCCATCATTAATCTGATTTTTAAAGAAGCATCCATCTTGGAGAGAGCCTGTTAGGGCCACGGGAGAGCAGAGCAGCTCGGGTTCATTTAAAGGCCAGGCAGCTGCATGAGTGATACCTGTCAGCCCTGCTCATCAGGGAGCAGCACACACACACACACACACACACTCATATGGCATTAAACATTGACGCCATATGGCCACACGTGCGCACGCCCACACACACACACACACACATCTGCAGTGCTCCTGTTCGTGGTCGTTGTGCATACATTATGAGCACATAACACCAACACACTTGTCGGACTTGTATACTCACAAATCATACTTCTCCCCTTCATTCAGACATCTACGGACGTGTCATGGAAGAACATACTGTCACTCATCAAAACACAACTCAGTGTAACTCAATCCTCCCTGTCATCTCGAAAAAATCTCCCCTCCCGAACGCTTCTCCTCAAGGGTTTCAGGAAAACTCACTCTTCCCTGGAAAAACTCACACACACATACGCACACTTACACGCACACAAACAGACGACGGTTTCTTCCTCGCTCTCCATTCCTCTGTCTCTCTCCACTGACTCTGCACCTCATTCTCCATTCCTCTCCTCTTTGTTTCTCTCAGTCCACTCTCTGTCTTGTTTTCCCCTCTTTCACTCTCTCTTTCTCTTCCCCTCTGCCCCCTATCCACCTCCCTTCCCTGTGTGTCTGGTAAAGCCTGTTTGATAAATGACACACGTCACCGTGTCAGAAGCGAAGGGTGGGTCAGTGATAAATGACTCTGTTGAAAAGGAAATCGGCTCTCTGGCATGGCCGGGCTATTCTCCTCCTGGATTGGGTTTCAGGACCCCTGAAGACCGGAGCAGCTCAGTTTCCCCGAAAAGAGAACACATCCAACCAGGCAGTGACGCTCGCTACCTCTGGGAGGGGTGGGGGATGGAGGGAGGGTGGGTGGGAGGTGGGGTTGGAGGGATCCAGCCTGTCCCAATTGTCGCCACAGTGCAGCTGCATCTATCACAACAGCGGTGGGACTATTTTTACAAAGCCTCCGACTCAGTGCCCAGACAGCAGTCCCGGCTGAAAACCTCGGCTGAAAGCACACCGAAAGCTGAAAGGGAAACGGTTTTCTATTTGTGACACTACTACAGCACTTACACTGCTCTTTCTCTCCGGGAGCCCAACCCTATGGCTTGACATCTGCCAAGTGTGTGTTAAAAAGGAGAGAAGGCCCATTTCACCGCCCCCACTCTTCTCCTGCTCATCGTCCCCACCACCAGCACCTCCTCCTCCCCTTCCTCCCCCTCTGCCCTCTTTCTCTGTTCTCTTACACTCTCTCTTTCACTCACTTGCTGGCAGGGTGGCACTGTTATCATTACACAGGCAGGATTTATGGAGTCAGGGCCTATGGCAAAAACAAAAAGGCATCTGTCAATACCTGTGGGAAACACTCTGTCAGCCTTCCTCCTCCTCCTTCCACTGGTGCTCACGGCCTCATTAGGTATGCACTTATCAGACACATAGATCATAGACGTGACTCAACCTCACCGGAATCCAGCCACAGGACTTTCATTAGCAACAAGGCCTGCAAGGCCAAAACATTTGCCGCGCTCGCACCTGCAAACAACGCCAACGGAGGCGTATTGTTGTTAAAGCTCGCTAACGCTGTCAGTCCGTATGGCGGCCGAACAATTAAGTCCCAACTCGGGCTCCCCCGCTGCTTCCGTAAGGGCATGCTTTTCACACATAAACAGGAAGGCAGACAGATACGAAAACAGCTTACTTCATTTCACTTGCTGCTTTTACAACCCAGTCACAACATGTGTGCATGTGTCTGCAATGTGTGCAGTAAACGCTTGCGTCTTTACTAGCGTCAACACTTAATGTTTGTGTGCTATGTCTTGCGTTTCCAAGGGAATGTACGTATGCTGCATAGGTGATGTGAGGGAAGGGAAGAGAGGAAGAAACTAGGCAACGCAGAAGGCCTACAAGGTTCGGTGAATTGTGGCCCGACCCCAGCAGGCGATCTACAGTTACAATTCCTTTCATCACTATCGCAAGCCAAGCCACACACACACACACACACACACACACACAAACCCGACAAATCAGAAAGTGCATGCTCACTGATTTGGGGACATACGCGTGCACACACACACACACACACACACACACACACACTTACAGAGAGAGACATGAGTGATGGCTGCCAGTCTGGCAGCTGTAATCCTGACCCTGCAGAAAGAAGAGACTGTTGCTGTGAAGCCCGGTCCAAATCAGACTCACACCCCCCCCCCTTTCATCCTTCTGCATTGGAGTCTCTCTTATACACACTTTCATACACAAATGACCAAAGCAAGGTTATAACAGAGAAAAGGGGACGCTGGCTCTCTAGAGTGGACTGACAACTCTTTCACTGTACTGTAAATACACTGACACCACTCTGCAGACATACTGTGCAACTTAAACATTACGGCAAACCAGCCGCGTCTTTGGCCACACGTTGTAAAGCCCATGTTAAGTCGGTGGACTACTTCAACTTTCCTCAGCCATTTCAACAGCTTCGGGCTTCGGGCCCCGTGCTTGCAGTGAAGCTAATCGCCAGCCACAAAGGAAGGAGGTCTGTATTTCCACAGCTGGGAGAGTCTCTTTCTCATGTTTGCTCGGCTGTTTATGTGGCCAGCTGCCCTCGGTTGTTAAGAGCACTCAGACCTGACCCAGGTAGGCAGGCCCATTTGTCACCTGCAGCGGAAAATTGAGTTACAGCACAACCAAAGGCGAGCGGCTCTGTGTAATATCAAGTTGATTACATCAAAGTGGTGGCAAACCTCATTGGGCTGGGCACCCCGAGCTTGTCATCTCCAATCACAGGGCCTGTCAGGACTCCATCAGCCTCACGGCTAATTGGACCAACGCTAATGAAGCAGGCAAAACAAGTTTTCTACTGTGGAGAGAGAAACCCTCTCAGACAGAGGAAAGGAAGAAAGAGAGGGAGAAGCTGAGAGAGTGTGTGGTGGAGAGACAATGAGAGAGCAAAGCAGGGTGTGTGTGTGTGGAGGGGGGCGGAGGGGGGGGATTTTTCATGCAAGTCTCAAGGTTGCAGTGGGCTGACTCTCCCCCTAAGTCCCTAATCAAGGCCCATCATCTGTCATCCTTTTCTTTGCTCTCTCTATCACCATGCTCTGTGCTGCAATCAATTCATCATCACCCTTTGTGTGCCACTGAACAGTTGACAACTTTATAACTTGCAGCTGCACGGGCTGACTGACAGGGGTGGAAGGGGAGCATGAAAAAATGAAGAAATGAATAGATGAATGAATGAACAAAGAAGCGTGGTTTCAGCGAGAAAAAGTTGTTTTCTAAAAACACAAAACGATCTATATTACAGCCTTTATTCCCTTTCGTCAACAGAGAAACAGCAGTGTAGCAGCGAGGAGAGAGTAGAGAGGAGAGAAAAAAAACATCCTTCTCACTGATCTGAAATCAGAAAGCTTTCAGTCATTCTTTATGTGCTCCCCGCGGCCACTCTGAGCCAGTGAGCATGTACATTAGGCTGGGGCATTTTGATGAAATAAAAGCCCAGGCCAGCTTATGGCTAAACAGAATGGGAGCACTCACTCAGCCTGTCTCTGATTGACCATTAAAGCCATTGATGAATGGGCCTGTCAGGGGAGAGACAATTAAATCAAACATGAAACAAAGCCGTTGTGACGGCCCGGTCTGACAGAGCAAACCCATTCCTCCCCTCCATTACATAGCACACGGCTCCTTTTACAACCTCTAACCCACTCCTCCCGCCTCCTCTGCCCACTGTGTGTGTGTGTGTGTGTGTGTGTGTGTGTGTGTGTGTGTTCAAAGTGAACAAGTGAGCCTGTGCACATGGGAGTGTGATGTTCTCTGCTGGAAGTGTGTGTGTGTGTGTGTGTGTGTGTGTGTGTGTGTGTGTCTGTCCGTGTGTGTGATGTCTCACAGTGAAACCACTTTGTCCCCCCTTCTTACACTTTTTCGTGAGTCAGTTGACCATCAGAGACAGACAGACAGACAGACTGAGAGAGAGAGAGAGAGAGAGAGAGACAGACAGACAGAGAGAGAGAGAGAGAGTAAAAAGTACACAGGGCCTTTCAAAGTGGTTTAAACGTGACGTCAGGGGCCTGCAGCACATGGTGGGAAGTGATTTTCTGATGCAAATCGGGAAGGATCAGATCAAAGCCGCATGACAGCCAATCAATCAACCGTCAAATCAGACATGGCAACTGTCGATTATGGCTCCTTCCAGCCCACGAAACCCCATTGTCTGCTCTCAAATTGTTTATCTTATCCCAAGAAAAGAAAAAAGAGCTCAGAGGTAGGGCTTTTTCCCCTGCTTGTGCAAAGAAGTTATGCGATCGGATCAAATGCGCACAAAGCCCTTAAGTCCCCCCCCTCCGCTCCCCTCCTCCCCTCTTATGACACGCCTCGGGCACCCACCATCAAACAAACACTGCTTATTTCCAGCGGGTTTTGCTCTTACAGATCACATTTAGGCAGCGGATTGGATCGGCAAACTATCAGGGAATCAAGCTGGGAACAATAGGGAGCGAAAGTTTACAGCAGTCAACTCATCGGATCAGACTACAGTAGCGGCACAGCGTGGAGAGCCAAACCGCAGAACCACAGCCTGCTGTACACAAACTGCACGTCCGCTTATCTTTAATAAAGAAAAAAAAGGTTCCAGTTTCTATGAGGTCTCACAAGAGTAGCCAAGAGTGACAAAGCGCATCGTCAGAAACACAAAGTGGAAACGGAAATGCAGTGACTGCACAAAGTGAGCTTTACAAAACAAAGGTAACATCCGCAGTTTCACGGCAGCAAACCTTATTTTTTACGCACATTACTGTTGGATACACGTACCTGCTGCGCGCTTGGGCGCTTCTTGTTTCCTCCGCGGCATTTTTATTTGTGGGGATTTCCGTGGAACTCTTCTTCTTCTGTTTTCTGTTTTTTTATTTTTTTTTTATTTAATATACCCCCTCGCCGTATCCGGGAAGATCCACCTTCTACTCAAAAAAGATTCACGCCTTCGTGTAGTAGACTGCACAACATCGGGGAGTCCGATGGAAAGAAAAACTAAAAATCATCGTTACGGAATAGCGTCGTGCGGGAAAAGTCAGCCGAAAAATAAATAAACGAGGTGTGTGTGTGTGAGAGAGAGAGAGAGAGAGAGAGTGTGAGAGTGTGAGTGTGTGTGTGATGTTGGATGTTTTTGGTGTGATCGCGTTAAGAATGTCAGCGACGATAGCCAGCGTCCACCTCGGCTGCCTGGTCTGGCAACAGGCAAAGTTGAGGGATAAGAGAGATGATCGCGTCACTCACAGCGGGAGAATGGGCAAACCCACCGCTCCGTTAACTCTTTACTTCTCAGAGAGGGGCGGACACCGCGCACGGGTGTCCTCCCACCTCTGCTTTTCATGGGAGTCACAGCTCATCAGCTATCACTTGATTATTACGCACAGCAGGCTTGCTGAGAATCACAGGCCACAAAACCGCAAACAATCCGAGAAATATTCCAATAATGTCACCAGATGTGTGAGTCGTCGTCCGCTGCGTTCAAACTCAATCGCATTTTAGTTCTCATCTGTCACGTTAATGTTTCTGCAGCAATTGCTGACTTTGCTGCATTTGTTCCCAATCATTATTATTGGCCCCCTTAAAGTTCGTTTGAATGATCATAATTGACATTCGAGTGACAAAACACATTTATTACAAGCTTCCTCTTAATATGCAAAACACAGGCAGTCACTAATAATACTTTATTAAATCTCACAATTTTGGGTCCGTGATAATAATCGAATCTGACTTGTTTTGTGCGATGAAAACCAACAAAACAGCAACGTAGGACAGTATTTATTACAGATGTTACGTGTTAATGCACACAGCAGCTGCAGTTAAGCATGTAACCACAACAGAGCAAACAGTAGTGTGTGCATATGGATGCATTCAGAGATGACAACAAACCAGTGTTAGGAGGAGGGGATGCATTTTTAGTTGTTCACAAGTAACAAAGCAAAATACAAATGTGTACAGTAGTATTCTCTACCGAGTCAATTAAATATAACAAGTCTGGTTATATTATTCTGTCAAAAAGACAGTTGATCAGAGTTATATACAATCAGTTGATTGTACTGTAAATAACAGGAAGTGCCGAAAGAGACGACAATGAGCTCCGGTGGCCTTGCTTATATGGTATACAATGCTTAAGTTGTTTTTGATTTTTCATTTATTCATAAGAAAAACATGCTTACGCAGTCTATATATCTTTTAAGTGGTGCAAAAAAAAAACTGTTTAGCAACCATCTCACCACTGCCCCAAAATGCAAACATGCCTGAGGCCTTTTCCTTGCTAATTTAATGTGAGCAGTTAAATGTTAGCTTTCATCACAGTAAAAGCATCACTTCTCTCATATATCCACATTAGGTAGAGATCAAAGCCAGTTCAAGGAAAGAGCGTTAAGTCTCAGTGCCGAGGTAATGAGTTTTTTTTTACTACTTCTCTCGCTTTTTTCTCGAGCCAGCAATATCTCTGCAGAGTGGGATGGTCCCGGGTCTCCCCCTGTGCCTCTGATGTGTGCTGACCCCTGCCAGCAAAAAAGACACATACAAGCACCAAAACATGCTGCGTTTGGGTGCTCAATGTTGCATAAATATTGCGCACACGCACACACACACACACACACACACACACTCACAGACACACACATCCAGTTCAGAGTCAAGGTTCTGCTCACTCTCTCAGATACAAATCTCAAACATTATGCACACACAAATGGCAACATACACCCCCTTTCCCTCTCTGTCTAACACACATACTTGTGCGCACACACAAACACACACAGACACACACACACACAGACATGATGCATCCTCACTCAGAGAACAAGAATTAAAGGCCTCTGTGATCAGGACGCCCCTGCCTCCCTGTCTCTAAGAGCGCAGAGGCTGGGTCCCTGTCACTTTAACAACATGAAATTACAACCCAAATGGGATGTCAGGGGTTAGCAGTGTCTCTAAGAGAACTATGTGAATATATTTCCTCCTATGGACTTGCCCCCATCGTGACCTCCCCCAGGAACAAGAAGTAACCAAGTGATTGGCGTTTTTACAGGCAAATTAAACCGTCTTGCAGGCTGCTGAAGGCAGGAGGAGAAAGCAGCCGTTCCAAAATTAGTGAGCCATCATCATGACAGAAAGTAGCGGGGACATGGTGTCATCCAGCTACTGTATCGATTAACCCATAAATAGTATATGGCCTCTACACTGTGGCTCTCCCAGGCTTACACTGTAAATGGAAGTTATCTCAGCTGTACATCTGTCTTGCTTTGCTGTGTGCATTAAAACCCTCGTATCTAGACTGCTACCTGGTTGGGTGTTTAGCACAGCATGAAAAAGAGGACTTTATGCATATAATTAGTGAAATGCAAATTGTATCTTGGATGCTTTTAGTGCTTTGACATTATTGTAATGATGAAAGTGTGAAACAGAATGTGTTTTTAATTAAAGAAAGAGTTCTTACAGAGTGGATCACGCCATTGTTTTAAGAAATGCAATTTGATGCAGGAAATGTGCATATTTTAAAGAAATATTCAGATTCTTTTTGTTCTTTTTTCCCCCAAAAAGGACTATGTGTGCTTCTTTCTTATGCCAGGTAGCCCTGCTGCATTATCCCCCTATTCTTGCTCTTGACACCAGGATTATCATAAAAGAGGAACGTCTGTCAAGCGCGCATTGATTTGCACACAAGTTCGCCCAATCAATCTCAAAGTTGCGATTAAAAAGCACGAGCTGTTTCTATTTTTCTATTCAAATCTTTTGGCAAAAAAGGGAGAGGCCTTTCAATTTCATAGCCTCCAGAACACTCAAGTATTCATTGCGCTCTACTTTTCGCTTTCAACCTCTCTGCGGGAGGCAGGACTCATGACATCTATGTATGCTGCTCTTATTCACAATGCTATTCAGCCTTCAGATGTGTGCTGCAAGCGATCCCTCAATACCATCAGATCGCTCATACTGGCATGCACCCAGTTATGGGCCTGTCCAGAAAGGCAGCGCAGTGTAAGTGTCAGAGTGCAAAGTGACAGTTTTGTACTCAAGAAGAGTCCCATTCAGCACAGCTCTGTTCAAACGAAGGACCAATCTTCTATAATGTGGCAAAGTCTTGCCGCTATTCCAGGAAAATGCCTCTGAAGAAAACTTTAAAGGCAGCAAAAAGACACTGAATAGTGTTTTTCATGTATTTCCTGTGTTTGTCTGTGTGCATGCTTTGTTGGCTTATCTGTATATTCATGTGGGTATGTTCATGTGTGGGTGTGGGTTTGTAATGCATGGCCCCGTTCAGAAGAGTGATTGCTTTATTCCTGCCTTGTAGGTGCTATGGGGGCCAGAGCCGTGTCTTTGGGCAGCTGTATGGATGGCTTGAGGAGGTCTCCATCATTCATAAAGCGCACTCCTACATGTAGAATTGATCTTGCAAAGAAACAGGGTGGCAACAGCAGTTCATCAGTCTTTCCCGACCACAAATCACTCGGAGGTGTCCCCCCGGGGGAGAGGTGACACCATTGTCAGTGCAGTGGTCCCCTTGGACAACAGAAGGGGCAGGGCAGGAACCCTCGCTCATACGGTGGCTCCAAAAGTGTCCGGTGAAATGCGAACGCCATTTGTGCAAATATGCCATATCCATAGTAAAGCTCAGAGAATATCTGGACTATAAATAATCAGAAGAAAAGGCTATTACAAGTACTTTGGCTGACAATGCAGCTAAATCAAGCCATAAAATTAAATAACTGTCTGACCCTTCCTCTATTATCTGTTTGAATACACATGCTCTTAATTTATTGTCACAGTTTAAAACTATCTTGAACAGACATATTAGAACAACATATGATTCAAAAGGAGAGGGAGGCGCAATTGTTATACTATACTAACTCTCATCTTTCAAGAATCTGATTAATTTTGAAAATGCACTTTCACGCCAGATGCTGAAGTCACAGGTTTTATAAAGGATGCATAATTAAAGCTACCTTTACTCATAGTGTTTAATATATGCATCTCTGCCTATTAATAACTCAGGTCATTAATTTGTATAAATCAGCTATGTATGGCACCGAGTAATTTCCACTCCTGTAAAGAGAATTGGTAAGATGAAGCTCTTGCCTTTGGCCTTGGGTTGCACATTACACTCATCTTACATTAGGGCACATGCGTCTCTTGTTCCTCCTCCTCCTCCTCCTCCTCCTCCTCCTGCTGCTCCTCCTCATACCGTTTGGACTTTGTCATTGATCTTCATTCTAAAATAATCTCTTATCATTTCTCATTGTAAGCCTGCAGAGAAACCTTTTCCAGATCCCAATTCATTAGCTTCACACTGAAAATAGAAAAAGCTCAGGGAAAAGGTGGACATGTGATGAAGGCTCAGAGTAAGCACCTTTAAAATATGTCCACCAATCCACCTTAAACACTCGTGATCTTTCTTTAAACCTCTGACATGCTACATATTTCTCTTTGGGACCATTCGTGCCCTAAAGCATGAACTGCTCACCATAAAAAAAATGACTTTTCAGCTGTAATGTTGTCACTCTCCTCTGGGTTTTCAACCCTTTCCCCTGTTATCAAGCTGTATAGTTCAGTTTTCAGTTCATGTCTTCATTAAAAAACATCAACATTCACAAACTGAATGGGTCAGGCATTGAAAAGGTCTCCTTAACATTTCTCCCTGCGTCTCCCCAGACAGCCAACAAGCAACTCGTTCTCAGTCATTGTCCCGAATGCGAGAGCAGAAGCATGTGTGGGACGAAAGAAGATTCTATAATTTTGTGGCAAATTATTATGAAAAATCTGAAAAGGTTCATCCTTTAGGGGTGGTAGAAGACTCCACACCGTTTCAATTAGCGCACTTCTGATTGTAGAGGCAGAACTCAGACGATTGATCAAGTCTCTCTCTCTCTCCTCTTCTCTTTCCCTGCCTCATTGCCCAAAAGACCCTTTTAAAATATTCAGGTAGATTATGAATGGTTACACCCCTATCTATTTATATCTCCTTTATTGACAGTATTACATTTATATGGAGTCAAGGTGAGGGATTTAATTTAAGACTCTTGCCAAAGTGCTCAGAATATTTAGAAAAAGACTGATGAAGGAACAATGATTTATATGATTAACACTTCTCAGAGAAAGGAAAAGAGTTCAATGCAGGATCAGTTGTAACTCTAACATGGATTTGCTTGGGTTTTGCTGGTATTTGTAATTCTGAGCAAATTCAGGAATATTTCAATAAGTTTTAGGAGCTATGGTCTCACTGAGTGACTAATAATTGTGGTGTTACCTTGTTATGGAAATTCAAAGCTACGTCTGGCACATCGCTCCTCTGATGTCACGTCAGTCTGCTTAGTGCTGTCAGCTTGTGTTTGAGAGAGGGCTGATTCCTCTCTTTCCCCTTCCTTCCCAGGCGGGGAACATAAAAGGGAGGATGTTTATGATGGACGGGCAGCTTTTTAAAGAGAAGCATCACAGGGTGTTGGATGGGAGGGATCCGAATCAGGACGGCTGTGATGTGACGAGACAGACAGGAACATCCTTCTCTTCGTGTCGAGATGTCAAGCAGAGGGAGTCTTAGCAGAGTAGACAGTATCATCACTCTCCCGAGTAAAGCAAGAATTCGCAGGGGAGGAGAGAAGTGGAGGGACAGTGGTGCAGAGCGGGCGGCGCCTCTGCCATGTTGGCCTGACTTTTGTGTCAGGTTGGGCTCTTTTCTTTGTTTTTTAAACACTGTTGCTTGTTCTTTGGTGCTTTGCTCTTTTTATAGGTTTGGAAATGTATGTCTTTTCATGTAAATATTAGTGTTCATTTGTAATGGCAGTTCTACATGTAATCTTACCATGTGCACACAACAATAACACAGTTTTATTTGCAAAACAAAGTTAAAGACACACTGATGCTCATGCATGAAGGAATAGTTAGCCATTTTGGGAAATAAAAGGTTTAGTTACTTTCTTGCCGAGAGTTAGGCAAGAACACTGTTACCACTCGTGTGTCTGTGTGCTAAATATGGAGCTGCAGTCAGTTAGTGTAGCTTAGCATGAAGATCAGAAATTGGGGGAAAACACTGGGGGAAAAAACTAGACTGGCATGTAAAATCCACCTAACAGCACCTCAAAAGCCGTATATCATGAGTATACGACAACAAGCGCAGTCACTTCCTGTTGGCAGATTTCAGGAAGTAATAGCTACTGGCTGAGAAACACTCATAGCTTTATTCTTATTCTTATAGTAAAAACATGACAATGATGTCAATCTTCTCATCTAATTCTTGACAAGAAAGTTCCCAAAAGCCGAACCATTGCTTTAAGAATATAATATACGAATATAACAACATATTGTAACAACAGCTGAGGTGGTCCATGGATGCAGCTTGTGAGGAGCCTCTTCCTCTTGAAAGACATTCCAGACTTAGAAATAATCTGCATAAATTTACACCTTTTTAAAAAATGTGAATGTTCTGTCTTTCTCTTCCTCTGGCTCTTATCCTGTTTGGTAATTAGCCTTTGACCCTCCGGGCTCACGCAGGCGTGAAGATTGAAGGACAGAGATAGTTTAAGCGATGGATTTGTCATAGAAATTTCTCATCAGTCTGAAATCTTGAGGGCAGAGCACCCAATTTATTACATTACAGAGCACATCTTGTAGCACTATCACTTAGGAAGGAAGTGTCAAGCAGAATCTGGCTTTGACTGTCGTGCCAACTCCATTTACCTTGGTTTTACAGTGTGCCCCTTGACTTTGCCATGTGTGGAGAATCACTAGACGCCGGTGATGGGCAGTAATTCCCTTGCCTATATGAGTGAGTGATCAGAATTCATATTAGCATCTTTACACGCTGATGGCAGCCTGTCACTCCAGGTGCCAAGTGGTCTCCTTGGACTGCAGTCAGTCACTCACAGGGAGGAAGCAGTGTCCCATTTTTATCCTGCTGGAGAGGAAAACATGGTCAGTTCCATTAGTTCCATCTGGAACACAGAAAATTATATTTAGCTGACTTGTACCAGCTCTTAGCACAGAAAATAACTTTCCTGCCTTGATATAAAAATTACTATTTTATTGAAATATCTCTCCATTCATGTGATGTATATGTTGGCAGCATGAACATCCTTTTGTGTGCATTTTCAAAGGATTTCAGTTCAGCAAAAAGTGGGTCTTTCTATGTACATTTTCTGTTAGCGGCCTCTGATTCTGTTGTATTGGTTTCTCTGTCCGTAATTTCATGAGATTAATGACACTGTCACACACTTGTGAAGCGTCCTTAACTAAGATTCAGCGGCATAATGTCCACTCCATCTTTGTTTCATTTTTCCCATTCAAAAGGCATTCCAATCAGCATTAGGCCATCTTGAATCCCTCCTCGTTCTGGCTACTGCGCAGCGATGGTGCCAGTGTTGGAGGGGGAATGTTTTTGCCAAACAGATGGAAAAGCATCACTGTGTTGCACACACACAGACACACATACTTCCCTCTTGGTGATTTCACGGCCTGCATTGACATTCAGTCATTCATTACAAAGTGAATTAATGTGCCAGAGTTGCAGTTTCCCCTTAAAAACAGATGTCGCCGGAACATCTAATTAAGCAACACACCAAATCATTGCCTCTCGGTCATCTCCAGCCGTTTTGCTTCTTCTACCCCTTTAAGAAGCGCCTGAACATACAGTATGGCTGTATC